>NC_140584.1:1008814993-1011214993 GCF_964204655.1 Triturus cristatus
GACTGAAGCCTGTTGTTGACTCAGTGCTGGTTGCCAATGTTTCTGGTACTGAGTAGTTTGGCACAGATACAGGATGTCTATGTCGGTACAGTTCCTCATAGTAATGTGTGCAGATAGGAGTACCTTGATGACATGTGTTGTGTGATGGCTGTGATGCCACCGCCTGACTAGTGAATATTGTTCTGTTGTGTTTTCCTAGGTCCCTTCAGCCTCTCCTTGCCTACAAACAATCCGTGCTGCTGGTACATTGTAATCATGGTGAACATTGCACATCCTGTGACAAACACGGAGCAGACACAACGACATATGTGTGTAAGCAGTCTTTATTTACAATGGGTACATGTGAGAGGAGAGTGAATATTTACAAAAGGGTGAATTGTGAACCAATGAGTTGTCAGTGAGGGTAGATGAGACCATCGAGTAGTCACCACATTGATGTGGTGACCCAGTCCAACAGACAGATGCCATTAACAAGGCAGTGTGGGGAAGGACAGTCAACAAAGTCAATGCAATAGTGAAGAGGGTTGCCATCATGGCTGGCTCCTTGACTGGAGTTTGGAAGGTGCTTTGCCATGGGTTCCTCCCTTGGATTTCTTCAGACAGCCCCTTGGTCGTTTGGCAGGGGGGTCTCTGCTGGGGGCCAGTGGGGTCTGAGGAGTCCCCCCTCTCCGTGGCCACAGGGAGGATGTGGAACTGTCATCCTGTGGGTCACCGGAGGGAGGTGGAGGTGTAGGTTGTGCTGCAGGCCTGTTCCTCAGAACCGCCACTAGCTGGCCCAAGAGGTCCATGGTTTGGCCCATGCAGGTGACTATGGACCTCAACAGCAGGCGGAGCTCACAGGCATCTTCCTGAGCCTTGCCCATTTGTCCCTTGGCCCGTTCATAGGCCCCAAGGACTCTGGTGATGTTGTCCAGGGCTTTGGTCCCAGTGTCCTGTTGGCTTAGACTCCCCCTTTCCCTCCCACCTGCCCTGCTATCATGGACCTGTGGCCTCACCACTGTAGGCACCCGCCTACTCTCCCTGCCCTCCTCAGTTGGTGGGGTCGCACTGGTGGTGGTGGTGGTGGCGGTGGAGGCCGCTCAGGTCGTTCCAGCAGGGGTCAGCGTAGTTGTTGTTGCTGATGTGGTGGTGGGGCGACATTGGGGTCATGGGGTCCTGGGACCTGTTGCGCCCTGGCATACCAGATGGGCTGGCTTCAAGCACCGCATCTTCGAAATCCAGGGAGTCCTCATCAGAGAGTCCATGTCCAGGGGTGGAGACTGGCTCTGCAGGTTGATGTTGTCGTCCTCTGCAGTCAGTTGTTGGTCACCTGTGGGACAGAGGGGAAATGGTCTTTGACGTGCACCCCTCAAGCTTGGTGTTCAATGCATCTTATTGCAGGTTATGCAACACACAGTTAACTATTTCGCACATTGTATGTCTGCACAGTAATATGCATCATGACATGATGTGGAGGTACAAACATTACTTGTCCATGGGATGACATGTCAATGGATACCATGCCCCACGTGAAGATTTTGTGATTACAATGAAAGGTTGTCATCTGACAACTGGCAACAATACAACTTGATGTGAAGCATCTTTGCTGATTACTCTGCCTGGCAGGCGTTACATCTACGCATGAACTAGCTATTGTCATCTCATGCATACCATTGTCATGTCCTGTGCTTTGATTCATTTGTTCGACAGACCATGTTTATTTTGTTTTTATATGGTCCTTCAAGCTCAGCCGCCATAGAAGTTACAATGCTGTGCATGTTTGTGCTCTGATTTGCTTTAACATGGGATTTGGTGAGTCATACTTCTATTTCTGTGACAGTTACATACACTTAGCTGTCGGCATACTGTAAATTGATGTTGTATCTGTGTACATTTTGGTGGGATGTGAGGGCTTGTGTTGACTTGTCATATGGCTCCATGCTTTTTGAGAGTAATGGTGTGGTGCATGCACTGTCTACTTACCTGTTCTGTTGTCACACTGGGGTGGACTTTCTGACACATGCTTCTGGGTGGGAGGGAGTGCTCCATCCTGCTCAGGGGTAGGACAGGGCTGTCTGTTGTGAGTTGTAGTGCAGGCCTCTTACCCACAGACCCCCCTCCCTGTGAAGATGGCTACCTACCTGTAAATTTGGTTGGTGTTCTACAATGGCTGCCACATGCTTCTGGCTGGGTGGGGGAGTGCTCCATCCTGCTAAGGGGTGGGACAGGGGTGCCTGTTGTGAGTTGTAGTGCAGGCCTCCTACCCCCAAATATCCTTCCCTGTGAAGATGGCTACCTACCTGTAAGTTTGGTTGCTGTACTACAATGGCTGCCACATGCTTCTGGGTGGGTGGGGCAGTGCTCCATCTTGCTGAGCTGTGGGACAAGGGGGCCTGGTAGGAGTTGTTGTGCAGACCTCCCAACCCAAAACACCCCTCCCTGGGAAGATGGCTACCTACCTGTTAGGTGAAGGTGTACAATGCAATGGCTGCCACATGCTTCTGGGTGGGGGGAGTACTCCTTCCTGCTCAGGAGTGGGACATGGGGTGTCTGGTGGGAGTTGTAGTGCAGACCTCCCACACCCAAACAGCCCTCCCTGTGAAGATGGCTACCTACCTGTAAGTTTGGTTGGTGTACTACAATGGCTGCCACATGCTTCTGGCTTGGTGGGGGAGTGCTCCATCCTGCTCAGGGCTGGGACAGGGGTCCTGGTGAGAGTTGTGGTGCAGGCCTCCCACCCCCAAACAACCCTCCCTGTGAGGATGGCTACCTACCTGTTAGATGAAGGTGAACAATGCAAGGGATGACGCATGCGAAGTTGACTCACTGATGCCACAGATACCTGTCTACCTCTGACCAATCAAAAAACTAATAACCCTTGTTCCCCTGCGCTATGGTACGATGAGTCACTTAAAATTGTAAAAACTAATTGTAAGATCCTAGAAAGAAAATGGAGAAAGCATTACGCTTCTGTGTCCAAACTGGTCTATAAAATTGCGTTACACAAATATCGTAAACTTTGTAAACAGGCACGAGCAAACTTTGTTACTGCAACCATTTCCAAAGCGGCAAATTGCTCGAAAGCCCTCTTTAATACGGTAAAAGAATTAGCCGGATCTAAAACCTTAATGCAGCCTCCTGCACTGACCCAGTTCAAATGTGAGGAGTTAGCTTCTTTCTTTATTCACAAAATTGACAAAATATATCAAGATATTGTATCGGAACAGACAGCACATTCCACCATAACCCATCCATCACAACGCCCTCTTGATATGGCACATTCTCCCCCAAACCAAGCTGAAAAACTCAATGATCCAGATCATTCTCTTAAGGCATGGCCTCTACTTACAACAGATAGCGTAACTATACTCTTAAAGAACATCAAAACTGGATCTCCAAAATACCCATTACCCGTATCCATACTAAAACAGTTAAACACCTCAGGACTATCTGTGATAACCCATCTTCTAATTGCTTCAATAGAGGAATCCAAGATCCCGTACCTTCCAAGTTTTCTCCCAAACTGCCTGCTGGAAAGTCTATTATTTTGCCCATGGGGTGCCTCAGGGATCCATCCTCAGCCCTTTACTATTTAATCTTTATGTAAGACCATTGGCTGAGATGGCAGAGAAATCCGGCTTATCCATGTTTTCCTATGCCGATGATTCTCAAATTATTTTTTCTCTACCTTCACACAACACAACTACCCCCTCTACTCTAAAAACTGGCCTAAACAATATAGCATCATGGATGCAAAAGAATGTTTTAAAATTAAATGGAGAGAAAACGGAGGTACTGGTGTTGGGAAAACAGAAAGACCTCTGGAACCAGCAACATTAGCCGTGCAAAATGGGTGATCTCCCATCCCCCTCACCACAAGCCCGTAACTTAGGTATCATAATTGATGATGCACTTAGTATGCATCCCCAATCAGTCAAAGTTGCAGCAACCTGCTTCACCATCATCAAATGGCTGCGGAAAATTTGTTGGATGCTACCAGAAGCGACTAGAAAAACCGTAGTCAATGCCTTAATTCAAGGCTTGACTACGGCAATGTGCTCTATGTGGGATCAAATAAATCGGTAATTCACAGACTACAGATGGCCCAAAATGCCGCAGTCAGACTTCTATGTGGAGTCCCTAGGTCCATCCCCATCTCGACGCAAATTACACCGGCTGAAAATCGAGAGTCGAATAAAATTCAAGACGCTTAACTATATGCAAAAATTAAATCCCGCAACGCTCCCAGCTACCTGCTGGCCCTGGCCAAGCCATACCTTCCTTCTCACAATCTTCGATCAGCCACCCAAGGAAGGTTTGTTGTCCCGAAATCGAAATTCAAATTAGCCCAGATGGGCGGCAAATCCTTCTCACACCTAGGCCCCTCACTTTGGAATTCTCTTCCCACTGCTCTCCGTAATGAGACAAACTAAATCAAGTTTCGCAAGTTGCTAAAAACCTGGCTGTTCGATAAATAGAATGCTTTCTGTCTATCTCGCCTTGACCTGCTTCTGCACCGGGAAACCCTTTTTGGGTAGATGTCGCGCATTATAAATTTTGAAACTAAACTAATGCTTCTGGGTTGGGGTGTGGAAATTTAGCTTGCAAACTGAACATTATCTGCGCCATCTTGCCTCTCCCCAGCGCCACGCACAGCGAATGCACGGCCGCCATTTTAGGCACCCCACTCTCTCCCCGCTCACTCTCGATCGCCAGCGTTTTCCCCTGGCGCTGCGAGCATCCCCCCGCGCGCCGGCCACCCCCGCTCTCTCATACAGGCCATAAACCCTCTCCTTCTGCGCGACCCTGCTACGGAACCACATCCGACCGACATCCCATACATGGTCATGCCTCTCCTTTGATAACCCCCTTCCTCTGCGCCCCATTGTCCGAACTGGTCCCAGGCCATCACCTAGCCCTGCGGATGCAGTTTATTGCCCCTACTGTAAGGGAAACACCCCGCATCAAAGGGATTACAGTAGATCAAAAGCCCCTACCCCCTGAGACCCGGCCGGTTGCACACACCCCCCGGGAATTAGTGGAATTCCCTGCTGCGCGATAGCCATCTCCCACTGCGGGTAGGGTGGGAACCTCTACTGTAACTATGTGTGGGATCGGATCTGAGCCGGGGCTTCAGGGGATGTTCTTTCATGCATCAAGAGAATCTCAAGAATGTACTATGTGTAATAAAGCAATAAACCAGTGTATAAGAGACCAGGTCTCAGAGATGCAGTTAGAGCACCTCGTGACAATACCTTGCTGTCTGATCTGATGTGTTCTGCTCCGACGGAATAAAACTTTGTTTCCTGCCTTCCAGTCTCCGGCGCCTGCCTCTTTCATTGGTAAATTATCGAGTGGTATGAGAGGCGATTACCGCCGGGCAAATACTTGAAAGGTTATCGACTGAAACTGCCGCTACCATTTAACAATTGGCGTCCCAAACGTGGGGCCCATCAGCGACACGTGGATCCAGTGGGAGAGGTCCCGACGACAGAGTGAACGACTGCAACGATCGGGAGAGCTCCTGCCCAATAGACCCTCGTCTGGCAGCCGATCATCCGAACTTCACTGGTTCCGAGCAGACCTCTCTCGAGTGATCTACGGTCCTGACTGGGAACCATCAGGAGTGCCGCGGCAAATAACGGAGAGTAGAGGACGATCGGGCGCTGGAGGCGGAAGACGAGAAACTGTCCACGCGGTCCGGGTAAGGTCGTGATACACGACAAATTGCGAAATAATTGATTGATTGTCCGAAACTTTTTGAATACTAGTATTACTCATTGATTGTGCTCATTGATTGTTCTCTTTGAGATATTCGCTGTCTACAAACGGGGAGGAGTAGAAATACTCTCTCTCTCTCTCTCCCTTTGCAGATAGTGAAGGGTAGGTAACGCAGACTTTTGTCCCCGTTGAAACCCGTCGTGCCTATCTTTATCACCCCACTGATTGATTGTCCGAACATTGATTGTTTTGAAGAATAGTGCTCTTTGAGATATTCTCTGTTTGCAAATAACGTAGAATAGAAATATTCTGTCTAGTCTTTGCAAATAGTGAAGGGTAGGTAATGCTGACTTTTGTCCCCGTTGAAACCCGTCATGCCTATCTTTATCTCCCATTGATTGATTGATTGATTGATTGTCCGAACAGTAGTTGTTCGATATTGGTTCTTTGGAGGTATTCTCTGCTTACAAATAACGAAGAATAGAGATATTCTGTCTAGTCTTTGCAAGCAGTGAAAAGATAGGTAGTGCTGACTTTTGTCCCCGTTGAAACCCGTCATGCCTATCTTCTCCCCACTGATTGGTAGTTGGTTCTGCCCGGACCGCTTATTAGAGGTAAACCATCCGGCTCCACTGGAGGGCACCCCTAATAAGGACATGTTCACTAAATATGGACTAGTCGCCGTAGCTTATACCAAGCTATGGCATAAATATACCAAGAAGGACCCCGAGAGTCAGTGGCCACTGATGGGATCCTTTGACGACCATAAGATAGAAACGCTAGAAATAGCTCTGCGTAGCAATAAAACGACGCCTACTATGCTTGACAGTATCGGCATGTGGCGCAAAGAAGCAACACAACGGAAAAAGAGGGAAGAAGTAAAAGCAGAAAAGGAATTACGAAAGGCAGCTCACCTTGCCGCTAGAAGGTTAGAAGAAGACATAAAGGAGAGAAGGGAAACTAAACTAAGACAGGAGCCCGAAACCTCAGGCCAGTACGCTGGTAGGACCCCTTCTTTGCTCTACCCTGAGTTGTCCTCCAAGCAGCGAACGAATGACGAATTGCTGTTAGGTCCCCCGATCATTTACATGCCCCCTCCGTATGCACCCTCCCAATCAGTAGTACAACACCCACAACCCCCGAACACGAGCGAAAGCAGTACAAGGGCCTCGGCCCTCACGGCCTCCGCGCCGGCTGAGCCTCTTGTGCCGAACCCAACGTCGGCTATAACGCTAGATGACCATGAGATGAGAAAGAAAGATTCCACCAGAATGAATCGATTAACTAAGGATGAACGAGCAGGAATTGATAAGATAGTAGGGACGCTGGTGGAGCGAAAAGAAAGTGAGGAGTATATAACAGACGTGTATAACTCGTATGCCGACAGCCGCAGACGACACTTCGTCGTACGGCTTTGTTATCACGCCCTGAATGCATATGAGGACAGATACCACGATAAAGGTCCCGAGGGCTTAGCGGCCCTATATAGGAAGGTAGACATTGGGGAAGAAAGAGAGGGCGATGTAACGAACCTCTTCACTCGTACACTCGAGGTCTACCGACACCTTAAAGAACATGGACAGACCACCAAAACAGAAACCCCCATAGCAACTAAACCCCAGGGAGGAAGGGCTGATGCCATGATGCCCATTAAAGAAGCTGCCCCCTACTGGGTCCCCCCACGGGGTCAGGGAACACACGACGACATCAACCACCAAGATGCGAAGGGAAGGGTTGTATATAACTGGGTCTATCAGCCGTGGGACCGGCAAGATATTTTGACTTTTAGAAAGACTCTACCCGACTTGAGAAAGAACCCGACTGCCTTCTACACAGAATTGGGTACAGCCTTAGGCTCAACGATAATGACGTTAGCAGATATCGACTTGTTCTTTGGGCTATGCCTGCCGGCTGATGTGTGGAAACAAATCCGGAAAGTTGACCACGCTGAGCCGTTCGGATATACCTGGGTACAACTCGATACCATAGATAAACAGCGAGAACCAGGACAGAAACCCCCGAAAGCCATCTTAGAGCTCCCAGACAAGATTGTACAAAGGCTGAAGACTCTAATCCCAGAAAGAAAGGTAGACTGGTCGATAGTGACGGCTTGCCGCCAGAAACCCCAGGAAGATGTGTCTGAATACTTCTCCCGATTCGAGACTGTGTTTTCCGATTACAGTGGCCAAGACATGACCACCGCAACCGGACACCACCTCTTTGTCCAGAATTATGTAAAGGGTCTGTCACAAGAAGTTTCCCAGAAGCTACAGACCAGCGAGAGTAGTTGGGCAGCCTCCAAGCCCGCAGCAATTCTCCAGATGGCCCAATACTACGAAAACCAGAAGAACGAGAACGATAGGGCGTCAGAGAAGAAGAAAAAGGAATTAAAGGAGAGGGTGATGATAGCACAGTTGCAAGGGGTGACAATAGGAAGGGAACCCCCGAAAGAGAATTACCAACCAACCGCCCCTAGAAAGCTACCCCCTAGAGACCATACACCTACACCCTACAACGGACGGAGAGACTTAGATGGGAATCAATGTGCGTTCTGTAGAGGGTTCGGACACTGGAAATCCCAGTGCCCGGTCCTTCTGGAAATGAACAAAAATAGGGACCCCAGAGACACAGCATATGACCCCAGAAATAGAGGACGAGGACGAGGGCACACGAACGACGCCATCAACGACAGGCCAGGCAGACCAAACACCTTTGATCGCCCCCGACAAAACCAGTGTCAGCAGTCCGACTACGAAAGCACTCATGACTTCGCATAGGACCGCCAGGGGCAAGGGAGGGATCCAGTCGAACTCCGTGTTGACCAGCAAGGTCCTTACGTCACCGCTAAGGTCTTGGGCACAAAATCTCCATTCCTGGTAGATACTGGGGCGACACGTAGTGCGTTATCTAAACGACTGATTCCTAGGGCACCCTTGTCTGGCTCACACGTAACCTCAATAGGCTTTGACGGAACGCCCTCCACTAACCCCTTATCAGCACCAATCCCCTTTGACTTAGAAGATAACACCACCGACACGACCTTTCTGCTCTCCTCCAACACCCCCGATGCTATTATGGGACTTGATTTGCTAAAACATTTTCGAGCTACCATCAGATGCTCCCCAGACGGAGTTCGAGTCATCCTACACGATAACCCAGATCTGTCCAGACCCTGTCACACACGGCGTATGCTCTCTATAACCGATGCTGATATGTCCCTACTCGACACATTACCTTCACATCTATGGGCTAAAACCGACTCAGACGTAGGGCGCATGGTGATCGACCCGGTACACGTAACCGTCCGACCGGATGCAGTGCTCCCAAAGCTTCCACAGTATCGGATATCACCCGAAGGTGAGAAGGCATTGGTGGAAATCATCGAGTCCCTAGTCGAGGCAGGAGTGGTAGAAGAAGTAGTCAGTAATGTTTGCAACAGCCCTATCCTACCCATTGTAAAAAAGCAAGGCGAGGGGGATGAGAAAGCCTACCGTTTCATTGTTGACTTGCGAGACGTTAACAAAGTAGTCGTACCCCAGTACCCCGTGGTCTCAGACATCACCACCATCCTCACCCTGATTCCATCCACTGCCACCATCTTTACCGTTATTGATCTCAAAAACGCATTCTTTTCCATCCCCATCCACCCAGACAGCCGCTACCTGTTCGGCTTCACTTTAAAAGCCCGTTCGTACAGATTCTGCAGGGCACCCCAAGGCTACACTGAGAGTCCTAGTATTTATAGCCAAGCCCTCAAGAGGCAACTAGATGCAGTCCAACTACCCGATGGAGTGGTGTTGATACAGTACGTCGATGACATTCTTTTGGCGGCCGACACCACTCCACTTGCCGTCACAGCCACCATTCACCTCCTCCGCTTCCTTGCGGAGAACGGTCACAAGGTCTCCAGAAAGAAATTGCAATTCTGCCAGCCCCAAGTAACGTATCTAGGCCACCTACTATCCAAAGACGGGAGGAAACTTACCCCTGACCGAATTCAAACCATCCTAGAAACCCCTGTTCCCAAAACTCAGAAGCAAGTGCGGTCCCTAGTGGGCCTCACCTCCTTTTGTCGTCAGTGGTTGCCAAATTTCAGTCTTATCGTAAAACCTCTGCTTTCCCTGCTGGCTAAAGATACCCCCTTCCCCCTCCCCTGGACACCCGAATGTCAATCCTCCTTCAAAGAATTACGAGACGCCCTCTGCTCGGCCCCAGTCCTAGGAACCCCAGACTACACTAAACCTTTCTCCCTCTACACCCACGAAAGGGAGGGATGTGCGTTGTCTGTCCTAACCCAGTCCATAGGCCCTAAGCAACGCCCTTGTGCCTACTTCTCTGCCACTCTTGACCCCGTAGCCAGAGCTTTGCCCGCCTGCCTTCGAGCAGTAGCCGCCGCTGCTGTCTCTATCCGGCAAAGTGAGGGGATCGTGCTCTCGAACCCCCTCACAGTATTGGTACCCCATGCTGTCGATACCCTCCTGAACCAAACCAAGACTCAACACCTGACTAGCGCACGACTGACTGGTTATGAACTGACTCTGCTTGCACCCCACATCACATTGAAACGATGCACCACTCTGAATCCAGCTACACTACTGCCTCTCCCTGACGCTGACCCCAATGCATCCCCTATACATGATTGCGTGACCCTCACCGACGAACAAACCAAGAGTAGGGTTGACCTCCGGGATACTGCCTTCCCGGACCCTGACGGAGAACTGTGGGTGGATGGCTCATGCATCAAGCTCCCCGATGGCACCACCTCAGCTGCCTATGCAGTCACCACAGCTCGAACAGTTGTTGAGACAGCCCGCATCACACAGCGATCCGCGCAAGCGGCGGAACTAATTGCCCTCACACGAGCCTGCATCCTGGCAGCAGGGACAACCGCAAACATTTACACAGACAGTCAGTACGCCTTTGGGGTAGTTCACCACTTTGGGCTCTTATGGAAAGAGAGGGGATTCTTGACTTCTCATGGCACACCCATCCTGCATGGAGATCTAGTCTCTGCCCTAACCGAAGCAGTCCTCCTCCCCACACGGTTAGCTGTGATCAAATGCCAGGCACACAAGAAGGTGACAGACATTATAGGACAGGGAAATGCACTAGCTGACATTACTGCCCGAACCACAGCCGAGAATAGGTCCACGACCCGTATGTACGTGACCAGGTCACAAACTGAGAAATGGAAGGATGCTAGGGAAACAATTAGGGATATCCAACTAGCCAGCACACCACACGAATTAACTGAATGTGCCCGGGTGGGATTGAAGGACGATGACGGTTGTTGGCGAACTAAAGACTCGAACAAATGGTTGCTACCCGACTCATACTTGATCCCCATGCTGACCATGGCACACTCCCCCGCACACATAGGGTCTGCCCCCATGATCGAACTCATCTCCAAAGTCTGGCACAACGACAGAATACCAGACTCAGCCAAACGTCTGGTCCAACAATGCCTAGTATGCCTCCAACACAACCCTGGGAAAGGAACTGCTGTACCCCGGGGAGGGTTTGGGGTCCCCAATCACCCCTTTGAAGTCCTACAAATGGACTATGTCCAGCTAGAAATGTGCCAAGGTTTAAAGTATGTACTTGTCGTTGTGTGTGCCTTCAGCAAGTGGGTGGAAGCCTACCCAACCCATGACAACACCGCTATGACTACCGCAAAAGTACTACTGAAGGAATTCTTCCCCCGATACGGCCTTTGTCGAATTTTGTGGAGCGACAACGGCCCCCACTTCGTAGCCGAAGTTATCCAACTCATCTTAAAAGGGTTGGGTGTAAAACAGAAATTCCATGCGGTCTTCCATCCCCAATCTGCAGGCCTGGTTGAGCGACACAATGCCACATTGAAGCTTAAGATAGCAAAAATAGTCGCCACCACAGGGCTAAGATGGCCAGACGCTCTCCCACTAGCATTGCTATCAATGCGTTCCACCCCCACCAAACACCACTTAACCCCCTACGAGGTCGTCTTCGGGCGGCCCATGAACCTTTGGACTGCACCAAAACCGACATCCATCCACGACGTCCCGGACGTCCTCATGTCTGATTATCTGTACAATCTAACTAAAACGTTGTCTATCATCCATCAGCAGGTGCTGCACGCCATTCCCGATGTTTCTAGGGGCCCCGGGCACGACATCCAACCTGGTGACTTCGTCTTAGTGCGTAACTTCCAGCGCACCAAGAGTCTGGAGCCCCGGTGGATGGGCCCCCTGCAAGTCCTGATCACCACCCGAACAGCTCTTCGAGTGGAGGGGAAACGCAATTGGCTGCATGCACACCACTGCAAGAAGGTATCACCGACCCTGACAACCACGGACAACGTCACCGCCCAAGAGGAACTTCTGGACAAAGACCGACCATCCCTGAGCCGCTGCCCGGATACAGAGACACTTGAATTGATTGAATATCCCGATCCCACTGTGCCATCCAAAGAAGGGTATAACTTGCGACGAAAGGAGAGAACTTCGGCTAAGCAGACCACAGGCTAAGTGGAAATCTCAGAGCGGTAGCCTAGTCACCTCAAAGGCCACCAGGAGAGAAACTAAACAAAGTCTGTGGTTCTGCCCGCTACCGAGTCTCTTGAAGGTGATGGAAGCGCCCAACATGAAGATGATGGAAGCAACCGGACGTCCGAAGATCCACTACAGAAACCCAAAGACTGACCGAATGCACAGCTTAAAGACTATTACACTTTTCATTACCCTTCTCTTTTGCCTTCTCCTCATGGTCACCTTCTGGATCATGGAGGAGAACACACCCGCTCATAAGACATTGCTGACCACCGTTCAACCTACCACCACGAAGGAACACCATCTGATCTCACTTTCACCCCAACTCTGAGAAAGGCGTAAGGAGTTCTGGAATAACTCTTTTGTGCAGTTGCTCCACCAACACAATCTTGCCACCAACGCCACTAACTGCTGGATCTGTGGATTGCTACCACATGCCACTGGGCACTCAATCCCTTTCATCCCTTCACCTTTTTCTGTCCATGGTTCCTGCCTCGCCTGGCTGATCCTCCTGCAGGAGAGCTACAAGGACAATGCCACTTCCGGCAGAACCATGTCACACTTCTACCATGGGTTCTGGCTGAACAAAACTGGTAGAACTTCCGCCCTCTTCTGCCCTCTGAGATCGAACACTTCCTTTCACATGGACATCCCTGCCAAAGAACGAGTTGAAATGCAAGTGTTCAACAATCCAGCCAGACCCACCTTCTCTTACCTCCGAAAACGGACGACCGCCACCCTAACAGTGGCCCTGTCCGTCATCAACATCACTGGATCTGTATGCCTCGAAGGCCTGGGGGCACAGCTGGTGGGCCACAGCTCCTGCCTCATCACCCGAACATTGGACTCAGTTGACCCACCCTCCTTTGTTGCCTCCCCGAATATGTACTTCGTCTGTGGTACTAAGGCCTACACCTGGCTCCCGAAAGGTTGGGGAGGCACCTGCTACATCGCCTTTGTCCTTCCCCCGACATATGTGGCTCCAGCAAACCATCACCGACAGAAACGTGCCAAAGACATTGTACAAGCCGACTCCACCGGAGCGCAGTTCATGGACGCAGTAAAAGGCCTTGTTCCACTCTGGGGTCCAATGGCAAACAGCCGTGCCATCCGCCACTTAACCCAGGCAGTTGAAACGGCAATGAACATTACGGCTGGCGCCCTCGCCAACAACACCGCCGAGCTCCAGGCTGTCCGCTTAGTGGCTCTTCAGAACCGCCTCGTTCTAGACGTGGTTCTGGCAGATCGTGGAGGAGCATGCCGCATCATTGGGTCCAGCTGTTGTACCTACGTACCAGATAACTCACCCTCAGTCTACAAAGCAATTGAACACCTCCACAGACTGTCCACAGAGGTCCATCAAGAGCAAGAAGAATGGTCGCTGGGGAGTTGGTTTTGGGACGCTATTAAAAGTTGGGGATGGAGGCTGTTTTCATTTATCCTAATACCGATTGTGGTACTATGTGGATGTTGTTTGGGGATTCAGTGTCTGCCACCTTTATGTTCGCTTTTTATGAACTGCATCTGCCCTAAGACTTTGAACTTTGAAACAGAACGGATGAAAGCCCTTTATGAGGTGGAAGTCCGTAGTATTATGGGGATAAATCCGAACTAGACAAGCTGGCGAGATATGTTAAAAGGGAGGACTGTGGAAATTTAGCTTGCAAACTGAACATTATCTGCGCCATCTTGCCTCTCCCCAGCGCCACGCACAGCGAATGCACGGCCGCCATTTTAGGCACCCCACTCTCTCCCCGCTCACTCTCGATCGCCAGCGTTTTCCCCTGGCGCTGCGAGCATCCCGCCGCGCGCCGGCCACCCCCGCTCTCTCATACAGGCCATAAACCCTCTCCTTCTGCGCGACCCTGCTACGGAACCACATTCGACCGACATCCCATACATGGTCATGCCTCTCCTTTGATAACCCCCTTCCTCTGCGCTCCATTGTCCGAACTGGTCCCAGGCCATCACCTAGCCCTGCGGATGCAGTTTATTGCCCCTACTGTAAGGGAAACACCCCGCATCAAAGGGATTACAGTAGATCAAAAGCCCCTACCCCCTGAGACCCGGCCGGTTGCACACACCCCCCGGGAATTAGTGGAATTCCCTGCTGCGCGATAGCCATCTCCCACTGCGGGTAGGGTGGGAACCTCTACTGTAACTATGTGTGGGATCGGATCTGAGCCGGGGCTTCAGGGGATGTTCTTTCATGCATCAAGAGAATCTCAAGAATGTACTATGTGTAATAAAGCAATAAACCAGTGTATAAGAGACCAGGTCTCAGAGATGCAGTTAGAGCACCTCGTGACGATACCTTGCTGTCTGATCTGATGTGTTCTGCTCCGACGGAATAAAACTTTGTTTCCTGCCTTCCAGTCTCCGGCGCCTGCCTCTTTCATTGGTAAATTATCGAGTGGTATGAGAGGCGATTACCGCCGGGCAAATACTTGAAAGGTTATCGACTGAAACTGCCGCTACCATTTAACAGGGGGGAGTGCTCCATCTTGCTGAGCTGTGGAACAAGGGTGTCTAGTGGGAGTTGTAATGCTGGCTGCCTGTACACATGCAACCCTGGGAATGTTGCAGGCTACCTTTGGGGTGATTTAGATGGAGTGGATGTTACATCTGTGGGACCTGTGTTGGGACCTGTATTGGGTATTGTGGTGCATATGAATGGACTTGGGCCTAGGAGGGGTAGCTTTGTGGTTGTGCAAGACAGTACATAGCAGTGTAATGGTATACATTTGTTTGCCCTTACCAGCCTGCACTCCCCCAGCTATTCCTGAGAGACTCTCTGGATGCAGTATGGCAAGCACCTTCTCCTCCCATGCAGTGAATGTTCTTTGTGGAATGGGAGGGCCACCGCCAGTCATATGAGCCAGCTGACGGTTCTTGTTATTCCTCTCTTTCACCTTGCTCTTGAGGTCATGCCACCGCCTCACGATCTCCCTCTTGCTGCGCGGGGTGGTCCCTAGTGCATTGACCTTGTTGACTATCCTTTCCCACATTTGTGCTCTTGTGGCTTATGGTGTCTGTTGGACCAGGGTACCAAACAATTGTGGTTCTACTCTGATTATCTCATCTACCATGACTGACAACTCACTCTCTGTGAATGTGGGCATTTTCTGTGGTGCCATGGTGTGTGTTGTGCAAATGTTTGGAGGTGCAGTTGTGAGGGTGGTGGGGGTGGTGTGGAGGTGTGTATGTGTGTTGGTGTAATGGTGTGATGTGAGCACATTTGCCTATCCTTTGTTCTCAGGGGTTGGGCCCTTCAGTTGTGGAGTAGTGCAAAGGATTCTGGTCAGGGAAGGGGCTGGTTTTATACTCAGCTACGTGGGTGTGTCCAAATGGGGTATTGCTGTCAGGTGTGTTGTGTGGGTTGTCCTTGGATTTGTATATTTGAAGTTGCCATGGGGGTGTATCATTGAGGTGTGTTAGGTGTTTTTGTGGCAGGTCTAGTTTGATGTGTGTACTTGCTGGCCTTGTAGTGTTGTTTTTTTGTCAGCTGCCATATTTGGCACGGAGCGTCAGCAGCGGTGGCTATGCAACAGCAAAACACACAAGATGATGGACTGAATGTGGCACATTGGCAAAACATTCACCCCCAGTCACAGATCTGGGTTTAATCCATCGTTATTTTGCTCACCACGCCACCCCAGTTCAGACATGGCCATATGCAAATCAGTCTTGACCCTGTGCCTCATGGGAACAGCCAAGCCCGAACTGCCAAGCCATGTCTTCCCTGGACCGGAATTAAGCATCCTAGGACCGGTTTCGGGGTTTCACCCCTCTTCAGCCAGGATAGCTTGACTCCAGTGGCGTAGTGAGCACGGGACCCACATCTGGGCATACCCTTCCCATATAGGGCAAACAGCAAAACACACAAGATGATGGCCTGCTCTCTCATTCATCACTGTTAGCGATCGCGGCGGTCGGAAACAGTGGAACATTCTACTGTCATTTCGGGGAAACCCTAATTTGACATGCGGTCACTCTGCTGGCCTGGCGGCGGTTTTGTGTGTTTCCGCCACGAATCCAACCGCTGCAGATGGATTTTCACCAGCTCCGCCCACTACCGGCGGTCTTTTGTGGCCTCGTTCCGCCGCGGTCAGACTTTTTTGGCTGTTAATCCTAATTGGACCGCCGGTTTTTGCCGTGGCACCAGTGGGTGGTTGATTTCCGCTACCATGGCGGTCGATGATGTTCCTAATAGATCCCTATATTTTTGCAAACGATATCAAACGCTCTGATATTTTTAAAGTCGATATTACTTACCTTAAGTCGATATTCTTGACCACGATATTTTTGCTGTCAATATTTCTGAACTAAGATATTTTTTACTCGATATTTGTGCAGCTCAATATTTTTTATTTGATATTCTGTCTGCACACCGTCGTGGCCCAGCCTTCTTGTATAGAAAGGTAACTTACTTGAAAAAAGTTTTGTATGTGAAAATAATGGACAGAGTTTGAAAGGAAAAAGATTTAAAGAGTAATGGAAACCAAAGTCACATGCCTGTATTTTTAGGATTCATTTATGTTTTCTCCTGACTCCATCAGTCATTCTATCTTCAGCGTACTTTTTTCTGACTCCTGCATCTTCTCCTCATTATGTCCCCCTCTCCCCTCACTATCATGTCCCCATGTTTACCTTGCGTTTATCTGTCCACTTGTTGTTCTTTGTTGCCCTGCTCATCTGAATTTCTAGTCACACACCTTACCTCTGTACTCTTCTGTTCCATCTATAACTGTCTTTAATTTTCCTCTTGCTTTTCTGTTATAACCTTACTTCTCTAAATCTCTTGCTTTGCTCCCCTTGCCTCTGCCACATTTTACCAAATTTAGTACATCTTGTTGTTTTACTCCTTGTCCCTTAGGGTAAGAATAGCTAGAGAATCTCTGCATTTTTGTGGAATAGATGCTTTTTTTCGGAAGCAAGTTGAGCCAGGGGCGTAGCTTGGTCAGTAGATTACGGTGGTGTGAGCTTCAGATATTCCAACACTGGCGCTGGCACATAATGCTAAAATACATTGGGGCAGATTTACAATAAATTAACATAGCTCGGTGCAGCGAGTAATATTGCTGCGCCACGCTGCGTTAGTTTGGAAACACAGGGATGAGACATATTTACAACTATATGTCGTATCTCTGTGCTTCCCCCTGCGCTGGCTTTTCCTGTCCTTGTAAATATGGGGCAGAGAAATGCACTGTCGGTGCATCACAAAAAGTGATGCACTGGCAGCGCAAGAGGCTTGTAAAGATTTCTTGTCGTATAGTGGGGCAGTTGCCCCACTATACGACAAGCAGGGCGCATGAGAGGGGCTAAATAGGCAGTGGAAAGGGAAACAAATGTGGATTGGCAGGGGTACTAAGAGAGAGAAAACACATTATTTTGTTAAATAATTTTTGAAGATTTTTAAAAGAGAGTGTGTGTGTGTGTGTGTGTGCTAAAATTCCTGGTGAAACCCAAGACACCTCATCATACCTGACTGAAAGCACCTGTACCCAGCTGTTTTCCAGAAACTACATGTATTAGATGGTGTCACACCCCAAACACCCTCCCAAAACTATTCCCCTGAGTTGAGCTCACAAATTGAGTAATCCTTTGGTTTAGTTGACTCTATGCCAAGAAATATTACTATCCCTCTTCTTCCCCTAAGCATTGCCCCCCCACAGCTCTAAGTCTCCCTCAACACCCTATCTAACTCATACCTTCCTTTATCCTATTCTTTTCTTCTGAATTATCCCCCCAGTCCTTGCCATACCTGTCTGCACTAGGCCCAGCTGCCTCATCTATTGCTCATTGATTACAGTCCTCTCCCCTCCGAACCTTTTCTGCTCTGCCCTGCCTTAGCCTGAACTCTCTCCTTCTGCCACCCAAAAAACCCTGCCTAAGGTGTCTTTTCTCTCCACTCCTTCACCTAGTAACACCCTTCCTCCAAGATGGTGCTCAGCTACACCAGATATCCCCTGTACCTCGTAGGAATGAGAGCTCTCCATCCTGCCAATGTAACGTAGGACATTTAACTCCTACTGACTTCTCACCATTAAATTAATCAAAACGAATTTGTGGTCTCCGAAATCGATACTGCTGACAATCTGTTGACTGTAAATGAAATTTTAAAATGCACTATTTCTATGCCCTGTCCCTGTCCTATCTCACAGAAGCTCAATTCCACACTGCTACTGAAAAAACCTCAACATGGCCCTCCTCTAGGACTTCCCTGCAGCTGAGGAAAGCAGCCCGTCTGCCAACTGCGGCAACATTGGCATGCTTTAGCTCACTTTTTTTCTGCCACCACCATCCAATGTTGATCCGACTCCAGAGCTAGCCCACCATACCCTGCCCACTGGAAGCAAGATTAATGGATCGACAACTTCATTATCCAGTCCAGGTATGAGATGGGCTCCTAGTCTGACCTGACGCACAAACTTCATTTCTAAAGAGTGCCCTCTGCAGGTCACTGGGCTATATCTTGTTGATTACCTTCACTGTTGCCTCATTGGTGGTAACAAACACCATTTTCATATTTTCCTCTGTTTGCGTCCGCACGATCCCTGGCCAATAGTACTGCCACAAAAAGGCAATACTTTGAGCGTTCATTTTCTAGCCCTCCACCAACTTCTCAGACTCAACATCCCTCAGCAAAAGCCCGAACTCACCACCCTGCCTGACAGACCCGCAACAACTTTCACCGTCCAAGTCACTGTATCATCTGTGTGAGGCCACGGTATTGCTTGCCTGTAGTATGGCTTCATTGCTCTGCTCATAGCCAAGACCATACATCACCAGAATGCCCTATTTGATTAAATTTCTTTTAGGCCAAGTTTAAATAGCTCAACACCCAGTGCAAACATGCTTACATGGACTACAGTGTATCTGCCTGCAAGCAAGCCACCCTCCCATCATAATGTGACTTCTTGCTGAGAACATGATGAGCGATGTGAGCCCTTTGATGTTCCCCTGGCCCTAAATCAGCTCCGGCCTTTAGCATAGGTGAGCTGAGCCCATGCCCAGGGCACCATTTATCTGAGGGTCCCACGGAGCTGTGTGCGTTTAGGTTATGCCAACAGCATTGCCCTGCTCATCTTGCGTTAGCTTGTCCTTGTCCCTGCCTGTTCGTTTATGTCTGATTTGCCAGTATAAAGTGGTTTTAGTCCTTCATTATCATAGGGCGGGCAATGTTTTTAACACCCCTTTAGCCTCCTTCCTTGCCTTCTCTTCACACCCTGATCCCTGCGGACACACATCAACAAAACCATCATCTGCATATGGCATCCAGGCTACTGGTGATTTTTATGAGCGGGGGGAGGTCTGAAGATGTTTGTGCTCAGGGCAGTAGCGGCTGGCAGGGAAAGAGAGTGGAGCGACCGGGGGATCGCGTGGGTACAGAATAAAAGACAAAGCACATACCTCCTCGCCGTGTTTCATGTCCTCAGTCGTCTCTCCTCCGTCGTCCCTCGTCTTCTCTCTGTAGCCGGAACCAAGAAGCACACAGGCTCCCTCCCCTAGACCAATCACATTGCTGCAATGCAGCGTTGTGATTGGTCTGAGTGCCGTGGCTCGGCGCTGAGACAGGGAATGCGAGGCTGGGCATGTTCCCCACTAGGCTTTGTGATATAGTCTGGTGGGGAACATGCAAAGTGCACATGACTGTTTGGCTGGCCGGAGAAAGCCAAGGAGTCATGCCCACTTTGGAGTGCAGCAACCTGGCTGATACTAAAAACAAACTGATAATAACAGAAATAACTTCTGTTATTATCATTTTAATTTTGCTTTTCACTGCGCGAGAGCAGTGGGGTGACGCTCATGGGCGTAGGAAGTGTGGGGGACGCGGGGGATATATCCCCCCAGATTTTGGAGTGGGGGGGACACGGGGGACAAGGGTGGGGGGACGAGGGGACAAAGGAATTTCCCCTCTCCCTTCTGTTATCGCATTAGCCCGCGAAAGCGCTACCTAATGGCCCTGCACTTGACATGCCTGGAGTCAGAGGCCACCCGCCCTCTGCCTTTTGTTATGCTGCAGGAAGGCTCAGCCGTTCTGGGAAGGGCAGAGAACGGAGAAAAAATAAACGCTGTCTCTTTTCCTTCATGGCAAGAACTGTGTCCACTACTCCTGATCTGCCTCTGGCGGCTGCCCTCCTCTCTTTATTCCTCCATCTCTTTCTGTCTCTGTCTCGCTCCTGCTTACGTGCTGATTTCAAGAGGCAGCTCTAAAGGTACTCTCTCTTGCCTCTCCTTTTCTTTATTTGTTCCCCTGTGAAATTGATCCAAAAAAGGCTGAACACTTTGGCTGTAAATGTCCTCATTTTCTGACCGTTTTCTATTGAAAAGAAAAACTGCGGAATGGAGAGAAAAAATAGTTAAATACCTAAATAAAGCAATACAGAGTGGACAGCAGACAGGCCAGACTGTTATTTCCACCCACACACATTAGCGCCACTTTACAGAGTTTGCCAGTGAAAGCGCTACTTTCTTTTTATCTTCTTTCTTTGAACAACATTGTTTTCCCAGGGTGGGTAAGTGCGCCATTCCTAAAGGGACTGCAATACCAGATTGATGGGTAGAGTGGAAACGTTTAATATGATCGTTTTCAACTTTTTAATTATTTTAGCTTATTAAATGCGGCTCTGTGTTTGGGGATATGGTCTTTTTTAAACCAAGCTACATACATTTTGAAAGGATATAAGCAATGGACATTGAAAGGGGTCCCTTCCTGGTCCTGTAGCCATGTCTTGAACTTTTCAGGCAAAATCACTTACTGATTTCTGAATAATGAGTTTAAAACCGTTAAGGTAACCATGTTTTTTTCTGATTACAGTTCACATGCTTTGCTTATTCTTGCATTCCATATGAGTGTTTGCTTTTTCCAGGGTGTTATTCATTTTTTTCAGGCAGCATTTTACTGTTGTCTAGTGCATAATTTGAATTTAGTCGCAGCACAATTGAGTTGTGCTGAAGGCAGTGCGAGTTTCTCTCAGTGGGGCAGTATGGTGTTCAGTGTGGGAGAGAATGTGGCACTCTGGCCAGAGCTACTGAATTTGGAACTGGAGAACCATGTTCAGACCTTCATGACCAGTTCACCATACCACACTCCTGACAGAGCTTATTCCGATGCTACACCTTAGAAGGCCCGATAGACCTTAGAAGCCCAGGTGTCTTAGCACCCGCAGGTGGACCTGTCCACCACAATCCATACTGCAGTTCACTTCCAGTTTTACGGGCAGGCATATGAAGAAGCACATCCTAGATCGACAGTGAATCTGTCACTGAGGTCACAAGCCCCTTGAGGCCAGTCCACCCCACCCATTGGTACCTCCATTGGCCTTTTTCCAGCACTAGCAGTGCAACTTGCCAGGGGTTGGCAATGTAGGATTTGCATGCACACCAAACTTAGGGGGTGAATATAATGGCAGTGGGACCGCCACATCACCCCGTCGGTGGTGGTCCCACCGCCATTGGTGACTGCATCACAGCCCGCCATATTACAATGGCAGGTGGTTACCTGGCGGTCGTAAAGACCAACCACCATGCACCCGACGGGCTTCTTGAGCCCGCCGGTGTGGTGGAGGGGCTCGTGGTTCCTACAATGCTGGTGGTGCCTACCATGCACCGCAGCAGGGATTACGATGTCCCTCACCCGCCAGCTTATCAATGGCGGTTCACCTGCCATGGAAATGCTGGCGAAAGGGACAATGGGGGCCCGTAGCAGGCCCCTTTACCCCTGGCCCCCAGACATGGGTCCTGGGGGGCATCTATGATGCCCCAAAACATATCACTGCACCATGTGGCAGGCACCGATATATTTAACATGTTCCTTTTTTTTTTACTTCGCGGCGGATGATGCAGCCAGCAGCACCTGCTGCAATGTAAAAGATAGGCACTGCGAACACCGTAGTGGCAGTCGCATTGTAATGCCTATCGTGGGGCCTCCACCTTGAAGGCCAGCGGTCCCATTCCCCGATTCGATGGCGGTGGTACTGAAGTCCGCCTGCCATCGTAGTCAGCCCCTAAGTTTGTATTTTATGAATATGATTCAGCAGGAAATAAATTGATGTTTGCAATTTAATTGACTTTGGTTGGCCTCTTATCTATGAGATTTCCCTGTTGAATGTGCCTTTACATTATACATTTTCGGTTGTATGAATTGATTGCATATTACACTCTCCTACAGGTATTAATTTGAGTGTCATTAGGAGTGTCTGGGACCAATTGTTTTCTTAGGAATTGTTTTCTTTACTAACCTTTGCAAAGGGCCCTAAACTTCACAGCAACACAAGCCAAATTTCTTTTAGTAATTTGGGATCCGTTTGAGCTACAAAATTGTTTTGGAGGAAATCATTAGATAATGCAGCAGATGATGTATTATGTGGCAAATATGATACAGCCATAGTTAAGTGGAAAACATTTTTCCACTTAATTTTGCCCCAACATTGTAGTTGATCAATTTGTAAGTTCCCCAATCCCAAAAGTCGAGTTTGGCCACAATTTGCATTTTAAAAGCAGCCCTATAACACAGGGCTACTTTTAAACTGATCTCAGCAGTGCACACATGCAAGCGCAGAAAGGGCTGCTGGCCTCTAAACTGCCATGCCTTATTATATTCTAGGGACTTAAAAGTAGTTTTAATCCCCCTGCCCTATTATGTACTAGTTTTTTTTATACAAAATAATGGGGTAACCCTGTGTCCCTCAGAACCTGGGTATATGTATTATACGGATACAATGGTTCTGTCGGGGAATTACAATTGCTTTGGGATGTTCACAATATAAATGCATTACATGTAACATGTATCCATGATTTAGGAAAAGCAATGACAACACCCAAGCAATACTTTTGAATCGATATTTTTAAGAAAGAATAATGAATAATTAGGGCTACAAAAATACAATTGACAGAAATGTGAAGAAGAAGTGACATGTAAAGGTGAATACAAACGATACACTTAATACACTTAATATAACAAACACGATTGGGTAGAAGTAATAGTAGAAGTATACTTGATCACATACGCATCCTGTTCATGTATGAATTGGTTTTGGAACTGAGACGTTGTGTGGACTCATGGTGCCATGAGTCCACACAACGTCTCAGTTCCAAAACCAATTCATACATGAACAGGATGCGTATGTGATCAAGTATATGGACTCAATCTTCCAAAAATTACTTCTACCCAATCGTGTTTGTTATATTAAGTGTATTAAGTGTATCGTTTGTATTCACCTTTACATGTCACTTCTTCTTCACATTTCTGTCAATTGTATTTTTGTAGCCCTAATTATTCATTATTCTTTCTTAAAAATATCGATTCAAAAGTATTGCTTGGGTGTTGTCATTACTATTATGTACTAGGGCCTTATAGGAGAGGTCATGCCAATCATAGGGGTACCCTAACCCATAGTTCACCCTAGTGTATGTAGGTGTTTTCACTGTATTTTTAAGTGCCTCTTTCAGAATAGCACTGGCTGTTTAGGCAGAGGCCAGGGTCAGTCAGTCAGGTACCACCAGTACCAGTCAGCAAAAAGTTGGGGAGTGCCCAGGGCGGCTTTGCAACACTAGAGAAACACAAACTCAGAATGTAAAACATAACACCATGGTTGGGGGGTTCTCTTCAATAATCAAAATTGATTTCTATCCTAATGAACCCATTTTCCAACATTAGGATAGGGAAAGACTGGGGAAAAATCATAACGTTCTAATCTATACATTGAAGTTTTTATGCAGCTCTTTGATGACGGTTAATAGCTCACTGTTCAATGTTAGGATTTTAACTTATAAATTTCAAATACCAAAAGAATATCTCAGACAAAAGCAGTAACTCACTGACCTATTGAATTAAAACTTTCACTAGACAAGCCTTCGATCTCTCTCAAAAAACGAACATTAATCACCAAAGTTATCTTCACATTTTTATTGTTGCCTGAAAATTGCTGCAGATCAGGAATGCAGCAGCAGGTACTTTTCAAACCATAATGCTCTTGCAAACACGATGCCCCCACCCTAAGTCAGCGGCCTTTGTTTGCTTTGTGCATTAAGATGCAAGATTCATATATATGTTTTTTTTAAACATTTGGTCTCATTACTATATGAATGTAAATAACAATAAAGCATACATGCAAACTGTGACTACATGCCTGCTTTTCTCACTATTTCACTTCGAAAGTATGCGATTGTATTTGTTTAACGGGCGGTGATTTGTATAGGGTCACTGGAAAGTGCACAAGGTTGTCCCTGTCCCCCCCAGAATTATAGTGTCTCCTACGCCCCTGGTGACGCTTCGCCGTTTTAGTGGAGGAGCCGCCACTGGCTCAGGTGCCAGTCCCTGCTCATCCAGGTACAGACAAGTGTACACAAAAGGGGCCCCGTGCTGCCCTATCTCATTCACTACCATCAACGAGGGTGCCTAATTTCTCTCCGCCCATGCCCAGGGTGCTATCTTAGCAAAGGCCCTAAATATATTCCAATAACAGTGACCAACTGTTCCAGCACCACCATTGACCATTTCTCATCTCCCTTATTCCCTCACCTCTCTGCAAACAGACAGTCGTCAAGATAGAGCAGCCCTAGCCCACACCTAGCTACCATCTGCACCACCCATTCTATGACTGCACTGAATGCTACAAAGCATTCATGCCTAGAGCAACCCCTCGCTGCCGCCTGAGTCACAACATTTTTTAACATTCACATTATAGAATGCATTATAATTAGGAATGGGTGTAACTTGCCTAATTCCTTGTAATGCATTCACACAGAATTTCTTTAAAAAAATCACGAGATTTATCAGAATTACGAGTGATGAGGAATTCGGCATTAAGTACTATTTTCTCAGCGCACATATAACCCCTTGCGTTCAAAATGAACTACGAAATAGTGTGCTTGCTAAACTCATTGTTTCTGCGCTATTTCCCCCCCTAAATTATGCAAGCGGGCATCACCGCATAAATATTGGGAATTCCGCATCAAAGAGTAATGCAGAATTTCCAAATTTACTCCAATTACTGAGATATAATTTAAATGACTTCCAGGTCTAATTATAGTCTGCTCTGTGGTGCTGCTCCCAGTGCCCTCCGTGGCCTCTTGTCACGGGTGCCCCTCTCTACCATAGCGATCTCTAGTGACAGCTGCCCAGTCTCCCTTGCCTGAGCCCTCTCGTTTTGTCGCAGTCTGTAGGCCGCTGCTCTCCACATCCAATTCATCCTTTTAAGGTACTCCCTGGCTGCTCCAAAACTCAGCACCTTTTCTGTGGCAGTTCCATTCTGGATGCTATCACCCACCAGACCCTCCCTCAAAGTCGTACGTCTACATCTCCCCCAATCTTCCGTATGACAACTCCTGCCCTTCTCTCCCTCCCCACCTGCTATGCCTATCCTCTTTTGCAATATTTCCCGTTTCCCCAACTTCACTGACCCTGTTCTTGCCCTCTTCCCTGTAACTCAAGCCCATACTTTTCTTTCCCTTTCTCCCTCACCCTGTGCCTGTCCCTTCTTATTGCCCATGTCAACTCCCGCTCTTCACTTATACCGCACAATTGTTTATCTCTCCTTCTCACAACCCTCTGCCTGGCCCATCTCATTTCCCACATTCCTATGTATATATTCCCTATTCTGTGCTCTGCTTGTCTTCCTCTATCCTTGTGTGTTCCCTCTCCTTGCCCTCTCTCCTTTCCCTCCTCTCTGTGCCTATGTCTATCCTAATCCCATGCCCCCTCTCCACCCATAGGTATACCCACCGTTGGGGTTAAGTTGTGCGCATCGCCCCCAGCCTTGGAATATCTATTCTTCTTACAGTTGTGGAGAAGTATTGAGAAGCTTCTGTTCTGAAATTGGCACGTGTATTATGGAATTCTCACTGAGCGCCTGCATATTCGCCCTTACTTGTTCTGTGGTTTTCTAAAGGGTTTCCAGCTGATACGAAGGATATTCAGGGCTCTGGGTTGTTGTCATTAGTGATTCTTGGGAGGTTTACTTGGAGTGCTTGGGAGGAGATGTAGTTTGGGAGCAAAATTACACATTTTGGAATGAGGACATTTATGTTTCAGTCTCAGCTTTTACACTTTACCAAACTTCTGTGATCCTAGACAAAACAATATTTATTGATGTGTTTATTTCTGTCTGTATGTGTTTATTTAGTCATTTATTTGAATATTTGATATTGCATGTTCAAGGCCCAAGAGCATCAAGGCGCTTAATGGAGGGCAAGAAAAGATTGATAAATTAATAGCACTTTGTCAACAGAGCTTTTCACAAATATTAACCATCTCAATCCAAGAGACACTGAGGACTCGCATCATAGGGTGTGGTAGTAGCACTGTAGAGCTAGCTGGTCTAACTGCTGACGTATCCTGTGGGGGTGTCGCGAATCGGTTTGGGCACCAAGCCCTCAGTTTAGATCATCCAAAATGCGCAGGTCCTGGGGATTCCTAGGAACTACACAACACTGGGATACTCCAACAAAAGGAGGCCTGATAACCCCTTAACTTCAGCCTTTTTTATGGCCCAGCTGGAATTCAATAAGCCCCTTCCCCACCCCACATTGCCGCTCAGAAACAAGCAGACAACATGCAGGTGCTGCTGAATGTGTCCCGGTGCCTGAAGATAACACTGGGACATGTTTAGCATATTTCTGTGGGGCCCAGCTTCCTGGCAGGGTAGACGGGCATCCACCCTTTGAAAAGAGTGGAAGACGCTGTATACCCACGTGTACCCTCAGCTTGTGCTCTGCCTGGATACCCTCATGGGTGATGAGCAGCGCTCTACAAATCCACCTTATATGTCTGTATTCTATTAATGTGTATCCACTTTCTCCCTCAACCATTGCTTGTTTCCTCACTTTGAACCTGTTGTTCCTCTTCTCTCTGCACCTAACCTCTATCATAATGTCTTTCCTTCTGTCTCATCCTTTGCCTGTTCTCCTTCCTGTGTCTGTCCTTTCCCTCCAATCTACACAGATCTGCAAACATGTCTGATCCCATCATGGTAAGCCTGCCCTTCTCTCGCACTCTTTGCCTCACCCCTTACCTTGCTTTTCTGACTGTGCCTAATCTCTAGCATAGATCTGCTAACCATCTCTCTGTTGCATATACAACACCCTGTCTTGCTCACCCATTCTGCGCATGCCCTCTTTGACTCTTCGGCCCCAAGGCCCAATCGGGTGTAAGCCTCTATTTGAGCCTCTCCACATGAAAATTTTGCATTTTGAGTGTTTTCTAGGCCTGGGCAGCAAATTCCGTTCCGCTCGCGGAATTTGCGTAATTTCGCGTTCCGCGGAGAACGCGAAATTGCTCAAAAGTCTGCTTTCCGCGATTTCGTGAAATTTTTGCTTGTTCGCGTTCTCAAAATGCATGTTCGCGAGATATTTCTCCTCGAGCACGCAAACAGCAATTGCCAACAGGAAAAAAGCATCGCGAACAAGCAATTCCGCGTGTTCGCGGAATTTCCGCGTGTTCGCAGAGATTTTTTTACCGTTTCGCGGAGATTTGCGTAACGCAATTACGCAAATTCCGCCCACCCCTAGTGTTTTCACCCCCGACAGCCATTTCCGCTAGGTCAAACCTGGTGCAAATTAGCTCAGTGAATAGCGCTCATGCACTTTTTACAAACTTCGAAATGGGCAATAAGATTCAATATTAATGGGATACTTCCCACTCTAATGTGTTTAAAGCAAATTTTGCACATCCTAAGTTAAGAACCCCATGCAGCCTATATTTGCAGGGTACCAGGGTTGGGCTGGAACAGAAAATAGGCCTGTGCACCAAAATAAAGATTTCCCCCTCGTTAGTGAACCAGATAGCTAAAAAACATGTCCCACATTTGTAAATCAAGGCAGTTTTGAGCTTGTGAAGGGATGCTGAATGAGTATTTTTTTACAAGGTATGGAAGACTGCATGGATTTGTGTTTGCTGCATGCAAAGTTTGTGGTAATATCAGGGAAATCAACAGTAAAACAAGCTCTGGCAAAGCCAATAGGTCTCCCTATGCATAAGCTATTGGCTTTGCCGATATTTTTACCCATGTTAGACACCAGCGTGACTGCTGTTCAGAATAGCTTTAAGTTAGTGGAGTAAAGGAGGGTGGCGTGGAATGGAGTGTTGTAGAGTAGAGTGAAGTGTTATGGAATGGTGTAGAGAGTTGGGGAGAGGTGTGGAGTGGCATGGAGTGGTTCAGAGTATAGTTGAGTAGCATGGAGTGGAGTGTCATAGAGTGGAGTGAATAGAGTGTTGTGGAGTATTGTGGAGGGAGTAGAGTTTCAGACTGGAGTATAGTGCCGTAGAGTGAAGTGGCAATGAGTGTCGTGGAGTGGTGTAAAGCCGAGTGGAGTGACATAGAGGATGTTGGATACAGTGTGTAGAGTGTTGTAGAGTAGAGTGCCATACAGCAGAGTAAATTGTCATAGAGTGGAGTGGCATAGAGTGGAGTAGTGTAATAGGGTGGAATGGCATAGAGTAGAGTAGAGTGTTGTAGAGTAGAGTGGCAAAGAGTGTCATAGAGGGACATAGAGACTTCTCAAAAACTTTTAAGAGTGAGAGGAGTTCATGTTGTTGGGGGTCGACGGTGTTCGATTGAGATCGAAACGCCGTTGACCCCCTACAACATGAACTCCTCTCACTCTGTAAACATTTTTTGAGGAGTCTCTATTATTGTTGTCAATGCGATGTCTTTATTTTAATATCACCATCACCTTTCACGTCACGCTTATTTTCACTTACTGTGTGAGCACCTGAATACTATTGTTTTGGAAATAAATATCTGTCATACACTGACCTATATGTCCCTGTGTACATTGTTCATCGCTCCCTTGAGGAATTCACTTCCTAATCTCAAAAACAGTGCCCCCCACAGGGTCAATTTTTGTATTGACCTTTTGGCCACACCAGAACCATTGTTTTTCTAAAACACAAGTAGATTAGAGTGGCATAGAGTCCAGTGGCGTAGAGTGGAGTGATGCAGAAGTGAGTGTCCTAGAGTGTAGTGGCATAGAGTGCACTGGTATAGAGTGCAATAGAGTGGTGTAGAGTTGAGTGTTGCAGAGTAGAGTACAGTTGCACAGCGTGCAGTGGCCTCGGGTGCAGTGGTGTAGAGTAGCGTAGTATAGAATTTAGTGGTGGAGAGTGCAGTCTTGGAGAGTGTCATAGAGTGAAGTGCTGTAGAGTGCATTGGTACAGTTCAGTGGCTTAGAGTGCAGTGGGGTAGAGTACAGTATTGCAGAGTACAGTGCTGTAGAGAGCAGTGGTGTATAGTACAGCATTACAGAGTAGAATAGAGTGGTGTAGAATGCAGTGACGTTGAGTGCAATGGTGTAGAGTAGCACAGCGTGCAGTGGTTTAGAAGGCAGTTGAATACAGTAGAGTGTTGCAGATTACAGTAAGTGGCATAGGGTGCAGTGGTGCAGAGTAGTCAGTGTAGAGTGCAGTGTCGTAGAGTGCATTGCTTTTGAGTATAGTAGTGTAGAGTGCAGTGGCATACAGTGCAGTGGTGTAGAGTAGAGTGACGTAGAGTTGAGTGGCATAGAGTGCAGTGGTGTAAAGTGGAGTGGTATAGAGTGGAATAGCATAGAGTGCAGTGCCATAGAGTCGAGTAGATTGTTGAAGAGTAAAGTGAAGTGGTGTAGAGTAGATTGTTGAAGAGTAGAGTTGTTAGAAGGGGACCTCAGAGGGGCCCGGGGGGGGCCCTGACTGCCCTGAGACCCACCCTCAAAGTATCGTAGCCGGGCACTGGCGGGAGACTCCGCAGGGGAGGAATCTCGTATCTAGGATCGTACACTCGGCACCACACGACAAAGAGACACCACACCGAGGGTTCTTAGGATTCAAGCTTTATCAAATCGAAGTGGTAGGATCTTTATGATCAGCGAGGCAGATATTTTACAAGCAGAGCGTGGGCTCACAGAGTCTTGGCGGGGGTAGGAGGTAGCGGGACAGTCTTTGGGGGGATATGGATCAAATGCAGGAGCGTACCCGGCGCACAGCTCACAATCCTCGAGCCGGGGGATACGCTTGTCGACGTGGGGTCCGGCGGGACCAAAGAGAGTCTGGGGGAGCCGCGAGTCACTCAGCAGGCTCAAGCACGAGTTCGGAGGTCTTACGATCTTCAGGGAGCCGCGAGTCACTCAGCAGGGCTCAAGCACGAGTTCGGAGGTCTTACGATCTTCAGAGAGCCGCGAGTCACTCAGCAGGGCTCAAGCACAGGTTCGGAGGTCTTACGATCTTCAGGGAGCCGCGAGTCACTCAGCAGGGCTCAAGCACAGGTTCGGAGGTCTTACGATCTTCAGGGAGCCGCGAGTCACTCAGCAGGGCTCAAGCACAAGTTCGGAGGTCTTACGATCTTCAGGGAGCCGCGAGTCACTCAGCAGGGCTCAGATGTTCCAAAGCAAATCTGCCGGACAGTTCCAGAGCACCCCTTGTTATAGGTCGACCCCTCTTTGATGTCCGGAGTCTGTGCAGGCAGGGGTCTTGTCACCTGGGGGTCGCTTGTCGAGGTTTCCTGCCATTGTCCTTTGATCCTTTCAGGGCCGGGTCGGGAGGAGTCCCAGACACCCAGCAGGCGTGGAGCCAGCCCTCAGGGAGGCCGGAGGGCCGATCGAAACCCATCGTCCCAGGGGAGTTCAGAGGTGCGATAGAAACTGCTCCTCCCTCTCTCATCCCCTGGAAGCGTGATGTCCTCCAGCCGGAGTGGCGCCTCTAGGCCCGGGTTGTGCTGGGGCCGGGCAGCCATCTTGGTGCATGAAGTGGGCACGCGTGCCCGGGGTGGCCGAAAGGAGAGAGGCCATGGACGGGGATGCCCGGGTCGCGTGTGTGTGTTCTGGTGGGACGGATCGGCTGGGCCGTGTGCTTGGGGTCCCAGGTACCAGGTTAGGTAGTGCGAGGACAGGAAGAGCCATGCTACGAGGCCGGGTCTAACACGCGTCCCCCCCAGCTGAAAGCCGGAGAGAACTACCCATCATCTTGGGGGGTTCTCTTCGCTGAGGCGGAAGAACCGGGAGAGGCCGTCAGCGTTGGCGTGGTCCGTACCAGGGCGATGTTCCACGGTGAAATCCATCCCCTGGAGGGAGATTGACCACCGCAGTAGCTTGGGGTTTTCTCCTCGCATCTGCATGAGCCATCGCAAGGGCCGATGGTCGGTTTGGACTTTGAAATGGGTGCCAAACAGGTAAGGGCGCAGCTTCTTGAGGGCCCAGACTACGGCAAATGCTTCGCGCTCAATGGTGCTCCACCTCTGTTCTCTGGGCAACAGCCACCGGCTGAGGAAGGCGATGGGCTGGTCTAGGCCTTGGTCATTCACCTGGGACAGGACGGCTCCAATGCCATGCTCGGAGGCATCGGTCTGGACTACAAACTCCTTGGAGTAGTCGGGAGCCTGGAGGACGGGGGCCGTGCACATGGCCTTCTTTAGGGCATCGAACGCTTCCTGGCAGGCAGTCGTCCACTGCACCCTCTTGGGCTGTTTTTTGGATGTGAGTTCGGTGAGGGGGCCAACCAGGCTGCCATACCCCCGGATGAATCTCCGGTAGTAGCCAGTGAGGCCCAGGAAGGCTCGGACCTCCGTTTGGGTGGTGGGTGGTTCCCAGGCTAGGATGGCGTCGATCTTCGGCTGTAGAGGGGCGACCTGACCGCTCCCGACCTGGTGCCCCAGGTAGACTACTGATCCTTGCCCAATCTGGCACTTGCTGGCTTTTACTGTGAGGCCTGCCTGGCGCAGGGCGGTTAGCACTCGCCGGAGGTGCTGGAGGTGCTCACTCCATCCGGAACTGAAAACGGTGATGTCGTCTAGATAGGCCGCACTGAACTGTTCCATCCCGGCCAGGACCCTATTCACCAGTCGCTGGAAGGTGGCCGGGGCATTTTTCATTCCGAAGGGCATTACGCGGAAGCGATAATGCCCATCTGGGGTGGAGAAGGCGGACCGCTCCTTGGCTCCCTCTGTGAGCGCAATCTGCCAGTATCCGCAGGTGAGGTCGAATGTGCTGAGGAACTGGGCCGCCCCGAGTCGGTCAATGAGCTCGTCGGCTCGGGGAATGGGGTGGGCATCGGCCCGGGTGACGTCATTGAGCCCCCGGTAGTCCACGCAGAATCGGAGCTCGGGGGCGACACCGGGGGCCGCTGCCTTCGGAACTAGGACCACGGGGCTGGCCCAGGGACTATCGGATGGCTCGATCACCCCCAGGGTCAACATCTTCGAGACTTCAGCTTGAATGCAGGACCGGACCCGGTCAGGGACTCGGTAGGCTCGGTGTCTTACTGGCGGGCTGTCCCCGGTGTCCACGTCATGGACACACCAGTCGGTGACTCGGGGGATCAGGGAGAAGAGGTCGGAGAATTGTCCTAGGAGCTGGCGACAGTCCGCTTGTTGCTGGTCAGTGAGGGATGGGGAGAGGTTCACTCCTTCCACGGAGCCATCCTTCTCCTTGACACACAGGAGGTCCGGGAGGGGATCGGACTCATCTTCGGCCCCGTCATCGGTGGCCAGCAGGAGGCTCAGTTCTGTCCGCACGAAGTGAGGCTTGAGGCGGTTCACGTGTAGGACCCGCAGGGGATCCCGGGGCGACTGGACGTCCACCAAGTACGTGACTGGACTCTTCCGCTCAATTACTTTGAAGGGCCCGGTCCACTTGTCCTGGAGGGCGCCAGGCTTCACGGGGGCCATGACCCATACCTGCTGGCCCGGCTGGAACTCGACCAGAGTGGCATTCTGGTCGTACCAGCGCTTCATCTCTTCTTGGCTTGCCTCCAGGTTGGCCTCGGCCAGCTCTCGGAACTTCCTGGTCTGGTTCCGGAGGGCCAGAACGTATTGGAACACATCTCGTGGGGTGGTCTGGGGTGCTGCCTCCCACCCTTCCTTAACTAAGCTGAGGGGACCTCGGACGGGGTGTCCATATAGTAATTCAAACGGGCTGAACCCCAAGGACTTCTGTGGCACTTCCCGGTAAGCGAACAGGAGGCAGGGGAGCAGGACGTCCCACTTACGCCGGAGGGGTTCTTCTAGGCCGTTGATCATCCCTTTCAGAGTCCGGTTAAACCTTTCTACTAGGCTGTTCCCTTGGGGATGGTACGGGGTGGTGAACTTATAGGACACTCCACATTGTTGCCACAGGGACGTCATGTATTTTGAGATAAAATTAGTGCCGCGATCGCTCACGACCTCGCGGGGAAAACCCACCCGGGAAAAGATCCCCATCAGGGCTCGGCCCACCACGGGAGCCGTGACAGTGCGTAGGGGGATCGCCTCAGGGTATCGGGTGGTGTGATCCACTAGGACCAGGATGAAATGGTGACCTTGGGAGGTGGGGGGATCCAAGGGCCCCACGATGTCGATCCCGACTCGTTCGAATGGGGTACTGACGACCGGGAAGGGTTGGAGGGGAGCCTTGCGCTTCCCCCCACTCTTCCCACTAGCCTGGCACGTGGGACAGGACTTGCAGTGGGCTTCTACAGCTGCTTTCATCCTAGGCCAGTAAAAGTGAGTCACGAGACGGCTGTAGGTTTTGTCTTGACCCAGGTGGCCGGCGAGGGGGACGTCGTGGGCCAAGCCCAGGAGGAAGTCTCGGAAGCGTATGGGTACCACCAGCACCCGGCCGGATCCTAGCTCCACCGAGTTCTGCTCACTGTACAAGAGGTTATTCTCCCAATAAACTCGGTGCGTTCCGGTTTGGTCGCCTGCGGCTTGGCCCTCGGCCTGGTGCCGCAGTCCGACCAGGGAAGGACAGGTGGCTTGCTCCCGGCAGAACTCCTCCCGGGTGGGCCCGCCCTCGTGGCGCCACGGGGCCAATTCGGCCAGATCGCCTAACTCGGGGACCGGGGTGGTGTCGGACGGTGAGGGTTCGTCGCTGGCGACTGACCCTCCCGATGGGGGGACGGGAGGACGCTCGGCGGGGACTGCTCTGACTCCCTCGGTCGGGGTGTCCTCGACTTCCCCCAGGGGGGTGAGTCGGGCAGACATAGATCGGGTGGTGGCGCACACCCACTCGGGGAGTCCCATCATTCCTAGGTGGGCCTTGCGCTCGACGTACTTCCAGGGAGAACTCTCCAGGTCGTTTCCTAAGAGGCAGTCGACCGGCTGGGAGGTTCTTACGGCAACCCTCAGTTTACCTATCACCCCTCCCCACTCAAACGGCACCAGTGCTACCTGACACATACTCTCTCTATTATCTGCGGAAATTACGGGGCAAAAGACGTTGGGTAGGATCTGCTCCTCGGGGACTAAGTGCCTGAGGACACCGGTGATGCTGGCCCCAGTGTCTCGCAGGGCTTCTATTTGGTGGCCATTGATCTTGACGAGCTGCCCGTACTTCTTCGTGTTGGAGGGCAGGAGGCTACCAGGGACCATCTCTCTATCTCCCAGGGATACTAGGGCCATAGCTGCGGGTTCCCACTCCCCGGTGTCCTCAACCTCCTCCCCCAGGGCTACGTTGGCTATCTGTCTAGCAGGGTTTGCAGCAGGGGGGACCTGGGGGGCCATGGGGCACTCCGGGTCATTGGCGTAGTGCCCGGGCCTCTGACAACGGAAATAAGTGATGGTTACCCGGTGCCCCCGTCTCCCGGGGGGTCCGGAGACTGGTGGGGGGGCGCCGGGAAAGGTGGAGGTTGGGCCTTCGGGGGACTCGACTGGGACTCTCTCTGCCCTCCCTGGTTCCCTCCCCCTCTCTGGCGGGGTGGTCCCTGACTGGCTCGGGGGTATTCTCCTACAATGCTCCGGGGGACCCGGGTGTTGGTCCAGCGGTCGGCTTCCACAGCCAGCTTCCGGGGATCGGTGAGTTTGCTGTCGAGCAGATGCTGGCGTAGTTCCACAAAGCAGTTCGCAGCCAGGTGTTCCCACAACATGAGGTCGGTGAGTTCCTCGAGGGTGGTGACCTTGCTGCCCTTGATCCACCCATCGAAGGCCCGACTGAAAAAGTTTACATACTCCACCCAGGTGGTGCCCGGGATCTTCCTGCAGTCCCGGAATCGCTGACGGTACATCTCTGGGGTGAGGCCGTACCTGGTGAGGAGAGCCTCTTTTATGTGGCTGTAGGAGGTCTGCAGGGAGAGGGGTAGGTCGAGCAGGGTGTCCCTTCCTTCGCTCAGAAACCGTCCCCACAGCCCTGCCCCCCAGTCCTTCTGCGGGACCCGATGAGAGGTCATGGCGACCTCGTAGGCCCTGAACCATTGTTGAATGTCATCATTTTTACAATATTCTTTGACCACGTCCTTGGGGATGTGGACCTTCTGTTCCGCCGGGGAGTCCGCCTCTCGGTTCCCCGGGGGCCTCCCTTCCTCGTTTCTGGCTTTGAGCTCGATCTCCTTCAAGCTGCGTTCGTGCTCTAGTTGGAGCTTCCTTCCTTCGTGCTCCCGTTGGAGCTTCTTCTCTTCCAATTCGCCTTGTACGCGCATTTGTTCTACTGCTAGCTTTTTTTCCGCTAATTTCAATTCGCCTTCGATTTTGAGTTTGGCTAACTCGAGTTCGTGATTGCGACTTCTCTCTCTGTCTGCGAGTTCTTCCGGGGAAAGGCCCCCGTCTGGCACGAAGCCTCGCACCTGGTTGCTGTTGCTTTCGCCTTGGGGGGGTTCTGTTTCGTCGGGTCGCTCCCCCATGCCTTCTGGGCGGGAGGCCCCGGCATCCACCCAAGCTTTCAGTGCTTTCTCCAAATCTTCTTTGGTGTTGAGACCGGTGGTAGCGATTTTAAGTTCTTTGCAGAATTGCTTCAGTTCTTTGTGCGTGTATTCTTCTAGTTGTTCCACCTGGAACACCCTGTTGGTGTTGGTTTCTGCGGGGCTCATGGTGCTTCCTTCTGCCATCTTTGTCGGTAGTGCGTTAGTCGTTCACGGTACGATCTCTAGGTTATGGGCCCGAATCCCGTCGCTTGCCACCAATGTTAGAAGGGGACCTCAGAGGGGCCCGGAGGGGGCCCTGACTGCCCTGAGACCCACCCTCAAAGTGGCGGGACACTCCGCAGGGGAGGAATCTCGTATCTAGGATCGTACACTCGGCACCACACGACAAAGAGACACCACACCGAGGGTTCTTAGGATTCAAGCTTTATCAAATCGAAGTGGTAGGATCTTTATGATCAGCGAGGCAGATATTTTACAAGCAGAGCGTGGGCTCACAGAGTCTTGGCGGGGGTAGGAGGTAGCGGGACAGTCTTTGGTGGGATATGGATCAAATGCAGGAGCGTACCCGGCGCACAGCTCACAATCCTCGAGCCGGGGGATACGCTTGTCGACGTGGGGTCCGGCGGGACCAAAGAGAGTCTGGGGGAGCCGCGAGTCACTCAGCAGGCTCAAGCACGAGTTTGGAGGTCTTACGATCTTCAGGGAGCCGCGAGTCACTCAGCAGGGCTCAAGCACGAGTTCGGAGGTCTTACGATCTTCAGAGAGCCGCGAGTCACTCAGCAGGGCTCAAGCACAGGTTCGGAGCTCTTACGATCTTCAGGGAGCCGCGAGTCACTCAGCAGGGCTCAAGCACAGGTTCGGAGGTCTTACGATCTTCAGGGAGCCGCTAGTCACTCAGCAGGGCTCAAGCACAAGTTCGGAGGTCTTACGATCTTCAGGGAGCCGCGAGTCACTCAGCAGGGCTCAGATGTTCCAAAGCGAATCTGCCGGACAGTTCCAGAGCACCCCTTGTTATAGGTCGACCCCTCTTTGATGTCCGGAGTCTGTGCAGGCAGGGGTCTTGTCACCTGGGGGTCGCTTGTCGAGGTTTCCTGCCATTGTCCTTTGATCCTTTCAGGGCCGGGTCGGGAGGAGTCCCAGACACCCAGCAGGCGTGGAGCCAGCCCTCAGGGAGGCCGGAGGGCCGGTCGAAACCCATCGTCCCAGGGGAGTTCAGAGGTGCGATAGAAACTGCTCCTCCCTCTCTCATCCCCTGGAAGCGTGATGTCCTCCAGCCGGAGTGGCGCCTCTAGGCCCGGGTTGTGCTGGGGCCGGGCGGCCATCTTGGTGCATGAAGTGGGCACGCGTGCCCGGGGTGGCCGAAAGGAGAGAGGCCATGGACGGGGATGCCCGGGTCGCGTGTGTGTGTTCTGGTGGGACGGATCGGCTGGGCCGTGTGCTTGGGGTCCCAGGTACCAGGTTAGGTAGTGCGAGGACAGGAAGAGCCATGCTACGAGGCCGGGTCTAACAAGAGTGAAGTGGCATAAAGTGGAGTGGTACAGAGTAGAGTGGAATGGCCAAGACTGGAGTGGTGCAGAGTGCATTGGCATAGAGTAGAGTGGTGTAGAGTAGAGTAGAGAGGTGTAGAGGGAAGTGGCGTTGAGTGTGTTGGCATAGAGTGCAGTAGAATGGCATAGTGTTGAGTGTGCAATGTAAAATAAAGTGACACAGAGTGCAGTGACACAGAGTAGAGTGGTGTAGAGTTCACAGCCGGAGAGTGCATGGTTGAAGAGTAGAGTGTTGTAGACTGCAGTGGTGTAGAATAGAGTGGCACAGAGATCAGTGGTGAAGAGCACAGTGGTGCAGAGTAGAATAGAGTGGCGTAGAGTGTAGTGGTATAGAGTAGAGTGGTGTAGAGTGGAGTGGTGTAGAGTGCAGTGGTGTAGAGTGCAGTGCCATAGAGTAGAGTGTTGGAGAGAAGAATAAAGTGGTGTACAGTGCAGTGGCATAGAGTGTATTGATGTTGAGTAAAGTGGTGTAGAGTGCATTGGCGGAGAGTGCAATGGTGTAAAGTGCGGTGGCACAGAGTAGAGTGGAGTGATGTGGCACAGGGGAGGTTGCAGTGGCGTTGAGTGGAATAGCATAGGGTGATGTACAGTTCAGTGGCATAGAGTAGATTGTTTCAGAGTGGTGTGAAGTAGTGTAGAGTGCAGTGGTATAGAGTAGATTGCAGTATCGTACAGTGCAGTGGTGCAGAGTAGATTACAGTGGGATAGGGAGGATTGGCGTAGAGTGCAGTGGTGTTGAGTAGAGCAATGCAGATTAGAGTTTCGTACAGTGTTGTGATGTAGAGTACATAGGCATAGAGTAGAGTGTTGCTGAGTAGAGTGCAGTAGCGCTGAATGCAGTGACGTAGAGTAGAGTGGCATAGAGTTCAGTGGCAGTGCGTGTAGAAATGCCAGAAACTGGTCCTAGGAAGCTTGTTTCCGGTCCAGGGAAGGCATGGCTTGGCAGTTCGGGCTGGACTGTTCCCATGAGGCACAGGGTCAGACTGATTTGCATATGGCCATGTCTGAACTGGGGTGGCAGAGTGGGCTAAAGAATGGTGATGGATCAAACCCAGATCTGTTGACTGGGTGTGAGTGTTTGATTGTTTCTGATGCTCCGTCCATCACCACCCCCTTTTGTACCGCTTTGTTCGCCATAAGTTGGCAGGGTATGCTCAGACGTGAGTCCCTTGCTCACTTTGCCACTGGATTCAAGCAAGCCTGGCTGAAGACGGCTGAAATGCCAGAAACTGGTCCTAGGAAGCTTGTTTCCGGTCCAGGGAAGGCATGGCTTGGCAGTTCGGGCTGGACTGTTCCCATGAGGCACAGGGTCAGACTGATTTGCATATGGCCATGTCTGAACTGGGGTGGCAGAGTGGGCTAAAGAATGGTGATGGATCAAACCCAGATCTGTTGACTGGGTGTGAGTGTTTGATTGGTTCTGATGCTCCGTCCATCACCACCCCCTTTTGTACCGCTTTGTTCGCCATAAGTTGGCAGGGTATGCTCAGACGTTAGTCCCTTGCTCACTTTGCCACTGGATTCAAGCAAGCCTGGCTGAAGACGGCTGAAATGCCAGAAACTGGTCCTAGGAAGCTTGTTTCCGGTCCAGGGAAGGCATGGCTTGGCAGTTCGGGCTGGACTGTTCCCATGAGGCACAGGGTCAGACTGATTTGCATATGGCCATGTCTGAACTGGGGTGGCAGAGTGAGCTAAAGAATGGTGATGGATCAAACCCAGATCTGTTGACTGGGTGTGAGTGTTTGATTGGTTCTGATGCTCCGTCCATCACCACCCCCTTTTGTACCGCTTTGTTCGCCATAAGTTGGCAGGGTATGCTCAGACGTGAGTCCCTTGCTCACTTTGCCACTGGATTCAAGCAAGCCTGGCTGAAGACGGCTGAAATGCCAGAAACTGGTCCTAGGAAGCTTGTTTCCGGTCCAGGGAAGGCATGGCTTGGCAGTTCGGGCTGGACTGTTCCCATGAGGCACAGGGTCAGACTGATTTGCATATGGCCATGTCTGAACTGGGGTGGCAGAGTGGGCTAAAGAATGGTGATGGATCAAACCCAGATCTGTTGACTGGGTGTGAGTGTTTGATTGGTTCTGATGCTCCGTCCATCACCACCCCCTTTTGTACCGCTTTGTTCGCCATAAGTTGGCAGGGTATGCTCAGACATGAGTCCCTTGCTCACTTTGCCACTGGATTCAAGCAAGCCTGGCTGAAGACGGCTGAAATGCCAGAAACTGGTCCTAGGAAGCTTGTTTCCGGTCCAGGGAAGGCATGGCTTGGCAGTTCGGGCTGGACTGTTCCCATGAGGCACAGGGTCAGACTGATTTGCATATGGCCATGTCTGAACTGGGGTGGCAGAGTGGGCTAAAGAATGGTGATGGATCAAACCCAGATCTGTTGACTGGGTGTGAGTGTTTGATTGGTTCTGATGCTCCGTCCATCACCACCCCCTTTTGTACCGCTTTGTTCGCCATAAGTTGGCAGGGTATGCTCAGACGTGAGTCCCTTGCTCACTTTGCCACTGGATTCAAGCAAGCCTGGATGAAGACGGCTGAAATGCCAGAAACTGGTCTTAGGAAGCTTGTTTCCGGTCCAGGGAAGGCATGGCTTGGCAGTTCGGGCTGGACTGTTCACATGAGGCACAGGGTCAGACTGATTTGCATATGGCCATGTCTGAACTGGGGTGGCAGGGTGGGCTAAAGAATGGTGATGGATCAAACCCAGATCTGTTGACTGGGTGTGAGTGTTTGATTGGTTCTGATGCTCCGTCCATCACCACCCCCTTTTGTACCGCTTTGTTCGCCATAAGTTGGCAGGGTATGCTCAGACGTGAGTCCCTTGCTCACTTTGCCACTGGATTCAAGCAAGCCTGGCTGAAGACGGCTGAAATGCCAGAAACTGGTCCTAGGAAGCTTGTTTCCGGTCCAGGGAAGGCATGGCTTGGCAGTTCGGGCTGGACTGTTCCCATGAGGCACAGGGTCAGACTGATTTGCATATGGCCATGTCTGAACTGGGGTGGCAGAGTGGGCTAAAGAATGGTGATGGATCAAACCCAGATCTGTTGACTGGGTGTGAGTGTTTGATTGGTTCTGATGCTCCGTCCATCACCACCCCCTTTTGTACCGCTTTGTTCGCCATAAGTTGGCAGGGTATGCTCAGACGTGAGTCCCTTGCTCACTTTGCCACTGGATTCAAGCAAGCCTGGCTGAAGACGGCTGAAATGCCAGAAACTGGTCCTAGGAAGCTTGTTTCCGGTCCAGGGAAGGCATGGCTTGGCAGTTCGGGCTGGACTGTTCCCATGAGGCACAGGGTCAGACTGATTTGCATATGGCCATGTCTGAACTGGGGTGGCAGAGTGGGCTAAAGAATGGTGATGGATCAAACCCAGATCTGTTGACTGGGTGTGAGTGTTTGATTGGTTCTGATGCTCCGTCCATCACCACCCCCTTTTGTACCGCTTTGTTCGCCATAAGTTGGCAGGGTATGCTCAGACGTGAGTCCCTTGCTCACTTTGCCACTGGATTCAAGCAAGCCTGGCTGAAGACGGCTGAAATGCCAGAAACTGGTCCTAGGAAGCTTGTTTACGGTCCAGGGAAGGCATGGCTTGGCAGTTCGGGCTGGACTGTTCCCATGAGGCACAGGGTCAGACTGATTTGCATATGGCCATGTCTGAACTGGGGTGGCAGAGTGGGCTAAAGAATGGTGATGGATCAAACCCAGATCTGTTGACTGGGTGTGAGTGTTTGATTGGTTCTGATGCTCCGTCCATCACCACCCCCTTTTGTACCGCAGAGCAGACTGTGTCATAGAGTTCAGTGGTGTATAGTAGAGTGGCATAGAGTGCATTGGTGTAGGGTGCAGTGGCATAGAGTACAGTGGCGCAGAGTAGATCAGAGTGGTGTAGAGTGCAGTGACATAGAGTGCAATGGTGTAGAGTGTTGTAGAGTAGAGTATAGTGGCATAGAGTGCAGTGTTGCAGAGTAGATTGGTATAGAGTGCAGTGGCATACAGTGTGCATTGGTTTTGAGTAATATGGTGTAGAGTGCATTGGCATAGAGTGCAGTGGTTAGAGTAGAGTACAGTAAGTAGAATAGGGTGGCGCATGGTGGAGTGGTGCAGCGTAGACTGCAGTGGTATAAAGTGCAATGGCGCAGAGTAGATTGTTTTCAGAGTTGAGTGAAGTGGCTTTGAGTGGTACACTGTAGAGTGGAGTGGTACATGGTAAAGTTCAGTGGCATAGAGTAGTGTGGCATAGAGTGCCATGGTGCAGAGTAGATTAGAGTGGTGCAGAGTGGATTGGCAAAGAGTGCACTGGCATAGAATGGAGTGGTACAGAGTAGAGTGCATTGGGGGAGAGTGCAGTGGCATAGAGTGCAGTGAAGCAGTGTGGAGTGGCGTAGAGTGGAATGGCATATAGTGGAGTGGTGCAAAATAGACTGCAGTGACTTGGAGTGGTGCAAAGTAGAGTGCAGAGGGGTAAAGTGTAGGGATTTCGGGGAATTTTATCCACTCCTTGCTTGGCTTGTAATGCAGAGTTCTGGCAAAAGCCAACAACACTACTCCAACCACCATGTGGCGGAGTTTTTTATTGTGCATGGCTTGCCAACGGTAAGTTCGCAAGTGAAAATTGGCACCCCATAGCTCAATTTTCGGTCACAAGGACTGCATCTGGTGAGAACTCCTCAACAGGGCAGTCACGACCATTTGTGGTGAGAAAGCTGCTGCTCAAGTAGAAAATCTACTCGAGCTGCAGCACAAAGCAGCACCCCCTGGCGCTTTGTGTGGTGCTGTTCATGCTGATTTTGCAGCGCGGAACAATATCCTGGTGCTAAAAATCAGTGCGAGCAGCGCGAGTGCGGATTCTGCCCACTCATGGAACTCCGCGGAATCTCAGAGTTTTTAGGTAACTTCATGGAATTCAACGGAGTGAAACTTTGCGAGTTCCGCCCATCCTGAGTAAAGTGTAGTATGCATAGTGTGATAGCGCACTGCCATTACAGACATTATATCGTCAATAGAAATGACTACTACATTTGCACAGACATACAGTTTTACTGATGAAAGTATAAGGCAAACAAACGGTAATGTGTGGAAATGTCATCATCTAGTGTTTTCATTTGTTTCAAGTTTTTTTTGTTATATCTGTTTATTGAATTTTCAAATATGTGAAATATGTTACAGACATGCACAATATTTTTCAGAACCAGTTGGTGTCAAATCACAAATTATACGTTGTTTTCATTTGTTTTGATCTTATTAAAATATTTGTTTCCACCACACTTCAGAATTACCCAAAAATGTTCTTCATTTCAGCTTCCCTAATTCTGATATATTCTGAATATATCCGCACAGTTAATTTACAGGCATTTACATTTTATGTGCTAGAAACAAGGATAACATCTACGGCCTTCCTCCAGTACAACCCCAGCAGCCAGCATGATTGTCACTTAAGTCCTCTCACTTTGAAGTCAGAGAAAGAAAAGTAAACAGGAAACTCCCTCTGAAGACAGAGCCTGGCATTTTAACTCTGTCTTTGAATGCACAGCAAATGTGACAAGGTAAGGACACGATTTAAAGGCATTTTCACAGAAAAGGAGCACGTGAAAGGATACAGTAAATAAAGTATGTGCCACGGAAGGGAAAGACTCATACTGGACAGCCTAAAACTAATAAAGCCAGCAAATAGAAAGCGAGCAAATGCGAGTTACATCACACAAAGCCATGGGTAAGCAATGGGCGGAATACATTCCCAGGGAAGCTTTCCGGATGTCCCTAAGATTTTATCAAACCAGACTGCTTAAAAACGGGCCCACACACTGATGTATGAGACCAGCCCCTCGGGCACTTCCTGATTGTCCTACAGCCCAGTGCGGCCCTGAGCGGGTACCACTTTGCATCTGGGAAGCCACGCCATTTCTTTCCTGCTGGGGTCAGGCCTCATTACCTGTTTTAGCGTTCTAAGGTACCTATTAGGTCACGTACTAACATAAGATCGAATTCCCACTTTAGCTCTTTCTCCTTCTGTTTATATGATCTACAGTTCTATCTGACGTTAATGCTGTAGCCCCTCCCTTCCCATGGCTGAGGGACGCCTGGGCGAGTCTGCGCGTGAAACCAGCTCCTGCGTAAAGTGCACTGCAGTGATGAGAGGGCCTCTGTTCCGCTGCCAGAGACCCTTCTCGCTTCCCTTCCAATCGATTCCAATCAAGCCTCTTTAAAGATGATACTGGGCTCTGGGTGGGAGCGGCCTCCTATCCGATGTCTAGCTGCTGTGGCTTCCATTCCCAGAAGCCCGCGGCTCTGGTTTCCGTCTCTCTAGCTCTCTTCCAACGAGGCTCGTGGCTTCATCGATCTGTAATCCCACACTTTCCCATCCCGCCAGTGCGCTGAGCTCCCAGGGTCCAGCGCAGCTCTCGGCTGACGTCAGGCCGCCTCAAATGCCGTGCAGTCCGGCTAGGGATGGTAACTCTTGAGAGGAGTGGATGGAGAGAGAAGGGTGGGAGAGGCACCGGGTGGGGGTCGTGTGGGTCCTTAAAGCGGCCGCAGAAAGAGCCTCGCAGGGACTATGAGCATAAACGCGGATTCAGCAAAACAACGGGCAGCAGGATGGCCACCTGGCCCGCTATGATTCTACAGATTCGAGTCCTTATTCCAACCACCCTGGGCAGGTGCGTAGGGGGAGGGTGTTTGGGGTGGTACACCCCTCTAGTAAATGTATTTTCCCAAAAATAGTTGGGTCCAGGTGCTTTCACTCGGGTATGTCTGTGGGATTCCACCAGAAATTGTTCCATTCAAACAGACAAAAAGGCACCCAAACAATTTCGCCCTCTCTGTTTGATAGTCCTCAAAAAAATATTGGTTATTTTACACAATATTGTGTCTTCTCCCATAGTGCTCCTACCAATCCACATTCCTCTCCCTTTCCACTGCTCTTAGGCCTCTCTCATGACCCCTGCTTGTCATACACTGTATTTAACCATTATATGCCAGCCAGGTAATCAAAGATCCGGAGCTCACCCGCCCCCAAATGTACTGCCAAGCTCCCCCCTGACCATGGGCCTTGTAAAAGCCTCCTATTTGCTGCGTAGAGGCTAGGATAAGACCAACATGACAATTCTTTCCATGTAGGGGAGACTTTTGTGTTTCAAGCTAAATGTATTATGTTAGCATTCTTTCTCTTAAAACCTCCTCAACCCAAAGCAATGTCATGATGAAAATAATTTTCTCTAGAATGTTTTCCCTAGAATTTCCTTTTAGGCGTCCTCGTATATTGACATGTATGTGTTAGAACTGCAGGAAGTGGACATGGCCTCTTCAGCCATGTTTACTTCCTGTTGCTGAGACCCGAGGTAACAAGGACAATGCCAGGAGAGCCAAAAGTTAGCACCACTGTCTGCCCCTATTGACGTCCATGACTTTAGAGTAGTCTTCATAGACGGCTATTACCTCCTCGTCCATCTTCCTCTCACAGTCCTCGCGTCGGAGTTTACTCCATTCTGTATTTAAGACGGAGTCAGGCCACAGCATCGATCTTCCGAATACATCATGGGATGCTATTCACAAACAACGTCTCTAATAATGAGCCACCTCCCATGGAACTTACACTGAACGGTTCACCTCATGGTGGTGCCCATTCAGACAACAGAATATTCCTTCTGCGAATGAGTAGGGCGACTGCTATAGTTCAGTGCCGCAAACTGAATCGAGTGTAATCTATACTTGCAGGAGGGGTGTTCGCACTGAATGTGAGCGACAACACCCCTTGAACTCAGTCTTCGGAGTCGGAAAAGAAGGACAGGAATCCAGTTTTGGAGTTGCAGGATAAAAACCCATCAGTGGCACAAAAAATTACTCTTATATAAGGTTTATATATAAATACATGGCAGACATCCAATATACTGAAGACTGCTACACAATGTTTTGCAGAGTTAGAGATAGCTATGTTTAAGTGAATGTCTCACTAATTTATGTTGAATTAGTTAGGGGTTAAGCAACAAAGCTTATATTTAGGACTGGCTAGTAAAAGCCATCATTTTTGTAAATTGTTAACATTTCAGATTCGTTGGCAGGGCAGAAACCAAACTCTCAATTGATCAAGAGCTTGTTTTAGCATATCAGACACCTATAGAAAAGTAAAACAAAAGTAAAACTTCTCCACTTATTGGCTCAGGTTTGTAAACCTTAGAACAAGAGCATTGTGGGAAAGTGCTAAGAAGTAGAAGGGAAACACTGCTGCTGAGAAAGAACGTCATGGAAAGTGTTACCTCATGCTGCTGGTCAGGCCAACTTACTACGCGCAACAGAATAATTTGGGACAAAGAGTTAAACCATTCCTGTTGTTTTCCTCTAAACAGGCTGTTGAATGCACTTAAAGTCCATTTTGTAAAGAAATCAATATATTCTGTTCGTAGGACTCCTGGGTTTTAAGCAAACTATAAGGTTGCACTTTTGTTCTCTCTGAAGACCGCCTGACTTTCTTTGGAGTAACTGACGAACAGGAGTCTGTTGCAAAGGATATTTACTTCTTTTAAGCTGCAGCATGTTCTGGGGCGTGGAACAGATTTTGCTTGACAGAGCAAAGGGAAAACTCGAGCAAATGATGTAGTAAAGCTGTCCTAGATTGCTTAGTAGTCCACACACGAACATCATTTTGCAAACTCTGCTGAACATTGTAACTTCACTTTTTCCTCCTGCAATTAAAGAACAGAACATGTCAACGGGAGCACCTCAAAGCGATGCGTTCCTGGAGAGGCCAGGCTGCTACTTTGCCCTAGGCTTCCTGTCTCTGGATAGCTGGGCAAATGCTGATGCATCCATGCCAACATGCCCGATACTGGTGGTACACTCCAGATTTATGAAGAAAAAACGACTTTGTATTAGGCGCATCTTGCCTGAAATTGTCTCTGCTTCAATAGAAGTCAATGAGGGAAAAACATTCTCCCAATTATTTTTTAAAAATCTCTCACTTATCTCCTCTAAAATGTTGGCATGTATGCAGCCAGCAGCTGATCTTGACTTCTAGGACCCCTGATTATGGTGTAATCTCACAGTCAGTTTCTGTAAATGCAGGATACTTTCCAAATTTTGGATAAAAATCGTCTTATTCATTGATTTGATTATTTGAGTTATTTTGATTAGTGTCGGGCGGTCGAAAGGATGCTTCAAAGCGCAACTAGGGTTAGAAAAGGGAAGGCTGGAAGAATAGAGGATGGTGGGCAAGGAGAGCGCATGAAGTTCAGATAACTACAAAGTTACCACTAGTAACATTACACACAAGTCGAGATCTCCGCCATTACAATGGAGATCTTCCTATGGGAAAGTATAAGGAAAGATATTAAAGTTTATCATTCTGTAAAAAAATGTATACACAATAATTGAATGTAAAATATAAATGTAAATTAATTTTAAATATCTATTTTAACCTGGAGCTAATAAACTTGTACAGTACACCAACTTAATGAATTAAATGCATATATATTAAATATTTAATTTATTTAAACATATTTTTTTGAGTTATGCAATATTTAAAATAACCTCACCTTCACTAATATTTTTTGCATCATTTAATATGTATCATTTTTATTGTGTATAATGTAAACTATTTGTAATTTTAAATAACGTTTAAAGTTCAATTATATAACATTTCTAACATTCAAATATATATATATTTATAAATTTATAAACAAGGGAGTAGCCAGAAAATTAAAATACCCCTCACTTCAACCCAAAGTTTTTACAGCACCAAGCAATCAAAACAAGTCATCATGACCCCTCCCTCCCCAGCCAGAGGAGCTGTCTTGTCTCTTTCATCCAAGAATCTATCCATTCATCCTTCCATCCACCTTCTGATATCCACAATTTCACCTTTAAATTCTGTCAACCATTCATTCTTTCATCTTTCATTGAGCCTTTCACCATTTCCTTCACAAATCCATATTGAAACCTATCCATACACCCTTTCACTTATCTATCTCTCCATCCACCCTTTCACTCATCCATCCATGAAGCCTTTCATCCATTGTTCCTCCCTTTTCTTCATTCATTCTTTCACTTATCCATCCATCCTTTCATCCATCTATCCCCCCTTTCAGTCTGTCCATCTATTCACCCTTTCACTCGACTCATCCACCCTTTCTCATCATCTATTCACCCTTTAACTCACATGCATCCTCCCTCTTATTTATCCATTCTTTCACTTATCCAACCACCCTTTCATCCTTTCACTCACATACCTATCCATTTGTCCTTTCACTCACTCAACCAACCATCCACCCTTTCACTCACATACCTATCCATCCATCCTCTCACTCACTCACTCACTCACTCACTCACTCACTCACTCACTCACTCACTCACTCACTCACTCACTCACTCACTCACTCACTCACTCACTCACTCACTCACTCACCCAGCAACCCTTTCAGGTTATTTAGAATCCTTGGTCTGTTGAGCTGCAGACAGAAGAGGCCCATCAAGAACTCCACCCCTGTCGTAGCTGCTAAGGCAGGGAGGTTCACTACACCCCTGGTGGTAAGTAATTTAACATGAATGTGAAAACCTGCAGTAAGCAAGCCTACAGCACATGCTCATAAAAGCTAAATCAGTGGTACTACGACTGAGCATACAAGACTAACTTAATTAAGCTGTGTCATATTACCTACATTAGCCACAGTACTCCAAACAAGAGCCATAGAACTACACAACGTACAGTTAGCACTTATGTGAAAAATGATGAAAAGCTACTGTCCTGTTTTCCTCCTTGGTAGAAGAGAATGGAGAACTGCTTTCGTTCCAGTCCTAATTACCTACAAATACTTGCAAACCTATGGCAAACGGGAAACAAAGAGCAGATTCTCTATTATTACAGATAAAATTATGTATGACTCAAAATCAATTTGTCACATTTCTTATTTTTAACGCAGCATAACTTGGACTAAATCATCATTCTTTAAAAAATGTCCCATTATGAATTAGGGTTTATGTTAATTAAAATGTATTAAATAAGTATCATTATTCATAGGCCAATAATGAGATAAATTGTGTAAAGTTCATTTCACCAGATTTACTGTGGTGGTATTCATTAGGTTTTATACAAGAATCTAGCAGGCCCCTTTAACAGCTTAGCTAAAGTGTACAGCTTACAACTGCCAGGTGAGGCCAGACAACCAGTATTAAGTTACCTTTAATCCAGGTGCGAAGTGCGAGCAGCAATAAATTACTTCTCTGGTTCCCTTCAAAGCATTAGAGAGCTGCTTGAAGCTTTCACTGCTCTCTCTGGGTGCAGCCGTTTGGACTCTGCAATACGTCATGGTACCCAGTGTCACATGCTTATGAAAGGAGCCCTGGGGGTTGCAGTCCACCAGAGACCACTCTTAAATAGTAAAAATAAGCCTGTGGACTATAGCCCCCAAGGAGCAACTGTATCTCGTGCATACAGTTACATGACAACACAGCCAGTGCTGTGTATTGGAGTCACATTTAAATCGAACTGGTGAGTCTGACTCCCTGCGAACTAATCTCTTTTTAGCTAATACGGTCCACCAACACCACCCCACTACAGCTGACAAAGTGGGGGGTTGGGGACGCCACTGTATAGAGATACACACACACACACATATAAACATACTCACACACATTTATATTTCAGAGAGGCCATAGATTTCGGCAGTTGTGGATAGGGCTACCAGAGATAGGAATTCCTCAGATTTTTCACCATTAATAACTTTGCGCCAGTTTGACAAATTGCCCAAAAACATTTTGCAGACCTATTCTTCCTTCCACATTTATCCACCAATGCATTTTCCATAGACTTTTGCATCACACGTAGTGCAAAAACTGATTTACATGAAAGTTGGCAGGATTAGACATTATGGTGCGCAGATTATCCTTTTGGGTCCTACAGATAAGTAGGTGTGCCATTGGCCTGTGGTGCATAGGGAGCTGTCTTCTGATGCACAATCCCCAGATCCTTGAGGAAAACTTGCATCTCCTGTGACGCAAATTACACTCTATTGTCAGTCACTGAGTATTTTGGCACTCCCTTGCTCATGAAAACATCCTTAAGAAACTCTTACACCGTCCCAGTGTTGACCACATTCACACATTTAGTTACAACCCATTTTGAGGTGTAATCTACCAAAGAAGTACAAACCTCTCAGCTGCAGAAAACAAGTCAAAAGGACCCATGATATCCAACCCAATTTAGACCATACTACCTCCGGAACTACGACCGGCGACAAAGAAGCATGATTGGTGACATGAGACTTGTCATTGGTTGCACAAAGATGACACTCTTTAACCACCTTCTCAATCATGTGGTCCATGCCTAGCCACCAATATCTTTCCCTCTAAAGAGCTTTGGTAAGGCTCCTTCCAAGATGCCCCTCATGACCAAGGTTTATCACCTAGTTCCTTGGGTCACAAGGCGTAACCACTCTGTCGCCTCTCATAAGGTTCTCTTGACAAAAGGTCAACTCATTCCTCACTGACTAAAAGGATTTCATGTTTTGATCCAGTGACTTGTACTCAGGCCATCCCTTAGTGATAAAGAGCTTGAGAACAGAAAACACATTGGGCCCAATTCACAGAAGTAGTCTGAGACAAAAGTCTAACTTTACGACTTTCGGTATTCACAAAGGGCAATAAGGAGTAGTAAAATTAGACTTTTGGTCTAAGTTTAGACTTTTGTTCTCAACTTAGACCAAAAGTCTAACAGTCTAACTTTACAACTACTAAAGTCTGATTTTTGGTCCAAGTTAGACTTTTGGTCTAAATTTAGACTAAAAGTCTAACTTTAGTAGTAGTAAAGTTAGACTTTTGGTCTAAGTTAGACTTTTGGTCTAAACTTAGACCAAAAGTCTAACTTTACTACTCGTAAATGCCTTTATGAATACCCGAAAGTCGTAAAGTTAGACTTTCGTCTCAGATTACTTCTGTGAATCGAGCCCATTGTCTTCATCCACACCATTTAACCACTTTTCCTCCAACAAAGTCGGTTCCGTGACCAAATTCACACCTTCAATGTCCTCTTCACACTGTTTGCACTTCAAAGGCAACTGCTGACTTATTGGCCAACCTATGAAGGTACTGTACACAGAAGTTGAACTCCTGGAGTCCTTCACTCCAACGTTTGAGCCTGGGAGTCAAATGATCACTATGATGGCAAGTGAAAACTTGAACCAACGGCAGATGATTAGTCCTTACCAAGAAAGGAATTCCCCACAAATAAAATTTGCAATGCTTCACTGCCCAAAATATACTCAAAGCCTCCCTTTCAATGCAAGAATAGTGTTCCTCCACATCTCTAAGCACCCTTCACGCAAAAGTGATAATTCTTTCCTCCCCTTCAACCACCTGTGAGAGTACAGCACACAAACCCTTGACGCTGGCATCAGTAGTTAGAACAGTCTTGAGTTTGGCATTAAAATGCCCCAATGTGGGATCTTGCCAATTTCAGATTTGACAATTGCAAAAGCCTTCTCTCACTCCCCAGACCAGTTGAATTGCACACCTTTACTCAGTAACACCCTGATCGGTTCAACTACACTAGCAAACCCCTAGTCAAACTTTGAATAAAATTCTGCAAGCCCCAGGAACGACCTAACTTGCTCCTTATCACTGGGAGTCGGGGCTTTCAGTATACTCTCTCCTAGTTCAAACTTCGGCTGTATGCCCTCCCCCGAGATAACATGGCCCAGGTAAGTAACTGATGTCACCCCGTTCTGGCATTTCTGTTTCTTTGCTGTGAGCCCCCTTTCACTCAATCTTTTCAACACAGACCTCAAAACAATTTCATGCTCCTCATCGTTCTTGCCATAGATCAGGATGTTGTCCTGGAAAAAGACGACATTACCCAAATCACCCAGTCTTCATGATCCTTTGAAACAGGCTGCTGCTGAGGCTAGAACAAACGGTATCCTTACAAAGTGATACGCTCCCAATGGAGTCACAAATGCATCTCGATGTAGCATCACCTGATGATACGCGGACGAAAGGTCTAATGCACGAAATACCTTGGCCCCTTTCAACATACTGATGGATTCTGAGATGTTTGGAAGCGGCTGGCGGTCTACCCAAATTCACTGATTCAACCCACGCAAATCCACACACACCCTGATACTACTGCCTCCATCCTCGGGTGCCAGAAAAACTGGGGCCAACCACTCAGAGGCCTCAATCTCTTCTATAAGGCCTAAATCCAACAGCCTCTTCAGTTCCACTCTCAATACCTCTACCATCATGTTTGGTACTCTGCACACTTTATGCACACAAGGTTTAGCTCCCTTCTTTAGAATGATGCGATGCTCAAAACCTATGAGAAGGCCTAACCCATCACCAAACACTTCAGGAAAGTCTTGGAAAAAACGTTCACCACTTCCCATATTATTAACTAGCATAACTTGAAGTTTTGGGTTACAAGCACCGGGGTTTAAAATGATCTCCAAATCACGATGGTGCCTCCACCCTAAGTGATTGTCACCACTTTCTGCCACATACACCTTTCCAATAGTTTGTCTATTCTTGAACTCAATCTTGGTGACCACATAACCCAGAACCTTAATACGTGGACCTCCATAGCTGTCCGGGTTGATATGTGATGGAATCAGTTTGAAATCCTCGTCAAAATTCTCATCCCAATGTTTATTCCCAATCATGGTGAAAGGTGAACCAGAGTCAGCTAATACAACAACGGCTCTACCATCCACCTCAATGTCATACTCTGGCATTGTTACTTTCCCTGAATCCACCTCTCCACTCTTCTCATTCACATTCAGAACTATAGTGCGTATCCCCTCTTGCGAATTTCCCATCCCTTTAGTTTTTTCAGCTGATCTACACACTCGCGCATAATGCCCCCTGATGCCACACTTCTTGCATACTGACTCTCTGCCATAACAATTTGGACTATTCCACATCTGAAACACTTGGCTCTCTGTAAATCTGCATTTCCGCACCCCTAAAAGTCAGGTTCAGGTCCACCTGCTTCTGAGTCACGTTCAACATTCCTCCCCTTTATACTGGAGGAGACTTTAGCAATATTCTCACCTCCAGCCTCGGGTACTTCAACTTCTGATACCCCATGGGTACTACTCTGTGCATCATTCTTGTCCACTGTGCTCTTCCTCATTTCCTTCATGCAACTTGACGTATTTTCCATCCCTTTGACAATGGCTACAGCTTCCGCCAACAAAGGGTTCTTCAATAGTAACTTTTTCTGCAACCTGTTGCTGTTGGTACATCTGAACAACTGATCTCTGACTAGTGAATCAGATAACTCTCCGAAATCACACATGCGTGCCTAAGTCTTAAGAGACGCAACGTAGTTACCCACCTTCTCAGTGGGTTCTTGTACACTTGTAAAAAACCTATGACGCTCTAACAGAACATTGATGCAAGGACCGAAATACCGTTCTAGCATACTCATGGACATCTCATAAACATCTGAAGGCCCATATCCATTATCAATTGGAAGTTCATCAATGCTATCATAAATGTCCCTTCCTCCAATGCAGAGATTGTGCAGTAATATGGCCTGGTTTCTGAAGGTAGAAATTTTCCCACAACTAAAGCTACAATGTAGGACTCAAATAGATTCTTCCATCTTTTCTATGGCAAAATTAGTTCACCTTTAGTTCACAATTCATCGATGCGCCATATGATCTGGTAATACTGTGGGTTCAGTGCGAAAAGACTTTGTAAAACAATCAAGATGGTGGCATGCCACTATACGCATGTCATCATGCATGTGACGACAACGCAACGGCAGCAGCTGAGGCAAAAATCTAGTGTGAACTCCTGGCATTGATGAAATCGTGGGGTTGACAGAACGATATGCAAACATGCGGCGCGTAAAGAACTCGAGCTGGGAACAATGGAGGACCTCACAGCCGAGTGCGAGATTCAGCTCATGCTGAGGCTCAAGGTTCAACAGTAGAAAACCGCATTAAGTCCTTGGCTCGGATCCCAAATCGAAATTGCCTCCAGGTAAAAGCATGGAAGTTTGTTCAAAACTACGTATGCATCAGAGGTACCTTCCGTTGTATCTTGCTTCTTCTCCTTTTTCCATTCCTTAGGTCCTCCTTCTCTTCTTTCTTGTTCAGTGGGTCCATTAGGGGAATTGGTGGTGTGCGATGCCTGTCCCCAATCGTTTCTTGGGACATTTCCTGATCACTTATCGCCAGGATCTGGAACCTGTTTGTGAGCGCAATACTTGCCCCCGCAGAACCCCTACGGCTATCCTCCGATGCAGGCACATTTTCTAAGGATGACAGTGCCCTAGCGTCAGACTCTGGGAGAGGAGAAGGTAACCTAGCTTGCACCTTAAAAAAGGAGGGCAGAGATGGAGTAATTTTAGGTTTAAGGGCCTTACCCCTCTCCCTAGACAGGGCTGATAGCGGAGGGGCCGGGGATTAATGTGCCCCCTCTATTTCCTCTGTGTAATATACACTGGTTGGAGGGCAGCACTTTTATTTGGGGAGGTTGTGCGGGGAGGAGGCCTACTTTCCTTGCTCTTAGGCAGTAACTTATACCCTGTTTAGAGCTACCCTCCCCCTTGAGGGGGTTGTGCAACTTCCACCTTTCCTCTTTCCTGGCACCTCTGACCCCCTCCTTCCTTCCCTTTACCTGCAAATGCAACCAGAGAGCCTGTTTTACCCCCCCCATGGCACCTACCAATTTCATGCATGCTGGGCCTGCCTTACTCTGTGGTGAAATTAACTGCAGCTTCCCTGCTTGGTAATCGTCCTCCTTTGACAAGCTCTTGTGCTGGCTCTACTGCGATGTTACTCCGGAGGGACTGCTCTCTGCCCGGAAGCAAAACCTTCCCGCAACTTGTCTGAACCACCTTGTGTTTGCGGCTGTATCCGCCCAGCGTAGAGAGCCTTCTGGGAGCATGGCATCCGTAGACCCTTGCATCCGCTGCAGCACCCGGGCCCCTCTCCACTGAGGATGCTAACTAGGCTAAGTTTTTTACCGGGAGATTCCTTTCCCCCTTCTTTTTTTTTCTTGTGGATTTACTGCCCCGCAATGTCATCTGAGTCGACTGAGTCATCTTCGCGCCCCGTAGTGGAAACAGCTAATACATGCACATAATCCGCTTGATCTCCAGAGCAGGCAGGGAGCTCTCGACTCAACCTCCTAGCCGGCCACCATGTTCTCCGACCGATGCAGTTTTTCCATGTGAGCAAGTGTTACCCACCACAGTTGAAGCACCGCTGGCAGGAAGTCATCAGCAGAGAGGCAGATCTGCTGGGCCATCTCACACTGGATGTCAATGGCCCTCTTGGTAACTCAATACATACCTAAACACCCATTGCTCAACCTACACATGCATATGCATTGTGTGGACTAGTGACCTGTACAGTTAGTGAGTCACTATTGGACCATGTGTGAAAAGTGGCGCATTGCTGGTGAAAAACAGCAACGCATATCTTCCAATAGCGCCAAGCTTGAAACACCTTGCTGAAACTGTATTTATTTTATGGAGATCCATGGCACAGTAAATTAACAGATACATCTGCAATCCTGAATCATCTGTTTGCGCAATGATTAACCATTGCTGAAGTGTGTAGCACAACATTTGCAACTCCAGTAATGAGTTATTACACATGGACAATTTAATGTCTGAAGCCCTGCGTTACTCCTTACACCTGCTTGAAGCATGCATAAGGATTGTGACAGAGTGAAGGTGTATGAGTGGTGCTGAGAAACCTGACCATTTTGTATGTGAAAGTAACGCAGTGTGGTGATGCAAAACATATGCATGAGATGTGCAGCATAACTTTCAGACCACAGGGAGTCATTACATTCACATCAATCTGACAGATGCCTGTGCTCTTCCCTGTGCTGGCGTACAATTGTCTTCCATGCACCAACCCAGGCATACTTGCACCATGGTGCAAGGGTGCCTGCGTTGCATGGATGTTTGTTTTTGTGCAGGAAGGGAAACCTTCCTGCTCAATTAGAATCACTAAATGGTTATTGCTAGTACCATGTGTGCTGCAAAATGAAGCACATATATAACAACATAAAACAAGGTGAAATAAAGATATTTCTCCTCCTTGTGCCTCCCTTACGCCTCCCATGGGGAGGCGTACGTTTTTGCACTGCATCCGATAAACAATTACACGTAGGTCTGGGGCACTTTCAAAATGCCATGGATGTCACTGTGAACACCACCAGCAACACCCATTGCATGCCCCTTTAATACAGAAAGTTGTGTTAAAGTGATCAATATTTACAACACAGCATTAAACAAAAAAAGAGTGGGTTAGTGCTGCCTCGTAAATTTGGAGCAGGCTCATGCCCCACAGAACATCATAAAAAGTATGCTTCTGGCAGTGCAAATTCCTCATAAAACAGGCCCTTTGTGTGTTGTGAAGCGCATTGTGTCAGACAACAATGAACCTGTGAACAGTGTGATATGTCCCTTACACATGATCACATGTAAGTATGTGATCAAACATTGTTGCCAAAGTATTTCACGTGTGCAACTTCAAAAAACACTCTCCACACAGTCCAGACATCTGTACAACTGTCACCCATGTAGGTAGCCATCCTACATATTCTACCTGCACTGAACCCAATGCTTCAAAGGGCTGATATTGCTACTTTATACTGACATGATTGCATGTTGACATGCCAGTTACCATAACTCTTCCGTTACAACATGACTTGGCTAACAAAAGCCATTGTCTGTCAATTCCATGTTTGTGTAATGGCTATGTACTCTGCTCAATGCATTCACTGTACACATGTCCTGCATTCACAGGTCAATGTACCTCTTTCTATGTCTTATAGGTGGACCCCAGGCATACACATGGGGTAGATGGACTCATTAAAGGACCCAAATGGTACCATTGCGTATCAAGTCTCAATGTGTTTGAACCAGAAGGGTACTAATGATAATTTGCATAGGATGTAAACAATTACATGTTCCACACCTGACAGCAGTATGTGCATGGAAATAGTACAATACATGTACCATGACATACTATCTTGGTAGTGGCACATCAAAGTATCCATCTGTAAAATGTATCAAATCACAGTGCATACCATCAATCCACCATGATGTCCAAATTCACAATGAGTCTATACCCCCATTACATCACTGTGTCAAATGTTCTGGTGGCACTGACTCCTTTACATGATTCACAAGTTGGCGGAAAAGCTAGCTAACATAGCAACATGCCACTTTGTAGGTTATGCCTCTTTTCATGCACCATTTAGTGTTGTTGGTCTGTGCAATGGTTGTTGCAGTGGAAATTCGACTTCAACACCAATTGCTGGATTTATGCAACCACCTATTTTTAAGGTGTGACTCAGGACCCAAAATGTACCCTGAGCAATCATGTACTTCAACAGGCGTTACTTGAAGCTACCCTTATTTCACCTTGGATATTGCTCTTACCACATGAACTGCATTGTTCAGCACAAATAGCAAGATGAAAATCCCATCATACAATTTTGCTGAGCTGGAGGGTGCACCTACCACAAAATTGCCTACAATGCAGACACTCTTACAACATCATGCATGCTAGGCAGCATTGCCACAATGCAAATCCTTGTGTGCAAGTGCAGAGTTGAAGGTACAAACTTCACCCTAACGTTTAGAATGTGTTCATTGGTGTAGCTATCTCTCCACTCACTGCAACACAACACCAAATATACTAGGGCAGCTGTGCATCTGTGATAATGTATTGTGATGCAACCTATTGTTTCAGGCAACATGTGCCTGACTGCTGAGGTTGGCGCAAGGAATCTTGCAGCGCTGCCCCCAACCCAGAACAAAGGGCAGGGATGCCCCTTAGCTATGAGATATGGTGCATTCCTCTCTTTGCACCCTGCACAGGCTCACAATATACTGCCATGCACCAACGCAGACACACTTGCACCATGGTGCTAGTGTGTCTGCATTGCAGTGCCGATTGATGATTTTCAGGAGGGACGCCTTCCAGCACAAATTTTTATTCATTTTCAATTAACTATTTCAATGTGTAGTGCAGAATGCAGCACACATACTAGAAAGTAGGAAAAGAGGAAAGATGGAAAAAAAATTGCCCCACCCTGACGCCAGCCCTGGGGTAGGATCAGTTTCTGACACATTTCAAGGTGTACGATTTGTAAGTAATCTGGGAATGTGTCAGATTACATGAGTATTGCATGGCAACACCCACTGCAACGACCATGGAATGCCACTGTCATCATCATCACATGTGAGTAAGTTCACATGGTCCAACCTGGAAATCTCATATGTTAGGGTGATGTGCCATTGTACCAATCATTAAGTCATGATAGCAACAAAGAAGCCTAGTATGACTAGTACATCACAGATATCTGTAAATGCCTGACTCCATTGTGGCATGTCATCATCTCATCGATGTGCAGTTATTGCACACATGAACATGTATATTACTGACATCACCCTACATTAGGGTGGTCTGCACATCCTTCGGAGTCCTGCCTGCGGGTAACATGTGATTGTGTAGAGCAAGTGATTTAATGGGGCACCAGCCTGAGGCCTATTGTGCTGTTCACAAAACCAATGGCACGGAAAATGTGAGGGTATGGATAGTATTCAATTGCAGAGACAGGTGAACAAATCAGAATTTTTGAATGGTGAGCGATCTACACAATGCAAAAAGACATTGTGTCCCAGGTCAGGACATGTGTGACTACATCCTTAACCCATAGGTTGTTTACCCTTGCTGGTATCTTCTTGCATGCTGCATGTCCTTCCCCATGTACTACCTAGATGGTTCCTAGATGGGCTTTGTATGTACATGTTTCTGGACACTATTTCAAACACTAAATTCAGGTTTTGAGGTTAGCATGCCTCAGTGTCACTTTTGACAGTCACTTCCATTTCATCTGACCACACGCCCAAATCAAGGCTGTTCATGTGATGCCACAGGATGTGATGGACAACCTGAATGGGTACTTATGTAGTGTCTTTCGCCCACAGAAATCAGATGTTTAGCACTAGTTTAGCAGTCAGCATCTACAATGTTCTCATGCATTGAATAGCAGAGAGTGTCATCTATGAACACAATGAAACATGTTATTCTTTTCCAACAGACAACATGACTGCCGAGGAGGAACGGGCATTCAGAATTAGAAAAATCCGATACATCCACATCTGCCGCTTTGCCAAGGGATTCAGAAAAATATCCAGGAGATATTACATGGAAAAGGCAGCCAAAACCTGGATTTCTTCTGCTCCTGCAAAAGTGCCAGCAAATAAAAGGGACACTGTTGGACAGGCCACACAGAGGGCTTGCTCCCCCCCCGCACGACAGGGCCCGAGCTCCGGCCCACCCGGCATATCCCCACGACAAGCACCTGTACTCCGTCTCCCGACGAACCCTCTGCCCTCGGACCCCTACTCATCACGGGGTCCAGCCCCACCGGCTTCCCCGGCCGGGTCGAGCCGCCATCTTGGGCCCTGCACCACGCGGCCGCGTGGCCTCACCTCGACCCTAACCCCGGGCCTGGCCGGCCCCGACATCCCGGCACCACCATCCACCCAGGAGGTGAGCGGACCACTTGGCAGGTCAATGGGAGAACGAAGCGTCAAGGGCTCTTCCCCCGCCAGGTGCCGATCGCCTCCAGCAGCCCCCAGGCGCTGGCTCCACCCCCTGCTGGGTGTCTGGACACCTTCATCCCGGACCCTCCGACCTCCAAGTGCGAGGGTCCGGACATCAAAGGGCACCAGCCCTATAACTAAGACAGCTCCGGAGCAGGAGGGCAGTTGTATCCTGGAGTCGAGAGACACCGAGTGAACTCAACCCTGACGGTCTACTGGCGCTGCCGTAGCCCGCTCTTGTGAACCATCGTCCTGCCTGCTGGCGCTGCCGCGGCCTTCTGCTACCTTCATCTTCCTGGGACCTGCTGGCGCTGCCGCGGCCCGTTGTAACGACCATCCTCACCGGGACCTGCTGGCGCTGCCGCGGACCGTACATCCTCCTGGGACCTGCTGGCGCTGCCGCGGCCCGTTGTAACGACCATCCTCACCGGGACCTGCTGGCGCTGCCGCGGACCGTACATCTTCCGGGGACCTGCTGGCGCTGCCGCGGCCCGTTGTATCAACCATCCTTACCGGGACCTGCTGGCGCTGCCGCGGACCGTACCACCTAACCACCAAGCTCGAGGATTGTGAGCTCATCATCATCTCATCCGAACTACCTGATTGGTAAATAGACTGACCCGCTACCCCCTTCCCTACCTTACGAGACTCTAATCGAGGGGACCCCGGCGTCCAGACCTCCTTGTACCATTCTACCGTATCATAACTAAGTACCTATAAAGAACACTGAACCTTATCCGTGTGTGATTCCTGTCTGTGGGGGGGAAGTTACTTGTCTGTACGATCGCTGGAGACGGCTCTCCCCGGAGACCTCTCCCCCTGACCCCGGCCGGCCCTCCCGGTCCGTCTACCTTTTCTAACATTGGTGGCCAGCGGCGCGATCCGAATCAACGCGTAAGCGTACAGAGAGTAGCTCACCCCACGACAAAAACACGATGTCGACCAAAGATAGCAGCTCCACCGAGAAATTCCAAATGGAGAAATTAGAAGAATACAACCACCGCGAACTGAGACAATTTTGCATAGAACTTGGCATTGCTACCACCGGCCTGAGTACCAAGGATGATCTAAAGCGCGCTCTGGAGTCATGGACAGAAACGGGGGTCACAGGACCCTCCGACCAAAGCAGCGTCACCCCAGACCAAACCAGCATCACACCAGAGGGGAACGCCACGGCTCCCGAGGAGCGGGGAACGGGCCTTCCGCAAGAGGAGATCCGAGAAAGAGACAGAGTCAGATTACACGAGTTGGAGATGGCACGACTCAAGATGGATGGGGAACTCAAGTTAGCTGAACAGAAACTTAACCTCGAGCATATGCGGCTTCGAGAGGAACGAGAAGAAAAGCAGAGACAGAGAGAGCTGGAAGAGAAAAAAATAACGCTCGAGCACGAGCGCCGACTAGCGGAAATAGAACTGCGCAAACAGAATAAGGAACTGGGGGTGCCTGAGCGACCACACACCCCGGGGCCAAGTGAGAAAAAAGTTCACATCCCCAAGGATGTTGTCCGCGAATATGTCCGAGAAGACGACATACAACAGTGGTTTAAAGCCTATGAGATCGCAATGACCTCCCACCGAATCGACCGGAGTGATTGGGGAGCCGGACTTTGGGGGAGATTTATCAACGAGGGTCGCGATGCCCTGCTGCAGCTCCCCGATCACCAAATGTCGTCCTACGACCACATGAAGGCTGCCCTCCTCACCCGCTACGGCCTCACGCCCGAGATGTACCGCCAGAGGTTCAGAGATTGCACCAGGATCCCAGGTACAACGTGGGTGGAATACGTGAACTATTTCAGCCGGGCATTCGAAGGGTGGATCAAGGGAAGTCAGGTCACCACTTACGAACAACTCTTCAACCTTATGGTATGGGAGCACCTGTCAAACAACTGTTTCGTCGAGCTCCGGCAGCACCTACTCGACAGTAAGCTGACCGACCCCCGGCAGCTCGCCGCCGAAGCTGACCGGTGGGAAAGCACCCGAGTGAGCCGGAGAGGGCCCCACGACCAGAACAGAGGCAACCAAGGCCAGCACCGTCCTCGGGGAGGAGGAGGGGGCCAGGGGCGAGGGAGAGACGCCTTACCAACAACACCCGTGGCCAGCACCCCGCCTCCGGCCGGCCGGGGCAATCCCCCGTTGCGGCCCGGGTACCGAGCCAACGTCACGTGCCACCGGTGCCAGCGACTAGGCCACTACGCCAATGACCCGAACTGCCCGCTAAATCAAACACCCAAGCCCCGCCAGGTAGCGGCCGCTGCCCTAGGGGAAGAGCAATCCTCGGAGGGACCCGAAGAGTACGAGCCGGCCCAGCAAGGGTGGGAACCGGCCGCCATGGTCCTGGCATGCCTAGGGGGAAGAGACATGGTCCCGCGGGCTCCCCTACCCGCCAACACCAGAAAATACGGTCAGTGGGTGACCATTAATGGACAGAGAGCCGAGGCCTTGCGTGACACCGGCGCCAGCGTGACGGCCGTCCGCTGTCATCTGGTGAAGCCCGAGCAGATCCTGCCGAACATTCTCTGCCCCGTCCGCTCGGCAGATAACTCTGAGAGTATGTGTAAGATGGCCTGTGTCCCGTTTGAATGGGGAGGGGTCTCCGGCCTACTGAAGGTGACGGTCCGGGACGATGCCCCCGTGGACTGCCTCCTGGGGAATGACCTCGAGAGTTCCCCGTGGGCCGCCGTCGAGAAAAGAGAGCACCTGGGGATGCTGGGCCTCCCGGACTGGGCCTGCATCACCACCCGATCCATGACCGCCCGGGCCACCCCCCGATCAGAAGAAACCGAATGGCCGGCACCTCCGCCCCCGGTTGCCCCCGTCGAGGACAACAGCGAGGCCGACCTCCCGGACCCGACTATCGAAGCAGACGCACAACACCAGGACCTTCCGGATCTGGCTCAGTGGCGTCAAGGGGGGGGGCCCACCCAAGAGCAGTTCCGCCAGGAACAAAAGACCTGTCCCTCCCTCGAGGGACTCCGCCAACAAGCCGATACCCAAAACGCAGGGGACACCACCGGAACCCACTGGGTCTACTGGGACAACGACCTGCTCTACAGCGAGCAAAGAATCGCCGAGCTGGGGGCCGGTCGAGTTCTGGTGGTACCGCTCCGCTTCCGAGACTTTCTGCTCAACCTGGCCCACGATGTCCCCCTGGCTGGACACCTGGGCCAGGACAAAACATACAGTCGCCTGGTGACCCACTTTTTCTGGCCAAAAATGAGGAATGACGTCCTGAACCACTGCCGATCTTGCCCCACGTGCCAAGCCAGCGGGAAGAGTGGTCGGAAGCTGAAGGCCCCTCTGCAACCCTTCCCGGTGGTCACCACCCCGTTCGAGAGGGTGGGGATAGACATTGTGGGGCCTCTGGACCCCCGCACGGCACAAGGACACAGGTTCATCTTGGTCCTAGTGGACCATGCCACCCGCTACCCCGAGGCGGTGCCCCTACGGACAGTGACAGCTCCGGTGGTTGGCCGGGCCCTGATGGGGATCTTCTCCCGGGTAGGCTTCCCCCGAGAAGTCGTCAGCGACCGAGGTACGAATTTCATATCTAAATACATGAAGTCCCTCTGGCAACAATGCGGGGTCACCTACAGATTCACGACCCCCTATCACCCCCAAGGGAACGGACTAGTGGAGCGTTTTAACCGCACTCTCAAGGGGATGATTGGGGGATTGGAAGAGCCTCTCCGTCGCCAGTGGGATGTGCTGCTCCCGTGCCTCCTCTTCGCCTACCGAGAAGTCCCCCAGAAGTCCCTCGGCTTTAGCCCTTTCGAACTCTTGTACGGGCACCCTGTGCGAGGGCCCCTCAGCCTAGTCAAGGAAGGTTGGGAGATGGCCCCCTTAACGACCCCTCCTGACGTCTTCAAATACATCCTGGCCCTACGAAACCAGACCCGGCGCTTCAGGGAGATGGCCAAGGCGAACCTCGAGGCCAGTCAGGAGGACATGAAAAGGTGGTATGATCACAATGCCTCCTCCGTTGAGTTCGAGCCTGGGCAGCAAGTATGGGTGATGTCCCCCACCGAACCATGTGCCCTGCAAGACAAGTGGACGGGGCCCTTCAAAGTGGTCGAGCGTAAAAGCCCCGTCACTTACCTCATCGACATGGGGTCCACCCGGAACCCCCTGCGGGTCCTCCACACCAACCGGCTCAAACCACACTTTGTGCGCTCCGAACTAAGCCTCCTGATGGCGACCGACAGTGGTACAGAAGAAGACTCCGAGCCCCTCCCGGATCTCTTAAAGACTCAGGAGAAGGACGGCTCCGTGGATGGGGTCCGGCTCTCCGACGCCCTCACTTCGGAGCAACGCCAGGACTGCCGGGACCTCCTGCTGCAGTTCGCTGCCCTGTTCTCCCTCACCCCCGGGGTCACCCCTTGGTGTTTGCACGACGTAGACACCGGGGACAGTCCCCCTGTCCGGCACCGGGCCTACCGCGTACCAGATCGGGTACGGGCCTGCATACAGGAGGAAGTGGCCAAGATGCTCACGATCGGGGTCATCGAGCCCTCGGACAGTCCCTGGGCCAGTCCGGTTGTATTAGTTCCCAAGGCCGCTGCCCCCGGCACCGCCCCTGAACTGAGATTCTGCGTCGACTACCGGGGCTTGAACGCTGTCACCCGGACCGACGCTCATCCGATTCCCCGAGCAGACGAGCTGATCGACCGGCTGGGTGCCGCCCGCTACCTTAGTATCTTCGACCTAACGGCGGGCTACTGGCAGATCGGCCTCACACCCAGGGCTCAGGAACGGTCAGCCTTCTCCACCCCCGATGGCCACTATCAATTTAAGGTCATGCCCTTTGGCATGAAGAATGCCCCCGCCACATTCCAACGTCTTGTGAACCAGGTCTTGGCAGGGCTCGAAGAATTCAGCGCTGCCTACCTGGACGATATCGCTGTATACAGCCGCCACTGGTCCGACCACCTCCGTCACCTCCAAGAGGTCCTCCAAGCCCTCCAGCGGGCCGGCCTCACCATTAAAGCCGGCAAGTGCCAAATTGGCCAAGGGTCTGTGACCTACCTTGGGCACCAAGTGGGAAGCGGGCTGGTGGCCCCACTACAACTTAAGATTGCTGCCATCCAGTCCTGGCAGCCCCCTGTCACCCAGACCGAGGTCCGAGCCTTCTTGGGGCTCACCGGCTACTACCGGCGGTTCGTGAAGGACTACGGCAGCATCGTGGGGCCCCTCACGGGACTCACATCCAAGAATCAACCGAAGCGGGTCCACTGGACTCCTGATTGTCAAGCGGCCTTCGAGGAGCTGAAGGCCGCCCTGTGCACCGCCCCGGTGCTCCAGGCCCCCGATTACAGTCGGGAATTTGTAGTGCAGACCGACGCCTCCGACCACGGCATCGGGGCCGTCCTCTCTCAGCTGAACCCCGAAGGTCATGACCAGCCGGTGGCCTTCATCAGTCGACGTCTCCTGGCCCGAGAACAGCGTTGGAGCACAATCGAGAGGGAGGCATTTGCAGTAGTGTGGGCCCTCAAAAAGCTCCGACCCTATCTCTTCGGTACCCACTTCCGGGTACAAACCGACCATCGACCCCTGCAATGGCTGATGCAGATGCGGGGGGAGAACCCAAAACTCTTGCGCTGGTCCATTTCCCTGCAGGGAATGGACTTCACTGTGGAGCACCGGCCAGGCCAAGACCACGCCAACGCGGACGGCCTGTCCCGCTTTTTCCGCCTCGACGAAGAGAGTCCCCAAGGAGATGGGTGACTCTCCCCGCCTTCAGCTGGGGGGGGACGCATGTTGGACAGGCCACACAGAGGGCTTGCTCCCCCCCCGCACGACAGGGCCCGAGCTCCGGCCCACCCGGCATATCCCCACGACAAGCACCTGTACTCCGTCTCCCGACGAACCCTCTGCCCTCGGACCCCTACTCATCACGGGGTCCAGCCCCACCGGCTTCCCCGGCCGGGTCGAGCCGCCATCTTGGGCCCTGCACCACGCGGCCGCGTGGCCTCACCTCGACCCTAACCCCGGGCCTGGCCGGCCCCGACATCCCGGCACCACCATCCACCCAGGAGGTGAGCGGACCACTTGGCAGGTCAATGGGAGAACGAAGCGTCAAGGGCTCTTCCCCCGCCAGGTGCCGATCGCCTCCAGCAGCCCCCAGGCGCTGGCTCCACCCCCTGCTGGGTGTCTGGACACCTTCATCCCGGACCCTCCGACCTCCAAGTGCGAGGGTCCGGACATCAAAGGGCACCAGCCCTATAACTAAGACAGCTCCGGAGCAGGAGGGCAGTTGTATCATGGAGTCGAGAGACACCGAGTGAACTCAACCCTGACGGTCTACTGGCGCTGCCGTAGCCCGCTCTTGTGAACCATCGTCCTGCCTGCTGGCGCTGCCGCGGCCTTCTGCTACCTTCATCTTCCTGGGACCTGCTGGCGCTGCCGCGGCCCGTTGTAACGACCATCCTCACCGGGACCTGCTGGCGCTGCCGCGGACCGTACATCCTCCTGGGACCTGCTGGCGCTGCCGCGGCCCGTTGTAACGACCATCCTCACCGGGACCTGCTGGCGCTGCCGCGGACCGTACATCTTCCGGGGACCTGCTGGCGCTGCCGCGGCCCGTTGTATCAACCATCCTTACCGGGACCTGCTGGCGCTGCCGCGGACCGTACCACCTAACCACCAAGCTCGAGGATTGTGAGCTCATCATCATCTCATCCGAACTACCTGATTGGTAAATAGACTGACCCGCTACCCCCTTCCCTACCTTACGAGACTCTAATCGAGGGGACCCCGGCGTCCAGACCTCCTTGTACCATTCTACCGTATCATAACTAAGTACCTATAAAGAACACTGAACCTTATCCGTGTGTGATTCCTGTCTGTGGGGGGGAAGTTACTTGTCTGTACGATCGCTGGAGACGGCTCTCCCCGGAGACCTCTCCCCCTGACCCCGGCCGGCCCTCCCGGTCCGTCTACCTTTTCTAACAGACACCAAGGCCTCCAAAGGTGGGGCGATGAAACAGGGCAGGCCCTTCATCGGCAGCAACAGCGGGGGAAGGAAAAGCTACACTCCAGAGCAGGACAATTGGGTGGTCAGGAGATGACTACCCAGGATGTTGATTTTTAAAAAAATAAAATTGCTCGGAATGGAGATGCAGATGGCCACAATGCTGAATAAGGTGGACACGTAGCAGCAGTCAGTGGACCACATTCTGGATCAGCTGTAGTTCACAGTTGTTAAAATCAGTTTGATTACATATTCTTTTAGGCTTAGTGATAGTTATAGTGTTAGTATAGTGTAGGTTAGATTAGGTAGGTTGAGATAGTTGTAGTTTTAGCAGATATATAGGTTATTTCATTGATATATTTGTGTGTAATTTGGTTTTCGGTGGGTGAGCTCTGTTTTATTCGTTTCATACATGTACAGCAACAATAAAAATAAAAATATATATATTATTGTGTAGGCTTAAATGTTAAGTTAGTTTGTGTATAATGTGTTAAGGGGGTAGAGGGTTTAGTGGTCTTATGTGATACTTGTGTAGCATAGAATAAGTTAAGGTTAGTTAGGTAGTTTATAAGTAATTTATGATAGGTTCGTTTTTTTTAAATATATGTTAGGTGCAGGTTTATTTCAATAGGATAAGTAAGTGTAATACATTTGTTTTAAGAATCATATTTATACTTTTTTACTAATTAAAACAATAGTTTTGTTCATTTTTGGGAAGCATTATAGATAACATGTATGCTTTTGAATGATTGGGCCCATGCAATGCCATTTTGAATGTGTGTATGTGTGAGTGTGTATGGCACAATTGTTATGGAGAATCATCACTTATCTGTTATATTACATGTGATTTCCACACTTGCGACTCAACAGTTTAGCACATACACTGGTGGGAGTTATCCAAACTCATCATATCATTTGACACCTTGCAGATCTAAGTGTATGTGGTGTGAAATGATATTTGTGGATTAATGTTGGTGACTATTGCATTCGTATCATTAGGTGTTGGTTCATACACAGATGGCAACCACATACACACTCCACATTGGCACGTTACGTGTTGTTTACCCTTTGTTTTGGTGCATGGTCAACATGATAGTGTACAACGGTCAATTTATGCGACTGCTCATCACAATAGCTGCAAAGCAAAGATGTTGCCTAGCAGGAATGGAAATGGGAGTCTAATGGAACTACTTAGCATGCATCGTGGGTTCTGATAAAACTGCTTACTCTCACAGTGGCTATGTTGCTAAATGAACATGATAAGATCTTTGATTCAGATGGATGTTGTTGTACATGGTGTAGTCACATGCACATTGTGGTCCTTTCAAGACACATGTGATCCATTCCACACACTGGCACAGGTGTTCATCTTTATTTACATGTCTCACAGAAAGAAAAGGGTAAGTAGCAATACTTCAAACAATCATACATGAATCTGGGAGCAAGACTTTGGATGTGCAGTCATGTTTCAAGGGGGGAGGTATGTGAAGACACTTGGTCAAGTTGTGTTCTAGCGATGTGAATGACCTTGCCACAATGTGATTTTCTTCAACAACAATGGAACAGTAATGGTGGAGTGTAACATGTGGACAAAGCAAGAGGAGGACAGTATCTTCTGTTTTTATCGGGGCACAGTTATGAACAAAGTTCTAATGTTTCACATCACATGTGACACAAAGGGAAATGTCAGTGGGCAGTCTTACGTTATAATTGTGTCTCAGACAAATCCTCTTCCTCAGATGTGTCTGTTGGCTGCTCTGTGGGGGACGTAGTAGGTGACTGGGTTGGACGAGTGACATCGACAGCAGGGAATGAGGATGTTGAAGCCATGGCTGCAGCAGCATTTCCCTGTGACAGCAGGTAAGGCATCAGTGCATTTAGGATGTTCTGCTGGTTTGTCAGGACAGCTACTACAACCCGGTGGTAGGCAGCCATTATGGCGAGGAAGGTATCCTGCTTCCGCTGCATTGCCCTTAGGATGTCACATATTTCCAAAAAATGTTTCCCCAACTTGCTGGTGCCACTTTGGCAGGGCATTTGTTCATGCCTCTGCCTCCTGCCCCCAGCAATGGTAGCCAGGGATTGAACAAGGCCAGGGCGTGGAGGGTAGTTGCCATGTGTATCCTCAAGGTTCTCATCATTGGAGTTGAGGCATCTTTGGATGGCCCGTAGGCTACTTACCATGGTATCCATCCCCACATACACCTCTTGCACAAGTTCACTCTGGAGTCTAACAGCACTCTGTTGGAACAAAGGTTGTGTGTCCTCAGAGTCCTGGGGGAGGTGTGTGCTGCCAGATTCAGTGGCTGCACTTGGTTGTGGATCATCTTGAGACCTCTCTACATTGGTGTCCCTCACAGCAACCAGAGAAGGTGGCTGTATGGAACCCAGGATTTTGTGGAGGGTATCCTGATCAATGGTGGACAGGCTCTCTTGCATGTCAGGAAATTCCAGTGGATCTTCCACCTGGACAGATAGTGTAGGTGCATCCTCTGCAAAGTGATAGAGATATGTTACTGCTGTTTGCAGGCTAATTTCTTGGGAGAGTTTTCTCTACTACTTCACAGGGATAATTTCAAATGTGAGCGCTGTGGTCCAACCCAGAATTCATTCTCGTGGTGCAAACCTAGGGGCACATATTCTAGACCCTTGCACCAGCAGTGCATCACTTCACGTGATGCACCAGTGGTGCAGTGTGGTGCCCCAAATATTCCTGGACACATAAAGCCACACTGCGTGGCTTTTTATGTTCTTGTAAATATGGCCCCTTACATGCATAAAAGGGGCGTGCCATGGGTGTTACAGTGGGTGTTCCCACGCTGCAGCCATGGCTTCTGCCTCATTTCCAGATTTACGAGAAATCATAAACCTGGAAATGTATCAGTAGTAAACGCCTCCCCAGGGGAGGCATAGGGTTGAGCAACTAGGAGATTTTTTTCATTTCCACTCATTGTTACCTCTTTTAATGCATGCTGCATTTCTGCAGCACACATAGGAAGAAGGAAACACCTCTTGTGATTGTTCTTGTGAAGGAAGGTGTCCCCACCTGCACAAAATCAATCTTCCCTGCAACGGAGGCACCCTTGCACCATGATGCAAGGATGTCTGTGCTGGTGCACAGCAGCCCATTGTGTGCTGGGTTAAAGGACAGGAATGCCCTGTATCACATAGATAAGGCACATCACTGCCCTTTTCTTTTGAAGCAGGGCAGTGCAGCTGGATTACTTGTGGTGGTGCCCTATGTGCATAACTCATAATTGAGGGCCATGGTCCCTTTTGATACAGCACTATGCATGAAAGGAACATTTCATGGATGTTGTTGTGGGTGTTACCATGTAACATACATGTATTCATCAGCATTCACTTATTTTCAACGTTTCGTAAACATAGGAGTGCATCCAAAACATGAACCTACACAAGGGAGGTGTAAGGAGGCGCACTGAGGAGTGATACTTTGTTATTTCATAATTTGTATGGGCCTCATTTATGAGTATTTGCCGTGGGGCAGCGCCACACATCTTCAAGCTGTGCTGCCCTATAGCAAGAGAAAAGGGAAGGACTGTGCCATATCTATGAGATATAGTGCATTCCTGACCTTTACCCCTGTGCTGACGCACAATGGGCTGCCATGTGCCAATGCAGGCACCTTGGCACCATGGTGCAAGTGTGCCTGCGTTGGTGCATAGCATCCAACTATGCACAGATGCATGAATACGTCAGATTGTAGTGAATATGACGCATCCCTTTGCTTTTGCAATAACACTGCACGGCGCTGCATAGCTTTCTTTAAAATGTGGTCTATTGTATTCAGATACTTATAGATCTGGTTACCATGTTGTACTTTTAATGAAAGGAGTCAGTTGGCCAAGTGGGATGAGGACTGGTGTTGCATTTTGGACATGGCAGGTAGGAACATGGCATAGCTGATTTGGCCTGTGAAATGTGGAATTGGCCTGTGTCATTTACGTTAAGTGTGGATACATGGAACAAGGTCCTGAACCCAAAACATCAAGATGCACACAGCACACTGGGGCACAGGTCCATATCTGGCTGTAATCAACCCCATGACAGACATATTTGCACTTGTTGTGACTTACCCAATGACTCTTGTTGGTTCTCATGTGCTGCACTGTCCTGCACCGAGATTCCAGTCACCAACTCCTCTGAGATGACAGCTGCCACCCCCTCCTTCAGGGCATCCAACACCTCCTGGTCTTCTGGGCTTCCTCCTCCAGTCTGCAATGCAGTCTTGAGGTTTGACTCTAATTTGGCCTTTGTTGTGCACTTATAATCGTGGCAGTGCTTTTTGCAGTCGGTAAATGTCCTCTTTGCTTGGCCGACACAGTTTATTTTCTGCACGGTGGACTGCTATATTGCCTCGTTTTTCCATAGTGGCAACTTTGAGCTCACGAACAGCTGATGTTGATGTCTTGTCACCTCAGTCACCAGTATCTTGGTTATCTCATCACTGAAGTTTGACTGCCTCTTCCTCTTTCTCTGGCTGTCTGCGTATGCATCTGGACTGGTGTTGGGTTGTTTGGTTGGGTCTCCTGTGTACTGCAGTGCTCTCCCTACTCCATTGCAGACTCCTCTATGGTCCCCCAAATGGTTTTTTGGGGAGATGCGTCTCTTTATCCAATATTTTTGCCACTTGACACAGTAGAGACGGGGGGTATTCGTACTCGCGTTACATGACGCAATTCTGCCTTAAGTCCTTTTTTCTGCAGTTGCGTCAGGTTGACTAGCGGCTATTTTGTGGCACCTACATAATATTTTATGAAGTAGGATATCGTGTTGTACCATGGTTCACCAAATTGTAAATATGGTGCAACCATGGATTTTTTCTTTGTAAATAAGGTCCTTAGTGTGTGAATAGCAATTCTTTTGTCTCTTTTGTGGGTGGGTGGGTGGCTAATTTAATTAGCTGGTCCCTCCATACACCTCTCCTCACCTTTCCCTAAATTGCTCCGATTAAGGAGTAATAAATATTCCCCATTTTCCACCCACTCCCCCTTGTCCCTCCCACATTTACTACTGCAACGTATGCCTATGGGTGAGGTGATCTCTTCGGCAGTGGCAGAAATCTCATTACAGAAAAGATAGGAGAAGCAGAATCTCTGCCCGTAGGATCGTGCATTGCATTTTGTAGTACATGAGTAAGGCTATTGTAGTACTACTTTACATGTTACAAAACAGGTTCCTGCTCTAATTAAAGTGATTGGGACACAGGTAATCTATGGCCAAGCCAACCGTGGCCAGTGCAGTTAAGAGCGGTGGAGCAGTGGGGCCGGGTGGGGGGATGATTTCAACAGACGATGGCGAGTTAACATTAATTATGTATTTAATTTTTCCTCATCATCCTCTGTCGAAATCCCCCCACCCGGCCCAACTGCCCCACTGCTTTTAACAAGGAGATAATTTAAGCAATAAATCTGCACAATCGCAATAAGTCTGTAAGGACTAATAATGTCAGGGGGCAAAAAGAATTCTCTACACAGTATATTCAAGATGATATTTTATAGAAAAAAGAACAATTAGTATATACACTTCTTTAAATCAAAAGCGCAAAACTTTGTGCATAGTGTCCCCAAGTGAAACATGGAACCAAAAAGTGATTATACATTGTGAAAAAAACACATTTTTAGTACAGGGTTTCCATAAATGTATGAAGAACGGCCATTTAAATGCATTTTGACAACAGTCAGGCTGGGTATGGAAACCCTGTACTAAAAATTTGTTTGTTTCACAATGTATAGTCACTTTTTGGTTCCATGTTTCACTTGGGGACACTATGCACAAAGTTTTGCGCTTTTGATTTAAAGAAGTGCATATACTAATGCTGTTTTTCTATAAAATACCATCTTGAATATACTGTGAAGAGAATTCTTTTTGCCCCCTGGCATTATTAGTCCCTACAGACTTATTGCGATTGTGCAGATTTATTGCTTAAATTATCTCCTTATTATCCACTGGAACCGCTGTTTTTTTGTATACAACTTAATATCCTGGTTCCTTGTGAGTAGGGTTCCCCTGTTGTTTGTAGCCACTGCTTTTAACCGCATGGACCGTGGCTGGACCAAGCTTCACAAAACTCTGAGGAGTCGTAAGTCTGCTGTCTTTGCTGAATCAGTGGAACAGTGTTACTCAGAATTGTGCAGTGTATTTAAAAAGTTACTTTGAATGCTTCATGCAGTGATATATCATTAATATGATGCTGGTTAAATACAGTTCCTTTGAAGACAATATGCATTCTACCTGTACGCTGAAAAAATACAGCAATTCTAATTTATTTGTCTCTCCTTATTAGTACCCGTGAGGCTGATATGGCTGCACAAGGACAACTTACTGAAGGGAAACTTGCTTAAAGGCCCAGTCAAACCGAGACATTTCCAAAACGCATAGGGGCTTATTTACAAGCCCCTTGCGCCACAGGTAAATGACTTTTTCTCATATTAAAAGTGACGCACTGCCAATGCAAGAGGCTAAATAAGCTCCTTCATACCCTGATAATAAAGGGTCAACTGCAGTCACTGGGTCGAAAACGAGATGGGGAAGGCAGGCCCAATGCACGTCAGCGAATAATATGTCTCAGGCCATTGAGAATTGGGGCGATAAATACTTTATTACCTACCAGCGCAAGGAGAATGTGAATGGCAAAGTTTGGAGCCCAGAGTACCAGAAAACTTAAGAGTCAGCTAACCTCTCACCCTACAGTGAGAAGTGTAAGTGATTGCTGATTCGCTGCACAGTGTGCATCCATGGAGGCTCACGTGCTGTGGGAGCAACATGAGTTCAGCAGCTGGTCTATTAAAAGAGGTGATTTGTTAATGGGGTTCGTATGGACCCCTACTCTGCCCCTAAGTGCCCTTAGCCTATCCCAACTACCCTTCCCTTTCCAGCCTTTCCTGATAATCTTTTGAACAACCCCTTGCCATGCCCTCTCCTCTGACTGCCACTTAATGCCATTCTATAGCCCAGAGCACCCCTCCTGTCTCTGGTGTTCTGTGAGGAGACATAGAATATGTTATGAGAGAGGAACGTAAATAGGATAGGGAATATCAGTTCAATCCAGGGAGCATACTAAGTGGGCAAGCTGTGTAGCCCTTATGTGTTGCGATGTATAAAACTCCTTAGGGGATGAATGAATGAATACACTTGATATCAGAGTGTGAGGTAAAAGAAGCGAATTATGGGAAGCCCAATGAAAGGACGTAAGAGATGGTAGGAAGAAAGAATAAACGGAGGGAGGGCTTTTTGCAGCAAAATGTGGATTACCTTCCCGCATTGCTGCAAAATCCTAGTGGACTCGACAGGGGAAAAGCTCTACCTCTGAGTTGTTTAGAGGCTGCCATTATGAGTATGAAATGGGTATTTCACAGGGAACCATAAAATATGTCCATTATTTCACAGTTCCCTGTGAAATATGGATTTTCATACAATTGCATTTTTAGCATTAAAAGCACCCAAACATTTAGGGCTTTATTACGAGTCTGGCGATCCATGGACTGCCAGACTCGTGGAGGCGCGGCAGTGGCAGTCTCCTGACCACCCCATTACAATAAGGGTGGTCGGACCGTCATTGCCTCGCCTCAGCTGCCAGGGAACCACCGTTCCCTGGCTGTGTTGTAGTGGTCAGGAGGCTGTTCTATGCTTGGTGGCACCGCCGCGGTCCGTCCAAGGATATTACAAGTTTCCGCTCTACTCTGGTTGTCATGGTGGTTCCACTGCCATGAAAACCGCGACAAAGAGGAAACAAAGGGGGCCCTACAGGGCCCCTTGTGCCTCTGCGCCATGTGGATGCACACAGCGGGGCATGGCATGTGCCCACCTGTGTGCATGCACACCAGTTCCTGCACCTCATGGACTTTACAGTCTATGCCGTGCAGAAACAGTCTTTGACGTTCCCATTGGGGTGCCCATTTTCAGGGCACCGCTGAAGGAACGTCAAAACAAAAGCCCGCCAGACCTGAGTTGCACTCCCCGACCACGGCTTTGGCGGTGCGACGGCAGAACGGACCCGGCGCCACACTGTCACTGTTCTAATCACTAATCAGGCCCTGAACGTGTGGGTGTGTTTGTACAAATAAATGTCCCTGTTGTTACACACACATCTATTCACATCATTCATGAATGTAACTATTAATATTTAAAAAGAAGAAAACGTTTTATGTTTTTATCTACTAAAATATATCTACACTTGCTAAACAGCGACCTCTGTATTATGTAAAAATGTCACATTTATTACACATTAATATCTAAATAAGATTTTTGTTTTAAAACTCTACATACTAAAATCACATGCTATTAAAAATAACAATTCATCACAACTCGATCTCCTAATAATTGTCCTCTGCAAACGGTAAGGGATATCATCCATATCCCAAAATTGTATCAAATAAACACACAATTATCATAAAATATCATAACTATGTTTGCATGCTCTGCTGGACAAAATACTTTCCACACTTGACCCCTCCCCCTTCAAATGTAAAACCTATCTACTGACTGATACCCTGCCCCTTGATTACTCACACTGCACTATATCGTCTGCTGCAAATACTTGTCCCAGCGGCCCATCCTCTTCTGGCCACCCCCCACCCCCACCACCCCTCAGTGAAAGCAAGAATGATCACTGCGAATTATAAGCTCCACTCAAGTGACTCATTGAGCCGCCACTTCCACTTCCTCCCCAGTGTTTGACCATCTTTACATGTTTCAGTCTTTGGGTACTGCTGAGTCTTTGGGGTCTGCCCTACTCCTGTAGATCCATATCAGGTCAGGGTCTGCCTGAGTCGCCCAGTAGTTGTCCACTCCAGTGAGGCACCCTAAGGCGATCTCTGGCTCCATCTGGATACTCCCACGTGCTTGCAGTCCTGAGACGTCACATCTACCAGCCCAGCTTTAGGCATATAATTGCCACTCGTGTGATGGACCATTGTCGCTATTCTCAACCCTGGTGTGAGTGTGTGATCTGTTGGATTGTGGGGTGACAGATAGTGAGGTAAGGGGAAGACAGGAGAGAGGAAGAACTTTCCTGCAACTGACTGAGATGGAGGTTGCTGCTGTGCTGTTTATGTGAGGAGTGAGGCACACAGTGACTGATCACCGTGTATGCTATCTACTTCCTTCTCATGGTAAAGACTAGGCAGCTACCTGGTGAGATTGTGTAGGCATCTGGTAAGTTTGAGGCCGGGTCTATCCATGCCAAAGTGAAAGGCACATGAAGGGGCTAGAGGGCTACTCCTAATGTGTGCAAGGCTGCAGTAAGCTTTGTTATGCTTCTTCCTCCTCCAAAAGAGCAGCCTCGGAGATGTGATACAGTGCCACGCCTAGCTCTCCTAGGGGAAGCTTTACCAAATCTCCACACAACGCAGCGCAGCCTCCCACGAGGCTGTGCTGCATTGCGCGACAGGGAAGGAGCGCTGGAAAGAAAATTAGGAAAAAAAGATTTGGTGCCGTTTTGCGTCACTTTCGTGATGCAAACATGGCGCAAAATCTTAGTAAATCCCCTCCCCCCATGTCTGCAAAATTAAGTTTGTTAACATTTTTACCATTTCCTAGCCAGCCAGGGGTCTCTTGCATTGCCTCTCCTTGTCCTGCATTGTCAGCTGATCCACTTTTTCATTGGGTGATTGGTCTCCAGAGATGGTCATGACCCTCAATGGAGATGATATAAATGGCCTTTCCTTTCACACTAGTGGTGGGTATTCCCAAACAGAAACCATTTTCATTCTTTCAGCAAGCACTGTCTGCTGCAGCCCGCCTGAACCAGCCAGATGGGGCCACAGATCATGCATTTCTGCTTTACATGTGCCTGCTTTCAGGACAAAGGCATGACTCTTCTTTTTGCCCCCTTACATCAAATATTGCAGTTAGAGGTGGACGTGCCCCGCTCCCAGAACATGGCTTTCAGCTGCCTTTGTGGCAGACGAGCCACCCCAGCACAATCCTTCCATGCAACCGATGTAGCAGGCTTGACCTCTGCATGAATCAACTGCACAACAACTTCTCTGCTCTGGCAAGCAGGCCTGGGCCTGCCCGGGGTTTCAGCCTTCCTTTCACAAATACTGGAACAGGATGGACCTGCCCCAAACTTGCAGGCCTCTCCCCTGATCCACCTACTGTGGAACGGGCCATTCTGGTGCCTGACAATTACGCAGAGGTAGGCATGGTGGGAAAAGCCATTTGTTTAGTTCACATGTTATCATTTCGAGACGGCCACCCTGTTAAGAGCGAATACAAGTCAGAGGTTAGTGCACAGAGTGATTCCAAAGAACTACGGCAGATTTACTCATTTTTCGTACAACATTCACAGCAACGATAGTTCTTGCGCTGCGTTTAGTCAAGGGTAAGAGACAAAAACGCCATATTTGCTAAGATATGGCACTGTTCTTGTCTTCCCTAGCCTGCTGCACTTGAGGCTACTATTCATCTATGCACACACACTTGCACCATAGTGAAGCATCGTTTTTGTACTAGAAGGGGACCCTTCCGCTACAACTATGCTTTAATACAGTGCTCACTTTGTATGTGTGCTGTACAGTGCAGCACACATGCAAAGTTGAAAAGAAGTGACTTAAAAGTTGCTCCAATGTTACACCTGCCTCAAAGAGGTGTACTTTTGTCCTTACCAATTTTAGTGGACAGGGATGTTGTGTCAAACCCCAAAGCTAGCTGTATGGTGACGCTCATATACTACCCATGGTAGGCCGCCTTGAAGTAGATTAGCGCAAAGTAGCGCTACTTTTGGTAACTTTAGGCAACTCATGATTTGACTTGGAAAGTAAATCCCACCGCAACACTTTGCACTGGGTTTGCGTCACTTTAGTGAATCATTCCTGGCACAAAGTGTTAGTATATCCAAGCCATAGAGAACAAACTTAGTTCACGTAATGTGGTTGTAAGAAATGTTATACACACAATAGAGCAACGAGCCACCCAGAATACCACCCCTCCCTCTGATCCCAATCAATCAAATGATGTCATTTTACTGCGTGCACCAAACCAGGGCACCTGCTGCTCACAAGGTGTGACTAAAGGGTCAGAAAGAATCCAAAGTACACAGTTGGTCGTACACCACAAAGTTAAAGTCCATTCATATACAAGTCCAATTCCAAGTTATATGCAATTCAGAATATCTTTATGTTTTATTGATGATAGCAAAAGACAGCCAACGTGTTTCGTTCACTTCACGTGAACTTCATCAGGGCAAGAAAGAATGCGTATCAGTCAATTGTGGCATGCAGTTTTCTAATTCCATCCATCATGAACCCAGTCTCTCCGTTTGTGTTAGATCCTCGTATCTCGCACTGGTATAAATACTCCAGCCAGGTTCGACTATGATGCTTCCATCAAGAGGAATACTACTTGGAGGAGGTGTGGTTGAGCATCACAAGAGTTGAAGCAGAAAATGACGTGTATCATGGTGTCTACGATGAAGACCCGTCTGCCATGCTCTAAATCAGGCTGTGTATTTCTACCACTGCCTCACCTCTCTTCTATATCTAGCTTTATCGCTCCCTAACATGCCTTTCTTTCTACCATACCTCTCTCATCACCTCTCTCTTGCAGTATGCCAATTTTCTCCTTCTCCTAACAATTGCGTCCCCATCTCTAGAGCTTTATATCTAGCGACCTCACTCTAAAATCTTGCATATCTCTCTACCTCTGTTTCTCTAGCTACCTCTTTCCCTTTTCTACCTTTCTGTATCTTTCTCTCTGGCTACCTTACCATGTCTCTTTACCTTATATCTCGCTATAAACATGCTGTATCAGTGCATCTTCAAGCTATGTTTTGGAACTATTTGCATGGCATAGGCTGAGTGAAGAGACGAAGTCCATATAATAAGGTAATGCTTTATTAAAATATATCCATAAGCTAATAACCAGCAAGTGTCTCCAGTCCCACCACGCAGGCTAATCTAACAGAGCACTCTATATTTTAATTGAGGTTCAGTGAAATGTACTAAGTGGGCAATATAATGCGGGGAGAAAAAAATAAGGGAAGTCAAAACCCATCTTCCTTCCCAAGGAGAAAGGAAAATATACACTAAGGGGCCAATTACGATGCTAGGCGGACCCAAGTATGTCTGGAATCTTTCTGGAACTGGAACGGAACGACCTCCTGTCCTCGGATCCATTCCAGTAAATAGGATGGCAATCCTATACTTTGCTATAGGAGCATGCATTCCAAACGAATGGACCTCAAGGTGCCTGCCACAGGGTGCAGGGTCAACAGGGGGGCTCGGTGCCCCCTAGACCGCCTTTTCGCAGCCTTGCACACATGGGGGCCCTGCTGTGTGCCCCCGAAGCTGTTTCCCTATGCCTTTTTGTGCCGGAAAGGCTGGCACAAAAAAGCAGTGGGAAACTGCCATCGTAATCCATCTGCCGAATAGAGCCGGCCGGGGGATTACTGTGGGCCTTCCGAATGGCAGACGGGCTTTCAGAGCCCGTCGTAAGCAGGCCTGGGCGTAGTGGGCGTAGTGGGGCGGACGGCAGGCAGCTCTGCTTCGCCCTGGCATGTGCGTAGCGCTGCCTGCTACGCCTACTTCGAAAAAAACTGCGGAGTACTACGCCCGGGGTTAGTCATAAGCCATTCAGAAGACTGATTCGGTTTCCCTTCCGACCGAGCCCATCGAAATGGCTCGGTCAGAGGGGAATCTGAATCGGTGATTACGATGCAGGCAGGAGGTTTCCCACCGACGATCGCAGCCCTTCCAGCCCGCATCGCAATCGGGGGCCCTATGAAGGGAAACCAACAATGATAAATAGAATCCAACTGAAAATACATATTATGATAGAAATGTAGTATACACAACTAAAACATAACATGAAAAAATCATTAGCAACCTTTCCAACAATTCAGGGGTTTCGTGGCTCTGTTGCTTCTTCTGAGATTTGTCATTTTATGGTTACCTAGATCTTTTCAAAGAGACTTCAGGGTAAGGAGCTATTCTGTCCATGGTCCACAATTTAGGGCACCATTAGCATGGTGGGAATGCATGCGGCGGTCCCGCAGATACAATTAGGATGCGCCCGCCACACTGGCGGGCGCACTGGCGGGCGCATCCCGCATTGTTAACATTGCGGCGGGCGGTGCAGAATGCACCGCCAGCCACAATGCCAAGAAGGCATGTTGTGCACTTCCATGCACAACATGGCAGGCACCGCGCGGTGCCTGCCATGTTGTGCATGGAACTGCAGGGGGGTACCATAGGTACCCCCCATGTGCACCCCCAACCCCTCAGGATGGCAAAAACCGCCTGCCTTTCCGTGGCGGCAACGAAGGCAGGTCCCCGCCTGCATAATAATATGGATGGCAGTGTCTACCAGACACCGCCACCATATAAAATGCTTTTCCGCCCGGTAGGCAATCGGGCGGATTGCCTACCGGCGGAAAAACGGCGGGCGGTCTTCCTGTCCGCCGGGGTCCCCTCCGCCATGGTAATCTGGCGGGGGGGAAATCCTAAGCATGCAGAGGTTTTTGGCGGGCGGATCGCCACCGCCATACGGGCGGTGGCGATCCGCCCGTTATCCTAATGGACCCCTTACTGTTCTCCAATACCACAGTCTTTTGTTTAATCTTACAGATTCTAGATGGTTGCAAGAACTTTGTGAATGAATTATGATTTCTTGATGGAACCTTCACTTTAACCCATTGACCTATTTTCCATTTTTATTCTTTAACCTGGCATTTTTTTGTCAGATCAGGATTTTTATTGATGTTGGTGGACATGAACAGATCTAACGATATTTTCTCCATCAACCCACACTGGAATTCCACCATTCAACCAGTTAGTAGTGAGTTGGGATCCTGTATTTCTACTTTTTAAGACAGACAATGGAGAAATTCCAGTCACTAAATTCGGGGAAAAATGGTATGACCACAGCATGTCTCTCAGATTCTTATAGATGGATCTGCCAGCAATATGGGCTAATCATTTTGTTTACTCTTTCAACTAACCCATTGGCCTTAGGGCAGTAAAGGGGTGTTTTTAAATGAGTGATGGATAGTCTGGTAAGGAATGTACGCATAGATTCATTCATGAATTGTACTCCAGTATGAGTCAATATGGCGTTGGGGGTACCTTCTTGCACAAATGTATCTGTTAGAAATTCGATTATGGATTCAAGATTATTTATGTTTAGACAAAAGTCTTTAAAACAATAAAAATATACATAGCAAAAATGTTACAGTCCCCACCCCCACTCCATCGTCCCTCTTTCCAACCCCAGCAACCCAAAGAGTCCTACCATGACGGATTTGAGAGAACCATTTTCTAGTCCATACTTGTTTTTACAAACTTTGCGCGGGCAAATGCAACATTTAAATATTCATGTTTGTCAAAAGTGCAAGCGCTTCAGTTTGATGAGTAATATGTTTTATGAGAAACGGTTTTAAAATCACACAGAGAATCCTATTAAAAAGATTGAAAATCTAATTGAAGATGAACACAAAAATGTTGAAAACTCACACCACAGGTGCAATTATGCACAACATCCAAAAGGGCATTAAACTTCTCAAGCTTAAATAGCGCACATTTCAAGCAACTCGAAATTTTTAAAGTGATAAACGTAACTTGGCATAAGGCTGTGCGGCTATATATGGGAACGTCCTCTGGTTCTCCCATGATTCTAACATGTAGATTGCCGAGGGTTTATTCTTTAGGTACCCTAAGTCAGACAATCTAGATTCTCTTAAACATGCCTTTTTCAAATCACGTTTCGGTAGATGGGAGACCTCTGCCAGCTTAAACCTTTCCATTTGTAGAGCTGCTGCAAGTATCCCTAATCTTGTCCTGGCCTGCCCCGCCCAGTTTAGTTCGCTCCTCACAGTTTCCCTAGCGCAAAGGAGCGATGGCTCCCCTGTCCACAGTCTATCCCAGAATCTTAGAGTTAATGTGAAGGTCAGGTAATTCCAAGCCTGCAAGTCCCCTTCAAATCTTATTGCGGGGCCCATCTCACTTTTAGGTAGACCGAGCAATCTTTTCAAGCATTTACCCTCAACCTTCTCCCAACTTGCCTCCGAGCTTAAAGACAATAGTTCAACCCCATAAAGGCATTGGGCAGGAACCATCACATGGCGGTTACTAGAGGAGTCCATGAAGGACCACCAAAAGAATTCCTAAATCGCACAAGACCCCCGATAGATGAGACTGCATGTATCTCCACTGTTTCTTTATGTAAACCCCAAGTCAATTTCTCATTGAATATCATTTCTAGGTACTTATAAGAGATAACCACCTCCATCTTCCTGCTTCCTAGGCGCCACTTAAATAGTTTGCTGTTTTCCCCCAAAACAATGATTTTTGTTTTTCCCATAGCTACCTTAAGCTTGTTTACCTCACAATAGATATTAAATCTATGGCGATTCCTTTGGAGTCCAACTTGGGTCAAATCTAAAATGGCCAAATCATCTGCATAAAGGAGGCACAGAATATGGCTACCCCCCATCTTCGGCGAGAAGGAGTCGGTGTCAGCAAGGATTCTAGGGAGATCTGCAAGGAACACAGAAAACAATGTTGGGGCCAGGATGCAGCCCTGCTTCAGCCCGTTCTCTAACAAGGTTTCTTCAGAGACAGCCCGTTTAAATCGAGCTCCACTTGGGCCCAATTCTGTGAATGTTGTTCCTGTAGTTTAGCTAATAAACGGGAAATCGATAATTGGCGCAGCTTCTCCCACAGAATACTATGATGCACTAAATCAAAAGCAGAGCTAAAATCATCGATGCAGCAAAAGAAATTCCCGGTAGTTTCCATTGCTTTTTGCGCCAGAGCCCACAGACTAAAGCAGTGATCAAGGGTTTAATGCCCTCGCTTAAAGCCTCCCTGTTCTAAAGGGACAATATCATCACCCTCAATCCAGTTCTTCACGGAAGTATAATTTTTTAATATAATTTTGCCCCTACATCCAAAAGGCTTATAAAGCGAAAATTACTAGGATCATTTGTCCCCCCTTTTTTGTGTATAGGTTTAATGATTGCACCTTTCTAACTTGGCGGGAATGTACCTGTCCTTGTTATAGCTATAAAAACTTTTACAAAGGATGCCCACGAAGACGGATTAGATTGGATTATAATTGCCTGGAGATTATCTGGTCTGGCTGCCTTTTTTAAATTTAAGGAGGCTATCAATTTTGTTAAAGGTAAAATTTGCTATTCCCACTCCAATCAGTGCAAGAGAAGGGAAAGTGCTGGATTGCAGAGGGGTAAGATTTACCATTCCCACTCCAGTCAGTGTAACATGGGAAATGGACTAATTAAGTTTAACAAAATGAAATAATTTAAAAAAAACATACAAAATAAAAATAAATCAAATATTTAAATATAAAAAATAGTTTTTAAATAAAATCAAATAAATTAAATATTTATTACAATGTTTATCACATTTGTTAAATTAGTACAAATATTATTATAATTAAAATAAAAAACATAGTCTCAAAATAATATTAACTAATACATACAATGTTATTTGCATTTAAAAACACATTTGACACATACAATAATAAACTGAATTATAAAACATTAATTAAATATTTTTAAATGTATTATTACTTGAATAACTTTCTGCCCTACATTCCTACAAGTACACAACACATATCCAAGATTAATTCTTCAAACTATATTATTTGCACATGGTACGTAATAAAATATTTATTAAAATACTACTAATAATTAAACATTACTAAAATAATGATATTTCTTTACCTCCCACCCTTTACCCATATGAAATAAACAAACCACAGCTAATATATACATTGAAAAAATAGTATGTACATCATTTTCATAATTATTATTAATATAGTTCAATAGTATTAATAATTAACTATAAAGCAGTCATTATCTTCCTACCCTTTGCTTCTACAAATGCCACAACTTTTACATAATTATTTATCATTTCAATAATTATTATACATTAACATTATTAATTAATTATTATAATTAATTTCCTACAAAACCTTTACCCATACAAAAACAACACATACCAAAATACAAATTATTGTATAACACAATTTACATAATTAATTATCAGTTAAATTAGTAATATTAATTACAAATTAATTATTAAATAATTACAATTAAATTACTTGTCACCCTAGACTTCAACAAAATACCCAGCCCGCATCTGAAACATAATTTAAAAAATAATTATACAATTAACATTATGAATTACTAATTAAATAATTAATATTGATTGCAAATTATTTATTAGTTAAATATAATTCATTAACTTCCCACCCTATATTCCTACAAAACACACAACCCAAAACTAAAACTTAATTTAAAAAAACTATACAATTAACATGAACAATTATCAATTAAATAAAAAATATTAATTAAAAATCCATTCTTAATTAATTATAATTAATTTTCTTCCCACCCTGCCCCTATAAATTCCACAAACTCCTACAGTACTAAAAATAAAAATAGATATATAAATTTACATTTCAAAACTAACAATTAAAAACTGTATTAAAAAATATTAAAAATAAGTAAACAAACATTTTATAACATATTCAATTAAAATACATACTAAAATACATAAAAACTATATTAATTTTTTTAATGTTGTTCAAAATGATATTACTTACCTTAAAATCGATATTCTTGACAACAATATTCTTGCACATGATCCTTCTGTGTGACAATATTTTTGACTTTATATTTCTGTCTGACAATATATTAATTCTGATATTTTGTCTGAACACCGTGCAAATCATAAGATCTCAATTTATCTAATAATATGCCTGCTTTTTAGCGCTAATCAGCGCATCATACTCCTTTCTTATGGTTTTATAGCCTTCTTTCCCAGTCGCCCAAGCAGGTCCCTTAGCTCTTCCTGCTTTCCTCAAACTCTTCCTGGCTGTTAGGCACTTGTTATGAAACAAGGGGTGATTTAATCGACTGGCTCTTTCCTTTTTGGCCTCTGGGTTAAACAACCCAACTTGGGTGATCAATCGTTTGACTTCCTCAGTGATGATTTCCTTCCAGTGAGTGCGGGCCTAATTACCCAATTAGCCGCATATCATTGCTCTCTTGATATTGCAACAAGATAGTCATATATATCTCTCACCCATTCTTGTTGTCAAGCATCCAGGGAAGGATTGCTCCATCGGGGATTGGCTCACTGTCTTAGAGCAGGGGCAGCATGCAGAATCATTTTTAAGGCCCAATGCTCATTGCCCCTTATTCTTTGGACCTCGAAACATGTGCAAAGGGTGAAGAATCAAGCCTGTATGAATGCATAGTCAATTGGTCAGCATTGATTACCTTACGTTATTATCATTTTATTTTTCCTGCTCTGAGAGCAGTGGGGCAACGCTCCTCCACCTTAGCGGAGAAGCTGCCCCTTTCTTTGAATTCCAAAAGTCTGACACGACCTTCACCTGAGAGGGAGCTAGGCTATGGTTAAAACTCCCTTATAAGAGGATCATAGGGCCTCCCTGGAACTCTGTCAATGTCGTCAATTCCCGACGGAAGCCCTCCCATATCTTCATCCGGGGATCACCTTGGTATACATAGACATTGAAAATTAAGAGGCTGTTGTTACTGTGGTAACCCTCATACAGGTCCAGGAGGCAAGCTACACTTGGGGCCTCATTAAGATATCGGTCGGAGTTGCCTTGGTGTGGAAACCGACCGACCATAGGTCGGCAGTTCCGAACACTGTATTAAAATGCGCCCGCACATGGTGTGGTCACAAACTCCCATTTCTCTATGGAAGCTTTTGTAAGTCCCGGTGCCTGTCACATGATGCAGGGATTTTCAGGGGGTACCATAGGGGCCCCACAGGCCAACAACCGTATGCCGCAGAGGAAAGAGCCCTGCTAGGGACCACCAAAGTCACTTTCCTACATGGAAGCCCGACATGGAAAGACTGTTGGAAACAGAAATCAAAATCACAACGGCGGAAACCCCGTCTGTTTGGGATTATGTGCTGCTTCCACGGGAGCCAGTTGGTTTGACCAGCCGGTTAAAACTCTGACCGCCATCTTTGTAATAGGTGCAAAAACAACAGTTGATGGACAGAATGCAGAACAATGTCATACATTCACCCCAGTACAGAGATCTGGGCCTAAAACATCGTTTTTTTGCTCACTATGCCATTCCAGTTTGAAGCCAGCCATATGCAAATCAGTCTTGACCCTGTGCCTCATGGGAACAGTCCAGCCCGAACTGCCAAGCCAGGTCCTCCCTGGACTGGAAACAAGCATCCTAGGACCGGTTTCAGAGTTTCACCCCTCTTCAGCCAGGATAGCTTGATTACAGTGGCATGGAGAGCAGGGACCCACGTCTGGGCATACCCGTCCCACTCGGGGTGACAAATGCAAAAACAACAGTTGATGAACAGAATGCAGAGCAATGTCATACATTCACCCCAGTACAGAGATCTGGGCCTAAATCCATCGTTTTTTTGCTCACCATGCCATTCCAGTTTGAACCCAGCCATATGCAAATCAGTCTTGACCCTGTACCTCATGGGAACAGTCCTGCCCGAACTGCCCAGCCAGGTCCTCCCTGGACTGGAAACAAGCATCCTAGGACCTGTTTCGGGGTTTTACCCCTCTTCAGCCAGGATAGCTTGATTCCAGTGGCATGGAGAGCACGGGACCCACATCTGGGCATACCCGTCCCACTCGGGGTGACAAATGCAGAAACAACACTTGATGGACAGAATGCAGAACAATGTCATACATTCACCCCAGTACAGAGATCTGGGCCTAAATCCATCGTTTTTTTGCTCACCATGCCATTCCAGTCATATGCAAATCAGTCTTGACCCTGTGCCTCATGGGAACAGTCCAGCCCGAACTGCCAAGCCAGGTCCTCCCTCAACTGGAAACAAGCATCCTAGAACCGGTTTCGGAGTTTCACCCCTCATCAGCCAGGATACCCGTCCCACTCGGGGTGACAAATGCAAAATCAACAGTTGATGGACAGAATGCAGAACAATGTCATACATTCACCCCAGTACAGAGATCTGGGCCTAAATCCATCGTTTTTTGCTCACCTTGCCTTTCCAGTTTGAACCCAGCCATATGCAAATTAGTCTTGACCCTGTGCCTCATGGGAACAGTCCAGCCCGAACTGCCAAGCCAGGTCCGGGCTTAACCGGTCGGAAAGCCTCTGACCTGCAGTTAGAGGCTTTCCGACTGACTTCCAAATGAGGCCCTTAGTAGATACCAAGGTCATCAGCCTACCTCTTAAGAGAGCTGGTCCCACTTTTGCTCCCCTTTTTACAAATTGCATAAACCAACTCAGATGGGATAATTCGCCTGCCAAACAGATCTTCTGAAGACAGGTTACCTCATGTTGCTGATTAACAGCAAGGGGTATGCAGTTCCTACAGAAAGGTGGAAAGAGAATAGTGGCAGGTTGATGCTAGAAGCTTGCGTACCCAGATGAGGGCTTCTGAATGCTCAGGAGCAAGAGCTCTCACAAACATTCTTCCAATATGCCCTTCATGGCAATGTCAAGAAAGTGTTCCTGGATGCTTTCTGGTGGTATGTTTCTATTTATTTTTTAATATTTACTCTCTTTGAACGGACATCTCATTTCTTACGTTCCATTGTTCGAATAGGGTTGTAAGTTGTCATGTATTGATATGCATTTTTCTACCTATCCCAGTATAATTTTATTCTTGACAACTAAAAGAGTGGTGCCTTTTTGGTTGTATTCTTCCCAATCTTTTTTTTAAACTGCAGGTATTGCAATGGATAGCACAGATTCATCAAGGGTTATAGGATCAGGTAAGTGTTCTGTTATGGGTAATCTAGACAAGCAGTCCACTGTCAGGTATGTTCGCACCTGGTACATATACAGTTTTAAGAATCCAAGAATCCATTTGGAAATGTGAGAAGTGGTGTTTTCCATACATTTAGTGAATAACACTGAAAGCAATGGTTTATGGTCCGTCCTTAGCAGAAATGGTAAACCCACAGGTAAGATTTAAAGTGACTAATACCCCAGAAACAAGCTAGTGCATCCTTTTCTACAGTGGAGTAACTGAGTTCTGACCCCTTCAATTGCCTGAAAGTGAATGCTCTTATGTTTTCTGATCCATTTTTTATCTGAGCTAGAGTAGCTCTAAAGCTCTTGTTCCTGGCATCGTTGGTCAGAATAGTTTTGTAATTAGCATTGAATTTTCCAGTCTTAGGTGCTTTCACAATTGCCGCTTCAACTTTTGTAAAAGCTTCAGAGTGCACATCATCATACTCAAATTGCGGTGCACTTCAATAAAAGAAGATGCAAAGGGTGAACAGTGTCTGAAAAATTCCTGACAAATTTTGGCATATATTCAGCAAGACCTAAGAAGGATTTTAGCTCTTCTAGTTAGATGGACAAGGGGAACTTCTGACCGATTCAATAAAGTTATTCTTAGCTTTGATGCCTTCACTTGATATTGTGTGACCTAAGTAGTCAACCGCAGTGTCACCGATTTGGCATTTTTCTGTCTTTATAGTTAAACTAGCCAATGTAAGTGTACTGAGAACCAATCTCAGTTTCTCATTGTGTTCTTTTTCAGATGCTGTGCATATTAAAATATCATCTTGGAAGCATAGGATACCTTGGCAGTCTTTTAAAGTGTACTGTATTACTTTTTGAAAAACGGCTGCTGCCAACGCTAGACCAAAAAGAATCCTGCAGTATTGGTATGACCCAATAGGAGTAGTGAATGAAGTTAGAGGTCAGGAATTCTTGTGTAGAGATGTTTGATGCTATGCTGTGGGTGGGCGAATCGAGTACACTGAAATATTTGGCATTGTGAATTAACTCAACATTCTGTTTATTCTAGTAAAGGGGTGCCTGCCCACCCAAATATTTGTGTTAAGGCTAAAAAGGTCCACACATAATCTAATGTATTTGGAATTATTCTTGGAAGCAGTGACTCTAGGTGCAAGTCATTTTAAGCTTTCTATTCTTTCAATAACTCCTTGGGACTCCAAATGGCCCGATTCTTTTTTTAAAGGATCTTCCATTAATAAAGGGTTAAGCCTCATTTTGTCGACCACATGAACTGCATTCATCTTTAGTTTAAATTAAATTATGTTTTTCAAAAGACCTAGTTCATCAGTAAAAACATCTGGGATCTCCTCGCATATTTCTGTGCCAACTACCACTGATGTGTTAACCATGAGTACCTGTTCTTTTTTGTTACGGTCTAACTTAATCCCTAGTTCTTTCTGGTGTTTCCACTCTAATAAGTTACACCCTCTTTCTATTAAATACACTTTCCCCACTTTGCTTCTATATTTGAATGATATACGCATTCTTGTCCTCCCTACCAATGGAATGGGTTGTTTGTTGTAACTTCCAGGCTTGATGTCAGATGGTTCTATGTTGTAGTTTTTTTCCATGAATAAGATTGTAGGGAGAACATGAGTCAGCAAAGACATTGAAGGTTATATCATTAAGAATAATGTCACAGATACGGTAATTAACACTTTCCTTGTTTTCAATGGAGGCTTTATTAATTAAATGTTTGTTTCACTGTCCCTGCACACCTTGAAAAAATGTCCTATCTTGTCTCATTTTCTACATATTAAAGTTCTTGCTAGACATTCAGGACTGTTATACAAAGGGTTGGTGTTGCCACATCTGAAACATTTCAACTTGTCACCTTTGCTGAATGTTTTACCATATTTTTGTAATTGTAAATTGTTTACCGTGCATATTCCTTCTCATTCATTTATGTTATTAACATCTTTGGAATCCTTACTCAATTCTTCTTTCATACATACAGCAGTATGTTCTATTCCCCTAGCTATATCAATAGCTTCTTGAAGGTTGGTGTTTAAAGCCAATAGTTTTTCTTGAACTTTTGGGTTACAAGTGCATCTTACCAATTGATCCCTCATAAGTGAGTCTGTAAGCTGACCAAAATCGCAGATGACGGACAACCCTCTCAATACTGCAATGTAATATGCAACTTTCTTTTCTTTTCCTTGTACCCTGCTGCAAAACTTGTCTCTCTAAGACCATGTTAATTTTGTCCTTAAATAGCTCTGTAGACTTTTCAAATAACCTCATATACATCCGGTTGTGCTCCTTCTCTTTCATGTCTCCCTCTGGGAGATCTTCATATATTTTCCTAGCATGCAAACTTTTCCCCACCTATGGCACTTAGGTAGGATTCGAAAATGTTGATCTATCTTTCCCAGGGCAGGTCTGGTTCTCCCAGTTCGTTTAGGAAGGGTGGAGGCTGATTAATGCTAGCTACAGCCTTAATAGGATGATAGGAACAGCTCTATGAGACAACTGAGCAACAATAACAAGAAAATAGCAACTTATGAATATACTAGTTAGCATAACGGTAGAATAATGTACTGTTGTAACGCAATATGCAAATAAATCTACTATGCCGTTCTTTGATAGCTCTAATGTTGCTGAACTTTAGTTATAGTACCAGATATACAACACAATACAAAGATAATAGCAGAGGATTAATATTGCAAAGTTCGAATTCCCAGAGAACTACTGAATACGTTTCATAAGTAATTTGTCCCCATGCTCAGATGATATCATACTCCAAGGAAAGAACTGCTGAGGGCTCTCACAGATGATAAGAAACCATGCCTCAGAAAAAGGAAGCGGCCGAGCAGCAAAACACAGCACCCTTGTGGGTAAATTAGACTCAGTGTTTGCTGTGAGGCAGAGACAACAATGTGGCGACACTTAGCACAGATGCAGAAGAACATCCAGGAACACAGATGGAGAGGGTCATCATACTCACCTCAGGTGTCTTTCGATAGCTTATGATGAAAGTAGGCGGTTTTTGCTAAGCTGCCGAAACAGCTCAGTAACACCCACAGCTGAAGCAAATCATGCTGCAACCCTGCGCGGCCGCCTCTCGCAGACAACGAGTGTTCCAATAAAGAGTGCAATGCGATGTAGTTACACCCGTGATTACAATGAACAACATAGGCAAAAGGACACAGCAGCATTTTTCAGCTGAGGAGATTTGTACACACCCATCCCAGGCACCACTAGAAGTACGGAAGTGCAGGGTCGATGGAGGCACTGAGATGATCACCATACACAGTGAAACGCCTACTAACGCCTCTCACAGCATAAAGAGTGGATGGGAGGCAGTAGTGACCAGTGTGGAGACATGGCTTGATGTGTACACCCAGCTCAGGCACCGCTCAAAGTATGGAAGTGCTGGGTCTAGGAAAGCACGGCTTGAGGTATACACCCACCTCAGGCACCGCCCAAAGTATGGAAGTGCTGGGTCTATGAAGGCACGGCTTGAGGTATACACCCACCTCAGACACCGCCCAAAGTATGGAAGTGCTGGGTCTATGAAGGCACGGCTTCAGGTATACACCCACCTCAGGCACCGCTCAAAGTATGGAAGTGCTGGGTCTATGAAGGCACGGCACGGCTTGAGGTAAACACCCACCTCAGGCACCGCTCAAAGTATGGAAGTCCTGGGTCTATGAAGGCACGGCTTGAGGTATACACCCACCTCAGGCACCGCTCAAAGTATGGAAGTGCTGGGTCTAGGAAAGCACGGCTTGAGGTATACACCCACCTCAGGCACCGCCCAAAGTATGGAAGTGCTGGGTCTATGAAGGCACGGCTTCAGGTATACACCCACCTCAGGCACCGCTCAAAGTATGGAAGTGCTGGGTCTATGAAGGCACGGCACGGCTTGAGGTAAACACCCACCTCAGGCACCGCTCAAAGTATGGAAGTGCTGGGTCTATGAAGGCACGGCTTGAGGTATACACCCACCTCAGGCACCGCTCAAAGTATGGAAGTGCTGGGTCTATGAAGGCACGGCTTGAGGTAAACACCCACCTCAGGCACCGCTCAAAGTATGGAAGTGCTGGGTCTATGAAGGCACGGCTTGAGGTATACACCCACCTCAGGCACCGCTCAAAGTATGGAAGTGCTGGGTCTATGAAGGCACGGCTTCAGGTATACACCCACCTCAGGCACTGCTTGGTGGTTGGAAACTCAGGGTCAAATCCGTGCGGATATCCTGAATAGTGAAGGTTCCTATGCTATACTTTAATATAAAGCAGCACTGTGCACCTGCGGCTTCCAAGCCACACTGAAAAACAAGTTTCTGCTACCGCAATGCAGCACAGAGCGGCATCTCTGGGAATCACGACAGCGATAAAGTCCTCTCGTGCAGCTCTACACCCACCTCAAGGACGCCCACAGTGCTCCGACTTCCATGAATATTACAGGTGCTCAATTCACTTCACAGTAGTCATAAAACGCAACTGCCTTGACAGTAATGCTACGATGTATGCTCACCTCACCCCACAGAAAACTGTGCTCCAACTGCTCAAACTGCCCTGAAGTACTTGGTAAGCGCTCTTCTTGCTAGTGGTCTGACTGCCCTGATGGACCTGCTGTAGCCATCAACGGATCAGGAATGGCAGCCAAGCAACGACTGGGGCGAATGACCTGAAATCTCCAGAGAAGTGTGGAGATGGTGCGAAAACATCTACAGGGGTGGAGACACTTCACTGCCACCTGCACAGCATCCCATCCTTGTTGCCAAATATGACGTAATGAAGTCCAGATAGGATGGTAATGCTTTATTTAAATTTATCAATCAGGGAATAATCAGTAAGTGTATCCAGTCTCATCACGCAGGGTAATCTGACAGAGGACTCAACATCCTAACTGAGCATCAGTGGAATGTAGAAAGTGGGCAATAGAACGCAGAGGGTGGGATAAAGTAAGTCACAACACTGAGCACTTTGAACCTTTGAATTTTTTGGTGTATCCCTGTTTCTGAAAGTTGAATATGTAATTCAATATTGTTCAGTGTGCCCGAATTAGTTGAAACTGGACAATAAATTCACCTTAGTTCCAAACAGGTGGCCCCTAAAATATGATTTTCCAGTGTCCCAAAAATCCTCAAAATGGCACTGGACCCGGTAACTGTTCATTTCATTCTGCTGGAAGGCTCATTCTAATGGGTAAGATGCCCGTCAGTGGGGAATGAAATGTACAATGCTGCATATTGGTGGCTATTGTGCTTTCCAACTGCCAATCAGCGCTAAGACTAGTGTTTATTTAGGTCAAGCCTAGGTGGCGGATGCTCTGTCATTCGAGACATGCTGTATTCAGTATAGGACTTTGATCTCACCAGCTGCTTACCACAGGTTGACTCCAGTGCCACTCTTCTTTGCTGCCTCCTAATTGGATCATGCAGCCGATATGTCCCTTCTGTTCCTAGCTGAAGAGCACCGGCCAAGCACAGAATAATTCTTCTTAATTAGTGCCCATCCACTGCTATGCAGAGACTATTTCTTCTACTACCTTCCCATTCCCCCTGTACTCTTTACCAAGACATGTATTTAATTGGACAAGCTCTGATGGCAACTTGTTTTTTTTACACTGGAGGGGCGGCCATGTAGAGCTCCCATCATGCTCTGCTTTGGGGGCCGATGATTATAGGGCTTGGTTTGCTTGGAAAGCAGCAGCACAGGACGGCGTGCACGTCTCCGCCTACATCGGAACTATGGCACAGAGACACAGCATAGTGGCTGATTCCACCATGCATGGCTGCAGAGCAAGGGAGTAGGGTATCCATCGCAGCTCATCGTAGCTGGCAACACAGCGTAAGACTGGGGTGCTCATTTAACATTACACATTACACTGCTTGTTTTTTTGTACTATAACCAGTGCATTACAGTTAGTCTTCCATCTCTCCATTTGCCCAGCCCCTCCCACCCTCCATGGTCTTGTATTTTCTCCACAGTGCCCACTTGTTTTATTCTTCGACCAGAGACCAACCTCTTGCCTGCAGCGGAAACAGTCCAACTTCAATGGTCTGAAATGCTCTGCGCGGGCCTCGTGGGACTTTGCTCCAGGCTCTCTCGTCTGCCTCACCCAGTCCACAGCTTGTTGGCTGTCCCGACCATCCCGGTGCTAAACCTGGAGTCTGACATCTTGTACAACAAGGTGAGGCTAACTAGTAACTGCATAGTGTTCTGTGGGCAGTGTCAGGGGCCTTTTGATGGCTACCCAACTATGTGGCAACAATTGTCAGGGGTGCAGGACTGTGGCATAATTCAAAATGGCCCCCAGCCTTGGAAAGAATGTGAAGAGGGGACACTGAGTATTCAATATCTCAGTTATTCCTTAAACTGTTGTTTTTTTGTTGCAGCTTCATATTGCGCGCACTCAACCCAAAGGTATTTGAGCACTTTACATGAGCACTAGTTACATTACACAATGTAGGCAAATGGACCCTTGATGCAGAGTGCTTGAACCCGTGTGCGGTGAGTTCTCTGTAGTGTCCTGCTGGACACATTCTAGTGTCCCAGCATGGACTAGTTTACCCGCCACTCGTTTGTGGGCTGGCTTTGACACATACCCCACACCCATCTAACACAGGCGTAACAAGTGACGTGAGCCTGCTAATAACAGGGCCTGGGCACACATGCTCAGGGCCAGTTGACTAAGCATATACTCTGTGTCTGTGTCCTTTATTTCTATAGCACATGGGCTTATTGGCAACAAGGGGGTCTGACCCCCACATGCATGCTGGCAGCCAACCCGTTATTTCTCACAAGGAGAAGGGTAGCCCATATCTAGGGTACCCCCTCACCTACTGCTTGCACAACAGCAACCGAGACAGGGCAGGATTGAGGTCAGAGGTGAGCCCGCATGCTCATGCCCCTGCTGCAACGGCAGTACTGAATGGGCCAGAGGTGGGACAGCAGTAACTGTCTGTCCCCAACACCTGGCCGTCAGCCTGCAGAGTGAAGGTGTGTATCAGGCAGTGCTATCGGCATGACGCCAATGGAGAAGGCGAGGTAATCCCTCCAGAGCTGAGGAGGCCCACGGCATGAAACGCTAACTCAGGAGAGAAGCCGTCATCAATTGCAAGAGGAGAGAGGAGCAGAGTACTTCCAACAAGGCGAGAGCACGCACATTACTCCTGCAAGGCCCATTTGCATGCCTCCTTGTAAAGCAGCTGCCACAGTCAAAACGTTGCCACTCTTGCACCCCTACTTGCCTGCGGTGTGACGCATGCAGTGGCGTAATAAAAGTTGAGGGGGCCCCCATGCAAGTTACACAGAGGGGCTCCTGCTCTGGATTTAATCCGGAGTTCTCAGGCCTGAGTACTGTGCTGAGGGGGCCCCCTGCAGCTTGGGCTCCCCTCACCTTGGGGGCTGCGGGAGCCTGTGTTATGCGCCTGGCCGGGTTTAAAGAAGTGATGTGGCCAGGGTGAGAAACATCCTGCATTGTGGTTCTGATGCTGGCAGTAGAACACAGCACTGTGCCCTCAACTGATGAGGGTAGGGCCAAGAGCCAATGGCCGCACCACAGCTGAGTGTTCTCCCCCACACCAGTGCTGCACAGAGGCCAGAGGCCAGCATCATCTGGAACGCTGCTGCGGCCTGACAGGGTAAGGGGCCACAGCACCACCTAGCGTTGGTGTGCCAGTGCCCTGTAACGACTACCTAGGAAGGCTGCCTCAACAGTAAAAAATAAATAAAAAAAAGACAGTTGAGCCCAAGACGATGCCTGCCCTGCTTTAAAGGAAAACCCACACAGGCATTGCATGTCACAAGTGATGTGAGCCTGCTAATAAAAGGGCCTGGGCGCACGTAATCAGGGCCAGTTGACTAAGCATATACTGTGTGTCTTCGTCCATTATTTCTATAGCATGTGGGCACAACGCAGCAGCATCACCCAGTGGTAGCTAGTTACACCGCAACCAGCAAAGCAAGTTGCTCAAATAATAAAGTGACCTGATGGGGCTATCAGTGTGCAAATGTAAAGTTGCCCTGCCCCCAGGCATGATTAAAGAGCCCGCAGTGACCCCCATGTACCTCCTCTGGACGCCAGCAGCAGTGAGAGTAGCCTCCCCTTCTCAGCAAGTGTGAACCCTGAGGCCTGCAACATCAGGAAAACTGCCAGGCATGCCGCAGCTGCTGCGCCACCTAGTGAACGTCCCGCCCTCCCCCCGCACTGCACTGCACCACACCGCATTCAAGTAAACCAAAGCAAAGCACCTCATAAAGAAAAGACCCCCACAAAAGGCAAGCCCCAGAAGAAAAACGTGCATGGTATGAGCACATCGCATAGAACTAACAATGGAAATTATGGCCTGCAATGCCCCACATGAACTTCACTGCAGGGGAGAAACTGTGCAACCATGAAAAGAGCCCCAAGAAGCCCAAAGCTGCTACAGCCAAGCAAAGTACAGCCAAGGTAGTGAAGCCAAGGGCAGCCAAAGCAACAAAGCCTAAGTAAAGGCAGGACCTAATAGGAAGACAAGGAGGAGAGCAGCACGATCCCCTGAATGACAGGCGGCAGTGCCTGTGAGGAGCAACACAGCCCGCAGCATTAGCAAGGCTTCCCGAGCGAGAGCAAGAATGTTTAAACATAGAGTGTCAAACCCAGCAGGTATTGCCGCCACCGTGCCCGGCTAGAGTTCTACAAAGGGCACCAGCCCAGCACCAAGAACTGCAGTACAAAAGCTGTGCCCCACATATGTGAGACAAAGAAAACAAGACTGGCTCTGAGAGAAGGCTAAAAGCAGTTTCACAGCAGTGCAAAGAAAGCCTAAAAGGGTGAGGAGAGTGTCATGAACTCCCCCTAGCCCTATCTGCCGCCTCTCCAAGGAAAGAAAGGAAGGCATGCAGGGAGCCAGCAGAGGGCAGACTTCAAGAGACAATACCAAGAGGGCATAGAGACAATGCATGAAAGGAGCAGCACCAGCTGATCGATCAGCACCGCATGGCCACCAGTGGCCTATCAAGGATGTTGTCACACAGAGAACCAACCCTGCCAAGAATGAATGAACCACAGCAGGATCGAGCCCCGCAACGGCGCAGCATCAAGGCACAAGCACTTCGCCCTCACGCAAAGAGGAGACGGAAAGGAGGTTGCTTGCCATCTACAAAGCGAGGCACCAAGGAGATCCCAGAGAAGGAGATCCCTGAGGAGGAGCAGAGTGTTGCCCGAACGCAGAAAGGAGATCGTGTTCACCCTAACTGCACCAACACCACCCCGCAGTTGGCCAAGTTAAGCAAACAGTCGACCATCACAAGGTCCTGTTGGCCGACAATGCAGAAGGTGCATGCCAAGGCACCCAGAAGAAGAGATGGAAGTGTGACCTGCTTGTCTACACTAGGAACCTGACAACCAACCAAGTTCAGGACAGAAAAGCGTGAGAGACCAGGCCTGAAAGGCATGCTCAAGAAGACTTAAGCTGCTGGTGGAGCACCTCCAGAAATACAAGCAGCAAGCTACTAAGGTGACATAGCAGAAGAATGACCGGGCGTCCACACAGCGGGAGACCTGAGCGTAAGCCCCAGGCACGCGCTCACAGAGTCTCTGGCAAACGCTTCTCAGAGTTTCTATACAGACACAGTCACTTAAGGGTCAGCATTCCAAAACATCAAGGCGCATGAATGCCTCCATGAATGAAGAAAGGGAAGTCCTGGCCACCATCACTCCCAGTTGTCGACAGCTCCAGAAAGAAGGCCTGCAATCACCCAGGCGAGTCTTCACCATCTGCCATCCAGGTACACTACGCAGCTGGCAACTCCACCATGCCAGCTCAGGTCAAGTGCGTCAACACTACCACACTTGGAGTATTGAACAATCGGGCTGGAGTCCTACACCGTTGCCATGCCAATAGGCAAGAAGCACCAGTGACAATCTGAAGAACCAGTGACTACCTGCTCACCTGGCTTGCATATGGATCCCGACCCCGAGAGCATATCACTTCCAGGAACGCATCGACCCCTGAGGTTGGGCGAGCGACTTGGCAGAGAATCCTCGGCGGTCTTGCAGCTGCCTCGACGTAGGCACACACGCATGCCCAGCGCAGCCCACAAGCCGTTTAATGGCAACCCAACCAAGGGGCCTCCTGGAAGTAGGAGAGATGAACTTGATGTTGCCCCACCAGTGGATTCTAAGAAGGTAGCAATGCTGTCTAACCGAGACTCTAGCAAGTCGCAGCACGCCAAGATTGTCATCAGTGGATCAATCAACACCATCGCGAACCTTCGCAATGGACTCTGAACACACTCCTGATGCACCCTGGTTCTGAGCTATTGAAACCTACCACAAATTATCCTCAGCATCAGCGGAATCGTTTCTGACCATGGACACATCTCCATCAGTATGCTGCCAAAGTGCTGCTTACATAACAAAGCCATCATTCATGCCCTGAATCTCTCAGGTTAAATTATGGATGCAAGCGAAGATGCGCTTCTGCAGTCACTAGCCCAATGTCCACTGCTGTCCAGCTGATAGGTTCAAGATGCTGATGGATCCTGTGGTGTTGATTTTAATGTTGTTTACTCCCACAGGTTGGACTTGTGTTTGTTTTTGTTTTAATAAAGTTTCTGAGGAATGTAGTGTCCTGCCTGACACGTTCTAGTGTCACATCGTGGATTGGTTTACCGGCCACTCGTTTGAGGGCTGGCCTTCACACACACCCCACATCCATCCGACAGAGATGTCACGAGTGATGTGAGCCTGCTAATAAAAGGGCCTGGGCGCACGTAATAAGGGCCAGTTGACTAAGCATATACTGTGTGTCTACGTCCATTATTTCTAGAGCATGTGGGCATGACGCTACATTCTCTCTGTGTGTAGGCCACTCACAGGGGCCTATTTACAAGCCCCATGGGGCGCCTTTACGTCAGTTTTTCCCATATTAAAAGTGACGCATCGGTGGCGCACGGGGCTTGTAAATAAGCCCTATAGATGGGTAGGGTCACTGTAGAGCACTTCAAGGACTTCTCTGCGCTGCTTATCAGACTCTCTGTGGAAGTCTCCACCTTTCCCTTTGTGCGGGGAGTTGCTTGACAAAGCACTTGTTGTATTGTGCTTTCAGCATTCCATTCGAGTGCACAGCTTTCCTCTAGTTCTTCCCCGTTGCTACGTGAATTGCAGTTGCTCCCACCAGTGCTGGGTAAACATTACCACATTCCCTGACTCCACAGCATGTGCAGCGTTGGCGCTAAATACACTACTCTCATGTAAATTTCTTTATTGTAAATCATTTATGATAATTACATGTGGCAGAAAATGATTACATTGATACATTCGCAGTAAAAACATATGGCTAAAATGGTTAGTGGTATGTCATGCTGCGTTTCTCTGCTGCTATGTATCTGTCTTTGAGTTTCACCAGACGACAAATAGCAGATCATCTGAGCCCTGAAAGCACGCTTACAAAGCTTGACTAGTCGATCGAATGTTCATAGGACGAAATGCAGGCCGCAATGACAACTTCCGAGTCTTAATTAAACTGCGAGAGCCGTAGATTTGAAATTAGGGAGCCAGGGGCTTATTTATGAGCCCTTGCGTTACTTTTGCGCCGCTGGTGCGTCACTTTTTGTGACGCACCAGCGGCTTAAAAAGTGAGCCTTGTTGCACCATATTTACAAAGTGACGCATCTACATAGATGCGTCACTTTGTAAACCCCTGCATCACATTATACCTGCGCCAGGTATAATGTATGCAGGGGGGGCGTTCCGACGCAAGAAAGGGTCGTAGAAGTGACGCAGTGATTTCACTGCGCCACTTCTAGGACGCAAATGCATCGATATCTTACGCCTGCCTTATGGCAGGCGTAAGACTGACGCAGGCACCTTTTACATTGGACTTGCCCATGTGTAATGACCCATTGCTGGAGTTGCGTCACTTTTGTGACACACTCCAGCAATGCGTCATTTTTGCGCCTACAGATACGTCAGAAATACTGACGGATCTGTAACTCCTTGCAACATGATGCGTCTTACAGTATATATGACGCATCCCTGGTGTCGCAAGGAGAGCGCAATGAAAAGTGACGCATCACTGTTTTCTTACAGCGATGCGTCACTTTTCATAAATGAGGCCCTCAGTGTTCTACTGCACTTCGGGTTTCCGTTAGTTGTCACTAGGTACCCCTAACATGCTACATACCATTTTTTTTGCTCCTGATAAAATAAAACAAATCTTTATAAGATCACACATTTTCAATAGGTCGGAAGTAGTTTTATTAAACAGGTCACTGATATTAACTGATGCTCAAGCCCAATGGATTAATATGACGTCAACCAAGTCTGCTGCACTAAAGGTGAATCTGTTTGTTAAACAAAAACCTTCGACTGCAACCTGCTGCCCTAAAGACACGAAGACTCGAATGGAGCTCCACTAAGAGTTTTCTGCAAGGCTGACTTGCAGTTTTATAACACCCAACAAATGTTCCACAGATATTAGAACAAATTGAAAATCACAAAGGTTCAGGAACTTATTTAGTATGTGCTTAAGATTCTGTGTGAATCAAAATGTACACTTTTTATTGACTGTCTTGATTACGCATACATGGAAACTCACAGTGCAGTTTCCTGTGCTGAGTACACGTATTCTGAAACACAATGAAGAACACCGAATAGGTGTAAATAGGTGCAAACGCAGCACAGCTTTCTATGGATCGTGGCAGTATCCTTCTCGTTTTTCCCTAGCTCTGGAATCCTCAGTGATTACTTAAAAGTTGTTACATCTGCAGATTGCGCTGCCCTAGCCCCGCAAGCTTTTTTTCTGAAGCTTCTTACCCGAGCACATTTATGCAGCATTGTGCAAAACATTTGGGGGGATATTCTCAAGAAGTGTGTTAATTATCGCAAAATTAGCTTAACGCAACTTTGCATATCACAGTCTATCGTGGGAAAACAACACCATGTTAACGTTGCATTCTCAACACGGCAGTACCATGCGATAGTCTCGCGATAACGCGTCAAATGAGCGTGTTAAAATTAACGCGAGTTCAAAAAAATGCGAAACACAAATGCGAAATAAGTTGCGATGTGGCCAATCGCGATACAAAAATAAGCGATAACCAACGACAGGCCTGCAATCCCCATGAGTCATGCGGGAAAACGCACTATAAAAGCACAGAAAAACACAAACAAAATAATTTCAACTGCGTAGCACCGTGGAGGAAGCCGAAGCAAGTACAGAGGACGACCAGAACCCCACAAGACCCCAAGAGGACCATCCTGGGACCTCAAGGTCACGGAAGGTCAAGGAGAAGAAGACGAGGAAGAAGAGGTTCAGTCCGCAGGAAATCAAGATCATCATCACGGAGGTGATAGAACACCACAAACAACTGTTCATCACCTCCAACGTGTCATTGGCAAATAAAAATGCAATATGGCAGGACATCCTAGACAAGGTGAATGCAGTTGTAGTGAGGAGGACAATTGGAGATGTCAAGAGGCGCTGGAATGACGCGAAGCGCAAAACCAAGAAGAAACTCTCTGAGAACCATCAGGCAGCAATGGAGAATGGAGGTGGCAGTCCAGCGGAACACCAGGAGCTGGATGAGATGGAGGAAATGGTGCCCACAGTCATCAGTGGGGAGACGGTGGCAGGAGTTGGGGGTCCGGACACTGCTCGACATGACCTGACACAACAGCACCAGGGTGAGTACTGAGGAGGGACTGGTGGGACGGGGGAGATGGACACAATGGCACACATGCACAATGAAGTAGAGCACACTGCACACCCACAATGACTCTAGATCATGTCCCTCATCCCCTTGGCACACTGCAGCACACATACAAACAGCAAGTAGGCCCACATCCACTATGGGCACAAAGGGGACCCTCCCCACACAGCACCAATCTCACAACCAACCCATGCACACATGTTAAATCCTGCAAAGCTGAGTGTCTATGAGTCACACTGACAATGCAAGTGACACTGCATGACGAATAGCATGGCTGCAGTCCAATCATCATGACATGGTGCACGCTACGACACTGAGGTGGCTGAGTGTGTAACACATCCGGAAAGGAGCAGGTCACACTCTAACACATCCGCGTACACAAACAACCCCTGACGTCAACAACCCATCTGCAGATAAACCATGCCCAAGAGCTCAAGATCCGAACAAGAGTAAAAATTACCCAAGTCTGCCACATCTCAGCACTGTAGAAGGCCAGATGTCAAAGGCACACCGCAAGGGATAAGGGACAGCAAAATCACAGCTGCAGGGGCGACTCTCCCACAATGCAGCACACACACATAGCAATAACAGTACATCAACATTGACGACAATGTGGTACAAAGTGCAACACTCCCACCACAGAACAGAGTACACAACAGGTGCCGCTTGTGCGTAGAAACTGGCCAATCACATCTGGCATAGCAGGGAACTGTGAGATGACAATGTACGTGTACAACCTCACATCCATGATGTAGTTCAAATGTCCACTGTCCCGCATCAAATAGTCAGCTCCTCTCAAACAGTCACAATGTACATTGTCATGCAGTCTGTATGTAAACTTGAACAATGCGTCAACATACGTGTCAACACAATGTTAAGCTGCATCTCACATTGCAGAGGGACAATCAACACCTCCTGCAGAGCAGACCCAACAACTCTTCACTGATGACGAAGAGGACCTCCCCACCTCTGACACCGACGCCCTCCAACAGGTCATAGACAGCTACGGCAAACCTCCTCCAGGAGCAGGGCAGCCTAGCTGCATCGAGGTGACCCCACCCCCTGCACAGACCACACAGCAGGAAGCACCCACCACCATGGCTGGCTCTCAGCACCTCACCGAAGAACACATCGCATTCTAAGGCCAGGTGTTAGACTGCCAGAACGAGGTGGATGAACATGTGCAGGTGGGTTTCGACCACATGGCGGCCAAACTAGATGACATACGTGGGTGTCTAAGTCACATCAGGGACCACTTACACTCCCTAACAGCCACTCACAGTTCGCTCCATGATGTCCAACAATCCATGCCCAGCACTGCTGGAGTCATGCCTCTGAGAGGAGAAAAACGGCCTAGTCAGAGTGGCCTCAGCGATGTCAGCCGAGAGTTGGCACAGATGCTGAGGACAATGGAGAACATGGAGCGGATGCATGGGTAAAGAATGGCTGCCACAGATGCACACCAGGGAAAAGTTGTTGTTATCTTCCATGCCCTGCAGATCCTCATAATCGCATTGCTGATTAATGCTGCTGGTACTTCCACACACACATCTCCGGCCCCTGATATGTCAGTGGCACACAGTGCTGCAGACCAAACATCAGCTCCCACATGTCAGACAGATGACATAGAGGACGAAGATGCGGGTGATTCCACTTGTGTATTAAGAAGGAGCCAGAAGCAATCTTCTCCGCTATATGCCCTGTTTCAGCTTAGTTCTGCCCTCTGCATCATGCCCTGTAACAATACCTCCCACTGGCCCCCGAAACACTCTGCGACACTCACCTTGGACCCCGACATGGACTGCCATATTTTTTCTGCTTAACAATGACACACCAATCAGACTGCGGACTCTACTCTTCCTTTTCTGATGTACTTGTCAATCACTAAGGGACTCTGGCTGGCCCTCCTTTGGGCTACAACGTAATGTGGGGCTTGCATGGCCATGTACTGCTCCAGCTCCGACACTTCACCGAATGTGAATAAATCATTCAAAATCACACAGATGTGTCATGTCCATAATCGATCAAGTATGAGAGTATGGATGAATGTAAGGAAATTGGTTGCAAAAAAAGGTGCACCCTGGGAAATGAAAACAGTGCGTATGTGTGACCGTGACACACAGAGGCAGTGAGATGACTGGGAATGTGTGCACTAGCTGAGGCCTCATTGCTCTGAAACAACAATCGCACGATTTCACAACTTTGCCCCATGCAATGTTAGAAATAGGTCTGTGTGTGAAATGTCAAAGTAGTTAGCAGGCCTAAAGTAGTGTCCCCCATCACATTTGACAACAGAACATCTCTTTGCATTCCTACTCACACTCAACTGGGTGGACACAGCCTGTAGTGATGGATCACATTGATCCACATGGCAAGAAGTTGGACACCATCCTCACATTGCTGAAGACACATAGGAGCACAGGTCAATCAGCAACTATCCCAACAACAATGTCTGGCTCACAGAGGTGGAGCTGGCAATAGGGATTGACCCCTAAGTGACATGCATCAGTCAGTCCACTCACTGTGTATGTACAATGCTCATTGATGCACACGATTTGTCATTATTTCTAATCAACACTCATCACAGTTGCGTAGACTTAATTAGCATGTGCGTTACAGTACATGCAAAACGAGGGCCACAACATGCAGATGAATGCATCAGATACTAACTGGCAGCATTCAGACATGGTACAGTTCCACGTGACAGGTGTTGTACATGTGCCTGGGATGTTCTGCCCTTGCGTTGGTGGCTCACGTAGAACCGGCACTCTTCTGACCTGCGGCAGTTATGTGGATGATATGCCACAGCTCGGAGCAATGAGTCGTATGTGTGTGCAACATTTGGATGTATGGGTTGTTGTGTACATAAGTGTCAAGGGCATTCCATGCAAGGGTACCTCGAGCAAGGACTTCTGACTTTTGACGTCATCATCTGCCATGTTAGCTCTCTCAGGGGGTGCCTGCCGCATGCAAGACCAAGGTCGGAGGTGCAGATGTCCTTCCGCCTTGTGTATTGAGACAAAGGTACTTTCATCCTTAATGTTAATCTGACTACTGCTTGCATTCTGGAAATGTGATGTGGCTTTCACGCTGCAATTGAGGCTAGGCCTTAGGCTTATGGTGCACCAATAGCGATGCACACACAACAGTATGAGCCAAGAACCCGAGCATTCTTGCGCTCCTTGTACAGTCACTTCGTGCGCGGCCGCCCTCAGGGTGCATGCGACATTGCAACATTGTCAATTGCGGGCTGTGTGGCGCCGACACTGCGATAGGGACACACGCACCAGTTGGTTTCCTGTCCAGGCCAGAAATTAACCACGGCCAGAGCCCAGGGACAATTTTTCACACCCCTACGCTGGCCTGGCGTATGCCGAGCCAGCCTACTCGGCTTACGCATAAAGGGGGGGACGACAACACTACGTATCCCAGTTCTTCCCCACTGCCAGAGGTGACATAGCTGCGTCCGCCTGGCATTTCATGAGACTCAATCATAGAGGGTCCATGACATGCGTTGCACAGACTTGTTGGCACCGGATATACTGCGGCTGGCTGGGCCTACCACCACGGGACGGTGACTTTCTGTGCACAGGGGTAGGGGCACCTTAAGTGCTGAGAGAATGTGCAGCCTGCAATGAAGCACCGTCCTGGCGGGCCGGACTGGTAAGGATTTGTGTGAGCCCTGCAGGACCGGAGGGTAGGCCTGAGCCAGCAGGCAGCGCGGGCCTACCACCACGTGGCGTTGCCTCGCGGTTCACAGAGTTAGTAGCACCTAAAGAGCTGGGCGGGTGTGCAGCCTGCGTGATGCCGTGTGCACTGATATGATCTCTGCCATTGCGAAATCAAGACTCAGAATCACGTGTGTGACCTTGTGGCGCGCGGTGCGGAGCTGCATGATGTGGAGGCTGCCAAGGTCACAGGCCCGGGCTTGGAGCTTGCACCGGCATGTGGTGGGCCCTCTAGGAGACACACCGGTGGTGGAAGGTGAGCATTGAGGCCTGGGTGCACAGGGGCGGGCAATCACCGCTGGGCGGTGGGAGGGGCTGAGGTGCAGCAGCCTGTGTGCGCAGGGGTGGGCAAGAGATGATGGCGTGTGCAATGATATGAACTCTGCCATTCATAAATCTGGACTCTGTTTCAGATAAGGGACCTGGTGGACTGCAGTGTATACCGGAACGTGGTTGGAGACACACCGGTGGCAGCAGGTGAGCAGTGAGGCCTGGGTGCACAGTGTCGGAACTCTCTCTCCCTCTCCCTCTCTTCCTTTCACTGTCTCTATCTCTTCCTCTCTCTCCCTCTCTTTCTCTTAGACTCTTTCTCTTTCTCTCTCCCTCTCTTACTCATTCTCTCCTTCTCTTTCCCTCTTTTTCTCTCTCTCTCCCTCTCTTTCTCTTTCTCTCTCTTTCTCTTACTCTCTCTACCTCTCTTTCTCTCTCTTCCACTTTCCCTCTCTCTCTCTCTCTCTCTCTCGCTCTCCCTTTCTTGCTCTCTCTCTTTCTCTCTCTCTCTGTCCTTTGGTGAGCGCATGCCACACCTTCTTATCTTGATGATTTTTGTCTTCCAGGCTGTGACTTACAGATTGTCCAGAGAAGACACGCCATGACTCTTCCAAATCTTTGTTTTGAGTTTAATTTGAATAAAGATTTGTTTGGAAATTCAAAGATGAACGGATGATTCTCCTTGTTCTGACCACACATGAATGTTAATTGATGTAATTGTGCGACATCAGGCGAATTGTTTTGTTTAAGATTTCGTAAATTGAATGTGACTTCCTTGGAACCCTGACTGCCCTCGCTGGACCCCGTTGGACCCCGTACTTACTGTGTGGTCTTCCCCGTGTGGCACCGCTGTTGCTGCTCCTGCAGTCCCCTCCCTCCCGCCGCCGCAAGTCCTTCGTGGCCGCAGTGAGGAGGGAGGGTGAGAGAGGACTCCATTATCCATGCTCCACGGATCCCGGAAGCAGCGTCACCCCTCCCGCGCCTGGAGGCGCTCTAAAATCGGCTCAACTCCCCGCATCGCGGGCTCGCGCGCGGGCTAAGCCCGGGCAAAGGGCGGGCCGTCTGTGGCCATCCAGGGCTGGCCGCGGCTGGGCTGGGCCACATCCTATTCAAGTGACTTTTTAAGGGATTGAATTTATCTTTACCTGGGCCCTATTGCATATTTGCACCAGGTATAAACTGTAATCACGGACAGTTTTTTCGTCGTGTATTATTTTAGTGATATAGAGATTCTGGCTGATCCAGATTAAGGCTGTTCAGAGTGTATAGTTTTATTATTTCCTGATTGTATACTTAGGGCCATATGTAGGTAAATTATTTTTACCGATTCATAAATACCGAATTTTACCGAATCGGTATTTAAGAATCGGTAAGTTATATGTAGGTCAACAATCGGTAAACATTACCGAATCGGTAAAATTCGGTAAACATGAATCGGAATTTACCGAATCGGTAAATACCGAATCGGTAAATACCGAATCGGCAGTTCAACAACACATGACTTCAAGCAGCCAATCCTGTGCAACCTCAACCCCACCCAACCAGGGAGTGGCCACACCCAGGCAGGTGCACACAATTAGCAGACTCTGGAGAGGCTGGGAGTGCTGAGGAGAGGAAGAGAGCAACTGCCAGATTCAGACCTGGAGACTGCAAGAATGGCCAGCCAGGACACAGAGAGGGAAGGAGGGGAGAGGAAGCGAAAGCTCAAATTCAGCCCAAAGGAGCTGCAAGTTCTGGTGGAGGAGGTCGTGAAGCAGCACCAGAAACTATTTGGAAAACTGTCACAGCAAGTGCCTGAGTCAGAAAAAAGAAAGCTCTGGCTTGGAATCCAGGCACAGGTGAATGCCATAGGAGTGACCCCCCGGGACATCGATGTCCTGAAGAAGCGGTGGTATGACATCCGCATTATCACCAAGAGGAAGGTGGCAGATTTAAAAAAAGAGGCCAGCCAGACAGGAGGTGGACGCAACAGAGCACCAGCTCTGACAGAACTGGAGGAGCTAGTGGAGACAACGATTGAGCCAGAAAGCATTGTGGGGATTGGGGACGCTGACAGCTCCGCCAGAGGCACCTCCAAACAAGGTAAGACGCTTGCACAGCAATGTGCCCCCCCCTACCCCTATCCCAACTCCCAAAATGTGCCATGAGAATCCCACTCCAGTGCAGGTATTAGTGCATGGCTGCAATGCATCATGGGAGATGTAGTCCCTGAAAGGCCAAACATGATACGAGGACATTGAGATACTGTCTAGAAATTGTATTGTCATGTCATCAAGACAAAGCTTCAGGTACACTTAGCTGCTGTTGCTTTTCAGTCCACAGGCACTACTGCGCACAGAACTGGCCATGAGAAGGGAGAGAGAGCACACCACACACCCAGCACAGAGAAGGCCACCACCAGTTCCGGCCAGGGAACGGCACCACAGGCACTTACACCACCCCAGCCAGCATCGCCGCTCCAGCCACCATCCCCAGTCCTGCAGGTTTCACCACCATCTTCACCTCCTGCACAGCACAGGTTGAGGAGGCGTCCTGCAGCTAGGTTGGATGTGACCGACTCATCATCCGAGGAGTCGAGGGGCCCGGAAACGTCCACTGTACCCCAGGATGTAACCCAATGCCAGTGTGCCGTCCGAGTCTGAGGGAGAACACACAGTTGGCAGACGGCGCCGCAGGGCTCGGCCGCAGAGTCCACCTCCCCTTGGGCAGGGCCATGGAGTGTTCTCAGGTCTTGAGGGCACCATGGTGAAAATACAATGCGTACAGGCAAGGGCAATGGTGTCCGTACAGCGACAGATGCGTGGCCTAAACAACACCTTTGGAAACATTGAAAAGGGCATCACCACCATGGCAGGGGGCATTGCTGATATGGCAGCGGGCATGCGGGACATGTCCCAATCCATCATGGAGCTGTGCTCAAAGTTCGATGAGGACAGGGCCACACGGCGCAGGGGACATCAGAGGAAGGATCAGACCTCGAGGGCAGTGAACCGGCTGGCGACTGCCACATCGCTGATCTGCAGGCGCTCTGTTGCGATGCAGGAGGGCCTTGCACAGTGCAGCACAGATGTGTCCAGGGGGATGGTTAGGGTCACAAGTGCACTAGAAGTGCTGCTCACCAGCCAGTCTGCAGCAGCTGGCGCTTTGGATGCTGGCGACACAGAAGACACGACCAGCAGGAGCAGCATAACCCCCCCCGTCCCAGACACTCGTCGGAGCAACAGGCGTCAACGTGGTGCCACTGGTACCCCAGCCAGTGAGGACGCCCCCTCAATTCTATCCCGCACTGCTGCGCGTGGGCGCAAACATTAATGCCCCATGCGAAACAATGGCACATTTGGGTGAAGTAACCCTTAACTCACAAAATTTAATTTTTCATTGTTGTTGCAATACAGTTTCCTTTGTGTTGTGGCGTAGTGCTGCCTGATTAAACTACGTCATGGCATCCAACTACAGGCTGTGTCCCCTTACTCATTCAGAAATAGTTGGATGTGATCTCTGTCCGTCTCACTCTTCCATCTGTTGCTGTTTGTACTCCTGCTGCGTTGGCCTCTGCATGCGCAGTCTCATCATCCTTGTCCTCAATATATGTCATTTCGACCTCTGTGCCTCTCTTTGTGGCAAGGTTGTGCAGCATTGCACAAGTGGCAATAATCTTGCAGCAGAGGATGGGTGTGTACTGGCGTGCACCTCCACTCTTATGGAGGCAGCGAAACCTGCTCTTCAGTAGTCCAAACGTACGCTCCACCACATTGCGAGTAGATTTGTGTGCCACATTATATCGTCTCTCACTCTGGGTTGATGGGTGTAGGTAGGGAGTGAGGATGAATGACCGCACGGCATATGCACTGTCCCCTAGGTGAGTAAAAGGGAGACATCAGTCACATGCCTCAATACACTATGATTTGCACTGAGTACTATGTAGCGTCACTGTTACTTACCTAGCAGGTATCCTTCTCCGAATTCTCCCGCAAGCAGTCGTGTGTAGATCCCACTGTTCTGGAATATGTAGGAGTCATGGGTGCTCCCAGGGAATTTGGCAACGATATCAGTGATGATGTTCCCTGCATCGCAGATTACTTGCACATTGATGGAGTGGGTGGACTTTCTGTTTCTGTAGATGTGCTCAGTGGCAGCTGGTGGGCAGATTGGGATGTGTGTGCCATCTATACAGCCAATGACATGGGGGAACTGTGCCATTTGATAAAAGTCAGTTTTAGTTTTCTGCAGTTCAGCCTGTGTGTTTGGAAAGCTGATGTAGTGGTGCATTCTCTGCATCATGGCATCCAGGAACTTCCTGAAGAAACGGGACATGCAACTCTGGGAAACACCGCCCACCGCAGCTATCACCCCCTGGTAACTGCCAGATGCAAGTAGGTGTAGGCTGCAGAGCACCTGCATATGTGGTGGTATGGCATGGGCCCTTCTTGTTGGCTGGTCCAGGAGTGGGTGCAGGTCCCTTATCAGGTCCAAGATGGTTTGGGGGTGTAGCCTGTACCTTTCATGTATCTCTGCGTCAGTCAGTTGGAAGAGTGTGATGCGCTGTCTGTAGATGCGTTCCTCCCGTCTCCATATCCTCAGTCCTGCAGCCTGTAGATGTAGCCGCCTTGCAATGACATACAGAGCGGCCATGTTGTCCATGCTGTTGCATTTTGGGATTGCTTAAATGCACTGTTGAAAATTACCACCTGCTTTCTATCAGTGTTAATTACCGACTCTTATTTACCGATTTTGAAGGATTTCTTAATTACCGAATTTACATACATAACATTTTTCCGTATTACCACTTCATATTTACCACTTTATATTTACCGATTCGGAAAATATGTATTCGGTAAATTTGAAGCGGTATTTTTGAAGTCGGTAAATTTGAATCGGTATTTACCGATTCATATTTACCGAATATGCGTTTTTGGCCTCCTACATCTCAACTATCTAAATACCGGTCGGTAACGTGTGTTTTACCGAATTTCGGCCGTTACCGACCGGTATTTGGCTACCTACATATGGCCCTTAGTGAGCTAACCATGTCTACAGCTAACAAGGAGATTGTTCGTTCCAATATTGCCACCCTCGACAATTACCTTGTGAAAGTAGTTGATAAAATTAACAAAGAGCGTCGACTTTCCTTAGGCCGGGGGTGTACTTCGGATTCTTTACCTAGTACTCCCAACCCACCCATTGTATCGCCCATATTATTAGGGGAAGGTAGTGAAAATTCAGAATGCCCTGAACCTCCCATAATGGTCTCCGTATTAGAACCAGATTCTACCTTGACCACGCCAGAACCGCCATTAGCTTTATGCTCTCTGGTTTCGAGAGTGCAGAGAGTGTTAAGATCAGGGAAGGGTGCTGCTAGGTCAACTATCCCAAAACGAGGAGGGAACCATAACAAAAAAAGATTGGACCCCCCATCTAAGTGTGTAGTGAGTAATCCATCTATAGAAATTGAAAATACCCAAATAACATTAGACCCCAAGCAATTAGAGTTTCTGGTTAGTATAATAGATACGAAGCTTGATAAGATTATTTTGCCTTTAATGGATAAACTTGATACTCTTTCTGAAGAAATTAAGAGGCTGGGGGGGCTTTTAAACTCCCACTCAGGGACAAAGCTTAATATAGAAGACCCGTTAACAGTCATGGCACCAGAACCGAAAACTCTTAACACTCCCAACGGGGGTCTCTGTCCAAATATCACAGTCGTATCAAACTTAGCGGTGGGTCCAAATACACCACCTAAATTTATGGTGGTGGATAAGCCAGGGAATATCGCCGGTAAGCCTAAAAGTTATGGTTACTTGAGACCTAATTTACCCCCGGAATGTGCACTATATGTGGTGGTTTTAACAAATGTACCACCACTTTTGGACAAAGGATCTCGTAGTAATCTAGAAACCCACGAGTCCCTTAAGAATAAAACGGTGGCTTGGCTAAACCGAGAGTGTGGTTACCCAGTAGCATTGTCTCATCAAATTCTAACTACTACTAGAGCTAACTGGATAGGGAACTCCTCTAAAAGTATTGGTGGCGACTGTGTGATCGTCAATTTCAGCGATCCACAATTAGCTACTATTACTTTGCTCAGAGCCACCTCTCGACCCTTGAATGAACAGGGTATTTCACTTAGACCGCTGGGGTTTTTCTATCAACACGTTATTAGTAACCCTTCTAATGTTTTTAAAAGGGGTAGTGGCAGCGCCTCTAATGTGTCCAACAGGTTTGAGGTGGTTACATCTAATCGATTTCAATGCTTGAGTGGTCTAGATTGCAACGACTGACTGGTTTCTGATGTGGCGCCCTGCGAAGATGGGGTAGTACCCTGTGGCGCAGCGTTAGAAGGAGATACCCCCGGGTTGTTAGGAAATGTTAGTTCCCCCCTTGACTTCTGCCCGTCAATTGGTTTTGTTGATGATACTGAGGGGGTTAAAGGAGTACTTCATGTAGCTGACAATCACAGCTTGAGTTCATGCGTTTCTCCCCCGGTTGAAGGTATTGAAATATTCTCTGGTTCTACAAGTAGCCTTTTTGTCAGTTGGAATATTGCTGGCCTAGCTTCGAAAGAAGCAAGTTTGGGGTGGTCAGAGTTTATTAATCTCTTTGATATTTGCTGTTTTCAAGAAACATGGTGTAAAAAATGTTTAGGTTATAATGGTTTTGTTTCTTACCAGTTACCTGCAACTGCATCCATTTCTGGTAGAGCCAAGGGAGGGCTTTTGGTCTTGATTTCCATCAAAATCCCCATTATTGTCAAGAAGCATGTTTTAGTGGGGGCCCATGCACAGATTCTGTGGCTTTCTGAGAAGGACGGAAGAAACATTTTTTTAATTAATTTTTATAATAATATTTTTGATAGCACTAGGTATTTGGTGGTAGATGCACTGAATAGTGCACTGGAAGATATTATCAACGGTTCTAAAGTTGTTTTTGAATTCATTTTTGCAGGGGATTTTAACACTGTAGCTTGCCCCCTCTCTAGCCACCGTTCGTGTGGGATTACCAACCGCTTTGGGGATGTGGATCTCCATTTTCCTCATAATAAATATGGGGATTCCCTGAACCATTTTTTAGCGGCTTTTGACATTGAAATATTGGTGACCAAAAAGAATGACCAAGATGAGAGTACTCCGACATTTACAGGGAGGGGGGCTAATACTGTCATTGATTTTATTTGTATGTCTTCAAGCCTTGTCCCATGGAGTTTGGCACCTAAGGCCGTGGACATTGTGCTCAGCGATCATAATTGCATTGTTCTAGAGGCTGTTCTGTGGAACAAAAAATCTGTACTCACATTTGAGATTATAGATAGTATTGAACCACATAGACCTAACGGTTTAAGGTTAAGATGGAAAGATGACAAATCGGTAATGACGTCAGATTTTATTATCAATAGCTGCTTACCTGAAATCACCGAGATTCTTGAGAAGGATGACGTCACTGCCGACCTTGTCCAACATTTTGTCCGAATTAACTCTATTATTGACCAAAAATTTACTAAATCTATTGAGGGTAAGCCTAAACAGCAAAGGGGTTGGTTTGATCGTGCCTGTACCTGCGCTCTCAAAGAGCTTAAAGACGCTCTGACAACCAAACCTAGAGATAGGGACCAGGTGTGTCAGCTCAGATTTAACTATAAGAACACAGTCAAGCGCAGGAAGATAGAATTACAACATGAGGCCTGGGACAAATTGACACAGGCCGCCAAACTGAAAGATTGTTCACTATTCTGGGCCACGGTTAATTGCCCTTTTTTAAAAGACGAGAAGGTTCCGGAATTAACCTCCATGGTTAGTATGGATACTTGGATTTCCCATTTTTCTACTATTTTTGATTCAGCCAATTTATTGCCAAACCAAAATGATTACTGGCCCATAGTGCCCCTGAATATTAGTATCACGGAGGTTTTAGGTAGCATTGCCACAAGTAAAGGTGGTAAGGCCCAGGGCCCGGATGGGGTGCACATTGATGTTTATAAGCTAGTTCCGGAGATTTGGGGCCCTATACTGGTTAAAGTTTTTAATGCCGCAGTCCGCTTTGGGGTGCCCCCAACCTGGGAGGAATCAATCATCATACCTATTCATAAGAAAGGTGACAGGGGGGATGTGAAGAACTACCGCCCCATTTCCCTGTTGGACTCCTCTGTAAAAATAATGAGTAGGGTACTCCTGGTCAGGTTGGAAGAATGGGCAGAAACCAATGGCATTCTGGCTAACTGCCAGTATGGGTTTAGAAAGGGTCGTGGGACGATCGAGCAATGCCTGAATCTTGGACTTCTGATTGGGAAATATACCCAGGCTAGAAAGGGCTATATATATCTCTGCTTTGAAGATTTAAGTATCACTAAATTTAGGATTGGGCGGAGCATAAGGCAGGGCTGTCTTCTTGCCCCCCTGCTTTTTACCCTTTTTATAAATGAAGTGGACTCTGTCCTAAAGTCAGTTGTGGCTGATGCCCCTAGAGTCAATAACATCAATGTCCCGGTTCTACTCTATGCAGATGATGCCGTTTTATTGTCTAGGACTCCGATAGGCCTTCAACGTTTAATGGATAGGTTCTCACAGTTTATTACATCTAGAAAGCTTGTGATCAACAAAACCGAAACCTATACCATGGAATGCGGTTCCGGAAAGAATAAGCCTCACTCTTATTATATTGATCAACACAGGGTCAAATTAGTTGATAATTTTAGCTATCTTGGAATTAATTTCTCTAAGAATTGCCCCTGGGCTGGTTTGCATACTAATGTTAGAGCCAAGATGGCTAGAAGCTCCAATGGGGTGTTCACCTTTGCAACTAAATTAGGTGATAAGCGAATAAGCGATATGCTCAAGATCTTCCAGTCACGATGCCTCTCTACCGCGCTTTATGGGGCGGGGATCTGGGGCTTCACCCCGGTTGGGTGTTTACAGGTGGAGGAGAACATCTTTTTGAAAAAATTGTTGAACTTACCTAAATCTGCCTCTAATGACTTAGTCCACAGCGAACTTGGTATCCCATTTCTAAATGATTTGATTCTGCTAAGGCCATTATTATTGTGGCGGTCAATCTGGCTGAAAGATGAGACGTCACTAAATAGAGCTATTATTAACGACTGTCTCTCTGTTGACAATCATTTAAAGATACCATGGATTAAGTATATTGTCAACAGTTTCCAGGAGATCTATGGGATTGATATTAAAACTGATAGATATGGGGCCGCAGTAATTTCCAAGTCAGAAATGAAGCATATTTTTTTGCTGTGTAAATCTGAGTGTCGGATTGGTAATTATGGTACTCTCTCTACCTGTGTTCAATATAACATCATGAATGAACTGAGGGGATATCAGCCGTATCTCACCTTGGTGAACAGAGTCTCCCACAAGTTTGTTTTAACCAGACTCAGAATGGGGATTGTGCATAAACTGGTCGCTTTCCCTTCTGTGAATAAGCAGCCCACTGGTTTTTGCCCCTGTGATAATTTGACTGTACAAAGCACGATGCACTTTCTTTTGATGTGCCCATTGTATGGGAACTTACGTGTAGCTTTTTTAAAACCTATTTTTATAAAATTTGGTGTTAGGACAGTACATGATTCTTTTAAATTGCTTTTTAATCTGCATCATCCTGATATTAGTTTTTTTACTGCAACATTTTTACTAAAAGCGATTAATTTCAGGGGGGAACAACCTTTACAACGCACTACCTTTACAACGCATTTTTTACAACGCATAATCCATTACAACGCATGACATTACAACGCATGACACTACAACGCATTTTTAAAAACTACCTTTACAACGCATTCCATTACAACGCATACTACCATTACAACGCATACCATTACAACGCATAATATTACACTACACTATCCAACACTTACCCTACTGTTGCACCCCCTGGAGTTAGAATAGTAATTTTTACCCCTATACTATCCAACACTTACCCTACTGATGCACCCCCTGGAGTTAGAATAGTAATTTTTACCCCTATACTATCCAACACTTACCCTACTGTTGCACCCCCTGGAGTTAGAATAGTAATTTTTACCCCTATACTATCCAACACTTACCCTACTGATGCACCCCCTGGAGTTAGAATAGTAATTTTTACCCCTATACTATCCAACACTTACCTTACTGTTGCACCCCCTGGAGTTAGAATAGTAATTTTTACCCCTATACTATCCAACACTTACCCTACTGTTGCACCCCCTGGAGTTAGAATAGTAATTTTTACCCCTATACTATCCAACACTTACCCTACTGTTGCACCCCCTGGAGTTAGAAGAGTAATTTTTACCCCTATACTATCCAACACTTACCCTACTGTTGCACCCCCTGGAGTTAGAATAGTAATTTTTACCCCTATACTATCCAACACTTACCCTACTGTTGCACCCCCTGGAGTTAGAATAGTAATTTTTACCCCTATACTATCCAACACTTACCCCACTGTTGCACCCCCTGGAGTTAGAATAGTAATTTTTACCCCTATACTATCCAACACTTACCCTACTGTTGCACCCCCTGGAGTTAGAAAAGTAACTTTCACCCCTATACTATCTAATACTTACCTTAAATGTAATTTAATATTATGCGTTGTAATGGTATGCGTTGTAAAGGTAGTATGCGTTGTAATGGAAATGCGTTGTAAAGGTATTTTTTAAAAATGCGTTGTAGTGTCATGCGTTGTAATGTCATGCGTTGTAATGGATTATGCGTTGTAAAAAATGCGTTGTAAGTGCATGCGTTGTAAAAGTGTGCGTTGTAACGTCATACATCCATTTCAGGAAAAGTATGAGTTTTTAAGTATTTTATTCTCCCCTCGTTCTGTATCATATGTTTGTTTTTTAATTATATGCCGACTATTGTGCTGATCTGTAATGCTATCTTTTTTTATGTATGTGCTTATATGGACATTACTCTTTGCTCCGAATAAAGCCTTATGAAATGAAATGAAATGAATGAATGTGAAATATCTTTTTCTGGTGGGTTGGGGCTGAGGGGGGTGGGAGGGGGTTGGCAGTGGTTGTTGTGGGCCTCTTGGGTGTCTGCGCCGCATGATCAGTAGCTCCATAGCATCTGTTGTTCTTCAGGTGTGACTCTGGGCTGGGCTCCCTTTCATACTGCAGGTGGTCGCCCGCCTTATCGCATGTTTTGTGCTCTTATCGCCGATCTGGCTGGTCGTTGAGAATGTTGCGAAGTGGTGTTGTCATGGCTTTTTGCACGGGAACGCCTACTCTGCATATCATTAGCGTTAGTTGCCGGTGTCATCCGTGGCGATGTTTTTTGCGGCTGCTATCGCAGGAAAACTGGTAATATGGGCTGTTAGCACCAGCTTGTGAATAGGGCGATACATTTATTTTAAACTTTGGCTGTGATAAAGTGCCGCTAACTCGGCGATAAGTCCTTGAGAATATGCCCCTTAGTTTTACATTTCTAGTTATTAAGTACCAATCAGTCATCTTGAAAATATAAATAAAAGTTTCAAATAATATGACAAAATGTCAGCCACTGCATAACAATATACACAAAATTCAAAACATACCACATAATTAAACTCCACTACATACCACTTCATAGCACAAAATACCAATCCATATAATTACACTTCATACTCAATAGCACATGAATACTATCCACATAATTCCACTGCACATCATGCCACATAATTCCACAACACAAATTCACTCCACACCCCACTATACGATTTCACAACTAACAATTTCAATCCAACTCATGTTTTTTCACTCCACACCACATCCATCCAATGCACTTAGCTTTAAAAGGAGTGCTAGTTTATCGTCCTCCTGGAGTCAGGAGTAATTTTATTGATAATCTCAGTACCGTGATGGAATCCTTTATAGTTAATGAAAACTTTACGGTGCTCAGTGATTTTAATTTTCACTTGGAAAATACAATCGACACAGACTCACTAAAATTAATTGATGCTATAGACGCCTTTGGACTCCCCCTGGTTTCCAAGGGTCCAACACACAAAGCTGGTCATATTCTGGATGGTATATTCTCCAACTGTAGGGACATCGTGTTGTTACCATCCTTCCCAGTGACCTGGTCAGATCACTGGGTGGTGAACTGGTTAATGAAGACTGACATAGTCCCTTGGCATAGACCAGTTTCACAACAAACCAAAGGCAGAACCTGGCACAAAGTCTGAGCAGATGACCTCTGCGAAGCCATCACTGCAACCCCTTGTCAATTGGGGGATAATGTGGAACAAAATGCTGAGAACTTTTCTCACTGGCTCAATGTCGCATTGCAGAAATTAATACCCATTTCTACTAAAACAGGAAAAAGAAAAATGTCCCAACCCTGGTATAGCGAGAAGTTGAGATTCTCTAGACAGGAATGTCGTAGACAGGAACAAAAATGGAGGAAAAATTATGAGAAGGACGAGAAGATCATATACAAAACTAAACTTGCTAAACATTAGAAAGATATTACTTAAGCAACTGCATATTTCACACATTACATAAAAAATGCTTGTGACACCAACAAAACCCTTTTCTCAGTCATTAATAAGTTGGCAAAACCTAACAAGGCTAGTCATACTGAACTAAGCCAAGATTTCTGCAACATATTGGCAGGCTTCTTTCAAGAGAAGATCACTAGCATTCATGATAAACTGGCAGTTAAACACACAAATCATTTCCAGGTTAAGCATGTACCGGAAGATAAGGCTCCAAGCATCTTCTTCGCCACCTTTCTGAGTCCCACGGAGGATCATTTGAAAGATCTAATTTTGTCAATTAAATCATGTTCTCCGTACAACCCATGCCCACCTAACATAATGCATTTGATACCCAACCAATTAGCGTCAAACCAGGGGCAAATTATTAATAGAGTGTTTAGCAGAGAAACTTTTCCTGTCCAGTGGAAACGTACCTCAATCCTTCCACTCTTGAAAAAAAATAATTTGGACAGTACCGAACCCAGCAATTACCGTCCCATCGCAAGACTTCCTTTTGCCGCCAAATGTATAGAAAAATAATGAATAAACAAATCACTGAACATATTGAAACAAATTCATTATTGGATGAAACACAACATGGTTTTTGGAAAAATTTCAGCACAAATCTGCCCTGATTATTGTAACGGAAGATATCCGTGAAATTCTCGATGGAGGAGGCTTGGCAGCTTTGGTGCTGCTCGACCTCTCGGAGGCCTTTGATATGGTCAGCCATAAGATTCTGGCTGACAGCCTTCTCACTGCAGAAATAAAAGGCACAGCACTTCAGCTTTTAAAATCATTTTTAACTGAGCGACAACAAAATGTCGCAATAGGGACGGCAGTGTCTAATCAGTTCTCTCTACCATGTGGAGTCCCTCAGGGCTCGGCCCTGAGCCCCACGTTTTTTAATTTATACGTAGCGCCCCTAGCATCTATTATAAAAACAGTTGGTTTCTCCCCAGCATCATATGTGGATGACACCCAAATCGTGGTGTCCCTAACTAATAGAGAGATGAACCCCGGTGAGGTTTTAGTGCCTGTATGAAGAAGGTGAGTAAATGGATGGACGGAAACTGCTTGAAATTGAATGCATCTAAAACCAAGGTTATCATCTTTGGAGAAAAAAAACTCCCTCTGGACGCCCAATTGGTGGCCGCCAGAACTGGATACATTACCTACACCTTCCGCCAAAGTAAAGGATCTTGGTACCACCCTAGACATGGAACTTAAATTCATAGAACAAATCAGCAATAAAAAAATATATACCTGTTGATCTTTTGAAAACAGTAACCATGGCATTGGTCCTAACGCAAATTGACTGTTGTAATAGTCTTTACCTCACCCTCAACTCAGGGCTGGTTAAAAAGCTCCAGACCCTGCAGAATGCGGCTGCCCGCCTCATTTTTAAAATTCCGTAAAACACTTCAGCAAGAGAAGCTATAAAGAATCTGCATTGGCTGCCGGTAAGATAGAGCTGTAAGTTTAAAGCACTCTGTCTGGCCTTTAAATCTCTACAGGGGATAGGGCCAGTACAATTCAGGAATAAACTGAAGTGGTACGTTCCAACAAGAACACTGCGGTCAGGCTTGGCCAAAAACCTAGTTGTCACCCCCTTTGAGAAGGCTTCTTGGGGAGGGAAGAGTTTCTTTAGAGCATAAGCACAACTTTGGAATGAATTACCTATTTTCTTAAAAACTGCCCCCTCCCTGCTGAGTTTCAGAAAAAGCTTAAAAACCTGGCTATTTACACAAAATGCATAACTCAAAAAAAAAAACTATAAACTATTACTCTGCTTACTGTCCATCTTTTAGGGTCTCCTCTGTCATACTTGCCTCCACTCAAATAGCACCAAGATGTCTTCGGGCATTAGCTGCGCGTTACAAATCTTATTTACATTACATTACACTCCATAACACATGGGTAAAGGACAATAGCTCTCATCCTTTAAGATTGGGGGCATTACGCTCTCATTTTATTTAAGACTTAGGGCACGCTTTACACATGGCTTTGGCCTTGGATAGCGGCAAACGTACAACTTGTCAACTAACTCATTCAGTGGTGGCGTATGAAATGAGACTTTGTAACTTACAAACCTCTAAATTATTATTTATCTACACAACATTTATGGTGTGCCTCAGTGTTAAACTTGGGATTTTTGTTTCATTCCTGGAACACTCTCAGCAGCAGGTGCTATGCACACTGAGCTACCTTGCTCACTGGTGGTGCAATACATGTATGTTTATCTTTTTCTAAAGCACACCTTTCCTTTAAGATTGTGGGCGTTATGGTCTTTTTTATTAAACAGTTTGGGCTTTCAACTATCTCACTCAGTGGTGGCACATACTGTGAGACTTCATAACTTACAAACCTCTAAATTAATATTTTCTGTACAACATTTATGGTGTGCCTCAGTGTTACGCTTGGGATTTTTCTTTCATTCCTGGAACACTCTCAGCAGCAGGCACTATACACACCGAGCTACCTCGCTCACTGATGGTGCAATGCATACTTATGTATATCTTTTCTTTAAGCACACCTAGATTGTGAGCATTATACTCTAATTTATGAAAGAGTTTAGTTTCTGTTTGCACTCCATCTGCCCCCTCTCATTCCTCCCTCACACTCCCTGTCTCCTCTTCGTACTGCCTGCTCACACATGCTGCTTTCCTGTACCTCCTCGTGCTGTTCAGTCATCCACCTCTCCCTTTCCCCACTCATCTCGGTGCTGCTCTCACTTATTCCCAGAAACTGGAAGATATGCATAGCCCATCTCTTTCCTTCCTCTCTCTGTTGGCTCACACACCTCTCTCTGTCTGGTGCCCATCCTTGGTGCCTATTAAAAATGGGGGTCTCTAGCAATGGTTTGCACCGTTGTCCAAGTAGGGACTCTTCTTCCTAGTCAGGGTAGTGGGTATACACTTCTAAAAACAAAAACTGCTCACCCCCTTGGTAGCTCGGTACAAGCAGACAGGCTTATCTCAGAAACAGTGTGTAAAGCTTTTGTTCACACATAGAGTAATACAGTGAAAACACAACAAATGGACTCCACAACAGTTAAGAAAAGTAAGTCTTTTTTATCTAGACCAAACAAGACCAAAACTAAACAAATCCACACTGCGTTAATCAAAATATGACTTTTAAAAGGTAGAAACAGTTCTGTTCAAAGCAAATTGCAGATGCAACACTTTTCACACAAAGTTCCCTGGATTCGTCATGCGCACAAACAAAAACTGTCATAGGAAAGATGATGTATCAATTCCTTACGCCCAGGGAAGTTGATGAGTCAGTTCCTTACTTCAGTGGAGGTGATGCGTTGGTACCTTACTGCCACGCACGGGCGGTGATGCATCGATTCCTTACTGTGCGGGGAGGTGATGCGTTGGTTTCTTAATGTGTGGGGAGGTGATGCGCTGGTTTCATACTGCGACCCGGCATTCTTGCAGGCGTGGCATCCAGATGCGATGCATGAGGATCAGGGATACGTCGGTTCTCCAGCCGCGGTATCACGATGCGTTGGTGCTTGCAGCCGCACAGTAGCGCCTGCGTCAGAATCAATGCAGTGATCTCGGACTTCATAGATTGGTGCACTCGATGCAGCATGCAGTGATTGCTCGAGCCATGGGCAGGGGCTGCATCCGTCTCTTCGGCGATGCGTCAGAAACAGGTGGGATGCGTCGTGCTTCTCTTAGTTGCGTTGCTTTTCCAGATACCAACAGCAGGTAAAACCTCCAGAGGCCCAGAACAGCAGCAGGCACCTCCAGGCAGGTCAGAACTCCCAGCAAGGGAGCTGGGGGTGAAGTCTTTTATCCCTAAGACTTCAAAACAGGAGGAAAGCTCTACTTCAAGCCCTTGGAGATCTTCCTCATGCAGGGGGCACAGCACACAGCAAAGTCCTTGTCCTTTCCTTGGCAGAAACAGCCACTGCAGGCCAACTTCAGACAGCACACAGCAAAGGGGCAGTACTTCTCCTCAGTTTCTCCAGCTCATCTCCTTGGCAAAGGTTACTTTTGAATACCAGAAGTAATCTTTGAAGTCTTTTCCATCCGTGAGACTTCCAACAGGAGGCAATCTAACAGCAGGATGATAAAAGAACATTCCAGTCTTTTCCCTGCCCAAGACAGAAGCAACCACTGCAGGCCAACCCCAACAGCACAGTAGCAGTACTCCTCCAGCTTTCCCGGTCTTCCTCCTGGCAGGTTCCTTAGTTCAACAGTTATCTAAATGTCTGGGGTCTGGGCCCACTTTTTATAGCACAAACTGCTTTGTCCTCTGGTGGCAGAGAAGCTCTTTGCCCAGCCAAAACCAGTTATGTCCTCTATGGTGCAGCTGCCGAGCAGGGGGTGGAGACAGCATTGTCCATGGTAGACCAGGCCCATTCAGGTGTGAAAGAAATCTCCTCCTCACCTCTAAATTCAGCCCAGGTCTATTCAGCCCAGCCCTGACTCCTCCAGGTAAGGCAGGACACACATCAACCCTCCCCTGGTGGCCATCTGAGAGAATGTATATCCCCATCCCCTGTCATTCAAAACCCAGTCGATCCACAAACCAGCAGAGACACACAGGATGGCTAAGCAGGAAAATACCCACTTTCTAACAGTGATATTTTCAAACCCACAATATAAAAATCATCTTTACTAAAAGATGCATTTTTATAGTCTGAGTTCAGGCATACTAAACTCCATCTTTCTATCTTGTCCCAATGGGAAAATATATTTATAAGATGTTATAGATAAGCTCTCATTCTATCCTATGGGACAGATAGCCTTTCAATAGTGAAAAAGGAAATTAGCAGTATTTCACAATCAGGACATGCCACACACATCAGGGCATGTCCTACCTTTCACATACACTGCACCCTGCCCACAGCGGTACCTTGGGACTACCTTAGGGATGACTCACATGTAAGAAAAGGGAAGGTTAGGGCCTGGCAGGTGGGTGCACTTCTCAGTGTCGGGCACGTACCAGGGGGTCATAGCAGTGGCAGGGTTAGGGGAGGGGGTCTCACAAATTTCATTTTTATAGGATCTTTCCCAGGTGCCTTAACATCATGGTGAGCAAGGTCAATCTATATATATCATTCCCTAATACCCCTCAATCATTCCAGCAAACCGAATTGATGTGCTATAGGGTAGAACTATTCCTCAATGTCATTGGCTCTTTTGATGGCACACATATTGCCATATGTCCCCCCACAGCTACTGGATACATATACAGGAACAGGAGAACAGGAAAATCTCATACTCACTCAAAGTGCAGGTAGTGTATGATGCCTCCTGTATCATAACAGACCTAGTGGCCAGATTCCCAGGCAGCACCCACAACTCATTCATGTTCTGCCACAGTGGAATACAAAGCCGACTGGCATAGGGTGAATTTTGCGATGGTTTCCTACTTGGAAAGAGAAGTGCAGACTCTATGAATGCAGAGGCCAGGAGATTGTGTTTAATATGACCTATTGGTTTACCTTCTCATGCTCTTATGGTGTCAGTACAAATGCCTTACTTCCCTGACTACTCACACTGTACCTGACTCAGAGGACAAGAAGTGAGAAGCAATACAACAGGGCACACAGGACTACACGCTAAATATTTGAGAGGACATTTGGGATCCTGACGTCCTGCTTTCACTGCCTCCACAAGACCATCAGTGCACTACTATACAGACCAGTTACATCCTGCAAGATTATCACCACTTGTGCCATACTGCACAATATTGAAATGAAGAAGGGTTGATATGACATCCCCTTAGAGCCTTAGTCTGACTCTGATGATGACTTACCACCACTACAGGTTCAGCAGGAGGGAACACGTGCAGCAGAGGTACTTGCACGATGCACAAAGATTACCAACAATTATTTCTGTGGTAAGGGATTCTAAAACATCCTAGAAATGAGACATCACACATGATGGTAGTGCTTGGTGCACAAATGAGTGATCATCTTTTATTCAGGTGGCTACAACATTATTGCAAGCAAAGATCATCTGTACCCTAGTGGATGATACATTAAAAAAGAATAACAGTAAAGTAAAGAAGGGATAAGAAAACAAAGACAACTCATTCCACTGAGTGCATATAGAGTCACTTTTTGTGGCCTCTGGGATTTGGTGTTTTGTCACCAGCACTGGCTTGTGGGACTGTCGACTAGTCATTTGCCTATGTATAGTGGCATGAATTCCTGGTAATGCATGACACATGAAGGGATATGCCGCTGAGGCTAAAACCCTCCTTGCTCTCAGGTTGGGCCATGATGTTGGGGATGCAGAGGTTGTGGGTCTGGATGTTCGCCAGTGCTGTAGTGACCTGTACTAGCTCACAGGCAATGTCCTGATAGCAGTGCGTCATGTTGGTGTGGATATTAACAGTCAATCAATCAATCAATCAAAGCATTTGTATAGCGCGCTACTCGCCCAGAGGGTCTCAAGGCGCTAGGGGAGGGGGGTCCGCTACTGCTCGAACAGCCAGGTCTTGAGCAGCTTCCTGAAGGCGAGGTGGTCCTGGGTAAGGCGGAGGTGGGTCGGGAGGGAGTTCCAGGTCTTGGCGGCGAGGTAGGAGAAGGACCTTCCTCCTGTGGTGGCTCTTCGGATGCGGGGGATGGCGGCGAGGGCGTGGCTGGTCGATCGAAGCTGGCGTTTGGGAGCGTAGAAGTTGAGGCGGTTGTTGAGGTATCCTGGGCCGTGGTTGTGTAGGGCTTTGTGTGCGTGAGTGAGGAGACGGAAGGTGATTCTCTTGTTGACCGGGAGCCAGTGCAGGTCTCTCAGATGTCCGGAGATGTGGTTGTGGCGGGGGATGTCCAGGATGAGTCGTGCTGAGGCGTTCTGGATCCGCTGGAGTCTCTTCTGGAGTTTGGCGGTGGTTCCGGCGTAGAGGGAGTTGCCGTAGTCCAGACGGCTGGTGACGAGGGCATGAGTGACCGTTTTCCTGGTCTCGGTGGGGATACATCGGAAGATCTTACGTAGCATGCGCAGGATGTTGAAGCACGACGAGGAGACGGCGTTGACTTGTCTGGTCATGGAGAGGGAGGAGTGCAGGATGAAGCCCAGGTTGCGTGCATGGTCTGTTGGTTTGGGTGCGCTGCCTAGGGCGGGGGGCCACCAGGAGTCGTCCCAGGCGGAGGGTGAGGATCCCAGGATGAGGACTTCCGTCTTGTCCGAGTTCAGTTTCAGGCGGCTGTTCTTCATCCATTCGGCTACCTCTTTCATCCCTTCGTGTAGGTTGGCTCTGGCGGTGTCGGGGTGGTTGGTGAGGGAGAGGATCAGCTGGGTGTCGTCGACGTAGGAGATGATGTTGAGGTTGTGCTGGCGTGCGATGGCTGCGAGGGGGCTCATGTAGACATTGAAGAGGGTTGGGCTAAGCGAAGAGCCTTGAGGAACGCCGCAGATGACTTCGGTGGCTTCTGATCTGAACGGGGGGAGGCGGACTCTCTGTGTCCTTCCAGCGAGGAAGGAGATGATCCACTCCAGGGCCTTCTTCTGGATTCCGACATTGCTGAGGCGCTGCACTAGGGTACGGTGGCAGACCGTGTCGAAGGCCGCGGAGAGGTCTAGGAGGATGAGGGCCGCTGTTTCTCCGTTGTCGAGCAGGGTTCGGATGTCATCGGTGGCTGCGATCAGGGCGGTCTCGGTGCTGTGGTTGGCCCGGAAGCCAGACTGCGAGAGGTCGAGGGAACCGTTCGTCTCGAGGAAGGCGGCCAGCTGCTTGTTGACGGTCTTCTCGATGACTTTTGCTGGAAACGGGAGCAGCGAGATGGGGCGGTAGTTCTTGAGGTCGGCGGGGTCGGCTGATGGATTCTTTAGTAGAGCGCTGAGTTCGGCATGCTTCCAGCTCTCCGGGAAGGTAGCGGTGTCGAAGGAGGTGTTGATGATGTCTCGCAGGTGGGGTGCGATGACAGCGTCGGCCTTGTTGAAGACGTGGTGAGGGCTGGGGTCGGTCGGTGATCCGGAGTGGATGGAGTTCATCGTGCGGACGGTGTCTTCGGAGCTGATCGGGGTCCAGGCGTGGAGGGTGGTGGTGGGGGGCGGTGGTTCGGTCGTGGCATGCGATGGTAGAGTGCTGAAGCTGTTGTGTATGTCCGCGATCTTGTTGTGGAAGTAGGAGGCGAGGGAGTTGCAGAGGTCTTGCGAAGGGGTGATGTCGTTGTTTCCGGTGTTGGGGTAGGAGAGCTCTTTAACGATGTTGAAGAGTTCCTTGCTGTTGTGTGCGTTGTTGTCCAGTCGTTCCTTGAATGCTGTCTTCTTGGTGGCGTGGATCAGTTGGTGGTGTTTTCGGGTGGCGAGCTTGAGGGCCGTCATGTTGACAGGTGTTGGGTCTCTGCGCCAGTCTCTCTCGAGGGCTCGGCAGTTCTTCTTGGAGCTCTTGAGTTCGTTGGTGAACCATGGGGCTTTCTTGCTGCCGGGTCTGCTAGGCGGGGCCCTCAGGGGGGCGAGGTCATCTGCGCAGTCGCTGATCCACTTCGTGAGGTTGGTGGCCGCTTGGCTGGGGTTCGTTGCGCTGGTGGGTGGGTTCTTGCTCAGGGAGGTTGCGAGCTGGTTGGCTGTGATCTTGTTCCAGCTTCGGCGTGCAACCTGTTGCTGGTGGTGGTGGATCGTGGTCCTTCTGAAGCTGAAGTGGACGCAGCTGTGGTCCGTCCAGTGGAGTCCGGTGGCGTGGCTGAAGGTGATGTCCTTGCTGGATGAAAAGATGGGGTCGAGTGTGTGTCCGGCGTAGTGGGTGGGGGAGGTCACCAGTTGCTTGAGTCCGAGGTTTGCGAGGTTGTCCAGCAGGGTGGTGGTGTTGCGGTCGTTGTTGTTCTCCAGGTGGAAGTTGAGGTCCCCTAGGAGGATGTAGTCAGCGGAGGGGAGGGCGTGCGGGCTGATGAAGTCGGCGATGTCTTCGCTGAATTGTGTGCGTGGTCCCGGGGGTCTGTAGATGAGGGTGCCTCTGAGGGTGGTCTTGGGGTTGATGTGGACCTGGAAGTGCAGGTGCTCGGCGGGTGTGAGGGAGTCGTCGGTGTTGGTCGTGATGCGGATGGTGTTCCTGTGGATGATGGCGATGCTTCCTCCTATCTGGTTGACGCGGTCCCTCCGGATGATCTTGTAGCCGTCCGGGATGGCGATGTCGGGTGCTGAGGAGGCGTTCATCCAGGTTTCCGTGAGGAAGGCAACGTCTGGGGTTGTGGTGTCGAGCAGGTTCCAGAGCTCGACGGCGTGTCTGTGGACGGAGCGGGTGTTGAGCAGGATGCACTTCAGGTGGTTGCTGCTGTTGCTCGTCTTGGTCTTGGTCGGTGCTGGTGTAGTGCAGGTCCGGATGCAGGTGAACTCGCAGGAGTTGCAGCAGAAGGGTCCGTGGGTGCATCTCGGGGTGGCTTGGAAGCAGTCCGGGAATCGGCCGGCGTTGAGTGCGTTGAGTTCGGTGGCGTCGTAGGTCAGGCGGGTGGGCTGGCGTCTGCGGGGGCCAGGGGGTCTGGCGCTGGGCGCGGTCCAGGTGCGGACGGGCGCAGACGGGCTTACCTTTGGCGCACCTTCGGCGCACAGTCGGCGCTCCCGCTGCGCACGTCCGCTGCGCGGTCGCTCAGGGGGCGTCATAAGTAAGGAGCCGGGAGGGAGGGTCAGCTGGGAGGCGGGAGGCTGTGTGTCCAATGTCCACCTTGCCAGTGTTGTAGTTGCATCTGCCAGCTGGATGATGGCCTGGGTGAATGTATCGAACTTTGCAAAGGTAGTGCCTGTGCCTCTGGACATGGTGCTCTCTCTCAATTGCTGTTAGCCACCACCCTTTCTCCATGTTCTGCAGCTACTTGGACATGCATTGCAGTTGCATACTGACTGTACATATCTGCTTTGTCTGCAAGTGCTGTGTGGAGATGATGAACCTCTCAAGGCCACAATACACAGGTTGTGCATCCGACATGTCGTCTGACTCAGACTCTGGATGGACTGCTGAGGGTTGGCCTCTGTGCATTGACTGCGTTCTGCTCTCAGATGTTGTGGAGTCCCTGCATTGCGACTGTCCCTCACCGCTGTCCTCAAACTCTGGCAGTGGGGAGAATGGCTCTCCTGCCTGTTGGGGTGATGGGCAGAGGGGATGGTGGTGTTGTGACCTCAATGACCACCTCACTCTCAGTAGCCTCTTCGGCTGCAACATGCCCTAACACATCCAGGCTGTGAATTGTGGAAATACATGTATAAAGTTAGTGTAAATATATGGTTAATGTTTGTGCACAATATTGTTTTGTCTCTGCTACATGTGTTTGTGACATGTTAGTGTTGTACAGATATGTTTGGTGCAGTCATCAGCACACAATCCAGTAAGCAAATTATGTATACTGCAACTCCCATGATGCAATGCCTGGGTGGGCCAAGCACATCAATGGAGTTATTCAAGCTGTGACATATAATCTATATATTAGCTAACATCGTGTTCTGTGTGGTTCATAAAGGGTTGATGACTTACACTGGCTGGTGTCTACTGGATTGGAGGTGTCTATATCTGTGACTGCTGCCACACTCTCAGGTTCCCGGGTCCACTCATTGAGGGTATCGATGAGAGTCAGAGGTGGGTGTTGTGATGGTACTCCGCCTGTCCCACGCCCCTCTGCCATCCTGCTGGCCAGTTTGTTCTTAGTATGGGACCTCAGTTTATACCACCTCTTGCACATCTCTGGGATGGTCCTCTGTGTTACTCCTAGGGAGATGACCTTCTCTAGCATGCTGGTCCAAAACTGAATATTTTTTGGGTATCAGATACTGTCAATGAGGCCTTTCCGAACAATTGATCAATATGGGAGACACAATCCTCGGTCAGGACTTCAAGCTCCCTCTCAGAGAACTTGACCTCTATCTTCCTGCTCCCTGAGTCCTTGTCTTCCGCTACCATGGTCTTATCTGGTATTGGTGTGATGGACTGGCAGCAGTGATGCAGGGGCTCTCCTTGCTTCCAGTAGCTTTTTAGTCCTCTGATTTGTAGACACCCTGTAATTATAGACTACCTGGGCTGTGACATCTTCATGCTGCATCCAGAAAGCTCTGCTTCCTAATTTGAGATTTTCTATTAGGAAATCGCAAAATTGCAATTTCCTGTTTTGCAAACCCATAAGAATTGCTATTTGGGGAAGTGGCGGTTGCATACATACCAGTTTGCAACTCACAAATAGTGATTTTTATGGATTTGCAATTAGGAAATTGCAAATTCCAATTTTCGTACATATGGGCCCTAGTCTCTACACTAACTTAACTTAGTTCATTATACATTTTGATATTGGTATTTTTCTTTGTTCTCTAGTGTGTCCCTCTTTAGAACTAACCATAACTTGTGACCCCGAAATGCACTGCTTATGACCTCACATGTTACAGCACTCATAAGTTGTTCTACGACATCACGTATGACATCACTGGCGACATCTCAAATGATATCATCAATGACATCACTGATGACATTACTGATGGCATCATTCAAGGTGCTTTCATAGACATTACTCTATTTAGGAGAATGGAATTAGAGATATGAAAGTAAGTAGAAATTAGCTCAGAATAGTATGAAGCATCATTACTGCCATTACACATACCACCCCCTTTGGTGAAGCAACTCTCTGATATGTGCAACATTGAGCCTATTCCATACAATTCTTGGGTAACCAAGCTCATGGTTATAATCAACTCCATATAGATGGGTAACCCCTATTGCACAAGGTGTTTAATCTGTTTACATCTGTTCAGAGATGACCAACTTTCTGTAGATACTCAAGCCCTGTTAGCTAAGTAATGCCCTACTACAGAGAGCCTTTAGTTTGTTTCAAACCCTTCACAGTTAACGAACCTCTTGTGAGAAATGAAGCAGGCATGAGTAGTAAAGTGGCTATCCTATGCAGAGAGTTTACCCTGTACCACACTGTTTAAGACAAGCAAACCCACATGAAGAATACACCACAGATTATTAACCAGTATCTACTAAGAACAGTGTTCACTCTATGCAAACCCTCTCCAAAGAGAGACTACTCGCCGTATACACCCAAGGCCTGAAGATGCTAAAGATCATACTACCCACAACCTTTATACTCTGCTGAAAATGTTTTACATATATCAGCTTCGGTGGCTTATTATGTACATGTACATGGGTAAGTACCTGGGGGCAGATTTACAAGCCCCTTGCGCCACTTTTGCGTCACTTTCCCCATGTTAAAAGTGACGCAAAAGTGGCGCAAGGGGTTTGTAAATCTGCCCCCTGGTGCACACCTCGTCATCAGTCCTACATAAAAGTTATCTTGCTGAGAGGATTCCCTTAAAATACTCAAGCATGCCAACAATACCTAGGACCACATGTATTTACATTTTTTTAGGTCTCAAATGAATCAGGCCATTTGCAACCAGGAAAAAAGGCATTTTCTATGCACCAAACCCTATTTGCGATTCGGTAACCTATTACTGAATCGCAAATAGGGTTTGCTATTCGGTGTTTGGAAGGAGTGTCCCCCTTCTAATACCGAATCGAGCGGTATGTAAGAATGTTTTACGATAAAAATGCGGTGAGAAAATATTTGCATTTAACCCTTCGAAAATTGGAAAGGGGCCCCAAGGAACCCCTTCTCCTTTGTTAATTGTAATACAAACTTTTTTGCCTGCTCTGGAAAAATAAAAATACAACATTTCTTTTTTTTTTTTTAAACGCAGCCTGTTTTCCTTTGAAGAAAATGGGCTGCATTGAAAAAAAAATAATGCTGTTTTTAAAAGCAAATTGGACATGGCAGTCCGCTGACCCCCGCAAGGCCACCATCCCCGTGATTTTAGCAATTCCTAATGGGTCACTAATAGCGACCTACCTGAATAATATTCATGAGGAAGGTCGATTTGCGACCCCCTAGGAATCACTAAATGAAACTCATGGAGTTTCATACATTAGGAATGTGATTACCTCGCGGAAAATCGTAATTAGGTAATAGCTATTCCTAATATTGATACATGTAGCCCTTGGTATATACTAAATGTTATGTTATGTTAAGCGAATTTCTATAGCGCAGGACTCACCCTGGGGCATCTCCGCGCTTACTTAGAAATCGTCCCTGAGAACTGGGAATCGGGTCAGCAGCCTGAATTAGAACAGAAAGGCTTTTAATTGTTTACTAAAGGTGCTGTATATGGAGATTTCACGCAAGGCCTTGGGAAGTTTGTTCCAGTATCTTGGAGCAAGGTACGAAAAAGCTTTACCCCCTGTGTGACTCAGACGTATACGGGGTACATGTAGAAGGCCTAGTGTGCTAGATCTAAGATTTCTGCACAGGACATGTTTTACGAGTTTCTTTTGCAGATAGTGGGGGCCTCTACCTTTCAAAGCATTATAGGTGAGACAGCAAATTTTGAAGACTGATCTCTTCCTTACAGGCAGCCAATGTAATTCTCTCAGCAAGGGGCCAGAGGGGGAACCCGCTGGATGATTTAGAATCATTCTGGACGCCGTGTTGTGAATCACCTGCAGTTTGTTAATCAGGGTCTCTCCCACTTCGGCCAGCAGACCGTTACCATAATCTAATCGGCTAATCACCATAGCTTGAACTAAAGTTCTACGGTGATTAGTAGGCATATAAGGAAGACATTTTACGAAGTAAACGTAGACTATAATTGCAGGAGCTGGTAGTGGCAGCAATATGATCTTTCATTGTTAGTGTCTGGTCCAGTTTTAGGCCTAGGTTTTTGACACTTTGTTTAGGGACGGGAGCTGCACCCAATTGTGAAGGACACCATTCGTCCGACCAGATAGCTGAGGCTTTACCCATTAGCTAAATCTCGGATAACGAATGTGACACTAAGCTAGTCGGATAGGGGTTCTTGGTTATGAGGGGAGTTTCTGGTACACCACAATTCTCTGAGGTCCTGGTTTCCTGCGCATAGTTCTGTGCATAAGCAGAATCCCTGCAACATGGCGCACCTAACGTTTGGTCTATTGATCTGAAACGCCTTTGTAGTGCTTTTATTAGTCCACAATGCCCTCACTCTAGTTTCCGGATAACGGGAGTGACGGCTTAACCTACCTAGGTTTCGACTAAAGGTTCTTTCAAGCTTGATAATTAAAAAGGTTTTCTTTTTTTTGACCCCCAGTGCTACAGTTTAGCTTTTTGTTGTTCTTCTGAGTGTCCCGATGACGGTTAATATTGCCGCGCATAGTCGGGTTCCCCTGACCGCACATTTGAGGGTCTATGGGGTCCCGGATGATGGCTTGGCTGTTATTTTAGTGATAGGCGCTGATACGGCGTTCCCTTATGAGTTGTTTTACTCTTGGGTGACGTTTGATAAGGTGGACAATTTGTTCCACGAATATACTCACACCGCGGTGCCTGCAGCCTATGCCCCTTATCGGACACTTGAAATTCCTCTCACTGCCTGGCAGCATACTATTTGGTTTAATGGCGCCCTTCCCGATGTGGTAGCACCGGCGAGAATGGGCCCATTGTCAATTGCAGGGGCCACATGGCCGGTGGTGGCCGGTTATACTCCCCATCCACGCTACATGACTGTGGCGGTGGCGGAGTTACGTGTACTGCTCACTGCCCTGATTACGGTCCATAGGGCGTTAGTGCAGTACGTGTCTCGCAATGTACAGGTGGGGGCACCTGCGGATGCGGGCCACACGACTGACCATCACGCGATGGTCATTAGTCCTGTTATGGTTAATGAGGTTGTCGGCAAGCGCCCCCAAAATAGGGATGAATTTCCTTACTGGCTTGCTGAAAAATTTGATCAATTGGAAGCCGTGTTTCCACATACATCTCCTGTGGATAAACACAGGATACTCACTATTACTTTGCCAAAGGATCTGGTCCCGGATATTGTCGACTGTGACAATTGGGGCAAGGTCTTTGCTGCGACCTATGCGAAGTGCTATGGCACTCCGTCTATGTCTGTACTGCCCTCGGTCATCAAGAAGGTCCAAGACAATCATGGTGCTGAGGCAGCTATTGAGTTGGGAATGAGGCTTGTCGACAGCTTCCATATCGTTTGTTCCATGGTTATGGGTAACCTCAAGGGAGACGCCATGCAATTCCAAGTGTGTAAAGTGAACGCTCTTATGATTTGCGCGATCGTTCTAATATTAAGTCACCTGATAGATTTCAGGTTTCTGAACAACGCTCTCCTCGTTCTTCACAGAAAACATCGGCTTTTCAGTCCGGTGGCGGAGATCGTGGGAAAGGAAAGGGTGCTCAGGGTCGTGAGCAGCCCCGTCAGACTGACGGTAAAGGCAAGCAGGACGAGTCTGCACGACAAAGACCCCGTTTCAAAAGAAGAAAGTTGCTGCTTTAACTGCGAGATATGCCTCAGATGGTACGGACACAGCTTCTGAACCAGACATGGGCGCTAACGCTGCTAGACAGCGCGGCGGAAGTTACAGTAGTGCGACAAGCGCTGCATCCATTTCTGGAGGCGACAGCAACTGATACCTTTGTAAGTGTTGAAACTGCTGATACTCGCGTTTCCCCCCCTGAACGGATGTTTCAAATTGTCCTTCTAATTGAGGGTGACATACAACGCAAAATTAAAGTAGTATTTTGGGACAATCTAACCTCCACCTATGATATCCTGTTGGCGGAGGCGGATTGGCCCCCGGCTTTCGTTTTAGATGCTCCTAGAGGGGAGGTAGTGATCCTCCCGTCCTTTGGGCACGTGGTGCCGCTGGAACAGGTTAGCCGGGGAGTGGGCGCAGGTGCTCGCACATGCGTTGTACCGTACTCAAGTGGGCTGGGACAACTTTTCTCCCAATCATACGATTCCGTTGCGGTCGGAACCCCAGCCACAACCCCAATACCCCATGCGTCGCGAGCGTCGATCTCACGTCGCGTCCATCCTTGAGCAATTGGAATATCAGGGAGTAATTGAAACATGTGTGTCACCCATGAATAATCCTTTATTCACTGTGACGAAGCCTGACGGATCGTACCGCCTAGTTTTGGACTACCGGCACTTAAACTCACACTGCCGGACTTGCGCGGTACAGAATACACACAGTTCGGCCCTCGTCGATAGTAATGTGAGAAAACGATTTAAAACCACACTTGACATCTCCAATGGTTTTTATAGCCATAATCTGTCCCCTCATAGCTATGAGTGGACAGCGTTTACCTCGGGTGGCAAACAAAAGAAGTTCAAAAGGCTCCCGATGGGCTATAAAAACAGCCCCGGGGTCTTTGCTGCTCGTGTGGTCTCACTTTTGGAGATGATTGACCCGGAAGCGTATTCGTATGTAGATGACATCTACCTGACGGACGACGAGTTGCTTCCACACCTTGCTCACGTGGATAACATAATAACTATGTTTGCAGACTATGGTTACAAGTTCAACTTTGCAAAGTCCCACATTGCCGAGTTCACAGTGTTGTTCTTGGGATACGAACTCAACCATGAGGGTCGAGGCTTGGCACCGCAGTTCCTTGAGAAATGCGCACGCCTTAGTACTCCTACGACACTGAAGAAATTACAATCTTTGCTGGGTTTTCTGAATTTCGGTCGTACCTACATTCCTGATTATGCCCAGCGAATCAAGTCACTTTATGCCTTGGTACAAGCTACTTTTACCAAATCTTGCTGGCTGCCTGAGCATTCGGCTGCATTGCAATCTTTGCAGTCTGATCTTCTTGCTTCAAAGTTCTTACAAACTCGTGATAACCACACTAACCTAGTCATTAGAATCGTACCGGGTGCAGTGGGTTTCACATACTTAACGTTCAATGAGGGCGACACCGTCACCATTGCGTACAAATCTCATCTCTACAATTCGGCTGAGCTGCGCTTCTCCGCTGTCGAGAAAGTACTGACAGCAGTTCAGATGGCGATCCTGAAAGAGCGAGCGCTATCACAGGTGAAGCACATGCTGGTGGTAACACCGTACCCTGCCCTTGAGGCGGTCACTAAAGCCAGTGTTCCGAATTCTAAGGCTTTGCATCCAAGGTGGATACAATGGGCAACCTCCTTGACTTCGCCTGACGTCACATACATTTTTGACGCGGCATTACAGACACAGGAGTTCCTGGAGTATGAATTTGTTCATCCGGCTCCTCTGACTTTGCGCCCGCTCGAGGAGTACCATTGTGTAATTTACACTGATGGGTCTGTGCAACCCGCAACTGGATCAAAGCACGCCTATTCAGCGGCCTGCGCAATTGTAGTGGGTACTTTCGTGAACGGTGAGTTCCAGTCTGATGTCGTGCATACGCAGTCATTGGGTGATTGTACCGCGCAGTTGGCGGAACTGAAAGCTCTGGTGCTTGCACTGGAGTTTGCTGATCCTCGAGTCACCACTCTTATAGTGAGTGACTCGTACTATTGTGTTCAATCATACAACGAGAATCTACACTTTTGGAGCCACAATGACGTTCGTGACTCGAAAGGTAGCACAGTAAAGCACAAAACGCTTTGGGTTCGAGTGGCAGAACTTAAAGAAGGTCTGACCCTCGTGAATGTAATTCACACTCTGGGTCACCAACGTGTTGGTGTCCATGCTGTAGGTAACAGGTTGGCTGACGAGGCAGCAAAAACCGCAGTGGCGACATATTTAGTAGCAGCAGTTACAAGATCCAAAACTAGGATTGATGATGACATCTTGGCAGCTATTGCTGCGTCTGAGACAGGAACGGGTTTTCCGGAAGGATTCCCTTCCCGCTACCATTATCGTTTAAGTCCTGATAATGTCCCGTTAGTGAGGATTAACGACGTTGGTGACAGATTGATTCCCAACGCGGACTGCAGACCATCTCTGATTACAGCTGCCCACGAAGGTGTTGCGTCTGCGCACGCCGGCGTTTCGGCGACTGTATCCCTTTTGCAGCAACATTACTGGTGGTACGGTTTGTACAAACAAGCGCGAGCTTATGTTCTTTTATGTGACATTTGCCAGCAGATTAAACCTTCTACTGTCGCGCGTCCACCACAAACGCAGCTGTATATATCTAATCAACCACTTGCGTGTGTTTATTTAGATCACTGTGGTCCTTTTTCCTCTGATACTGCGTACAAGTACATCTTGGTTACAGTGGATTCGTGCACACGTTTTCTGTGGGTGTGGCCGCAAAGGAGTACTGATGCCCGGACGGTCATCAAGGATTTGCGTGTCTTTATTGGAAGTTTTGCATGTGGTACCCTTCATTCTGACCAGGGCCCTGCGTTTGCCTCTAGGGCTGACAAAGAAGCCATGAGAAGTTTGGGGGTCCAAGTCAAATTTTCGTCTCCATACCGGCCTGAGGGCAATAGTGTTGTGGAGCGAATGAACCGTGACCTAAAGCAATCTTTGGCAGCAAGGGTTTTAGGTACAGGCCGAAGCTGGCTAACCCACTTGTATGACGTGCAACGTGCACTTAATAATCTCCCTAGAAGGTCTCTGGGTGGGCGGACCCCATACATGATGCTCTTTGGAGTGCGAATGTTTGTTCCGGACCTTGAGGGTCTAGACATGGCGGCGGCTGCCTTTTGACCTAGATGATCACTGTGCTGTATTGCAGAATCTACAAGAAGCAAGAGACTCTCTGGCAAAAGAACACGTACCCTCTACATGCGAAGCTGAGCTCCAGATTCCGGTAGTCGGCTGGCTACCTCGAGTTGGTGACCTGGTCCGTGAGAAGGTGGAGAACAAGAAAGAGTTTGGCCCCTCTTATCGTGCACCAGTCCCGGTGCTTGGAGTCCAGGGTACATGTATAGTTATTTTACCACCACTTCCTGGACGCAAGGATAACAGGTACATCTCGATTGACAATGTCAAGCTACAGTGAGTGGCCGATACTTCATAGTATGACACCTTCAGTTTCTTGCCCTTCCATTCTGTGAAATTCTGTTGTGGTGCCGCCCTCTAACATCATGCCTGAGGTTGCCGTTGAGATTTATACAGTTGCTGCTCCTTCTATGCCGCCTACTGTTGGTGGTTTGCCTGATGATCCTGAGTATGCTTATCCTGCAGAAGTCCCGTTGCCTGTTTTACATTCAACAGCGATTAACCAGTCCCGTTCTTCCTTTGACACTGAATCAATGACTTCCACTGCCCCTTCTAAAATTGCTATATTTTTTGCCTGGTTCAAGAGACATTTTTTGGTGGCACCATGGACTTACATCTGGCTGGTGCTAATATGTATTTTTTTGTTCATGACAATTGGCTTTGTGGTCGTGTTTTTTAAACTTATAAATGGACACTACCTGACTGAAAGATCTACGATTGGATTAATTGATGGAACTTTGGCCCCCCATTCCTCATCACACATTATGAAAAGGGACCAGACGTTTGTGAACATTACTGCCTGGCCTGTGCGTGATGGGATCGCTTGGGATGCTGTTAAATTTCAAATTCATGGACCTACCGAAGTGATTAATGTGCCTAATGTATTTCGTGTTTCTATGGGTGATGTAGTTAAACAGAATATCCGATCTGATAAATCGGATGTACAAGCAATAGAAGCACTGTTTTCTGATCTAAAATACTATGCTGCATTTGATGCTGAAGATTTGTATTTAGATTCTGCTAATTATGGTGAACAATTTTGTTATCAACATTATGGCACACATTTCCTACATAGAGTAAATACCTTTCGAAATGTTGTTAATTATACACAATGGGAACATTTTCCGGCCCCTTCTCGTGGCAGTTCTGCCACGTTAGTGAACAAATTCACATACTTCTCGGATTTTAGTGTGTCTAAGGCGGCCTCCTTTTATTTTACAATGGCACCTGAGACCGCCTCGAAGGTAAGGTTGACACATACCAAATTATTATATTCTAAGTCCTTTATGGACGAATTGGCTGTCGGAGGCTATGACCTGTGGAAAGCTACTATCGATCTTAAATCGGTTTGGGGTACTAAACCATGGCAGGTTCAGGGAACTGAAGCTTTGCATCGCGCCTGCCTTATCCCGAACCATATTTTATTTTTGAATTCATCTATTTTTCAGACGACTTGTTTTGGTTTGGCAACGTCTAAAAAAATGAATTCCCCCACAATCCCGGATCTGGGTGCGTACCCCGGCTGGGGTAATTACACAGATCTTTCCCTCACTAAGTTGCAATCCCTCATTTCCAACACCACCTTTAATGTATCGACGTTTAATCCTGAGGGGTGGTTGGTATGGCAAACGGGTTCAGATTCTTGTCAACGTCGATTTTTAGCCTTGGCACCTGGGTACACTCAAGTAAGGGTAGATCCTCGTTTTGAATCATCACACACTGTAACTACCTACTCTGTGGGTAAGTTATGCCAGTCGTGGCTGCAACATTCCACATTAGCGTCTGTTAAACTTCATTTGTCACGTTTAAACGACAAAATTGATTTGAATGATTTTATTAAAGGTCCTGCAATAGGCAGGTCCAAAAGATGGGTGTATGCTATTTACAACGAAGTTTGGAAATTGTCACAAATTGAGGCTGCCTCCAGATTACGTGCTATTGACCAGGCCAATATGGAAAAAGTGTTGGCTGTGATTGATAATAGTATAAAGACCTTGTCTTCTAGAATTTACACTTTAGATAATATTGTTTCATCTGCTGTAGACATTGTGCAGGATGATTTGTCTGTGTTGTATCATGGCCAGAATCAGTTGCGTTCTGTTATGCAGTTTGCATGGACGTTACAAACGTTAAAGGCAGGAAAGGTCCCTTGGGATTACATGAATGTTTCCTCTTTGTTCCTCCCTTTTAATTTAACTGCGAAACAACAGTTTATGTCCATGAAGGATGCCACTTATTCATTGCTGCACATTGAGAAATTAGAACCGTTGCCTTTCACTTTACCCTTTTCGCTTTTTAAATTTAGTTCGTGCATGAAACATTATGCTCTTGGCAGGTATGAACAACTTGGTAGTGCGTTCCTGCACGAAGTTTGGTCACTCCCGTTCACATATAGATGCATGCGGGAGGGTACAGAGGTTTATCTGAAGGGTGAGGAATGAAATTCTGCTCCTGATCATTCTTTAGTGTGTAGACACATACAATTACATGGTGCTTGCAATGTACACGCTCCAAATTTGGCTTGCGTTCTGAAAGGTGTACCGGTGCCAATTATTACCCCTTCATTTACACTGCTTGCTAACGGTAGTTATTTGCTTTTGAATAATGAGAATTGCTGTGGGATGCTAAAGGGCATACCATACATAGTCACTGTTTCACAGCGTGTAGTTTGCTGTAATAATGTCCTTTTCCCGCCCCCGCATGGCCGGCTCAATGTTTCTATCTGGCCTTCGAATCCAACCTTGAACGCAGAGTTCAACCAGATGAGGAGAATAAGAGCTCTTTTGTTTCAAAGGGAGGTCGCTTTAACTTCATCCCGTGAAACCTTTCTTCTTCACGTGGCAAACACCCGCACGGAGGTGCAGGCACTTTTGAATACTGACCTCCCCTTCCATTTTGGAACATTGATACAGACTATCTTTAATGCCTCGTCTACGACCGGAATAGTTCATTTTTTCAAATTAGTGGGCTCGTGACCTCCTTTCAGACTCATTTTTGGTGTGATTGCCGCATTTTTTCATTCTATTTTTTCCAGCGTCTTCGGAGGTCTCCCTTTGCTTCTCGCCATTATAGCTGGAATACTTCTGTTGGTTTGCGTCCTATGCAATGGCGGCGCAACTTGTGTACAGAGACAACATGCCCCGGCTGTTTCATCTGCGTAACCGGATGCTTGAATACTATGGCACGTTGCCCCTGGCAACTTTAAGTGTCGCGTATGGACTGTCCTTCCGGTTTCCCTTCTTTACTTGTGTGCAACCTGTCTTTCGCTGCCTGGATTGTCCATTCCAGTGGGCTCTGGATTTATGCCTGTCATCCTCGGTGTCACCTGTGCCGGATTTTGGGCAACTGATGGGCCCCTTAACGGCTCATGAGTATGAATGTTCTGGTGTTGGGTTTATGGCCTTGGGTGCGGCACATGGAGTCCTTGGAAATTGGGCCATTGAAGAGGCTGCGATTGACTTTCTGGAACGAAGTTATATCGAGGAACCTTCCTGTTGTCCCCGTGTGGTGCTGGAAGCTCCAATTGTGAGTGAACATGTGTGTTCCTTTCCCTTGCTGAATTGGATGGCAGATACTTTTTGCGGCACGCCGCAATGATTTCCTCTTGGAGGCTGTTGCAACTTATTGTGCCTATACCTTTCTGGATTGACTTTTTGTCTTGGTCGACCCATGATGTATCCATCGATGTCATTTTTTCCCCATTTTTTCATGTTTTTTTTTCCACCTGACGACATCTTTTTCTGTTTTGAATTTTTATTTCCCTTTCTAACTTTACACTTACCTTATATGGGCTTATAGTTCATGCCCTTTGTTCCGTTCTTTCAAGCTTGAACTCTGCGTTCATGATAAGTGCGCCCCTAGTGGTTAGTAGTCCAATCAAAGGGGGGTGTAGTGTGGGTTAACCACTCCCTATGTACAACGCTAAGTTAGCATAACCTAGATGGCTGTTAGAAAGCCAGCTTGCCGCTTCTGCTGCTTTTGCACGCGACACTGTTGTTACATGTTATTCATTCGAGAACTGCTGAACCGACTTTGCTTCACATGAGAACCGTCTGTTGTTTAACATCCTTAACAGCGAGCTGTGACCTTGGTCTGTACACCGTGTAAAGAACGAGTCTGGGTCACTAGACGGTGCAAGTTGTTGTGTTCAGGTTGATCGTACCACTTTTTAGACATAACATACATACAGCTGCCAATACCTGAAAAACGAGCACTTTAATATTACAGAGCAGCATGTTTTCTGTTACATTCGAAACGAAGAGCTGTTGCAGGAGAGAGCCTAGCTGATCCTGTGATGTGATTCCACTAAGCTGATCTATAAGGTATGGGGTCCCCCATGCAAGCCTAAGAGACCTTCTATTAGCCTAATAATACCTTATTAGTTGCTAGAGAAAGGAGGGTGGTTGTTTTCCACTGTCATTATTATTATGATTGCTCCTTTCATTTTCTATGGTATTGTAACAATGCTGATGGTGCTGATCCTAACCATTTGTCTGCTTGTGTTAGCCAAAGTACTGCATCTTAGGACGCGAGGTTTATAAAATAAACTCTTTAAACTTTACCGTGTCTTTGTTATTCTGTTGTGGACTGATATATAGCTACCAACGGGTATTTCGGATTCCCACCATTCCTGAGAGTATCTAAGTCGCTTGTTGTGGGTTGTCTATACATTGGGACCGCCGAGCTAAATCTCGGATAACGAATGTGACACTAAGCTAGTCAGATAGGGGTTCTTGGTTCTGAGGGGGGTTTCTGGTACACCACAATTCTCTGAGGTCCTGGTTTCCTGCGCATAGTTCTGTGCATAAGCAGAATCCCTGCAACAGGCGCGGACGGGCGCAGACAGGCTTGCCTTTGGCGCGCCCGCTACGCGCTTCCGCTGCGCGTTGACGCCATCATTTATGGCATCAGCTGTTACAGAAAACTAGCCCGCAACCCTTGAATACCCTCATGACGGCTGCTCGCTCAACCGGCAGCCTCCGGGATCGTGCTATCTTCTACCGCCCAGCACCTCAATCGGCTGAATTGCGGTGAGTGGGGGGGTTACCAGACAACAGTTTAAAAATTCAATATAACCAGTTTTAAAAGGAGTGCAAAGTACAACAAGACAGTGCGTTTAAAAATTCAGCTCCCGGCTTTCCGCCTCAGGAGTTTCTAATGCTGCACGTGCGCGTTGGCGCCATCATTTATGGCGTCAGCTGTTGCAGAAAACTAGCCTGCAACCCTGTAATCATTGCAATGTCAAACTTTTTTTTAAACCCCAAAACTTGCATGTGACTTACCAGCTGTCACCTGCCACAGTCTTAGTCCTGTACACAAACATTCATAACATGCTCAATGCCTCTACACTCCTATAACCCAATAGGAGCATAAACATATTGTAAACACTCACACCCATTAGCAGCAAAGTTGTTGTACAAAATTAGGCAGATAACTAGAATGATACTTACCTGCCACTATGCAAAATAGAAAACAAGCTAACAGACTAAATTGGATGGTATCTCAGTGATGTCATCAGTGATATCTTCAGGGATATCATTTGAGATGTCATAAATGATGTCATAGATCATGTCATGATTGATGTAATATATGAGGTCAAAAGCAGTGCTTGACGTGGGTGTGCGTTATAGTTAGGCCCGCTAACAATAACTGGTGAATTTCTGTGTTTTTTTTAGATCAAAACATCGCTTTGCCACTGATATATTCACCTCACAACATCACTTTAACCTTTGGTTTTGGATATTTCAGTGAATTCAAAACAAGTCAGATATTTTTATCACACCCAACCATAACATCACTTAACTTTAACCGTTGTTTTTTCCAGTGATGTTTTTTGTTGTTGTTGTTGTTGACATAAATCAATATTCTATTACCATACATCAAACCACAGCAGGAGAGTGGTTGCATGGCATGGCCTACTGTCAGACCCCACGGCCAACTCCTCCCATTTAAGCAACTCACGCTGCACATGGCCATAGACCTTATATTTTTATTTATGAAGTTTTATATAGCCCGAACATTACCCAAGAGGGTATCAGAGCACTTTACAATATGTCAGGAAGGAAGAAACAGTAAAACAAACAACAAGATCAAGACCTAACCAAGATTTGATGGGTTCCAAATAAATGCAGGAAGTCAATAACGGGACCAAGTGGTCACAAAATATACAAGATCATAGGAGTCCAGAATTGAACATAGTATAGCAAATTTAGGTCGATGTTGAAGGCAATTGATGTGCATGAGCCTTAGAACAAGAACTTGTTCATTAGTAGCGCTTTGGCTTCCTTTAAATGATACAGGCTTGGGGTTCAGTCTGATTTCAGGAGGAAGGGACTTCCAGATTCTCTGGGAAATACCCAGAAAGCTAGATTGTAGGTTTTCTTTTTACAGAATTTCCCTGGTTTTAGCAATAAAGTCCTCAAGCTTCTGGAAGATCTAGAGCAGAGAGCTCCAGTGGCTGTGCTAGGCACAATGGGATGATAAGAGAGAGGGCTTAATGAGTCATGCATGTGTCAGGACTGGCCAGCTTAAGCCCTCAATTTGCCTAAAGATTCTTCCCGTAATTGGCAGGTTACACGGTATTCGAAATTGCAGATCGATCAAGTACTTGCCTCACCATTGGTCTTCTCATCTGTTTAAGGGACGATTGATTTGTTCATAGCGGAAATCCAAGATGGCCGCCGGCTATGTTCATAAGGTTGCCGGTCTAGTGTTTTTGCCCCTTTACAGCGCAGCTGTGCTCGCGACCCCGCTCGCGGCAAACTGCGCACTTCAACTGAAGAAATTTAGGAAACGGTCGCTTATCTCTTAGCGGCGTTTCCTTTTCTGAGAAAGACTTTTGGTAAGGCGTGACCAAGTTCAGAGACAGCAAGACTGCTTCTGCGGCTGCGGTAAGTGAGTGTACCTTCAATGTTTCAAGGAAGATTTCCTGTGGTGTCTCTGGAAATTTGAAGCTACTTCACTCTGCGAACTGGTAAGAGTTTAGTTCTTCTTGAGCAAGAGGCTAGCTCATGAGTATCTTGTCAGCGCAATAACAGCACTAACTGTACTAACGGGCAAGAAGATATAATTACAGAGACTAATTCTATGTCAAGTGAAATATGGAAAAAGGTTGCAAGTTGGAGAAATCCTACGACAAGGAAATTTAGAGAATAGTACAGAGACAGCAAAGTTTGACAACACGTGTATTCAGAGAATTTCAGACCAGCACAGTAATTCAGTGGAAGTACAAGAAAGAGTAGTCAAGAATAAGAGACGGTTTATAAAGACATTCAATTCTATGAGAACTACAAGTAGGTGTAGTTATGTATATATATATATATATATATATATGTATAAAGATACTTACCAACAGCAGTGAAGGCATCCTTCATTTATCGGAGTTTGGACCTGGCCAACAATCTGCGAGTCAGCAGCTGAAAGATAAGAAACAAAAGAGTAACAACTTCATTGGTAGTTTGCAAGGTAATAGAAAGAGTAGGAAAAGACAGACAGACTTGTAAATACTGAGAAACCTAAACACCCAGTTAACTATTACCTGTGTTTCTACCTAGTGTTCTCTCTACCGAGAAAAGACTACAGAGTTGCACTATCATAAGAGGTCAACATACAAGAGAATAGTTAGCCACAAAGCTAGGACAGGTAACATTCTTTTTGGGATTAGAATATGACTAGGAGTGTGAAGGTATATAGTAAAAGCTAATTCTTTTGCAGGAAGAAGTTGGCCAGAACGATAGCAGTCCTGATCAGCTAAAGAAGACGTGGTGTTTCTCTTTTCTTCCCAATCCCCTTTCCTCCCTTTTGTTGTCAGAGTTTGTATATATCAATAGTATGCAGCTCTGGTAACGGAGTGGAGGAATTGTGGAACAGTCATCGGCTCCTGCGGAAGCTCGTGTTCTGGGACTGGTACTTGACAGATTGAAGTGCCCTTTCCAAAATACTTCCGCCTGAGCAGGATGGCCGAAGGATTCGATGTTAAGGCCTTAGCGACCGTATTAGACGGGATTCAGACCCAACTCAGTGAGGCCATGTTAGAGAATAAGATCCTAAGGGAGGAAGTTAGGAAGTCCAGTCAAGAAACTCTGTTCCTGAGACAAAGGGTAGAAGAGTTATCAGATAGTTCAGCTTCTGGATTAAAGGAAAACAAATCCCAGTCGTTTGCACCAGCTCCCTCGGCAGCAGAATTAACCACGCAGGTCATACATGCCATATCTCCCACAATTCCGCTGGCAGCTCCTGAAAGGTTTAGTGGGGACCATCACAAGGCGCAAATGCTCCTTACATTTTCTCTGTAGACCAATTATTTTTAAGGAAGATCAGTCAAAGGTGGCGTTCATGTTGTCCTACCTGAGTGGTGACGCAGCTGCTTGGTCAATGCCATTAGTAACTAACAACGACCCAATTCTGTATGATTTTGAGGAGTTTAAGAGGGAGTTTTTGCGGATATTCGACAGAAGAGCAATATCTCAAACAACGGATAACGAACTGTTGGATTTAAAACAAGGGAATAGAGATCTGGTTGCATACTTGGCACAATTTAATAAGTTAATTGTAGAGACCAATTGGCCTGAGGCTAAGAGAGCTTCAATTTTTTATCGGGCCTTAGGGATGAGATAAAGGATGGTCTGGCACAGATTCCTAAGCATCCAACTGATGTTTCAGAATTAATTGATCTAGTTTTGCAAATTGACCAGCGCCAGAACGAGAGAAGAAGTGAGTGCCGGAAGGAGGTCAAATATTTCCCTCCTCGCTTTGACCGGATCAAGTCTGAAAATTCTAAGATCAAGGAAACACCTTCAGAAGAGGAACCCATGCAGATCAGCTCTGTGCGGGGACCTTTATCTAGGGAAGAAAGAGAGAGGAGACGATTGGGCAAGCTATGTATGTACTGTGGAGATTCTGGGCATTTTGTGAAGGAATTTTCCAAGAAACCGAAGAACAATGCTCTAGTAAAAGACAGGCTCCACCAGTAAGAGGGGTTGCTCTGGTGGGAACTGAAGAAAAGTCAACTCCAGATTCCCAATTGGTTGCAAATACATTGCAGTCTTCAACTCCTCATTTAATTGTTGCAAGCTCCATAGAATTCGGAGGGACCAGTTTGAAGGATATCTCAGTAATGATTGACTCTGGGGCAACTGGCAATTTTTGTGACATAGGTTTTGCTAAATTGCTGGGAATAGCCTTTGTCAAGAAAGAAAGACCTGAAGCAGTTCGAGCAGTTGATGGTACCAACTTATCCTCTGGTCCAATAGTACATGATACGGAGGAGATTCGGTTAACTGGGCCTGGTAGTCATGTGAGTATTTTGAGATTCAGTCTCATTGATGCACCCCAATTCCAGTTCATTCTGGGGTTACCGTGGCTTACAGAACACAATCCAAGGATTGATTGGGCCAAAAGAACAATAGAAATGGATTCCGAGTATTGTAAGGGTCATTGTCACAATTTGAGTTCTGAATCATCCTCTGTTTCACCACCACGGTATTTGGCTAGTCAAGCCAAGATGATTTGCATAACGGAAACTCATGAGATTCCAGAGGAATACCGGGATTTGGAAGCAGTGTTCGATGAAAAGGAGGCCAAGAAATTGCCTCCGCATCGAGATTACGACTGTAAAATAGAGTTGGAGCCTGGTGCTTCTTTGCCCTGCAGTCGCATCTACACACTCTCAGAAAAAGAGAATCAACATCTCAAGGAGTACCTAGATTTGTATCTTGCAAATGGTTTTATTCGTCCTTCTCAGTCACCAGTATCTTCTCCGCTTTTTTTTATTCCCAAGAAGGACGGAAGTCTGAGAACGTGCATTGACTACCGAGCCTTAAATTCTGTAACCAAGAAGAATAGATATCCATTGCCATTAATTTCTGAATTATTGGATCAGGTTGAGGGATCACGTGTATATTCCAAACTGGATCTAAGGGGGGGCTTATCATCTTGTACGAATGGCAGAAGGTGATGAATGGAAGACCGCCTTTCGGACCAGGCTGGGCCTCCTTGAATATCAGGTTATGCCCTTTGGATTATGCAATGCTCCTGCTGCCTTCCAGCATTTTGTAAATGATGTTTTGAGGGAGTATTTGGATCGTTTTGCTGTTGTCTACATAGATGACATTCTCATTTTTTCCGAAAACATGACAGAGCATATTCAGCATGTGCGAACCATCTTGAAGACACTATTGGAACACCAACTTTATGTAAAATTGGAGAAGTGTGTATTCAATTCTAGTCAAGTGGAATTTTTAAGTTTTGTACTTTCCCCTAATGGAGTTTCGATGGATGAAGCCAAGGTTAAGTCAATCAGGGATTGGCCAACTCCACGAAATGTGAAACAAGTGCAGAGTTTCATTGGGTTTGCCAACTTCTACCGACGATTCATTGAAAAGTTTTCTGAGAAAGTGTCTCCGCTAACTCGTTTGCTGAAGAAAGGGGCCAAGTTTGATTGGACTGCTGAAACGGAAGAAGCCTTTTGTGGATTAAAGAAGGTCTTCACCTCCGCGCCAGTGCTTATGCATCCCAGTCCTGAGGAGCCTTTCTTTGTTGAAGCCGACGCTTCCAATTTGGCGATAGGAGGGATTTTATCTCAGAGGGACAGATCTACTGGTCAGCTTCATCCAGTTGCTTACCGGTCTCGAAAGCTAACTCCCGCTGAGTTGAATTACTCCATTGCCGATAAGGAGTTATTGGCAGTCAAGGATGCTTTTCGGGAATGGAGGCATTACCTGTTGGGTGCTCGACATAAAGTTACGGTGTTCACCGATCATCGGAATCTCCAGTTTTTAAAATCTGCTCAAACTTTGACTCCCAGACAGTTACGTTGGTCATAATTTTTTGGAGATTATGATTTTGTGTTAACCTACAAACCTGGTTCCTCTAATGGAAAGGCTGATGCCTTATCACGATTGGATACGGGAGAAGATTTTCCGATTTTGGAGAAAGAACTGATAATTCCTGAGGAAAAGATAATTGGAGTTATTATGTTTCCAGAGTTTGAAGAACAGTTAAATGAGGTCCTCGCCTCCTTTAATCTTGCAGATTGGGTCAAACAAGATGAAAATAGAGAACTAAGAGATGGCCGACCATATTTTAAAGGAAAACTGTTTATTCCCGATATTGATCTACAAACCTTGGTAATTCAACATTTTCATGATGAATTGCTGGCTGGTCACAAGGGAGTAAAGAAGACGCTGGAATTGGTGCAACGTGAATTTTGGTGGCCGTCCATGGAAGCTCAGGTGGGGCAATATGTAGCCACTTGTGAACAGTGTTTAAAGGGAAAAGCTGTTAGAATGGCTCCACAAGGTTTATTACTACCTATTCCCACAGCTCCTTATCCTTGGCACACAGTCTCCATGGACTTCATTGTAGAATTACCCTCTAGTCAGGGCTATTCAGTCATTTGGGTGGTGGTGGACCAGTTCACTAAAATGAGTCATTTCGTCCCTTTAAAGACAATTCCAAATGCAACTCATTTAGCATCCCTGTTCACACAACATGTAGTGAAGGCACATGGAATTCCCAGGGTGGTAATTTCAGACCGGGGCCCTCAATTTATCTCTAAGTTCTGGAGATCATTCTTAAAAAGATTGGACATAGACTCACGTTTGTCTTCCAGTTTCCACCCCGAGACTGATGGTCACACGGAAAGAGTTAATCAGGAACTGGAGCAGTACTTGCGATTGTTCCTTATGGATCATGAAGGGGAGTGGCCGGACATAATTTGGGCAGCAGAGTTTGCTTATAATAATGCAGAGCATTCCTCTACGGGTTACACTCCTTTCTATTTAAACTCTGGCAGACATCCCAACACATTCGTAGGAAAACAGGAGAGTGAAGTCCCAGGGGTCGAGGAAGTAGTTCAGAATCTTCAAAGGGCTTATCAACAGGCTAAAGACAATTTAAGTAGGGCCAAGGCTTCTTACAAGAAACAAGCCGACAAGAAGAGGCGTGCTAGTCCAAGTTATGATCCAGGGGAGGAGGTTTGGGTTTCTACACGAAATCTGCGCTTAAAAGGAAACAGAAAGTTTCAACCAAGATACATTGGTCCGTTCCAAGTAGAGAAAATGATAAATCCAGTTAGTGTTAAGGTTCGACTTCCTCGTAAGCTTAGGTTCCATTCAGTTTTTCACGTCTACTTACTAAGGAAGAGCCCATCAAATTTGAGAAGGATGAGTTCCCCAATACCGATCCAAATTGAGTCAGAAGAAGAGTTTGAGGTTAAGTGAATTGTAGACTCTAAAATCAAGAATGGGAGATTGTTCTATCTGGTGGACTGGAAAGGTTTTGTTCCAGAAGAGAGAAGTTGGGAACCTAAGGACAATTTGCGGGCCAAAAGATTGATTAGAGAATTTCACAGGAGACACCCTAATAAGCCCAAGGAGGGTGAGGGAGGAGTTTTGGTGGGGGGTACTGTCAGGACTGGCCAGCTTAAGCCATCAATTTGCCTAAAGATTCTTCCCGTAATTGGCAGGTTACACGGTATTCGAAATTGCAGATCGATCAAGTACTTGCCTCACCGTTGGTCTTCTCATCTGTTTAAGGGACGATTGATTTGTTCATAGCGGAAATCCAAGATGGCCGCCGGCTATGTTCATAAGGTTGCCGGTCTAGTGTTTTTGCCCCTTTACAGCGCAGCTTAGCTCGCGACTCCGCTTGCGGCAAACTGCGCACTTCAACTGAAGAAATTTAGGAAACGGTCGCTTATCTCTTAGCGGCGTTTCCTTTTCTGTGAAAGACTTTTGGTAAGGCGTAACCAAGTTCAGAGACAGCAAGACTGCTTCCGCGGCTGCGGTAAGTGAGTGTACCTTCAATGTTTCAAGGAAGATTTCCTGTGGTGTCTCTGGAAATTTTAAGCTACTTCACTCTGCGAACTGGTAAGAGTTTAGTTCTTCTTGAGCAAGAGGCTAGCTCACGAGTATCTTGTCAGCGCATTAACAGCACTAACTGTACTAACGGGCAAGAAGATATAATTACAGAGACTAATTCTATGTCAAGTGAAATATAGAAAAAGGTTGCAAGTTGGAGAAATCCTACGACAAGGAAATTTAGAGAATAGCACAGAGACAGCGAAGTTCGACAACACGTATATTCAGAGAATTTCAGACCAGCACAGTAATTCAGTGGAAGTACAAGAAAGAGTAGTCAAAAATAAGAGACGGTTTATAAAGACATTCAATTCTATGAGAATTACAAGTAGGTGTAGTTATGTATATATCTCGCGATTTCCTCAGCGTCTCAGCTTTCTCAGAAGCAACACAGGGACACGGACCACAGGATAGTGCCAATAATCGTTTTTTATTTATTTAGATGCCACCATAACGCGTTTCAACTCCTGCGAGTCTTGTTCACATGGTAACGGTGTTTAGCGGCAAAGACACTTTTAAACTTGTAACGTGCTCTGTGATTGGATCACACAAATCAATGGGCATAGAAGGGGTATTTCACTTTGTCATTTTAACACATTCATTTCCTGACATTGATACTACGTTTTTTTGATGTTTCTACAATTCAACAATTACTTTTCATGATATCGACAATTACTTCTATTTTTCATTGTAAATTGTTGATTAATAATTGCATAAATGCGGTTTTCATTTTGAAACATCATCCTAATAGACCTGCAATTTATCAGACTAATTCATCGTATACAATGCCAATAGTTTGAAAAAAGAAGCCCAGTGATTTAAAATTGTGCAAATAGTGCTTTAAAGTGCTGTTTTAGTGAGAAATAAAATGTGTCAGTGCATGTATAAAATAAAGAATATACATTTTTCTTTGTTTACAAATTTATATGTATATGTAAATTATTCTTGATTTCACCGATGTCACTGTTGGAAGTATTTTACTTTTGGGTATTGTGACATTTCCAAATTGATTTTACTCGGAACTTGTCCTGAGTAATGTCTAATATTGACAGGTTAGAGAGATGCATGGGTGAATATGTATGTGATTCACATAAGAAACACTTGTGTGGTACCCGAACATACATCACAAATATATGGTGCAAAATCGCGCTCATGTAGATATAAACATAAATATATAAATACATAATAAATATATAATATAATATATAAATATATAAATATATAAATACATAAATAAGCAATATATATACACCAATATTTACAATGACCAAATTTCACGTATGTTAAAATTCCTCATAAAATTCCATAAAATTCTATACATTGTTGAAGTCCTTAATCGGTTTATAGGAGTTCGTGCTGGACCAGTAGGAGGTTATTCATATACAAGTATAAAGATCTTCCGTGATATTAAGACCTCCTGGGGTCTTTGTGTCGAGGTTTAAGATATATTGGGTTTCTAATTTTCTTAATTTAACCTCTCTGTTACCACCCCGTCTACTTGGTGGAATACAGTCAATTAAGAAATATCTTAAATCCTGACTTCTTGAGTTGTGGTGTTCACGGAAATGTCTGGCTACCGGATATGTATTGTCATGATTGTTAATGGCTCTAATATGTTGAAGAATCCGTTTGTGTGCTTGTAGCTTGGTGCTACCGATATACTGTAGCCCACAAGGACATATTAGAACATAAATAACATATTCCGTCTTGCAGGTAAGTAGCTTTTTTATTTTAACCTCCTCCTTGCAAAAGGGTGTTGTGTATGTAGTTTTGTTTATGCCTAACTGGCATGCCTTGCACGTTTTACATCTATAAAAACCATAATGTGTTTTGAGCCAACTACAAGAATCAATTACTTCTGGGCTTGTACTCACAAGTTTGTCCCTCATAGACATTCCTCTCCTGTATGTGATAGATGCTTTAGTGGGCAAAAAATCACCTAGGACTGGGTCGCTAAGAATGAGTGGCCAATTGTTCATTATGATTTTTCGTAGCTCTTTATGTTGGTTGTTATAGTCCACAATGAAACGAAATTCACCTTTGTCACTATCCTCCATAGTATTTACTACTAAGGACTTTGCTTTGGGCTTGATTAAGTCTAGGCGATCACTGTTCATAGATTTTGCTATTGCCCCATCTATGGTTTTGTGGGAATATCCCCTGGCAAGGAATCTTTTTTTGGCAAGTGTTTGTTCCTGTCTGAGGATTGTCTCGTCACTATTGATACGTCTCAATCTAAGCATTTCCCCATAGGGAATGCTGTTAATTAAGTGTCGAGGATGGGCACTAGAATTGTGCAGAGTTGAATTGCCTGCTGTCTTTTTGCGATAAAGTTTGGTTTGAATTTTGTTCTTATCAATGTAAATGGTAGTATCAAGAAAATTAACAGCTGAGTAATTAATAGTGCCCGTAAATTCTAGATTTAGGTTGTTGTTGTTAATTGAATTAAGGAATCTTTCTGCCTCGCATTGTTCACCCTTCCAGATTATAAACAAATCATCTATAAATCTTAACCAGATGATAATGTTATCTTTCATATTATCCTTGAATTCGCTGGCCAGGACCAGCTCCTCCCACCAGCCCATGTGTAGACACGCGTAGCTGGGGGAGAAGCTGGCTCCCATCGCTACTCCTGTTAACTGTTGGTAATGCATGTTGTTAAACATAAAAACATTGTTATTTAAACAATATTCAACCATATCTATTAACATTTTGCTGTGGTGAGTTAATTTTGCCGTCCCCCCACTCAAGTAATATCGAAGTGCCTGTAATCCATCACAGTGTTTAATGCTCGTGTAGAGCGATGTTACATCTAATGCCATCATTAGATAATCCTCTTGCCATTGTATGTCTCTCAGTTTGTGAAGGAAATCACTTGTGTCTCTTACGTAAGATTTTAAACCTTGTACATGACTTTGCAAGTAGTAGTCCACATATTGTGAGGTATGTTCCAGTAAACTTCCACGTGCCGATATTATTGGTCTGCCAGGTGGTTGAGTTCTGTTCTTATGAATCTTGGGAATAAAATACATGGCTGCTGTTATTGGGCTGTCATTTTTTAGGAAGTTGTATTCATCCTTGGTTATAAGGCCTTTAGTTCTCCAATTTGATAGTTTCACATTGTACTGCTGGTATATTGTTTTCAGATCTGCTCCATTTATTTTAGTGTAACATTTTCCATCATTGAGTTGTGATAGGGCTTCCTTATGGTACTCCGTTTTCTTCCAGATTACAATATTGCCCCCCTTATCCGAGTTTCGTATAACTATAGAGGGTTCATTGCTCAATTTTGACATTAATTTATTGTAATCCGCTGTACTCTTTTTATATCTCATTTTTTCATTTCGTACCCTGTGATGTAGTTTTTTGATGGCCCCAATTAAATGTTCATTAAAAACATCAATAGAGTCTCTCTGACTAATTGGTACAAAAGTGGATTTGGGTTTGAAAGGTGATGGAATTTCCGCTCCTTCCCTTCCTATGTTACTGTCCGGCCCTGTCATAAGATCATTGTCGGGTTGTACATTACCCTCACTCCATAGGTCGTTGAGGGTATCCAGTAGTATATTTTCTTGATTGGCCACAGTTGCCCCGATTGTTGTTGTCTTTGTCGGATTTTCAGGATTTGCTTTTTTTGTTTTCGTTTTCTCTTTTTCTTGTAATAGAAAATGTTTTTTTAATTTTAGTTTTCTAATGCTCCTGTAAATATCCATCCTTGTTCTCGAATAATTGAAGTTACTTTCCGGGCAGAAAGATAGGCCTAAACTTAGAATTTGCTCCTCCGCTTTGGTTAAGTCAATGTCAGATAAGTTTATGATTGTTTGCTTGGTTTCATCATTTAAATTCACTTTCTCATCCATCGTCCCCTGCCTCTCCTTCTTGGATTTGATGGCCCGTATTCTCGCCTTGCGCCTCTGCCTTCGTTTATAGTTTCTTGATTTTCCATTGGTTGGATTCGTGGGCGCAGGGTTTGCCTTCTGTCCATACATAAAAAATTGATCTCATCACCTGGCTCCGGTACCGGTTCTGATATTCCCACCGTTTTGTCTCTTAATTCAGAGTCTGAACCGCTGTCTATTGCGGAGCTTAAATCGGAAATGTATGCAGTGGTAACCAGGTTATCTCTTGTTGTAGTGTCTTTTGTTTGTTTTTCCCTTTGGTTTGCCCTGGTTCTTCTTAGTGAATCGTATTTTCTAGAGAAAGTGAATATCTGACCCAATTCATAGTCTTTCTTATCTCTTATGAATTTATAGGCTTTCCTTTCCTTTATTTTATCCTCCTCTCTTTTCAAGCGTGTTAACATTTCCTTTCGTAGTTTTTCATTTAGCGTTTGGTTTGCCTCATTTTTTTCATAATTTGAGATTTCCTCATTGAGTTTGTCAATCTGTTCCAATAATGCGGTGCGGTCAATTTCAGCGTATTTAATTAGGATTAGGACCAAATTTCTGGATGATTCTAAATTGCATTGTGCCCATTCCTGCATCATTTTTGGGTTTGGATTCTCGTAACTTGGGGCAATGAATATTCTGAGGCCTCGTGGTATTCGACCCACATCGATGTAGCCTTGTAAAGATTTTGATTCCCACCATTTACTTTGCTCCTGGCGCATGCATTTCTCTAGCTGTCTGTATTTATCGTTAAGAGTATTGCCACTTCTGCTGTTTTCTGCATTGTTGATTTGTGGCATTGCTTCCGTAGTTACTGCATCGGTGAACATGTTAAAAGCCGCCGCTTCTCTGTCCTTAAACGTGTCACCGGACATCATGATTTATGTGATATTATTCACGCGTTCTGGGATTAAGCGTTTTGCTTGTTCAGGTTAATACCGTCCCATCCGCGTTTGTGGCACACAACCGCTAACCCCTTATTAACGCTCCGTTCGTAGTCTCGCCTACCTTGCATTTACCGGTTTCCGTCGCGTCCTCCGACTCGGCTTCTTCCGGTCACAGCTCGGTAACGGTTTTGACTTGAATCGCTCGTTGTAGGGGGGTCAGACAATCCTAGTCCCTCCGGACTCTCCTCGTATTTCCTTTGCCAAAGCTCCGGATGTGGTTTCTCTTTCCGTTGTCGACCAATCGATGTAGCGGGGGTCCGTGTAGAGCCGGGTGAAACCTCCCGGTTCACATATCTCGCGATTTCCTCAGCGTCTCAGCTTTCTCAGCAGCAACACAGGGACACGGACCACAGGATAGTGCCAATAATCGTTTTTTATTTATTTAGATGCCACCATAACGCGTTTCAACTCCTGCGAGTCTTGTTCACATGGTAACGGTGTTTAGCGGCAAAGACACTTTTAAACTTGTAACGTGCTCTGTGATTGGTTCACACAAATCAATGGGCATAGAAGAGGTATTTCACTTTGTCATTTTAACACATTCATTTCCTGACATTGATACTACGTTTTTTTGATGTTTCTACAATTCAACAATTACTTTTCATGATATCGACAATTACTTCTATTTTTCATTGTAAATTGTTGATTAATAATTGCATATATATATATGTATAAAGATACTTACCAACAGCAGTGAAGGCGTCCTTCCATTTATCGGAGTTTGGACCTGGCCAACAATCTGCGAGTCAGCAGTTGAAAGATAAGAAACAAAAGAGTAACGACTTCATTGGTAGTTTGCAAGGTAATAGAAAGAGTAGGAAAAGACACACAGACTTGTAAATACTGAGAAACCTAAACACCCAGTTAACTTATTACCTGTGTTTCTACCTAGTGTCTTCTCTACCGAGAAAAGACAACAGAGTTGCAGTATCATAAGAGGTCAACATACAAGAGAATAGTTAGCCACAAAGCTAGGACAGGTAACATTCTTTTTGGGCTTAGAATATGACTAGGAGTGTGAAGGTATATAGTAAAAGCTAATTCTTTTGCAGGAAGAAGTTGGCCAGAACGATAGCAGTCCTGTTCAACTGAAGAAGACGTGGTGTTTCTCTTTTCTTCCCAATCCCCTTTCCCCCCTTTTGTTGTCAGAGTTTGTATATATCAATAGTATGCAGCTCTGGTAACGGAGTGGAGGAATTGTGGAACAGTCATCGTCTCCTGCGGAAGCTCGTGTTCTGGGACTGGTACTTGACAGCATGTGATTTTTAACTCAATCCTTGCTTCAAACGGGAGCCAATTTGGAGCGGGTCGATCAGGAGTGATGTGGTTATATCTTTTGGATCCTGTGATGAGCCTTAAAGAAGAGTTAAAGGAAGTCCTTAAAGGGGCCAGCACTGATCTAGGTAGGCCACAAAGGATTGCGTTTTCATAGTCCAACCTGGAAATGACTAGATGGGTGGGGAGAGCTTGAACCTCTGTTTTGAAGTCGTCGAAGGGGAGGAAGGGTTTGAATTTCCTTATGATGCTCATTTGGAATTTGGCACCCTTAGTGACAGAGCTGATGTGCTCTTTCATATTCAGTTTCTTGTCAAGGGTTATTCCAAATGATCTTGTGGAATCTATAATGTGTGGAAGAGCAGTTAGTTGCTTCATCCAATCTCCTATATCAGCCAATTGTTTAAGAGGTGCAATTAAGAGGAATTCCATTTTTGGGCATTTTGTTTGAAGTAGTTGCATGTAAGTCAGTTTTTAGTTTTTTGGAGATTAAGGTTAAGAAATTGTATATATTCAAGGGAAGAGATTTTCAAGTACAATTGGGTGTCATCAGCATACATGTGATAGTGAATATTGGATAACTTCAGGATTTCCGTTAAGTGGCTCCATGAACAGGTTAAAGAGGGTGGGTGGGAGTGTTGATCACTGCAAAACCCCCAGTGTGACAGGTGAGGTGGTGGAAAGGGAGAGGTTAACCTTGAATCTTTGGGATATGTTGTGTAGGAAGGAATTGAACCAAGTAAGGATGGACCCCGATAATTCCATTCGCCGTTCCAAAAGGTCAAGGAGGCTGTTTTAACCATGTCAAAAGCTGATGACAGATCAAGGAGTATTAGTAGGCAGGATTCCTTTTGATCCAGCATTTTAGTGTATCATCTACTATGTGCATTAGAGCCAATTCAGTGCTGTGACCTTGAAGGAAGCCAGATTGGAATTGATCTAACAATTGGAATTGTTCCATGTGGTTGGCTATTTGGATGTGAACATATTTCTCCAGTAGCTTATCCAGTGTCGGAATGTTGGTGATAGGGCGGAAGTTATTCAGGTCCGTATGATCTACCATAGCTTTCTTAAGAAGAGCTACCTGACTGGGCTTTAAGCAATCTGGGAAAGTGCCTTGACGTAAAGAGGCATTAACAATCTTTGTCCAGAGTGCTAGAAGAGAAAGTCATTAAAGAAATTCGATTGCAGAGGCTCGTTAAAGTGGCTTGAGGGTTTCAGTGCTGTCAGAATTTTGAGAATGCGAGTTTCTTTCTAAAATTTGAAAGAGCTCACCATGGCATGTTTTTGGGGGAAAGCCCTGAGAGAGGTGGGGGCTCAACAATCAAGGGTGGGGAGAGGCTGAGATGTGGAGAATTTAGAAGCAGCTCCATTCATTGGCTCAAATTCGTTTTTTTTGCCCTTTTCAGGAAAAGGAGGCAAAATCCTCACAGTTTGGTTGCAGCTTTGATCAACTTTGGGCCCGATTGGGATGACCATTTGACTGAAGTTTGACCAGCTCAAAAAGTTTTTTTCGGTTGGTATGAAGCTGATGCCTGAAGAAGTTTGCTTTTGAGCTTTGGATGTGTTTGTTATAGCTGCACTTAAGTGATCTCATCTGCTTCAAATGATTGAGGGACGGAGAGAATCTACCATGTTTTAGAATCTTAGGTGGGTACTCTTTTTAGCTAAAGAGGCACAATAGAGTCCAGGATATTCATCGTAGAATTGTTATAATGGTTTGTGAGTTTGTGGACATTCTGCAATTCTTCCAGAGGAGGCAAGAAGATGTTGCTAATGACTGTTAAATCATTTGGATTTATATTTCTTATGCTCCTTTTCCAGTGTTTTGTTGGGCCTTATTAGTTATCATCAAATTTAGTGATGAGGTAGGTGATGCGGTGGTGGTCTGCCCAATCACAGAGGACGATGCATTCGAGGAGAATGGAATTGGGTTTGGCTATTATTAGATCACAGGTCACAACCTTGTTGTGAGTAGGACTGTTGCAAATGTGGATAAGGTTGAGATCCTCTAGGAAGGCTTTTAAACTTATCACTGCTGCTTCATTCAGGAAATTCCAGTAGAGATTGAAATCACCCAGGAAGATCTGGGGGCAGTGTTGTCCCGAGTTGGAGGAATGATAGGTTATCTCATTGTGGGTGATAGATCGCATGTAGTTTGCACAGTGGTCTGTTACTTGCAATGCCAATGCAAAGGTATTCGCATGAGGAAGGAGCAACCGTTTGAGACTGTTTCACTGTAAGATTGTTGCAGTGGATGCAAGCGATACCACCTCCTGTTTTGTCAGTTCTGTCCAGTCTTATGATGTCATGATGTCCTGCCTTGTGCGGCATGGTGTTGGCTGCTGGGTCTGGCCTGTGGCCAGGCCTGAGTTTCCATCCCGCTGCAACCCACTGGAGGAGGAGATCATGCAGCCCCATCCCCAAACCACTATTGCACCTGAATACCCCAGGATCCTTTGTTTTTGAAAAGGGCATAGAGTGCATGCAGCCTCCCTCCCCAAGCTTCTGTTGACCTGGGGACCGCATCCCCAGAGTCAGGTCCAAAAGTATATTATTAGGTAGGGGGACGTGTGGCTCCCCTCCCCGAGCTTTAAGAGGCATGTGGAGACAATCCCAGTGGCCAAATATATTGACATTAGCATTGAGGGGCTTTTGGCCCTTTTCCTCAACCCAAATGGGCTCTGGGTAGCCCATCCCCAGGGTCAATACCCCCAGGCCATACGTCAATTATAGGGGGACTCATTGCCCCCCTCTCCAAGCATTAAGATGCTCCAGGGAACCCATCCCCCAGGGCCAAATACATTTATATTAGTGGAGTTGGGTATGTGGCACCCCCAAGCCAAAAGGGGCATGAGGACTCTATCCCCCGGGGCCATATTTTAACTATAGGTAAGGAGCCAAGGTGGCCCCCCTCCCAAGCCTTAATAGGACATGGGGTCTATTCCCTGGGCCATATGTTAATTTAAGGGGAGGTGGGCTGTGTGACCTCCTCCTGAGCTTCACTATCCTGGGGACCCCATCCCTGGGTCTAAAAGCAATTAAAACGGGGAGAGAGGCTGTTTGGCTCCCTTCCCCGAGCCCAATAGGTCCCAGAGATTCCATCCCCTGGGGTCATATGCAATGAAAAAGGGGAGGGGATCTGTGAGTGGATGTGGGAGTGGATTTGTGGGTCTGTGATTGGGTGTATGAGTCGCTTTATGAGTGTGTGAGCGAGTGTGTAAGAGGTTGTGCTAAACTGTTAATGTCTAAACCATTGCAGCGTAATGAATATTATGCCTGTACATAAAATGCATGTTATGTATGCATAATATTGATATATTATATCTACATGTAGGTTGAGGTTAGGTTGATGGGCAGGAAGTGAGGAGGAGGACAGTCAGAAATCCAGAGCGGTGTGGCTCCTTTGGACACTCTTCTGCCGCTGTGCTGTGTCCATCTCTATGAGGTGCGGTGCATGATTGTTAAATAAAATTACACATAGCTTTATTATGACCATAGGGAAAATGTATGTAGCTAGTGGAGGAGCAATATTACTTGTAGTTAACTATTTTTAGGACATGCCTCTACTTTTAGAGTCAGTGTTAAATGGTGGAATAGGAATGCTTACTTCAGCAGTACATTTATTTGCCTGTAAAATATTAAATGTGCTTTTTACTTCATCTATTTAGCACCAGCGAGGAAGGCCAAGCCCCCAGCATTTCTGGAGACATTACGTGTGCTGCTGTTAAATCATGTTTTTATTTGTTAAATTGTTGGAAATTGCCCTTTTTGCAGGATTATCCCCAAAGTTTTTACTTCTTCCTCCTTTTTTTTCCTGACCTGTTTTTGTTGGCTATAGGAGTCTGGGCACTTTACCCCTGCTGATCAGTGCTAAAGTGCACATGCTCTCTGTGTAATTTGTTAGTGTGATTGGTTCTTCCCTATTGGCATACTTATTTTACCAGTAGGTCCCTAGTAAAGATCACTGAGTGCGCCATGGCTGGTAAATCAAATGCTACTAGTGGGCTTGCAGCACTGACTGTGCCAAACACATGAGTAGCCCTGAAAAGAGGTCTCAGGCCTGCCACCGCAGTGCCTGTACGCAGTTTGTTAACTGCCATGTCAACTTGGCAAGCGCATCCACTTGCCAGGCCCTACCCTTCCCTTTTCTTATACATAAGACACCCCTGTGGTAGGCCCAAGGTACCCCCCCTTGGCAGGGTGCAGTATATGTGAAAGGTAGGACATGTACTGGTGTGTGTAACATGTCCTGCTAGTGAAATAGGACAGAATGGGAAATGCTTTGTAACATTTTACAAACATATCTTCCCACAGGGATAAGATAGAAAAATTGAGTTTGGTATCCCTGAACTCAGGATTTAATAACACATTTTTTAGTAAACATGGTTTTTAAATTATGTGTTTGTAAATAGCCCTTTTAGAAAGTGGCTATTTTCTTGTTCAAGCTTCCTGTGAACAGACACCGGACAGCCACGCAGCCCACAAGAACACCGCCGCAGACACCATCACCTTATCAGAAGGCCTCCTTCAAAGACCGCCTAGGCAACAACGCACACAACAGCAAAGAGCTCTTCAACATCGTGAAGGAACTCTCCAACCCCAGCTCCAAGACCAACGACATCCCACCGTTGCAAGACCTGTGCGTTTTCCTTGCCACCTTCTTCCATCGCAAGATCGCAGACATCCACGACAGCATCAATGCCACGACCGCCCCGACAACCACTGAGACCTCCGCCCCCACGACCACCATCCGCACCAACCGCCTGCTCCCCTGGACCAACATAAACGACGACAACACCATCAAGATCATGAACACCATCCACTCTGGATCCCCATCAGAACCATGCCCACACCACATCTTTAACAAAGCCAGCACCGCCATCGCACTCCATCTCCGGAAAGCCATCAACATTGCCTTCGAGACAGCAACCTTCCCGGAGAGCTGGAAGCACGCCGAGATCAACACCTTACTCAAGAAACCCAAGGCGGACCCCAAGTACCTCAAGAACTTCCGGCCCATCTCCCTGCTCCCGTTCCCGGCAAAGGTCATCGAGAAGACCGTCAACTAACAACTTACCCGCTACCTCAAGGAGAACAACATCCTGGACCCGTCCCAGTCCGGGTTCTGCAGCAACCACAGCACCAAAACTGCCCTCATCGCCACCACCGATGACATCAGGACCCTGCAAGACAACGATGAAACCGCAGCCATCATCCTCCTGGACCTGTCAGCCGCCTTCGACATGGTCTGCCACCGTACACTGCACACCCGCCTCCACGACGCCGGGATCCAAGAGAAGGTCCTGGACTGGACCACCTCGTTCCTCTCCGGCAGAACACAGAGTGTCCGCCTCCCACCCTTCGTCTCCGAAGCTACCGAGATCATCTGCGGCGAACCCCACGGCTCATCCCTCAGCCCAATGCTGTTCAACATCTACATGGCATCGCTCGGCCACGTCGCCGAACTACACAACCTCAACATCATCTCCTATGCCGATGACACCCAGCTGATCCTCTCCCTCACCAAGGACCCCCACACCGCCAAAACCAACCTCCACGAAGGAATAAAGGCTGTCGCCGAATGGATGAGGAACAGCCGACTGAAGCTGAACTCGGACAAGATGGAGTTCCTCATTTTCAGATCCACCCCCTCAGCCTGGGATGACTCCTGGTGGCCAACCTCACTGGGAACAGCCCCATCACCCACCGACCACGCACGCAACCTAGGGGTCATCCTCAACTCCACCCTCTCCATGACTATGCAGGTCAACACCGTCTCTTCCTCCTGCTTCAACACCCTCCACATGCTCCGCAATATCTACAAGTGGATCCCCACCGAAACGAGAAGAACGGTCACCCAGGCCCTCGTTAGCAGCAGGTTGGACTACGGAAACGCTCTCTTCGCAGGAGCCTCAGCCAAACTCCTGAAACGACTTCAAAGCATCCAGAACACCTCTGCACGCCTGATCCTCAACATCCCTCACTGCAGCCACATCACGCCCCACCTTAGAGACCTGCACTGGCTACCCGTCAACAAGAGGATTACCTTCAAGCTCCTCACCCACACACACAAGGCTCTCCACAACACCGGACCAGCGTACCTCAACAGACGACTCAGCTTCTACACCCCCACCCGCCGACAGCGCCCTCGCCACAGTCCCCCGCATCCGAAGAGCAACCTCCGGCATCAGATTGCTCTCCCACCTCACCGCCAAGACCTGGAACACCCTCCCCATCCACCTACGGCAGACCCAAGACCTGCCGACCTTCAGGAGACTCCTCAAGACCTGGCTTTTTGAGCAGTAGCAGCATTCACCCCACCCCCCCAGGCGCCTTGAGTACCTCACGGGTAAGTAGTGCGCTTTACAAATGCTATGATTGATTGATTGATTGACTGTGTGCCTCTGCCTGTTTGTGGATTGACTATGTGGCTTTGAAGTGACAGGGGTTGGGGAGGTGCAGTGGCTCCAGGAGTCTGAAAAAGTCAGCACTAGGCATAATTGGCCTGATATGCATTTGGAGTGGTAGGAGGAGTCACACCTGTACCTGAATAGGGCTGTGCCTGCCTTCCACAATGCTGATTCCGCCCCCTGTGGTGTGTCTGGAGCCAAGGTTCACACAAACGATGGATGTTGTTGCGCACTTGCAGAGTGCCCCCCAAAACTTGTATGAACTGGGCTTAGAGCCCCTTGCACAAAGAGAACAAATACATTTTGGGGAATAAGTATCAGATCTAAAACCCCAGACTTTAGACCATTCTCGGAATTCTAGAGAAACCTTTGCCAAGGAGAAGAGCTGGAGAGACTGAGGAGAAGTACTGCCCTTGCTGTGTGTCTGGGGTTGCCCTGCAGTTCCTGTTTCTGCCAAGGAAAGGAGAAGATCTTTGCTGTGTGCTGTGTCCCCTGCTTGAAGGAGATCTCCAAGGGCCTGAAGTATGTTGGCCTCCTGTTCTGAAGTCTCAGAGACACAAAAGACTTCCTGCAAATCTGCTGGTGTCCTACCCTGGCCTGAGGTGCCTCCTTCCAGTTACAGGGCCTCAGAGGTGGGTTTTGCAGCTAATCTCTGCAAGAACGGGCGCGAAGCATCACAAAGCCTTGCAAAGTCTCTCGGAACCAACGTTGGAACGATGCGAAGTTTCGCCACGCAGCCCCCACCACCACCATGGACGGCGCGATGCCTCGCAAATTGATGCTTCACCTCTGGTGTGCGGTAAAAAAAAACAATGCTTCGGGTGTGGCCAAAGGGTCCAATAATAAAGTGATCCTAAGGAGAGCACTTATGGTTAGAGAGTTGAAGATTAATTATTTTAAAGGAGCAAAAAAAATAATAATGTACATAGGGACATAAGTCAGTTCATGTGAAACATTTATTTCCACAACAATAGAATTCAGGTGCTCACACAATAAGTGAAAGAGGCGTGACGTGCAGAGTGATGGTGAAGTTTAAAATAACGGCATCGCATTGACAACAATAGTGTAAAACTCCTCAAACAACTTTATAGAATAGGAAGAGTTTTGTTGTAAAGGGTCAACGGCGTTTCGATCTCAACTGTTCGAGATCATCATCAGGACATATAACGGGTGAGCAAGCTGAATCTAAAATGAGGAAAAACGGGAAAATAAATAAGCTATAGTTTGATCCCTACATGTAGTATAATTAATACAAACAGAGGCTCCTTTTTATAAAAAACATAATGACATATATAAATATATATTACTCCTGAATTATTCTGTATAACATGTCTAGGGGTCAAGGTAGGTGTGGAAATAAATGAATTAAGGCAAATACAGAAGCGAAAGACATGATTTAAAGGCAATTCGGAAGCGAAAGTCAAGAATGTAAATTACAAGTGGTGAAAGCATTTAAACGGTGGAAAAGAGAAGATAAATAGTAGAGATTCAGAAGCAAAAGACCAGTAATGGTGAAAAGGCTGCATGTGAATACGCAAGCATAGGTGGGAGTACAAGGAATAATTTGCGCTAGTAGGAAGGTAGAGTTGAGAGCGCAGATGAAGCTGGGTACCAACCTGCTAAATGAGAGAAGGAGGGAGAGGGAGAACACGCAGAGTAGACTTACTGATGCAATTATTCGTAGCGTAAGGAAGAGCAATTGAGAGCTTCAGAAAACAGCTGAGGGTAGACGAGTTCACCCAGATTAATTCGCTGATGTGGTGTGCCACACTTCGTACCTGTGCACAAAGTTTTTCCACGCATCACCCGCAGACCAAAATCGTCTTGGATTTTGATGCCTCATTTCCCCCTACAGTCCGGATTCAACACATCACTTCTCCTGTGTGCAGCAGATCTGTTGCCTCACCTCACCAAGGACTCAGGAACTGAAGCATCGCTGTGTTTTCCAACGCTTCCTTTCTCTGGGGCTGTTTGGCCTTGTGAATTTTGATGCATCTTCAGGTATTTTGTGTAAAAGTCACGCATCCATAGTTTTCTATGGTACAAGTTCTTGAAACCTTTTGAAAGTCTTATTTTTAACTGCGTATGTTGCATTTCTGTCGTTTTGGTCTTGTTTAGATTAGGTAAAGATACTTTCTCTTTCTAAACTGGTGTGGCATCCTTTTGTGGTGTTTTCACTGTGTTGCTGTGAGTGTTGGTACAAATACTTTACACATTGCCTTTGAGATAAGCCTGTCTGCTCGTGCCAAGCTACCATGGGGGATGAGCAGGGGTTATCTAAAGTGTGTATCCCCCTTACCCTGACTAGAAGCAAGGGTCCCTATTTGGACAAAGGTACCTACTTCTGCCATCTAGAGACCCCCATTTCTAACATAAATCTTATTGTATTTACCAATTAATCACACCTAGGTTATCATATATCATTGATTTCTGCATTTGTTTTCTTTTTGTTCCTAACGTCCCCTTATCTGCTTTAGTCTCTGTTAACCCCTCACATCTTTGTATTTTCTTTTATATTCCCTTCGGTTTTTGCAGCTTTCTTTGTCCTCCCTTCTTTGCTTTTTCCTTCTTTCTCTTTTTTCCGCACTGTGGCATCATCCTCTTCCTTACCCCACTTTTACATTTCTGTTCTTTAATCTTTCTGCGTCTATTTTGGCTAGTAATAATTTCACATTTGGTTAGTCAATTTCCTTTCTCAAAGAAAACTTCTCTATTTGTTAAGATCTTTTCTCCCTCCCTGTTAGTAAGCCTGGTCCTCTATTGTCCATCTCCTGTTTCTTTCACTGCCTCTCTGCCATAAAAAGTGAGATGCCCAGTGCCCACCCATAACTACCACAACCTCATATTGTGTCTCAATCCATTCCCATCCCTGCCTGTGTCACATTTCTTCCAAAATTTCTCCTAGGTTTTTTTCCCCATAAGCCACCTCCGACACTGGTTTGTCTTCAACCTTCCATTAAACACATGATGTGTGAGTCTTGTTATTTGTACTTGTAAAGCGCTCTATCACCCACAAGGGTGTCCTGGTACTGAGCATGTGTGTGCCTACAATCCAAATAGCACGAGTAGAGGCGACGACCATTGACAAAGTGGAGCTTTTTGAAGAATTTTGAGGGACCGTCGGGAACAAAAAGAAGTCTGAGAAAGAAGGAAATGCAGGACCCATGGAGGCCGTTCTTCCATATAAGGGGTGATTGTATGGCATCAAGTTAAGAGATTTGAGACTTGGAGTATCATTATAGTGATCGGTCCCGGATTGCTCAAAATAACAGGACATTGCTGAGAAGGGCGCTAATCTACCCACCAAATATTTTTTAACAGAATTAGGTCGTTTTGATGGGTTCAAAGAGAGTGTTCATTTCATGTATTTATACATGATCAAATTGTCAAACTTTGGAAGAATATTTATTTAATAAGTCCTGAGGAAGGTGGTTTTAGACTCTCTGTACTAACTAAATGAGGAAGACCTGTCACATGACAAATTTGCACTGACCAAATTGTACATGAAGAATTTCGTCATACTTGCTGTGAAATAATGAATGTGTACTTTCTAAAGGCAGTTTTATAGCTTATTTTTTATTTCTTCCCTTTCATGTATATAGGATTTTATGTGATTTTATTTGTCCCTTTATGTATATGATTGGATTAATGTTAAATACAAGAAATAAATGATGCAATAGTAATAAATATTTTTGATAAAATACTGAGAGGATGGAGTATTTTGTAGGCCCAAATGGAAAGGGTAAATCCACTCGCAGAATTGAAAGAATTTGGTGACTCTGTGTTACTCTTGTAACACAGAGTTCAGGCCAAATTCTGTTAATCACCATGCTGCGGATCTTTTCCCCCCGTGATGCTCTACTGGTAAGGGCAATCATGATTTGACATCCCCTAGCATGATTTTCGGTCGCTGGGAGGACTTCTTTCAAAATTTTCTAATGTGGGGGTCGTGAGTGGTCAGAGTCAGAGGGCTGCTTCTCTAGTAGATTTTATACTCAAGTGGCAGCAAAATCAACTGGAGTGGCCGCTTGCTCTTGCGCACGGCGTGAGGCTATTCATGCCGGTTTTTCAGCATGGAACGCGCTACTGGAGTTAAATCACAGCAGAATCTTGAGGAGTTTTTATGTAACTCTTCCATGAGTACTGCCTGACCCCAGCATTGTTCTTCACAGTGTTTAAACAATATGCTGCATCTGAGCATTTCACCTTATGTGTGTTGTGTGACTGGTGATTGTGAATACAATTGCCTTGGGGAAGTTATTTTGAACTCTGGTTAGTAATACCCTGTCCCCTTGGTGTTAAAGGGCTACTCTCGTAGTTTTTTGCAGTGTGTCTATGCCTGCCTATGATAGGTTTGGTAATTGAAAAGCCAGGTCTTCATCACTTTATCACTTTACTGAATTCAAGAAGAGAGGAAGAGTCTCTGATATGGAGTGGAAGGTCATTCCAAATTTTAAGAGCGATGTAAGAGAGCACTCGTCCTCCTGATCTGGTTCTATGTATGTGTGTGATGTGTGAAAGTTGGAGTCTTGCGAAGCGGAGGTGTCAGAGTTGTTGGTGGAAGGAGATGCAAGTGTTCAGGTAGTTGGAGCCTAAGTTGTGGAGTGCCTCGAATGTGTGTACTTGGAGTTTGAATTGAGCGTATATATGTATCAGGAGCCTGTGCAGTACCCTGAGGTATAGTGTTATGTGAGTTCTTTGTAGAAGATTGAGGATGAGCTTGGCTGTTGAGTTCTGGATGGTTTGCAGTCTTCTAGTGAGCTGTTTGGTAATCCTGGTGTGGAGGGTGTTTTCATAGTCCAACTTGCTGGTGACTAGGCATGAGTGACAATTTTTCTAGTGTTGCTTGGGAGACATTTGAAGATCTTCCTCAACTTCTTCAGGGAGTGGAATCAGAATGCAGTTACGGTGTTGACTTGTACAATAATGTTCAGTTGCTGTCGATGATTATTCCCCTGGCATATATTCTGGGTGTGGGCATGGGCCCGAGTTCAGCCAGCCACCAGCTGAAATCCCATAGTGAGGTGTTCTTTTGGAATATCACTGCTTCTGTCTTGCCGGTGTTGAGCTTGAGAGAGATGGCTTATATCAAGTTAGTGACTTTGGTCATGGAGGCTGGGAAATAGTTTCTTGTTCTGGGGGTCTTCTCCGAGAGGGAGAGTATGAGATGCATGTCATATGCATAGGAGAGAATGTTGATGGCGTGTACATGAATGATGTTGGACAGGAAAATCATGTAGGGGTTGAAGAGCATGGGGCTGAGCGGTCAGCCTTGGGGCACTGTGTGGAAGAATTTACGGACTTCCGAGGAGTAAGATACCAGGCTGACTACTTGTGTTCTATCCATTAAGAGGGAGGAGATCCAGCGGAGAGCAGGTCCTTGGATGCCAATCTCATGCAGGCACCTGATGTGGATGGGGTGTGAGACCATGTCAAATGCTGCAGAGATGTCCAGGAGAATGAGGGCTTCTTAGTGTACTCTCTCAAGGATCATGCGGATATCGTCTGTGATGGCCATTAATGTTTTTTCTGTACTGTAGTTGGGCCTGAATCTGGCCTCCATGTCGTCGAGGAGCTGATGATTGCTGAGATGTCAGATGATTAGTTTCTTTAAGACCTTTAATGGGTATGGTAGGAGGAAAATGGGTCTTCATTGGAAAGCGTGGCTGAGTCAACAGATGGTTTCTTGAGCAGAGGCATGATGATGGCATGTTTCCCGGTGTCTGGGAATGTGGCTGAGCTGATGGAGGCTTTGAGGTTGCGTGTTAGTACTTCAATAATTGGTAGGGGTCCTTTGGTGAAGGTGTAGTGAAGTAACTCAACCTGTTCATAATCAAGCCTAAACCTAGCCTAAGGTTTGTCTTATTAGACCTTTTCTGACACTCATTTGCTTCCTTCCCAGAAATAATTTATTTCTTGTATTGTGATGAGTTGAGCAGTATGGAGTTGTATGTATTTGGAGTGGAACTCGAGAACTTGAGTCAGGAGCAGCAGTCCGAGGTAGGGAAAAAAAGGGCCACTGAAATTGTTAATGTTGGTATATAACTCATGTGTAAATTGCTGCCCAAAAATCATGCTGCACCACGAGGTTAATATTTTTAATCTTGGGTTAACATATTCATACTTTTTGCCTATTTTACTCAGTAGAACCGAGTCACAAGAAAACAGAAAAAAGACGTGAAAAACAAGTAAAGGTGGCAGGGTAGAAACACCCTGACCCCTTAAGCCTGCTCAGGGGGTCCCACAAGGACCCCCAGGGCCACAAAAAGCATTTTTTTTCAAAATATCAGAGGAAATCGCGATGGGGTCGCGAATAACGCTGAAATTCTTTTTTTAAAAAGCGAAGCGGGGACTCCCGTGCTTCGTTTAAAAAAATCCCCCGGGTGGGCCAGGTCCTGGGGGCTCTGCAAATTCATTAGGGGACCGCCACCTCCCTGGGGCTGTTAAAAAAATGCTTGGGGGGTCCCAATCCCCCGGGGACTGACACCTCCCCAGGGTTTTTACAAACAACCACGGGGAGCCCGCAGCCCTGGGGACCACCACCACCCCGGGGCTGTTGGCTGCTAATAAAAAGCATGGGGGTCCCAATCCCCCTCATGCTGCCCCAATTTGTAAAAAAGGGGTGTGGCCTCGGACCACCTCTCTGCAAGGCAGCCCTGTGGCGCTTACTGGAGGTTCCGGGTGGGCTAGTTGGCCCCCAGGGACCCTCAAAATTCAAGGGGACTTAATCCCCGAAATTAAAACACGCCACAGGGCGCGTTTGCACTCTTTTCCCATCAGGCCCCACCCCCCTCCCTGCACCGCTGTGCAAACAGGCTCTCTGGCGCGTTGTAAGTTGGGGGATTAAGTCCCCTTGGGTCCAACTAGCCCACCAGGTACCTCCAGTAAGCGCCCATGAGCTGCGTTGCAGAGAGGTGCAAAAAGGGGCGTGGCCTCGGACCACCTCTCTGCAACGCAGCTCTATGCCGCTTCCTGGAGGTACCTGGTGGGCTAGTTGGCCCCCAGGGACCATCAGGATTCAAGGGGACTTAATCCCCCAACTTACAACATGCTAGGGGGCACGTTTGCACAGTGGTGCAGGGAGGGGGTGGGGCCTGATATAAGAAGTTAGCAATCCTGCTGTGTGAGACTTACTGGTGGTAATAAAAAGGATAGTTGGCCCCCAAGGTTGACGTTGGGGGCTAAGTACTCCTCCTGTTACCTCCAGTAAAACCCACACAGTGGGATTGCTAAGAGGTGTTTCGGAGGTCACGCTCACCTTTCTCCACCACTCTGGAAATGCGACCGGTATGTTATAGTTAGAAATTAGCATTTAAAAAACCATTGAAATTCACAGAAAAAACCATAGGTTTCAGGTACGTTATAGTTAGAAATTAGCATTTAAAAAACCTTAGAAATTCACTGAAAAAACCATAAGTTTCAGGGACGTTATAGTTAGTTGGACACTTCTCTCGTACAAAACCATAGAAATTCCCCCATTATAGTTAGTTCAGCTAACTATAACTCGCGCATCCGCAATGCACTTCTGATGATGTCACATATTACATCATTCATGACATGGTCAGTGACATCACTGATGACATGATGACATCTCAAATGATATCACTGATGACATCACTGATGACATCACCCACGTGAAAATATGATGCACCTCCTCACACTCTAATATAACCTTTGATACACCCACTGTAAAATACAGTACCATTTTCGAAACCATCGACACACCAATACCAGTTACTACATACGTACACACTGATTCCTAGGTCTACACAAACATCAACTCATTCACCCATACAGTCACTCATACATATAGTCACTCATCAAGACAACACTATCATAAGCACTCATACACCTATACAGACACTCACACACCACCACTCATTCATGGAGTTACTCACACACCTATTCAGTCATGCAAAGAATCAATCACACTTCCATTTACTGACCTATACAGTTATACACACACCACATCACTTATTCAAACAGAAACAAACGCATACTTACTCTCTTATACAATCACTGATACAAGTACAAGTACAAGTGGGGAGAGGAGCTGGCCTAACGGCTAGGGCGCTCGACCTTGGACCTGGGGAACTGGGTTAGTGTCTCGGTAATGACGCTGAGCATTCTGTGATTCTGGGCAAATCACTTAATCTCCACGTGCCTAACAAAAAAAATGAATGTGTGTCCTCATGTAACGTAACTGGTGCTATGTAAAGCGCTCTGATACCTGATTGGATTCGGGTCAAGTTCGCGCTATATTAAACCCTGCAAAAAAAAAAAGAAAAAGTACACACTCATCCATACAGCCACTCTCACAGTCACTGACTCTCACGTATAGTCATTTATATACTCCAACTCTCACATACACTGCCTTTTACATATGTAGTTACTTGGACATGTTCCACTCAGACATCCATTCTCTTACCAACACACCCATATACACACTCACTCACCCATACAGATGTTTGCACATGCACTCTTGAACTCATACACCCAGTGAATCAGCCATCACATATCTATGCACAGTCACACACCTCACACCCACTCACACACACACTCAGGCACCCATACAAATACCTAGGAAACCAATCAAGAGCCCATATAGACACTCATGTAGCTACTGACCAATCCATGCAGCAGTTTACACAACAACAGACAGACTGATACAGATATTCAGTAAGACACTCACTTATACAATCAGTCATGCACCTACAAAATCCTCCATCCACACACTTATACACCCACTCATTCTTCAATACACCTTGGCATATATATATAAAACATATTTAAACTTTACAGAAACACAGTCACTGGATGATGTCATCAGTGATGTCATTTGAGACGTCATCAGTGATGTCATCAGTGATGTCACTGACCATGTCATAAATGATGTAATATGTGACGTCATCAGAAGTGCATTGCAGGTGCACGAGTTATAGTTAGCTGAACTAACTATAACGAAGAATTTCTATGGTTTTGTATGAAAGAAATATCCAACTAACTATAACGTCCCTGAAACCTATGTTTTATTCAGTGAATTTCTAAGGTTTTTTAAATGCTCATTTCTAACTATAACGTGCCTGAAACATATGTTTTTTTCAGTGAATATATATATATATATATATATATTCCTCCGTACTTTCCCTCGTGCAGCAATTGCCACCTCCAAAACTAAAGTTGTGTCGCCAATAAGGACCCCACGAGAGTTTTTCAGTTCATTACACGGTGTTTCACAAACATATTTGCAATTCTTTTTTCCAATCGATGTCAAGTTTCATTTAATACCATCAATTATATAAAATTATTAAACTCAAAAAATCAATCTAATTTCGGCATTCTCGATGCAGCGCATTATTATTTGCAAGAATTGCACAGTCAACCTCAAGTGAGCATGCGCTATGTTCTGACATACCAAACATAATTTCATAAACCAACAGATTGGGAAAATGTCACTTTTTGAATCCTAAAGTTCATCACTGACGTACATTACAATATATAAATTAACAGTCTTTGGCTCAACCAATGACCTGGAGTGCCTACCCAGGGACATTGCAGTTTGTAATGGCTTTGTTATGGCTTTATATCCAGGGAGGTGCATTTCTCATTTTTTTTAATGAAAAAATAAAAAAGGATTAGGTCCCGAGGAATGGGGTCACCGGGGCCCAAAATGGTCCAGGGAAGAGGGAATCACATGGTCCACCCTTCCTAAAAAGATAATAGGAAACCACCTCCCCCGCCCAAAAAATGCGGCAACTCGCCAGAGGCCACGCTTCCGTTCTCCACTACTTTGCAAACTGGCCTCATGGCATGTTCTTGGTTGTGGGATGAAGTCTCCTTGGCAGCTGAGGGTCCTTAGGGAACAACAAGACCTTCTGTTCCCACCAGTTAGCCCCACACAGTGGGTTTGCTGAGAGGTGGTCGAAAGCCATGGTCCCTTTCTCCACCACTCTGCAAACGTGCGTCTCAGCACACTGCTGTTGGGAGGATGATGTCCCATTGTCTCTTGAGGGCCTTAGGACTAAAGTAGACTTCTTCCCCCAACGAGTAGTGTGCCAGGAGGTGCGTTTGCATAGTGGTAAAGAAAGGGGGCATGGCCTCTGACCTCTCAGCAATCTACCTGTGTGGGTCTTACTGGAGGTAACAGGAGGTCTAGTTGGCCTCTAAGGACACTCAAGAGCCAAGGGGACTGACAGACACATACAGACATTCACACAACCAGTCACTCACTCATACATTCACTGAGTCGCCTAATCACTCACTTATACAGTCAGTCATGCATCCACTGAATCACCAATACCCCTTGAAATATAATTTAACACTCAAACGTATTAAAAACACTCACAGTCATCAGTGATGCAATCAGTAATGCCACTGACCGTGCCATGAGTGATGTAATATGTGTGTCTGGTCATAAGCAGTGCATTGCGTGGGTCTCTTTTATAGTTAGCTATCTAACTATAATGGCTGAATTTTTGGTTTTGTACAAGTTAAATCTGACCCTCATGTTAACATGTCTGTAACGTTTGTTTTTTTCTGTGAATTTCTAAGGTTTTTTAAATTCTACTTCCTAACTATAATGTACCTGTAACCTTTTGTTTTTTCAGTGAATATATATTATAGTTAGGAAGTAGAATTTAAAAACCTTAGAAATTCACTGAAACAAACAAATGTTACAGAGATGTTATCATAAGGGTCAGATTTCACTTGTACAAAACCAGAACAATTCAGCCATTATAGTTAACATACTATGAAGTCCTCTCCAACTCCACATCCAAACCCAACCACTCCCTCCTTCCAGTTCTTCTTACTTGAACAGTAATGTTTTCCTCGCCAACTCCTCCCTCATAACTTGCTCTTGATGCAGGGGTTTCTATTATTTCCAAAGGGACTAACTAGTGGTAGCCCTAACGAACCCAAGCACGGAAGATGTCACTGGAAAAAAGAAGGTCTTCCAATTCTGAATCAAGCAGACAAACCAGCATAGAAGGATTCTCATTCTGCAATATGAAAAAAAAAGAAAACCGGAGTCTGTGGAAAATGCTAGTTAAGGACCAGCATAAACCATGCAACACAGACTAGAAAGGGAGCCATTCACTGAAGTGAGTGTAATGAACATTTAAGTCGCAGAAATAGATTTGCTTCGGTGGAGTCATCAGGTAGAATGATTCATCATAAGACATAGAATGTGGAAGAAAAGTGCACACTGCCTATCCTTGGCCTACCTTTGTTATAATCGACTCTATGCACTATGATGTCCCTCTCTGTGCTGCATAAGGGCGATGTGTGGGCAACTGAGCACATTTTTGGTACCTCACACTGTAACAAAAAAACAATGTGTGTACTACATCCACCTGCTAAGGGTGAGATCTGTTGATAGTGTGAATAGGTAACAGCACAACAGACCTGACACTTGAGGGAAGCGGGTTAGGGTATCAAAGATTGGATGGTAAGGGGAACTAGGTCAAACTTACGAGAGACAAACACAGCGTTCAGCAAGTCCATGAGAGTGGCACGTATGTCATGGAAGGAAGATGACAGTCAAGTTTCCTACTGAGGCCCTGATCACGAGTGGGCCAGGAAATTGCGACCCATGCGTAAACACCTATTTATCTATGGGTTGGAATTTCGAGTTTGGCTGTATTTAACGCATACAATAATGATCTGATGTCATTAAATTTCGGCAGGTTTAACTGTGGAAATTGTATGGTATTTACAATATCATATGGATTTTTGGTGCTCATATTAAGTGTTATGTATCGCACACAATAATTCATGCAACCTGTGGTATCATTGTTTATCATGTGCGGTAAATAACACTTGCATGCTTGATCAGGCTCTTAGGGGCTCATTTATGAGCCGCTGCGTCACTTTTGCGCCACCGGTGCATCACCTTTTGTGACGCACCAGTGGCGTAAAACATGCGCCATGTTGTGCCATATTTACGAAGTGACGCATCTAGGTAGATGCATCACTTCATAAACCCCTGCACTACATTATACCTGCGCCAGGTATAATGTATGCAGGGTGGGCGTACCCCCGCAAGAAAGGGTCGTAGGAGTGGCGCAGCGAAATCTATGAGATTTCGCTGCATCACTTCTAGGACACCAATGCGTCAACACCTTACGCCTGCCTCATGGCAGGCGTAAGGGTGACGCAGGCCCTTTCACATGGGGCTGGTCCCATGTGAAAGGAACATTGCTGGAGTTGCGTCAGGCTTCCGATGCAACTCCAGCAATGCGCCACTTTTTGCGCCGACAGATACGTCAGTTATACTGATGTATATGTCCTTCCTTGCCCCATGATGCGTCATATTATAAATATGACGCATCATTGGTGTCGCAAGGAGGGCGCACTGAGAAGTGACGCATCGCTGCGTTCACGCAGCGATGCGTCACTTCTCATAAATGAGGCCCTTAGTCTTTAGAAGTCAATAGATGTCCACACAGGAGTTATCTAGGCTGAAATCCAGAATGGCAACAAAACACTCATTTAAAAAATATTCATAAAAAGTCAAGAAAAATGGTGATGTATGACAATAATACAAATGCATTCTTTTGACAGTTTTTGAGAGACAAGGTAGGTGCGCCAGGAGGAGGAACAGTGCAGAACATAAGATAGCTTACAATGAACTACGGCCAGTCTAGCATCTCCGATCCCAGATAACTGGCTGCAAGTACTCTGAATGAGTAATCTCTATAAATAAAAAGTTTATCTGAGCCGATCATCATCATCATTCATGCTGATTTATAATCAATGTTCCCCTAAGATGCGTGCCTGTGAGCGTACTCAGCATCCCTCTACATGCCACACAGCACGAGGCACTGAGCGCTCTCAGCATCCCTCTACATGCCGCACAGCACGAGGCAGTGAACGCCCTCAGCATCCCTCTACATGCCGCACAGCACGAGGCACTGAGCGCTCTCAGCATCCCTCTACATGCCGCAGAGCACGAGTCAGTGAACGCCCTCAGCATCCCTCTACATGCCGCACAGCACGAGGCAGTGAGCGCGCTCACCATCTCTCCACATGCCGCACAGCACGAGGCAGTGAGCGCGCTCAGCATCCCTCCACACGCCGCACAGCACGAGGCAGTGAGCGCGCTCAGCATCCCTCCACATGCCGCACAGCACGAGGCAGTGACTGTGAGCGCGCTCAGCATCCCTCCACATGCCGCACAGCACGAGGCAGTGAGCGCGCACATCAGGATCATTTTGAAATAGTTTTTCTTTTTCCCCCTTTAAAAAAAAAAGGTTTTTTTTCATATTTCATTAGCATCCGGGGCACACTTTGAGAAAGCCTCTCACTTTGTTAAGTGCAGTGCATGAATGGTGACGTGCAGCTGCACCTTTTGTCCCCATGAGTCTGACGCTGTCTGATTAGTTCTACTCACCAGGGTCTGTAGCTGCTGTACGAGGTAGCACAAAGCAGCTCATAAATTCATGGGGGATAGATGGGACAAATGTGGAGAGACACTTTGCTGAAGAGCAACTTCGGAAATAGAACTGAATGTGCTTTTTTATTGACGCCAGGCTCTTGCACAAACCACTTTCTGGAAACTGGACAGACAGTGTGCCACATCTTTCAGATAAAATGGTTTGTGTGGAAACAAGAGCCCAGCTGTTATGATCTAATGTGAATAACTGAGACAGAGACAAATAGCAGTGTGTTTATGATCTCCCCCCCAAAAACTTTATAAAATGCTGCTGTGAGAAATGGGTGGTTCCCATCGCGTTGAGCGGCGCAACTCCTGCCATGTCAGTGATGCTTTCCAGTTTATATTTCACATGCTTCACTTCATCTTGCATTCCCTAGCAGTATTTGCTTTTGTAGATGTTTCTGTACATTTCAATGCAACATACAGCTCTTGTACAGTGCATACTGTCAGTGGCGGCTCCTCGAGGGAGTGCTGCGGGGCGGTGAGGTAGGGCGGGGGAGGGGCAGGGGGAGGGGTAGTAAACTCCGGCATATGGCCGAACGGAGGTAAGTAAAGAAATAAAGAAAATAAATAAATAAATAAATAAATAAAACGAATTACATTGTGCTCGCTGCATCGCCATTTGCCACCAGTAGCTATCTCTTTTAGGCGCTCTCCCTACACAATTGCATGTTGATATTTCATATGGGTCCATTGGACCCGGTACGAATATGTCCACCTGGCCTACCACAATGAACTCATTTGTGGAAAACTGAGCATTCGCAAATCAGCCGAAATGTAAAGAAGTCCAAAACTGGGGAGGATAGCTGTCTTATCACATCCATACCTGAAGACCCTATTGAGTATAGGTAGGCATTTTTTTAGCCTTTCTCCAGGGTGAGCTGTGACTGCTGTAGGGGTGGTGGTGGTGATTGCTGCAGATTTTTGATTCTTGAAAAGATGGCAGCGATTGGTGCTGGTGGTATGCATGACCCAGAGCAGGTTAGATAGCGGTGTTCTGCACTTCCTCTGTGCCACTTTCCACACAATCACTGTTTCATCATCTTTTTCTCTCCTAAAGTATTCAGGAACCTTCCTCTTCCAATGTCTCTTGTGGCAGATTTCAGTGGGTCCGGTCTAAGTCAAAATCATCAGAAGGGAGGCTTGGAGAAGATGGGAGATTATGAAGCTGATGAGTCCAATGGATGAGCAGTCACAACAACATCTAGATCTTCAGCAAGTTCGATTTCCTACTTGATTCTACGTCTAGAAGTGTGGCTCAATGATTAGAGCGGCAGACCCTGCTGCAGAGGCCTAGCCCGGGACCAGGGTTCAATTCCCCGCCTCGGCGGGTCTTGGGCTCAAAATTCCACGGACCTGATAATTCTCGCCTCGGTGCCATTTCAATCATGGAGTCCCACTCTGCAACTCTGGGCAATAGCTTGCTTAATCTCCACAACGGCCCCCCCACAACGCTAAGGATGCCTGGCCTCCACCTTGGGGGTGCCCAGGAGTGGACGCCTCACAGGGAAAGCCAGGATGGGTTCCACAGCGGTATTTGTACAAGCGCCTTGAGACCCTTGCGGGTGAGTAGTGCGCTATACAAGTATCAATTTACAATTTTTAGAAGATCAGGAGTCCTAGACTGTGGGGGCTGTTGTGTTTTCTGTGAAGATTCTGTTTGCTGCTGGGACAATTCTGCTCCTGAATCATTGCTCTCACCATGACAGCAGTCACTGCAGTGCTGAGAGATATCTATTTCAGTTTTGGTGGTGCATTTGTTGATTCGTGGGCGATCCTCCTCCCGGCATCTTCCTGCCAAGTGCAGGGTGTAGCAGGTGTGACATATTGCCAGAAAAAAAGATGAGGGCTTGATGGCAGTGGTGGCACTGACAACACACTTCTGTACACTTTCTTAGAAGGAACTTCCTTTTTTGCAGTCACATACTTTACTTGTTTCAAGGGTCAGTTGCATGAGCAGAAGCCCTTTGGAAAGAAGCCTCTTAGGTCTCTGGTGTCAGCTAAGTCACAAACGTCTACAGACGTCTCTCTGTCTCAGTCAGCAAGTTACTTTTGAACATCTGCAGGTCAGAGAGGAAGGGTGAGAGTTGGAATTTTGTCAGTGGAATACATGCTGCAAATAATCATCATCATCACACCAATATTAGCAAAAATCTGTCGAATTATTATAAAAATAAATGGTGCTCTTTCAGGGCCAATGAGGCCCTATGGGAGGCAGGGAGCAGGCAGAAATGAACTAAATTGAGTGATAAATAGTTGGTGTCCCTCCAAGGGTAATGGGAAACAAAGGCAAAAATTGAAGAAAATAATATAAAAATATCTGGGGCACATTTAATAATGTCTTCCGTCATCCTTGCACCATGCAAAGGAGGAACAAGGGTGACGCAGCACTAAAGTAAGATTTATCAAGCCACACAAGGCCACCTTGCATGGCCCTGCATGGGTTGATAAATCTGGAGTAACACTATGCAGCACAAATTGCTGCGTTTGTTACTCTCCCCCAAGAAGCCATTCAACGGGTGGAGTGTCAGTGTTCCCACACATCCACCCATGGATTTTGGTGCATTTTGGTGCATTCCCAGATTTACCAACACTAGTAAACCTGGGAATGCATCAAAATTCTATGCCTCCCCAGGGTAGGTGCAACGAGAAGAAATATCTTTATTTCTCCTCATTGTTTCCTCTCTCTAAGTGTGCTGCATTCTGCAGCAAACTTAGACAGAGGAAAATCCCCTAGGATTGTTTTTGCGCAGGAAGGTAAGGGCGGTGAGGCTGGCTGGGGGGATTTCAAAGGACAATGATGAGGGGAAATTAATTATTTATTTTATTTTCCTTCATCAACATCTGTCAAAATCCCCCCTCCACCCGGCTCCACTGCTCTTACCTGCACAGGCCGTGGCTGATTCTTGTCCTTTCCCTTCCATGCAGCGCAGCAAGGTGGCTTGTTGAGCTTGCATGAGCATTTGATAAATATGCCTCTTGGTGTTCTCCAGGACCCATGTAGACAAAAACCAAATTAATTAATTTAAAAAAATAACTGGCATCCCTCCAGGGGACATGGGAGGCAGGAAAAAATTGAATAAATTAACAAAACTATGTACTACAAGATACTACAGTCAGCCATGAGCACAAATACATTTATCGGGAAAATTATATCAGGAAAAACAAAAAGCAACCACAAAAGATTCAAATATCCACGCTCCTAGAAAATAGAATACATTATAAAAATACACTGCCTCACCAAAATGATCGTCGTTTACCACAGGGCAAGGGCCAGCAAGGAAGAAGGCATGAAAAACAAAGATAAAAGAACTGCCTCTCTCTCTCTCTCTCTCTCTCTCTCTCTCTCTCTCTCTCTCTCTCTCTCACACACACACACACACACGCACACACACACACACATGCACCCCCCAACCCCCACATACATACACACACACACAACAGTTGTTAGAATAATAAATGTACACTTCACTACGGTCAATGGCGAGTCCTCATAACAATAGGTATGTTATGTTGTGTGGGCATGTATAACCCAAGCTATGAGGACTGATCCCGTCCTCACAGCGAGGGTTATACATGCCCACCTCCCCCCACACAGACACTGGTTCCACAAAATGTCTATCACCCCATCGCCATGCAGAAAGGAGGCATGGAAAACAAAGACAAAATGGCCACTTATCTCACAAGCACAGGGTCCACAAAATGGCCCTCAACACCTGGAGGCATTGGGAGTTCTAAGTGGGGTTTTAAGTGTACAGGAAGAATGGCGCTTGAAACTGGTAGCGGTGGGTTAGGTGAAAAACAAGGAGTTAGTATGGTGCTACAAGGTCAGAGGAAAACCGATATAACCCCTGAAATGAAGTGGCAAGGGCCCACTTGGTAACTGAAACAAAAGTCCTGTGCACACGTTGGATAAGTATTATTAAATGTCTATTGAAAGCATGATAATGTTCAAGCAAGAATGGAGACAGGGTCAAAGAACAATGAGCGTTTCTTTTGGGTGGAATGCATTTTGAACCTTCAACAGAAGGGAAACATCAAAAGAAGAAACCAGCCGACACGTGTTTCTTCAATCGGGTAGTCACCCGTGACTCTTCAGGGCTGGGGATAACAAAATGACAGTATATAGTACAAAATAATCATTCAAATCGAATACATACAGGTTTCTCACAGAGGACCATCATTTTCAAATATAGACTAGAATAGGAGAGAAAAATGAACAAATCACTTTATAAGTTCAAAAGAGAAATACACAAATGATTTTATACGGTGACTTATTGGTTGTATATAAAAAAGCATATTTAAACATAACATCACAGAAGACCATAATTTTGAGTCAAATAAAGACTAGAAGAGGAGAAAAATGATCAAATCACTCAAGCCAACATAAGAGGAGGTAATCGGGAACTCAGACTGAGACGCCAAGAGGCCACCTGGATTATGCGCCTTCATTCCCTTAAACATGGCCAAAACTCTGATCACGAGCTCCAGTACTTTCTAGGGTCATAATCCTCTGAGTTCTTTCAGTAATCAGTATTTATCTTTCACTGTTCGCACCTTTGATGTTATGTTTAAATATGCTTTTCTATATTTCATCTATAATTCATTGCATAAAGCCATTCGTGTATTTCTCTTTTGAACTTATAGAGTTATTTGATCATTTTTCTCCTCTTCTAGTCTTTATTTGACTCAAAATTATGGTCTTCTGTGATGTTATGTTTAAATATGCTTTTTTATATACAACCAATAAGTCACCGTATAAAATCATTTGTGTATTTCTCTTCTGAACTTATAGAGTGATTAATTCATTTTTCTCTCCTATTCTAGTCTATATTTGAAAATGATGGTCCTCTGTGAGTACCATGTATGTATTCGATTTGTATCTGGCCTCCGCAAACCTATATGTTTTTCTTCTAGAAAGACATGATTTAAAACTTAATTGTCTTGCCTTCTCTTTTTTTCTTTTCTCTAAATGTCACCTCCACTAAATATATCCACTCCCCCCTTTTTTCCTATCCACTTTCTCTAAACTATCCTCTCTTCTTTCGATCCATTAGCCTGTTTATTTTATTTTCCAGAGTCGTGCTGTTTTTCGTACTTCCGGTTTTATTTACTTTTCCTATTTAGCGCTCTAGTTTATTCTCTCCACTCACTTCCGGTCTTTTACATTTCGGTTCGCAGTCTAGTTTATTTTCCTCACTTTCCCGCCCTTCGTTGCTTCTTAAATACGTCCACGCCAATTCTTGCTCCCTCCGCAACCAGAAAGAGCAACGTTTCCATATCGCCTTGACTTTGAAGGGAAGCGCTGCTTAGAGGCTCCACACTTTGTTCTTCACTAAAACGATAGGTTACTCTTCACTAATTTTCACCCCATCGTTAGTTTCCCATTTGTGTTAGATTCCCGTGTGAATGCTGTACCCGCCCGTCTACTATCGTTGCTGCCACCCAGCGAAGTGACGGATTGGTCCTCCCTTCGTTTCTACAAACCCTTGTTGCCACTACTGGTCTTCCCTTTATTTTATTAAACCCGATCTGGCCGGGTTGGAAATATCACCGGTCCAATGGTGAGTGTACCCCCTTTTTCTCCCCCCCCCCATTTTTTTTTTCATCCTTATTTTTCGCTCCATAACTTTTAGGCTCATATTACCCGTCCCCTTGATTTACTTTCCTTTCTTCTCCTAGATTGCTTGCGTTAAACATAAAAGTCAGGTATTTATTTTTTTATCTTTAAGTCTCGTTTTTCTGACCGACTGTCGCATGTTCTTCTGCGCATGTCTTCTCCTTCAGCCGGATCGCCCCTTCCTATACTTTACTTTCAGTTTTTCACCTCTTTTTTCTTGATGTACTAACCTTTACGATAAAGACCAAATTATGAGTATTATAGTGAGATGCCTTAACTTTGACTGCCTCTAAGCCACTCAGACTAAGACTTTCGTTTTCTTAGATAGTCTTCATTCTGATCATTCACCTTGAACCCTTTCGGAGCGAATGTCGAGAATAGTTTTATTTCAGCCGTTTTGTGACTATACATTTGCTGTTCGAATGACCAGTAGAACCTTTTGCTGCATTAATGTTACTCTCGTTTACTAGTTAAACTCCTAAATTGACTATTGATTGTTCGTTGTATAATGCCTTCTGCACGCACCCACACGTCACTGCACCATTGTTGCTTTTATGGATTTCCAACATGAAACTATTGCATATGAGTTATCTATAGTTCTTATATACTTGTCTAAGGAGATTTTTTTGATTTCCCTTTCTCTGCCTTTCCGAGCTTGAATCCTCACAGCACTACAGGTTTAAATCTTCCATTTGTGTAAAGTCACTTGTTTGTTTTGTTTTTTATCATGTTCTTTACACTTCTCCTATAGGGTTTCCACTCACATGGAGGTGTTTCTTCTGCGCCATTACACTTCCTGATTGTTAGACTTGGGGGTCTCTGGTTGGCGCAAGGTTGCCCTTGTGTCAAGCAGGAACCCTCTCCTCTACGTCAGGGCGCAGGATAACCCCTTGTGAATGACCCTTGCTCACCCTCTAGGTGCGTGGCGTGAGCAGCCAAGGCGATTCCTCAGGCGTTGTTGGTTAAGCACTTACAATCACACACACAGTAAATACATCAATCCCCCCAGAAACGGACACCAGCCTTGGATATGTAGAAAAATACGCTTCTTTATGTAAAAATAGGTATATATATCTCAGCAGACTTATCACAAGACCAATAACGTTTTCGCTATGCCACCAGGTTGTAAAGCAGGCAAATGTTCTCTGTTCGTAGCTTCAAATGGACACTTTGTAGTCTCTTGCAAATGTTACTTGTGGTTCCAGTACTTACAGAGATCGACTCCGGCGAACGGGGAAATAAGGCGTTGCGGGCCCCGAGCCCGATACTGGAACTTCTTTCGTGATGTGGAGAGTCGGCCCAGGTCGGTGCGACTCTCAGCTTGGGAAGTGGTCTTGGGTCCTTGATCAGCGGGTGTGGGCAGGTAGGCAGGCGCGGCCAGCGACCCTCAGCACGGCGGTGCAGGGGGGTCTCCACAGCGGGGGCGGCGCGGCCTGAGATGTCCGGGGATAGCGAAGCGGGGTCACAGGGCACGGTCAGTGCAGCTGGATGACCCGGCGTAGATCACAGTCGTCGGACGGCTTCCGGCGGGAGGGGTGATAGCGCGTTCAGCACGCTCCAGTGGCAGGCGGTGACAGGGGTGCAGGCGACCTACCCCGGGGACAGAGAGCGGCTCCGGACGGAGCGGGGCTCTCACGGGGTTGCAGCAGGCGAGCTCCTGAGTGTCACGGCCCTAGGAGGGGCGATGAGGGGCGCAGTCTCTTTTCCAGCGGGATGCCCACACGGCTCGAATCGGAGGACGAGCAAGAGCACAGAGAACCCACTGGTCCTGGGGTTCAGTTCAGGGGGCAAGCTCAGATCAAGCCCTTGGAGAATGTTTAAAGCACAAAGTAGCAAAGTCTTTTCAGTAGTCTCTTCCTCTCCTTTCTCAGCAAGGCAAGCAGCAGGCCAGCTCCTCCAGCGTCTCCTTCTCCTTCTAGTCGGGCAGAGGTTCTTTGTGGTAAAACAGGATTCTGATTTCTTAGGAGCCAGGCTCCTACTTTTATACCATGATTCTTTTGTTCTTTAGCGCCACGGGGCCTAGGCCTGGCTCAGTCCAGTTCTGGAGTACTTTGTTATGGTGACTCTGCTCTTTCCTTTCAGCAGCAGGGCAGAGACATCAGCCGCCCCACAGGGGGCGGCGCCGGCTTTGTGGTGGCAGAGCACAGGTCTATTCAAGAGTCAAGGTGTACTCCTCCCACCCATCCTGGTGTAATCTCCTGGCCCACCACCTGGCAGCCAACCTGTCTCTGGGGATCCCCCCACCCTGCTCCTTACTGTTGCTAGGCAGAACACACACACACACAGCAGAGGCGGACTGAGAGGGTCAGGTCAGTAAATACTAACTTTCTAAAAGTAGTATTTAGAAACCCAGGATATTAAAATAAACTTGGCTACAAGAAGTATTTTATTATTCTGAGTTCAGGCATACTAAACTTGACATTCTACCATGCTCTATGAGTCCACGGGGGTCACAGCGTGTAGTGACTCCAGCAGCCCATTCTGGCCTATGGAGAGCAGGTAGCCTTCAATAGTGAAAAACGAAAATGGCTGTAATTCACTACTAAGACATGCCACACACATCAGGGCATGTCCTACCTTAGGCCTACAATGCACCCTGCCCTTGGGCCTACCAGAGGGGTGGCTAATATGTAGGTAAGGGAAGGTTTAGGGACTGGCAAGTGGGGGCACTTGCGTAGTCAGCGCGACGGTCCCAGACCGCGCACAGGGTCTGCGGTGGCAGACCCTAGACACATTTTACAAGGCCGCTTTCTGTGGGTGGCGCAACCAGCGCTGCAAGCCCACCAGCAGCATTGGCATTCACAAGCCCTGGCACCCCTGGTGCACTTTACTGGGGACTGACAGTGAATCCAATAAACCAATCAGGAACATCAATTACAGGTACACTTTACCTAGGGAGCACTTGCACTGCGGCACGGATTAGCCGTGGCGCAGTGCCCTGAGCGGACAACACCAGCAAAACAATCGAGGCACACCATCAAAAAGTGGAAGGGAAACTCACGCCAAGGTGCCAGGTCTAACACGTGTCCCCTCCAGCTGAAATGTGGGGAGAACTACCCTTGACCAGGGGGTTCCTCGTCACTAAGGCGGAAATACCTGGACAGACCGTCAGCGTTGGCGTGATCTGTACCAGGACGGTGTTCCACCGTAAAGTCCATACCCTGTAGGGAGATGGACCACCTCAACAGCTTCGGGTTCTCACCCCTCATTTGCATCAACCATCTGAGGGGCCTGTGGTCCGTCTGAACCCGGAAGTGAGACCCAAACAAGTAGGGTCTTAGCTTCTTCAGCGCCCAGACCACAGCAAATGCTTCTCGCTCAATGGCACTCCACCTACTTTCCCGTGGAAGTAACCTCCTACTGATGAATGCTACGGGTTGGTCCCAGCCCTCCTCAGTCATCTGTGAGAGAACAGCCCCTACACCATGCTCTGAAGCGTCTGTCTGCACTAGGAATTCCTTGGAGAAGTCAGGGGCCAAGAGCACGGGCGCCGTGCACATGGCAGTCTTCAGGGTTTTGAAAGCTTTCAGACAGGTGTCAGTCCAAATCACGTTCCTGGGCTGCTTCTTGGAAGTCAGCTCTGTCAAGGGGGCAACAATCATTCCATAGCCCTTGACAAACCTCCTGTAGTACCCAGTGAGCCCCAGGAAGGCCCTCACTGCGGTCTGCGTCTTGGGGGGTTCCCAAGCCAGGATGGTCTCAATTTTGGGTTGCAAGGGTGCCACCTTGCCACTCCCCACTTGGTGTCCCAAGTACACCACGGAACCCTGCCCGATCTGGCACTTGCTGGCCTTGATCGTGAGGCCTGCTCGGCGCAGAGCCATCAACACTTCCCAGAGGTGGCGCAGGTGTTCGGGCCAGGTGGCACTGAACACTGCGATGTCATCCAGGTAGGCGGCACTGAACGCATCCAGCCCAACCAGTACCTGGTTGACCAACCTCTGAAAGGTGGCAGGGGCATTCTTCATCCCAAATGGCATGACTCGGAACTGGAAGTGCCCATCTGGTGTAGAGAATGCTGACCTCTCTTTGGCCCCATCGGTCAAGGCGATCTGCCAGTACCCAGACGTTAAATCAAACGTGCTGAGGAACCGGGCAGCCCCCAGCCGATCAATGAGCTCATCAGCTCTGGGGATGGGGTGCGCGTCAGTCTTCGTTACTGAATTGAGTCCTCTGTAGTCCACACAGAACCGGAGTTCAGGTGTGGCTCCCGGCGCAGCAGCTTTGGGGACCAAGACCACGGGGCTGGACCAAGGACTGCTGGAGGACTCAACCACCCCTAGCGCAAGCATTTTGGAGACCTCCTCCTTGATGCAAGCTCTGACCCTGTCAGTTACCCTGTAAGCCTTGTGCTTCACAGGTAAGCTGTCTCCTGTGTCCACATCATGGACGCACCAATCTGTGACACCAGGAACCAGGGAGAATCTATCGGAAAACTGCCCCAGCAAGTGGCGGCAATCTTCCTGTTGTTCGGGCGTCAGGGTGGGTGAGAGGTTAACTCCATCCACTGACCCTTCTTTCTCAGAGGCCACTAAGAGGTCAGGAAGAGGCTCGGTCTCCTCTTCCATTCCATCATCAGTGGCCAGCAGCATGCCCACTTCGGTCCTCTCTAAGTGGGGCTTAAGGCGGTTAACAGGTAGGACCCTCAAAGGGTTCCTGGGAGACTGCATGTCCACCAAGTAGGTGATAGGACTTTTGCGCTCCACAACCTCAAATGGACCTGTCCACTTATCCTGAAGTGCACAAGGCTCCACTGGGGCCAAGACCCACACCTTTTGTCCAGGTTGAAGCTCTACCAGAGTGGCATTCCGGTCGTACCACCGCTTCATCTCCTCCTGGCTGGCTTCCAGATTTGCCTCAGCAAGTTGCCTGAAACGCCGAGTCTGGTTGCGGAAGGCCAGCATGTAACTGTATACATTCTGGGGAGGTTTCCTGGGAGATTGCTCCCAGCCTTCCTTTACCAAACTCAGAGGTCCTCTTACCGGGTGACCATACAGAAGCTCAAAGGGGCTGAACCCTAGAGACTTCTGTGGCACCTCTCGGTAAGCGAAGAGCAGGCATGGCAAGAGGACGTCCCACTTACGCCTCATTGGACCGTCCAGGCCCATGATCATGCCTTTGAGGGTTCGGTTGAATCTCTCAACCAACCCATTTCCTTGGGGCTGGTAAGGAGTGGTGAACTTGTAAGTTACCCCACACTCCTTCCACAGGGATTTCATATATGTGGATATGAAATTGGTCCCCCTGTCGCTCACCACCTCTAGAGGGAATCCCACTCGGGAGAAAATTCCCATCAGTGCCCGTCCCACCACGGGGGCCGTCACTGTCCTCAGAGGGATGGCTTCAGGGTACCGGGTGGCATGGTCCACCAAGACCAGGATGAACCTGTTGCCCAGGGCTGTCTTGGGGTCCAGAGGCCCCACAATGTCAATACCCACTCGCTGGAATGGCGTACCGACCACGGGGAAGGGCTGCAGAGGAGCCTTGTGCTTCCCTCCGCTCTTACCACTTGCCTGGCAAGTCTGACAGGTTCTGCAGTAGGAATCTGAATTCTTGTGCATTTGGGGCCAGGAAAAGTGGGTGACAAGCCTGTCATAGGTCTTGTCCATCCCCAAATGTCCTGCTAAAGGCACATCATGAGCCAGCCCCAGTAGGAAGGTTCTGAACTTCTGGGGTACCACCAGCACACGGGCTGACCCAGGTTCAGTGGCCTTAGGCTCGGAATACAGGAGGTCACTCTCCCAGTACACGTAATGCGTTTTGGCCTGAACACCATTGGCCTGGTCTGCAGCCTGTTGCCGCATACCCACGAGAGAAGGGCATTCTTTCTGCTCCCTGCAGAATTCCTCCCTGGAGGGACCTCCTTCTTGCTGCCAATGGGTCAGCTCAGGCAGGTCTCCCAGTTCGGCAATCTGTTCCCCGGTAGGCTCCAGAGCATCCCCCTCCGGGTCTGCTTCCTCCTGGGCCGTGGGAACTTCGGGGGCCGGCTTCCAGCGCCTCCTGCGCCTTCTCCCTAAGGCCGGTTCCTGGACCTCTCCCTCAGGCTCCAGGACCCTCTCAACACCCCTACTGGCTGCCATGGACCGGGTGGTCACGCACGCCCAGTCGGGTAGACCCACCATCCTCAGATGCGTGGTCTTCTCCACCTTTTCCCAAGGGGAGCTCTCCAGGTCGTTCCCTAGCAGACAGTCTACAGGCATGTCAGTTCTCACAGCGACTTGTAGAGTACCAGAGACCTCCCCCCACTCAAAGGGAACTTGAGCCATTGGACAACGACTCTCTATGTTGTCAGCATTGACAACCCTACAGTAGGCATTGGGTACAATCTGCTCTTGAGACACCAGGTGTTGCCTCACCGAGGTCACGCTGGCTCCTGTATCTCTAAGAGCCTCAACCTTCTTTCCATTGATGGTCACTACTTGCCCATATTTCTTAGTGTTAGAGGGCAAGTAAGTTTCGGGGACCATCTCACTGTCTCCTAGCGAGACTAGGGTCATCTGCCCGGGACCCCCACCCTCCTGGACTGCTACCTCCTCCCCAAAGTTAACACTAGCTACTTGCCGGGGTGGAGCACCAGTGGGTGCGGTCTTACCAAACAGGCGACACTTGGGATCAGAGGCAATGTGACCCGGGTCACCACACCTATAACAATTGAAGGGCCCCTTTGGAACAGGTCTACCTGTCGGGGCCCCGTTCTGCTGCGGGGGTGGGGGAGGCTGAGAACCCTTCTGCTGGTTCCCTTGGGAATTACTTTGGGGGCCTTTTTGGAACCCCTTCTGTTTACCCCTGTCCCCCCCACTCTTCTGCTGGGGACCCTGCCCACCTTTGGCGGAGTCTCCCACTTGACCCTTGTGGACCCTGGTGCTGAGCCAGCGGTCCGCCTCCTCAGCAAGCTTCCTCGGGTTGGACAGCTTGCTATCAATCAGGTGCTGGCGTAGCTCAGGAAAACATTGACTGGACAAGTGCTCCCATGCAATTAAATCAAGCAGCCCTTGATAATCATTCACTTTGCTACCCTTCACCCAACCATCCAGTGCTCTGCAGAAAAAGGTTACATACTCCACATACGTACTCTCAGGGATCTTCTTAGTCTCCCTGAACCGCTGTCTATATAGCTCAGGAGTTAACCCATACCTGGTCATTAAAGCTTCCTTCATATGGGGGTATGAGGCTTGGAGATCTAAGGGTAAATCTAACAGTGTGTCACGCCCTTCAGCAAGGAACCTTCCCCACAACCCCGCTCCCCAGTCTTTCTCAGGGACCCGGTGTGAAGACATGGCCACCTCGTAGGCTCTAAACCACTGCCCTATGTCATCCTTTCTAAAATACTCCTTTACTACATCTTTGGGGATGTACACCTTGGACTCTACCTGCACTGGTGGAGTGCTGCCACCAGAAGGAGCGGTGTCCAAACTGTTCGCCTTCAGCTCCAACTCCTTCAATCTGATATCATGATCCATTTGGCGTTGTTGTGCCTCCAGGGCCAAATTCTGCTTTTCCATTTCCATTTGTCCTGCCAACTTTGCCATCTCCATTGCATGCGCCCTGTCTGCTGCCCTGTCTGCCAGCTCCTCTGGCGACCGGACCCTGCTGGGCTCCTCAAGGTTGTCGGGTGGAACGATGTCCCCCGCATTCCGTGGGTCTCTTGACTCCTTCCAGGCTCTCAGCGCCTTGGCGTACTGGGTCCTCCTCTTGAATCCAGCATGGGGTACTCGGAATTTTACACTGTAGCCTTTCAATTGCTCCATCGAGTAGCCTTCCAGTCTCTCCCAATCCACCTCATCTATTCCGGAAATCACAGAGAGTGCTCTTCCAGCGGAGAGTGAGCCAGGCATGGTTGCAGTAATGGCAGATGTCTCAACAAAGTTCCAAAAATGAAAACCTGTGGCTGCGTTATTTGGTCTGCTCTCACTATCTGGTGATTAATAATTCACTGTATGTAAATTACAAGTGCAAATCCGAAATCCCACCCGCTGCCACCAATGTTAGACTTGGGGGTCTCTGGTTGGCGCAAGGTTGCCCTTGTGTCAAGCAGGAACCCTCTCCTCTACGTCAGGGCGCAGGATAACCCCTTGTGAATGACCCTTGCTCACCCTCTAGGTGCGTGGCGTGAGCAGCCAAGGCGATTCCTCAGGCGTTGTTGGTTAAGCACTTACAATCACACACACAGTAAATACATCAATCCCCCCAGAAACGGACACCAGCCTTGGATATGTAGAAAAATACGCTTCTTTATGTAAAAATAGGTATATATATCTCAGCAGACTTATCACAAGACCAATAACGTTTTCGCTATGCCACCAGGTTGTAAAGCAGGCAAATGTTCTCTGTTCGTAGCTTCAAATGGACACTTTGTAGTCTCTTGCAAATGTTACTTGTGGTTCCAGTACTTACAGAGATCGACTCCGGCGAACGGGGAAATAAGGCGTTGCGGGCCCCGAGCCCGATACTGGAACTTCTTTCGTGATGTGGAGAGTCGGCCCAGGTCGGTGCGACTCTCAGCTTGGGAAGTGGTCTTGGGTCCTCGATCAGCGGGTGTGGGCAGGTAGGCAGGCGCGGCCAGCGACCCTCAGCACGGCGGTGCAGGGGGGTCTCCACAGCGGGGGCGGCGCGGCCTGAGATGTCCGGGGATAGCGAAGCGGGGTCACAGGGCACGGTCAGTGCAGCTGGATGACCCGGCGTAGATCACAGTCGTCGGACGGCTTCCGGCGGGAGGGGTGATAGCGCGTTCAGCGCGTTCCAGTGGCAGGCGGTGACAGGGGTGCAGGCGACCTACCCCGGGGACAGAGAGCGGCTCCGGACGGAGCGGGGCTCTCACGGGGTTGCGGCAGGCGAGCTCCTGAGTGTCACGGCCCTAGGAGGGGCGATGAGGGGCGCAGTCTCTTTTCCAGCGGGATGCCCACACGGCTCGAATCGGAGGACGAGCAAGAGCACAGAGAACCCATTGGTCCTGGGGTTCAGTTCAGGGGGCAAGCTCAGATCAAGCCCTTGGAGAATGTTTAAAGCACAAAGTAGCAAAGTCTTTTCAGTAGTCTCTTCCTCTCCTTTCTCAGCAAGGCAAGCAGCAGGCCAGCTCCTCCAGTGTCTCCTTCTCCTTCTAGTCGGGCAGAGGTTCTTTGTGGTAAAACAGGATTCTGATTTCTTAGGAGCCAGGCTCCTACTTTTATACCATGATTCTTTTGTTCTTTAGCGCCAGGGGGCCTAGGCCTGGCTCAGTCCAGTTCTGGAGTACTTTGTTATGGTGACTCTGCTCTTTCCTTTCAGCAGCAGGGCAGAGACATCAGCCGCCCCACAGGGGGCGGCGCCGGCTTTGTGGTGGCAGAGCACAGGTCTATTCAAGAGTCAAGGTGTACTCCTCCCACCCATCCTGGTGTAATCTCCCGGCCCACCACCTGGCAGCCAACCTGTCTCTGGGGATCCCCCCACCCTGCTCCTTACTGTTGCTAGGCAGAACACACACACACACAGCAGAGGCGGACTGAGATGGTCAGGTCAGTAAATACTAACTTTCTAAAAGTAGTATTTACAAACCCAGGATATTAAAATAAACTTGGCTACAAGAAGTATTTTATTATTCTGAGTTCAGGCATACTAAACTTGACATTCTACCATGCTCTATGAGTCCACGGGGGTCACAGCGTGTAGTGACTCCAGCAGCCCATTCTGGCCTATGGAGAGCAGGTAGCCTTCAATAGTGAAAAACGAAAATGGCTGTAATTCACTACTAAGACATGCCACACACATCAGGGCATGTCCTACCTTAGGCATACAATGCACCCTGCCCTTGGGCCTACCAGAGGGGTGGCTAATATGTAGGTAAGGGAAGGTTTAGGGACTGGCAAGTGGGGGCACTTGCGTAGTCAGCGCGACGGTCCCAGACCGCGCACAGGGTCTGCGGTGGCAGACCCTAGACACATTTTACAAGGCCGCTTTCTGTGGGTGGCGCAACCAGCGCTGCAAGCCCACCAGCAGCATTGGCATTCACAAGCCCTGGCACCCCTGGTGCACTTTACTGGGGACTGACAGTGAATCCAATAAACCAATCAGGAACATCAATTACAGGTACACTTTACCTAGGGAGCACTTGCACTGCGGCACGGATTAGCCGTGGCGCAGTGCCCTGAGCGGACAACACCAGCAAAACAATCGAGGCACACCATCAAAAAGTGGAAGGGAAACTCACGCCAAGGTGCCAGGTCTAACACTGATTTATTAATCCTTTTGAAATGATTATTTTGTACTATATACTGTCATTTTGTTATCCCCAGCCCTCAAGAGTCACGGGTGACTACCTGATTGACGAAACATGTGTCGGCTGGTTTCTTCTTTTGATGTTTCCCTTCTGTTGAAGGTTCAAAATACATTTCACCCAAAAGAAACGCTCATTGTTCTTTGACCCTGTTTCCATTCTTGCTTGAACATTACTATGCTTTTCATAGACATTTATTAATACTTATCCAACGTGTGCACAGGACTTTTGTTTCAACACCTGGAGGCATGGAAAACGAAAAGAACATGACTACTTTACCCTGACTGTAGTCCTTTCTTCCCCTTTATCAACAAAAACCTGCAGGGCTGTAGAGAAAGGATTACACAAATGTTCACCCAATATCTAACAGGGTCAATCTGTGGCCTAAGTACACCACCAATGTAGCAACAACGATAAATTCAACTGCGCAGCAAAGTGGGAACAGTGAGATAAGTTTAAAATAAATTTACAAAATGCGCCAAACACAAATAGCACAGGCAACAATTATCCCTGAAAACCTTTTAAAAGTTGAAGAAAACACTAATATTCCAGCTTTTCTACAGGGAATGAGAAATGAGTACTGCAGGGGGCACCTCATAATTACACGTTTCCAATTCAATATTTTCATTAAAACATCCTCTTTTAGAGTTGGGTGGTACAGGATTGTCTCCACTCTGTGGTGGAAGAGGTTAATCCTCAAGTGAAGGAGTCTCCACAAGTAATAAATCCTATGCTATCACCATGGCAGTACAGAGGTCTCTTTAACTGGAAGATTTTCTTTTACAGCCAAACACTAAATGAAGATCGTAGATCTTTTCAAAGCTTCCAGAACCATTTAGCACCGTTCTGAAATGCAAATAATACAATAAATAAAGTACAAAAACGCATCTTTTGTTAAGAGAACAATCGAGCTCTGAAATGAGGAAGCATGCCTTTTTCTTTAATAGGAGCAGATTGACAGCTGGCAGAGCGCCAGGCAGTCAATTAAACTTATTATTTCCCTTCAAAATCTATTGTTGTCTCTCAGCATTTTCCCTCACCATTTCATCTCTGTTCCTGTACTGCTGTCTGTTTTGTTTCACCTATCCTTTTTTTTATCTCACATTGTGCCTTCCTTCCTTCCTTCCTTCTTCCCTGGCTCCCACTGTTCTTCCTTACTCTCTTGTGTTTCTCTTCCCTTGCTCTCTTTCTTTCTTTATCTTTCCTCGTTCCTTTCTCATTTCCCCCTCCCTTTACCCCTTCTTACTTTCTTTTCTTACAGTAACCTCCCCACCTTTCCCTCTTTCCTTCTTCCCGTTTTTCCTTTCTTCCAGATTTCCTGTTTTAGCTCATTTCTTTTTACTCACAATATCTTTCACATTTTCTGTGTTCGCATTCTTAGTGTCTGATTCAGAAATAAACGTGTACATTTATACCACTACGCTTACACCCTCAATGGGATGCATCAGTCCGCATTTCTTTGAATTCACAAAGGTTTCCAAGAAAACTTCTGGAAACCTTTGACATATGCAGGCTTCCGGGGGTACTTCCTGGAATTATTTTATAAGTCCCCATGAGCCTGTTAAGGCAGGTCTGCATGTATAATTGCACATGGTGTTCAACTACTCATGCAAAAAGGCCTTTCAGATTTGGGAATTGATGCTTTCGTTTTAGTCTTTTCTTCACAGGGAGATATCTTTCCGATTGAAGAAAACCATATCGCGAGACTACGCCATTTTTGGGGGGCCGGCAGCCTTGCTTTCCCATTTCCACCTTTGTAATGGGTGTACCCTACACAGAAGTGAGGGTCTGATGTACAAATTGTCTTAATGTATGCAAACTCTCTAAATCAGCAAATCAGAGGGGTTGCCAATGCCAAAACCCTTTTCCCATGTACTAAGCACATATAAACAAATGTAACTCTTTAGAAAAGTGTTTAGAAATGTATAGCTATTTAGTATTTGGAAGGGGAGTGTATAGGCGTCCATTCCCAACATCAAATCAGTATGCTATATGTTAAAGTATTACAACTAAAATCTAGTCACCCTTTGTAAAACGATAGGTGTTGGAAACTGAGGCGTTTAGATTTACAATTCCCACTCCAATCTAAACTACATTGGGGAAGGTATTGGACACTGAAGCAGTATGAGTTACTATTCCATCTCCAATCTAAGCTACATTGGGAAGGTGTTAGGCACTGAAGTAGTTATGTTTACAATACTACTATTCCATTCCCGCTTCAATCTAAGCTACATTGGAGAAGTTGTTGGACAGTGAAGGGGCTACACTAACTATTCCCCCTCCAATCTAATCTACATTGGGGAAGGTGTTGGACACTGGAAGGGTTAGATTTACTATTCCCACTCCAATCTAAGCTACACTGGGGAAGGTGTTGGACTTTAAAGGAGTTAACTTACTATTTTCACTACAATAAAAAGTATTCTTAATATGAAATAAATATTTAAAATGTACATAATATATAAACTATTCGACATTCAGAAGGCATACAAGCAAGCAGACACTTTCTGGAGCAAGGCCTACACATTTCAAGGCACACATGGACATCATTTTAGAATTGAGAATAACATTTTTGTTGGACTTGGCCCTTTTTTGCAGGGTCATCCCTGAACTTTTTGCCTTCCTCCTGTATTGTTTCTGACCTGTTTTTGTTGGTTTTAGGACTCTGAGCACTTTACTACTGCTGATCAGTGCTAAAGTGCATATGCTCTCTGTGGAAATTGTTATGGTAATTGGTTGTCCATGATTGGTATATATGTCTTACTAGTAAAGTCCCTAGTAAAGTGCACTATGTGTGCCAGGGCTGATAATGCATATGCTACTAGTGGGCCTGCAGCACTAATTGTGCCACCCGGGTATGTAGCCCTAAAAAGAGATCTCAGGCCTGCCACTGCAGTGCCTGCGTGCAGTTTGTTAACTGCTTTGTTGCCCTGACAAGTGCACCCACTTGCCAGGCCTACCCTTCCCTTTGTATGTATATCAGACACCCCTATAGTAGGCCCAAGGTACCCCCCTGGGCAGTGTGCCGTGTATGTGAAAGGTAGGGCATGTACTGAGGTGTATACCTTATCCTGACAGTGAAAAACTGCCAATTTCGTTTTTTACTGTTGCAAGGCCATCTTGCCGTAGTACAAAATGGGGAATGCTGTGTAACATGTTTCCAGAATATGGATTTAGAGATGGAGTTTAGTGTGCCTGAACACAGAATTTAATAACACATCTTTTTGTGAAGATGGTTTTTAAATTGTGCGCTTAGAAACCACGCTTTTAGAAGTGGCTGGTTTCTTGTCCTAACCATCCTGCGTGCCTCTGGCTGGTTGTGTATTGACTGTCTGGTTTTGGATGTGACAGGGTCTTGGATGTGACAGGTGTCCTGACACCAGGGAGGAGTAGGTGAGACAGCAACAGGCTGGCCTGCATTTGGTGTGGTGGGAGGAGTAGCCCCTTGAATGTGAAGAGGGCTGTGCTGCTGCCATAAAAGGATCGCTCCACCTCCTGCTGAGCGTCTGAGGCCCAGACCCTCACAATCAAAGGAAGAGGGTGTGCACTGGCAGGAAGACACCCAGAACTGGTTTGGACCGGGCTCAGAGCCCCCTGAACACGAATACTTCAAAGGCATTCAGGGCTATAAATGTGAGAGCTGAAACCCCTGAACTCAAGATTGAACTCAAGACCGAAAAAAGATTGAAACTACTTCATGATCAAGAGGATCCTCTGCCAAAGAAGAACAGCTAAAGAGACTGACAAGAAGACTGCCCTTGCTGTGTGTACTGGGGCTGGCCTTCAGTTTGCTGATTTGACTAAGGAGAGGAAAAGGGACTTTGCTGTGTGCTGTGTCCCCCTGCTTGAAAGGACTTTGCTGTGTGCTGTGTTCCGAAGTAACTTGTCTCCAAGGGCCTGAGGAGAGCTGGTCCCCTGTTGTGGAAACTCAGGAACATCAAAGTTTCCAACCGTGTCTCAGCGACGCTTGGTGCGTGTGCTTTTGCATGCCTGAGACTGCTGTGTGGTCTGTGGTGCTGTTTACGAGGTGCCCCGTGACTGCATTGCCCCCGCAGCATGAAAGATCGTCCGCGCTGCTGTAGTGCTGTTTGTGGCCCGAGCTATCATCGTAACTAAGGCTGTGGGTAAGGATCACCGCTGCCGGCCTGAGCCGCAACGCGCTAAAGGATTTCTTGAAGCTAAGGAAGCTGCAAGGTGAAACGGATCGTGATCGTTGTTCGCCAAGAGGAATCTGCCCAAGATCGTCAACGAACAAGAAGGCAGCACCATAACCCGTCCGGCTACAGCGTCGCCTAGCAACAGAGCTGCAACGTCATCGGGACCACCCAGCAGGATGTCCGACGAGCGGGGAGAGAGAGAGAGAGAGAGGCAGCGCACCCCCCAGGTAAGGCTTGGACTCCTGTCAGGAGCCGCAAGCGTGTGTGGCTTGGGGAGGCATGCAGGAGGAGTACAGGAGTGCTCCGATCTCTCTCCCGCTGCACCGCGTTAGACACTCTGAGTCCACGAGCGTTCCATACCTGTCTAGCAGTACCGGGGTCGCCCCTTTAAGTTTACGACGGTTGTCTCTGTTGATGGGGCCTAGAGGTGCCCGAGTTGACCGCGCATATTGGCTTATAGCATTATTCCTTGCATTACAAACTGCCTTATTCTTGCACTCAGAACTGCATTATTCTTGCATTAAGAACTGCCTTATTCTTGCACTAAGAACTGCATTATTCTTGCATTAAGAACTGCATTATTCTTGCATTACAAACCGCATTATTCTTGCATTACGAACTGCATTATTCCTGCGTTACGAACGTCATTAGTACTTGCATTAACAACTGTCTTATTTCTACATTACGAACTGCATTATGAACTGTATAGCATTGCATTAGGACTGCATTAGATCATCGTAAACTGCTCATTAATACCGCAAGAACCTACAAATGATGTTGGCCTAATAACCGGCCAAGTGAAATATTATGAATACACATATGTTGGATTTCTATCATTTGGTCTCATCATATTTCTTTTGATAAAGATACCACTATTTTTATAAAATCAGTGTGGTGTCCATTTGTGGTGTTATCACTGTGCTACTGGGAGTGTGATTGCAAGTACTTTACACATTGCCTTGGAGATAAGCCAGGCTGCTCGTGCCAAGCTACCGGAGGGTGGGCAGGGGTTATCTAAGAGTGTGTCCCTCCTTTCCCTGACTAGAAGCAAGGGTCCCTATTTGGACTATGGTACCTACCTCAGCCAACTAGAGACCCCAAGTTCTAACAATTTTCATGTTCAATTATGTCATATATTGACTACTTTGTTGGGCACTTGCTTCGTCTCAGCTGCTCCAATTTCCTTGTGGGTTGGTGGGAGGAGCAAATTTCCTAAGCAAACTTTCCTGCCCGTGATATGGAGCAATCCTCTGGTTGCACTTTATTGATGACATGTTTATAATTTAGAGAGGCTCTGAAGAGCCTGCCCTTGACTTCATGGAAAAACTGAGGAATAGAACCATCAATGTGGATTTTACCTTTATGATCAGCAGACAGACAGTTGAACTTCTGAATGCCTTTGTAGAAGTAAAAACAGGCAAACTAGCTACCAGCTTATTTAAGAAACCGATATCAGGCAGCAGCCACCTGGAAACTCTCAAATGGAGTGTGCCTTATGGGCAACTGCTGAGGGCTAGGAGAAACTTGACCCTGAGAGTACATTTTTAAAAGAGCAAGAGTACATGTTAGCAAGGTTTCAGTAAAGAAGTTATCCCGAATGGGTGCTTGACAGAGCAGTTGAAAGGGTGAGGATCAAGGAGAGAGTCACCATTCTTTCCCAACCTAATACTGACCTAGACATTGATGAGGAGAGTCAGGCGAGGTTAGTGATTACATACAATAAGAGCTCCAGGAAGGTAGAAAAAGGGATTGGTAGGAACTGGCAAATTTTGTCTAATGACCTAACAGTTGGGCCCCTCTTAGAGGCTAAACCCGACTTCATGTACAGAAGGGGCCGCTCTTTGAGACATTACACAGGAAGCTGATATCAAGTTGGGGAGGGGGTTCAATGACTTGTTTCCATGTGGCAGATGCAGAGCCTATACAAATAGCCCTAGTAGCTTACAATAGGAGGTACCACATAGTCAAAGCACAAGGCAAATTACACAATTCCTCACAGTACTTTACATTTTTGGGTTTATATGCTGGTATGTCCCTGCAACAAGAGATATGCCCAGCTTTGAAAAGGATTCCTGAACCCATGCGACCAATAGAAAATGGAGAGCCACAGTACCCGATGGCTGGGCATTTTGAGAAGAATTTTCTGTACTGTTTGCATTTCTCTCCCTTTCCTATCCTTAAATATATGTTTTGCCCTTGTGATATTGCATTTTGTTATAGGAGGAAGGGAATCTCGACCAAAAGGTGGTCAAGCCGGTAGGCCTGTGCCACCTACCCATTCCTACCGTCCTGCACCTGGTCTGAGAAGTGCGGTTTCAGATAAGATTCTTTTCACCTTGTTTTGTTGTTTAGTATGGATTGTGTGTAATATACCTGGGCTTATGTATTTGTGCATGGATCCACTTTTGTAATCTATACGCATTGCCTTTAATTTTGGCACTATATTTATTTATTTTTTCCTGCACACATTATCCAATGCTGGCAACTTGATCTTTTCATATATGCAGTTGATAAGGTAGAAGACAGCACACACATAGTAAGAGGAAATTACAAGGAGAAATAAATACATTTATCCTTGTTATGCCACTGTTGGAATGGCACACCAGTCTAAGCATTCCTAGTTTTATCTAGGAATGTCCCAAAATCCATGGGTGACCTGCGCTGCCTTGCGTTACTCTAGATTTACTAAGTCATGCAAGGTCACATAAGGTAACCAATTTCATTTGGATGGACTTTGGACTTTTCATGACTGGCGTGCTCCTCCCCAGTGGAGGTTAGAGTGGTATGGGAATCTCTAATTTTGAATAGATAAACTAAACATAATTTAATTTAAAATGACAACATTTTTATTTTAACTAAAATATCTACATCAATAACAATTATTCAATCATAAATATGTAACAATTAAAAAATAAAGTTGTATTTAAATTGAAAGTTTAATGCAAATTTATACTTGCCATAAAATTAATCATACATTTTATGTTTATAAAAAAATATATAAACCATAAAACAATTTAATCTTATTACATTTAACACCCCAATACCTACTAATATCTTTACCTGCTAAACCAATAAAAATATCTTTACAAAATATATTTATATTGCAATTTTTTTTAAATATAGCATTGTAAATAGATTATTTAAATAGAAAGTATTTTCTTTATATTGAACTATAAAATGTAAAACATTTCCAATTTAGTTACTAAATATATTATGCTTATCAACAAATCAAAATATAAATAAATATTTAAATTTAAAACAATGAGAAATGAAATATAAAAAAGTAAAATTCACTACATCCATTTTCATGCTAAATCTAAAACATTGCAAATTTAAAACTAAATCAACTCCTTACTCTTTTCTCCTGCAATCCATGCATTCTGCCACTCCAAAAATTTGGGGGCCCATCAGGATGGCGGGCGAACAAAGTCCGCCCGCCACCGTAACGGTAAACTGTGCCTATTAGGATGTGTCAAGAATTCCTGTCATACAAGGGAAACACGCCCTTATGTAAACAGGAGAGCTGTTACATAACTCAAGGGAAACACGCCCTTATGTAAACTGGAGAGCTGTTACATAACTCAAGGGAAACACGCCCTTATGTAAACAGGAGAGCTGTTACATAACTCAAGGGAAACACGCCCTTATGTAAACAGGAGAGCTGTTACATAACTCAAGGAAAACACGCCCTATAAAGGGAGGAACCGGGAGGTACAAGGCTGTCGGATATTGTGTTTACACCGACGTACCTGCTTCGTGAAGAGCAGTGTTCCGGAGTGGTGCTCCAGTAAGGCAAGAACGGAGGTAGGTCGAGTCGTTACTCCCTGGGCCGTGTCTTGCCCCATCGTCACCTGTGAAGGACCCGGAAGCTCTACCGGTCAACCATTGAGCTTCGCTTTTTGACTCGGCTGAGTCCAAGCGCAGTGGCGCTTTTGCTGGTTGGAGTCGTAACTCCCAGCCCGACCAGAGACACAGGGACTGCCAGCTGTAACGCACACCAGGAGGTGTTTGCCGCGTTACAGACTCGGAAGTCCACAGGATCGATCGAGCGGCTGCTCTCGGTTCAGTCTTCTTGCTTGTGATTGGGGTATCGGTGACGCATCACCAGGAGGTGACTCCGCGTCCCGGTGCAGTCTGAGGAAGAGGTTGAGCGGCTGCTCCCTTCAGGTAGAGACCCCGGCTGGGTGTTTCCCTGACTCCTCGATTCTCCCCAACACTCTTCGTGCCCCTCACAGCCTACCGATTGGCATTGTCGGCCATTTCATTTCTGCCCTCTGTTGGCATACGCCGGGATCGGCGTATATGCAGAGGACGGTTAGGACCATCCGTGCTGTGCGCTGGTAACGTACTTAGCCTGGAGGATTCCAGTGACTATAACTTTTGTTTGTTCTTTGTATTTTATTTGCCTTCATTAAAAGAACTAACCCTTCACAAGTGGTTGCGTCCTCATTGTCGTGTCTGTTAAACGATCCTGAGACGTTCAGGGCGTTACAGGATGTGACCACTACCCTGGTGGTCGCATCCCGCATAATTAACATTGTGGCAGGCGGTGCTGTAAGCAGCACCCGCCACAATGTTAAAAAGGCATGTTATGCATTTGCATGCACAACGTGACAGGCACCGCGCGGTGCCTGCCACCTTTTGCATGCCAATGATGGGGGGTACCATGGGTACCTCCCAAGTGCACTCCCACCCCCACACATGGAAAGGCATTCTACCGCACCCATCATAATATGGATTATTATGGGCCTTTTCTGCCCGGCAGGCAATCGTGACGTTTGCCTGTGGGTGGAAAAGCGGTGGACGGTCTTTCCGTCCGTCACGGTACCCCCCGCCATGCTCATTTTTCAACATTTTAAAACATAAATAATTAAAGTTCATTAATATATTCTAATTATAATAACAAATAAAAAATGTGTAATTCAATTATTAATTTTTTTTTTAAACTAAAGAAATATTTAAGATATTAACCAAACAATTCCTTAATACAATTGTGCATTATCATGCAAAGTTCTTAAAGCAGCTAAAACTTAAAATACTACAATAACATAAAAAAATATTTGATATACAACTATATTTTTAACAATGATACTATTTACAAAATATTTGTCACGGTGCGACAAAATGATATTCTTACATATGATAGTCCTGTCCAAGATATCCTTGATGACACTATATTACTGTAACAATAAAATTGCTAAATGATATTTCCAACTCAATAGTTTAGTCACTCACCACTGACGCATCACTAGACATACTCATGTCTACGTCATGATGCAGTGGCCAGTTTATTGTTTTTATGTACAGGGCCATTATAGCAAACACCCTTGGAGTAGTAAATTAACAAAATTAATAAAAAGGTGAGCAAAACTGTGTTTATAGAAGGAACAGCCTGCGCAAATTGGAGCTGGCGGGTCCTCCAAAAAAGTTACAAAAGAGTCATTAGTTAAAAAAAACAGAATCAACAGAAGCAGGAAAGTAACAGAGGAGTGGAGAGGATGCCAGGAGCACATGAACATCATGAGAGGTCATAAAAAAAGACAAGTGGGGCAGGGGGTTGCTTGCAATGGACCAGATGGGATGCTGGGCAGCAATATAGAGAGCATGGGAAGGGTTGAATGCAGGACACAGGGAAGTAGAGAGAGTGCAAGAAAACACATGCATTTCCATGAAAAGGCAAAAGCAAAAGAAAAAAATTGTTCTCTAAATGTCATCAGTGGAAAGATACGAATCATACAATCAAAATGATGGTAAAGATGTTATACAAAAAGAGGCAAGAAAGTCACCAAATAAAAAGCAAATAGCGCAGAGCCCTGCTTTGCATTACTTAGCACCAAGGGGGCGTACCATGGTTGGAGCATGGGCATTCCCATGGAACCACCCATGGTTTCTGACTCTAAACCCAATTTACTAAACAAAGTAGACTGGGTTTAGAGTCAGAAAACTGCACCCTTTTAAAGTAGGCGCAAGGAAGGAGAAATGCTTTCATTTCATCTTCCTTTTCCGACTTAGTACTTGTGCTGCACTAAACGGCACACATACAAAGAAGGAAAAGGTTTGAACTGCGTCTCAGTACGGCATTTTGGACTGGAGAGAGGAGAGGGGAGGGAAAGAGCCTTATTTTAGTAAATTTGACGCTCTCCTTTTCACACAGCGCAGCATGTACGGCTGCTGCAGTGCACTGTGTGGAAAAGTAGTAGATCTCCCCCAAGGTGTATCGAGGGAAAGTGGAATGGAACAAGAAAGAGAAACAGAAACACTGCCTATCATCAAACTACTGGTTGCTCAGCTAGAATTAGTCTGCACTACAGGAGCATTGATATCTAAAAGGTAATGAAGATTTTTAGCATGACTATGGTTCATATATTGGGGTTTGAAATTTAGATATTGTCTATAAAACAGCTGCTGTATTTTCGCTTCTTATGTTTTTTTCCGAGCTGAATTACAATTAAGGTTGATTGAGTTACTATGAGTCGCACAGTTATAATTGTTTGTTGTAGAGAGAGAGAAGCATTCAATATTAGGAAATAGCTCTTCATGCTGGGTTTATGTTCAAATTGACAAGAGGATAACAGTAATATGAAGATCATTTGTTAATATTGCATGCTTAGTTTCTACTGCTGGCAAACATATATTGACTAATACTGATATCAGCATACCATACAATAATAATTCTGTGCCAATATAATTCTACCGAATTTTACACAAAATAGTTAATGAATCACATAGGTAACTTCTTGTGAAATGGCAAGTGTAATGAGGTTCAGATTTCTGAGGGTTGAGTCTTAGTGAATAAATAGGTATAAAGAGGTTGTAGTGCAACTGGGTGACTCCTTGTGAATAAAAAGGTGCTAAGAGTGTTCTATTCTAACCAATGAATACATTTGAAAACAAACAGATGTTACAGAGTTTGTAATCTTAACGGATGCTTGCTTCTGAAAGTGACAAGTACAAGTCTATACCCTTGTGAGATACTTCTCTGGTTTCAAAATCTCTTTTGTTGACTTCAAGAATTCTAAGTCCTGGCTGCAAGCCCAGCAACTATTTATAAATATGCAATTGTCCAGCAAGGCTGCTATGGGCTATAAGGAACTTATACTCTAAGTTTTCAAGATAACAGCTACCATTGGTAAGTCTCATAGGAGTCCTGGGGGCTCACAGGTCACGAAGGCCACCCATCTCCTCAAGCGTCTACCGACGATACAGTACATCGCAGACAGACTCGACCTCCCCAAAAGAACCATCATCACCCCCACCTCATAAGCCTCCTCTGGCTCCCTGTCCAGAGAAATGCCAGTTCAAGGTGCTGACTCTCGCCTACAAGTCCCTTCACAATACCGGTCCCTCCTACATCAACTACGGCCTGACCATCCACCCATCAACAAGATAACTCCGTTCTGCCTCCCTGGCCCTCACACATGTCCCCCACATCGGGCTGCATTGCAGTGGAGGTCGTTCCTTCTCCTACCTTGCTGTCAAGTCCTGTAACGACTTCCCACTCCACCTTCAAGCCTCCCCCTCCCTCGCCGACTTCAGAAAGGGACTCAAGACCTGGGTTTTCGACTAAGGCCCTCCATACCTCAGCACCTAGATACCCCCAGGGCGATAAGTGTGCTATATAAATACTGATTGAAGTCTTCATCCAAGTGTTTCAATAAATGCATCCTTCTGAGACCCCAGTCTTCTGCCAAAATAATCCCCACATTATGTGTATCCTTCTTTCCTCTTCTGCTCCTGAGTACATGCACATTCAGGAGCTTCAGAGTAGCATGTCACATGGGACCGGCTCATCATGGTAAGCACGTTCTGTGCCACGTCCAGACACCAACTAATGATAAGAAATTGCCCACAATACTTCTTTTGAAAAACGACAGGCAAATATGTTAGTAGGCAAGACTTAAAAAGCAAATTGAACAGAGCTAAGACTCCAGTGTTCCTGATGGCGTACGACACATAAAAAGAGATCTGTTACTGGTGCAAATTTGGATCTGGCCAACTTGAACAACCGTTTTGCATCCACTTCCACTAGGTTCATAACCAAGGTGACTGTGTTTATATGAATTGCTGGTTACATCTCTTGAGAACACATTTTGGAAGCCGCACCAAAACCAAAAACACTTTTGGACCTCCCTTTTGCAGGGGCTAGCTTTAGGCTGATTTATATTCACCAGTCGATGAAATGGGAGGTAAGGGCTTGAACATTGACACTTTCTTGGACTTCTGGTTCCACAGGTCTACAGCTCTCTAAGAGTTGGCAGGTCAAAGTCCGGTGAGAACAATTATTGTGAAGTTTCCAGGCTCAAAATTGTTGAGTATAGGTCAAGTCAACATCTAAACTCACATCTTTGGTGCTGGTGATGGAGGTGAGCTCCGGTGGCCAGCTGAACAATAAGGCTGCTGGAATCACAAGGCAGTGAATCGAGATCTTTGTCGTAGACATGTTAAGGCAGAGTTTGGTCTGTTGAAACCAAGCATCAACGTGAAAGAAGCAGTGAGCAGTGTGTTGCAATTCACTTTTTTGTAGCCTCGGGATGATTATGATTCTTGGTGTCATTGGCATACTTGCCAGTGACCGAGTGGGAGCAGATGATTCTAAATATACATTGAAAGCAATCTGTGGGAGGTTTAGAGCCTGCTGTTCTTTTAGTGGGATACAGCAGCTTAACTTAGCGAGTGGGGCCATCTAACCCTGAGGTGAAGCAAGCAAATTACCTCCCCACCACACTTTCGAAATCATTCAGCCAGCTTATTAGGACTCGGTGGTGCTGAAGGCTGCTCAGAGGTGACGTAAAACCAGACTATAGACCTTCACTGTAGCCCTTCATGTCTAAAGTCCACGAGGAGCTTTCGATGCATGAGGTGGGCAGAAGGAAGGCTGGAAGCCACTGTTGATGCAGTTTGTTCTCAGATGTAGTCACAGCTGCTTCTGGGAATCAGTAGTGGGGCGGGGAGGGCTTAAGGTGTGGAAGGGGTGGTGGAAATTTTTTTAATTAAAAAAGATCACATACCTGCCAGCTGCCGCCTCTCCTTCCTCTTCCTGGCTTTCGTTTGAACAGGTAGTTGGAAAGGTTCCCCAAAGCCAAGTGCTCTGAGCGCCGTGGTTGGGCGCTCAGATGGGGAATGGGAACCTGGGCATCTTCTCCACCGACGCTGTAATGCAGCCTGGGTGCAGAACATGCAAAGTGTGCATGGATGTTTGGGTGGTCCAGGAGGGCCGACCAAACCTTCATGTGCACTTAGGAGGGTGCCACCACTCTCCCCCCCTGCACTGCCTCCCCCCTCCCACAAACTTCCCCAGCACAGAGAAATAAAATGATAATAACATTGCGTTATTATCATTTTATTTTTCCTTTTTTGCCGTGCTGAAAGGCAGTGGGGCGACGCTCCTTCGCCTTAGCGGAGGAGCCGCCCCTCAGATGGCAGAAGACCAGCTAGCAGTGCAATACTAGTCTGTGTATAGCACCTCATCTTGGATTTGCTCTAGCTTAAATAAAAATGCTTCCTGTAAAGTACTTGATTTTTCAAGTCAATTTAAGAAAACTTTGTTCTGCATAAGCCATAAAAAACACATTATAATACAAAAGGTTCCTCACAGTGCCTCCGGGGACAACTATTCCGATTTGCCATGAGGAGCCATGCCTTACTCATTTGGAAGGTGGGTTGGGATTGCACCACGCCCACTGTGGATCAAGTCGTGGATAGACCCAGAGCAGCTGTGGTTGGATCCTGTATCTCTGACTGACGTCCCCCAAATGGAGTGTCTCGGATCCCATGGCTCAAGTACTTAGAGGAGTCATTTGGGAAAATAGGTATGAAGGATCTGTTTGCCAGTCCTCATTTGATCACCTTAAAAAGCAAAGAAGAATACAAATTTTGTTTTTTAATTTACCAATCAGATCAAAGGTTGCAGAAGGCCCAGTCTATTGCATCACTTATAAAATATATCCTGATCAGTAACACATCCAGTCCAGAACAATATCTTGTTTGGGTTGCAAATCCTGCCCATCGCTGCTGTCTTTCTCTCTTCAGATTTTTAATGATACACTGTAGGGTTACCTTTTCACTACAATGTGCATGTTCTCTTGAGTTACCTACTCGTCTGTGTGACCAGGTAACAAAACAGCACCCGTCATTTTATTTTGTTCTGCTCCTTAAATGCAGCACCCAGACGAGCCATTTCAATGCCTAATTTAAGGAAGGGAATCTAAACTGAGAACAGATAGGGAAGGTTTGCTATTTTTACCGAATCTTTTTACCTTTGAAATATGCTATGCTGTACTCAATTTTATTAGAAGGGCATTAGTAATCAGTAATAAGTATGAGAATGTTCCTCTGTTAATAAGGTTTCTGCCCTTGTCTGTTTTAACAGCTCTTGAAGTTTTATGTCATTGGCTGTTTTTAACTGCCAAGGCAATTTCTTTCCAGATTGAGTAGATATGCAGCTGTGTTTCTTCTGGGAATAAATGTTCTCTCAATTATTCTTAAATCCCGACAGAAAGCTTGATTTTTCTTTCAATAAAGAAATGCATAGATACATTTTGCTGAAATCCTGCACCACCAGAGAATAAGAGGCATGGTAACTAGAAAATGATGCTGAGTGGCGCAGCAACTCATCTTGCTGTGCTGAGCTGCACCATTAGGAAAGTGCAGGGATGTGTTGTATTTTCAGCAATGCAACACATTCCTGTGCTTTCCTCTTTGCTGGCGCACAATTTGCTTCCTAGCGTCAATGCAAGCACCCTGCAAGTGTGCCGGATTTGAAGGGCAGATTGTTTTTGTGCAAGAAGGGACACCTTCCTGCACAAAAACAATCCTTGATGGCCTTTTTCGCCTTCAATGTGTGCTGCAGAAAAATGCGTGAAAGGGGCCATATTTACAAGGCCATGAAAAGCTGCACAGGGTGGCTCTGCGTGGCCTTGTAAATAAGGCTCAGTTTTGTGTGCCATTGGACCATCAAAAAAATGATGCTTCGGTGGCGCAGGGGCCTTGCAAATATGTCCCTAGTCCCATGCGAATTGTTTGTTTACTGACCTGGCATGATGTAGCCATCCAGGATAGGGCTTGTGTTTCCATAGAGGAGTGCCAGGAGGCGCAATATGTAAGCATTCTTTGTCCTAAGTAATACTTGTACTAATAATGAAGTAGATGTAAAATGGAGAAATCCAGATTTGTGTGATTAATAATATTTCTGCAATATAGACCCTTTTCATCTTTGTCAGCTATTTGAGCACACATGTAGCACCCATATTGTAGAAGATGTCTAGTTCTCGGTATAACCAACACTGAAGGAAGAAATCCACACAAAATGGCTTGTGGGTTTCAGACAGAAGCCTTCAGGGCTTATGCAGCAACCTGAAGCATAGAGTAGCATGGCAGAAAGAGATTACTGGGGTCCAATTTTAACAATTTGAGGTGCTTAGCAGTGATGTCCTGACGTCACGGTCCTACTGCACCCAAGGGATTCCCCTTTAGCACTTTGCTCTCTCAGGGCCACATGCATCAATGAGAAACCTGCTCGCAAACGGGCAGATTAGCAGAATCTGCCCCTTTGCGACCGGTATTTTTGCATTTGGGATGCATCATCCCAAATGCAAAAATCGCTATTTAAGGAATCTCTAAATAGCGATTCCTTAAATTGCGATTGCATTTAAGGAATCCCAAATTGAGATTCCTTAAATGCAATGCATGAAAGTTTAAAAATTAGCGATTTCGCTAATAGGGGAAGCAAATTACCATGAAGTTGAACTTCATGGTAATTTGCAAAAACTTTGAAAAATGCACTAAAGTGCATTTTTCAAAGTTCCATTTTACACACACACATGCCCTTGGGGCATGTGTGTGTGCAAGATGTATTCATATGCAGATTTCAGGGGTGCAACAGGGTGTCCTTTTTGACGCCCTGGCACCCTTGAAATAGCATGAGCAATTTGCGATTCTCTAATTGAGATTAGCAAATTGAGAAAGTCCTCCAATTCATTCCTATGGGCCTCTAGGCCCATAGGAATCAATGGGGAGGTATTCCTTAATTGCGACTCGCAATTTGCGAGTAGCAATTAAGGAATGTTTAGAAATCGCTATTTTGTAAGCGATTTCTACATGCATAGCCTTTTGCTATTCCTTATTAGCGAATCCTTATTTTTCGCTATTAAGGAATCGCAAATGGCATTGTTGATGCATGTGCCAGTCAGTCTATAAAGACAGGTTATTACAGGTTCAGATTATAAAATTACTTTATTTAACTGTATCCTTTATGGACGGATTGTCTTTTAAGTGCCTTCGTTTTCGAAAATAAAAATGCGACATATACAACAAAGATAAACAGAGAAAACGAGAAGTCTCTGCTTCCTTCCCAGCAAGAGATACGACCCCTAATACTATTATAGCGCTTACCTGCTAAGCGCTATAAAATACTCCAGAAGGAGGCCAGGGGCCATTGTTATCAAGTGGAGGTGTTTGCAAAGCGCATGTCAATGTCTTTGGAGTAGCACAATGTGTGGTACTTGGGGAAAGGCATGGAAAACAGTAGCATCAAAACTGCAAGTTAAACTTTAAAGGATAGATGTTTAAGTTTCTGTAAGTGATTTTGATATAAGTTACTGGTTTAGGAATCGTAATGACTCGGCAAGTGAAGCACCCACCTAAGCCTAACAAGCACTAATGGCCTCTGTCTGGGCTGTAGGGACAGATTTCAGTGCTGATGTCCACAGCTGTGCACAGTCCACTGGAGTCCACCAGCCTCAGGCCAGTCATTTAGGGGTAATAGTTGGCTTTGTTTTCAGAATAGCAATTGAGGTTGGTACAAAGGTTCAACTGCCTGTACCACAGGTGAAGGGTTAATAGAAACGCAATTGACACAACAAGGACAGAGCTGAAGACATAGATTTTCTTGGGTATTTTGTCTTCTTTGTACTGCAACCAATCTACCATTATAGTCCAGCATTTCACTTGCTCTTTTTGATTAAAAAAGTCCCTGTTTGACAAACACACATTTTTCACACATATTTAAACACTGTCCCAAAATACACCCCCACACTGAGAGTATAAGTCGGGAACTACTTGGGCTAGAATGCGGTGGCCACTAAATATGGGTTGCGTGTAACCTCCTGCGGGTATCTCTCCATCAGTGTGTGAAACTGATGTAATGCCCAAGACCACAAGAGCCAAACAAAGGGTTTCTGCAACACAGCACGAGTAGACCATTGAAGATGTGCCCTCGCCCACCATTGAGGGTAACAGAAGGTGAAGGCCCTTCCCTACTACTCCAGGTAATGCTACAACTCGTATAGATCGTGTTGGTAGATTCAGGAGCAACTGGCTAGGGCCACATTGTGCAGTCACACAACAGCTCGCCTGGGGCCTCTTGGTCAGATGAACTTTTGAACTCACTGACCAGCAGGCATTATGTCTGAAAGATGCAACTGAGCATCATCTCCATAGGCAGCAGCCTCTCTTTCAAAGGACTGTCACAGTAGAGCTTTCTGGATTCTTTGGTCAAAGCTTGGTCTTAAGCTGGCAGAAAGATAGTCACTAGCTGAACCCTGACCTTAGAGCACAGGTTCTTACCATTGTATGCTGTGCAGTTCTTCCGTGGACAGTATAACAGCGTGGTACAAGGTACTGGGCAAGAGACCCTGTACTTATGGTAGATCTTGAACAGTGGGATCATTTAATGCTTTTGAATCTCCCTTAAAGACCCCAAAAGTACAAGTACCCTTCTCAGGCTTAGAAGTTCCAGGAAGAAGTAACCATAAGTCAACAGAATTAAAAAGCCAATTGAGTCTCGTTGGATCTTCAATAAACTCAGAGTACACTGTAGTGCTCTATCCACTAGGCTAACTCAAACAGTATTTTACTTTTGTAACAGACTGTACTATACTCCTGTTCACATGCTTAAGCTGAAAATTTCTAATAGAGATAGTGGTTGGCGCTTTGATTCAAATGTTGGTTCATATATTTACAATTGCATGTTCTAATGGAAGCTCTGTTCAGCAGCTATTGATGCGAGAGGCTTGTCCTTCTTCCAGGAGCAGGAAGCCACACAGGCTCCGAGTCCATACCTTATATAAACTACCAAAGGTCAGTCCTTACCATAGTCATTCGTTCAAGCAAACATACTTTATCCTTGGCTTGCACCAATTGATGACACTCTAAGGGCCTCATTACGATGGCGGTCGGACGAGTGTCCGACCGCAATAGCAGCGAGTGTAGGACCGCCTGACAAGTAGTTGGAGGTGCCACCCACCCACCAGATTAGGATGCAACAGCCATGTAAAAAATGTATAGAAAATTGATTTTTTTAAACATCCATGCACCATGTGCCAGCACTGACGGCTTGTCGGTGGCAGGCCACCCAACATTCTAATCAGGGCCTAAGTGACTATACATCAGTTTATGAAAATAACCCAAAATGTATACACATCCTGAACCCACCTGTGAGGACGGAGGTTCTAGGGAGCGATAATAGCAATACGCCCATGTTTATGACTACAAGTGTGCGATTAGTAGAAACGCTTGTTAAATGTTACCAGCCATAGAAGTGTCTAACAATGCCTTAGCACTTTTAATGAGCTGACCCATGAATGTTCTCACATAGCTCACTTTGAGAGCAGCCTCTATATTGCTGGTGACTGTGAAACATATATCTGCAACTTTCTCTTCAAGCAGGAATTAAAATTATTCCTCTCACCTTTCATATATACTTGCTTATAAAGTAGAGTGCACGTGCCATGTCCTAATAGACAAGCAACTTACTATAAACTGGGACAGAGATTTTTTGAGGGCATTAGTCTACCTCCCCCTGTGAAGAAGATTCCACCTCTGCCACACTGTAGAAGAACCTCCGCCCTAGCTAAAAGTGGCCACCACGTAAGTGGGTATTTTCTCCTTCAACAACTTCTAGTACCATGACAGGAGTTGCTTTAGTGGTAATACTCACTATTGGCACCCCACTCTGTGTAGCATGGCATAATTGCTGCCACCACGTGTTATTAATGTAAATGTAATGTAAATGTACCAAAGAATTGTGCTCCATTCTCAGTGCCAACATAATAGATATTCCAGGGATCCAGTATTATTTTGCCAGTATGCCAAAGGAATTTGTATGCAGTTTCATGAGTGAACATCATAGGACATGCACACGTGTCTATTTGAGACCGCCATTGAGCATGGTGGGCTTGCAAGAAACCAGTGCTGTAAAAAATGGTTGCAGTCCAGGTAGCTTTAATTAGGTGGTCAGTTCGACATGATATTCAGTGGCTCTGGCAACCGCCAACATGATGTTACTGAAAGCAGAGCAAGTGAACCTCCACCATTGCAAAGATCACCCTCCCCACTTTTCAGGTCTTGTCTACTAGATAGCTGATGCACTGTCTGTTGAGAGACATATTATGGTGTTACCAAGAACATAAAGGGGTTTAGAATACATCCATTGCTTACAATTTGATTTCTTTCCTCTTACTCTCCATTTACCTACTTCTTATTTGTCTCCTAGCTTGTCAATCTTGGGTGGTCCCTTCCATGGAGCATTGCCTCTTTACTGTCACTTTTGCTTGGCTGGCTTTTATGCTTCCACTGCTTGCTTATCAAGCACTACTTTTTACTTTTCGGTTCACGCTTCATGAGAGTGCATGCTTTTTCCAGCTGATGTGTGCTTTACTTCCTGTGCACTCCATGTTGTTCTCTGTCATCTGTGTGCTTCTTCTCGCCCCTTCCATGTTGTGCTCTTTCTCCGATACCCCAATCTGCTTTCTCACCCATGTGCTTCTCTCCTGTCATCTACAAGTTGCTCTCTTGCCTGTTGTTTCTCCTCCCCATGCCCTGCCCTGCATATTTTGCTTACTCCCACGCACGCCATTCTTTCTCACCATTTGCTTCATCTCCCCATCTCTGTACTGCCCTCCATTGCCTGCTCACTTTTGTGCTTCTCCTTTACATGCTCCATGTTGGTATTTCTCCTGTTGCATCTGCACCCCTCACCCTCCATGTTGCTCCCCCCTCTGTTGCTTCCACACCTCCATGTTGCTTCCACCCCCATATTACTTCTGCCCCCTATGTTGCTGTTGCACTTTTTTCTTTTTAGTTACTGATCCAGTTCAGATTGGTAGCAAAACAGCAAAAAAATGCCTGTGTCCTTTTGTAGGAGTGCATGTACATGGTGTGCACACCAACTAAAAGATGCAGGTGGCAACATCAAAGGCTTTTTCAAAATTCTTTAGCCATGCTGCAAAATATTGAGGATGTTTTGCAGCATGGATAACAAATATTGGCAAAGTCAATAGTTCCCAAAGGCAAGACTTATTAGCTTTGCCAATGCTTGTTAATAAAGTGCAGGAATGCATAGGAGGATATACTGGACTCCCGCTCTTTTATTACTGTTTCTAACTAAATTTTAACTTTGCCCATCATTCAGTGGCAGTGATAGCCAGCAATGGCATGCCCAGCCGTGCCCCAGTTTTAATCCGCAGACCTTCCAGTTCCAGCATGATTTAAAAAAAAAAAATACCAGTGTCAGCCAAGAAAATACTCCATAAGTCTACATGGCTCAGGCTTCGTGATCACTTTTAGACCACGCTATGGGAATGTAGAGTTAATGACCTTAATCACACCTTTCAATAAATCGTGCCACATCCTTTGCTGCAGCATTTTTTTCACGAGGGCATATTGCATAGTCTTGGCTTCTGCCACATTGACTCATTTCCCTAGTTATGCTTAACACATTTCAAAGGAAATAAGCAAATGCACAACCTGAGTGAGTACATTTTTTATCCATGTAGACAGAGATTTAATAATGAGACTTTCCAAAGAGCAAAAATGCTACATGAAAACAACAATGTGTGCTGATCACTTTAGAACTTTTGTGGCCTGATTAGGGTGTCAGGCGGACCGCCACCGATTGGTCCAACTGTCACACCACGATGCAGGCGGTCGGACCACAGAAGTCGGTGGGAAAGACCGCCACCTCCAACAGGATCTACGATCCTGTCGGAGTTTGCGATTGGACTCATATCCCTAGAATGGTGGCCGTGTTGAGGCAGTCACCGCCGCCAGAATTGTGATGTCCATTTCCCACAGCCTTTTCATGGCGGGCTCAGGGTCAAAAAAAGGCTGTTGGAAAGGAGTTTGGGGGCCTCAAACAGGGCCCGTTCCTTGTGGGCCACTGCAAACTTGCCCAGGGGGCCCATGCAGTGCGCCCACGCACATCCATGTACTGTGTGCCATGCACCACATGGTGCATGGCACACAGATATTGGCAGGAGACTTGTTTGGCAGAAAATGTCTTTCACATGTTTCACAGTTCCCAGGACACATTTTTTTAATGAAACCTATCTCCTGCAGTAGGAAAATTATGTAAAAAGCATTTAAACAAAAGCCTTTCTTTAGTAATTATGTGTGATTATACTTGTGCAATAAACACTTTAGGTCCTATTCACAAACTGCATTTTGTGGTACATTTTGTAGTACTACTATAGTATTACAAACATACTGGAAAATGCGATCCACAAACGGACATGCGACAGTTAAGTAGTTAATGTGGGAGGGACATAGGGGAGTGGTTGGAAACTGAGGAATACTTACTACTAAATGAGAGAGCTTTAGAGAGGAGGGGCTTGGGGTAGGTTAGACAGGGGTTTAAAGAGGGACATGCAACCACACATGGCCAACTACTGGTACTGCAACACCCTCCCAAATAAAAGAAAGGAAGTAGGGATTTAAAATAAAACTCCAAATAATCTTAAATTAACTTGAACTATTTAAAATAGAATACAATATTAATAGTCTTTTTTTATTGAATAGTGTTTATTGATTTCCAATTTAGCTTACACAACTCCAAGGGCAATGGGAGTTATACATATTGCATTATGACATCATACTGCGGTGTAATATCTACTACATTTAGCACAATCAGAAATTTAGTATCAATGCCACTACAATCTTTTAGAGTTTCATATTACACTATTAACATAACATTTAAACCTCAATAGTGTTTGTCGTGCACTAGTGAAAGCACCTAAATAAACTGATAATGTTAGTCGTAGTATTTTATGCGCAGTAGTGTAATTAACAGTTTGTCGTCGGTAAGATTCGGACTGATTTTGCCTGCGTGCGGGGAAGAATTTAATGCTGTCATGTGCGTGTGGATGTATGGGTGCAACATGGCTTTTTCTTCATCTTGTGAAGATGAGGGAGTGACAGAAGGGAGGTGGGAGGGGCGGCATTAGCATGAACATGGCCTCTATGAGGTGGATCTCCTTCCACTGAGGATTCATTTGTCCCTAGAAAGACTCCGGGTCAGAGGGAGCGCAAATTAGTTTTGATTAAATAGATGTTAGACACCTTTTACAGTCTGGGGTATTGGTCGGAGTGGGGTGGCCAAGGATATTGTCGTGTATCAGCTCATATTCAGCCACTGGTGACCCGCGAAGGTGAACAAGCCACCACATTCCAGTACACTGTCAGCTGGGGACATGTCCATACCATATGTACAAACATGGCGTCAGGGTTGTACCATTGTGGGCAGATGTCAGGGGAGTTTGCGTACATTTGTGCCAACCTGTTTGGAGTGAGGTATGTGTGTTGGAGGTAGTTAAATTGAGTGTATATTTATATTCTGGCATTTGTGGATAAAATGTTCAGGAACCCTATGCACTGCACCCACTGCTTGTCGATCAGTGATGTTGATAGTATTCTCTTTTTTTCGGCCAACTGGTTACGGTTATGGGAGAGAGAGAGCGAGCGAGACAGGAGCCGCAGGAACCGCGAATAAGCAGGCACTGCACCCACCTGCTTCCCCCCGCTTGCAGGGGGCTGGAAAACAGGTACGGTGCTGCAGTGCGGCAGAGCCTGGGTAAGACTCAGCGGCGCTTATAATAAAACATACGAGACAACTGCTTTCACTCTCGTGGCCGGAAGACCCCGAGCGGTCTCCGGCCGTTTATCTATCCCCTCGGGTCGAGCCCGCCCCGAGAGGTGTAGGTATGCATGAGAATGGCAACATTTGTGAAAGAGAAACCCGGATGGCTCTCTACAGGTGCTCGGACAAGCGAGGAATGTCCAAAGACCGCCACTGGCATAGGCAGTGAGGATGAGATAGGTCCAGCCTCTGTATTTATAGGGACTGAATCACCCAATCTATCTATCACACTCACAATGCCCAGCCGGCCAATGAAGACAAGTCGCGCTTGGTAGAAGAAAAGGTCTCAATCCTGCCAGAACCTGGGAGCTATTTCAGGCACAACCATTGAGTGCGCATCAAGGCAGGAAACAAACTTTCAAGGAAGCCCCACTGCAGCCACTGTTTGGGAATCACTGGATGAGATAGCCAGCCCTCACAAAAATAAAAAGACTATTGCCTACAATCTGAGCAGACCAAGATCATACACAAAGGGAGTGCCTCCTCATGACTCAAATATTCACAAACACAAGGAGGGTTCATGTATCATCCTAGATTCCATGTCTGAGCCAAAGCTAAGCTATTCCATCCACAGATCACCCTCGCTATTACCTTTTGAACTTTCATGTGCACAGGACAACATGCTAAGGTCAGTCAGCACTTCCTTATCTACAGCGAGAAACGCTTTAACATGGCAATCGGAGAAACTTGAAATACAAATGGAAACCCTCCAAGTCATGGCAACAACAATGGCTGACATGGCCAAGAAAGTTGATAGGATGGTGGCAGTTAGCAGCATTGCAATCCCTTCCTTGGAATGCGGGTGCCCTGAGATAGTGGTCAAACTGGCATACCCAGCAACGGTAGTCACTTTATTGATGAAGGAGTTAAAACTTAAAATCAAAACCTGCTCAGACCCGAGAGCCCGGTGAATGGCGCATATGACCCCACAGAAGCCAGCAGGGACACACATCGCACTTACACCCAATTTGACCAGCTGGCAACAACTAAAGTAACTTGCCCTCTACACCCCGAGCCTTTGACAGGGCGTAGCAATCATACAGCGGACCCCGACCTAAATAATTTAGGGCCCAAAGGCTCGCAGGGCACACTTTTGACAGCACCACCAAGGACACGGAGAGAGAAGAAACAACTCAAAAAACAACAAAAGCACCTAATGCAACTACCAGCGAGAACCTCACGGCTCAATCCAATTAACCTGGTAGGCAAAAAAGAACTCCCAATGCGGACCTCTGAAGAAGAAAATAGTCATCCTCTCTTCCCCATAATTTGCAAGAACGCTCACATTCAGGCTTCACCAGAATTGGGCCTCTTAGCAACACAAACAACCACTGTGCACCCAAAAGTGCAGGCCATTATGGGAGCTTCTTCCACACAGATGGTGATGGTCACGCATGGGAACAAAGCAACACAGGCCCAGACTAAAAAGCCTGAGACACCCATCATTCTAAACGCTCATTTACGGGACACAAACGTCCAAGATAATGACCAGCTCACGCTGACCAGTGATCCAGGCACAGCCATCAAATGTCAGCACGCTGTGGGACCCGATTCAATGCTCAATCAGTTCTGCCTGGCAGGTACACAAGCCCTCCAACAATCAAAGCTAAGGAAACCTGTGTGGTGTCCATCGACACAGGGGGAGCTCCTCTGAACTGGCAAAGTACCACAACCAGGGCCTCAATCTGCAGCAGAGCGCCCAATGCCCCAAGGCAGGAAATAAAAGAACAAAGAAGCCAGGTCAATAATGAAAGATCAACCGGACAGCCTCATTGGGCTGACACTGGCCTAAGAAAATTGAATGTATAAGATCAGACCAATGGACTGAAGCAGGCTCCAAAGGCCATCCGCAAGATCCACAATTCACACTTAAACATGTTGATAGAACTCCAACAACACTTCTCAATGACACCAGCTTTAGGTCAGACATCTTAGCTCTTGGAGGAGGCCAGTCAGCAAAGATGGAGCATCTGAGCCAGGAATAACCCACGCACCTACCTACAATAACCGGACAACTATAGATTACATCTTACTGAGTGAGCGGCTACAAAAAACATGCTAAACTACGCAGTGCTTTCACAGAGTGATCATGCTGCCTTGCTGCTGCACCTTAATGACATCAGCAGAAAGCTGTCATATCCTATGCCCTCTTGGAGAGTCCAATGGTGAAGAACAACACAGGCTCTTGAGGAGGATTAAATGGGGACAGACGTCCATCAATAAATTTGTCTCATGGAAATTCATTTTTACTTGATGGCCAGCAGGGCCTAATATGCGGGCCATTCTAGGCGAATGGGTAATACTTGCATACAAACAGGACACGCTGCTCCGAGAGACCATCACTCACAGCAAAACAAGTACAACAACTTAGGCCGAGCTCTAGTGATTATGCAAAGCACACAGCAATGAAATATGAAGCAAAGGGCATACAAAAAAGTAGAATCGGAAGCTGCCAAAAAGCAACTGTAATCAGCAGCAAAGACTAACACGCTTCTCATTTGGAAACTAAAACGGGAAACTACTGAGGCAAAATGGTTAAAGATCTTCGAGTTGTTGGCACCATGCAAGACTTACTACATGGGTCCCCCACCAGAGAGAACACGGCCCCTGCACAGACCTGGGTAGCTCACATAAAGTCTATGTACAGCGACGCACAGAAATCTATCTGTTTAAATGGTCACACCCCACGAGGAAGTCGGAAAACATCAGAGCAGTGCCTTCTGGGCCATTTGGCAGATTCCACAGTTCCAAGTGAGGCAGCAGTCTGCACCGTCTTAAAAAGCATCCGGCAGAAGGGAGCCCCAAGCCCTAATGGGCTGCTTGGCTCCCTTTTCAGGAAAGACATACATTTCTGTTCCTCAAATCTTTTATTGCTATATGCAGAATGCAGGACTCTGGAGGACATCCCGGATTCCTGGAGATGCTCACTGTTGCAACCAATTTTCAAAAAAGGGACAAATAACCGACCCAGAGAACTAGTGGATGATTGCTCTGCTGTTTATGTTCCTTCCGATGTTAATAGATACGTTTTCAGTGGGTTCCAGATATCTCTTGATTTAGAAGTAGGCGGAAGTAGCTCCGCATAAGTGAGTGATTGTTCCTGCCATAATATTAGATCTTGATTCCATTCCTTGAACTTGGGAGATCTTCCCCTTCCACATCTGCAAGTGACTCTGCGTTTAGGTATCAGAAACCCCAATGCCGTGTATTGCTTATATGCAGCCTCTACCTCATCAGTGTATCCTAAAACTGCTGTGACTGGCGAAATCTGCGGGGAAGATCCTATCATTTGTGCCATTGCATTAAATACCCGATGCCAGATTTGGTTAACCTCAGGACATTCCCATGCCAGATGTAGGAAATCAGCAATATAGTATAGGCGATGTAAAAACTTATAATGAATCATACGTAGTCTACTGTTAGAAGTAATATTCCCTGTCAGCCTGCTACATTCCACCCACTGCTTGTCTAGCAGGGTTATGCCGAGCTCCTCCTCCCAATTTATACACAATGTCAACTGGTATGGTTTACAAGATGTTTGCGTTCTATGGTAAATAAGGGAGGTTACATGTTGAGGCGGCTCTGGTTGTAATATCGTATGCATAGAGGGCAGAGTCTGTGGTTCCTTTGGGAACTCTGGGGTGACAGTCTTAATGCTTTGCCTGATTCTGAAGTACATAAATAGTTCCATAGTTTTTTTCCATGGAAGAATTGTTCTTTTGTCCGAAACTTACCATTTTCGTATAAGTTCCCCCATTCCTGTACATGTACTTTATCCAGTACCGGTCTACATGCTATTTCGTAAGTTACTCTCAGATCTGTATGGTACTTTAGGGGTGGTGGGGGTGAATATAGCATCACCATATCCAGTTTTCTTGCTAGTTTTCACCATGCCATAGTAGTACATGCTACCATGGTAGGGTCAGTGTCTCGAACTTTCGGTTTTGTCGCAATAACTCCGTTCAATGGAGTCGGGTCCATATATCCCAACTCAAATGCTAAATGTGGCATGTATGGGGGGAGTGAAACCAATATGTAGCGTAATGTGCCTGTGCACAAAGGTAGTATAATTATAGGTCGGGCGCTTCAAACACTCCTTGTGAGGAAGGGAGGGTCAGTACTTCCCATTTCATTCTAGGTTGCTTGCCTCTCCACACTAATCAGATCATCTGTGTTTTCAGAGACGCAAAGAATGGTCACCCTGTGTAATAGGGAATATTATCAAACAGGTAAAGTAGCTTGGGTAGTATCACCATTTTTCTAAGAGAGAACAGTCCTGCCATGGATAATGGCATGGCTATCCAGCGAGTAATGAAGTCAGTCACGGTGTCTAAGGCCGTGCCATAATTAATACGCTTTAATTCGGTTTTTATCTTTTGTAATCTTGATGCCTAAATATTTAACCTAGGTGTTGTTCAAATCTAAGGGATAATCTAACATAAACAGAGAGAGCATTTGTGAGGGGGAATATTTGTGATTTGCTCCAATTGATGTGTATTCCAGAATATTCCCAGAATACAATGAATTCACGCAGAAGTGGATTCAGATTCTCCTGAGGGTCTCTGAGATACGGTGTAATGGCATCTGCGTATAATATTAGAATGTGCCTGGTGGGGTACCGGAGAGCCCGTTCATTGTGATGCTTCTTCAATTTAGCCGCTAACGGCTCCGTGGCAAGAGCCAATAGGAGTGGGGAAAATGGACATCCTTGCCTCGTGCCACAAGTTATAAGGAAAGGTGACAAGCGTGAGCCATGAAGGAGGATTGTGGCTTGAGACTGGTGATAAAGTAGTTCAATCCTTTTATGTAAACTTGGGAGCATTCCCATGTGTCGAAGCGTTCCTAGGAGGTAGTCCCACTCTACAGAATTGAACGCTTTCATGGCGTCTAGAAAAACTACACCTGCAGCTTTGTCGGGTTCTATATCCTACATTATCAAGACGAGAGTGTGGAGATTATGGGACATTGCACGCACAGGAAAAAATCCAGCTTGATCCAACAGTACAAGGGTCCCCATTAAAAGATTTAATCTATTAGATAGAACTTTGGCTAAAATGTTGGTATCACACTTAATTTAGGAGAGTGGTCTATAGGACTCACAGTACTCTGCTGGTTTACCCGGTTTAAGCAAAGAGGTAATCAGGGCTTCCCTCATGTATAAAGGAAGTATCCCAGCCTCATTGGCTTCCTCAAACACTTTTAAAAAAATGGGGACTAGGTGCTCTGCATACATTTTGTAAAACTCTATCGGAAGATCATCCGATCCCTGGGCACGTCCCGATTTCATTTGCATAATAGCTGTTCATATTTTGTCTGCTTCTAGTGCCACAGCCAGGAACTTTCTCTGGGAGTCAGCCAGCCAGCTCAGTATGATATTTTCTTAGTATGGGGGGAGGTTGAGGGGTTGTTTTCTCTGTTTGGTGTATAGGGCAGAGTAGTATGTTGTGAAGACTTGTAAAAGATCTGGAGTGTTCCTAAAAGTGATAACATTGGATTCCCAGATTTCTGCAATGTAATTGGAGAATCTGAGTTTTCGAATGTAGACTGCTATAGCTTTTCCTGGTCTTTCCCCTTCCCCGTAGATGCAGGCTCTATAGTATTTACTTCTAAACTTGAATCCTCTCTCCGCTGTGTCTTTGTATTCAGTTATTTTGCTTCTGAAGGTTGCTTTTTTTACCCCCCCCCCCCAGTAGTGGAAATAGTTATTTCTTGTTCTAGATTTTTTATTTCAAGATCTAACTTTTTGAGCAGGTATTGGATATCTTGTAAGATGCCTTATCCATTGGAGATGCACAGTCCTCTCATGGTGACTTTAAAGGCCTAGGTAACACACAAAAAAGGAACGGGGGGGTCCTAGGGAAATTTAAAGACCTGCAAGAAGTTTTTACCCCAATGAGTAATCACAAAACACACAAATAACCTCTCGGGTCTGAACAACCTTAAAACATGAGCATGGAAAGGAAGAATGCTGTAATCAATCTGTGTCTAGAAACAGTGCCCTAATGAGGAAAGGAATCCCTTTTAAGGATGAATGCCCTCACTCACCAGAAGGTGACATGCTTCATCATTTGGGCTTTCTCCTCTCAGTGGGAAACCTGGTCCCACTAAGGGCTACAACCACAGCACTGAGAGGTGGGAGCTCAGGGATGTTTTTCATTTGTGTGGAGAAATAGGATGCTAAAATCCCAAAGAAGAGCAATTGTGTGATATGAGGGTGCAGCGCAAAAAAAATGTTTTAGAAAATGAGTGAATGTGATCTAAAACTGGCTAGTGCTAGTGAAAAATGATTTTTATTGGCTCATTAGCCCTGCCAGAGATAAAAAAAACAGTGCAAAGCACTAACCATTGAAAACTGCTTGATGAAAAAGGTCAACATGTTTCAGCCAATCACCATCTCAAGAGTATGTATGGCTTTCGTCAGGACCAAAAACAAAGCTGCTGCTATAAAGTGTAACTAAACGTGCAAATAAAGTTTGAAAAGACCAAACCAGTTATGCTCTTGCGGATACAGTCTCGCTGGAACTTGTCTAGAAGCAAAACAGAAAGACACAGAAAGAAACAATGTAAGCATTCAGATCCATTTTCTAAGTACTGATAATGTTTGAGGGAATGATGTATATGTCTCAAACATAGATCATTAACGAGTCCTCTTAAATGCTCAAGTAATAATGACTCACCCAATCTGTGGGACAAGTAGGCCCACCTCAACCTGGTTATAACTCAGGAAAGGGAGCCCCGCTCTGAAAAAATAATAAGCAAACGTAAGATAATCAATACGTTTTGCTATTTACTAGTGCAAGGAAATGTGAGTTATGTGAATATTCACCAACAATACTGATCAAAAAGGAGGCATACAAGCTGACACATGTAACACTGATTGAATCCAAAAGACCATAGTTAAAAAGGTCATGATTAAACAAACCACGACTTTACCTTGTTACGTTATGGTCACGAAAGGAAATGGACAACTCATCGTTGTGCTCAACTGAGGCATAGTAATGTAAATCAAAGGACTTAGGATTCAAAATGCACTTAAAGTGATCACTCAAAAAGAAGCTAAGCCTAAAGCACACATACTCTTAAAAACAAACTACTCTTAAAAGCGGGGAATGTGCCAATAGATGTTCGTTGTGAAACACACACATCACCAAACAGAACAGAGCAGTCTTAAGAAACAATGTGGCATATCGCTAAACTCACCTATCTGTCGGTACTCCGTCGTAGTACAGAAGTTGCAACCGGAGGTACCGACTGGGTGGTGGAATGATGTTAAATACTCATGTATGTTCGGCTCCGTGAACATTGATCAGGACCCCATAGATGTCTAAACGGAATGCCTGTCTCATTTCTGACGCTAACTCGTAGGAGAGTAATGTTTAGGAATAGCGCATGCGTGTTGCAGCTGCATAGAGTTGTCAGGATGATGTAGAGACTGACAACCACCAATGCCATGCGGCAGTATTGTAATGAGCCTGCATGAACAAATAATCATGGGATATAAACCAAAGCACTCGCATGAAGGTTTGTTTATTTTAAAAAAACGGAGCGCAAGCTTTATTAGTGTCAAGCTTAAGCAAAGTCCCAAAATGACAGGCACGAGACCAAAATTAATGATGCTGACAAAAAGCAAGGTTCACAATGTTGACAAGAGTAATTCCCAATTATCGCCTTCAGGCTGGGAAAACATTCAAAATCTAGCGAACTTTATATATAGGGGTAGCCATCCAATCATCAAAAGATCTCGTGTTGAGAATATAATCTTTATGATGATGACTACGCTCTGATGTCACGCAGGCCAAATTACCAATTTTGAAGTAAAGATCTAGTTAGCCATAGGTTCATTGATTTTACAAATGATGAACTCTCCGAAATAAAGGGCACTCCACCCTATAAGGACAACCAGGGAATATCTTCATTTAGCCCTGACGTGTCGCTTTTCATACGGAACACCCACCGCTGTTCTTTTCTAAATAGGAATTTAGAAATGTCTGTGATGTATTGAGGTATGGCAGGTTGCTCCAAAATTGTCCAACGGAGATCATCTGCTTGATGGTTAAGATCCAGAAAATGATTTGTCATTTTGGTTGCTCTCCTCTTACACCGAATGGTGCTCTTATGTTCCAAGATTCTTGTTTTAACCTTGCGTGTGGTCATACCCACATATCGCATGGAACAAGGGCACGTAATAAGATAGATAACATTATCACTATTACAATTGGTGTGTTTCTTTAAGACCCATGGTTTGGCAGTACCAATGTCAACTTCTTTCATATGTGAAGTCTGTGGGCAAACCGCACAAGAGCCACAAGGGTAATGTCCTACCACAGGCGGTAACCCCCATAATGACTGTTGTTCTCTGAGACTGTGCGCAATTCTAGGTCTGGTGTGTACAATGTGGTCTTTAATGTTAGCACTTCTTTTGAAAGCAAAGAGTGGAGGAACTAAAACCTCTGTGCCAGTATTAAGAATCTTCCAGTGTTTGAGAATACTACTCTTGATCTTGTTAGAATGAGTGTTGAAAGTGTTTACACAGGTGAGTCTACCCGAAGGTTCTTTAGGACGGGACAAATCAATCAAGGCTTCCCGGTTGTTGTTAGCAGCTCTTTTTCGGGACATACGGATGACTTTATTAGGGTAGTTCCGCTCTTTGAGTTGAAGACTCAATAGTTTAGCATGTTCATTGTACTTGTCAATAGTTGAACAATTCCTCCTAATTCTTAAAAATTGACCAAAAGGAAGATTCTCTCTAAGGGATTTAGGATGAAAACTTTCGAAAGACAGCAACGAATTCCGGGCTGTAGGTTTACGATAAAGTTCTGTACCAAGCCCTCCGTTCTCAGGAAAAATCCGAATATCCACGATGTGTTTGTCATTTGAAGAGGACCCCCAGATACCATCGTGGCTTTTCATACCTGGATGAACACACAGAACCATTATTTGAGATTCACAGTTGAATACTCAAATATCAGCTTACCATTTTTGGATATTCGGATTTCTCCTGAGAACGGAGGGCTTGGTACAGAACTTTATCATAAACCTACAGCCCGGAATTTGTTGCTGTCTTTCGAACGTTTTCATCCTAAATCCCTTAGAGAGAATCTTCCTTTTGGTCAATTTTTAAGAATTAGGAGGAATTGTTCAACTATTGACAAGTACAATGAACATGCTAAACTATTGAGTCTTCAACTCAAAGAGCGGAACTACCCTAATAAAGTCATCCGTATGTCCCGAAAAAGAGCTGCTAACAACAACCGGGAAGCCTTGATTGATTTGTCCAGTCCTAAAGAACCTTCGGGTAGACTCACCTGTGTAAACACTTTCAACACTCATTCTAACAAGATCAAGAGTAGTATTCTCAAACACTGGAAGATTCTTAATACTGGCACAGAGGTTTTAGCTCCTCCACTCTTTGCTTTCAAAAGAAGTGCTAACATTAAAGACCACATTGTACACACCAGACCTAGAATTGCGCACAGTCTCAGAGAACAACAGTCATTATGGGGGTTACCGCCTGTGGTAGGACATTACCCTTGTGGCTCTTGTGCGGTTTGCCCACAGACTTCACATATGAAAGAAGTTGACATTGGTACTGCCAAACCATGGGTCTTAAAGAAACACACCAATTGTAATAGTGATAATGTTATCTATCTTATTACGTGCCCTTGTTCCATGCGATATGTGGGTATGACCACACGCAAGGTTAAAACAAGAATCTTGGAACATAAGAGCACCATTCGGTGTAAGAGGAGAGCAACCAAAATGACAAATCATTTTCTGGATCTTAACCATCAAGCAGATGATCTCCGTTGGACAATTTTGGAGCAACCTGCCATACCTCAATACATCACAGACATTTCTAAATTCCTATTTAGAAAATAACAGCGGTGGGTGTTCCGTTTGAAAAGCGACACGTCAGGGCTAAATGAAGATATTCCCTGGTTGTCCTTATAGGGTGGAGTGCCCTTTATTTCGGAGAGTTCATCATTTGTAAAATCAATGAACCTATGGCTAACTAGATCTTTACTTCAAAATTGGTAATTTGGCCTGCGTGACATCAGAGGGTAGTCATCATCATAAAGATTATATTCTCAACACGAGATCTTTTGATGATTGGATGGCTACCCCGATATATAAAGTTCGCTAGATTTTGAGTTTTCCTAGCCTGCAGGCGATAATTGGGAATTACTCTTGTCAACATTGTGAACCTTGCTTTTTGTCAGCATCATTAATTTTGGTCCCGTGCCTGTCATTTTGTGACTTTGCTTAAGCTTGACACTAATAAAGCTTGCGCTCCGTTTTTTTAAATAAACAAACCTTCATGCGAGTGCTTTGGTTTATATCCCATGATTATTCGTTCATGCAGGCTCATTACAATACTGCCACATGGCATTGGTGGTTGTCAGTCTCTACATCATCCTGACAACTCTATGCAGCTGCAACACGCATGCGCTATTCCTAAACATTACTCTCCTACGAGTTAGCGTCAGAAATGAGACAGGCATTCCGTTTAGACATCTATGGGGTCCTGATCTGATCAATGTTCACGTAGCCGAAGATACATGAGTATTTAACATCATTCCACCACCCCGTCGGTACCTCCGTTTGCAACTTCTGTACTACGACGGAGTACCGACGGAGAGGTGAGTTTAGCGATATGCCACATTGTTTCTTAAGACTGCTCTGTTCTGTTTGGTGATGTGTGTGTTTCACAACGAACATCTATTGGCACATTCTCCGCTTTTAAGAGTAGTTTGTTTTTAAGAGTATGTGTGCTTTAGGCTTAGCTTCTTTTTGAGTGATCACTTTAAGTGCATTTTGAATCCTAAGTCCTTTGATTTACATTACTATGCCTCAGTTGAGCACAACGATGAGTTGTCCATTTCCTTTCTTGACCATAACGTAACAAGGTAAAGTCGTGGCTTGTTTAATCATGACCTTTTTAACTATGGTCTTTTGGATTCAATCAGTGTTACATGTGTCAACTTGTATGCCTCCTTTTTGATCAGTAGTGTTGGTGAATATTCACATAACTCACATTTCCTTGCACTAGTAAATAGCAAAACGTATTGATTATCTTACGTTTGCTTATTATTTTTTCAGAGCGGGGCTCCCTTTCCTGAGTTGTAACCAGGTTGAGGTGGGCCTACTTGTCCCACAGATTGGGTGAGTCATTATTACTTGAGCATTTAAGAGGACTCGTTAATGATCTATGTTTGAGACATATACATCATTCCCTCAAACATTATCAGTATTTAGAAAAGGGATCTGAATGCTTACATTGTTTCTTTCTGTGTCTTTCTGTTTTGCTTCTAGACAAGTTCCAGCGAGATTGTATCCGCAAGAGCATAACTGGTTTGGTCTTTTCAAACTTTATTTGCACGTTTAGTTACACTTTATAACAGCAGCTTTGTTTTTGGTGCTGACGAAAGCCATACATACTCTCGAGATGGTGATTGGCTGAAACATGTTGACCTTTTTCATCAAGCAGTTTTCAATGGTTACTGCTTTGCACTGTTTTTTATCTCTGGCAGGGCCAATGAGCCAATAAAAATCATTTTTCACTAGCACTAGCCAGTTTTAAATCACATTCACTCATTTTCTAAAACATTTTTTTTGCGCTTCACCCTCATATCACACAATTGCTCTTCTTTGGGATTTTAGCATCCTATTTCTCCACACAAATGAAAAATATCCCTGAGCTCCCACCTCTCAGTGCGGTGGTTGTAGCCCTCAGTGGGACCAGGTTTTCCCACTGAGAGGAGAAAGCCCAAATGATGAAGCATGTCACCTTCTGGTGAGTGAGGGCATTCATCCTTAAAAGGGATTCCTTTCCTTATTAGGGCACTGTTTCTAGACACAGATTGATTACAGCATTCTTCCTTTCCATGCTCATGTTTTAAGGTTGTTCAGACCCGAGAGGTTATTTGTGTGTTTTGCGACTTTAAAGGCCTCCCATACCGCTGCCATGTTTGTTACCAACCCCACATTGGGATGGAAAAATGATTGGATTTCTTGTCACAATTTTACCTTGAATGGGGTATCTAGTAATGCCCTTGGATTTAGTCACCACTTACTATATAGTGTTCTGTTAACCGGAGGGGTTAACACCATTTTTATCAGGGAGTGGTCCAAATACATTTGTGCAAGATGCTCGACTTCTTCAACCCAGTGCCCCATTCCTCTAGAGATTATCCAATAGTCAAGTCTGGACCATGTTGAGTTCACTGCTGAATAATGTGTGCCCTCTCTAGGGGCGTGATGTGGTTGTGGATTCGATCTATCTAGTGTGGGCATCAGGGCTGTGTTAAAGTCACCGCATCAGAGGACATAAGTAGACCCCGTGGTTAGCACCTTTCCCCATAGAGGGGCAAAAAACTGAGGGTCATCAGTATTGGGACAGTTGCAGTTAACAATGGTAACTGTGTAGGAATATAGTCGGCCCCACATAATACTATACTGGCCTTGCAAATCTTGCAGTGATCCCCCCAATATAAATGGGGTATTTTTCTTTATTAGTATTGCGGTGCCTCTAGCGTAGGTGGAACAGGATGCAATCATCACATCATGGGATGGGCAGCAATACATTGCCCATCTAGTCGCAAAGTGTGGGAATGTTGAGGGAATGAGATGCATCTCTTGCAGGAGCACTATGTGGACTTGATGCTTATCTAGGCATACAAGGATATGTCTACATTTACACAGGTTATTCAACCTACGAACATTCCAGGGCATGAGGTGAATTTTAGCAGATTGCATTGGCCCTGTCATTATCCAACAATGAGAAGGTGATTAGTGCTGCTGATAGCGTGACAGTGTACCAGGAGCTAAACCTGTAATGTACTATTAAGCTGACAATGATTGGTCCCATCTCGAACCTCCCCCCTCCCACACTGACATCCCCAACTTGTCAGACACATATTTCCCTCCCCTCATGAACTTTGAAAACAAGCAGAACAAACAGATAGCTTAATCGAAAAAGGAATAAAGATACCAAAGAAGTAGGTAGAAAGAGGGTTCTTCCAGTGAAGTATTGCCAGGGGGCTCACAACTCTCCTCCTCTCCAGTTTGTTCCACACAGTGGTGCCCAGAAGGGGGGGTAGGTGCCTGAATCGTGAAAACTCATTCAATGTCAAAAAGTCAATATCACAGTAGTATGTAGTATGGGTCTGATTATGCACAGCTGGGAATATTTAAGAAATGTTACCATGAGTGCTGTCATTGCACATTGTTCTGCCATTGGTGCGACTGAGTACTGATCTCTGGCTCCAAGAATCTGATCTTTCTCGGTCAAAGACGCATTCTTATTATCATTAGTCCTGCCTTGACAGTGGTGATGGTGACCGAGAAGGAGATCAGGTTCAGCTCACTTTAGATGCATCTCGGCCGTTCCGTTTCAGAAAATCTTCCCCCTGTTGTGGATTGTTGAAGAAGTGCTGTTTTCTTTGATGGGTGATCCTGAGATGCGCTGGGCACATCATAGCGCAGTCAATCTGAACTTGTTGACTTTTAACTGTTACAAACTGTCTCCTGGCTTGTTGCACTGCTGCAGCAAAATCCGTGTAGAACGTGAGTGCGATATTTTCATATTCAATTTTCTATTCTTCTCTGGCAAGTCATAGGACAGCGTCCCTGTCTCTATAATAAAGGAGTCTGGCAATGATAGGTCTGGGTGGAGCACCCGGAGGGGGCCGCGCTCCTAATGATCGATGCGCTCTTTCGATTACCAGTTGCGGAGAAAAGTCTTTAGTGCCGAACACCTCAAGGAGTATGTGTTCAATATAGCCTTCCATGCAGTCCGTATTCACGCTGTCAGGCACTCCGAATATCCGTGTGTTATTGTGCTGTGAGAGCACTTCTAAGTCTTAATTTTTTGCTGCAATTACTTTCAACAGGTAATCCATTTGCAATAATTAGTCATTTGTGCCTTCTGATGTGTCTTCCAATTCGGATATCCTGTTTTCTGCCTCTGTGATCCTGCGGTCATGATTTTCAATCTTATGCACTATTGTATCCATGCGGGCCGATATAGTGTCCAATTTGGACTCTATGGACGTGAGGCCTCTGCCCCGGTCTGATATTCCTGTTGCACACGTGGAGTTTTCTGCACCTCGAAAGGCAGTTTAGATTGCTTCCCTTCCGTTCTGCCCATTTTTTGTTGTGGTTTGACAAATAGTAGGCCCGGCCAAAAACCTGTAGATGTGGGGCAGCAACCTATTGCAAGACGATTTTCCAGGCAATCTGGTGCTGAGGAACGTATCTTGTTGCAGAGGAGCAGGTACGTTGCACTCTTCTTATGAATGCGCTGTTTTGTTCATTTATTGTTATCGTGGTTGCTTAGCGTGAAAATATATTTTGAGCGGTGAGGCCTGTTTGCAGGTCTAGGTTTCAGGCCCTGTGTCCTTTATCTTTTGTCTCCGTCGTTACAGCCAAAGTTTTTGTTGTCCCTGTAAAGCCAGTAGTTCTACAGGGTGTGGGGAGGTCCGCCCACCCCAGAAGGTAATTAAGTGGCAAATAATTATGCAGGTCCATTTTCAGCTAATCCCACCCCAGGGTGTCGAAAGCCTTTTCTATGTCTAAAGAGGCGATCCATGCTGATTCCTCCTGTAGTGCGTGACCATTCTAAAAATTAAATCAGCCGGCACAGGTTAAGGCTGATATTGCTGCCGGGTATAAATCCGTTTTGGTCGGAGTGCACTGGCAGTTGGGTCACTTCCAACAATTTATTGGCCAGCACCCTGCCCAGCATTTTATAATATGTGTTCAGGAGTGACGTGGGCAGTATAAGTCCATCTGCAACAGATCCCTGTCTGGCTTAAGGAGCACCACTAGTACGGCCTCACAAAGTGAGAGTGTAAGGCTGCCCGGGGGGGGGGGGGGTTGCGCAGCGGCCCACCCCTTGGAGGGCGGCCGCCTTAGTGCCACAGGAAGGCACAGGGGTGGGAGGTCGAGTCCCTGGGATAGACCAAGGGAGACCCCAGCAGATAGCTGCTTCCGGCGGGGAGGAGACAGGGGGTACATATTCGGCGTTCCCTCAGCCCCCAAGAAAACGGAGGGTCCAGCCCAGGTCCTCTCTTTCCTAGGTATTGAGTTGGACACTGTGGCGGGGGAGGCCAGGCTGCCGGTGGACAAGGTGCGGGACCTGAGAGAACAGATCAGTCAAGTTGTAGGGAAGGATAAGGTTTCCCTGGCATCCCTTCAGAGCCTCCTGGGGAAGTTAAACTTTGCCGCTAGAGTCATCCCCGCGGGCAGGGCCTTCGCAAGAAGGATAGCTAGAGCCACGGCCTCTGTTAGTAAGAAACATCACCTGGTTAAGTTGAACAAGGGGATGCGGGAAGACCTGATGATGTGGGCGGACTTCCTAGTTAACTTTAATGGGGCTGTCATCTGGTGCGACCCCTGGGCTAGCACCCCGGAGCTTGCCCTCTTCTCTGATGCGTCTGGCCGGGAAGGGTTCGGAGTGATTTTGGACAGGGAGTGGTGTGCAGAGAGGTGGCCCAATGCCTGGCACAAGAAAAAGGTCACGTCCAAGATCACTGTCCTTGAACTCTTCCCAATTGTGGTAGCATTTCACCTGTGGCCCAGGGCCTTGTTCGCGAAACGAGTGCTGTTTTGGTCAGACAATCTAGCGGTGGTGCAGGCCATCAACTCCCAGTCTGCCAGCTGCCCCCTGGTCTTGTGCCTGCTGCGAGAGCTTGTTAGGGCCTGCTTAGTAAACAACGTAGAGTGTAGAGCCAGGCACATTCAAGGGATTTCTAATGTAGCCGCTGATTCTTTGTCTCGCTTTCAGTGGCACCGGTTCCGGGAGGCCTGGCCGAGCGCACGTCAAGAGGGGACTCCTTTCCCGCCACACTTGTGGCGGCTGCTGAAGTGGGACCACGGATGAGGGAACTGGGTGAACGGTCCTTAGCCCCTAGGACGGCGAAGCGCTACGGGAGCTGTGTGACGCTTTTCTGTGCGATTACAGGGGCCTGGGAGGAGGATCAGGGGGCCCTGGAGCTTAGAGTCCAACAATTCCTTCTGTGGGCCAGAGATGAGGGTAAAACGCATTCCTGGATAGCGGGTCACCTTTCTGCCATCAGCCATCACGCCAAGCTGAGGGGACAGTCCGATCCCACCAAGGCTTTTGTCATCAAAGCAGCATTGCGAGGGTGGGCCAAGATGTCTCCGCGCTCCCCTGATCCCAGGTCCCCCATCGGGTACTCTTTACTGCAAGGGTTGCTGGATTGTATGGATAGGGTCACTCTCTCAGGGTACGAAGCCACACTGTTCTCGGCCTGTTTTTCCCTAGCTTTCTTTGGTGCCTTCAGAATCGGGGAACTAGTGGCTCGCTCTAAATCTGACTCCTCGGGGGTGGCCTTGAGCGTGAGTGACGTAGAACTGGAGCCGGGTTGTCTGAAGATAGTTATCAGGCAGTCTAAAACTGACCAGCTAGGGCGAGGGAGGTTGATTGTGCTACACGGCCTGGGTGATGAGAGATATTGCCCGGTAGCATGGGTTAGAACTTACCTGCCGCTCCGCCCGCGGGGGGCGGGTTACCTACTGGTGCATCCGGATGGCCTCCCGGTCACTAGATTCCAAGTGGATCACATCTTACAGGCCTGCCTACGGCTGTCGGGCCAGGATGTTAGGAACAAAAGATTCAGCAGCCACTCGTTCCGCATTGGGGCGGCCACCACAGCTTTCCTAGCAGGCCTGTCCCCAGAAGGAATCATGAAGGTGGGGCGTTGGGAGTCCCAGTGCTTCAAGCGATACATTCGGCCCTAGGAGTGGCCGCGGGGCTCTGGGGTCAATCTTGCCGACTGCTGCAACGGTAGCTAGAGTCTGTCAGGCATCCCCCCCCCCTTCTGCTCATGTTTGATGTAGATTTTGCATGTAGATGTTGTGCTGTTTTCTCCGTTTTAAATAAACATATATTTCAAAACTTTTATCTCTTTATTAGGAACGAAGGTGTGGGTAATTGGTCACTCGATTATTGCGAGACTGGGACACTGGGCGGAGGCGTGAGAGTGGCAGAATGGCTTTGTCGCCACAGACATCACGTGGTTGGGTTTCCCGGGCTTGCGCTGGTGTGAACTGTTATGGAAAGTGAAGCAGAGACTCCGGGGAGGGTGGCTCCCGCCCAACCTCTTGGTGGTTCACCTGGGGGGAAATGATTTAACTTCACTAGGAAGGAGAGCGTTGCTCCAAGACATGAGGGACACTTTCTGCCAGTTGAGCGTGTTGCTGGGGCCGTGCGAACTGTGGTGGTCGGAGATGACACCACGCGCCATTTGGCAAGGAGCCCGCTCAGGAGACGCCGTCGAGGTGTCAAGAAGAAAAGTCAACAGCGCCGTGCGCAAGTTCACTGATCAAAGAGGCTTTGGCTTCATCAGGCATGGCCTTCTACACGCCAAATCAACGGGGTGTCTGGAGGGCGATGGGGTTCACCTCTCCAATTTAGGCATGGATTTATTTTTACTGGATCTTGGGGAAGCATTGGCAGCTGCGGGTTGCAAATAGTAGTGGTACCTTGGTGGGGGGCCCTGGTAGTGACGGTGGCCACTCCCAAGGCTGTGGAGGAGTTACAGGGCGATCCAGGGTCTGCACATACCAAGGGGTATAGCATGCAGCAGCACCGCGTGGTGCTAAGCCAGGATACTCAGGGATGTTTAGCGTGTCCCCTGGAAGAACGACGGCGCCCCGCTAGCCGACAGGCGGTTGTGGGTCTGAGCAACTGGGGGCTGCCATGTATGCTCCGCCCACCCATCACGGGGGGGCGTGTGAAGCAAGTGGACTGGTGGTCCACGGATGGGAGGGGGGGACCCTCCCAATATTTGGTATACACCAATTGGCGTTGCCATGGTGACTCTAGGCTTATCAGACGGGCAGGCGGCATAGGGGCTGGCCTGCCCTGGGATCGCCCGTAAGATAACCCACCATGTTTGCATATTGCTTATGCTAATAAACCTGCAGCAATATTTCTCCACTTACATTCAGTGTTGTGTGTTTTATTTATGTACTTATGTGTTTTGTGATAACTGTTGCCGATATTGGCACTATGTAAGGCTGCCCGGGGGGGGGGGGTTGCGCAGCGGCCCGCCCCTTGGAGGGCGGCCGCCTTAGTGCCACAGGAAGGCACAGGGGTGGGAGGTCGAGTCCCTGGGATAGACCAAGGGAGACCCCAGCAGATAGCTGCTTCCGGCGGGGGCGGGGAGGAGACAGGGGGTACATATTCTGTCTCCGCCCCCTCCTCGTCCTCTTGTCCGCTCGTTCGCCTTGCCCGCCCCTCCGCTTACCCGGCGTCCGGAGGGACAAAGGGGGGGCCCGGTTTTCTAACAATTTTCACTTTGTGTTGCAGGAGGAGTTACAGGGCGATCAAGGGTCTGCACATACCAAGGGGTATAGCATGCAGCAGCACCACGTGGTGCTAAGCCAGGATACCCAGGGATGTTTAGCGTGTCCCCTGGAAGAACGACGGCGCCCCGCTAGCCGACAGGCGGTTGTGGGTCTGAGCAACCGGGGGCTGCCATGTATGCTCCGCCCACCCATCACGGGGGGGCGTGTGAAGCAAGTGGACTGGTGGTCCACGGATGGGAGGGGGGACCCTCCCAATATTTGGTATACAACAGTTGGCGTTGCCATGGTGACTCTAGGCTTATCAGACGGGCAGGCTGCATAGGGGCTGGCCTGCCCTGGGATCGCCCGTAAGATAACCCACCATGTTTGCATATTGCTTATGCTAATAAACCTGCAGCAATATTTCTCCACTTACATTCAGTGTCGTGTGTTTTATTTATGTACTTATGTGTTTTGTGATAACTGTTGCCGATATTGGCACTATGGCAGTATGCCCCGGTCATAGGTTTCTGTGTACATTCGGTATCGTCGAGAGATCAAATGTGTACGGAACGAGTGATAGAATTCTAGGGGCCACCTGTCAGTCTCCGGGGTTTTTCCTCTCGCCAGTTGTTGAATGGCATCCGTTATTTCAGTTTCTGAGATGAGGGATTCTAGGGCTATGTAATGAGTCTGCAAAATCCGGGGAAGTGTTATTTTCTGGAAGAAGAGCTTTAGCTCTGTTGGGTCATGGGACGGTGGGTGCTGTATAGGGAAGTGTAGTATTGGCAAAAGGCCAAGTTAATATTGTGTTGCATGTTAACTAGGCAGCCCTCCGAGTTATAAATGGTATAAATGGTGGTGATAGGTGTATGAGATGAGACGGACTTCCACAGCCATGCAAATGTCCTGCCCCCCTTGTCACTAGCCGCATGTCGTCTGGCTAAGTATTTTTTGTAATCTAGGGCACACCGCCGGTTTAGCGTTGTTTCATGGGACAGCCTAGTTTGAGTCAGTGTAGATGTGATCTGTGGGTTAGTGCATAACAGGCACTTACAATGTTGATTCTCTGCCTCGAGGACAGCCAATTTTCTGTTGAGGGTCATTTGGGAACCGTATACTGCTTTTATCATGTGTCCATGCAGGACCACATTGAATGCATTTCATTCCATCCCAGCACTGGATGCAGTGCCCTTGTTGTCTTGGAAATATGATGTAAAAGATTGTGTGAGGGAGGTGCATAACGGGGCGTTATATAGTGCCTCTGGGAGTAATCTCCAAGTAGGGATTCTGGATTTGGTTTTCTCCCAAGCCAGCTGTATTTGGAGAGGGCTGTGGTCTGAAAGAGTACGGCTGAGATATTCTGCACAAGACACCTGGGAGAGGGCCTTGCGGAAATAGTTTATTAGGTCTATTCTTGTGTGCAGGTCATGCAGTTCTGAATAATATGAGTACTCCCTATAGGTGGGGTGCACACTACGTCATACATCCTGTAAGGGAAGATTATTGGCCCATGACTGAGAGGGCCCGATTCACAGAACTAACTTAAGACAAAATCCTAAACTTACTACCATTTTCGTATTCACAGAAGGCACTTACTCATTTTGGTATTCACAGAAGGCACTTACTCATTTCGGTATTCACAGAAGTTAGGAGTCCTAACTTAAGGACTCCTAAATGCCTTCTGTGAATACCGAAAGTCTTAAAATTAGGATTTCTCTCAGTTTAGGAGTCTTAAAGTTAGGACTCCTAACTTTACTACTACTAAACTGAGAAAAATCCTAATTTAAAGGTTTTCAGTATTCACAGAAGCAATTTAGGAGTCCTAAAGTTAGGAGTCCTAAAGTTAGGAGTCCTAACTTTACTACTACTAAATTGAGAAAAATCCTAATTTTAAGACTTTCGGTATTCACAGAAGGCATTTAGGAGTCCTAAATATACTACTACTAAACTGAGAAAAATCCTAATTTTAAAACTTTCGGTATTCACAGAAGACATCTAGGAGTCCTAAAGTTAGGACTCCTAACTTCTGTGAATACCGAAATGAGTAAGTGTCTTCTGTGAATACCAAAATGAGTAAGTGCCTTCTGTGAATACCAAAATGGGAGTAAGTTTAGGATTTTGTCTTAAGTTAGTTCTGTGAATCGGGCCCTAAATGTTGTGCTAGAACAGTGGTGGCTGGAAGAGGTAAATGCGGTGGGGCTGAGCGGGGGCAGCCGCGGGTGGGAGGGGTGGAAGTCACAGTTGACGGAATAGGTATATATAAATAAATAAATAAATACATAAATAATACCCATTCCGCCTTCTGTCGGCTTCCCCCCTGCTGTGCCCGCCTCACCACGCTTACCTATGCCAGCCGCCGCTGTGCTAGAGTGATAGATTGAGCACTTAGGAGCAGAGGGCACGAGCGGTCCTTATCTAGGTCTGGGCTGCTGTTGAAGTCCCCACCCCAATAAGTTGGTTCTATAGGGTCGTGGAGCAGCGGTTGGGTCAACGATTGCAGGAATGAGGGTTGGGAGCATAGAGTGAGATCAGCAAAATTGGTATGCCATCTAATGCCCCTTCCAGTGTCACATAGCACCAGTCCAGATCTATGGGGGTGTGAAGTACTTCCATTGTCACCCGTATCATGGCCCCTCTTGCATACCCAAAGTACATGGCCCCCCCTATGGTGCCCCTCCAGCGCTTACGCATTGGAGTGTGCCTGAGAAGTCAGATGGGTCTCTTGAACAAGTTCAATTGTAATCTTACGCATCCGCAAGTACTGGTAAACCCAGTATCGCCTAGCGTATCCTGCTAGACCACGGACATTCCATGTTAGTAATAGTATTGGAGTTCTCTGTATCCGTTTGCATAGTCATGATGTGATGAGGAGGCCCAGTTCCCACTATAACATTGTCATGTCCCTTTCCTGCTCGTGGGTGTGTGTTCCCCGCATGGTGCGCAAGCGGTCACGTCCGTCCTGACCAGTGAGTGCTACCTTGTAACACAGACAGCGTGATATAAACAATAACAATCCCCAACTCCCACTCCCAGGCCAGTACGCCAACGGCCATCAGCACTTATCTGCGACATAAAAGAAATTTGAATAGAGAGAAAAAGAAAGGAAAAGAACATAAAACAGTATTTAAAAAAAATATATATTTATTGAATTTTTTGCAAACAAAAGCAAAATACAATCACATTTAAAAAAGAAAAACACAGGTCACATACTGTATACAGTGTACCACTAGATGATAAAAAGGGGGCTGAGGGGGGGCGATTGGCATCCAGTATACCCAGCTACTACAGTACAACAGTGGCGTCTCACAAGGGGGCATGAACTAGTGGAGAAGGCGATCATCCCACATACATCTTTCAGGGAAGGGTAACCACAGCGCTATGATGATACATCAGGAGGGCTTTAAATAATATAAAACCACCACTTTAATTCTCTTGTGCTTCATCAGCAATACGATTGGATTCCTGATATTGAGCAAAAAGGCCCCAAAATCTTAAGGGATGGGAAGAAGGTGGAAGCAGCTCATTATACACATCTGACTGAGTGTTACAATACACCATACCTCTCTCCCACTCAGCCACTGTCGGCAGAGGACCCCCGCAGCCACCTCCGAGCCAGCCTACGCTTGGCCAAGAGAAGACCCATAGCTACCAGTTTACACATTTTTTTGCAGGGGTTTCGTATATCCCAGTAGAGCCAATAAAGGATCAGGAGTGATAGGGGTACCCACAATGACAGTCAGAGTGACAAAAATCTGACTCCAATACTCCGCAACAGGGAGACATAACCATGCCAAATGATAGAAACCAGCTCACGGACTATTGCAACATTCACAGCAGTCAGAATCACGCAACCCATATCTGTGAAATTGCTCTGGTGTATAGTGAACCCTATTGAGAAATTTAAAATGTGCCAATCTATGCCTGCCATTTAGTTAGATTTTACTCGTGACTTCACAGCAATAAAACCATATGCTATCTGAAAGTTGTTCCCCGATGTCTGCCTGCCAAGCCAGGCAAGCCTTTGTGTATGGAGATATCTTAGTTTGTAAGGCCGAGACATTTAGTTCAGAGACCAACTTAACCGGTGTCTGAGAACGGAGTAAGATGGACAGAGGAGGGGATTCCATAGGTTCTGTCAACTCCTCACCCAACACCTCGCACAAAGCGCGCCTTGTGCGATAAAACTGAAACTGTGTTAGTGCCGAGGGCTGCTCCTTATTAGCGATCATATCATCCCAATTGACCATCATACCATCTTTAAACAAATCACCCATTAAAGACAGACCTAGACTATGCAGCACACGGAGCACACTTCTATCCGAACTAAAAACGAACCAGTGGCACCATTCTACACACAATCGGGGTGAATACAGTTGAGCTCTGGCGAACAAACCAAGAAGGGTGTGCCACGCATGAGTCACGGAGTTCACTAAATCGAGGACATCACACGGTCTAATCGGCGCTTTAGCTTGAAGCCAAGGCAGTGGCTCGGGAGCAGCAGCAACTCTCTCTATGTGAAGATGTGGTAGGTTTTGGGGCCCGTGTACCCAGGCGTGCGCGTGTTATGCCTGCGCAACCCGATAATAAAGCTCGAAATCTGGAGCACCCAAACCACCCGCAGGCATGGCAACATAAGTGTGTCCATAGAAACTTGCGGCGCTTTGCCAGCCCAAGACAATCTAACCATCAACGCCCGAAATTCCTTAAACAGATGTCGGGGGACAACAATGGGAATGTTGACAAACAAAAAGAGTAGGCGAAGCAGCACCACCATCTTCATTAGTGAAACTCTCCCCACTAGTGACAACGGGAGGCAAATCCAACGGTCTACATCTTCACTCAATTTTACTTTCGCTCCGCCATAATTAGCCCGGATCACTAGTTCAGCATCCGAATGAACCCGGATTCCGAGATGGCGGGCCTGGTCAGAGGTCCATTGCAAAGGGCAATCAAGGTCCACAGGAGTGGTACAAGGAGTCAGTGGGGAAATCTAGGACCTATCCCAATTAATATTCAGACCTGATAACCCACCATATCGCAACCCCTCGCGTATAACCGGTATAACCGGAGGAAGATTGTACTTGTAAGTGTATCGTCCGCATAGGCTGATACTATCAAATTATAGACAGGGAAGCGGAGGCCTCTATGGCTATGATATTCCCTCAATGCTCTCAACAAGGGTTTAGCTGCCAGTGCATAAAGGAGCGGGGATAGGGGGCAACCCTGCCTGGTACCCCTGGAGATGACAATAGGGTTAGATACTACATCTCCCAAACGGACTCTAGTGCTCGGCTTATTGTAGAGGACCCCAACCAACTGTAAAAGAACATCGCCGACCCCCATACGATGCAGGACAGCATAGAGGAACAGCCATTCAATAGAATCGAATGTCTTTTCGGCATTTAAGAAGACCGCCACTGCTGGGACATCCGGACGGGTATGCTGAAGAACACCAAACACCGTGATAAGATTATGTGAAAGTGTACGGCCTGGAAAAAACCCGGCCTGCTCAGGCCAATTAACTGAGGCAATAGTGGGGAGAGACGATTTGCAAGGATCTTAGCAAATATCTTAGTGTCCACATTCAACAACGAGAGAGGACAATACGAGGAACGTAGGAGGGGATCTTTATCTGGCTTCAATAAGGTAATGATCAAAGCTTCCCGCATAGTCTGTGGCATAATCCCTGCCGCACCAATTTCCTGGAACAATGTGGCAAAATGGGGGATCAACAGGTCACTAAAAGCTTTATAGAATGCCACCTTGAGCCCGTCCTGTCCAGGAGCACTGCCTTCTCTCATAGAATTCAAGGCTAGACGGATCTCTTGCAGCTCTACAGGATGCATTAAAACCTCCCTATGCCAGTTTTGTGACCACGGGAGTTCGATATATTCCAGATATTGCATTATCGCTGGGGGAAACCTTTGAGCTGTAAAGCTCTTGATAGTAATTCCGGAACTGATTAGCAATAGCTACCAGATCCGACCAAATCGAGTCAGGAGATGCAGATAAAATAGGGATTCCATTGGAGTCTAACCTATGCTTGCCATGGCTGCCAGGACCGATCCCGGCCGATTCACCTCCCCATATACTCGAGCTGTAGCATATTTTCCCATGTGTTTAACCTCACTATCCAACTCAACATTGAACTCGGCTATTGTGGATTTAAAAGGTCAAGTAGTTGTGGAGAGGACCCCCGAGACAGTTCGTCCTTTAATGCTTTAATGCGGCAATCCAGGTTTCCAAAAGCGCCAATCTGCCACAAATTGATCGGAGTACCCCTGCATGTTTGCTGATGGCAATACCCCTAATATACACCTTAAAGGATTCCCCCACGGTGGCAAAGGAATCCACTGTACCTATATTTAGTGCACAGAACTCCGAGATAGCGTCGCTCAGTTCCTCTTTAAAGACTGCGTCAAGCAACGAATAGGGGGGGAAGCGCCATAGGAAGGGAGGAGGCCCGCGTGGAGGAACGGTCAAAGTCAATACAATAGCAGAGTGGTCCGAGAACGTCCGTGCTAACACCTCACAATCCAGTACCTTGGACATCAAGGTTTGCAAAATGAGCCAATGATCAATACGTGTATGTATGTCTTGAGGAGCTGAGTAGTGCGTGAACCCACCCATATCCCTCAAATGTGTCCTCCACACATCAACCACCTGCAGCTGTATGGATACATCAGCAATCGCTCTGGCAGCAGCCGAAGGAGGCCTCAGTGGGCCCTTAGAACCGGTCTAACGATGGATTCAAGACACAGTTAAAATCCCCACACCACAGATGATTGGGAGTATGATTTAATATCCCGGGAGAGAGAGTGATAAAACTGTGGATCATCATAATTTGGGCCATAGGAATTTACCACCAGAATATCAGGAATTATAGCAGCGGGTGATTACATATCTACCATACAGGTCTGTGTCATAGCATTCCATCAGGAGCTTCGCAGCAGGATTAACCCAGGTCAAAACGCCCCTAGAGTGTGAAGTAAAACAGGCAGCATGAAAAGCCCCTAACAGACGACTCCCTGTCAGCAAGTTGCAGCTTGGGTGAAGATGCGTTTCCAGCAATAGAGCGATATCTACCTCTTTTCCCTTCAAATAGGCTAGGACATTACGCACTTTTCTGTGGTCATTAAGACCCCTAACGTTCCACGTCAAGCGTTTCAAATGCTTCCGATTAGCCATATTGACCAGTAATTAGTATGTAGAGTGAACAAGTACCAGTGCCGTACACACCACTAACTGATTGCCCCACCCCCCCGGTACAAAAAATAGTGACCGTAACACATGACCTGCAAAAAGAAAAACTCATATACATACACAAAAAATCCCAACAGTACCACCCCCTGCCCACGCCTTGCATACCCTAACCAAGCAAGAGCGGCATTCAACCCCCCCCATACCGAAACCAAGACATTATACTCATATGAAAAGGAAAGAAAAAACACAAAGAACAAACTCCAAAACATTGTCAATAGGAACTGGCAATGCTTGGGGGTGGATGTTACCCAGCAATCACGCAACACATTCTCCAGTACCATGCCACCTTAAGCATATAAAGAGCCTCAAATACAAACGATGGGCTGCGGATGGAGGCAAAAACCAATGACAGAGCATCAATATTCGATCATGTAAAGGTGACCAACAGAGAAACAATACTCCAATCATCGAACATCATCCTGTAAAGGGGAACCCCCCTCACTATAATGGGAAAAACAGCGAAAGAACTGTGATTAGCCCAGCAAAGTACACAGGGAAGAAGAAATAAGGCTCAGTTCCTGCATTCAGTCATTGTCATCCAGAGTATGTGGTGAGGTATCGTCGTCTGTGCCTTCGCCTTGCGCTCTCCTGCGTTTACCCGCTACTTCCCAGGACTTCAGAGCCTTCTGCAGAGATTGTGGATCAGAGAAAATTTGCAGCTTGCCATCATAGAGAACTTTCAGCTGCGCTGGATAGAGCATAGCATACTCGAGGTGGTGATCTCGCAGCTTACGCTTTAGGGGAACAAACTGCCTCCAGGCCATCTGTACTTTGATGATGAAGTCAGGAAAGAGGTAGAGGGAGGAGCCCTCATAGTGCAGTGCACCCATTTCTCTTGCTCTATGAAGTGCTGCATCCCTATCACAGTAGTTGAGGAGCTTAGCGATGATGGGTCGAGCGGGAGCGCCAGGTCGGGGCCTAGGAACTAGTGAACGATGTGCCCTCTCCACTACAAACATAACGGAGAAGGTTTCAGTCCCCAGTAGAGTCTTGAGAAGCTGCTCGATGAAAGGTTCCCTGGGCCCCGTAGCTATAGATTCAGGGAGGCCCGCGATAACAAGGTTGCATCTCCTCGACCTGGCTTCCAAATCCTCTGCGCAGTCCTGCAGCGTGACCAGCGCCTTCTCAACTTGGCGCTGAGCATTGCTGGTGTCAGCTTGAGCTTCCTCTGTTTCAGTTATACGGCGTATCGCCATATCTAGGCGCTCTGTATGCTTGTCGACTCCCTCCGCCATCCTATCCATCCTGTAGGCCAGCGTGTCTATCTTGGCATCTATAGCTGTCAGACCACTCTGCATGGCAGCAATTATTTGTTTAATGTCACTCACAGGGTCATCAGCAGGGTTATCAGAGTCTACCAAAGCTGAGTCAACCGCTTCCTCCTAGCGCCTTGACTTGCGGTGTTCAAAAGTCAGCTTGGGCTCGGATTTATCCAGCTAGCCCATAATGTCGCTGGCGGGGTACGTGCTCCTTGCTGCTAAAGCACAACCAAAGGGGCCGACTCACCCACCAGGTCCCAGGCGCAGTGAGCCTGGAGAGCTAGGAGCTGTGCAGGGAGCGGGACAGAGTATCTATCAAGGCAGCAAGATAGCCGATATGGCCCCAGAGATAGTTGCTCACTTCAGCAGTCTCCCAAAGAGGCAGAGAGGCCGGGAGGCCAGGGACCCACTGGGCACGCGGGAAGTGTTTAGGCTGCAAAAATGGTATAGGCCCCACCAGTGTCTCGAGATAAAGAATGGTCTATTAACAATCTAGCACGCCGGTGGCAACCGCCGCAATCCTGGGCAGTGACCTGTTTGCGGAGAGCAGAAACGGACAGCAAAAATCTCTCTCCCTCCAGATGAGCCACCCTGCAGGGCACTCCATTGTGGATTTTCAAGATGGCCGCTTCAGGCCCGGCGCCATCAAGCATACATGCACCAGTCCCAGGCTCTGAAGCGGCAATGGAGGTATGAGGGGGAGGTCACAGTGCAAGGTTGACTGCCAGATCAAAGCACTCACCCAGCCCGGCAGTGCCTGTACCTCCTACCGTGGCTCAGGCAAGTTCCGTTTCCACAGAGTTCCCGCCTCGCTCTCGGCAGCCGGTGATCATATTAGGCAGCGCCCCCAGGCTCCCGCAATATGGCTCCACTCAGTCCCAGCTTGCTCACAGTCAGGGCGCTGAAACACCAGTTGGGCGACACCGCTCCAAGATCACAGGGGCAACAGGATCAGCACCACAGCGTCCGCCGCGGGACCGCGGCCAGGCCGAAGCCCACACACTCGGATCTCGGGAGCACAGCACACGCTACCCGGCCGGCGTCCGGCCTCCACTGCCGCCCTAGCCACCAGCGATGTCTGAAGGCTGCGCCGCTCACAAAGCGGCTCAAAATGTTGGCGAGTGCCTCCCCAGCTGAGGCATACGTGGTTGTGTGCTGTAAGATCAGCGCTGATGCAGGATAAATGCCGGAGCGTGCGGTGGCTGTACGAAGCTCTCCGACTACGCGTCCATCTTGGCTGCAGGCAAGCTCCGCCCCCTATAAAACAGTAATTTTATATCAAATACACAATGTGAGCGGGGGGCGAGGGCAATGTGGCAAGCCTGGTGTGCCGCTTTGTACAGGTTATCATCCATAGCCCTAGGTAATCATATATTGTTCAGGAGAGTGCGCCATGAGAGACCCCACAGATACTTATACATTTATGACATTCCTCAGCAAACCTCTGTGAAGTCCGTCACATTAGGTCATCAGGTGTTTGTGGGGTGACAGTTGGGCCTCCGCCCATCACCGCTGCATGCTGCAAGTCTGTCAGCAATGGGGCATCCTCCACAGGGTTCTCAGCTTCCGACCCCTAGGTTGATGGGATGGTGGGATGCAGCATCTCTTTCAGCATCTTCACTGATTGTGCTCATTCTCTTGGTCTTTGGTGGGCCCCTGCTGTTGATGTCTGCTCCACAGTCCTTGACAGCTTCTTGGCCCGTGGCACCCCGAGTGAACGGTATTATATTCTGTTCCATCCAGGCCCGAGCCTCCTCTGGGGTGGCTCAGAAATTAGTGTTGCTCTTATGTTGTGTCCTTAGTGTGGCTGGAAATTGAAGAGCGTACTTTACACTATATTACACAAAGTTTTCTAAAATTTGAATTAAAAGTGAGGCCCAAATGTACGTACAACTGTTTGCAAAATGCTAGTCGCAATTTGACTATGTGGTTATTTGCAAATCAACCTATGTACTAATAGGTCAGTTTGCAAATAACCTATTCATAGTGGGTCGCAATATGATAACCCACCTCATGAACATTAATGAGGTAGGTCGCAAATTGTGACCCAGTAGGAATTTAAACCATCACAGGGATGGTGGCTTGTTGAGGTCAGCAGATCATCAAGACTGTGATTGCTTTTAAATAATCATATTTTAATTTAAATACGACCCAGTTTCCTCAAAGGAAAATGAGATGCGTTTAAAGAAAATAATGAAAAAGGAAATATTTATTTTTTAAGAGTAAGCTGCTGTCCATTTGACTACTGCTGACTCTTGAAAACTATTACACAGGGAAGTGGTCCCTTGAAGACCCCTTTCCATTTGCGAATGGATTACCACCTCTTTTGAGGTGTCAGTAAAATATTAATATTTTGTGACCACATTTTTTTTGCAAAACATTAATATGATTCGGTATTTTGAAGGGACACCCTAAACACACCTTTTCCTAATACCGAATTGGTATTTGGTTGCAATCCCAAATTGCTTTTCAGTAATGTGTTATCGTTTAGCAGTTTGGGTTTGCTACATCAGAAAAGGCCTTTTTGCATTCACAAATGGTCCTATTCTGCAAATCGGGCCTTTTGTGACAACAAAAAGGCTTCATATATCTGGCTTTAATTCCCACCTAAGGTTAAAGCATTAATAATTACTAAAAGTGATGTATAGAATTAATAGAATCAATTTAATCATGTTTTAATAAAAATAGTTACATTCATTTTTAAATTAAAGAAGTGTATTAAATATTTTAGAATTAAATAATAAATATGTACTGTTTATAGGTATATTTAAACATTATCTTATACTTATTTATATTTTTAACTAGTTTAAACAATGTAATATTATTTAAAATTTTACTTATGGGTTTTTATTTTAAGTACCTACTGCTATTATTATCTATGTAAGTGTTGTTAGGAATGGGATTCCTGGTTGGCCGAGGTATGCACCCAGGCCAAGCAGGAACCACCACTCTATTAAGGGTAGGGTAAGTACACACAAAAAGATAACCTGCGCTCTCCATCTGGTAGCGTGGCACAGAGCAGTCAGGCTTATCGAAATATACAATGTGTAAAGTATTTGTGCAACACACACACACAGTAACACAACGAACACGCCATAAAAAGTCTCCACACAGGTTTAGAAAACTAGAGAATAATTCTTTTGAGTAAAAAAAGACCAAACAACAAAAATCCAATCAGTAGAAGTTGAGATATGAATTTTTAAAGATTAAATGCTAAATAGTGCTTAGAAGTCACTAGCGGTCAAAAGCTTACTTGAGGTCGCGAGGGACCAGTGCAAATCCAAAGTTCAGGCCGACCGTGTTTGAGGGTAGGCCGGCTACAGGACTCACGGAGGGCTCGCTGAGAAAGTACCTTGGATGGAGCAAAGCCTCGACCCTGAGGGCTCAGTGTGTCGATCTTTTCCATAAAGTCGGGTTGCTGTGTCGTCCTTGAGCTTTGCTCATGTGAAGGCAGTGCATTGTGTTGGAGCTACACAGAGCTTAGTTGTTGAGTTGCGCAGGATGTGGCACTGCTGTCGTCGGGCAGCTGCTACGTTGGTATTGAAGGGCGAAGCGGCAGAATTTCTTGCGCAGTCAATGCAATGTGTCATTTTTTTATTAAACAGCTGCAGAACCCACTTCTGAGGCACAGAACTTGGAGGTGGCACCTCAGGCAACGGTAGGACTCACGGAAGTCAGAGTCCAGCAGCACCAGCAGATTTGTAGGAACACTTCTGTGTCTCTGAGACTTTAGAAAAGAGAAGGCAAGCCAGCAAGCACTTGGAGATCACTTAGAGGAAAGGCAGAGTCCTTCCAGCAGAGTCAGGGAGCAGCAGGTAGCAGGGAAACAAGTAGAAAAATAGTCCTTCCAGAAAAGCAGTCCAGGTGTGTCCTTATAGCAGCACCACAGTCCTTCCGAAAGAGGTTCAGTTCAAAATCCAGAAGTGTCTGATTTTAGGGGGCCAGCGATCCAGTACTTATACCCAAAGTGCCTTTGGTGTAGGGGTTGACTTCAAGAGAACTCTCTGAAATGCACAATGATCCCTTTCTAACCAAGACCTATTTGCCAGGCTAACCTTAGGGGGAGGGAGGGGGGGCTGGATTGGCAAATAAGTGCTTTGTGAGTGGACAGGGCACTACCTATTGAAGTGTAAGTGTTAGCCCCTCCCATTCCACCCTGCCCTAGAAGACCCATCAGAATATGCATATGAATGAAGATGAATGCTCACAATTCAGATGAGCCTCACCTTCCTGTGTTTGGGGCTGTCTAGAGGGAATACACAAAGTGTAGCTGTCAACCAACCCATACATGTATTGGCAACAGACTGTCAGGCCCAAGGAGCAGAATGTGCAGAGAAAGATCCACTTTCTAAAAGTGTTGTTTCTAAAACAGTACAGTTAAATCCTACTTCAACAGTAAGGAGGATTTATAATTACCATTCCAAAAATATCAAAAATGAAAAAGCTACTCCTCACTGATCAGGAATTACAGCTTAAAATTATATTAAGGAATTCCTAATGCTGGCCAATGAGAGGAGTAGGCCTCACAGTAGTGAAAAACCAAATAGGCTGTTTGCCACTAACAGGACATGCAAAACAGAAAAGCACATGTCCTACCTTTTACTTACATATCACCCTGTCCTTTGGGTTACTTAAGGCCTACCTTAGGGTTGATTGATATATAATAAAAGGGGGCTTTAAGGCTTGGCAATTCATGTTTTAAATGGCAAGTCAAAGTGGCAGTAAACTGCACACAGAGGCACTGCAGTGACAGGCCTGAAATAGGTTTGAAGACTACTTCTGAGGTGGCACAATCAGTGCTGCAGACCGCTAGTAGCTTTTAAAGTAAAGGCCTTGGGCATATAGTATACTGTGGAAATATGGATTTTTATGATCAGTTATGTCCCCTATCTTGGACCCCAACGGTTTCATGTATAAATCACAAGTACATGTATGTCCCCTCCAGTTCCAGTTATGAAGACGCAAACACATGTGCGTCCACCGTCAACATGTCCTCTTTCAGATCCGCCATGAATGGGCCGGATATTCTATTCCTAAGTATGAAAGGCCACCGGCTTTATATGGTTCATTTATCCCATTTTACAGTCCAGGCGAGTAGGCCCTGATTCTGCCATTAAGCCTTTTTCTGCCTTCTGCCTCTGAAAGCTCCAGTCTGAGCTCGCATCTGTATCCATGAACTTTGTCCTACTCCCTGCGCGGCTAACGGTGCCTGACTCGACCTGTCTGCTTGCCAAAAACTGTATTTCACCTTCGAGATTATCTGCTCCGCTCCCCATCCAATGCATTCCTGTCTAGTAGTTTAAGTAAACATTCTTCCAGCTACCGAGCAAAGGGCCCGGCTTCTCTGTCTTTATGCAAGTAATTCATAGTCCTGTTACTATGGAAGATTTCTGCCCTTGCATCTCATGTAGACACTTAGACGCTTGTACACGCACTCACAGTCAGTATAGAATAGATTTTATTCGAAAGACCTTTCCTTTTGGATAACATAGTTCTTTAAACATAGGATGTTAGATATGATTTGGGATTAGGTTGACTTGACCCCCCAGACTTCTGTCTCCACATGTAGAGCTAAATGTCAAGTCCCCTTCACCCCCTAGTTGCACGTCAATCACACGTCATGCTGCTGCGCGCGCATCTCTGCTAAGTATTTCTGCTGACGTTGCGAAATTCTTTCATGGAACCACCCATTTGTGACATCATACCTAATGACGTTCTTTAGTTACGCCTAGTTACACCCATTTTAGTTACGCATGTATGTTTTTATCTCTGTTATCAACTGTTACGCCTCCTGCATCTGTTTCACTGTAATGCCTCTTCTATAAAAATGATTACCTGTCAATAAAGTAGGGTCCTTCACTTCCTGAACCTTCGTGGTGATGGAATATGGAGTCCACAATTCGAATTGATTTTGGAATAAAGCCCGTTCCGAACCTCTAATACCACGGATTCTGCCTCTTATTTTACTGAGCTATTATTATAAAATTTTTCCGCATCAAATTAAGTACCGGTAATTAAATTATTTACCACAGAATAGAATACAATAGAACTCGCCACTTGCTGTAAACCTGCACAATTCATTTGGGTTGATATAAAAATCCAACTTCCTTCAGACGGAATCCATCCTTAGCTGCAGAATTGAAAGGAGAGAGACGGTATAGAAGCTGGGCTGAACACCTCGCTGCTTTGGCATGGGCGCACAGTGTCTTTTTTGGTTCTCATTCAGTCTCATAAATTTTGGATAAGCCTTATCGAATCTATGTCAGTGAGAAAGTATAAATGGGCTACTTAAACTAGACAATCTTTAAAGAGTTTTTTCAAAATGTTTCCAAGTTCGTACATAGGTGAAAAATCCCAGCAAAGTTTTTATTGGACATAAACTGCAAAGCCTACTTTTTGGTGTGCAAAAAGTAATTTTTGGCAGGACATTTCGCATGTAGATGACAAATATTTCAGTTTCATGAACTTGTGAAGGTTGGGCAGGATGAACTGTATTTGGGTCACTACTTAGGCATCATTTTTGCACAGTATCTGTGATGCGATTGAGGCTATTTTTGTCTTTGACGGATGTGCTAATCCGTTGCAGTGCAATAATAACATTCATTAAGATTCACAGAATCCTTGCCCCATTAATATTTATAAGGAATCCGACCAAATGTTTGCTAATGCAGAGGAGGCCTGTAGGGAAAAAGCAGACCTCTAGTCATGGCTTCGCATTTGAGCAATGCCAAGATTGCAGACCCCGGAAATGGTGTCCGATTTTCTGGTTGCAAAGCTGTCATTTTTTTGGCACAAAAACTACTTTATTACACAAGACTTATTTTCGCTCTGTGGCTTATGTACTAAATCTTCACAGTGCAAAAACTGACATTCCATAAGATTACCAAAAATAACCCTAACAAATAGCTGTGTATGCAACAATGAAGGCCTAAAAAACAGCAGCCCTCCATTCTGCATTATAATTCAAATAATGCCAACATTTCAGCCCCTGTCCCTCAAATTGACACAAGAGCTCAGAATAAAATGTTTTTAAATTGACATGATGGATATGACATCGGGAAGCATGTAGTAGCACCTTGTGCTATCCACAGCTCTCATCTCACATTCACAAAATCAAAGCTGTTCCCCACAGACAGCTTCCATTTTGCAAATGGATCCCGCTGCTTTCAAGTGTCAGATTCCCATCAGTAGTGTGCCACCACAAGTTCCCTCACAACCCATTAATACATGCAAAGAAGTGTAATCTTGATCCCATCTGAAGATAATGGAGGAGTGCATCATACTCACGTGCTGTGTGCACTCAAATATCCTCTGTCGTAACTAATGTACTAAAAGGAGTGGAGTATTTTTACAGAAGGCACTTTATTTTGAAGTATATGTTTAGACGGTGATTAATAAAGTTGTGTGACAATTTTCATATTAATATGACAGGAGAAATTAACGTGAAATATCTTAGAGTGAGATACTTAACTAGGATGCGTGCTTTTAATAGTTGACTATTGACAGGTATAACCTGAATTAATCATGTGCAAGTAAATTTATAATGAAATTGCAATAGTTTGTCGCATCATACCCGTGGCTATGAGAAATTGCATTTATTTCATTTTGTAGAGATGGGCACATATTTGTAATCCAGTGTACTAGCCAAAGCCGTAAATCAAATTGCGGCCTAAGGCGTATGTTAGCCTAATTTCATGTGTTATTTCATTTTAGCCTAATAGTCTCTGTTTCAGTGGAATCTCATGTTCTAATCTCACTTGTCTATGTTCAGGTTTGGCTGTGGAATGTTTTATGTCATTTTGTTTCCACTACAGGTGTGGCGAAGCTTCATTAGTTAGAATAAAGGAGATTTGACTTAGTAGATAGCAAAGCATGAGAAGAAGGAATCGGCTGAGGAAATCGTGGTAAAAGCAAGGAGAGTAGTTCTCATGGGAGAGGAATGACCAAGGACAAGGAGAGATGATCATGAGTCCCAGGGCAATCAAGGGTTATTCAGCTCAATTTATGTCAATTAGAGGATTTCACCACTTTTGTCATTGACTTAACCTTACTATTGAGCCCAAAACTGAACACCAAGTACAACCTTGTAGCACTTGATCCAGAGCGTAACAAAGTTGAGCATCCCAAGGCATACTCAGGGAGGTGGTGTGGGGTTAGAGACACTGAACACAACAAACTGACAATCACAGTTTAATAACACATTGTAGTGCATTACTTTACTATCTTTTTATGAGCGGAGATCTCTGCCCCTACTGCATTCATGAACTTACTATTATCTCGCAGTTGGTGAATACCAAAAAACATAAACTTACACAAAAGTGTAAATTTACCATTGTGAATCAGGCCCGCAGTGTTTACAGCTCTGCGGATCTTGTGGGTTGGGTTCCTCCTTGGGACCAGACACCATACCCACAACTCAAAAAAGCTAGGTGCCCATACCTCTTGCAACAGCGACTCCTTTGAGCCTAGTGCCAGCCTCTCAGATGATGTGGCTATCCTCAAGCACTCTTGCATCCTTCGTGGGTACTCCAGACTGCAGTCGTGGTTTCTTTTGGTACATCATTGCTTCTTGGCGCTTGGTGTCTCAATTTAATTTGGTCATGCTTGTGTTCCTTTACACACTTCATGACAGGAGTACACAGTCCACTTACACTATGGGACACTTGGGCCTCCTAGGGCTCACCCTTTCAGAGAGAGGCAGGTCCTTTCGGCAGTGGCTTCTTCAGTGTGTCCCTCCTTGGCTCCTTCATGGCTACTCTACATCTTAGTAGCATCTCCTTCAAGCAAGGACACCTCTGAGTCCCTTACTGAGGAGTCGGTGGGTTATTTAAATCAAAACAATGTTGAGGTTGTCCCTCCTGACAGTCTTTGTCAACGTTTCCAAGTTTCTGATCCCCAAATTTGCAAAGGGAGTTGATGAAAAAACCCAGCATTGAAGCTAAGAGAGTTTCTTGTTCTCCACTAGTGTGGAGTTCCCTGATGCTGGTAGAAAAATCTTGGCACAGTTGCTGGATGTTTCTGTTCCATCTTTATACTAAAGTTAAAGACAGTCATGTTATGTTCCAGTAGTCAGCCCTGAGAACAGTGCAGGGCAGTTCTGCCCCTTTAGCATATTCCACTCAGACTGGTCTAGCCAAGGTTTTTGTTACAAGGTACTAACAGGGTGGAGCAGCGAGTCTATTGTTAAGAAAAACCCAAACAAAGATACAAAAGAAAGGGAGACGTCCCCACTTAACTACCTGTAAGCCCACTAGGTGGGAGACCTTCCAGTCAACAATGAGCTAGGAAAGAGACCCTCTGTTAGGCCTGGCCACAATTTTAATTAGTTTAGGTAATATGGTGCTATTTGTTTTACGCAAAATGACTAACAATTATGCGATTACGCCTGTTGATGGTACTATGTGTAATTTGGCATAATAATTGTACCACAAGAGCACGAGAACAATTAATTTAATGAGCGCAAGCAGCTGCTGACTGTTCTATTGCATTTAACGCTATTTTCTTAGTGCAAAATGTATTCTCTGGTTCATTTTAGAAGTGAGGATGCCTTTTTCACTAAGAAAATAGCGCTAAATGCAGGGTTACGCAACCTGAAAAATTCCATGTAATCTCGCATAATTTTTCTGTAATTTAGCGTAATTATGCTACAGCAAATTACACACGTTATGCCAACCCCTACTCTCCATCTCCACTTCGCTTCTCCATCTCCTCTTGTCCACACTCAAATGTCTAACCCACTACAAAGGGTCTCTACAATGTCCTGCGGAGCCCTGAATTTCAAATCTGGGTTCCTTTTGACACTCCATCTTAGGTACCATTGGGATGCAGCAAATAGAACATGGATTCCTGTATGCCTATGGTCATGTGTCCCACAGGCTCCACATTTAGACAATCTAAACTCATATAGCAAGGTACACACATGCAACAACCATGTTCCACCCATGTGAGCTGGTTGTGGGGAATTTGAAGGCCAATTTAAAAATATAGGAGAGGCTGGTAGGTGTCTCTCATGGGCAGAGCCAGGTAAAAAGGCCTGCCCTGCCATTGATATATTGTCATTGATTCCACTCTCAGTCCTCCACAGCCCATCAACTTGATTGTAGTGACATTGGTTACGGAGAGAGCACGCACATAGTGTGCCAGTTAGAGCCCCATTCTGGTTCTCAGTCCGTCACTTAAATTGCAGTGGCGGTGGTAAAAAACAACTAAAGCTTGCTACCATGACCTTGACACAATGGTGCATGCTCTCCAGTGCTTTGCAGGGAACCTTCCTCCCTGCCAGCAGATGCTCCCCTCAAATCAGAATGCCCCAGGACTTACTCCACCGTAGGAAAAACTCAGTCATCAGATTGGGAAAACCAGTGGGAAAATCTAACCGGTTTGTTGTGCAGTGACTCTGCTTTGTGCTCCACAGTGAAGTCCAATCCTTGTACACTTGGGGTTCTCTCCCGTTATAACCATTAGCACTTGAGTGGCTTGTAATCCATGTTGATCACAAATATGGTACCAGACATGTAAGGCCTAAAACTGCAAATGTCAAGTTCTGCTCTCTAGGCAACAATCTGCAGCAGATAAATTCAACAAGATACTTCCTCACCTTCACGCTGAACTGGGAGCGAATTGCCCCAACTCCCTTTGTTGGAAGTACCGGCCTACATATTGAAATGCTGACTGCAGTTAGGGGCTTTCAAGAATGGTGCATTCCTCTATATGAACTTCGGGTCATCAAGGGCTTTCTGACACTCTTCAGTCCAGATCACCTTCCTGGATTAGTGGATTAGAGGATCCGATGTATCAAAAATGTGTTGATACCTATGGGCCATGGGAGACATCATTTACAATGAATGCGATCCAACGCATTCCATTACAACACGGTTGTAACGACCACATTGTTACTTCGCAAACCATTACAACACAAGTCGTTACAACGACTTGCAGTAGGGGGTAGAAGGTGTTGGATTCAAAATCCAAAACCTTCCCTACTGTTGCACAGACTGGCGTTAGAATAGTAAATTATACCATTCCAACATCCAGCAAGTCGTTCTGATGACTTGCGTTGTAATGGTATGCGATGTAACACTGCGGTCGTTGAATTAAATGATAAGAACAGAAGTTATTTCTGTTGTTATAAAAAAAAAATTGAGCCAGTTTGGGCGGGTCTGGGCTCCTGTGACGTCTGGTGGGAGGAGTGGTTGCTGTACACTCCAAAGTGCTCATGACTGCTTGGACGGCCCGCACGGGCTGACCCCAGCAGTAATGCACTCTTTGCATGTTCCTCACCAGGCTGCATTACACAGCCTGGTGAGAAACATGCAAACCCTCCCAGGTCCCATCTGACTCGGCGAGAATGTAAGTACGTTTTATTTTTATTTTGTAATGCCCCCCCCCGTGACCTCCTGTCCCTCCCCCTTCCTCTACTTTCGTTTACTGCCAACTGCTACTGGAAGGCGCACAAAAGACATGGTAAGAGGAGATCCCATTTCCTCCTGAATCCAGCAATGTATGAACAAGTCAATGCCTCCTGGATGGCATGCTGAAGAAAACACCCTGCAGAGCTCAACATGCATAGCTTCCTCCATGGAAGTAGACAAAGAAGGGTTCACTTTCCTGCCATTCCTCTGCAGTTTCAATACAGCCCCCACTCCCTTAGGCAAAATGGTGAGCCATAAATCATCCCTCTCCCCCACAAGAGGTGGTCATGTTTGCTCTCTCTAATAGTCCAAAATATAGACTGTGCTGCAACAAAAAAGCATACCACGTAAGCCTTGATCGGAATTTGACCTACTCTTCTTCGCTGCAAAGGAAGCAATACTGTTCTTATGTAATGAAGCCAAAGCTGTTCCTATGCATGAAACTGTTCAAGGAAAGTGTCCTGTTCTTAAATTTGGTCGTGACTAAACTATTTATAATTTCTCATAAATAAATAGATTGCCGTCCAGTTATGTAGAAGTGATTATGGTCTGGTACTCACCTATGTCCCCTACACCAACTACAGACTCTGGGGTTAGGGATGGCACCTCCCTCCTCCCAGCGTAACACTATTGGAAACCACACAAAAATGATATAATTTTTGGATTAGGGGGGTGTAACCCCCGGCCGTATTTATTTAAATTAACAAACAATTTGTAAAACATTATATACAGAACTTTACGCAGAAAGTGCAGATACATTTGATAGACAGATATTCGAGGGCTAACCTTAACACAGTCTAATACATAAGACACTCCTACTGTAAATCTATCAATGCATGTATTTACTTTCTGCGTGTCCCATCTAGAGCCTACGGCAAAGTCAATGACTGACAGCTTCCCCAGTCTCAGTGTTCTAGCAAATACTACCCCTGTAATAAGGATGCGCGGGGGTACAGCTTATCGGATGGATATTTTCCCCCGGGCCCCCCCTACGCCCTGTGCCTTAAACTCGATTACGGGGGACTGCAGACTTCTGCATAATGGCGCATTGATGTGCATGCGCGTGCTTGGGTGGCCCCATGCCCACTGGGAAGGATGATCCCCCCGGCCCCCGCACCCCGACAGCCGTCTTACCAGCTGTCGCTGCCCCTGGAGCTACATGGTGCTGACCGCTAAGGACTGAAGACTATGCTTACCAATCATGACCTTACCGCCACAGGCCAGCGTAGTTGCCCGACTACCTGGTCTCCCCCTCACTCACTAAGAAGGTCATGTACTGCACCTCATACTCTCAACTCAAGCTAGGATGTCCTCCATGAAAGCCTGATTCCCTTTATGTGAGAGGTGCATCCCATCTTGCAGAAAACACTGTTCCCCTTTGATGTATCTGTGTCCTATGGACCTTGATCTAGGGGTCCTGAATAACTTATCAAATTTGTTGTTGATCCGCTTTACCGCATAGTTCAACGCTCTAACTGACTTACCCTCCCTCCACTGGAACCTGGGGATCATGTGTGACCATGCTATTGTCGACTGAGGACACTGCTTTGCTAGACACCCTACTTCTGTGAGAAGATCTTCCACTAGCACTCTCCTGCCTAATCTGGCCAAGTCATTACCCCCCAGGTGCAGGATCCAGATCGCCAGTGGTCCCGTACTTGCTTTCAATGCTTGGTTCACCAACTCCCTGAATTGACCTACGCACAAGCCACCCTGTCCGATAAATGAAAACCTTATCCCTAGTTGATGGGCCCTAGTCCTGACAGGCCCTGAAAAGAAATTCTTCAAACGGCGAACATATGAGTGCCCTATCACCCAAACATGTTGATCTTCCTGGTGCGAAGAGTGAACTTGCGCCACCATTTCTGTTGCTTGCCCGAAGCTCGTCGTCCGACGCTCTTCTGTTTGCTCCTGTGGTTTGTGAGTGCGAACGAGTGCAGTCTTCCCCCCTGAGTCACAGGATGAAGAAACTGCGAATGACGTGGAAACAAGAGAGCCAAGGTAAATGCCTTGCCACGCTGGCATGCAGCACACAACTACCACAACAAACAGCACCTAGCACTAAATGATAGTGAAATGTACCCCTCTCACTGAGTCACAGGAAGAAGGGAGCAAACCCATTGCACACTTAACATGGACAATCACACCGTGCTAGAGCATGTGCAGCCGCACATATCTCTTGTAACAGTTAGAGGACCACCTACCGATCCTCTTGAGACGCTCGTCCCTTAGCCCTCTTGCTGCTGCTTCAGTGGCTGCCAGTGGCTGCCCCTATCCTGAACGAATGAGTCCCAAAGTCGGCAGTGTCTAGCCTGGCTTTCTTCAATGCCAGAAGCATGACTCTCCTGAACTGGAACACCGTGAGCGGTGACATGTCCCCATGTATCAAGAGAGGCCCTCTCGTGGTTTGTGCCTGTTGGGCCATAAAGGCCTCAAGCCTGTAGACAGGGCTGCATGAAGTGTCCCCTGCTCTGTGTAATACTATTCTCTCTCCCCTACCATCTTGATCGGTTTTTGACTTTAGGATGGAAAGCACTGAGTCCTTTTTTATGTTAACGTGTCCTAACTGCAGGCCCCCCAGCCAATCTGTCTTATTCTTTGCGACTAGATCGCCTACCCTAAATGCGCCATAAAATTCAAGGCAGAATGCCGCTAGGAACAAGACCACTTTGCCTGGAGAAGTGCAAACCTGTGGCAGTGCCCCTACTAGTTTCCCTAGTGTTTTCCAAACCTATGGGTCTCCTGACATCTGGCTGCCCTCCCTGCAGGCGTTGCCATCCTTTCAGTGCCTGCCGTACCACGAAGCTCCTTGTGGGATCCCCTCTTCCGTTTATCTTTGCTAAAAATGATATGGCTGAGATATGTCTTCTAGCCCCTGATACCGTGTGCCCTTGTGCCCTCATGAAAGCAAGATATTCAACTACTGACTCATGATCATGCCACTTGTGCTCCCACTGCTTCCACAAGAACAAACAAAAAGACCCAAACGCCCCTTCGTAGGCACTCCTGGTTCTGGGCGCTAGGCTCACTGCCACGAGGTTCGATACTCGGGGGCACCAAGCTGCCACAGCTGTTCTGGGAAGGGTGTTGGGTGCACTGCTGCCTCTGGGATGTGTGACCTGAATGCCTGCATTTTAAAACGAGACAATGCATCAGCCGCGTGATTCAGAATACCTGGCACATGTTTAGCTTTAAAAAGGACATTCAATTTCATGCATTGTAACACAATCTCCTTCAACAAAGGCAGCATCATGCCGCATTTAGCCGTTTGGCTATTTATGCATTCTACTACTGCCATGTTGTCGGACCAGAATATTTCAGACTGTTTTTTTAGTCCTTCCGCCCATACATTCAGCGCTACTAGAATTGGAAAAAGCTCTAAGAAGCTTATGTTCATAGTGAGCCCAGATGTTTTCCACCAATCTGGCCATCTCTGAGCTACCCACTCACACCCAGGATGGCCCCGAATCCCTCGCTACCTGCAGCGTCAGTCATTAGGCCCAGCTCTGGGCTGGACCTAGGTGGGCTGGGCCACACCACTCTCCCATTGAAGTCACTCAAGAATGCTTTCCAAATCAACATGTCCTGCCTGACTTTGCCGGACAGCCTGGTGTGATGATGCTTCTCCCTAAGGCCTGACATGGCATGTGCGATGGTGTGGGAAAATGGGCGCGCCATTGGGATTATGCGTAGTGTGGTAAATAATTTAATAACCGGAACTTAATTTGATGCGGAAAATCTATAACAATAGCTCAGTAAAAATAAGAGGCAGAATCCGTGGTATTAGAGGTTCGGAACGGGCTTTATTCCAAAACAATTTAAATTGATGAGCTCCATATTCCATCACCACGAAGGTTCAGGAAGTGAAGACCGTACTTTATTGATAAGTAATCATTTTTATACAATAGGCATTACAGTGAGGCAAATGCAGGAGGCGTAATAATTGATAGTAAAGATAAAACATACATGCGTAGCAAAAGTGGGTGTAACTGGGCGTAACTAGAGAACGTCATCAGATATGATGTCATAATAGGGTGGTTCCATGAAAGAATTTCGCAATGTCAGCAGAAATACTTGGCAGAAATGCGCGCGCAGCAGCATGACGTGTGATTGACGTGCAACTAGGGGGTGAAGGGGACTTGACATTTAGCTCTACATGTGGCGACAGAAGTCTGGAGGGTCAAGTCAACCTAATCCCAAATCATATCTAACATCCTATGTTTAAAGAACTATGTTATCCAAAAGAGAGGTCTCTTAGAGTAGAATCTTATTCTATACTGACTATACTGACTGTTAGTGCGTGTACAAGCGTCTAAGTGTCTACACAATATGCGGGGGCAGAAATCGTCCATAGTAACAGGGCTATGAATTACTTGCATAGAGACAGAGGAGCCGGGCCTTTTGCTCGGTAGCTGGAAGAATGTTTACTTAAACTACTAGACAGGAATGCATTGGGCAGGGAGCGGAGCAGATAATTTCGAAGGTGAAATACAGTTTTTGGCAGGCAACAGGCTGATGTCAGGCACCGTTAGCTGCGCAGGGAATAGGACAAAGTTCATGGATACAGATGCGAGCTCAGACTGGAGCTTTCAGAGGCAGAAGGCAGGAAAAGCTTGATGGCAGAATCAGGGCCTACTTGCCTGGACTGTAAAATGGCATAAGTGAACCATATAAAGCCGGTGGCCTTTCATACTTAGGAATGGAATATCCGGCCCATTCATGGCGGATCTGAAAGAGGACAAGTTGACGGTGGACGCACATGTGTTTGCGTCTTCATAACTGGAACTGGAGGGAACATACATGTACTTGTGATTTATACATGAAACCGTTGGGGTCCAAGATAGGGGACATAACTGACCAGAAAAATCCATATTTCCACATTCCCTCCTTGTCCCCTACTTGCCCGTCAAGAGATATCAATCTTCATCAATCCATCGATCTGTTCATATAGCATCATTTGTTCTTCTTTTTTCTTCCGTGATGAATGAAATCTTGGTGGTGGAATACACGATGTGGCACACAGACCACAAATCGCTGGTCCACATTGTAGGCATAGACAACAACTGAATAGTATGAGAAAGCCAATACCTAGGAAGGATAGGACCTTCCATCCAAAGGTAGATAATACACTCCAAAACCAACCGGACCAAGTCCAGGTGCCTGGATTCTGGTGTATCTGGCTTACAATCTTATGAAGGCGAGTTATAGCTTTATATACAGATGGCGAATTTTCTGGTATGAAAATGCAACAACTTGATCCGATGACCCTACAAGCTCCGCCCCTATCGGCCAGGATGACGTCAAGGACAAGACGATTTTGAAGCACAACAATCCGCATAGCAGACTGCTCTTCTGTTAAATTGCCTAAGGCGGAAATAGTTTCGTTCACTACTGCTTCAAGGGTTCTGGTTAATCTACGTATCAGCTTACTATTAGTAACTGTACCTATATAGGGAAAGAGACCTTTATTGAAATCTGTGTATTTTTCCCATGCGGTCTCAGTATAATCGACTATTGGGAGATCTCTCCTTTCTCTATTGTGTACTAAATGAGTATTTCTATGATAATCAGGAGGAGCTAGGAAAACAGGTGGCAAAAGGAATCCGATGTAGCAGGTACCATCCCAATCTAGAGGCAGACGTATATATGCCGTCTGACCACATATGAAGTAGGAATGGCGGGAAGCTCTAAATGTAGACTTGCCTTGATCACTAAATTCTATTACAGTGGTGCATCTACTATGGCCCATATGTATGGAACCATTCTTTCTTACACATAATTCACCTTTAACTGGAAATACTGACATGGCGGGCAAAATTGGAGTAGCTTCGGATTCGACATTCAGGATCATGAGATTAAGCGTAAAATTACCTAATCCATATACTTCATTTTCTAGATCAGTTCCTGTTCTTTTGGGAAGTCCCTCCTTGTTAGGGTAGCAGACTTTAAGTAAACCTAAGTTCAGATTTCCCCATACCCAGTTGTCTTGATAAACTGCAGAATTTGAATCTAGGGAATTAATTAAACTAAACCATGCTCCACAGGATCCATTGTGTGTGAACGGGTATGGAAAAAGAGGTAGTATTCCTTTATAGTTCTGATAGGGAGGGAGTCGACCACATATCCAACAATTTGTAGCATTGCTAACCTGATGGGAATAATGTAACATACTAATAAAAGTGTTATTGCGCAGCGCAAATCTATAAGACAATTCATGCAGAGGTAATTCACTAAAAGAATGTTCAGCAGTAACATTATAAACATGTCTAGAAATAGGATAATATATGTGCAACAATATACTTGCAGTAATTATTAAAAGACTTAAGAAAAACAAAATTAATAACGTCACTGTGCAATGACTACGCAGTGATTTACAGTACGCATGTCGTTTCAGCTTTATCCTTCTGTTTCTTTCTCTACACAGGTCTAAGGAGTACATGTCAGAGACAAATTCGACCGATTCACCTTGGAGAGGACTTAAACAATCAAATTGCCTGACTTGTTAGACCTAAGTTTTAGTTTGTATTGTTTATGGCTATTCAGTTCAACCAAAGGAAGTTTTGAGTCAATCGGGGAAGACACGCAAGGTGTGTCGTTTACGTCTGACGGTAGTCCATGAAATTTCTTGATATGACTTGAATGTATCCAGCCTTTTCGACCTTCGATCTTCACGGCGGTCCTTGTCGTTAACAATACGAGTTGAGGCGACTTCCACCTAGGATCCAGCTGGGACTTCCGATCAAAGTTCCTCACTAGAACTAAATCCCCTGGAATTACGTCATGGGGTTTCACCTCGGTGTTGTCGGGAAAGGCTGCAGCTACCTGTGAACGACAAGATTGTAGTGCAGACATCAAGGAAGCCAGGTAATCTGTCAGCATATTACAGTCAATATCAGTTATTTTGCGTGGTATAGGCGTCCCCCACATATTTGGTGGTCTACCGAAGATCACCTCATAAGGGGATAGCCCTGTTCGAGAGTGTGCTACCATTCTCATGTAAAAGAGTGCAACGGGTAAAGCTACTACCCAGTCGACACCTTTCTCTCTACAAATTTTGGACATTCTAATTTTCAGGGTCTGATTATGTCTTTCCACGAGACCTGCTGCCTCGGGGTGTCGGACACAGTGAAATTTCCACTGATAGCCTAACAAAAGTGAAACGTGTTTCATTAGTTCGGATGAGAACGGCTGACCGTTATCTGAGTAGACGGCACGTGGTAAACCGTACCGTGGGAAGAATTCTCGAACTAACTGTTTGGCAGTAGTCGGGGCAGTGTATTCTGAAACCGGGTATGCCTCTGTCCAACGGGAAAGAGCACAGACAACTACGAGAACATATTTGAATCCTCGACATCGTTCCATCTGGATATAATCCATCTGGAGGACTTCAAAAGGGTGATCAGGAGGCTGAAATCCACCCTGTTCTACGGGAATGCTTTTACCCGGGTTAAACTGACAACAGATCATACAGGTACGAACTTTTTGTTTAGCTGCTGCTCGTAAATGTTTGTTGAACCAAATGTGTTGAATGCTGTCTAGCATAGCTTTTTCCCCTAGATGCGCTGGACTATGTACAGTGTTAATAACGACTTGGACCATTGAATCAGGAAGGAACCACACAGATTTTTCCTTCGTCATCCATCCTTGATCCGTTCGGATCCCTCCTAATTCAGTCCATTTCTTTATTTCGTCTGGTGTAGCATGTGTCTGTATGTCGATTACGTCAAGAGCGGGATCCTTAACCGTCATGCAATATGTTGGTGTCGGGACTATTGTCTTTGTCATGTCGGATGTTTGAGTTTGAGCAGTCTGTTTAGCTGTTTTGTCAGCTAGATCATTGCCTTGAGAAATGATATCAGTAACTTTCGTATGAGCTTTACATTTCATAATTGATATTGCAGTGGGTAGATGTATTGCATCTAATAAGGCATGAATGAGGGGTCCGTGCTGAATGTGGGCACCGTGAGAAGTTAAATAACCTCTCTCTCGCCACAGCACGCCGAAGTCATGTACAACTCCGAATGCATAACGTGAATCAGTGTATATGTTGACTTTTTTATTTGCGGCTTGAATACAGGCTTGTGTCAGAGCGATGAGCTCTGCTGCTTGAGCTGACAAGGTATTTATGCAATTTGTTTCAACGATTTCAGTGTCTGTTGTGACTGCGTAAGCGGCCACTAGCTCTCCTGTACCTGTTCTCATACATGAACCATCTACATACAACGTCAGGTCTGGGTCTGACAATGGGACGTCTGTCAAATCTTGTCTGGGTTTCGTCGTGATAGTGATAACTTCAATACAATCATGTGCAAGTGGGTCTGTTCCATCTATAGGTAACAGTGTGGCAGGATTCAATGTACTACAACGTCTGATTTCTATATGTGGCTGAAACAATGTTAATTCGTAACCAGTAAGTCGTGCTATAGTCAAGTGTTGTGTTTGTGTGCGGTTCAAGAGAACCTCTACTGCATGTGGTACTTGTACTGTCAATAGATGTCCTAATACTATGGCATCGCTTTGTCTGATTGCTAAAGCTGTTGCTGCCACTGATTTCAGGCACGCAGGCAAAGCCTGAGCTACGGGATCTAATGTACTAGAAAAATAAGCACATGGTTTGTGTGATCCTGCTTGTTCCTGTGTGAGTACTGACAAGGCAGTACCTTCGCGTTCTGTAACGAAGAGTGTAAACTGTTTATTGTAACATGGTGTTGCTAAAACAGGTGCTTGGCATAAGGCTTTCTTTAGGCTTTCAAAAGCCTGTGTATGTTCCTGAGTCCAAGGGAGAACAGTCGATGTGGCTGCCTCCTGTGTTGTCAATTGAATGAGTGGTTTTGCTAGAAATGCATACTGAGGGATCCACTGCCTACAATATGAAGTGAGGCCTATGAAAGCCCGCACCTCCTTTTGTGTCTTGGGTACTGGCATATTAGCAATTAGCTGGATGCGATCTGGTGTAAGCTGCCTTCCCTCCTTGGACAGCGAGTGACCAAGGTAAACAACTCGCTGGACACAGAATTGCAGCTTAGAAGGGGACACCTTGTGCCCCTTTTCGGCCAAAAATTGTAAAACCGTCAGTGAGGCTTTTTCACATTCAGGTTCGCTTCTAGCGGTGATCAGCAGATCATCGACGTATTGAAGCAGGGCAGTGTTGACTGGCATGTGGATACTGTCAAGTTCTCGTTTCAGTGCTTGGCTATAGATGCTGGGGCTTTCGGTAAATCCTTGAGGTGCGCGTGTGAATTTAAAGCTACGTCCATTTAAACTAAATCCGAACAAGTATTGGCTTTCCGGATCTATTGGGACGCTGAAAAAGGCATTTTTGAGATCAATTACAGTAAAGAATGTTGCTTCGGAATCAATGGCTGTCAGTAATGAAGAAATGTCTGGGACTACGGGGTATTGTGGTACTATGCATTTATTTAATTCGCGCAGATCAATAACCAATCGATATACTGGCGGGGCTGTTGGATCGGTTCGTTTAAGAATCGGAATTATCGGTGAATTACATACATTGGAGTCAGTTTCCACAACCACTCCTTGGATAATAAGCTCGTCAATGATTTGTAGTAAAGCCACTACAGCATCTGGTGGTAACTTGTATTGTCGCATTCGTGGAAGTACCACTCCTGCCTTTAGTGTGACTCGATATGGTGTAATGTTCATGCAACCAACATCTGTAGGGCCTTGCGCCCATAAATGTGTCGGTAAAGTCTGCAGTCGGTGATCCATGTCTCGGGACACGTAGTGCCCTTTGAAATCTCGTAAGAACAATCTTACTCCTTCCGGAGAACAACATATTATAGCTCCTAGAGCTTTCAAAGTTTTTATACCTAACAAGTTTTCTGGACATGATTTAGTAAGCAATAAATCTGTAGTTCGTGTCAAGGGACCGATCGTAAGTGGAAGAGGCTGTGTTACTTCGTTAATGATGGGTTTTCCTGAAAAGCCAAGGGAAATATTCTGTGAGCCTGAGAGGGGTGCCCCTGGAACTTCACTACGTTTTATTGTTGTTCGGCTTGCCCCTGTATCAAGTAAGAATTTTCTATCTTGACCTAACAATTCACTGTGTACATAAGGTCCTTCTTGATCTACAGGGACCTCAATAAGGGGTAAGCCAACTTCCCTCTCTAGGCTGTTTCATGAGTATCGTTGATAATCAGGATAGTCATACTGTGCGGTCTGATACATCTGTCGGGTCGTTGTTTGTGTGGCAGCAATAGGCTGCGGTGGTGGAACTGGCATAGACTGTTGCGGAGCTGGCATGGACTGTGCATGCTGCGGTGTTCCTTGTTGATTCTGATCCTGTCTAAGTGGTCTTGGTCTTTCTTTTGTGTTACCTATGGCGATATTATGTTTTAAAACGGGACAATCGTGTACATAATGACCTGGCTGTTTGCAATAGTTGCATGTCCCTTTAACAGGACCTGCTGAAACACTGGACTGTGTTATACCCTTCTTATGACCGTCAGCTGGAACTGTCTGGGAAACTAGCATTTTCATTTTTGTGTCTTTCATGCGTCTATGTTCATGTTCTTGTTCTTCTCTGATTCTATTGTGATGGTACTGTAGCATTTGTAACATTTGTGACGGAGTGTTACCTTGCCAGGTACTCTCGAATTTCAATACTCTATTCTTAACTTGGGGCAAGGCATTTTCAACTAACTTTGTCACAAACAGATGTGGATACGACTCGCTACTTGCTTTTATTCCACTATTTATACCAAAACATTTCTCAAATCGGGAATAGAAATCACTAGTGTCTTCATCTGATTTTTGTTTACAGGCTGAGATTGCACCCCAGTCTTCCTTTTTCGTAGTTAATAATCGTGGCAGTACCTGTACTAGTAAACCTGGTAGTGCTTTGGTCTTGTCCCCGAGCCCTGAACCTGGACCTCGAGCTTTTTCTTCGTTTTCTAATGCTGTCCAATCTATCTTCTGATCTCCCACCTTCCAATCCTTTTCCTTGAGTTTTTCGTAAATGCCCGCAGGCATTAATACCTTCAATATTGTCATAATGTCGGGGTAGGTATATTCTCCCATGAGTAACATATCTTTAATTTCACGGTGGAAACCCGCTGGGTCTTTGTCATGACTGGGTACCACTTTCTTCATTTCTAATAGTTCTATTTTGGATATGGGTATGTATACAAACACACGTTTAAACTCATTGTCATCACCCTTTATCGGGTGCACTTCTCGTAAGGGATTTTGTCTATCCATGTAATACGTCGTTCTTTCCTTGATGGGCAGTGAGACATGTTCAGGACATACAAAAAGAATGTACTGCCTTCTAGATTCTAGTATTTCTCTAATTAACTTAGTACCGGAACCTCTCCATTTATTCGTGAGTAATTCAGTCAATATATCAGGTAAGGGGCCAGGATCGGAGTGTTGGCTTTTATATAATATAAGGAGTTGTTGAATCATATAGATACCAGCTAAACGCTGTTCATCCGGGGCGAGGTTCAAAAACGTATGTGCTAGTGTATCATCACCATATTTTCCAGGACTATCAACCCAGTGTACGGCTGACCTGGCTAATTCTTGTTCGTCCATAGAATCGAGTATATGATAACCCCTTCGTTCTCGGAGTAATTTGTCAGCGGCTTGGAATGAATGTTCGGGGGACCTTGTATTTATTATAGGAGTTTGGAATTTTCTGTTATTATCTGGACGTATCGGACATATCGGATCAGTAAAGCATCTAGTATTATTGCAAGATCTTCCTCTAGCTACATAGGCCATGGTTTCTAACTGTCCTGTGGGCAGTTCTAATTCTTCCTCGTCCTCGGTTTGTTCAGGTTCGTCTACTGCTAATCTTTCCTCGTGTATTCGTTCTATTTCTTTGCGGATCTTTCGGCTCATAGCTACTATACATGATCGTTTATCGTGTCTCCCCTCTGATATATTCTTACCCCATGTGGTAAGAATTTGCATTTCTTCCGGATTTACCCCTGGTTGATCTTGATTTCAGATCACACAGTTTATGAGGAAACGTAACAGTTCCCCCTGTATTTCCACCTTTTGGTACTCCATGGCTCTGTTAATACTCTCAGGGTCTCGCCCTGACTGAACAAAATGATATATATTTTCTAAATGTGCAGTCATTCCTGGTAGCTTCCCTAAGTATATTGCAGCTCGTCGGATACGTAATGATGCCAGCATCATTTCGTCCCCTTTTCCTGGCACTGGGTCATATCTACAATCTATTAGAAGTTCCTTGAGCGTGTTGGGAGTTACTAGTTTGGGTGTACGTTGGTGGGCTAATTCTTGAAAGGAAAGTTTATTTGTTCTGGGTGGCGTAGAAAAAATGCTTGATGCACCTCCGGTAGCACCACCTGGGGTGCTGGATGTGAAAGGATTCGTTGAACGGGATATAGCAACCATAGGTGTGGATGCAGATGTAGAAACAGATGTGCTTGCCGGAACTTGTGTCGGGGTTTGCTGTTGCAGAGGTACAGACGGAGGAGGGTCTTGGCGTTGAACCCCCTCGGCAGACGGCCTATGTGGCGCAGCGTTAGCATACTCAGGAGCTGCGTCATCTAAATAAGAGGAAAGAAAAACATCTTCTGCGGATCTGGGATGCCCTTTGGGATGTACTTTTATCGGAAACAATGGGGGTGGCAAGTCTTTTGGCATTTCCGGAGTAGCCTTAGGTAATCCTTCGGCCAGAAGAGGATACATACCATTCACAAGGGCATTTCTTTGTCTGTCTGTTTGTTCTGACTTTACTCGAGTACCTTCTTCAACTAGTACACTTCCTCGAACTTTATTTGAATTCTCCTTACTTTTCTCTTCTTGTCTGAGCGCTTTTTCTGTGCGTCTATATGATTCTTTACGCCATAATTCAATGGCATCTTTCTGTGACTGTCTAGCTTTCTTCTTCCACAATTCTTCTTCTACTTTCATAATGCAATCTGCATCCCAGGTCCCAGCTGCGGGCCACCTCTGACTTTCTGGTAATTCCTTGGTGTAGTCTACCCATAGATCAAGAAATAATATGGCGTCTAGGCCATGTTTATGATACATGAAGTACCCTGGAGTGTCCCTAGGAGGAATGGGAACAGCTTCTTCGAGTACCCCTTTTCTAGTTGCAATCTGTCTTAATTTCGAAAAGAGCGGCATATTGAGAACTGATCTGATACCTAATTTTGAACACGTTTAATACCATAAAACACAATAATGAACAGTCATTCACACCACAATATACAGAACATATTTAAAACATTTTAACATTTAACATTTAATGAATAAACAATGATGGTCATTTAGGGAAACTAGTCACTAAGCATAATACTCGACACTAACTAGGTAAATCTGAATTATATACTAGACATACTTGATATACTGCTAAACAGTACAGATACACTGCTGAAACAGTGCAGACCGGATTTGTGTACCCAAACCCGTCTTGACCGGCACAACCTATGTGCACGTCAGAATGCCTCCCCGATAATGGTACTCACCGGGTAGCTCGGAACGGAAGGCCTCGGAACTGAACTGAACTTGAACCGGACTGGACTCGACTCGGAACTTCGGAAACTTCGGAAACTGGTGGGCCTCTGTATACCTCGGATCTTGCTCTCTCAGCTAGGCTCTGGTCGGGATACTTCGCACTTCTCACCGCCTCGTCTGGGTGTTGATCGCAGCCTCAGTTACCCCCGCTCGGCAGGAGGGAGATACAGGAAATCCTGTGGGTACGCGTTGTTGTCCGTCCAGCTGTGACAGGAGACCGGGCCTGCAACGCACCGCCGGCGCGTGAGATGAGAAAGTGTCCCTGTTCGGGCGCCATATATGTGGTAAATAATTTAATTACCGGAACTTAATTTGATGCGGAAAATCTATAACAATAGCTCAGTAAAAATAAGAGGCAGAATCCGTGGTATTAGAGGTTCGGAACGGGCTTTATTCCAAAACAATTTAAATTGATGAGCTCCATATTCCATCACCACGAAGGTTCAGGAAGTGAAGACCGTACTTTATTGATAAGTAATCATTTTTATACAATAGGCATTACAGTGAGGCAAATGCAGGAGGCGTAACAATTGATAGTAAAGATAAAACATACATGCGTAGCAAAAGTGGGTGTAACTGGGCGTAACTAGAGAACGTCATCAGATATGATGTCATAATAGGGTGGTTCCATGAAAGAATTTCGCAATGTCAGCAGAAATACTTGGCAGAAATGCGCGCGCAGCAGCATGACGTGTGATTGACGTGCAACTAGGGGGTGAAGGGGACTTGACATTTAGCTCTACATGTGGCGACAGAAGTCTGGAGGGTCAAGTCAACCTAATCCCAAATCATATCTAACATCCTATGTTTAAAGAACTATGTTATCCAAAAGAGAGGTCTCTTAGAGTAGAATCTTATTCTATACTGACTATACTGACTGTTAGTGCGTGTACAAGCGTCTAAGTGTCTACACAATATGCGGGGGCAGAAATCGTCCATAGTAACAGGGCTATGAATTACTTGCATAGAGACAGAGGAGCCGGGCCTTTTGCTCGGTAGCTGGAAGAATGTTTACTTAAACTACTAGACAGGAATGCATTGGGCAGGGAGCGGAGCAGATAATTTCGAAGGTGAAATACAGTTTTTGGCAGGCAACAGGCTGATGTCAGGCACCGTTAGCTGCGCAGGGAATAGGACAAAGTTCATGGATACAGATGCGAGCTCAGACTGGAGCTTTCAGAGGCAGAAGGCAGGAAAAGCTTGATGGCAGAATCAGGGCCTACTTGCCTGGACTGTAAAATGGCATAAGTGAACCATATAAAGCCGGTGGCCTTTCATACTTAGGAATGGAATATCCGGCCCATTCATGGCGGATCTGAAAGAGGACAAGTTGACGGTGGACGCACATGTGTTTGCGTCTTCATAACTGGAACTGGAGGGAACATACATGTACTTGTGATTTATACATGAAACCGTTGGGGTCCAAGATAGGGGACATAACTGACCAGAAAAATCCATATTTCCACAATTCAATTGCCCTACTACCTGCTGTAACTGGTGCAGCGTAACCTTATCTTTGTTGAGGCAGTGTTGCAATGCCACCCTGAAATCTTTGACTTTTCAGCTGGTAATCTCGAGACCCCTTGGACAGAATCTAGTTCATTCACCAGGAATTCAATTGCTGTGCTTGGTCCCACTGTCTTACTGGTTGCCAGGGGCACACCAAACTCTTGCATCAAGGTGCAAAACTTTGTCAAAAGATGCATATTTCACAATACAAAGTGCGTCAGAGATGGCATCATTCACTGAACTGCCCCTTGGTGCAGAAAGATTGTGTATCAGTCTGAATTTGCCTGGCGCTTTCTTAGGTACTACCCCTAGAGGTGAACAAACAAAATCCTTCATCGGGACGTCATCAAATGGCCACGCCACCCTACCCATGCTCACTTCCTTGAGGATTTTTGCTGTTGCTATGTATACATTGGACCTAACTGACAGCTGGTTCCGGCAGTGCACCACCCCATTGTAGCCCTGGGCTGGTATCCTGAAACCTTCAACAAACCCCTCCCTGATCGTCCTGGCAGCTTCGGGGCAATTGTATGACTCTAACAAAGGTATCATAGCGCTAACTTTAACTGGGGATCTAGCCTTTCCTAGAAGTATACTGCTATTCTTGCTTCTTGCCCCCTTTGACCCTGGATTTTTTGTGACACCTGGACTCGGGATGGGATGCGTTACCACAGTAACCACAGGAATGCTTGAACCTACATGTGCCTGGTGCTCTACTGCAAGTTCTCTTGTTAAAATCAAAACAGACGCCTTTTTTACCAGTGTTCCCTGTCTTCCCCGTGACCCCCCGTGTTACCGGTGGGGCCTGCTTTAAAGGGCTGGGACCGAATGTTGTCAGGTACCTGCCCCCGTCCATTATCAGTTGCTCCCTGTACCAAATGTCTCAAATGAATAAACATGTCTGTCTGGCTCCATCTTAGAGTTGGATCCTATGCTTTTGCCCTCCTAAACTCTTTATCATAATCTTTCCACCCATCACCTCCCTGTGTAGCATGTGATCCTATTCTGATAACATGCCATCTCAGATCCAACCTCAGGGAAGCGCTCTAACATGACGGCCATGAATATAGTGAAGCCCTGTATCCAATTGGCCAGGTTCTCCTCTACTCTGTATTTCAGGACTATGTTCGACCATTCTTTGTAATGTGTCCATTCCTTGTTCTTTTTAGCCTCTTCCCTTTCCGCCTCGTCTATCAAGAGAGAACACATGCTAACATATTCCCCCTTCCAAATCTTTTCCTTTTCCTTTTCCTTGCCGCCCCAACTGTTTCCGCCCTGAGCGCATCTCTCCCAAGCCTAGTAGAGGCAGTGTTGCCCTTGTACCTGCTGGTGCTACCGCATCAGCCGTCTTGCCCGCCTCTGTGTTCTTCGCGTTTCTGACTGTTCCAAGGACACCTTCGCCACCAGGAACCGGTGCTGAGGCAACGGGTGTTGCACCTCCTGCCGGTATTGCCGGCACCTCACTTGGCCTCCCCTTACCTAGCTCAGCCATCAATTTCCTCGCACTTTCAATGGCATCGCTCCCCCCAGCTGTCGCCCCTGCGGTGTGAGACCAGTTCCCCACCATCTCCAGCCAAGGGAGTACTACCGCCAGGTTGGCGGCTATGTCAGGCTGAGCCGGCGTGGCTCCCCCTGTCCCATCCCCGAGGGGAGGGCAGGGACAACCGCTCGGTCCTCAGTGGGCCCACGGGCACTGCACCACTTGGGCTCCCTTCGCCCGAGGGGCATGGCGCGTCTGCAGGTGGGACTGCATTACCTGAGCCCCCATCGCCCTGAGGACTTGGCGTAGGTGCAGGCGTACTTCCCGGCGCCACCCCAGTCCCTTTCCCACACGGCCTACACCTGTTACTCTTTAGCGGTGGCGGGGAGTATGTTTTTGGTGGGACAATAGGCCATCTACCCCTCCCTTCTGGCACCTCTGGACCCTCCACCTTAACCTGTAACCTGTTCAGGGTCTGCCCCATGACCTGGACTTGCTGCATTAATGCCTCTAGCAAAACGTCTGTGCGTGATCTGAAGTAATTCAAAACTCCTTCTCAGGGTTAAACTAACAAAAAAAAGAAGTTGGCACAGAAACTGAAATATAAAAGAACATCTTTATTAAACTCAAAATGAGTGTGACTACGTCACCCAGAAGCCGCAGCAACTGAATGAGGCAGTCCAAAGAGATCAGAACACTGGGGCCTTATATATGTGAGGGTTACATACTCAGCATAAAAGAAAGGGGCAGTCCTGGCTCATGCAAGCATGCAAAATGCCAATATGGACATACAAGATCTGCCAAATATTAGCCAATAGGAAAACATTCAAAACAAGGCATCATGTAACCAGAACGTCCCCCTTGAGTCGTGTTTTTGCCCAACCCCATAAGTCAATCAATGACAGCACCTATAGGTCAATCAGTAACGGCAGGACATGTTTGTGTGCTTCAAAGGACAACTCGCAAAATAGGATAATGCGGAGAAAGAATACTGAAGGCCAACAAATAGTTGGGATAGGCAGGGATTTAGTCAGTCTGGCTAGTTCCTGGAATTGGCTTCACAACAAGGAAGGGAAGGTTATTTGACACGTAGCAGTACAAATGGCAAAAACACTCGGTTTACCAAGCTGCCTGAGTGAGGGCAACAAAATGGCGACAGAATACAGAATGGAGTTAAAACTGAATTACCTCAGACCCTCCTTTTGCCATTACTCAGGCAAATCCTAATTCATTGCTAGGTGAGCATTTTCCATTCTACACATTTCATTTAAGCAGGTATATGTAAGCTATCAACAGGGATACAAAGAGAACAAAGCATCGAGTCATAATTAACATTCAGATAGCAGAATAACAAAGGGGATTATCATTTTTTCACAACCCTAGGCAAAAGCAAATCCTAAAATTATTTAGTGATCCTTTTCATGGCTCTTATGCAATTCAGTGACTATTGTATACTCAGGTGAAACAGTGGCAATCCTAATCAATGCTCTCAGGTGAAATGGGGATACTCTTCAACAGAGGAAATACCTCATTCTGCTTTTACTAAACAGAATACTACTCTATAACAATGCCAGCAAAACAATAAGAATCAGTCTCCTAACACCCATTCTATGCAATTGCACGGGAACCGCTTGTGCAGCCATAACTTTGCCAAAGTCCGTTCTAAGCCTCTCTGGTAGGCTTCTATCGACCATCAAATCTGCTTCTGTTGTTTTCTTCCGCATTGGGCCTCTTCATTCAGGCCTTCCATGAAAATAGTGCTTCTCAGCATCCGTTGGAGTGCCCTCCTGGCAAACACTCACAGCTTACTCGAAAGTCTCAATGTCTCAAGGCAGTGCACCAATATATTTCCTCTGCGGCAGGCACTACAGATATTGTGCTCTTCGTTGGTCATGGGCACAGATCATCTCGTGCAGACCCAAGTACTATTAATTGGAAAGAGCAACATACTTTCACGCTCAGCAACACTTTCAGGCTCCAACACTCGCTATTCAGTGTCAGAGGATGTTTGGGCTGCTCTTTCATTTAATTTTCCTTTCATCATGTAGTGCCTTAGATCCTCCGGTGCACTGCCCTTCCGTTGGAGCAAAGAAAAGAGAGGGGGGGGTGGCCAAAACTCAGGCCAAGGGGCTCAAGGGACTGCACACTGTCAGAGGGTACCAGCACATGACAGGTAAAAAACTGAAGCCTCAAACCAGCTCTGCCATTAACAACAGGGATCCTTCTCTTTCGCTCTTTTACACTGAAACTCTGGTTTTGTGATGTCCAACGCCGTCTGATGGAGCAAGTACGATGCTTTGGAGATACCATTGATGACGCGCTGGCGATCGCTGTCCAGCCTTGCTACTTTCTGGGTGCTGGGACTGTAGGGCCAAGACGTCCGTCTTTCATCTGTAGCTGTCACTGATGGGAATTAGGCTTAAATCAGTGTTCTGCAGGTTATTATGACTTAATTCCCGCAGAATCTAGTGACGTAGGAAATGTGACACAGTTGTTAGTTTCCCTCAGTTTAGTATAAAAACAGTTCATTGTATTTAACAATGGGACTGCAAGCAGGTGGCCTACAATCTGCAAGGGAGTGACCATACGCCATAGGACAACTCTGGTCTAGAATGCACTGTCATTCTCAAAGGCAGTACTTCTAGTCTCTTCAATTTGGGTACCCTTCATTATCCTCTGCCATCTGAGGGTAGATAATTACATGGGAATTCTATCACATGGTGGCATTGCCTAATGGGGTAAACATTCTTTTTTTTCTTTCAATGATTACGTCTAGGTGTTCCTAAATTCCTTATCTAGAACACCTCAAAAGACAAATCACATGATACAGATTATCAGGGACATGTAGATACCTCCCTTTAATAACTGTGCATCAGGTGCACTATGCAATACACAGGCTAATAATCAAATGTGGAAACAAAAGACAAGAACTAGAGAGTCCTGGTATTTCCATGATTTAGAACACATCTGATCCCACCGAAAATTAAAGAAGCAGGAACTAAAGGGTAAAAAACCAAATTAAAATAGTCATTGAAAATTTGTCATGTTCAAAAAAATAAATGTAAGGTATCTCCTATTGAGGTGGAAAACTTGTCTTACTATAGTATTGAGTCAGTTAACCAGTCCATCACTACCCTGACAGTCAGACTGGAAAACATCGAAGTAGGCCTAAAGAAAATTCTTAAAAACCAGTCTGGTCATACAAAAAGGTAATTATACATAATATGGGGGTCCCTGGTACATTACTACAGTCTGGAAATGTGAACCTGAACAATACACCAATAATAATAAAAGGGCTGACTGGTGAAAGGAATTCGAAAAGGAGAAATGGGACTAGGACATAGCTAAAATCCCCAATAACTAGGCACAATGCAACATCAATCAGGGGAGAAGTGGCAAAAGAAAAATCTATAGGAAGAACAAAAAATTACTCGGGTGATAGTCAAGTTTGTGACACAATACCAAGAGTATGGGTGATACACAAAAGTCAAAATAGTACACAAATTTTAACTCTACCGCTGGCCCCTACACCATGTACGGTAATCTCAGCTAATGTTCCAGTTCCTCACAACACCATGTCATGTACTTTATGCACTATGAACCTGCAGCCCAAAACCCAATATTCGGGCCTGCTTAATTTGTCAGGCTTAAAATGAAAATTACACTTTTTTACTTTCTTAACCCTCCGTTTAACAGCTGGTCGCCAGTTAGTGGTGACCGGCTGTCAAATATAACTTACTGTGTCACTTCTGACACACAGGACCAGCAGGAACAATTCTTAGAAGGACAAAATGCAAAAACATGGAAAACACACAAACATTTTGTTTTGTTTTCAAAGAAGTCATACAAAAAAAAATCATCTTGTTTCAACCTACTGCTGATACTTCACATAACACACAAAATATCAATTGTAACCAACCATCTTAAATTAAGGCAACTACATGGACAGTATTTTCAAAAGCAAAAATATGAATGTATCACCCCCTTTGAGGCCCTGCTTTGAGCGAGGCCGTGCAGGAATGCACTTCTCGACCTTGCACAGTCCTCCAAGAGCTAAGAATAACACCTCAGCAGAACTTTCTGGGCTGCTATCCAGCCTATGCCAGCATTCCTGGTCCCCGCCACTTTTCAAGGTTCCTATAGTGTGCAAGCATTAATTCCTTCTTGTCAGAGAAGCTTTTCCAAGCAATGGTTTCTCCATTTGTTTACACTCACTCCTAACTCCCACCTTACTGACCTCAAGGTCAAAATCTGCCTCGCGTTCTGCGCTCCTCAGCCCTGTCTCTCTCCTCACCCTGAAGCTTGTCACAGACAAAAAAACCTTCCTAACTCTTCCTAACCTGCAATAATTAACCCTTTTTAAAAACACGTTATATATATTACTTCTTTTAGGGGCTACAATTTATTTCTATTCTTAAAATATTAAAACATTTACTGTGAATAACTCACAGAACATTATAACATAACATACTAGCTTTAGAACAAATGTTTGTTACTACCCTATGCAACGGTACTTAGTTCATCAACCTTACAAGGCTGAACGTCTCAGTAGGTCTAGCTAGAGTTAGAACCTTCAATCTTGATATTAAACCCAAACCTCTGCACTGGGCACATTGGCTCACTGAGACATTAAAAGCAACCCCAAATGGGGACAACCTGCAAATTTGTATTATACCTAAATATATGCATTTACTGAAGCCTACGGCACTTTAAAGCTATTGTAAAGGGCAAGAATGCTGTTAAATAGTCTATTTTACCCAATTTAGACTTTGATATTTGGGGCACTTAAAAATATATATCCTATAATTTTGCTACATATTAATCATCCTCAGAATGTTCTTTACAGATTGCAGATATTGGACATTAGACATATCTCTTGCAAATCCTTGAGAAAAATGAGTTTTTTTAAGCCTGCGCCTAGTGAAATTCCATATACAAATGTCCTCATTATGCAGTACAACACAACTTAAATTAAATTATAATGCTCGGAGGTCACAGCATGAGTATTAAGCTTTAGAAATAGTAAAAAAATGAATTTAGAAGCACTTAGCACAGAAGCCTAACTTAAAACATGACAAAAAACATTTTCTTCGCCACTTTTTTTTTTTTTTTAACAGAACAATTATTTTAACATTAGAACCAAAAATATTCTTATAAAAATGCTTAAAGAGAGGAAACCCTTAATTGAAATGTCTTCCTGTAATACAAAATAATGAACCTTAGTTTTGGAACCTTTTTAAAACAACATTTTGAAATGCTAAGTTTCACCCGTGTTCAACTGAGGGTGAAGTCCTGGCTGAGTAAACATTCCTGTATATTAGAGCTGCTTGCTTAGCGACAATAAAAGCTTGTCTCTCAGTGTTGTAACATGAGCACGGTGGCAGTCTTTTTCAAACTAAGACATATCAATGCGTGTTGCGTTTGAGATCAGCAAAAATTTACTTCAGCTGAAGTGTTTGCCTGTTAATATCTAATACAATGTATGTAAGTAAAAAATACTATAAGTTTATTTTCCTACAAAACACACAATTTCGTTTTTGAGGCCATTGTATTCCTAGTGAATGTAAATTTTAATTGTATTTTTTTTAAGCATTTAACAGTTTGTACATGTGCATAATTGCTTACTCTATAAATTGTATAGCAACATATAGCTATTTAGCATATCACATGGTTCATTTCTGGATTTTTATTTAATTTCTACTTAATATTAATTAACTGACATTTTGCTTAACAGACTGAAAACATCAAGAAAAACCACAAACACACATTGAGCTCATTTCAGACATAAACAGAAAGGGGTCAAACACTCAGGACACATATATTTAACCCACAGAAACACACATTTAACCCACAGATCAACACTAAGGACAGAAACAAAGGACAGCCCACAGACTGTACTTAAACCAAACCATTTTTAAATACTAGTTGCAAGTCATATTTACAAGAAACGCTTCTTAATAGTGTTCCAAAAGACTGCAGAAAAACCAGCCCAACAGACTGTTATATGTCCAAGAAGCCAAAATACACTCCATTCATAAGATTGCGCAAAACAAAGGATCCTTGTATGTATTATGTCCATATTTTAATTCCCTGGGGATACAGAATCACCAAGGAAGAAATATGTTTTTATACCTAAACCTATTTAGGTATTCCCTCATGGGAGCCGGCTAATTTAATTCACATCTCACTTAGAAACAAAAAAGCAACACATTCTTCGATGTGAGCTTGAAACAGGCATGCCAAAAAAATGCTGCAGAATATGCAAGTATTTATAATCAAAGTAGTGCTTAAGGTACTCTCTGTACGTTGCATCCATTAAAAATGTTATACAAATTAGAGAAAAATCTCCTCATGACCTGCCTACACAAATTGCAATTTGCATATCAATCCAAATCCAAAGTTGGCCAACACAAATTCATAACGACTCTTACCAATAAAAAGGTTGTCCAAATTCTAACTGCCAAGTTCTGAATGACCTAACGGTCTTTTTTTAGACTACTCATGTGGAGGATCAAAATCAGGAAGATCAGAAATATACTGGGCTGCAGAGACAAAGAATCCCCAGAATCTCCGTGCACAGAGTACCTCCTTAGTAGAGTCCTGTCCTGTCCTCCTCAGTAGATTTCAGTCTCCTGACAAGATCGCTCCCTCAGATAGCCACTCCTGATGATCCTCAGAGAGGGCACCAATTGAAGAAATTCAAAACTCCTTCTCAGGGTTAAACTAACAAAAAAAAGAAGTTGGCACAGAAACTGAAATATAAAAGAACATCTTTATTAAACTCAAAAGGAGTGTGACTACGTCACCCAGAAGCCGCAGCAACTGAATGAGGCAGTCCAAAGAGAGCAGAACACTGGGGCCTTATATATGTGAGGGTTACATACTCAGCATAAAAGAAAGGGGCAGTCCTGGCTCATGCAAGCATGCAAAATGCCAATATGGACATACAAGATCTGCCAAATATTAGCCAATAGGAAAACATTCAAAACAAGGCATCATGTAACCAGAACGTCCCCCTTGAGTCGTGTTTTTACCCAACCCCATAAGTCAATTAATGACAGCACCTATAGGTCAATCAGTAACGGCAGGACATGTTTGTGTGCTTCAAAGGACAACTCACAAAATAGGATAATGCGGAGAAAGAATACTGAAGGCCAACAAATAGTTGGGATAGGCAGGAATTTAGTCCGTCTGGCTAGTTCCTGGAATTAGCTTCACAACAAGGAAGGGAAGTTTATTTGACACGTAGCAGTACAAAGGGCAAAAACACTCGGTTTACCAAGCTGCCTGAGTGAGGGCAACAAAATGGCGACAGAATACAGAATGGAGTTAAAACTGAATTACCTCAGATCGCTCCTCGTTCTGCCGAACCGGGGGGGCCATGGAGAAAGATGCAAAATTATATGGGACCTGCCTGCACGCGTAACCGCAGCCCCAGATAGATGACCGTGTCACCTCTTACCTTCAAGAAGCAGCAGCCCCCAGCCAACCCTTGCACCCACGCAACCAGAGCCACGACCTACTGGCTAACCCAGTAAGCTCAGGTGAGCCGCCCGCTCAAACCCTCTGTGGCTCCCAGAAGCGATAAGATGCTGGCTAGCCGGTGCCGCCCAAGCGAGCTCCTCCAATGACCACCAGCGACCTCTTTATCCAGGCACCGTCCTGTCCATTCCGGAATGTGTGCTGTGGCTGTGGAAACAAGTAAAGCCGGTTTCGCTGCACGAAGCCCTACCTGTCTGTTACCCCAAAACTTCTAATCTCTGTTAGCCCCTAGACCTTTGCTTTGGGGTACTCACACTTCAGCCTGATTGTAGATTGCTCACATGCTGCAGGGGAAGTGCTTGCCCTTTAAATCGTAGCGCTCTCCCAATTACTGCGCCGTAGACCCCCAGCAACACTCACCCTGGGCACAGCACTCCTAAATATCACCCAACCGTACTACAGGAAATATCCTTTTGCCTACACGTTAGACTGGGTAAACATTGACATTGAAAGACCAAGGATTGAATACCTATTCTTCAGAGGGCGAGTCTAAGATGGTCACTGAACAAATGAATTCCCAATCTCACTGAATACCACTGCCAACACTTTAGACTGAGCAAACAGTGTATTGAAAGACTAGTGGTTGAAACACCTAATCACCTGAGCTACAGTGATCTATAGTGCTCTCCCAATTAATCCGCTGCCTCTTAAATAATCCCCAACCGTACTGAAGGAAATACGATATGCCTATACTTTAGACTGAGCAAACATTGACATTAATAGACCACAATTGAATGCCTAATCTCCAAAAGTACTGGTCTAATATTGCAACCGCTGCAAATTATTTCCCTCACTGCAAGAAATAACACCGCCTACACCTTAGACTTAGCAAACAGCGAATATAGGCGTTAAACAGAGTGAAGGGCTGGAGAAATGATTAGTGCCTGAGGATTCACATAACAACCGGACTTCAGGAGCAATTCTCAGAAACCAAATGTGGCTCAATTGTAAGGGCTGCCTTAAGCATAGCTCCGGAAGCAAAACAAAATAGCTTGAAATCCGCCTTTAAGCAGAGACCGGCCGGATCTGCCATGCCGCGCCCGCTAAGATTCCCCCCCCCGCCTTCCCAAAGGAATTAATGAACGTTGGCGAAGAGAACCATTTGCTAACAAGCCAAGCTGGAGGGAAGAGGAGCGCCTTCGCCCCCTGCCACCCGCAGCTCTCCACTGTTGCTTACCGCACTCCCAGGGGGGGCAGCTAGCGATCCTGGGCGATCTCGAATCTCGCCTCAGAGCGGACCGCCGAACACGCCGATTCTCGTCGCCACGTCCCCCTCGATTCTCCGCGGTAGTGGCGGCTTGGAAACGGGTCGCGTCAAATGCCGTCAGTGCTCCTGTGACAACTCTGCTCCCCCAGACCTGCAAAACAACGAGAGAGATGCCGGATCTGCGATGACGAACTCCGTCCTCTTTCGCCTCCGCTTCCTTCGACGTTTCACTGCGCTTGAACCTGAAAGAGAAAAAAGAAAAGAGATTACGGGCTGTAGCCGGCCCGGTGGACGTTCCTGTGGGGAGCAAGAACAAGAGACTGTTCTGCTCCCCACATCCCCCCTTTAAGGAGGGCGCCCAGGCTGACCGGATCAGAGCGGTCTACCTGGGCGCAGGCTGGACGCTTTCGAGCCGAAAGCACCAAAGTGCATCCGGTTCAAAGAGGTCGCCTCGCCCATTGGTCAATGCGGGGGAGGGAGCGCCGCGTGATTTGCTGACGCGGCCTCCCCCCCCACTCCTCGCCGGGGACTAGTGTGACCGCCATAATGGCGGCACGGTCCATTATAGCCCTCACCTTCTACAGTCTCCTGCCTTACATTGGTTGTGATACTTATTTCCATGATAAAAAGGCTGCCATCGCTGAGTGAAGATTTGATACATTTACTAGCTATACAAATCTCATGTAATGCTATTATACATGGTTGAAATGTATTTGGTCTTACAGATTTCCCTCTCAGCTTTAACTACAGTAATTAGTACATTTTACACTTGAGCAAACCTATCATTTCTAAATCTCACATTATAGACAAACACATATTTTCTTTGCGTTTTCCGCCCACTCTTTTTGAGCACGCATCAACCCAGCTTGTAAACGGTAGAATTGCACAACATTGGGGCTGATCAGTAACGATTACAAAACAGGGGGTTATATACGTAACATATCATTATTGTATATTTGTGAACAATTCTCCATTGCTTGTGCTAGCATTCAGCAATGATAAAGAATTTGCTGTGGTCATTGCAGAGGAGCAAAGATGAGTAATTGAATTGATCTGGAGGTGAATGTGTAATATTTGTGCCGAAGTGATTTGAACACCACCACAGGTGACTCGATGGGTAAATAGTAATATTAAAACCTCTCAGGGAAATATTTATGGTGATGATGTCACACAAAAGGACAGAGGGTTATTTGTTCAATAAGGCATTTCCTCATTGCTAAAATACTTATGTATTTTCTCAGTGTTCAAATTGGCCTTGTGACTGCTGTACAGTACTAACCATCGGGTTTGTTTTACGATATTGAAAATCCCAAATCAAACAAAAAGATGAAACTATATGTCATTGGTGACCGTCTGGCTTTCCCTGGCAATATCATGGCCCATCAGTGACATACTGTAGGTATTCCTGGCAACATTTGTCTGTGCCTCGCAACATAATGACCCAACATTGACATACTGTCTGCACTCCTGGTGACATTCTGTTTGTCCATGGCATAAAAGAGGCCCACGCCTGACATACTCGACAACATTCTGGCTATACTTGTCAAAAAAGTAGCCAGCCATTGGCATACTACTGGTAAAACTCATGCTATCCCTGGCATAATAATGACCATCCTTAACATAATATGGCCATTCTTTACTACATTATAGCTATTACTGGCATAATGGTGGCATATCGTAGACATCTATTGGGCATTCTTGGTGGCATTCTATCACTGGCTCAATAGTTGCCAATATGTAGCGTTATTGGTTTCATTTTTGTTATACCTGGCATTTTATTTATTTATTTAGTGTGTTTTACAAAGCCGGTCTGGTGGCTTAGTGGACTAATGCGTCCACTGTAGTGGTCTGTGTTTGACCTTATGGCAACAGGTTCAAATACCAGCTGGTCCAATCAGTCATTCATTCTTCTGAGGTTGATAAAGTGAATACCAATGAGTTGGGGAACAATAAACATCTGTTATTCAGCGTCATGATAGCCTTGAAGTGAACGTTCCCTTTACAAATACACGTCATGTCAAAGCGCAAAAATGTGCATCACGATATCTGAGCGCTATACAAAGAGCGAGCTGATGAGGATTGATGTACAGTAAAAACAACTGTTACTTAAGATCCACTGTACATACAATTCAAAGAGCTAGGCATAAAAACAATAGGATACAATAGGGTGAAATACAATTTCAAGTAGCATGGCTTTAACTTCCTTCTTGAATTGTCTGAGTGAGGTAATTGTTCTCGTTGAGCGTGGTAGGGAGTTCCCTGATTTTGGATCAGACCCAGCGAAAGTGCGCGAAGTGAGGTTTCTTATTTTTAAATCTGGCTGGTTGTTGTATGAGGAATTTAGCACTTCTATAATCCCTTCCACCTCCTGATAGCTTGATCCTATTCGCCATGCATTTGGGACCCGAATTGTGTAGAGGTTTGTATATCATGCAACCTTCAGTTGGATCCTAGCTTCAACTGGCAGCCCGTTGAGGGTCCTGAGTGATGGGGAAATGCGATCATAATGACGTGTGCCTGTTAAGTCTTGCTGCTGCATTAAATGTTGCTTTCATTAGGACAGGCTCGCTGTAGGTAGACCTATGAGAGTTGCATTTCCATAGTTCAGTCGTGAGAGCACTAGAAATTGAACCGCTGTATTGAGGTCATCTGGCAGTATGAATAGCTTTAGATCTGGTTGCTTCTTGTATGTGAGCTTACATGTTTAGATTTGAGGCTAGTGTGATGTCTAGTGATTATAAAGACTGTGAAAAGGCACAAGGGAACCCTGTAAGTCGGACAGGACCAAGGGTAGCAATATATTACTAAAAACAACGGTCCCTGTCATGGGAGGTATGAGTTATAACCACAAAACTGAAATCAGCGTCGGGTATACTGTTGTCCAAATGGAACTTATTTTGTTTATTTACTTATTCAATAAACATGAAAGAACATGCAATAACATAAAGTGAGCAACAAGTGAAGGGGTTTTGGAAATCAAAAGATTTCCTGACCTCAGGCATGTAGTGATAAAGTGACTTTTAACTGATGTAGAGAATACAGTAGTCACGATAGAGAGAACACATCTTGTACTCCACAACATTCAAGAATTAAGAGTCGGAGTTAAGATGTAGTTGCCGACGACCTTTTGATCCCCAACAACGGTTATGGGATCTTCATCAGGACAGGTTATTGTATGTTCTTTCATGTTTATCGAATAAGTAAATAAACTAAATAAGTTCCATTGGGACAACAGTATACCCGATGCCGATTACAGTTTTGTGATTATAACCTCATACTTCCCATAACAGGGACTGTTGTTTCTAGTAATATAGTGATTATAAAGAGTTGCAAATGATTTGGGGTGCAGTATAGTAGTTTGAGGTGACTAGACCATGGTTGTGGATGCAGGAATCTAAGGAGTGGGGAGAAAAGAATGAACTCGGTCTTCATCAGATTCAGTCTCAGCTAGTTGTGTGCCAGGCCATTGTGGGTTTTCCTCAGAGTGTCATCCAGTCTCTGGATATTCTCTCGAGTTGAGAGTTTGATGTAGAGCTGAGTATCATCAGCATACATGTGGTATGAGATTTTTGATTGTTTAAGGATTTCAATGAGTGATTCTATGTATAGATTGAAGGGCGTTGGTGAAATCGTAGATACTTGCGGAACACCCCTGTCAATATCTACTACAAGAGCTAGGGTAGTGCCGATTTTGACTCTTTGTTCTTGGTTCTGTAAGAAGGAGGTTAAACAGAAAAGGATGACTCCTGATAGGACCATTCTAAGTTCAGGAGTTTCACTGAGATGTTTGTGGCTGATCGTTTCAACCACAGCTGATAAATCTAGAAGTATTGGCAGACAGGATTCGTTTTGGTCTAGTGATGTTTGTATATCATCTAGGATCTTTAGTATGGTGACCTCGATTTTGTGTCCAGGCCTAAAACCAGATTGGAGTTTATCTAGTAGGTCAAAATTCTTTTTTTTTTCCAACTTTTTTATTAACATTTTCCGTTAATTGGTACATATTACTGCATACTGCGGTATAGAAATAATGCATGTCATTACGATTAATCTTATACACATTGAATACATCTACATGTTCTTCAAAACAGTTTCCCCCCACGTTCCAAGTTCCAGGTGAGACAGCATTGCCCCCCGGTCTGTAAAATTATTTGCTGACATCAGACACCGACTCAACCCTAGACGGATCACAACTGTTGCCTCTGAAGGCATTTCACTTTCCCCATACCCTTGTCCATTTCTTGGGGCACCCCCTGTGCATATATACCACTTTCTCTGCTACCATTGCGCCGTCCATGTCATAGCACCACTGATGGTATATGGGAATTAGAGTGGCTCCCCAGTGTTGGGCTATGTTCCGATTTGCTATTGTCATGCCTAACGTCGCCCAATTTTGGGCCATTTGATTGAGGTCTGTCGGCTCCCAGATATTTAGAAGACATCGCTTGGGTTCCGGTTTAATAGTAGCTCTGCCCACCCGCGAGATGGTGCGCATGACTGCTTCCCAATATGGTTTAATCTCCGGACAATCCCACAGTATGTGGTAAAAGGTATCCAGCCCCCCACACTGCCATAGACAGAATGGTTTGTCAGCACATCCCATGCGGTGCATAGTCGTTCGTGTGTAGTAGATTCGATGGAGAATTTTAAGTTACACTAACTTTAATTTTGAGGGGATTGCTACCTCTCTTGGGGACAAAAGTGCTTCCTGCCAGTCTGTCTCATCCAGTTCCCCTATTTCAGTCTGCCATCTGTCCCTGAGGGTTTTTGTGGGGTCTGGTTGATTATTTATAATTATGCGGTATGTTTGAGAAATTGCTTTTTTAGTCATATCGTCCGTCAATAATCTATCCTCTAGTGGTGAGGCCTCTGGGAGCTCAGTTTCCGGCGGGATGAGTTTCGTAAGCGCGTGGCTAATCTGCATGTAACGTAAAGTTTTTGTCGGTGCCATCCCATATGTTTCCTGGAGCTGGGTAAATGGAATGATCTTACCCCTCTTCCACAAATCCCCAACCCGGGAGATACCAATTAGGTCCCATTGTTTAAATCCCTTTGTGTTGTGTAATTTGCCTAAGCATCGGGGTTCCCACAACGGTGAGGCTTGTGTCAGTACCCCGTCCCAGCTAAGCGCGCGGATTGTAGTGAGCCATATTTGTACAGTGTGTGCCACTGGCCCTATGAGGTTAGGTCCCCGATGTTTATTATAAAGCGCTCCCATGACGCCCCCCCACCGAGGACATACCTGTCCATACTGAATGCCAGTTCCTCTTGTGGAGCATGGAGCCATTGGTTTATCACGGTGAGTTGTGATGCCCAATAGTATACTTTTATGTTTGGAAGGGCGATTCCGCCATTGTACCAACTCTTTACCAATTTATGCATTGCTATACGAGCGGGCTTCCCATCCCAAAGGAGATTGCTTACTTCGGTTTCAATGACTTTAAAAAAGTTGGGTGGAACTGCAAAAGGGGTATTTTGCAGGGCATAAAGGAACCTAGGGAGCGCCTTCATTTTGAAGAGGGCCGCTCTTCCCAGCAGCGTCAGCGGCAGGGAGCGCCAGTGCTTCACACCCCGTAAGAACCTACCCAAGGGTTCCAGGATGTTTGTTTCAGTGAACTGCTCAGGGTGTGATGTTATATATAACCCTAAATATTTAAACCACAATCTGTATCTCGCAGTTTCTAGGTAGTCGCGGAGGAGGGCCCTTAAGCACATACAGCAGTGATTTTGCCCAGTTAATGGTATATCCTGAAACTGTACCAAATGCAGCGCAAATGTCTAGAAGGCAATTTATGGAGTATGCGGGGGATGCCATGTACAATTACACATTGTCTGCATATAAGGAAATGCGGTCTTCCCATCCCTCCACCCACTTGAGCCCTTGAATGACCAGATACTGTCTTATCCAAGCTGCTAATGGCTCTAGCACCAGCGCAAACAAGAGCGGTGACAAGGGGCAGCCTTGTCTAGTCCCCCTGCCCAAGGAAAAGTCTGCCGAGATGTGGTCATTCACCACTACATGTGCCAAGGGTTTCGTGTAAAGTAGTTGGACCCATGCACAAAACCGGGGACCAAAGCCCAGGTGTTGGAGGACTGCAAAAAGAAAAGGCCATTCGACTAAATCAAATGCCACACGTGCATCCAGAGAGAGTATGACAGCGTCTTCCTCTATGAGTGGTATACGTGCCAAGACGCCATGCAGCTGCCTCAAGTTAAGTGCCGTGTTACGACCTGGCATGAACCCTGATTGATCCGGGTGCACCAATTTTGTGAGATAGGGTAGTAGTCTGGTGGCCAGCATCTTAGCCAATATTTTGGCTTCTGCGTTTAGCAATGAAATCGGACGGTAAGATGTACAGTCCTGCGGTGGTTTCACAGGTTTATGCATTGCCACTATTGTTGCTAAACATTGATCCCTGGGAAGTTTCCCCCTTTCCAAACTGTCTGTATACATTTCTAGCAGGTGTGGCGCTTGGTGAATCGCAGCTTTTTTATACATTTCTATAGGTATCCCATTGGGACCCAGAGCCTTCCCAGTGTGTAGTGCGCCGATTGCTAGTGTCAGTTCCTCTTCCGTCAAATCTGCTTCTAGTTCCTGCCATTCACTAGGGGCAAGTGTAGACATCTGAATATCTTTGAGAATTGCGAGATTGTCGCCTTTCGTGGATGTGGCGGTATGTGTGTACACTGTCTCATAGTGGAGCGCTAGCGCGTCAACTATCTGCTGTGGATCTGTCGTGCTAGCTCCGTTGTCTAGTCTCAACTGTGTCACCCAACGATTAGCCTTCTCCCGTTTATCTAACCAGGCTATGAGCTTGCCCGCCTTATCTCCAACCTCGTAAATAGTGTACAGTGTTTTGGTGTGCCTAATCTTCACCTCTTCCCACAGGTAGTCCCTATATTACTTCTTGGCCAAGTCCAGTCTACGTGCCGTGGTGTCATAGGCGTCTGATGCGTGATCTACTTCCTCCCTTTCAAGAGCCTCTATGTGACTTAATTGTTCCTGTTTATGGCCTGTGATCAGTGAAATAGCTTGACCCCGCAGTACTGTCTTGTATGCCTCCCACAGAGTCGTCGGGGATGTGACTGAGTACTTGTTTTCCTCAAAGTACTGTTTCGTAGTTGTAAGTAGACCCTTCCATATCTTAGGGTTTTGTAGGAACCCAGGGTTGACCGGAAAGATGCGTCGTCGCCCCAGGGTATGAGATGTGTATTTGAGTAGAACAGGGGAGTGATCGGAAATACCCCTGGGCAAATGTGATACCTCCAGTATCCTCTCTAGGCCTGTCGCTCATGTGAAAATATAATCTATTCTTGATAGACTGTCGTGCACCCCTGAGCGGAAGGTGTATTGTTGCTCCTGTGGAAACCGTGAACGCCAAGCATCCTCGAGACCAAAAGCGTCAAGGAATTCCAATAACCAGAGGTTGATCCCACTTTGATCCCCCTATTACCAATGCGCCCTGTGGGAGTGTAAGTAGGAATTTACCCAGGGCATAGAAGGTCACCCGATGCAGAGCTGGCGGGATGTATACTGACACTAGATAATACGACGTCCCTCCCACTGACACACTACAGCTGCGAAACATCCCAGAGTGTCGGACCACAACCCTGTTATAATGTAGGTCAAAATTCTTGATGTGTTCACATAGCTGACAGTGGGTGCATTTTTCTACCAATTTAGCCAGGAAACACAGACTGGCTACTAGTCAGAAGTTGTTTAAGTCTTCTGGTCAGTGCCCATTTTGTTTAGCATATTAGATACTTGGCCTATCTTTAGACACTCTGAGATGCATTTACGATTTTCGTCTAGAAGGGAGTGACGGATTGATGGATCTCTTTCAGTAGGTGGGAGGGAATGGGATCTTCAAAATGTGTGGTAGGTTCCATTGACTGGATGAATTTCTGGATTGCCCCCTCAGACAGAGATTTAAAACTGTTCCTGAAGGCTCTGTTTTTTCTTGGGACAGTTGGGGAGTGTTGGTCAGTATTCTCGTTGTGTGTTGTGAGTGTGGGGTTGGTGGGTTCCCTAGGTTGGGTACTAGCTTGTCTGGGAATACAGTTGCTTATAGTTGCGAGTTTTTCTTTTTTTGTTTAAAATTTCTTTTATTGATTTCAAAGACAGAGGAAACAACGAATGAGCCAATTTGCTCTATGGTCATCGGGATGCAACCCGGCAAATGCAGTATCATGGTTGGCCAAATGGAGAACAAAAGTAACCAAGAGAAGAACGGCTTTCGGCGCACGGTCCTGCACTCCTGCTTTTTGAGCAGGGGTCCTCAAATCACCTGCAAATCACCTGCAAATCTGGGTTTTCCACTTGTTAGGGAGCATGTGCTCTGTTTTTTGTGTTGGCGCATTCCTGACAGAGTGGCGTCTGCCCCTCCCACACTGAGTTGCCTTCAGCGCGTCTCACCTGTGGGGGCTGCCTCTTGCCGTGTTTCCTCCGCCCCAGGCTCAGCTGTTGTGGCTGCATCAGCCAGCCTACAAGCGGACCGCCCCTGGCAACCACTTCTGCCGGCTCCCGCATTACGGCCAGACCTATCTTCCTGCTACCAGACGGTGACGGTGGTCATGCGGGGACACAGACGCAATTCATCCCATGTAAACCCCTGACTTCTGAGACTCCCCCCTCACCTCCTGTGAAGGAACAGCGAGCTGCATTGACAATTGGTTCACAGAAAAGTGGTGGGAGCATATTTACTTTGCTCCTGACTTCGCCTTTCTTCTTTTTACTCACATTAATTATGCTTGCATTCTGAATCTTTATTGACAACAGCAGCCTGAAGGAGGGTACAGATGTTTGGACCTTGACTTTCCTGGCGTACCTTACCTGTTGTCTTTGTTACCTAGTTGGCTGGTGGACAACGTACCCTTGATTACTGCAGGGAGTCTGTAGCAGACCAATAGCAAGGTACAAGGTCCCAGGAGCATCGTGTGTAAGGTGTTGGCTTACACTGTTTGTGTGGGGGTTGTATAGGAGCTTGCACAGGAGTGGAGAAAGGCAAGGCAGGCAAAAGAGCAAAAGAGCTTCTTGCATGTTAACTACTATTATGATACAAAAGTTGTACGTATGCTCCTGCTCTGGCGATTTGTGACTGAAAACGAGGAATTACTCTGTCGTGCCAAACGTGCCAAACGCTGAAAACTCCACTCCCCCGTTACAGTAGCCCAGCTCTACGCTACACGTTTCACGTCAGAGGTAGCGCTTCTGGACACTGGTATTGAAAGACAGGTTAAAGGTTACTGGACTTTTTAAAGGGTCAAAAAGGGTTTAAAGGTTGTACCCTAAAAGAGCAAGAATCTAATTTGGGGATTATAGAGACTGTGAAACCTTAACCTAAATCAAGCATTAGCGATGGCCCCCAAGAAACTCAATAAGAACCTGGAACTTGAACTGAGACCAAGAGTGACCCTAGTTAACCCTCAAATTCGCTAAAAGAATTTGTGGGGAAACATCTCAAAAATGTTTTCTCACCAGCAAAGGCCCCCGACACAGAAATAATAGATGCTGTGCCGCTGAATAAGAGTGTGAGTAAAAGTGGGAACGGGATTGGGAACATCTCCCTACCGCTTGAGGATCACACAATTGAGTCAGTAACTTTGGCCAATCAGTCTCTACAACTCATATCATTGTCACCACGGTTGTCCTCTTCACCGCAAGGTCTTTTTATTTATGAACCAGAGACAGGACACCGAGATACCCTGATTTCAGAGGAGGACTCAAGGATAGAGGAACAGGATGCACCTGGTAGAGAGCTAAGGCAGAGAAGGAAAGAAAAGCAAGGCCCGCTTGAGAACTAAAAAAAAACAGTGATAGAACAAAGCGTGGAATTGAATCTAAACTCTGAACTAAATTTGGAACTTTCTGCCACACCCGCTTCGTCGATGCTGGACCTTATGTTAATACTACAGAGAACTCTACAAGGTCTTCTAGAAGTCACGTTGACAAACAATGAGATTTTAAAAGTACAGAAAAAGTACCTAGCTAAGGTAGAGGTTGAGCTACAGGGGATTAGATGACAAATGCCTTCTGTGGTAAGACCTGTCCCAGATATCGATCCACAGCCAATGGTAGAGGAACACCTCGAACCAGCTGACTTATCGAAAGAAAAACCGGAGGTTTATATTTCAAAATGGCCAATGAGAGTAATAAAAGAGGCGAGGTCTCCAGATTTACGCCAGCAAACAGAGTAGAGCGAGTAGGAAGGAAACCATTAAAAAAGGGGAGTAACAAGATAGTGAAAAGATCAAGGGCGGGCGAGGTCGAGGCGAGAGGTGAGGGTAGGATGCAAGAAATAAAGGCACTCAACCCCATCAGGAGTATAATGAAGAAGAAAATCCCAAAGAAACAAAACATAAGAGCGCTATTAGATAGAAACTCGAGTACGCAGGAGAAACAAGTTAGGAATAAAACCCCAACTCAGCCTAAAAATCCCGGTAGTTGCCTGGGTCATGGCTACGGAGGAAGCCTTCAAACCAGGAATACTCCGGTGGTAGGAATTAATAGGCCAACAAATCAGATAAATAAGGTACAAATAACACAACAGCAGGCATTAAAAGTGCAAGGAAGGAGGGTAAGTGGTTATATTTTGAATCAATACCAACAGGTAAAAGGGGTAAGAAGTTAAGGAAGAGGTTGCCGCTAAACAGGTCACAACTTCTGCAAGTGTTCGCCAAGTGCCCAAATTTGAAAGGTACAGGGTCAAATGATTTAAGACAAGTGGAGAGTGAGGTACAGAAAGAAGGGATACGGATATTATCCGAAGAAGAAGTATAAATAGAAGTAGAAGGGAAAGAGCGGCAGGGCAAACATTTTTTAGGGTACCGTGCAGGATTAAGAAAGAGACAGGTAAGGACAATTGATATGGAAGAAGATGAAGGAGTTGACTTGGGAAACCTCAAAATAGTAGTAAATAATTCAGATGTGGAAAATTGGTGGGGAAACTGGAGCCAAGGATTATGCCACGAAGGTCCCTCAAACAGGTATATTGAGGGGCGTGGGGAGGAAGGATCCCTAGATGACGTTGAATAGGTAAAGGGCATGCTGCATGGCATAAGAATAGCTTTCTGGAACATAAAGGGTCTCGGAGATCAATACAAACAAGAAAATATAAAGGAATTAGGGAAAAACACTGAGATCATCTGTATCCAGGAAACTTGGCTATGTGGCAAGACCTCGACATTCGTTGGCTTCCGCCAGTTTAATCGCTTAGCAAAGAAGCAAAGATTTGGGCGCCCAGCAGGGAGAATAATGACATTGCTATCAACCAAAATAGTGAAAAAGGTGATCGAAATAACTGTTAAATGTAAATGGCTACTTGCATGTAGGGTAACTTTATCTACCGCTGACAAAAAGAATACAATGGTGCTGTTAAATGTGTATATGCAATGGGGACCAGAGAGGAATATGTTGTCGAAATGGGGAATTTTAAAGATGATATGGACACAATTTGTGAAAAATATGGCATGGATCTGATCATACTAATGGGCGATTTTAATCATAAACTGGACCCAAAGAATGTAGATTGTTGGTTCCAAGAATTGCTGGAGGCTTATGATATAATACAAGCAACTTTCCCAGACTGTGTACGTACATCCAATGATATTCATCTGGGAAATTATTTGGGGACTAAAAGCCTCTTTTGTCTAAACAAAAGATCAACCTTAGACTGTCCAGCAAAGAAAACATTTAAATTAGGTTTGCAAAACTGCCCAATAGATTATGTATTTACGACACCCTGGTGCTTGCAAATAATTCAAGATTTTAGGATTACTAATGGAGAAGGGAGTGACCATAACCTCTTAGAACTAGAGCTCCCAGACGTACATTTGAACCCCTGTAATAAGGTTATTGAACAACAGGTGGGATACCCCAGGCGGATCACCACAAGACTAACAGAAGAGTATATAGCCCGGCTAGTAAAATTGCAGTAGAACTTAGATCTGGGCACATTAAGTGGCCAGAGCTTGGATTGGTATGTGGATAAAATTGAACAAGTGGTCCAAAGCCTCAGCGATGGTCTGAAGAAAGACAAAATAAATGATAAATGGAACCAAAGAAAGCCGAAGAGACAAGGAAGGTGGTTAACAAAGAATTGTTTGAAAAAGAAGAGAGAATTGAGGAGAACAGCGCGTAGCCTAAGTATAAAGTTTGTTCAGGGTAAGGCTGATATCCTCATGAAATTAAAAAGAGAATATAATATGTTAATTAGGAGGGCAAAAAGAGAGTATAAAGAAGACTGTTGGAAAGAGCTGCTTGAGGCAATAGAAACAAAGAATATACGCCAGTTCTGGAAACTTATTCAATCAGCAGTAGATCGCCCTGCAGACACAATGAACTGTGTGGTAGAAGAAGCAGCTTGGGAGGAATATTTGCTGGAATTATATAGCCCAGGCAGAGAACCGGAAGAGGGTTTGCAACCAGATTTGAGCGGTCTGGTAGCAGTTTTAAAACCCGATTTTTCGGCCACTGAAGTGAAAAACATGATAAAACGTTTGAATCTAACAAGGGCAGCAGGTCCAGACAATCCCCCTGCCCTAATAATTAAAACTCAGTTGGACTGGTGGGCAGAATTCTTTGCTAAGATGTTCCAAGTTATTCTAAAAACTGGGAAGTTCCCTAACAATTGGAAGGGTGCAATAATAAGGCCCTTACATAAGAAAGGCGATATGCAAGCCCCAAAAAACTATAGATTAATTAATCTAATAGATGTTGGGGAAAAGATTTTCGCAAAAATAGTTTAAGGTAAACTAAAAGATTGGGCAGACCAGAACTCAATGGTACCGGTTGAACAGGGGGGATTCAAAGAAGGTCATTCTACTATAGACCACTGTTTCGCCCTCTGGGCACTTGCCCGGAAGTCAATAGAACTAAAGGGGAAAATGTACTGTTGTTTCGTTGATTTCCGCGCAGCCTTCGACCTTGTGGGTCGTAAGAGTTTATGGGAATGCCTGATAAAATATGATATACCGGAAAGCCTATTGATCATCCTAAAGGAACTACATAGAGGGAACTGGGCCCAAGTAATAAAGTACATACAAGGGTCACTGACACAGAAAATAGCTATAGGAAATATGGTTAAGACAGGGCTGTGTCCTGGCCCCCCTGCTCTTTGCAATATTCCTAGCCGATCTACCTGCAGTAGAAGTAGAAAGAAGCGCAAGTCCCAGAATGAACGGAAGGAAAGTCTTTTATATGCCGATGATCTTGTGATAATTGATCAAACGGAACTTGGGCTCCAAAGGACATTAAATGCTTTTAAAGAATACTGTGAGGCAAAGTTTTTAGTTGTAAATATGGATAAAATGAAGATCTTATGTTTTGGCAAAAGAGCTAAAAAATTTAGCTGGTATTTAGGACAAACAAAATCCGGAAAAAGTAAAAGAATATAAATACCTGGGCCTTTGGTTCGACAGCTCCCTAAAATGGTGTACTCACCTAGAAGCCCAAAAAACTAAATCTTTTTCATCCATTTGCGGGCTGAAAAAATGTAATAAGGACTATGGGGATATGTCGCACAAACCCATGTTAAAAGCTTATGAAGCTATGATCCCCCCCCCAAGTACTATATGGGGCAGAAGTCCTCCTTCTAAGTGGTAAAGGAGAGTGGGATCCAGAGGAGGATAAGGCCCTAAAAATGCTATTGTCCCTACCAAGCTCTGCAATGATCCAGGCAATTAGGATGGAGTTAAGAACAATAGCATGGAACAGCCAGGTCCAAATGTCTTTGGTAAGATTCTGGAAACGCCAGAACCCAGGGGGAGTGCAGAAAATCTCACACTGGTGTAGCGAAGAGATCCGGCATAGTAGCCTAAAATGGGCAAAGGAAGCGAGAAGGAAAATCCAGGTAATAACAGGGAGCTTAAATGTGAGCCCTATACAGCACCCCCTGGATGTAGAATTTACAAAGACGTCTCTCAGGTACCAAGGCATGGAGCAGTCAAGGAATAATGACTTAGAGTACCTGAGGAAGAAAAAATCGGTCCAATGAATAATAAACTCCTGGGTAAATGCTGCATGGTATCCATACCTAGAAACTCTGCCAAACCATGGGCTTAGGTGCAAAATGCTAAGGATACGAATTGGCATTAACCCATGGTTAATGGAGGGAATAATAAAGTCAGAGATTTTACACCCAGATGGAACATGCAAATGTGGCCTTGGGACCAAATCTGGAATCCAGCATATATTGCTGGATTGCCTTACAGTTTCAGAATTGAGAGAATTGTTTTTACGCCCAGTATTTTTAAAATACGGAATAAGGTCACGAGCCCAAGCCATTGTGTTACTGACAGAAATTATAAGTTTTGACATTGCTATTGCACTAGGAAGCTACATGAAAGGTATACATCATTTTGTATGGGATAAACTTAAGCAAGGGTAGAAATGTTATCTATTCTTAAAATCCCTTATTCTGAGTATATAAGGAACAAAGCTTAAAGAACAGTTATAGATTCAACGGTTTTAATCATGCTGCTAATGAGAAAGGATGTGGATAATGAATCCCCTTTTGATGAGAGTATCAACGATACCACCGACTAATAATTTTTAATGTTATTTTAATTATTTAACTGTGTTTTTAATATTGAAAATGTTGATGCTACCAGGGAAGAAGGTGGTTACCGGTCCCCTTTCAACAAAGTATTAAGCTAAATTAGTTCTAAAGAATCAGGTGGTTTTATCTGTTGATATGATCCTTTTATATATGGTTTTACTGTTTATGAGATTTTACTTGTGTTTAAAGACTATGGTCTAAATAAACAGAGTTCACTCTCAGTGCTGCACAGCATCAGCAAAATGCTTTGGCACAACCAGTAGCTGGTCTGATCAGTCTTTTGGAGTGATGTCAACCATGTCAACTGATCCCAGCTTTTTGATGATGATATCAGGTGTGACACCTTTGTTGTGGGTTGGGTCATTGTATGCTTCAATCATGTTGAGGTCCCAGAGAAGGTTACCGAGTGCAGCCACTGTGTGGTCTTTGTCATTGTTCCAATGCAGGTTGAAATCTCCTAATAATATTGCATTAGCAAGTGAAGTAGCATTGATTGTGATCGTTTCCATAAGTTTCTCCAGGCAGACTGTGTTGTTCCCCGGTGGATGGTTTAAAAGGAGCGTATTTGCAAAAGGTTTCTGTTCTAGCTTGATTTCAGCTCTCAAGAGGTTAAACGTTGACGTATCTTCTAGAGAGAGTGAATTTAAGGTAAAGGAGTTTATATTATTATTATAGTGAGACCCCCCCCCCCTTTAATGTGCAGTCTAGACCTAAGATAGCAGAATCTGGGGGAATGAGACGGTCCAGTATTGGAGCTGTGTTGAGTTGAGCCGGGTTTCAGTTAGAAAGAGAATGTCCAGGTCATGCTCTAAGATCACATCAGCTATATTGGTTGCGTGCTTAGCAGCTGATCTGCAATTGTGCCACATGCATTTCAGTTAAGTTACTGTTTTGGAAGTTAATGGGGTGGACGTTATGTTCATTGCGATTGGGATCAGGTTGTTGTCATTGAGTTGTAGAAGGTTGTATTTCCGTTTTTTGTAGTTGGATGTGTTTACGATCAGAATGGTGGATGTAGTGTCAAGGGATGTTTTCTGTGCTCCCTGATAGCTTACTAGCAGAGTGTTTATCCCTTCTTCTGAGAGGTGTTCGTTCTGTGTGAGTGTTTGCGCAGTTATGGGATCTGTCTGTGTTTTTGTTTCTATCACGTTCACTTTGTCTGGGGGAATGTTTCTTGGGCACTGACCCCATTCCTGTTGTTAAGCAATTGCTCCTCAAACTGAGAGGGATGGCTCTAGTAGCTGGGTGAGAGGGAAGGGTCTAGCTGGGTGTCCGTGGGACGGTGTGGACTGAGGGGCTAAGCTTGTTGTTGGGTGTGATTCTTAGGGCGGAGTAGGCCGGTTTAAGATGATAGTTAGGAGACGGAGTATGAGCTGGGTAGGTAGTAGATTTTGCTGGGGCTGCTACTTGACTTTTTAGGTCACCAACAAGAGAGTCAAATGCTTGCCGGTTATTGTCCACGGCTTGGATAAGGATGTTACTATTTTTTTAAAATTGAGATGGTAACTTTCGCTTTGAGTGAGGGGGAGTTTGAGACCATAAGAGATGTTCTATGCAGTGATGACTGCCTTGAGGGAATAAAACATATTCCTCTCTGCATTTCATGTGGAAGATCACATCATGTTAATGGCTCCTTTTGAGAAGTAAAATTGGAGTTAGATATGAGAGTTTTAGAATGTTGTGGTTGAAATATTTTGCTCCATTTTTGGATACGTCAGGTGGGAGGTTGATTCTGAGTGAGTTAATTTCTGAAGGGGCAGAAGGGGAGCGTATGAATTGATGTGGCCCGACATATTAATTTGTTAGTGAAGCCAGTGTTGGATCCCCTCTATTAGGAAAGAGGACCAGACCATTGGGTACATGTTTCAACTTCCCCTCATACTGTAATATTAATGGTCTTTGAAATAAGCAGAGTGGTTATCCAGGTTTCTTTTTTGCAATATGGCCACCTCGGATAGAGACTTTAAGGCTACAAGTCACCAATGAAAAGGAGGATAAAGAATCTAAGTTCCATAGGCAGGATAAAACACTAGCAGATAAGGGTGACCATGAATATAGCCAATTTTGCAAGCCAATATCTTAAGTTGGATGAACCATGCCCTCTGTCAGTTTTTGCTCCAGTGGCAAGCCAAATATTTCCCTTCTAAGATGGCCACCCCACAAATGTATGTTCATCCTCTTTCTATCACTATTTTTCTTTCAGTTTTATTTCAGGGGCAAGCCAAAGGGCACCATTCAAAGATGGATAACCCCCACTGGAGAGTACCGTCCTCTGTCTTCCACCATTTGTTTAGGCGTCAGCCATTTTGGTGTCTAAGGGAGCAATGCTGACTACAGGCTGGAGGAAATAAGCCTAAAAATGGCCCCAGATTCTCTCACCCTCATCAAGTGGTGGGAGAGGGTCCTCCCTCCCTCCTCAGTCTGGAGACAAGGAGCCTCTGTCGGTGTTAAGTATCACTCTCCCCCTCGCTCATCTCTGGCTGCTCACACTGGATTCTCATGTCTGCCGGCATTACCCTCACTTGCTCCGAGTTCGGACCGGCCCAGAGTCACAGTGCACCACCCAAAGGATGACCGCGCTGCACACCGTGTTCAGTGTGCAGGGCATTCCCTACGTTTCTGCTGTTTAGAGCCTCAGGGGACAGTCTTCAAACCTCAGCCAAACCCTGCACCGCTCATCAGAAGATCTCTCTCCAGCCCAGAGACCACCTATGAGTAGCACTCCCTTCTGAGGCAGAGGGATGTGGTCAAATGTCTCCTAAGCATCACTGCAGGCTGTTCCTGCAGACTCTGGCAGTTCCTTGCACACTCAGCAGCCTGCCCGTGTGTAGTGCTCCGATTCGGGGCAGCAAAGAGTGGTAAAAGTAAGTCTGGGTGGTGAACTCAGCTCCGCTTGTGGAGTTTGCAGAGTTTTCCGCACTCTGCGTTAAACAGAGCTCACGGAGTTCAGTAAAACTACGCGTAACGGAGCACAGTTTTTTCCCTAGCTCGCACTTGTTGACATCAAGTTGGTGAGTGCAAGCAAGGAAAATCCACCTCTCGGTGAGGTTTTTCCTCATTTGCGCTTGTCAACATCAAGTTGGTGAGAGCGAGCGATGGATATCAACCTCCCAACAAGATTTCTCAAAGTGGACGGTCGGATTTCTCAATGTGGGCGGCCTTGTGTGCTCGTGACCGCTCGTGTAGCGAAACCGTCATTTCACGTTGAGAAAGCTGCCGCTTGAGTAAAAAATCTACTTGAGTGGCAGAAAGGAAGCAGCACCTGCTTGCACTGTGCATGGTGCAGTTTGCGATCATTTCACAGACAAACACCTGGCACTAAAAAATTACTGTGAAAGGCATTTTTCTAACGCACTCCACTACTTGCGGAGCTCCGCATAGTTCGGGGAATTTTTTTTGCACTTTATACGGAACTTCGCGAACTCGGCCCAGGCGTAGGTAAAAGGCTCTTTTCACTGCGGGCATTGGCTGTCAGTGGGTAAAGGCTCCCAGGGTGATCAGCACAGCATCACTGCAGGCTCTCCATGTGATCTTCAGCAGTCCCTCAAAGACTAGGTCGCATGCACATTAGACTCCTGTCTGTGTCCTTCCCAAATGGCTTCCTCTCAGGGAGTGTTTACCCTGTATTGAGGATGTCAGGCCTCCGTTGCTTAGCCGATTGTCATCGTAGTCAGGCAATAAACAACTCCTTATAAGATATTTAATATCCTTTTCCAATTCTACAAGGCCTCTGCTTTTGGATGTGGCATATCCGGGATTTGCACAATCTTAGTGATCTCTGGCCCAGGACCTCTCAGAGGAGCTCCTGCCCATTGGCCATCATCAGAAAATAAATCTATGTTGATTTTTATTTTACAGATATACATAAAATGTATGAATGAATGTATGCATGTGGTATGTGTATTGTGCAAATATAGCTAAAAGGCAGAAAGGCAGGAGATCTCTGTACAGGACCAAAGGCAGGGATACAATCAACCTGTCAAAGGAGAGGTAATTGGATTCTGGAAGCAGAAGTGTACTGTTACTGCACTCTGAAGTAGTGTTCTTTAAGTTGATGAATCTTCAACTTTTTACTAAGGTGCCGATTACGTTCCTGTTCGGAAAGCATTCCGACCGAATCGGGTCTGAACTGCTTTCCATACGACTCGAATTGGGGGAGTCAAACTGAGTGATTTGAATGCATCTGGATGCTTCCAGATACGATTCGGTCAGACTCCCTTTGGCTTCAATTGGAGCCTGTGTTCCGAATGAGAACACAGGCTCCCATTTAAGCAAGGGTTAGCTGAGGAAATTTGTGTAACCTGTGGCGGGCACCCCTTAGAGCCTGCCACACTGTGCATGGTAAGAAAGGGGGGTCCCTTGGATACCCACATGGGCCCGATTTGGAGGGCCCCGGTTGAAGGGGGGCCTGCTGCGGGGCCACAAATACTGATTTCAACAGCTGTTTCGTTCAGGGCAAACCGAATAGGAACGGCTGTCAGAATTGGTTATCGTAATCGCTCGCTCAGAAACAATGTTCGTAGAGCTGTACGATTTGGCTCCTAAAAGCTCAACCTGTACGGAACAAGGGTACCCAATCGGATTTGGCAAGCACAAAAGGGGGGTCCCAAAACGCGTTTTCCCCATGTTAATTTCCATAGGAAACTTTAGACAAAGCTACAGCCTGAACTGCTGAACGGAATTACACCAAATTTGGCAAAAAAGTAGCTCTTGGTTCAGAAAGAGCCCTTTTTGTTAAATGGTGTAAATCTGGTCAGAAGTTCCTGAGAAATTAGAAAAAGAAAAATATTGATATCTGAGCACCGAGTAGGGTTTGCGAACCCTCCCGGGCACGAGCTTCACTCTGATTGGCTGCAAACCAGGAACTGTTGGCAGCCATCTTGTGACTCGGTCACAAGAAAACAGAAAAAACATGAAAAGGGGGTTTGGCACAAACACCCTGACCTCCTAGGCCTGCTCAGGGGGTCCCACAAGGACTCCCAGGGCCCCACAAAACATTTTTTTAAACAAATCGGCCGAATTCGTGCTGGGGTCGTGAATGTGGCAGAGAAAATTTTAAAAAAGAAGCGTGGCCTCCCGCGCTTCATTGTATTTAAGCCACCAGGTGGGCCAGGTCCAGGGGGCATGCTTAAATACGTGGCAGGGCCCGCAGGGGCCCCCGCAGCCCTAGGGACCGACACCTACCCGGGGCTTTAATAATGAGGGCAGGGGGCATGCGCCCCCCCTGCAGCCCCAGGGACCTTCCCCTCCCCGGGGCATTGTGTAAAAAGTGTGTGGGCCCCCAAACCCCTGGGGCTTTTTTTATAAGTAGGTTAGGGGGCCTCGCGGGCCCCCCCACACGCCCTGGGGACCACCACCTCCTGGGGGCACCAAATATTCAAATTTGGGGATCCGTTACGGACCCCGGGGACCACCACCTCCCGGGCCTTTGCACACATGGGGAGCTGCTGGAGCCCTTGATGGCCCTGGGGACCGACACCCCACATGGCTGGTTCTTGCAAAGTCCCAGGGTGCCCACCCCTGGGACATTGCTGTTTGTTGTGACAGGACGGGAGCACGGCTCCCGCCCTGTCATAGCTAACTCTGCTTTGCTTCATTGGAAATCTGCTCTCGCTTCAATGAAGCAAAGCAGAATTGCTTTTGATCAAGGGGAGCTGCATGTCAGCAGCTCCCCTTGCTCAAAAGCAATGCTGGCTCCCGCAGGAGACGGGGAGCTGGCGGGACCCAAGGGGCATTGGGGCTCCCCCCAAGGTCCCAATCACAGAGACCAGGCCCCGGGGGACGGGGTCCCGGGGCCGAAATTGGCCTCAGGAGGGGGGCTGCTTTTTTTTTTTTAAAATAGGGGTCAGGCCTTGGGGGATGGGGTCCCCAGAGCCCCAAAAAAGTTTTAAAAAAGGGGGGCCACACAGCCCCCTTGTTGAAAAAAGGAAGAAAAAAAAGCTGGCATCTCGCCGGAGGCCATGCCTCCTTTCTCCACCACTCTGCAAACGCACCCCCTGGCGCGTTGTTAGATGGGGAATTAATTCCCCTTGAATACTGAGGGTCCCTGGGGGCCATCTAGCCCACCAGATACCTCCAACATGCGCCACAGAGCTGGGTTGCAGAGAGATGGTCCGAGGCCACGACCCTTTTTACACCACTCTGCAAACGCGTTTCTTGGCGCACTGTTGGTGGGGCGATGAGGTCCTCTTATTTCTGCTTTCACACACAAGAAGCTGCATGTTTAGCAGCTCCTCTGTGTGTGAAAGCAATGCCGGGTCCCGCAGTAGTGGGGAGCCAATTGGGACCGTGAGGACCTTGAGGTCCCCCCCCCCCGCGGTCCCGGGGGGGAATAGGAGAAAGAGGAAAAATAAATGTCAGAAACAAGCAGAAAGAGGTAGAATAAATGTCGGAAAGAAGCAGAAAGAGTCAGAATAAAGGTCAGCAACGACCAGAAAGAGGCAAGATAAAGGTGAGACACGAGCAGAAAGAGGCAGAATAAAGGTCAGAAACAAGCAGAGAGACGGCAAAATAAAGGTCAGCAATGAGCGGAAAGGGGCAAAATAGAGGTCCGAAACAAGCAGAAAGAGGCAAAATAGAGGTAAGAACGAGTAGCAAGAGGCAGAATAAAGGTGAGAAACGAGCAGAAAGAGACTGAATAAAGGGAAGGAATGAGCAGAAAGAGGCTGACTATAGGTCAGAAGTGATCAGAAAGAGGTAAAATAGAGGTCAGAAAAAAGCAGCAAGAGGCACAATAAAGGTCAGTAATGATCATAAAGAGGCAGGATAAAGGTGAGAAACAAGCAGAAAGAGGTAGTATAAGGGACAGAAGCAAGCAGAAAGAGGAAGAATAGAGGTAAGAAATTAGCAACAAGAGGCAAAATAGAGATCAGCAACAAGTAGAAAGAGGCAAAATAAAGGTCACAAACGAGAGCAAGAGGCAGATTAAACATCAGAAAGAAGCAGAAAGAGGCAGAATAAAGGTCAACAATGAGCAGAAAGAGGCAAGATAAGGGTGAGAAACGAGCAGAAAGAGTCAGAATAAAGGTCAGAAGCGAGCTGAGAGGGACCAAATAGAGGTCAGAAATGAGAAGAAAACAGCAGAATAAGGGTCAGAAATGAGCAGAAAGAAAGAAGCAAAATAAAGGTCAGCAATGATAAGAGAGGCAAAAAAGAGGATAAACGAGCAAAAAAGAGGCTGAATAAAGGTGAGCAAGGAGCAGAAAGAGGCACGAAATGAGCAGAAAGAGTCAGAATAAAGGTCAGGGACAAGCAGAAAGAGGCAAAATGAAGGTCAGAAACAGGCAGAAAGAGGCAAAATAGAGATCAGAAACAAGCAGCAAGAGGCAAAATAGAGATCAGCAATGAGAAGAAAAAAGCGAAATAGAGGCCAGAAAGGACAGCAAAAGGCAGGGGAAAGGTCAGGAAGAAGCAGAAAGAGGCAGAATAAAGGTCAGCAACGAGCAGGAAGAAGTAAGATAAAGGTGAGAAACATGTAGAGTCAGTTTAAAGGTCAGAAACAAGCAAAAAAAGGCAAAATAAAGGTGAGAAGCAAGCAGAAAAAGGCAGAATAAAGATAGAGATGAGTAGCAAGAGACAAAATAAAGATCAGCATCAAGCAGAAAGGTTAAAAAAAAGGTCAGAAACCAGCAGAAAGAGGTGCAATAAAGATCAGAAGTTAGCTGAAAAAAGGTTGAAAATGAGCAAAGAACAAGCAGAACCCACTCAGGCACTCATGTACCAACTGACAGAACAGCTCAGACACTCTCACAGCCACTCACAGACCCATTCAGACACTCATACCATCAAGCTCAGACACGTACACCCACTCACAGACCCAGCCAGACACTCATGCATCTACTTACAGAATCACTCATACTCTCTCTCACCCACTCACAGACCTACTCAGACACTCATGCACTCAATAACAGACTGACTGACACACTCATGGAGACACTCGCAAACCCAATCAGAAACTATCACAACCACTCACAGATCCATTCAGACACTTGTGCACTCACTCAGACACTCACGCACCCACTCACATACTCACTCAGATACTCACTCACTCACTTACTCTCAAAGGTTACAGGTTATAGTTAGGAAATAACATTAAAAAACTGGAAATTCACTGAAACAATCAAAGGTTACAGGGATGTTATATTCAGTAAATAGAACTAAAAAACCTTAGAAATTAACTGAAAATACAAAAGGTTAAAGGTATGTTATAGTTATGATAAAGAATTTAAAAAACCTTAGAATTTCACTGAAAAAAATTAATGTTATAATGATCAGTTAGGTTCAGATTTCACTTGTACAAAACCATATATATTCAACAGTCATATTTACCTGAGCTAACTATAACGTATGCCCCACAATGCACTGCTTATGACCTCACATATTACATCACTCGTGATATGATCAGTGACATTACTGATGACATCACTGATGAGATCTCAAATGACATTCCCACACCTAACTTAGATTTCCCTTTCATTTTTTTAGTTAAAGGTTTTGAGGGGACAGCAGTACTGCTGTAGTTGTGGGCACTAAAGCTTCACCCTCATGGCAGTGTGGCATCATGCAGGAAGATTGTAGTTCAAAACTTTAAGGCCATGTGCAAAATGGGGATGGTTGCCTAGCCAGCCCTGTGGCCTCCGGCTCTGTGTAGCGGGGGGTTGCTCCCAATGGTGGGGTTGGGGCAGAAGCAGGCCCAATGGCCAACTCCCTGCTCCACAGACAACTCCTTGCTGGCCTCTGGCCAGGTCCTGCTGCCAAGCCTCCACTACACATGACTGACGGCTGTGAGAAAATGTGGATTATTATATGGTGTGGTTGTGTGACCACACTATGTAATCATGGCATATAACACGTATCAAGTCCAGTCAGGTTTGTTTGTAAAACCTTAGCTCAGTCCCGGGTAGCTGTGGTTAATAGCAATCAGGCTTTATCAAAGAAACAAGTGGAAAGCATTAAGAAGTACCAAAGCAGATGAATAAGTAGGAAAACCAACACAATATAAACCAGACACCGATCTATAAAAATACACTGTATTTTTACCTTTAAATATATACCTCAATGACAAAACTCCACCGAAGGGTTCTGGGGATATGAATTTTTTAAAGAAAGAATAAATCACTGCAAAGAAAGAATCTTTGAAACCGCAATCACGTTTAGGGTTAGCTGCAACAAGAACACTGAAAACAGCTATATGGCACTCTTGGGGGTGCCAACCCCGATTGGGAGCCAGTCACATGGACCAGTCAGGCCCAGGGCAAGAGTTACCTGTTGGTTAATTCAGTCTCCAGTATAGTTCTTAATCCTATGTGCAAACCACCATTGATATCAATGGAGTGGACTTGATGCAAGGAATATAGGATACTGAAGATGCTCAAAGATGCTGAGGGTGTTGAGCCTGTGTCAGGTCTTCCTGTGGCCACTTATTTGTCCTCAAGCTTGTGGGGGAGGCTACTTTGGCCCACAAAGTCCAGTAGAAGTCTAACACAAGACCAGCTGTTCAGGTTAACTTGCAGTAATTTTCATGCTCGGTGACCAAACTGCACTTTGACGACTCTCCAGTGTCCAGCAGACTACTTTGCAACTTTTGAGAGTCTGACTCGGACTCGCAGGCTGCACCTTGGCCCCCAGCAATGGTCAGACATCTTGATAAGGGTAGATACTTCTCAGATAATTTAGCCATGTGTATGTATTTGAGTCAATTTCTCTGTCTGGGGTTTGTACACAACCTTTCTATGAGTTGGGCATCACAGGCACAGTCTTTTATTTTCTGGTCCAAGGTGTAGCAGGTACAGTTTAGTCCCAGGTGCAGACTCTCTTTGAAGGGTCCAGGAAACAGCAGGGCAGTCTTTCTTCGGTCCTCTCAGATGTTATCTGAGGTTTGGGTGTCAGGGACGCCCCTTTTATGCCCACTACGAGCCTGGGGGGATGTGGTGACTAACTAGCCAATTGGCTACCAGGTTCACTTAATCCTGATTACAACTTCCAGGTAAGTGTGGCTAGCCCAGAATGTGGTATTCTGCCCTTCTCTAGTGTGTAGAGCACCCTAGCCCAACCCAGAGCCCACGAAGCCAGACTGTCTGCTAGAGGTAGAGCAGCCCCTTCCATGGGTGTAGGACAGTGGGTTTCTGTTGCCCTAACCCCCCCACTTTATGCCAGGTTTCACATGCATTTTGACTTGATGTACCCTGGGTCCCTGCCAATCAGGTTCCCAGGGCCTGTGTTCTTTCCCCAAAACTGAACCTTTGTTCCAACATTCGGCACGTCTCTGGCCACAGGTAAGCCCCTTGTAAAAGGTACCCTGGGTACCAAGGGCACTGTGACCAGAGAAGGCCTCTATGGGCTGCAGCATCCATTGTGCAACCCTTAAAGACCCTGCACCGTGACACCCACACACTGGCATTGCAGTATGCCTGTTTTGATGCAGAGAAAAATGAAGAGACGACATGGCACATATCCCTGTGTGCCATGCCTGCAATCCACTGCCTCTGGCCTCTGTAAGACACCCCTCTAGCAAAGTGCACTAGACCACAGGTGAGGGTACAGTTGCATGAGCCCCCAGGATGGGCTCAGTCCACAAAGGTGAAGCTTCAAAGGCTTGCTACCTTAGTAAGCTGTTCCTACCTGTTGCTGCCCCCAGCAACTGGCTCCCACCGGTTCTGACCTCCCACTTTGGATGGATGATTAAGCTAGAAAAACAAGTTAGGAGGAGAGGTGAGCCCACTTTTGCCAACCTCACCCCTCTGGTGTGGGAGGCGAGGTGAAGCACACATCTCAGTCCCCTCCATCTTGAAGATTAGGGGACCCAGCCAATTAGAGAGAGGACCATCCCCCCTCTCACGGAAGGGACCTATGTGTCCCAACCTGCACACCCCTGTAAACACCCCTACATTTTATATTTAAGGGCGACCTTTAACCCTGTCTCCTTAGATTCCTGCATCCAAAGAAGAAGGATGGAAGAAGTCTCTCAGCAGAGGAGAGGGTAGAGAAGAACTGACTTGGTTTCCAGAGCTCATATGCCAAAAGTCGACTTGTCCTGCAGCAAGCAACCTCTAGAACCCCTGGCAGGACTGACTGCCTTCCACCAAGACCGAATCTCCTGCGAACAGCATCTCTGTTCAGAAGAAAACTCTAAAGACAGACTCTGAGCCAGCTGAAGACGAAGACACTTGACTCCTGGAACTACCACTGCACCCATTGCGGTCCCCGCGAGGTGGCCAGCACTCTAGAGTCCGAGTCCACAGTGGGTTGACCCCTCCAGGACTCCCTGACGTTGCCTGCAGCCTCTGCACGGAGACCCCCACCCAACTGGGAATGGCTCGGTAAGGTGAAATCTGACCTCAAAAGGCACCCGTGCATCCGGCTGCCCCGCACCCAGGAGAAAAGGACCTCAGGTGCACCTACATCCCTGAGCCATCCAGCTTACCTTCACATCTGTTGGTTCTCCCGTAAAACTTCTTGGACCGAATTTGCAGCCAAAATCCCAAACTGGCAACATCCAAAGCATTGCATTGGGCTCCTGACCCTTCCTAAGCACCCTGCACCCTGTCGCCCCTTTGTGGCTGGTGGTGTGGACTTGGTGCCAACTTTGGATCCCCTTTGCCCTAAGCTTAACCCTAGGAGCTTGGCTCCAAAGACCAAGTGGCTTGCCCGTTAGCAGTCCACAACCGAAGTGCCCCCTAGCCTCATTGGCTAACATTGGGCCTCTGCACTCTGCAGCAGGCAGCTCTTGTGCCGCTGGTGGTGTGATTTGAGTGCCTAACTGGACCTTGGGGAATCTTGGTCCTTAACCCCAAAAGCTATATTTGCAGGTTGCTTACTTACCTGTAAACAGTCAACACTCTTTTTCCCATAGGAACTAAAGTTAAGAGTTTTTGTTCCAAACATTTTCTGTGTTGAACTGTGTTTTGTATGAACGAAAAGTAAGTGTGCTTTAAATCAAAAAGTGTCTTACTTGCCTTTGTATTGTAGGATCCCCGGTGTGATATCTAGGAATATGTAATCCAAACGTAATCTAAAAGTACTACATAGTTATCTCTAGGTATTGTAAACAGTTTTAAAAGCAAATACAAACCTGCAACTATAGCAATTTCAACCACAACTGCATTTCCTTTTAAAGATTTACATTTTGAAGTATATTTCACTTACCTGTACCAAGTCCTACTTGGTTCTAGAAATAAAACGTAAGTATATCTTTTTCATACTTACCTAATTGGTCTGGATTCTGTCTCTGAATGTGTGAAATCAGTCTTGATTAAGTGAATACAATAAATGCTTAACACACCCTCCTGATAGGCCTAACTGCTCAACCACACTACCACAAAGAGAGCTGTAAGTGATTATCTAATTTAGCCTCTGCTATACCTTTGGGGAACCACTGGACTCTGTGCACACTATACCTTACTTTGGTATAGTATATACAGAGCCAGCTTCCTACATTGGGTGACTACCATTTCCATGCAAAGGCAGTTTCCCCTTTGAAGCTCGCCTTTTGGGCTAATACCCACTTTGGCCATCCTGCCTGAAGGAGGTCTCACCTCTTCCCTCTGTAGGTAATTTGTTACTCTTTATGAGAGTCGCCCCCATGGAGTAGAAGTGTGTCTCAAGGACAGCAGCTTGTGTACAACCTTAAATGGCTACTTGAAACTTTTGGCAATAAAATGGCAACCTCCTGAAGTTACCATTTATACAATAGGTATCTTAAATTCGGCTTGAGCAGGTCAAGTTTAATGCAACGATACATTTGAAACCTTGAAATATCATAGTGAGTAGTCCTATTTAGAAGTTAACACTGCTGTCAGCAGGTAACTCTATATTCGCCAATGGGGCTACTAGCCTTTCCACTGTAAAAATAACAATGTGGGGGTTTTACTGTCAAGACATGTAAAGTTAATAAACAACATGTCCATCTTTTTAATATAATGTACCATTCCTTTAAGGCTCAGTAGGCTTGCCTTAGGAGTGATGTACAAATATTAAAAAGGTAGGTTTGAGTTTTGCCATTAGTTTAAAGGGCAAAGTCAAGTCAGCAGTTTACAACCCGTTCTGCTTGTTTGCAGTGACAGACTGGAAGTCAAGTTTTGCTTTGTCATACTTGTGGTTGCACAATAAGTGCTGCAGTCCATGAGGGACATGGGGAGAGGATGTGGCCTAACGGCTAGAGTTGTCGACCTCGAAGCTGGGGAGCCTGGTTCGAGTCGTGGCAGGGACACTCAACAACCTGTGATTCTGGGTAAATCACTTAATCTCCCCGTACCTAACAAAAATGAATGTGTCCGTCTGTAACGCAACTGGTGCTCATGTAAAGCACTCTAATACCTTCAAGTCTAGTTTGTGCTAAATAAAAATAAAAAAAGTTTTTTAAAAAAGTGACACAACTTAGGAAGTCCCTGGTACCATACACTAGGGACTTCTAAGTAAGTTAACTTATGCCAGCTGTGGGTAACTGTTGGACCCGGCCTCGTAGCATGGCTCTACTGGTCCCCGCACCACCTCACCTGGTACCTGCAGCCCCGAGCTCACGGCCTAACCGACCCTTTCCACCAGAACACACGCACCCGACCCGGACATCCTCGTCCATGGCCTCTCCCCTTTCGGCCACCCCGGGCCCGCGTGCCCACTTCATGCACCAAGATGGCCGCCCGGCCCCAGCGCGACCCGGGCCTAGAGGCGCCACTCCGGCTGGAGGACATCACGCTTCCAGGGGATGAGAGAGGGAGGAGCAGTTTCTGTCGCACCTCTGAACTCCCCTGGGACGATGGGTTTCGATCGGCCCTCCGGCCTCCCTGAGAGCTGGCTCCACGCCTGCTGGGTGTCTGGGACTCCTCCCGACCCGGCCCTGAAAAGATCACAAGACAATGGCAGGAAACCCCGACAAGCGACCCCCAGGTGACAAGACCCCTGCCTGCACAGACTCCGGACATCAAAGAGGGGTCGACCTATAACAAGGGGTGCTCTGGGACTGTCCGGCAGATTCGACGCTGGAACAACGAGAGCCTGCTGACGCGGTCGCGGCTCCTGGAACTTAGAACCACCTGAGCCCTGCTGAGTGACTCGCGGCTCCCTGAAGATCGTAAGACCTCCGAACTTGTACCTGAGCCCTGCTGAGTGACTCGCGGCTCCCCGAAGATCGTAAGACCTCCGAACTTGTGCTTGAGCCCTGCTGAGTGACTCGCGGCTCCCTGAAGATCGTAAGACCTCCGAACTAGTACCTGAGCCCGCTGAGTGACTCGCGGCTTCCACAGACTCCACCGGTCCCGCCGGACCCCACGACAACCAGCCTACCCCCCAGCTCGAGGATTGTGAGCTGTGCGCCGGGTACGTCCTTGCCTTGAACCTTTTACCAGAGACTGTCCCGCTACCCCCTATCCCTTCCGAGACTCATTGAGTCCGTGCTCTCCTTGTACATATTTGCTGTGCTAACCTGTTTGATAAAGATTGATTCCTAGGGACACACGGTGTGGTGTTTCTGAGTCGTGTGGTGCCAGAAGTACGATCCTCGATACGAGATTTCTCCTCCTGAGGAGTCTCCCGCCAGTGCCCGGCTACGATACTTTGAGGATGGGTCTCAGGGTAGTCAGGACCCCCTTTCCGGGCTCCTCTGAGGTCGCCGTCTAACATTGGTGGCAAGCGACGGGATTCGGGCCCATCACCGAGAGATCGTACCGTGAACGACGGACGCACTACCGACAAAGATGGCAGAAGGAAACGCCATGATCCCCGCAGAAACCAACGCCAACAGGGTGTTCCAGGTGGAACAACTAGAAGAATACACACACAAAGAACTAAAGCAATTCTGCAAGGAACTTAGAATCGCTACCACCGGTCTCAACACCAAGGAAGATTTGCAGAAAGCACTGAAAGCCTGGGTGGATGCCGGGGCCTCCCGCCCGGAAGACACGGGGGAGCGCCCCGACGAGGCCGAACCCCCCCAAGGCGAAAGCAGCAGCAATCAGGTGCGAGGCATCGTACCAGACGGGGGCCTATCCCCGGAAGAACTCGCGGACAGAGAGAGAAGCCGCAATCACGAACTCGAGTTAGCTAAACTCAAAATCGAAGGCGAACTAAAGTTAGCGGAGAAAAAGCTAGCAGTAGAGCAAATGCGCGTGCAAGGCGAGCTAGAAGAGAAGAAGCTCCAACGGGAACACGAAGGAAGGAAGCTCCAACTAGAGCACGAACGCAGCTTGAAAGAAATCGAGCTCAAGGCCAGAAGCGAGGAAGGGAGGCCCCCGGGAAACCGAGAGGCGACCTCCCCAGCGGAGCAGAAGGTCCACATCCCCAAGGACGTGGTCAAGGAATATTATAAAAACGATGACATTCAACAATGGTTCAGGGCCTACGAGGTCGCCATTACCTCCCATCGGGTCCCGCAGAAGGACTGGGGGGCAGGGTTGTGGGGACGGTTTCTGAGCGAAGGAAGAGACACCCTGCTCGACCTACCCCTCTCTCTGCAGACCTCCTACAGCCACATGAAAGAGGCTCTACTCACCAGGTACGGTCTCACCCCCGAGATGTACCGTCAGCGATTCCGGGACTGCAGGAAAATCCCGGGCACCACCTGGGTGGAATATGTAAACTTTTTTAGTCGGGCCTTCGATGGGTGGGTCAAGGGCAGCAAAGTCACCACCCTTGAGGAACTCACCGACCTCCTGTTGTGGGAACACCTGGCTGCGAACTGCTTTGTGGAACTACGCCAGCATCTGCTTGACAGCAAACTCACCGATCCCAGGAAGCTGGCGGTGGAAGCAGACCGCTGGACCAACACCCGGGTCACCCGGGGCATGGTAGGAGAATACCCCCGAGCCAGTCAGGGACCACCCCGCCAGAGAGGAGGGGGGAACCAGGGAGGCCAGAGAGAGTCCCAGCCTAGCCCCCCAAAGACCCAACCTCCACCTTTCCCAGCGCCCCCCCACCAGTAACCGGACCCCCCGGGAGACGCGGACACAGGGTAACCGTCACTTGTTTCCGTTGCCAGAAGCCCGGGCACTACGCCAATGACCCAGAATGCCCCATGGCCACCCAAAACACCCCTGCAAGACAGATAGCCAACATAGCTCTGGGGGAGGAGGTTGAGGAAACCGGGGAGTGGGAACCCGCAGCCATGGCCCTAGTATCCCTGGGAGATAGGGAGATGGTCCCTGGTAGCCTCCTGCCCTCCAACACGAAGAAATACGGGCAGCTCGTCAAGATCAATGGCCACCAAATAGAGGCCCTGCGGGACACCGGGGCCAGCATCACCGGTGTCCTCAGGCACTTAGTCCCCGAGGAGCAGATCCTCCCCAACGTCTTTTGCCCGGTAATTTCCGCAGATAATAGAGAGAGTATGTGTCAGGTAGCTCTGGTGCCGTTTGAGTGGGGTGGAGTGATAGGTAAACTGAGGGTGGCCGTAAGAACCTCCCAGCCGGTCGACTGCCTCTTAGGGAACGACCTGGAGAGTTCTCCCTGGAAGCACGTCGTGCGCAAGGCCCACCTAGAGATGATGGGGCTCCCCGAGTGGGTGTGCGCCACCACCCGATCTATGTCAGCTCGACTTCCCCCCCTGGGAGAAGTCGAAGACGCCCCGACCGAAGAAGTCAGAGTAGTAACCACCGAGGGTCCTCCCGTCCCCCCATCGGAAGGGCCCGTCGCCAGCGACGAACCCTCACTGTCCGACACCGCCCCGGTCCCCGAGTTGGGCGATCTACCCGAGTTAGCCCAATGGCGCCACGAGGGCGGGCCCACCCGGGAGGAGTTTTGCCGGGAGCAAGCCACTTGTCCTTCCCTGGTCGGACTACGGCGCCAGGCCGAGGGCCAAGCCGCAGGCGACCAAACTGGAACGCACCGAATTTATTGGGAGAATAACATTTTATACAGTGAGCAGAAGTCGGTGGAGCTGGGATCCGGACGGGTGCTGGTGGTACCCCTCCGCTTCCGAGACTTCCTCCTGGGCTTAGCCCACGACGTCCCCCTCGCCGGCCACCTGGGTCAAGACAAGACCTACAGCCGTCTCGTGACCCATTTTTACTGGCCTAGAATGAGAGCAGCTGTAGAGGCCCACTGCAAGTCCTGTCCCACGTGCCAAGCTAGTGGGAAGAGTGGGGGGAAGCGCAAGGCTCCCCTCCAACCCTTCCCGGTCGTCAGTACCCCCTTCGAACGAGTCGGGATCGACATCGTGGGGCCACTGGACCCCCCCACCTCCCAAGGTCACCGTTTCATCCTGGTCCTGGTGGATCACGCCACCCGATACCCTGAGGCGATCCCCCTACGCACCATCACGGCCCCCGTAGTGGGCCGGGCCCTGATGGGGATCTTTTCCCGGGTAGGTTTCCCCCGCGAGGTCGTGAGCGATCGCGGCACTAATTTTATCTCGAAGTACATGACGTCCCTGTGGCAACAATGTGGAGTGTCCTACAAGTTCACCACCCCGTACCATCCCCAAGGGAATGGCCTAGTAGAGAGGTTTAACAGGACTCTGAAAAGGATGATCACCGGCCTAGAAGAGCCCCTCCGGCGTAAGTGGGACGTCCTGCTCCCCTGCCTCTTGTTCGCTTACCGAGAGGTCCCCCAGAAGTCCCTAGGGTTCAGCCCGTTTGAGTTGCTCTATGGACACCCCGTCCGAGGTCCCCTCAGCTTGGTTAAGGAAGGGTGGGAGGCGGCACCCCAGACCACCCCACGAGATGTGTTCCACTATGTTCTGACCCTCCGGAACCAGACCAGGAAGTTCCGAGCACTGGCCGACAAGCCAAGAAGAGATGAAGCGCAGGTACGACCAGAATGCCACTCTGGTCGAGTTCCAGCCGGGCCAACAAGTATGGGTCATGGCCCCCGTGAAGCCAGGCGCCCTCCAGGACAGGTGGACCGGGCCCTACAAAGTGATTGAGCGGAAGAGTCAAGTCACATACTTGGTGGACGTCCAGTCGCCTCGGGATCCCCTTCGGGTCCTTCACGTGAACCGCCTCAAGCCTCACTTCGTGCGGACAGAACTAAGCCTCCTGCTGGCCACCTATGACGGGGCCGAAGATGAGTCCGATCCCCTCCCGGACCTCCTGTGTGTCAAGGAGCAGGATGGCTCCGTGGAGGGAGTGAACCTCTCCCCAGCTCTCACTGCCCAGCAACAAGAGGACTGCCGCCAGCTACTAGGACAATTTGCCGACCTCTTCTCCCTGATCCCCCGAGTCACCGACTGGTGTGTCCATGACGTGGACACCGGGGACAGCCCGCCGGTGAGACACCGAGCATACCGGGTCCCAGACCGGGTCCGGTCCTGCATTCAAGCTGAAGTCTCAAAGATGTTGACCATGGGGGTGATCGAGCCATCTGACAGTCCCTGGGCCAGCCCCGTGGTCCTGGTCCCGAAGGCAGCGGCCCCCGGTGTCGCCCCCGAGCTCCGGTTCTGTGTGGACTACCGGGGGCTCAATGACGTCACCCGAGCCGATGCCCACCCCATTCCACGAGCCGACGAGCTCATTGACCGACTCGGGGCAGCCCGGTTCCTCAGCACCTTCGACCTCACCTGCGGATACTGGCAGATTGCGCTCACCGCGGGAGCCAAGGAGCGGTCCGCCTTCTCCACCCCAGATGGGCATTACCGCTTCCGCGTAATGCCCTTCGGAATGAAAAATGCCCCGGCCACCTTCCAGCGACTGGTGAATAGAGTCCTGGCCGGGCTGGAACAGTTCAGCGCGGCCTATCTAGACGACATCGCCGTTTTCAGTTCCGAATGGAGTGAGCACCTCCAGCACCTCCGGAGGGTGCTAACCGCCCTGCGCCAGGCAGGCCTCACCGTAAAAGCCAGCAAGTGCCAAATTGGGCAAGGATCAGTAGTCTACCTGGGGCACCAGGTCGGGAGTGGCCAGGTCGCCCCTCTACAGCCGAAGATTGACACCATCGTGGCCTGGGAACCCCCCACCACCCAAACGGAGGTCCGAGCCTTTCTGGGCCTCACTGGCTACTACCGAAGATTCATCAAGGGGTATGGCAGCCTTGTCGGCCCCCTCACCGAACTCACATCCAAAAAACAGCCAAAGAAGGTGCAGTGGACGACCGCCTGCCAGGAGGCGTTCGATGCCCTAAAGAAGGCCATGTGCACGGCCCCCGTCCTCCAGGCTCCCGACTACTCCAGGGAGTTTGTAGTCCAAACCGATGCCTCCGAGCATGGCATTGGGGCCGTCCTGTCCCAGGTGAATGACCAAGGCCTAGACCAGCCCGTCGCCTTCCTCAGCCGGCGGCTGTTGCCCAGAGAACAGCGATGGAGCACCATTGAGCGCGAAGCCTTTGCCGTGGTCTGGGCACTCAAGAAACTACGCCCCTACCTGTTCGGCACCCATTTCAAAGTCCAAACCGACCATCGGCCCTTGCGATGGCTCATGCAGATGCGGGGAGAAAACCCCAAGCTACTGCGGTGGTCAATCTCCCTCCAGGGGATGGATTTCACCGTAGAACATCGCCCTGGTACGGACCACGCCAACGCCGACGGCCTCTCCCGGTTCTTCCGCCTCAGCGAAGAGAACCCCCCAAGATGATGGGCAGTTCTCTCCGGCTTTCAGCTGGGGGGGACGCGTGTTGGACCCGGCCTCGTAGCATGGCTCTACTGGTCCCCGCACCACCTCACCTGGTACCTGCAGCCCCGAGCTCACGGCCTAACCGACCCTTTCCACCAGAACACACGCACCCGACCCGGACATCCTCGTCCATGGCCTCTCCCCCTTCGGCCACCCCGGGCCCGCGTGCCCACTTCTTGCACCAAGATGGCTGCCCGGCCCCAGCGCGACCCGGGCCTAGAGGCGCCACTCCGGCTGGAGGACATCACGCTTCCAGGGGATGAGAGAGGGAGGAGCAGTTTCTGTCGCACCTCTGAACTCCCCTGGGACGATGGGTTTCGATCGGCCCTCCGGCCTCCCTGAGAGCTGGCTCCATGCCTGCTGGGTGTCTGGGACTCCTCCCGACCCGGCCCTGAAAAGATCACAAGACAATGGCAGGAAACCCCGACAAGCGACCCCCAGGTGACAAGACCCCTGCCTGCACAGACTCCGGACATCAAAGAGGGGTCGACCTATAACAAGGGGTGCTCTGGGACTGTCCGGCAGATTCGACGCTGGAACAACGAGAGCCTGCTGACGCGGTCGCGGCTCCTGGAACTTAGAACCACCTGAGCCCTGCTGAGTGACTCGCGGCTCCCTGAAGATCGTAAGACCTCCGAACTGTACCTGAGCCCTGCTGAGTGACTCGCGGCTCCCTGAAGATCGTAAGACCTCCGAACTCGTACCTGAGCCCTGCTGAGTGACTCGCGGCTCCCTGAAGATCGTAAGACCTCCGAACTTGTACCTGAGCCCTGCTGAGTGACTCGCGGCTCCCCGAAGATCGTAAGACCTCCGAACTTGTGCTTGAGCCCTGCTGAGTGACTCGCGGCTCCCTGAAGATCGTAAGACCTCCGAACTAGTACCTGAGCCCGCTGAGTGACTCGCGGCTTCCACAGACTCCACCGGTCCCGCCGGACCCCACGACAACCAGCCTACCCCCCAGCTCGAGGATTGTGAGCTGTGCGCCGGGTACGTCCTTGCCTTGAACCTTTTACCAGAGACTGTCCCGCTACCCCCTATCCCTTCCGAGACTCATTGAGCCCGTGCTCTCCTTGTACATATTTGCAGTGCTAACCTGTTTGATAAAGATTGATTCCTAAGGACACACGGTGTGGTGTTTCTGTGTCGTGTGGTGCCAGAAGTACGATCCTCGATACGAGATTTCTCCTCCTGAGGAGTCTCCCGCCAGTGCCCGGCTACGATACTTTGAGGGTGGGTCTCAGGGTAGTCAGGACCCCCTTTCCGGGCTCCTCTGAGGTCGCCGTCTAACAGTAACCTAATTAGACATATATATTTTAAGGGTCGGGGCATTGGCACTGAGGCCTGTTTAGCAGGACTCAGTGCACCTTCAGAGTCGGAAAAACTGCAGCGCCAGTCCAAAAGTTTGGCAATGATCATGCATAATGTGGCTTTTCCATATATCATCTTGCACTGCTACTTTCTTCATACATAATATCACTCATGACATGTCCTATGACATCAATGATAACATCACTGTAATTTTTTAATGACATCATTGATGACATTTTATAGTTACTTGAGCTAACTAAAACTGGTAAATGTAAATGTTATATATCTTATCTGACATCTTCACCTAACTATATGGTCCCTTTAATCTTTGTTTTTATCAGTGAATATACTTATATATATTCACTGTGTTGTGTCACTGTCTGTTTTAACACTCAAACTAATAAACTATAGATTATTACATATAATGTTGTACTGTATTACATAGAATGCTGTGCTGCCCTCTTCTTTTGCTTATTTACTGAGTGGAGGCATAGTGGGATGATTGGGGTGATGAGCCATAGCAAAAAAACCATACTCTATATGTATGTATATATATACATATTGATCAACTTGCCCGTCTTCGATTTCAGAGAAGAAAAGCAGCACACCATGGAGGTATTTTTGATGATTTAAATGGCCACACAAACCACCACCAGTGTACAAATTAGGAAAGATGGCCCATGCGTTTCAGTGTTTCCGCCTTCAGCTGGACCATTGAGTCCGAGCGTGAAACCACTCTACTTAAATCACCATGTGCTTGTCCATCAACAGTGTTAGTTAAAAACAACTAGATCGTGCACGCTCAAAATGTTACAGCAATTTACACATCAACATTTTTCCTATTAAACTGTATTGAATATAAGGACAATATCCTGCTGTGTAAAGTACATGATAAATCTCAACATGATTTTTAATTATAAAGTACATGTAATCCATTATTCCTCGGGCTATATCCCGTACAATACAATGTGCTCATCAAAGGAATCATATGGCAAACATAACAGAACAAAGCTAAAAACAGTCTGAGGGGATTGCAATGTTATGTCCGTGATGTTGTAAGGAAATCACAGTTATATACCCATAATGTTAGGAGGGTCCTGAGTATGATTGTGAGGAGTAGAATTAACAAATGTAAAGTACTAACGACCCAAAGTAGGGGGAGGGTTTTTATATATATTAGATTCAATATCCTCAAGGAATGAGAAGGAGAACAATAATAATAATTTTAACACACATATAAAGTATATTATTCATGTAAAGTTAATTTAAGGAAAAAGTTCAATAATAACCCTGACTCTAACCTAGGTATTAAAGCATTCCTCAATTGTCATATGTAGTCTCCTTGGGATTTCTGCTCTCTATTTGTTCAAAAACGTTTTTGGATGTTCCTAAAAATGCTTGTCCATAATAAAGTGCATCTGATATTACTAATTGTAATTTCCCATGGGCAAGATAAAATGCATTTAAAATTATATCAAGTTCTAGCGGAATGAGGCTCCCCTTGTATTTTGTCAGTAAGGTGTATTACATATTATCCAATGGTGCATTACCAATGAATGTGTGGAATGTATTCCCATGAACCATATCCTGCTACTGGATGAAAAACCTTACTATTTTACTACACCCATATGTTAGCTTGTAATAATGGATTTAATGCACTTGGCCAAATGTAGTCATTCATCCTTCCAATTAACAATAAAGTACTCTTTGTGCAGATCCAAATATCCTCTAAGTCCACAGAATATATTGGTATATAGACATTTCTTTTGTTAAATAGTGGTAAAAAAAAAATTAAACAGTATAGCTTAAAAGAGGTATATCAGTAGAATGAGGTAGACATGCACACACCATAATTTTATATTTTTGGTAAACCTTTGTATTAGTTTTTCAATGTGCATACAGGGTATACATTTTATAACGTTATTGATAGCCATGTAACCTTCGTCAAGTTATATTGCCATTAGAACAGAAAAACATCATGGTCCTTATTTGTTCTGGTAGGCATCTTGTGTCTAACCATGTATGGGTGCGTAGTGAAAATGGGTCTCATCCCGGCTCGTTAGTTATCGGGGTCTATTCAGTGCATCTTGCTACTCTTAAGGTTGGCTGAAAAGAGTTCACCTGTTTGGACCGCCCCCCCCCCTCCATGCTGCTAACGGCGGGCCGCTTGGAGATGCCAGTGTAGTGTAATGCTGCACTTAGCTAGGAGTAGGGCAAATATCGCAAAGCAAGTCTCCACCTTCCTGTTTATGTTTAAAAATCCCTCGGGCGCTGGCCTCCCAGGAGGCGAGGCCCGTCAGACCCGTGACCATCAATATCGCGGCATGTACATCTGTAAGGCTGCAGGGTGGGGCATGATCATAGCATGTGAACAAATGGAGCCTCTGGCATGTGGCAGCGTGGGCATTCAAAGTGCGTCGCAGGGAAGAAGCACTTGAGCCGCTCCAGCGTGAGGTACGCGCGATGTAGTATGTTAAATTGGATGTATTTAAAGCGTTGATTTCGTAATACATTTTATGATGCTCTAGTGCTGTTAACCATTCCTTATCAGGGGGGCGTGGCTTGCCGGGCAGCGAAATGGCTGCTCTGTGAGCGAGCTCCGCCGGCCGGAAAGTAATCCTGGCATTATCCTGCACTTCGGGGTGAACGTGTGCTGCCCAAACCAGCTGGCACTGTGCAGGGGGCAGTGGTGCATCGGCGGTTGCGAGCAGAGCCCGCCATCAACAGTTCTGGTAGAGATCGGGGCCCGCGAGACCAGCGGGTGGACCGGTGGGAGGCGCATCCTGGTAGTCGGCCCGGGCTGAGAGGTAAATCGAGCCCGGGGTGGACGCGGCTGAGCAGGCCGGAGCAGGTGCGGTGAAGGGCCGCGGCGGAGTCCCCGCCCCACCGGAGCCGACGAATTTGTGCTGCGGGCGCTGGTGAGAAGCAGCGGACCCTGAGCTGGTGCCGGGGGGAGCGGGGGTGAGCCGGGAAGCTGAGAGGCGGTCCGAGATCGATGCGCTGCTCGTCGCAGCGTGGGGTGCGACATATATCCATGAACTGCCCACGACCACGGGCGAACTGCTTCATACTAAGGGGGAGATTGTAGGTGCATTCTCTGAGTTCTACTCCAGATTATACACTAACACCCAAAATGCGTGTCCGGAGGGGCTCGAGTCCTTCCTGGACTCCATTGCGCTGGCATGGTTCAATAATAAACACAGAGAATATATGGACCTCCCGATAGACGCTGGAGATGTGGCGCAGGTCATCCGGAGCTTGCCGCCTGATAAGGCGCCGGGACCAGATGGCCTTATGACGGCCTTCTATAAGGCGTATGTGGATGAGCTGTCGCCCCGGATGCTGGCAGTATACGAGGAGGCCTTGGGAACCGGTGTTCTGCCTGCTACCATGCGTGAAGCGCTGATCATTACATTGCTGAAGCCGGATAAACCCGCGGATGACCTAAACACATATCGGCCCTTATCTTTGATTAATGTGGATGTGAAGATCCTGGCTAAGCTACTCGCGAACCGGGTGCAGCCGATGCTACCGCTGATTGCCCTCCCGGATCAATCAGGGTTTATACCGGGGAGAGCGACCTCCCACAATTTGCGCACGATATTTGCTGTACTGCATTACCTACATCCTGAGGTCAAGGCGGCGGCGGTGTTCTTGGACGCCACGAAGGCCTTTGACACCCTGGAATGGCCCTATTTATTCCGAATATTGGAGAGGATGGGGTTCAGCTCGCTGCTGCTTAAGAAAATTCGTTTGCCATACACCCTGCCCACCGCCAGAGTACGGGTGAATGGCATGGTGTCTGACCTGTTCACTATATCGCGAGGGACTAGGCAGGGGTGCCCTCTCTCCCCGCTGCTGTTCGCCATAGCTATGGAGCCGTTGGCAGCCAGGATCCGGCAACACCATACGGCGAGAGGCATAGGTTTCAGCTCTAGAGGCCTTCTGGTCTCGCTATATGCGGACGATGTGAGCCTTTATCTGATCAATCCCGCGGACAAACTTGATCCCATTTTACGGGAATTCGTCCGCTTTGAGGGCCTCGCTGGCATCTCCATAAATTGGTCTAAGTCGGTGCTCTTTCCCCTCACGGACAGCACCGCGGAGGTGTCCTCCGAATACCCCCTGCGTTGGGAGGCGGAGGAGGTCAAATATTTGGGGATTTGGATTAGCCGTAACACTCAGGAGATCTGGAATCTCAACTTTGGTAGGGCAGTGGAGTGGCTCAGAGCAAAGGTGAAACTATGGGCTTCTCTGCCCCTGACGCTGACTGGGCGAATTGCGTTAACAAAAATGATAGTGCTGCCAAAAATCCTCTATTTATTTGCCAATATACCTGTGCCACTTACAGCGCATTTTTTTGCCGCTCTACGCTCCTGCCTGGTGGAGCTGGTATGGGCGGGCGGGCAGGCCAGGGTGGCGTGGGAAACGTTGACGCTGCCCCTGCGACGAGGAGGGCTGGGTGCCCCAGATATTAAGCTGTATGCTCTCTGTGCTCAGGCACAGTACCTGCATTTCTGGGCCCACCCTACTCCCTTTCAGCCCCACGTGGCGGTGGAGCGAGATGTGGTGGCGCCCCTTCCACTGGGTGTAGCAATCTGGTGGACGTCGATACAGCGGGGCTGTTGCAATGGGTGTGGGAGGAGCTGCGTCGGAGGGCACAGGTTCCGTTGCTATATGCCCCTTCGCTCCCTCTGATGCATAACCCGCTGCTGCCCTGTGTTGCGGATGGGATAGCCGGACACCTTGTTGAGAAGCTGCGTCTTCGTACACTTGCTGACCTCTTCCCCGATGGCAAGTTCATGCCTCCCCCGACGCCGGGAGACGGGGATACGGTGCCTTTTTCGGAGTTATTTCTGTACCACCAGCTTCGTGCGGCATGCCGGGCGTTGTCGCGGGAGTTCCCAGCCGAGCCGCCTGTCTTTCCAGCCTTGGAGGCGGTGGTGGGCTCCCCGTCTCCCCGTAAATTGGTCACTCGTATCTATCGCCATATGCAGGACGTGGCTCAGGTGGAGGCGCCGAACGCTCTGCTGCATTGGAACGGGGAGATCCAACCTGAGATATCGGAGGAACAGTGGGGGTTCTGCTGCGGGCAGCTTACCGAGCTCTCGCCAAACTATAATTTGCGTCTCATACATTTTAAATATCTGCATAGATTTTACAGGACCCCCATCAGCCTGAAAAGGATGGGCCTTAGGGAGACGGATGAATGCTGGCGGTGCGGATCTGCCGCTGCTTCCTTTCTACATATCGCGTGGTCCTGCCCCAAACTAGACAGCTATTGGTCTCAGGTTTTTATATTGGTAAACCAGATTGTGGGCCGGGCGGATGTCCCCTCCCCCCTGATCGGGCTGCTGGGTTATGTCAGAGACACTCCGCCACCGTCGCGTAAGCTGCATGCTTTGCTTTTATTGTTTGCCAAGAGGCGGGTGGCTATTCATTGGGGTCGGAGGGGGGTGCCCACGGTGAAGAGTTGGCTGGCGGATGTAACATATGGCTGCACGCAGCTTGCTACGTTTTGGGAGTTGATGCCGGCTGCATCCCGGCCCAGGGACATCTGGGATCCATTTGTGTGTTGGGCTCGTGAACATCAGCACGGGGACTCGGAGGAGGGTGGCCTGAGTGAATGATACGACAGGGGGGATAGCGGCGGGTGGGCACGGCACTTCGCTCCTAGCTAACCGCGGAGGCGGCGCCTGTCACACTTGCATAGCCGGTTGGCGATCTGTATTTCCTTCCAGGGATGCTCTATCTAGGTGCCGTTGCTGAGAATGATGGTCTTGTGGGCTCCTGGACTGGGTTTATTGGTAGGTGGTCCCTATCATGGTATTGTTAAGACGACGATTGCACTGTTTCCTTTTCTGTATGACACTGACTAGCAAGCTGTACGCTCCACGATAATGATGCTACCTGGCAAGGTTGTTGTTTGTTTTTGTTGACCTGCATATTGCTCCATCAATACAACTTCAAAAGTGTATGTCATAGATCCGCGCTAACGGCGTGACGCTACGAACACAAGCTGCCTGCCTCCGGGTTGTTGGCTAAATAGCAGTGTACACTTTGATGGCACAATAAAGGTTTTTGAAACGCAAAAAAAAAAAAAACCAAAAAAAAACATTCCTTATCATGTAGAGCCCAGCCAAATTCCTCTTCCCACTTTAGCCGTAATCGTGTTAGCGCTACACATTTGAGGTCTATGATTGATTTGTATGTCCAAAGTGATAAGGTGTATCCCTCCTCCCATATTCAAATCGAGTGTAGTGTGGGGTGTGTTTTGGGTTCTCCCTCCGTCAGGTCCCATGTCCTCCTACAGTCCGCTATGAGTTGTCTGTGAAGCAGGAATTGTCCGGCAGCAAGCCCACTCCCCTATGCTAGACCTTCAATCGAAGTTAACTGTCCATCTGTGAACAGGTTATTAACCTCCGTGAGTGCATATTCTGTCCAGGTTTGTAAATCCCTAGATGTGTAGTGGCTATGCCCCCTAGGAAGACCCGCTAGTGGCAGTAATGGGGAGTACATTGGCATCGTTCAAGAAAGACTGTGGATCCTCAATATACAGGATCTGGCCACCTTCACCAAAACGGAGTGAGAGGGATTGGGTTTGGTCCCCTGGAGGAGCATTCGGGTGATCTCGGGTCCCCGCTGATGTTTTTGTTTTCTCTAGATGACGCCCCTCTGCCCAGCACGAGATCAACTGCAGTTGTTCTGCAAGAAAGTAGGCCTCAAAGGAAGGGGCTCCCAACCTGCCCCGTTCTCATGGTAGCTGTAGTGTTCCCATAGTTACTATGCGGCGGCCTCCACCCCAGACCAGGGTCAGTACTGAGTTTAGTTCTTGAAAAAGGCCTGTGGCAGGATCACTGGGACATTTGCAAAAAAATAGAGAAGACAGGGTACTATTATCATCTTTGATAAAGCCACCTTCCCTATGAGAGCCAGGGGAAGTGTTCGCCAGAAGGCAACCTGGGCCTTGATCCCCCGTAGGGCTCGAAAGTGGTTGCCCTCAAGGAGATCCCTCGGAGTATGGTACAGCCTGATTCCAAGATACCTAGGAGCGGTCCCGATCCATGCTAACCTGACTTCCATGGCTGTTATCTCCCAATGAGGGGCGTCTGGATGAAGGGGATACATAGGTGATTTGTCCCAATTCACCCTCAAGCCCGCTGCTCTCCCAAAGTCTTCGAGTGTGGCCCACCGAGGCGTGAGGTCCGCTTTGATGTCTCTTATGTAAATTAGGAGCTCATCCGCATAGAGAGACTCACTGTGGATTCACTCCTCGAGTGGTATACCCCAAATCTCGCCCGCTCCCTAAGTCTTTTCGCCAGTGGTTCCATTGCAAGGGTGAGCAGCAACGGGGAGAGGAGGCATCCCTGACAGATCCCATGGGATACCTGGCTAGGTGCAGAGATATGTTGGCCTATTCAGACCCGGGTGGCGAGGCCGGTGTAGAACAATTTAATGTATGCCAGGAGTTGGGGTCCAATCCCTACTCGTTGCGGCACCGCAAATAAATACTGCCATGCCAAGGTGCCAAAGGCCTTTTCTAGGTCTAGTATAAGACACCCGGCACGAGGGAACCGGCCCGCACCCCATCTTCAATATGAAATAGCCAATGTTTATTCGGAGAGGTGTTTCGTCCTGGCAAGAACTAACACTGATCAGGGTGTATCAAGCGTGGGAGCACCCCCGTTACTTGGTCTGCCAGGATCTTCCCCAGTATTCTGCAGTCTGCCGTTAGTAGGGTATTAGGTTGATATGATGACCTAAGCAGAGAGTCACGGTCTGGTTTGGGGAAAGAGACCAATATTGAGGCCCACATGGATTGGGGGAGTGTGTCCGCCTCTTGTGCCGCCCTATATGCTATGTCTAGCTGTGGAGCTAGCTTCTGGGAGAAAGTGCGGTAGTATTCTATGGGGAAACCGTCATGTCCTGGGGCTTTGTTTTTGGCTAAATGATGGACGCGCGTTTGATCTCCGCTGTCGTGATGTGTTTGTCTAGTGAGGTCTGGTCTTCTTCAGTAATCTCTGTTATAGTTATGGAATGTCACACTTTCTGGATGTGTTCTTCTCTGTCGGGGAACGGTTCCCTGTACAGATCACTGTAATATTCATGGAAAGCGAGCATGATATCTGCCTGCGCGTAAATGATCTCACCTGTCGTGTTTCTGATGCTGGTGATGGGTTGGGTGTTCTGGTTCTGCCGAGAAGCCATGCCAGCAGGGTTCCAGCTCGGTTTCCTTCCCTGTGGACTCTGGCACTGTAGGCACAGAAATTGTATCTGCGCAAATCTGCACAGGCCTCCGCGTATTTGGTCTTGGCTTCTGCTATTTGTGTGTGGAGAGTAGCCTGTGTGTACGCCTCTTTAAATAGCTGCGCTAAGCATTGCTCCATCAGTTGTACCACCTGCTCTAGTGTTTTCCGCACCCCACTATTTGTTGGATGCATGCACCCCGCATGACCACCTTGAAGGCGTCCTACTCAAGCGTCCTAGAGTCCGTGAAACGTTAATTGTCAGAAAAGTAGTTTTGTATGTTCTTCAACTGCTCATGCTGGAACACCGGATCCTCCAGGCAGTCTCGTATGAGCCGCCAGGTGGGGACTGGTGGTGAGGGTGGGCACCATCTAAGAGTCAGAACATGAGCATCGTGATCTGATATCACCCTACCTAGATAGTTTGAGTGTTGAGCTTGGGGGAGGATTGTGCGCATACACATGAATCAGTCTAACCGTACTCATAAGTCGTGGGGGATTGAATGGAAGGAGTAGAGTTTAGTTGTTGGATGTGCGTGTCGCCACGTATCCGTCAACGACTAGTGGTTCGCCCAGGCTTGGAACCGGGCTGTATACGGGTGGGCTTGTGATGTTGGGGCCAGTGGATATGATCTGTCTAAATTGAGATCTAGTGCGCAGTTGTTATCCCCTCCCAAAACCCACGGTGAAGATGTAAATTGAGCCAAGCCGCGTGATAGGGTTTCCCAGAATAGTGTTTGCTCCAAGTTTGGAGCATAGATGCTTCCTATCAGTATTGGCTGTCTCTTCAATAATCCCTTTAACAGGGCGTATCTCCTGTCGTGATCTATCTTTCTATTAGTCTCCAAGAAGGGGACTCCCGGTCTAAGCCAGATGAGGGCTCCTCGCGCGTATGCTGAATATGTCGTGGCGCAAAAGGTCCCCCTCCATCACTTTTAAAGCTTATCAAGTTCTCCCTTTGTGAGGTGAGTTTCTTGCAATAGTATGACCTGCACCTGCTGGTGTTTAATATAAGCGTAAATGGTGTGCCGTATGTATACCCCGTGCATTTAGAGTGAGAAATGTAACGTCTGCCGGCGGGCTCATGGTGGCTGATAGGTCGCGCCTTGAGGGAGGGAAGCCCCATGGGTCCCACCTGAAAACCCCATGAAGGGCTTGGTGGTGCCTGGTGTGAAAGGTAAGTGTGCCAGCGAATGGTTCAGCCATGTGTGTGGGGTCAGAGTAGGGTCAGAGTAGGGTGAGGGGTTGAACTAGAACTCTTTGGGGTCAAAGACCCAATACAGGGGATCTGCGGCAACAGACAGCACATCCAAAATGGTACCATTACGTACCCACTAACGTTTCGTGCGGGGGGGTGCTTTGGCTGACTCACGCGAACCACTGAGACTCGTCAAGCCAGATGGGCCCTTATAGTTCTGTGTGTATCTAGTGGCGGTCACTCTCATCTGTGATAGTTGGGGGCCAGCATTAACATGACCCTCATTGTGTTATGTGGGATTGAGGGAGAGGACAGCTCTTGCTATTGGGGGCAATGCGTCAGCAGTTGTGAGTGAACTTTATATAAGCGTGTCGGCCATCTGCGGCGTGACGGCGGGCAGGGCCCGAGAGTTCTCATTAGAGTCACTTGAGTCATTAGGATCTTCTTCTTTGGCTGTGAAAATATTCGGAGTGTCCTCATGATCCGAGGTTTAGAGATTTGCGCCGCTTGTATGGCCTCTCTGCGCTCCGCTATGATCTGCTCTAGGTCTGGTAGTGCTAGTGTTTTAGGAAGTGATTGCTTTCCAGATTGACTCCCGGTACTCCGTGTTCCATGTTTAAGAGGCCTGGCCGTCCTGGGTCCCGTTGCTGCTGCATTTCTCTGCTTTGAACCAATCTGTAGGTTCAGGTTCATCCAGTTCATTGCTTCCTGCAGATCGGTGAAGAACACAGTAGTATTGTGATGGATTATTTTGTGCTTTGCTGGGAACAACAGAGAGTACTGCAGGTTGCATTGCCTGGAGCGCCCTTTCAGATCGTCTATTCTGTCCTCCAGAGTCGCGGCCTGGGCCTGCAAGTCTTTGATGGAGTCCTGCTGTGCTTTAGTTTGAGGTATTATTGCCGAAAGCATTTTGTTCCCCATCTCCTACCTTGTCTGCCAGCTTTCTGTGGTCATCACGTAGCAGATTGAGGTCCGTGGCCAGGGTCCCGAAGCGCTCCTCCATTGTAACCTGTGAGTGCTCTATGGCCGCTACTACCTTGTCAAATTTTTCCGACTTGACGGCATTGGGGTCTGTGCTTGCCTCCTGACCTGCTGGTGCCGGGAACCCCGGTCTCGTCTGGCCAGGGGGCTGGGGTCCCCTGGTTGTCTTTAGGAGTCCCATGGTTGCGGTCCATGATGCGAGCACCCAGCCACTCCGTACATTTGGCCAGCCTGGGGGGCGGGGGGTTGTCCACGATTTTCAGTTTCTGGGTCGGTTCTGGCCAAATCCCCCGCCTAGCCTCGTCGTGTTCAGAGCACCCTCCTGGAGGGGTGGAGGGGCTGTGGGTAGTGCACCACTGTGATTCCCGGCAGGATTGGCCTCCCCTCCTCCTCCGTGTGCTCTCCAATCCAGTCTCTGAATATGGGCAGTCTCGGGTCTAGTTTGTTAGGGCTCCCGCTTCAATGGCCCAGTTGGGGCTATGGCTCTGCTTGCAATCATCTCGTGGGAGAGCTGGGTGAGGCCTGCTGTTGTTGCGCCCCTTGAGGGGCTGTGTTGCAGTGCTGCTGCGGTTTGGGGGTGGAAGGGGTGGGTAAGGGAGACCCCTGGCTCTTTCAGCACCGTTCCCAGAGTCGGCTGCCAGGTCCTGTCGCCTCGATCGGTACCTCTTTCGTCTCCGCCACTCCCCCTCTTTTAGGCCATTTCTGTGGGAGCACACCTCATGGCCATTTCTGTGTGCCTTAGTGAGGGGGGAACGCCTTCCGCCTCTCTGATGTCCGCTCACCAACCTCGGGTGTAAGGTGACGTGGAGCCCCTGGTTCCCGCTTCTCTGATCCCTGGCCCTTCTGGTCCCTCAGTGGTGCCTCCTGCTAGGCGCGCAACACCTATTGGACTCAAAGGGCTTCAGCCCCCCCCCCCCCGTCGTGTGTGGCAGCCCGGGATGTGACACCTTCCTGGGCAAAAAAGCAGCCGCACCCGAGCACTTCACAGGTCTTTAAAAGACCATTTGCATGTTAATGAGGCCTTGCTGTTGTTTCACCCCTTCTAAGAGCCCCTATAGCTCCACTCTGCCTATTGCTTAAAGTTCAGCCCCCCCCCGAAATTTTTGCTCAGCCCACCCCCGAAATTTGGCTCTAGTTGCGCCACTGCCTCCTGCGCCTGTGTCGTCGTGGCTCTCGGCTTCCTCCAGGCCCCAAGAGCCTCCCGGGAAGGAAACAAGGGTATCCCTTCTACCCGGTAGAGTTTGTCCTGTGGAAGCGGCGCCTGAAGGGGTGGTTGTTCGGTTGTGTCTTTATGGCCGCTGGCTCCCTGCCCTCTCAGTTGCAGGCACAATTCTCCCTATTAGCACTCCCACGCTGACTCTGCGTGGTCCTTGCTGCCCCCCCCCCACCCCCCGTGGGTGGTTGCCCCCTTTTGGAAGTATCGGGGGTTCTAGACAGCCTCTTCCATGGGCCACAGAGGCCGCTGGGCGGCCCCCTGGGGTTGCTGCATGCGCACACTAGTCGCTGACATGGAGGGCACCCCCCACAGGGTCCCTCTCAGTCTATAGTTGGCTTAGGCCCCAGCAGTGCTTCCCGATGGTGCTGGTGCAGCTTGCTTTCACCTCTGTGGTCCGCCCTCCTCCACCATCCAGCGTGCCTCAGTGCCCCCTCGCTCACTTCCCGGGGCCGATCCGCCCCTCACCATTACTAGGGTCCCGGTCCTTTAGGGTTCCTCTCTCGGCCCGAGTGGCTGCGGGCGGCTACCATCTTGGGACCAGGCGGCTCCCGCCGCGCGTCTCGCCAGAGATGCACTGTTTTCTTCTTTTCTTTCCTGGGATCTATGCCTCTGCTGACTCCCTTGCAGTTTCGGAGTGCGGCGCACGCCATCCGGTGTGGTTTGGGGACCCCACGCAGTTGATGGATGCCGCTTGTCGGGCTCTCGGCACGGAGCTCTAGCAAGTCGCGTCCGCCATCGTGGCCCACGAAGCCACGCTCCCATCAAGACAGATGTGCACACAACATAATATACACTGTGCAAGAAAGTGCTGATTGTGCATATAAAGTGCTAATGCCAGTTGGTTATTGCCCTATTTACCGTAGAATTTTAATTAAATTACTGATGGTTTAAGTAATGCCATCTAAAGTGTCAATGCTAGTTGGTATATTGCACTATCCCTGAAATGGTCAATAAAGTGAACGTGCATTTTGAAGGTATTACTAATAAAATCACTCTACAAATATATGTCAAAATGTATGATATGGATGTTGATCGTGTCTAAAAGTAGAGATAAAAAAGAGAAGAAGGGGGAGAAGTCTAGAGAGAATTTTTTTTCATGTGGAATGATGTCCAGAGAAGCAAGGTTGAAGAGGTAACGTTGGAAAAAGTTCTCAGTGTGGAAGAAGAGGGAATACATGACATATATTTGAGACAATTGATCGAACTCTAATTCAACGCCTTTGTTCCATAGTTACTAAAAAGTCTGGATAATTTATACATGTCTCCAGGTTACTTCTCCTATTCATGTCAAAGATGGACATGTAGTTCAGCGACCACGTTATGTTCAAAGGGGGCCTCTGTACCTATGGATATTTTAAGTCTTGATTCCATCTTTCTTAGATTTATTTCTCAATTGCCCTATCGTTCTCCAGCTTTGATGTGTTCGATTCCAAAGTAGGTCAATTCTTGTGTCTTTCCTTCATGTTTTTACTAAAAATGCTTGCCAATTAGATAGATTGGGTCCTGATTTTTTATCGCACATAGGTGCTGTAAAATTCTCAGTTTTACTCTATTTTTCGTGCTGCCTACATACGACTTTCCACATGTGCATTGTAAAACCTAGATCACATAATTCATCTCATAAGTGATGTGTTCCATAATTTTAGTTTTTTTCCCTTAGGTAATCTATATGAGGTTTTGTTGGCACCATGTTCACAAACCCTATATTTCCAAAAGCCAGGCATTTGTAACCAGGTGTTTATTGATATTTTCCTTGTTGGTAGGTGACTCTGCACAAGTATATATCCCAAGGAGGATACTTTTCTGTATGTTATTATCGGGAAGTTAGATAGATTGTCTTTTAGATTCTCATCAGATAATAAAATGTTCCAATTGCTGTTAAAGATTTTCCTTAATTCTTGATGTTCGGTGTTATAATCTATAATTAATCATGACTCAGTGCCTCTAATTTCCTTTTTCCTCTATGGGACCAATAATTCCTCTTTTTTCATGTATCACTCTCTGCTTTACAGTCATTAAAACTTATGTAGGAAGTTTGAATTCTCTGAACAGTTTCTTCTCAACATCTCCCCATAAGGGATGCCCCACATAGCCTTGTTTCTTTTATAGATATTTCTATATTTAAGAAGGTTATCAGAGATGCAAATTTCAAATTGTAGATGTTATCTTTTAAAGATATGATGAACTCCTACAAGCTTTTAATGTCCCCTTTCCAGATTAGAAAGAGATCATCTATAAAACGTGTCCATAATTTGATATGTTCTAGTATCACATTGTTCTCTTCAGTCCTGAAAGCTTCTGCTTCCCAGTGACCCATTAGTAAATTTGCGTATGTAGGCGCAAATGATGCCACCATAGCTGTCACTTGATTTGGTAAAAACGAATCCCCATCATACATAAAAACATTGCTTGTTAAGCCATTTCCAGCATTTCCATCAGTAGTTCAATATAGGTCAGTGATAGCGTCCTTAGGAAAAATGTGCACGCCTTTATTACATCATAGTGGCAAATTGAGTATATAAAGATGTTATATCGATGGTGGCTAATAAATAATTGTCTCTCCATGGAATTCTCAATTTTATTGAGAAAATCCATCAAGTCCCTTAAATATGGTGGCAAGGCTGTAACATTTTGTCCTAGAAAGGTATCCATGAATCTAGAAGTGTTCTCCAGTAAGGACCCAATAGAACTAACAATAGGATGTTGTAAGTCTTTATGTACCTTTGGAAGGAAATAACATACAATTGGATTATCAATTTTGAGATAGTTGCATTCTTCCTTATGAATTAGAGTTAGGTCCTACAATACCCGTCATTTTTAATGATATTCTTTTGTCATATTCTTAGATGGATTATCTTTCAATTATATGTAATGCTTTTTATCACCCAGTTGTTTTTCAGCTTCAGCCATATATTTGATTTTATCCTGAATGGCGTTATTTCAAGGGGTAGGCGGAATTTGCGTAGTCGTGCTACGCAAAGCTCCGCGAAACGGTAAAAAATCTCCGTGAGCACGCAGAAATTCAGCGTACACGCGGAATTGCTTGTTCGCGATGCTTTTTCCTGTTCGTGAATGCTGTTTGTGTGCTCCGGGGAAATATCTCGCGAACACGCATTTTGAGAACGCAAACAAGCAAGAAATTCCACAAAGCCGCGGAACGCAGAATTTTGGGCAATTCCGCGTTCTCCACGAAACGTGAAATTAGCCAAATTCCGCAAATTCCGCGAACGGAACGGAATATACTGCCCAGGCCTAGTTATTTCCTCCCTTGTCGGATGGCTTAGTTATGATTTCTGATTCAAGTTTTAGTTTGTTTATAGCTTTCCTTTTCCCTTGGACCTAGACCTACGACCCTCGGTCTAGTTCCACTCTCTCCCCGCAGCTCCGCTGTGCTGTCTCTTGCCTCCAGACCCCAACCTCCTCCTTGGGAGGTTCGAGGCTGCTGCCCGCTCCTGCGCCTGCTGCCTGCTCCAACTGGGACCAGACTACCTGCAACCACAGTAACCTTTCTCAGCCGTTTTTTTTCTTACTTTTTCCCTGTTGTGCTACTGTTATTGTGCCCATCTGTTTCTTGCTCTAATTCCACCAATGTTTTTATTTTCTCGTGCCTGCCTGTTCATTTTGCCTTTCACCGTTGCTGCCCCTGCTGCCCCTCCTCCCCGGAATTCCTCCCGGGAATTCCCCTCCGGAATTCCCCCCTGGAATTCCCCCGCTCCCACCTCGCAGCCTCTCCTCCCTCCCACCTCCCCTACTTAATGGTGGGCTGTCGCGCATTGGACGCGCGCAGCGAGGGTGCCACCAGCACGCCAAAGGCAAGCCTGTCTGCGACCCAACCGCGGCCAGCGCCAGGAACCCTGGACCTCCCACTACCCATCGCTACGACACCACAGCCCTCCTAGCACTCAACTCTCGCTGAACACGATCCATGGTCAGTTCTCCTGCCTCCACTGCCACCAGACCCTCACCGTCACCCCGGCCCAACACATCCTCTGCCCTGGACATCAGCACCGCCATCCCAAATGGATACAAGATCCAGAGGAGAGACCGCCCCAACCAACCAGGAGGGGGCCTTGCCATCGCCCACAAGAGCACCCTCCGCCTCACCACCTCCAGCAAAAGCTTCTCCTCCGCCGAACTCCTGCACTTCCAGATCCAGACCACCCCCTAAGCAACACTCCGAGGAACCCTCGTCTACAGAACCCCTGGCCCCCGAACACCCTTTGCCACCACCATCACCGACCTCATCGCACCTCACGCCATCGCCTCAACAAACTACATACTCATTGGAGACCTGAACTTCCATCTCGACAACCCCAGCGACCCCAACTCCACTATCCTTCGTGACAACCTCGCCAGCATCGGACTTAAACAACTCGTCACCACAACTACCCACAGAGCAGGACACACCCTTGACCCCATCTTCGCGGCAGGAATCAGCGTCCAATTCAGCCACACAACGCAGCCGCCATGGACCGACCACCACTGCGTACACTTCGCCATCAACAAACCAACAAACCCAAGGCACCCAAACCAGCCCCAAGCCCACCACGAAGGAAGCAAGGTTACCGACGAGCAACTTAACTCCACCCTCACCTGAGACAACCACACCTGGGCACCAGACGCAAACAACGCAGCAAGAGAACTCCATACCTGGATCTCCAACTGCGCAGATGAGCTCGCTCCGCTACACAACCCCGACAGACAACGCCCCAGGAAAGCCACCTGGTTCACCCCCCCCCTCTCCAAGAAGCCAGACGCACCTGCAGATGCCTGAAGAAGAACTGGAGAAACACCAAGACAACCGAAAACCACACCACCTACAAGGCCACCATGACGGACTACCACAACCAGATCAGAGTCAAGAGGAACTTCATCCACAACAAAATCCTGGCCAACTCAACCAACTCCAAGGAACTTTTCAGTGTCATTCAAGAATTCACCAACCCATGCAGCGAAGCCACAGACATCACCCCATCCCAAGACCTTTGTGACAAGCTTGGAACCTATTTCCACATCAAAATCAAAAACCTCTACGACAACTTCATCGACCATCCACCAGGTGCCACAGACGGCCCCCCGCCCCCCAGAAACACCAGCCAGCCCACCATCTCCAACTGGACACCAATTAAGGCCAAAGGCACCGTCTCGACCATGGAAAGCATCCACTCGGGGGCCCGCACCGACCCCTGCCCCCCTCCTATCTACCACAGAGCGGCAGCCGCCATCGCACCCAAACTACAACGCACCATCAACACCACCTTCAAAACAGGCACCTTCCCAGATGACTGGAAGTGAGCAGAAGTCAAACCCCTGCTCAAGAAGCCCACAGCTGACCCCACCGACCTCAAGAACTATCGGCCCATCTCGCTCCTCCCCTTTGCAGCCAAAGTTGCAGAGAAAACAGTCAACAGGAAACTGACACAATTCATTGAAGAGAACGCCATCCTCGCCCCGTCCCAATCCGGATTCTGAAGCAACCACAGCACAAAGACCGCCCTACTCGCCACCACAGACAACATCCGCACCCTCCTGGACCAAGGTCACTCCACAGCCCTCATCCTACTCGACCTATCAGCGGCCTTCAACATCGTCTCCTACCGCAGAATTGTCGCCAGACTACACGACGCAGGCATTCAAGGAACAGCCCTGGACTGGATCCGAATGATTCCTCACCGGAAGAAGCCATAGGATCAGACTCCCACCCTTCCTCTCCGACCCCACGAAAATCACCTGCAGAGTCTCACAGGGTTCATCCCTGAGCCCCACCCTCTTCAACATCTACATGGCCCCCCTCACAGCCATCGTTCGACAACACGGCCTCAACATCGTATCCTATGCCGACGACACCCAGCTCATCCTCTACCTCACCAAAGACCCCACCACTGCCAAACTCAACTTTCAGAAAGGAATGCAAGACTTCACAGTCTGGATGACCAACAGCTGCCTCAAGCTCAACGCCGAGAAGACAGAAGTCCTCGTCCTCGGTACCACCCCTTCTGCATGGGACAGCACCTGGTGGCCCACCACCCTCGGAAGCCCACCTACCCCCTCAGACCGCGCCAAGAACCTCAGCATCGTACTCGACTCATCCCTCACAATGGACCGACAGGTTAACTCCATCACCTCCAGCAGCTTCAACACCCTCCGCAAGACTTTCAGGTGGACCCCCCTGAGTCAAGGAAGACAGTCACCCACGCACTCATCACCAGCAGACCGGACTGTGGAAACACACTCTATGCCGGCATCAACAAGTCACTACTCCGCAAACTCCAGACAATACAGAACACCGCCGCCAGACTCTTCCTCGGCATCCCCTGACACAAACACATCAGCCAACACCTACAAAGTCTCCACTGGCTCTCCGTGTAGAAAAGAGTCACTTTCAAAATCCTCACACATGCCTACAAATACCTACACAACAGACCCAAATACCTCAACGACAGAATCAACTTCCACGTACCCAAAAGAAACCTCCGATCTACCTACCTTGCACTGGCCGAAACCCCGTGCATCCACAGAGCCAGAGCAGGCATAAGATCCTTCTCTCACATTGCAGCCAAGACCTGGAACGAGCTACCAGCAGACGTCAGATGCGCCCCCTCCCTGAACACCTTCAGGAAGACCCTTAAGACCTGGCTCTTCGGCTAAACAGATCTGCGGACCCCCCCCTCAGTGCCTTGAGACCCTCACGGGTGAGTAGAGCGCTTACAATTCCCTCATTGATTGATTGATTGATTTAGTGATTGAAACGTTATGTTGCAAGGTCTTTTCTTCTTTTTGTTGTTTTTTCTAAAAAAGTAAGTTGGTTAACTTCTTTAGTATGACCTCTTGAAATAAATCTATGTTATTTCCTGTGGGCATTTGTGGATAAACACGAGATTGTGGTTTGTGTCCACTATTGCCTGATTTCCAGGTGATTAGACCTTGTTCATGACAGAATTGAATATCTGAATCATGTGTATTCTCCCAAGTAGTTGGTTCTACTCCTCCTTGTTCCAGTTCTGTTAACATTCTCAAGTTTGGAATATCTGCTATTGTGACTGGAGAATCTTGAATGGTTTCCTTTTTGCTTTCTTACCGCTTTGAGGTGAGTCATAACATTTTTTTTCAATTTCAGTTACCTTGTGAATTTGTACAGACCTATGCCTAATTTGGCGATATCTAGATCAGCATCTGAACAGAATGTAAGACCTTTGTTGAGAACTCATATTTGATGTTGAGTTAAGTTTCTTGAGGAAAGGTTGATAATTAAATTATGGCTTTCTGTCAATTGTGGGAGGGGACTGGAATGATGTCATGGACTTGGCCCGAGACCGGAGTGAGGGGGTGGGCGGGGAGCGGAGAGGTGGCCAAACGAAACTCAGCTCCCAAGTGACTAGCCTTGATTGGGTGGATGTCTGGCGGTGGACTCATGGAGATAGGCGGGAGTACACTTATCTGTCAGCAGTGCACGCCACGCTCTCGAGACTAGACTATATATTCCTTCCCCGGGCGCGAGCTGGTGGAGTGGTACGCGTGGAGATCCTCCCCCGCGGCCTCTCGGACCATTCGCCGATGTCTCTTGTGCTGGATATGGGCGGAGGGCGGCAGACATTTAGATGGCGCTTGTCGCCATGGCACCTACAGAATGTGGCTTATGGCACTCATATGAGGGAAGCTATTGCCCATTTTTTTGCTTCTAATGAAGGATCGGTGTCGAGTGTGGGATCCCTGTGGGAGGCCTTGAAGCCAACTCAACGTGGAGCAGATATCTCCTGGTGCTCGGCGGCGCGCCGTAAACATAGGGAAGAACTGATGCGAGCGGAGGCCTCTGTTGAGGCGCTCGAGCGACAGGCCAGAGGGGAGGGAGGACGACAGTGGGTGAGGCAGCTGCTTCAGGCCCAACAGGCATGCGCAGCTCTCCTCATGGACGAAGCCCGCCAAACTTGGCTAGCGACACGTAGCAGGATATACCAGTGGGGGGACAAATCCGGGAAGATGTTATTCCAGCTTTGCCAGGGTGCCTTCCACGCTCAGACCCTCCCGGGCTTAATTGATGATACAGGGGCCCGATCACTGATCAGCTTCTCATAGCTGAACACTTTGCTGCTTATTACGCGGAGCTATACGCTCCCCGGGAGTGCCTGTCGCCGGCCACTATAGAACGATTTTTAGCGGATCTACCCCCTAAACAGCTATCGGATGACGCGCGTGATCGCTTAGAGCTTCCGCTGACGGAAGATGAACTCAGCACGGCCCTGGGGGAACTTAATTCTGGGAAGGTGCCTGGGCCTAATGGGTTTCCATGTGAATTTTTCAAACGCTATAATTTGCAATTGGCCCCTTATTATCGAGCGGTGGTAGAGGAGGCTCGGGAGAGGGGTGTGCTCCCCCCGGACTGGAGACATGCGGAGGTGGTGGTGTTCCTTAAACCCGGCCGGCCCCCGGAGCAGCGGGCCTCGTATCGGCCTATCTCTCTCCTTAACGTGGAGGCGAAGATCCTGGCCAAGGCTTTGGCCAATCGCCTTTTGCCCCACATCTCGAATCTTATCCATCCAGATCAAGCAGGATTCATGCCCAAGAGGGCCACCAGACACAATATACGACGGGCGCATGTGGCAGTGGCGGCGGTTCGGCAGACTGGGGAGAGGGCGGCATTATTGTTGGCAGATATGGACAGGGCCTTCGATTCTCTGAGCTGGGTATACCTGTTCGCCCTATTGCGCCGACTTAATCTGGGCCCGAGCTTCCTTTCCTACCTCCAGCTCCTATATACAGACTTGACGGCGGTGGTGCGGGTGGCGGGGGTGACGTCTGCAGCTTTTCCCATACAACGGGGCACACGACAGGGATGCCTCCTGTCCCCGTACTTATTCGCACTGGCCATGGAGCCGTTGGCGGCGTGGGTGCGTATGGATGCGCATATTCTGGGCTTCGAGTGGTCTCGGGAGGTGTCGGACAGAATCGCACTATATGCGGATGATGTCTTATTTTTTCTTACGGAGCTGGATACATCGGGGCCACGACTCCTACGGATTCTGCAGATCTTTGGAGAATTGTCAGGACTGTATATGAATCCCTCTAAATCCACACTGTGGATGCTGGGGGACGGTCCGGGGCCCGGGGAGTGGGCGCAGGATATTCAGCTGGCAGTGGGCGGATTGAAATACTTGGGGGTGTTTCTGTCGGAGGCTCCGGAGCTCTCATGGGACCGCAATGTAACACCAGTATGGGGAAAGATCCGCACGGATCTTAAGACATGGTCTCGAATGCCACTGACACTATATGGCTGATCCGCAATATTTAAGATGGTGGCGCTACCTAAACTGCTCTACCAGCTGCAGAATTACCCATATCCGATCCCGCCTCGATGGTTTCGTCAGGTGAATTCCGCTTTGGGGCAGTTCCTGTGGGAGGGGGGCACAGTGCGGGTGGCCCTTCGAACGTGTTTCTTATCCACATATAGCGGAGGACTTGCGTCCTCAGATGTTTTGTCCTACTACCAGGCCTCGCACCTCCTTGTTCTCAATGAGTGGTGGTACGGAGATAGGGGAGACCCGGCGTACGCGCTGGAACGACTACTTATGGGAACTAATACCTTGCATACTATTCTGTACTCTGCGTCGGGGCGCAGCAGTCTGCCATCGGTCACGCGAGTGGTCTTCCAGATATGGCGACAAACACTGCGGCGGATGGGATGGTGGAATGTCTTAACTGAAGAGACCCCCCTTTGGGGCAATGGGCGCTTCCCGGACTTAATGGCACTGAGTGGATTCCGCGGATGGGATGCCATTGGCATCTCGACATTGGGAAATAATATGAATGGTACAACACTTAAATGATTTCAGGCCCTCCAAAGGGAATTCTCTATGCCCCAATCGCAGTTCTACAGATATCTGCAGCTGCAACATGCTCTGTCCCCCAGCCTGGAGGGCCTGGCATCGCTCCCAGAGTTCAGCCCACTAGAAGCGAGACTCTTTATGGGGGATCTGGGAACCCGGAAAATCTCTAGGATATATCAGGCCCTAGTGATACATTGCTCTACGAAGCTTCAGAAGCTGCGGGAGGATTGGGAAACGGACGTAGGGGCCCTCGATGAGGACGACTGGAGGGAGGCCTTGGCAGCCCCAAGGGAGGCAGCTATAGCGATAGGACTGCGCCTCATACAATTTAAATATCTGCATAGAGTATATTTTACCCGGGCCAGGCTGTTCCGAGCGGGTTTGGTTGCTGCTCCGGACTGTCTGCGGTGTGGTCAGGAGGACGGAACATTTATACATACTATTTGGCACTGCCCAGCACTGGACCGCTTCTGGAAGGGGGTGATCTCTTGTCTAGCTGAAGTGCTGGGGTGGATGATTCCGCGCACGCCACGCCTGGCATTGCTTCATGTTATGGAGGGCGTTGGGGGCAATATATACAAGCAGCACCTACTACGGCTAGGCCTTACGCTGGCGAAAAGAGATTTTGCCAGGGCGTGGAAGGTGCCTAGAGCCCCATCGATTGCAGCATGGAAGAACGGCCTAGATTTCTGTATGGGGCTGGAACAGCCTATATTTGTGGGCCGAGGGTGTCCACGCAAGCACTATAAAATATGGAAAAGATGGGCGGATTACCGGGGACTGTGGCTGGAGCCACCAGTGGAAGAGGTGGATTAATTAGTGGAAGGCCTAGGGAGGCTAGTCGGGAAGAAGGGGTGCCAGGTAGGAGGGGACGACTGGGGAATTCCTCTTCTTACGGCATGATGTGGCAGCGGGGTTGTGGGGCGAGGGTAGGGAGTCCATGGGCAGGGTGCGACACAGGGGCAGGGGTGGGGGGAGTTAGGGGGGGTTGTTATTGTTCGATATGTATCCTTGCTAAATGCACAAATAGATTGCTACGACGATATACTGCAATGTCATGCTGTTGTTGACCCTGATATTCAGGGTCCTGTACCATCTGTGCAGACGCTCAATAAAATATGTTTTCAAAAAAAAAATTATGGCTTTCCTGTTTTGATTTTTTCTTTGTTTTGATTTTTCCTTTTCACCTCCTACTTTTACTTTTTATCCTCATTTTTTGTTTTCCTCTGCCTCTGTTTCTTGTGAATGTTCCCCATCTCCCTCTTTGTCTCATGCTCATCTCCCCGCAAAAACCCAAATAATTTGCCCCAGTGTTTTCATCTGTGGAACTCGTTTCTGAGCTATCTGTGTTTCCAGGGTTTCTGTCTGTTTTGATGCCACTTCCATTGTTAATCTGCTTCTCATAGTATCATATTTCCTTGCAAAGGTGTATATTCTCCCATTAGCATAGTCAATGCGGTCACAATTGAATGTCCTTGCTTTTCTTGAGTCCACTTCCTATTCATGTTTTTTAATCGTTTTTCCCATTTGTTCTAACATATCCTTGGTCTCTGGATGATTTTTATATTTTCCTAGTTCCTGTTCTAGTTCTTATATTTAATCCAACGCTTTCTCTAATTTCCTTCCTGCATGCGTGGCAAGAGTGTTCATTAACTCGAATGAACAGTCAGTGATATCCTGTTGCAAATTTTGCACTAGATCTTCATCAGGTTCATTCAAAGTGGGCATTATTAAAATCCTCAGTCCACGCCGCAGCCTCTTGTGTTCCACATATTTTTTCAACGTGGTCATTTCCCACCACTTGTTTACTTCCAACAGATGTGCAATTTCCAGTTCTTTAATGATTTTGAAAGATGTTTGTGATTTATTTTCCAATTGTTTGTTGCCTTTATCTTGACGATTCATAGTGTAGCTCAATGGTTATGTAGCGGCTTCTATGTATATACAAACCAAGTTTCAACTACACAAACTTGAAAAATTCTAATGTTATAGTTAAAGCTTTTATTTACAATTCATCCACCACCTTCAGATTATTATAGGCAGCAGACCTCCTTCCACACTTTTTTCAGCTCACTAACCAGACAATAATATCTATAACTCATGCACTGTGTGGTGTCTCATATAGTGGAGTCAAGTATCGTAGACTGCAGCAGCAGGTTGTACAGTGTAATGGCATGTCAAACAGTAAAGTAAGGTGTCATAGACTGTCATTGAGTGGAGTAGAGTATTTTAGAGTGGAGTAGGGTGAAGTAGTGTGTCATAGAGTGGAGTATCATCAAGTGGAGTGTTGTAGAGTACAGTGGAGGAGAGTGTGTAGATTTGAGTGCCATGTCTCGTAGTGGAGTGACATATCGTAGTGAAGTTGGGTGGCGTGTCTTTGAGTGTCATACAGTGTAGTACAGTGGAGTAGAGTGGATGGGCATAGAGTGGGGTAGAGTGTCATAGAGTGGAATTTAGTGTATTACAGTGTTGTAGAGTGGAGTTGCATACAGTGGAGTAGAGTGTCGGACAGTGGAGCAGCGTAGAGCAGTGTATAGTACAGTGGCATAGAGTGGGATAAAATGTAGTACATGGGAGTATTGTGCAGTGGAGTACACTGAAGTGGGGTACTGTAGAGTGAAATAAAGTGTGATAGAGTGGAGCGGCATGTTGTAAATTATAGTGGGGTGGAGTGCAGTAGAGTGGTGTGGGGTAGCACAAAGTGGAGTAAAGTGTCATTGTTAGACTTGGCTTTTTCAGCGGGTTTACCCCCAGACTTTTTGCTTTTTGGCCGCCTGGTTCTGACCCTGTTTTTGTTGGTTTTAGGACTCTTGGCACCTCAGTGCTAAAGTGCACATGCTCCCCAGGTAAATTATGTAAATGGAAACTCGCTTAATGCCGAGGATTTCTCCCAAATTAAACATCTGGAAGCTTGGACTAAAGAATCCTCTCACTCCCTTGATCATTTCCCTGCCCTTTTGCTAGAGGATCTTAATAGCCTGTTGGACAAAACTAAATCGTCATCTCCACTCGATCCAGTTCCTCTGAAAGTACTGAAGAACTGCAGAGAGATCATTCTTCCTTCGATGCTGGAAGTCATGAATGGAGCATTGGAACAGGGCATCTTCCCGTCACTTTGGAAGAAAGCCATCGTGAAGCCGCTGCTGAAAAAGACCACCTTGGACCCTGGAGTACTGAAGAACTTTAGACCCATCTCTCTGCTGCCGGCCCCTGCTAAGATGTTGGAGACCCATTTGAATTTCCATCTTTCAAACTTCCTCGATACCTCTGGTTTCTTGGACGGGTCCCAACATGGCTTTAGAAAGCTGCATAGCACGGAGTCTGCTTTGACGAAAGTCATGGACAACATCCGCAGAAAAGTGGATTTGGGTCTAACCACCGTACTGGTGCTGCTGGATCTTTCAGCAGCATTTGACACCCTGTCTCCCCTTACTTTAACAACTAGGTTAAGGGAGGCAGGGGTAGAAGGACCGGCACTCAGTATCCTGAGCTCCTTTCTTCAACAACGAGAGCAGCGTGTCATGCTAGGTGAATACCTCTCCCCCGCTAAGTCTTTGCAATGTGGGGTGCCACAGGGGTCGGCATTGAGTCCGACCCTGTTTAACATCTACGTGGCCCCACTTGCAAGACTAGTAAGATCTCAGGGGATGGAGGTAGTGTCGTATGCCGACGACACGCAGATTATGGTATCCCTGACTCACTCTGTGGGTGAAACCGCTTCTAACTTTAGGGCCTGCATGCAACTTGTTGCAGAGTGGATGATTGCCAACTCCCTAAAGTTGAACGGGGACAAGACAGAGGTCCTGGTCTTTGGCAAGGACCAGGGCATATGGTCAGATGATTGGTGGCCTCCTTCTTTAGGTAGCTGCCCAACACCAACACAATCTGCCAGGAACCTAGGCGTCATCTTCGACACCCAGCTCTCCATGGAGCTTCAGGTCAACAGAACGGTGGCTACCTGTTGGGGAGTCATCAAGACCTTGAAAAGAATCGTACACTACTTGTCCCCTCAGGCACGGAAACAGGTGGTGATCGCCCTTGTTGGCTCAAGGCTTGATTACTGCAACTCAGTGTACGCCGGGGCCAACAAGGGCCTGCTTCAGCGTTTGCAGGTCATACAAAACGCGGCAGCGCGGTTTGCTCTCGCTTTGCCCTGGCTGGCCTCGATGATCTTAGCGAGGAAGAACCTCCACTGGCTCCCCATCCCCTCAAGGATCACTTTTAAACTCCTCTGCCTTACATATAAGGCTTTAACTGCAGGCCCGGCTGATGCCCTTGGATCACTTCTCTCTCGATACGTTCCGAGTAGATGTCTCCGATCCAGTGAGCTTAATCAACTGGTAATTCCCAGAGCCAAGAAGGCTAGATGGGGGAGCAAAGCTTTTTCCATACTGGCTCCTCTGATGTGGAATTCACTCCCCCTGGAAATCAAAACACTGCCCTCCCTTGACCTCTTTAGGAAGTCATTGAAAACTTGGCTCTTTATCAATGCTTACCAGTAGGCTCTGGTTCTTTTCGCTCACAGTCATTATTTGGATTAGGCGCCTTGACGCCCATTGGGCATAGCTGCGCAATATAAATAATGTTTCATTCATTCATTCAGTGTTTCCATGTTTGCCTTATTTGATTTACTACTAAGTCCCTAGTATAGTGCACTGTGTTTGCCCAGTGCCTGTAAACCAAATGTTGCTAGTGTGCCTGCAGTACTGATTGTGTCACACACACAAGTAGCCTTTCAAAGGGCTAGCAGACCTTCCACTGCAGTGTCTGCATGCAGTTGTGACTGACATGTCGACTTGGCAAGTGCACCCACTTTCCAGGCCCTAACCCTAGATGATCTTTATATTGTGCGTTTGAAAATACCACTTTTAGAAAGTAGGTATTTTTTTCTTAGCCATCCCGTGTGCCTCTGCTGGTTTGTGGATTGACTGTCTGGCTTTGGAGTGACAGGGGCTGGGGATGCGCATTCTCTCTTAAGTAGGGTAAGTTTTTTCAAAGTTATAAGGCATTTAAACATAGTAATGTCTGTCACTGCACTACTTTTGCAGACGTTCTGTTGGACTTGGCCCTTTTTCCCTCATTTTTTTCGTTTTTGTAATGTTAAGGTGCAGGTGCTTACTTCTCCCAAGATGGCTGCCACCGACCCCTGCTACTGCAGGGTGGTCGTTTTTCATAGTAGCACCCTAGCTGCCAGGAGCTGGCTGGGACCCACAACAATGTTGCGACACCAGCCCGCCTTTTTGTCCCATAGTTAGAGTGGGGAAGCTCCTGGAAGATGCTGGAACCTTCTAGAAGGGAGGTGGGGTTTTACTTTTGCCGCCTTGGCTAGAGGTCACCTGACCTAGGGCTACTTAAGAGTGGGAGGGAAACTTTTGTGGTGAGTTGGCCATTGGGGTGAAGCAGAGCTGGAAGAATCCACCAGGAGTGTAGGCGGTAGGGCCTAGCCAGGGACTTATGCCTCTGAGAGTGACAGGATTTAGGTACTGCCTCTTAAGTGAGTGAGGTGCCCTGTGAATCCCACTGATCTTGCCCAGTAGTAGGAGGACCCAGAGACTCTCTGCCAGCCTGACTAGGAAGGACCTAGTCGCCCTCTCCATCCCTACCCCTGTAACAGAACCCCTTAAGGGCGCCAGATACATCTGCGCCAAAAGACTTCATCTGTCAACTGAGAACTGAAACCTAACTTTAAGAACTGAGACTGCATGACAAGAGCGAGCTGTAAGCCTTGAATGCCAGAGCTGAGACTGCGTGTCCAAGCTACCCTAGTGAACAAAATACTAAGCCGATTGCCAAGTCACCGGGGATCGACCAGGTACTAGCGCTGTGACCCCCGCGCTCCCTGCCCTGGTCTGGGACCCCCGGCAGCGTGCTCCGCTGAGCACTGATCCCCATCCTTAATTTGAGCCCCCCCCCTGCGACGACGAAGCCAGCGCGCTCACCGCCGCGGCCTGGAGGCCTGGAGGAGTGCCCTGCTGTGTCGCGAGGCACAGGCGAAGTCCGGGGCCCCGTCGCTGCCGTCGCAGCCGTGTGAGGAGAAGCGCAAGGTCGGGGCCGAGTTCCCCCAACGTCGTGAGGACGGACGCCTGCTGACGCCGAGACGGAGGTAAGCCCGGAGGCCGAGATCCCCCCTGGTGCGCCCCTGCTGGTCCGGAAACCGCACCGCACTTGGCCCGGGTTGTCCCCTCCGTGGGAATCCCCTCCCCTGCCTGCGCGACGGAGAGACCCCGCCGAGGGATCCTGTCCGTGTCCCCCCTTCTGTGCTACTGAGCGCGGTGCTCTGTGAACTGCACCGGAGCATAGGGACTCGCTCCTCAAGTCCAGTAATCCTCCCCGCTGGAAGCCGTTCAAAGTACTGACTGACATTGCTCTCACGTGGCGCTTCACGCCATCGACTCTGCTTCCTCAGCCGGAGAGACCGGGACGGCGAGTAACCCCATGTGTTATATGCTCTGCTCGAAAGTAATTATATGCCCAGGGATGCGAGTAGCGCACTGTGTTACATGCTCTGCTCGAAGTAGATTAAATGCCCAGGGATGCGAGTAGCGCACTGTGTTACATGCTCTGCTCGAAGTAGATTATATGCCAAGGAGTGCGAGTAGCGCATTGTGTTATATGCTCTGCTCGAAAGTAATTACATGCCAAGGAATGCGAGTAGCGCACTGTGTTATATGCTCTGCTCGAAAGTAATTACATGCCAAGGAATGCGAGTAGCGCACTGTGTTATATGCTCTGCTCGAAAGTAATTATATGCCCAGGAATGCGAGTAGCGCACTGTGTTATATGCTCTGCTCAAAGGTAATGACATGCGACTGATTACGAGTCACGCGATATATTAAATGTTCTACGCAAACGTATCCACATGCAACTGATTGCGCGTAGCGCTATGTTTATATGCCTTGCTTCACAGTACTAGGGGCCATTGATCACGAGGAGCGCTCAGTTCTGCAGGCGCCATGTTAGTGAACCCAATGTTTCCCCCTTCAAGTATTACGCTTAGTTAGAAGGCTGGTTCAGGGAAAGACTTTACGTAAGCGCACACAGCGCTAGAACAAGGTTAGGCACTGCATAGATATCACCCAGAGTGTCGAATGTAATGTTACGATGGTATTATGTTTCATGTATTACCTTGTTATTTCCTGAACTGCAACTGACCAGCTATATTTGGAAAAACTTGAAGTATTTGCATAATTTAAACGGTGTGGCGTCCCTTATTGTGTGTGACTCTAGTCCATGAGAAGCGTGTGGTGTATGGTTGCTTAACACATAGCCCTCTGGTTGCCCGACCGGCTCGCGCCACGCTACCGCCTATAGGGCCTGGTGACCCCAGGTTCCTACATTGTTGGCCAGCGGTGGGATCCTTGGGACTTGTGACCATACAGCACCCTTCCGTGAGGCGAAGGGCGCCACAATTAAACGCCTATCCTACATTTTGTTTGTTCCACAGCTCAGAAACCATTGTTGCTGGATCATTAGTTCCACTGTCCAGGTAGAGAGTGCAAGAAGCCTGGTTAGCTATTGACTGTTGCCTACACCCTAGGAATTTTCTCCTTAGTGTCTAGGTCCCCATCTGCCGGAATGGAATCCCGGTTAGCTGACCTCGAGGGGTACACAGCGAAGCAACTAAGGGAGTTCGCGCAGGAGTTGGAGATGCCTGGGATGCGGAGGGCCAAAGGGCCGGAACTCCGTACCGCCATTAGGGCATGGGTAGAAGCCCACCCAGACGGGAGAGGGGATGAGGGACAGGAAGCGCCAGAGGCACCTCAGGAGGAGAGCGCCCAGGAAGTCCTAGACATCTTGAATGTAGACGTGTCCGAGAATGTGCCCCCAGGGAGTCGTTCTGGGGCCAGTAGTAGGACAGGGTCTAGGAGGAGCGCGTCTTCAAAGGAGTATGAGGACAGAAGGAAGGAGAGGCAATTAAGATGGGAACTAGCCAAGTTGGGGCATGAAAGAGAAAGGGAAAAAGAAAGGGAAAGAGCCAGATTGGAACAAGAAAGAGAAGACCAGAAATGGGCAATGGAGGAGAGGAGGATGGCGCACGAGCTTCGGATGAAGGAGTTGGAGCTGCGTGCCCTCCAGATGAGTGTGTCCAGTGAGGACACTGGTGGCAGCATACCGGAAGCTCCACAGGAGCTAGAAGTTTATTTACCCCAGGATGACATCACCAGGGTGTCTGAGGAGGCATTGGGGTGTGAACCTGAAGGGGGTGGTGCAGGGATCTCCCAACCCAGCGAGGTGGGAGAAGTGGCAGATAGCCCAGCTAGGTCCCAGGGAGAGAGGGTTGTAGGGCCTCACGACCTATCTATAGGAAGGCGTGAGACGGGGAGGTGTCCCGAGGTGCCCCAACCGAAGTCTCAGGGCCTGGAGAGTTCCGCAAGGGAGCCCCAGGTTGGGAGCCTAGGCTGTCCCGATGTGCCATCCAGTGCAGGGGAGCCCCTAGTGTCAGGAGGACCCAGGGCGACTGTAACCAGCGCGCCTGAGGTTCTGGGGTTGGCCCAGTTTCAGGGTGTAGATCCTGGGCTGGGGTGCCAGGCTCAGGGGTTGCCTGATCTGGCGGGTGGGGCCTCTGCTAACAGGGTCCCCCCGAAATTGACTTCCAGGGGTACTTTTCCCGTTAGGAGGGTGCTGAAATCTGGAAGGGGGTGCAGAGGGAGGAAGGTCTCGCCTCGGGCACCAGCTCAGCCTAAGGGTTTAGACCCTAGGTTGAGGAATCAGTTGAAGGGTCAAGGCCCTGTACTGAAGAGACAGTGGTGGTTTGAGGGTGCCTCGCAGGGTAGGGTGAGGAACCCCAGAAGGAGAGTTAGGGGGAGGAGAGCCTCGCCCCTGAAGGCTGGTCAGCCTAAGGGTGTGGACCCCAGGTGGAAGGACCAGAGGCAGTTTAGGACTGCAAGGAGGAGGACCGGAGTGGTCAACAGGCACTACAGGCCTGGGGCTACTGCCCCCCACTCCGCGAGATCACCCGGGCCAGAGACATCTGGACGGCCCAGGGGCCGGTCCTGGCCACAACTAGCTAGGGAGACCCAGTGGGGTGGTTTCGTTGGTCCAGGGAGGTTTGTTAGGGAACCATTGGGTTCCAGAGCGGCGGAGAACCTGCGGGTGCTCCTGCCTTTGCGGGCCTGCGTCCACCTTTTCTCGCCCCAAGCAGGGAAGACCATCAAGGCATTGATCGGTCTACCCTGGCTTTCGGCTGGAAGGGGGTTATGTTGGACTTGGCCCTTTTTCCCTCATTTTTTTCGTTTTTGTAATGTTAAGGTGCAGGTGCTTACTTCTCCCAAGATGGCTGCCACCGACCCCTGCTACTGCAGGGTGGTCGTTTTTCATAGTAGCACCCTAGCTGCCAGGAGCTGGCTGGGACCCACAACAATGTTGCGACACCAGCCCGCCTTTTTGTCCCATAGTTAGAGTGGGGAAGCTCCTGGAAGATGCTGGAACCTTCTAGAAGGGAGGTGGGGTTTTACTTTTGCCGCCTTGGCTAGAGGTCACCTGACCTAGGGCTACTTAAGAGTGGGAGGGAAACTTTTGTGGTGAGTTGGCCATTGGGGTGAAGCAGAGCTGGAAGAATCCACCAGGAGTGTAGGCGGTAGGGCCTAGCCAGGGACTTATGCCTCTGAGAGTGACAGGATTTAGGTACTGCCTCTTAAGTGAGTGAGGTGCCCTGTGAATCCCACTGATCTTGCCCAGTAGTAGGAGGACCCAGAGACTCTCTGCCAGCCTGACTAGGAAGGACCTAGTCGCCCTCTCCATCCCTACCCCTGTAACAGAACCCCTTAAGGGCGCCAGATACATCTGCGCCAAAAGACTTCATCTGTCAACTGAGAACTGAAACCTAACTTTAAGAACTGAGACTGCATGACAAGAGCGAGCTGTAAGCCTTGAATGCCAGAGCTGAGACTGTGTGTCCAAGCTACCCTAGTGAACAAAATACTAAGCCGATTGCCAAGTCACCGGGGATCGACCAGGTACTAGCGCTGTGACCCCCGCGCTCCCTGCCCTGGTCTGGGACCCCCGGCAGCGTGCTCCGCTGAGCACTGATCCCCATCCTTAATTTGAGCCCCCCCCTGCGACGACGAAGCCAGCGCGCTCACCGCCGCGGCCTGGTGGCCTGGAGGAGTGCCCTGCTGTGTCGCGAGGCCCAGGCGAAGTCCGGGGCCCCGTCGCTGCCGTCGCAGCCGTGTGAGGAGAAGCGCAAGGTCGGGGCCGAGTTCCCCCAACGTCGTGAGGACGGACGCCTGCTGACGCCGAGACGGAGGTAAGCCCGGAGGCCGAGATCCCCCCTGGTGCGCCCCTGCTGGTCCGGAAACCGCACCGCACTTGGCCCGGGTTGTCCCCTCCGTGGGAATCCCCTCCCCTGCCTGCGCGACGGAGAGACCCCGCCGAGGGATCCTGTCCGTGTCCCCCCTTCTGTGCTACTGAGCGCGGTGCTCTGTGAACTGCACCGGAGCATAGGGACTCGCTCCTCAAGTCCAGTAATCCTCCCCGCTGGAAGCCGTTCAAAGTACTGACTGACATTGCTCTCACGTGGCGCTTCACGCCACCGACTCTGCTTCCTCAGCCGGAGAGACGGGGACGGCGAGTAACCCCATGTGTTATATGCTCTGCTCGAAAGTAATTATATGCCCAGGGATGCGAGTAGCGCACTGTGTTACATGCTCTGCTCGAAGTAGATTAAATGCCCAGGGATGCGAGTAGCGCACTGTGTTACATGCTCTGCTCGAAGTAGATTATATGCCAAGGAGTGCGAGTAGCGCATTGTGTTATACGCTCTGCTCGAAAGTAATTACATGCCAAGGAATGCGTGTAGCGCACTGTGTTATATGCTCTGCTCGAAAGTAATTACATGCCAAGGAATGCGAGTAGCGCACTGTGTTATATGCTCTGCTCGAAAGTAATTATATGCCCAGGAATGCGAGTAGCGCACTGTGTTATATGCTCTGCTCAAAGGTAATGACATGCGACTGATTACGAGTCACGCGATATATTAAATGTTCTACGCAAACGTATCCACATGCAACTGATTGCGCGTAGCGCTATGTTTATATGCCTTGCTTCACAGTACTAGGGGCCATTGATCACGAGGAGCGCTCAGTTCTGCAGGCGCCATGTTAGTGAACCCAATGTTTCCCCCTTCAAGTATTACGCTTAGTTAGACGGCCGGTTCAGGGAAAGACTTTACGTAAGCGCACACAGCGCTAGAACAAGGTTAGGCACTGCATAGATATCACCCAGAGTGTCGAATGTAATGTTACGATGGTATTATGTTTCATGTATTACCTTGTTATTTCCTGAACTGCAACTGACCAGCTATATTTGGATAAACTTGAAGTATTTGCATAATTTAAACGGTGTGGCGTCCCTTATTGTGTGTGACTCTAGTCCATGAGAAGCGTGTGGTGTATGGTTGCTTAACACATAGCCCTCTGGTTGCCCGACCGGCTCGCGCCACGCTACCGCCTATAGGGCCTGGTGACCCCAGGTTCCTACACGTTCACAATATTTGGCCTTAAACTTATTTACAAATATATAAAAAACATATGAATAAATTCCCCTATCTATTACCACTTTTACAAGGTGGTGATAGGTAGAGACCTACTACTTACCTGTATCTAAGGCCATAACACTAAACACATCCAAAGTGTAGTAAAACCAATATGGCTGTCTTTTCATTCTCAAAAAACTGCCATTACCCAATTATATTTTGGCTTGTCATCGCCAAGTACCACGGTACACTGCTAAGTTATCACTGTATACTCCACTATATGCTACTCCACTCTATGTCACTCCAGTGTATACCACTCTCCGCTACACCACTCCATGCCACTTCACTATATGATATTACACTCTACCTCATTCCAGTGTATGCCACTCCAGTATAAACCACTACACTGTACGTCACTACATTGTATGCTATTACACTTTATGCCACTCCAATGTATGCTACTACACTATACGCTATAACACTCTACACCACTCTACTGTACTCATCGTATTTGGATACGAGTTCTAGAGCTCTACCTCTTGAGGACACAATGGTACGTCCCGGTAGGACCAGTGGGTCATTGTATATTTTGGGAAGTAGATACAAAACTGGGAGCATGGGGTGGTCTTTCATGGGGTGGTCTTTTTTCAGAAAGCAATACTCATCCCATTCACTAACCCCCTTGTCTCTCCAGTCAGTCAACTTGTCCCATGTAGTGGTAATGCTGTCAGAGTAGTCTTCTCTAGAAACATGAGCGTGAAAACTACTGCCACTAAGTTGTCTCATAGCCATCCCTGATGTTCATGTCTTTGTCAAGTAAAACTAATCGATTTGGCTTAAAATGGCCGCCAAGCTGGAGCTCCCCTTGAAAGCTCCAGGTCAAGGGAGCACTTTTTGATGAATATCCCTGCTATGCCCCCAGCCTCCCCCTTCCCCACTGCTGAGGTCCTGGGATGCCGTTGGTTTGAAGGTACGTTCCGCTGGATCTGCCCTGCTGCTGCCGCTTAAAATGCCTTCCACCATTGTCATCAGAGGCTCTGGGAGTGAACACTGCCGGCTTATGGCCCAGCTTTTAGCTCGGAGTGCTGCACACGTTTCTATGATTTTGGGCCCGATGCCTCTGTGATCCTGGCCCGATCCACTCTGCGATGCTGCCTCGTTGTTGGAGCCTGGTGCTCGGTGCCAGAGGGGCTGTGTGCTGAGCCCTGGGGAATTTTTGACCGCAGCTGTATCTGTTAGGAAAGAACGTAGCGCCCGTGGGTCCTGTGAGGCTCGCAAGAGGCTGAAGAAGTCCCGCTGGAGGTGTGGCGACTTTTACTTTTATTTGACTCAGAATCTTTGCGCCCGTTGGCACCGAGAGGCTCATGGGAGGGTCAAGAAGTCCCGCCGGAGGTGCGGCGATTGTATTTTTTATATTTGTTTCAAAATCTCAGTCTCTGCAAGACTGGTGCTAGATTTATTATGCCAGGGACTATGTTTCTCTTACAGGGATCATCTTGCACGGGCCAGCTTGGAAGGAGTGCCTCATTGTTAAATCACTGTCTCTAAGGTCCTCACTAAGAATCAAAATGACCTCTGGGGACATCTGACACACCAATTTTCTAATAATGGCCACCATTAGTGGGCCCCTTTCCAAAGTACTTCTTCTCCCCTTGTTGGGGAGGGGTCCAGCATTTATACCCTGGAGTCTCAGAGGTCCCTCTGAGAGAGTCCACAGCGATAAGGGAGTCTCACACAGCGGAGGCCGGGGTTTTTACCCCATTACCGCTGGGAGCACAGCACTGTACACCGTGACCGGCACGCTCGATGAAACTTTTTGGACTATGCCCCCCTAGGCGGAAACTATAACCTTTTTGTATGTACTGCAGTGCCCGAGCAACCTTTGGCCGATGACCGGTGGAGCTGTCCCACGCAGCTATAGAGGAGTTTGGCTCTAGTTCACCCTTCGGCCGTCACCTACCCAGCCGGATGTCGGACACTGTTTTTCTTCATCTCCCGTTGCGCCTCCTATACCCTCCCCCTCCTCTTCGCTCCATTATTCTCCCCTACCGCCCCTATTCCTTCCCTCTCGCCCCTATTCTTCTATCCCCTTGCCTATGTTTTCCTCATGTTTATGCTATGCTTTTGTAATCATGTAATTCCTGTAACTATGCTCCAGAAACTGATTTAACTTTGTAACCATGTTCCTCATGTAAAGCGCTCTGATAACTCCGGGTCTAGCCAGCGCTATAAATAAGTTCCCGCGCTAGTGAGACTAGTGCTTGTCTTTATATAACAGTAAGGTTTTTCGGAGATATGAGCCAGAACACACAGAACTAGAAATCACTGAAACCTCTGTGTTAGATGAACTGGGCTTATCATACAATGCAGCAGCCAGCACCAGTTTTAAGCCACGTTCTCCATTCTATCCCACACTTCTGCATGACAACATCGACACCTTTCATGAGGTTGTAACCAAGTTACTTATAAGACTACGCCATGATTCCAATCATAGGAACATAACTCCTAATAACCTTATTTTTACACAATGACAAGCACTAGTCTCACTAGCGGAGGACAGTGAGATAGTGATACGTCCAGCAGATAAGGGAGGGAACGTAGTTTCACTTGACCAAGACATGTACATAAGGGAGGCTAAGAAACAACTTAGTGACAGTCATTTTTACACTCCCGTTTCTAGAGTAAACTACTATGACAGCATTACCAATATCTGGGACAAGTTGACTGAATGGAGAGACACAAGGGTTATTGAATGGGAGGAGTATTGCTTTCTGAAAAAAGACCACCCCAAGCTCCCAGTTTTGTATCTACTTCCCAAAATACACAAGGACCCCCTGGTCCCACCGGGACATACCATTGTGTCCTCAAGGGGTAGCGCTCTTGAACAAATATCCAAATACGTTGACTATTTTATTAAGGGATCACGTATTCAGACTGGATTCCTATGTTAGGGACACTAAAGACTTTCTGTGCAAACTGCAGAAGATCGAATGGAAGGATGATTAACTTTTGATCCATGATCAAGGAATAGAAGCATGTCCCCATTGTTTACGCAGGAGACAGGTTAGGTACATGGAACATACCATCATGATTCTTGAAATGATAGCACATTGGACCAAGAAAAATATATTCCTGTTCAATGGTGTGATCTACAGGCAAACTACCGGCACTGCGATGGGTTTGTGCTTTGCTTCCAGCTTTGCCAACCTGTTTATGGGCCAGTGGGAGGCAGGCCTGCACAAGAACCCTGAACTTACCCAAGACCTTGAGTGTGTTGTGGTATGGCTTAGATACATTGATGATCTTTTTATCATTTGGAAAGGGACTTGCAACTGATTTCATCAAAAAACTTAATGACAACAATCGCAATATTCAACTGACAGGCAAGATCAGTAACACTACAGTGGAGTATCTCGACATCAAGATTGACATCAGGCAGGGTACTATCCACACCGATCTTTTACGCAAAACTACAGCAGTAGACAGCTTGTTTCATGCCCTCAGTAGTCACCCAGAGACTCTCAAGTGGAGCATTCCCTACGGGGAACTACTGAGGGCCAAACAAAACTGCAACACTGAGACAGCCTGGCAACATGAACATGAGATCATGTTGAACAGATTCAGGGAAAAAGGGTACCCGAACTAGGTTCTCAAGAGGGCCATTGAGAGAGTGGAGGGTATCACCAGACAGGAGACTCTAGCAGACAGGACAGATACTGACATAGAACACAGCGACGAGGGTACGAGGATTATCCTTACCTTAGATGGCGATGCCAGCAAGGTTAAGAAGGTTCTAGTAAAAAACTGGGATATCGTCAAGAGTGACACGATTATAGGCGACTACATAGAAGATAGACCCCACGTCACGTACAGGAAAGGACCCACCATCAGGGGCATGTTGGTGCGCAGTCACATTACCACTCTCACTGGTATCAACATCCATAACTTACAAGGTTTCTTTCCTTGCGGCCACCGTAAGGCGTGCAAGAACAGTCTGATGTACAAGGAAATGAGATCTGGGAAAGCCACCAAGGTTATCTCACAATTTCTCACATGTAGTAGCAACTTTGCAATTTACATCATAGAGTGTCCTTGTAAACTGTGGTATATAGGCAGTACCACCTTGATGGCCAAGAAGAGAACTCTAGAACACATGAGGGCCATCAACAATCGAGATCCCAAATATCCGGTTGCTCGACACTTTCAGGACAAACATTTTTCAGATCCATCCCAATTGACATACTGTGCCATTGAGCAGATAAACAATGATCACAGGGGTGGCAACAGTACCCTGAAACTTAGGAAAAGGGAGTTCAAATATATTGTGGACTTCCAAACCAAAATCCCGGGAGGGCTAAATCAAGATGAGGAATTATCAATTCACCTGAAAGAAGAATAACTCTTTCACCCCTACACCTGTCTTCTTCAACCATCTTAACCCTCTTTCCTTCATCTGCAATGAGAATGACACTTATACAGTTTGTTTGTATTAACTTACTCTAAGTGGTTTTAACTGTACATGTTCATCCTAATGTTTTTCTTTTTTGTGTCTTTTTACAGTAGGAAAGGAAGGGACCCATCACAACCTATTCACCTGCACGGGTTCCCTACCCTTTTCTTCATCTTCACTTCCGGGATTCCATCACAGATAAGATTTATGCATGAATAATTCTTTTGTTTATTTGTATTCCTTAGAACTTTATGCAATTTGCAACTGTGATTGACCTGAAGTCAGGACACTTGTCCAGTACCCATGTTGCATGTTTATTTGACCCATTCACACCATAACAATGTACACAGCAACAATCTGGCACTATGCCGATACACCCACGGGGTATGCTGTGTTTTGTGCTTGGGTCCGGGATAGCAATGCACTGTATATTTTAGATACTTGCCCCTGGCAGCTGGCCTTGACCAGTTGGATTTCATTTTTTGCAATAAGCACATTCGTTATTTTTGGCCAACCGTCCTGTGTATTTTAGGCTTCTCCTTTATTTGCTATACAACATGTTTTACATAGCATGTACTTCTTATCTTGTGTCAACAAGCACGTTCCAAGATGTCCAACTCATTAGACCATTATGTTGTCCATATCTTTATGTTTACCATGCATTCTTAAGGACACCCTATAGGTGATGTTAACACATGTGACCAAGACTATTGGGCAGTCAAAACGTGTCATGTGAATGAAACAGCTTTCTGCATAACTGTGACTACTTTTTGCTGCGTCCTGAGAGTGTGCCTACCTTCTTTCGCCTTTGGATTTCCAGCCGGTATACTCTGCCGGCATGCGCACCACCTCCCATGGGTTCTTGAGTTCCAGAACAGGGACAATGATGAAAAGGATATATATATATATATATATATATATATATATATATATATATATATATATATATATATATATTATCTACTGGCGGTCGCCAGTAGATAGTTATAGTTAGGACCGTGTTTCCATAGGAAATCAGAAAATTCTATTTTGAATAACTTTGGCGCCGGGTGACGAATCCTCGCGAAATTTTCAAAACTAATGGGGCGCTCCGTTCAGCTCCTACCCTGAAAGTCTCGGGTGATTCGTCAAGCGGGGGCCGAGAAAAAAGGGGGGTCCCAAAACGCGTTTTTCCCATGCATTTTCCCATAGGACCCATAGGACCTTTAGTCGAAGGTACAGCCCAAACGGCTGAACAGAATTACTTGAAATTTGGCAGAGAGGTAGTCCTCAGGTCAAAGAAGTGCCTTTTGCATATATGGAGTCAATCTGTTCAGTAGTTCCTGAGAAAATTGCAGTTAAAAGCACATACATATCTATAGCCGCGCACCGTGCTGATTGGTGGTTACATGTCAGTCAACGTTCGAATCGGTCGAAATCAGGAAGTGTCGGCCGCCATTTTGTTTGCTGTGGGTGCGAGAGTGAAAAAGAGAGGTGGCGAACATGAAAAGGGGGCAGGGTAGAGAGTTCCTGACCCCCTAGCCCCGAAGGGTGAAAAAACATTTATTTTATTTTTTTTTATCGCGGGGTGCGCGCACGGTGCGTGCACCGTGCGCGCACGGTGAAAAACTATTAAAAAAAAAAAATTGCCATTTAAAAAACCGTACAAATTCACTTAAAAGACCATAGGTTTCACACACGTTATAGTTAGGAATTACCATTTAAAAAACCTTGCAAATTCACTTAAAAAACCATAGGTTTCACACATGTTATAGTTAGGTGGACATTTCACTCGTAAAAAACCAATGAAATTCCACCGTTATAGTCAGTTCAGATAACTATAACTCGCGCGACCGCCACTCTATCACAAGGATGATGTCATGAGTGATGTCATGAGTGATGCCACTGACCATGTCATGAGTGATGAAATATGTGACATCATGAGCACTGGATTGCGGGCGCGCGAGTTATAGTTATCTGAACGAACTATAACGGTGGAATTTCATTGTTTTTTTACGAGTGAAATGTCCACCTGACTATAACATGTGTGAAACCTATGGTTTTTTAAGTGAATATATATATATATATATATATATATATATCAACACCACGCTGTATTTCCTTGTAAAGGTAACAGCAAGCCGCAGACACAAAGTTGCTTTCAGGCGATGACCCCAAATTATTCTTAATACATTTATCAAGTTTAAGAATTTGAACTCAATAAGCACGTATTCTGTTACTGCCTATTTACCACGTGACCAAGTGATCATGGCAACTGAATGCTTAACATACATTCAAAACATTATTTGGGGTTGCGTGTTGCCGCATGTAATTTTATCCCGGTATATTTATAACAAACCACGTTAAGGTGCAGAAGCATATCCTAAAATACTAAATCGCTTGTCCCGTTTCAAGGAATCCCACTCGCGCAGCACAGTGCACGTGAATACTCGTTAAACCGAGCGGGATACAATAACTGCCTGTACATTGCATGTACATGAAATTTGCCCTTGTGGGCAAACCAACTCCTCTCAATTCAGCGTTACAGTGCAGCACAGAATTACAAGATGATGTACTCATAATTAACACACCTTAACGTGCTGATCAATATTCAAATGTTTTTTAGTTTTTTTTTTCAAATACAATGCAATTCTGCCCATGTGGGCTGTATTAAAGATATTTTCGTTCTTTAGCATTCTTCATTGTGACCTTGAACATCCTCTGTTAAAAATAGTAAAAATATATAATTAGTTTTCGAAAAGTGACCCTCTTACCAGACCCCACAGTGCACTTATGTTTAAAAAACGCTTTTACACAGAAGTGGCATTCTTGTGTTAAAACATTATACAAAATATTATGCCAAAAACCAAGAGCATATGGAGATATTTAATCTTAGCAGACCTTACTTGCTTTAGCCTAAATGTAATGCCAGTTCTTCATCACAATCATGGCCAATCGGCGCTGGGGTTCTGTACTAAATCATTAACTGAGACTCAAGGCGTCGCTGTCCTTGTACTTTATTCCCGCCTCTCTCCTTCACTTTTACTGTATCCAGCACACAGAAACTCAAGAGATCACTATTCTGGCTGTGATGGGTTTGAAAATGTCACGCAACTGGATATTGTTTATCTCCATGTTTAATAGCGCGAAGATGTTCTAACACCCTGATCTTAGCCTTATGTATGGTGCTGCCAATGTAAGTTGTTTGTCAAGGGCAGAACAGGGCATAAACTGCATGGTCTGTGTTGCATGACGCGTGTTTCATGATTCTATAAGGTTTATTCTCGGGAGACAGTTTACACTCCTTGCGATTCTTGCTGTTCTTACAGGCTTTGCATTTTCAACATGTGTAAAATCCCTGTATACTTAACATTCTCTTCGCAGGTGGTTCTACAGCTCTACATAGTGTATCTTTTAGTGATCTAGCTTTTCTAAATGATCCTTTCATTAATTTGATGAGTGAAAATGTTCCCCTAGACTTAAGCGCTCTAAGTGAATTTAAGCCTAAGTCAATTTTTTTACCGCAAGTTAAGAACGGAGCCATTGATGTTTTTGAGAAAGGTGTCATTCAGGAATTTGCTAAACTTTCCAAGAAAAAATGGTATGGGTGGAAGAATGTGACACAAGCGCAGAGTCTGGCTATTGAGAATCTGAAGAATAACAGCACAATAGCCATTAAAAAGTCGGATAAAGGAGAATGTAGTGGTGCAATCCAGTCAAAAATACAAAGAGGAAGGAATAAGACAACTTTCTGACAATGAGAACTATATTAGGAGTAATAGAATGGAATATGAACATTCTATTAGGATGTTTGTTTGACTTGGCCCTGCTTGCAGGGTCATCCCGGAACCTTTTGCCTTCCGGCTAGCCTTTTTGCTGTTATGGTAGTGGTGGTTTCAGGATTCTGGACACTTTAGCGCTGGTTAGCAGTGCAAAGTATGTGTGTTGTCTGCCTCACATAGGCTTACATTAGGGACCCCCATGGTAGAAAATGTAGATGCTATGTTTGGTGTGTCTAGAATGCAAGTGTTAAATGCTGCGTCTTGGTGTATGCGGGTTTATTTTCAATGCTTTAGAAATGTCACTTTTGGAAGTCACCGTTTCTGTCTGCTTTGTGCCTGCCTGCTTGAAGTGGGTTGCATGTCTAGTGCTCGAAGTGAACAAGACTGACTCCGCCCCCTGGGGTGTGTCCGTCTCACACACCCCCAGCTTTTGGAGGGAAGCCTGGCAGACAGGGTGCTCTACACCTCCCCCGAAACCAGTTGAGACCGGTTTCCCCAGAGAGCCTTCTAGAAGGTTCTGTCCCTTTCTGGTAAGTGGGATGAGGAGTGCATATATAGAGGAGCTGAGACTCCATGTGGGGGAAGGTGCGTGGACTTTGAGTGGGAGAGGACACTTGGCCAGGAGGTACCGCCGCAAGGGCCTGTGTGCTGGCCCCTGTGCCCATCTATCCCCCTCTGTTGTCCACAGGGCCAGTGAGAGCCCTGTACTGGAGTGAAGACTGCTGTGCCAGGAGGAGTGCCACGATATGGGGGTTGACTGTTCCTAGGAACTGCTGTCCTGTACCAATGAGTGCCCACTGACCGCTGATCTTGCCCAGCACTGCCTGCCTGCTCTCCTGCCTCGTGAGTGCCATAATTCGTTTGCCTGCACTCCAAGGAGGTGAGGAGCGTGAGCGCTACTTGCTTGTGTGGGACCCTGAATGCATGCCTGGGACCTAGCGCCTCGTGAGCGCTTTATTCAGACTGCTAACGAGGAGGAGCTGACGCCTGCAGCGCTGTGCTTCCAAAGCGCTATGAGGGAACCCTGGTGTGTGGGATTCCCCCCCGGCCTGCATCTCCAACCAGCAGGAGCCCACCCTGCTGTTGGGCACCTCCGTCGTCGAGTCCCTAGGAGAAGAATCCACATTCCCCACGGGGCTCCCGTGTGCCAGGGAGAGCCCCATGTTTCCAGGAGGAGCGGGTACCCACCCCACATTTGCGCCATTACACGGGTGCCTACCCCACGCTTTATGCTTATTTGTACCAGCGGGTGCCCGACCCGCACTTTGCCGCAAGGAGAAATCACCGCCGCTGCCAGAGGAGAAGAAACGCCACAGACGCGATGCGGAAGCCGAGCAGTCTTGCCGGGACATGGGCGGAGCTTCACCCGAGGTCCAGCCAGGACAGGAAGCCTGCGAACGAAGAGAGCCAGGCGGGAGCCCACCCTGCGCTGGCCAACGGCCACACGTCGATGGAGACTTCGCTCCGTAGGTGGGGGCTCTCCATGAGCTGAGGAGAGCCCTGTGCATGCGCTGAGCCTCGCGGGCTCCAGTGCCGCATCCCCGTGGAACCAAGGAGCAGAGTCCCGGGACAGCCGGTGAGTGGGGCTGACCGGGGGAGCGAGCGTAGGGCACACTGCCGGTGTCTGTTCGCCTGAGCGGTCCCGCAGGACGGCGGGCCGCTCCCATGTTGGGGGAGCTGGGAGAGGGGTGGGCATCGGGGTTCATTGTCGGTGCCCGCCTCCCCTTTCGGTCCCTCTGAGGGGACCCTAGTGCAGTGCTGGCCTCCCCTTACAGCTTCACTGCGACGGCGGGCAGCTGCGACATAGTGGTAATTTCAACGTCAGGAGTCCCGGAGTTGGGCTCCCAGTTGCCCAGTGGTACCAGTGCTCTGTTGAGACACCCAGCGGCACCGCAGTTGTGGGCCCCTGCACCGTTTTGGGGCATATTTCTAATATCAGAGTCCCAGAGGGGGCCTCCCACGGACCCAGGCTAACTGTACCTTACACAGCTGCCCTGCTGGACAGTGGGCAGTTGCTACGATTGGGGCACACGGTGTTTATACTCGCGAGGCCTATTGCCTCATACTATTTCCTGCATAAGGTGATTGCCTGCTAATTTTATGTTCAATGTAGCTACACTGCTGGTTGCAGGTACGATGGATTAGATGCCTTTTGTACTTACCATGATTCATACCCAATATGTTTATACCCCAGGATTGGTGCAGATTTTTTTTTTTTATGCCTATTGTTGCCTTTGCGCTACTGATGATGCCTCCATGCGAATATGAGCAGGCCTAATGTTATTCTTTATACTTTACGCCCACTGGTTCTATGCCTAATGTTTTCAGGCTATGCCTCTATGCTCATATGATCATTCCCAAGGTTATGCCTCATGCTTTCCCCCTAACGCTTACTAGGTGGGTGCTCTGCATAATGTGCTAAGCCTCCTGCTGCTAATGAGGTTTATGCCTATTGTTGTGCCTGATGTGTTTTTATGCCAATGTGGTGATGCCTTATGTTCACAGGTTTATGCTACTCTAATTCATGTTGATGCACCTTATGCCGACAGATTCTCATGCTACCCAGATGCCACAGGCGAATGTGCCCATGCCTACTGAGACTTAGGCTGAGTTGGTACCTAATGTGTTTATCCTAATGCTTTTACACCGAATGAGGTTTTCATGCCTACTGTTATGTCTAAGGGGTTGTGATGCCTAGACGATGCTGTTATGGTTATGCATAATGTGTTCTTGTTATCTAAGGATGCGTTCATTCTGTGCCTGGGCTCATGCATTTATGCTAATGGGGTATGCCTAAAGGGATTCATGCCAATGTACTGAGCGTCATTCACTAGCAGGTACGGACTACGGATTACGTTTATTATTGCTTAGGGACTTTCATTTATCCTTTGCGACCTGTGCTTGTGATGAGTCTGGCAGCGGCCCGATTGGCCCTGCTTTGTAAATAGTCCCCCTGTGAGTTGTTACCCGGTGCCGGCTGGCATGGTAGATATGTACCTGTGTTTGCATTCTGATGTGTTTTTATAATACACAAGTTATTTCCATGCAACCTGGTGTGGAGTCTCTTTTATAGTGTGCCTAGGGTGTCGCCTGTGAGTGTGTGCTGCGCAGATGCTTTACACATTGCTCTGGAGTTTAGCCTACCCGCTCCACACCACGCTACCCCATTTCTAACAATGTTCCAAACCAATTTATCAGAATGGAGAGATAAGGGACTATTAGAACAGGAAGAATACAACTTCTTGTTTTGCAAACTTCCAAAGCTGTCAGCCCTATATTTGCTCCCTAAGGTCCACACAAACCTGCAGAATCCTCCTGTAAGACAAATAGTCTCATCCAGGGGGAACTGCACTGAAAACACTTCAAGGTATGTAGATTTCTTTTTACAGGCATATGTGAGGAAACTCCCATCCTTTGTTAAGGATACAGGAGATTTCCTTAGATGCCTGGAAAATTTGGAGTGGAGAAGTAATTATTAATTTTTATCACTTGATGTCATGAGTCTTTACACTTGCATCCCCCATGATTTGGGGCTAGAGGCTTGTAGATATTTTTTGAATGAAAGATCCATCTCGTACCTTTTTCACACAGAGATGCTGATGGAGATGATGACTTTCTGTCTGAAACAAAACTTTTTTAGATTTGATAACAAAATCTTCAAACAGACCCTGGGTACATCAATGGGGACCTGCTTTGCTCCTTGCTTTGCAGGTCTCTATTTAGGGTACTGGGAGGAGAAAGTGGTAAGAGAGCTAGACACCTTTAAGAGCAAGGTAGCCATGTGGGTACGTTACATAGACGACATTTTCTGTGTTTGGAAAGGAGATGAGAGAGAAGCAAATGATTTTGTAAGAATTCTTAATGTGAATAGCTTTAATCTTCAATTTACAAGCCAGTGGTCGAGAGAGAGCATTGAATTTCTTGATCTCTCAATTACCATTCAGGAAGACTGTTTGAAAAGTTCACTTTTTCGAAAAATGACAGCAGGCAATAGCCTCCTTCATGCCCGCAGTTGTCATCCTAGCTCTTTGATAAACAGCATCCCTTTGGGTGAATTTTTACGAGCTAAGCGCAATTGTAGCACGCAAGAGAGCTATCTTATAGAAGAACAAGTGATGACTAAGAGATTTTTGGAGAGAGGGTATTCGAGATAAATCATTAAAAAAGCAAGATCCGAAGTTGCCAAAAGAACCAGAGTCTCACTTTTGGTGGAGAAAGAGAACATCAAAAGTGGGCCCAATGAGAAGATCAGGTTCATTACCACATATAACAGTCAGGCCCATGAGGTACGTAAAGGTTGAAAGAAATTCTGGCCTGTCTTACAGACTGACAAAGACATAGCGGAATGTGTGGAAACTTTTCCGCAAATCACATTTAGCAAAGCTAGATCACTAAAAGATACACTCTGTAGAGCTGTGGAACCATCTGCGAAGAGAATGTTAAGTATACAGGGATTTTACACATGTCGAAAATGCAAAGCCTGTAAGAACAGCAAGAATCGCAAGAAGTGTAAACTGTCTCCCGAGAGTAAACCTGATAGAATCATGAAACACGCGTCATGCAACACAGACTATGCAGTTTATTCCCTGTTCTGCCCTTGTCAAAAAACTTACATTGGCAGAACCATACATAAGGCTAAGATCAGGGTGTTAGAACATCTTCGCGCTATGGAACATGGAGATAAACAATATCCAGTTGCGCGACATTTTCAAACCCATCACAGCCAGAATAGTGATCTCTTGAGCTTTTGTGTGCTGGATACAGTAAAAGTGAATGAGAGAGGCGGGAATAGAGTACAAGAACTGCGACGCCTTGAGTCGAAGTTAATAATTCAATACAGAACCCCAGCGCCGATTGGCCATAATTGTGATGAAGAACTGGCAGTACATTTAGGCTAAAGAAAGTAAGGTCTGCTAAGATGAAATATCTCCATATGCTCTTGGTTTTTGGTATAATACTTTGTATAATGTTTTAACACAAGAATGCCACTGCTGTGTACAAGTGTTTTTTAAACATAAGTGCACTGTGGGGTCTGGTAAGAGGGTCACTTTTCAAAAACTAATTATATATTTTTACTATTTTTTTTACAGAGGAGGTTCGAGGTCACAATGAAGAATGCTAAATAACGAAAATATCTTTACTACAGCCCACATGGGCAGAATTGCATTGTATTTAAAAAAAATTATTATTGATCAGCACGTTAAGGTGTATTAATTATGAGTACATCATCTTGTAATTCTGTGCTGCACTGTAATGCTGAATTGAAAGGAGTTGGTTTGTCCGCAAGGGCAAATTTCATGTATATGCAATGTACAGGCAGTTATTGTATCCCACTCGGTTTAACGAGTATTCACGCGCACTGTGCTGCATGAGTGGGATTTCTTGAAACGGGACAAGCGATCTAGTATTTTAGGGTATGCTTCTGCACCTTAACGTGGTTTGTTATAAATATACCGGGATAAAATCACATGCGGCAACACGCAACCCCAAATAATGTTTTGAATGTATTTTGTGCATTCAGTTGCCATGACCACTTGGTCACGTGGTAAATAGGCAGTAACGGAATACGTGCCTAATGAGTTCAAATTCTTAAACTTGATAAATGTATTAAGAACAATTTGGGGTCCACTAATGTCACTGTCTAAACTAATTGACCTCTAGAACACAATTTAATTTCATTTTAGATTTAGCAATTGTGCGTGAAGGAACGTAGAATTGTTATAGTCTGTTTTCACCATCTATGATTAATTGTATCACATGTTTATTTAATGTCAGGAAGTAGTTACCACAGTACTCGTGAACAAGGGAGTGTTTACCGAAACGCGTCGAGTTGGTCTGTCTTGAATAAATCATCGCCTGAAAGCAACTTTGTGTCCGTGGCTTGCTGTTACCTTTACAATGAAACACGGCGTGGTGTTGGTGTTTAGAGGCTCGCCTCCTCGCAGCGGGCCACCGACATAAGATGAAGTGGAGTGGCGTTGACAGTGCGAAGCACTGTTTGGGAGTTTTATATATATATATATATATATATATATATAATATATATATATATATATATATATATATATATATATATATATATATATATATATATATATATATATCCAAACAAAAGATTAGCCCCCAATGGAGAGTCTATCATGTACTTGCATATATTCATCTCTTTATTGATGACAACTAACAGTCAGGCAACAGCGATGGAAATGTCATCAAAATAAATAAATGCCAGGCCAGAACTTCACGAAATTTAACATTGGTTTGGTGAACTTCACGGACTCACTGGAGGATATTTTATCGTGCACTACCAGAACCAGAAGGCCATGGGTTTGGCTCCGCCCACTGAGGCAGGGATCTGGGAATATATAGAAGTGCGCGGTAAGCTGCCGTGTGTTTTGCGAGACTTTGCCATTGAAGAAGGGAACACGTTCCCGAAACGCGACTGGCCTGGCATTTATTTATTTTGATTACATTCCCATTGCTGTTGTCATTAATAAAGAGATGAATATATGCACGTACCTGATGTACTCTCCCTTGGGGGCTAATCTTTTGTTTGTATATATATATATATATATATATATATATATATATATGCAAAAAAGAAGCAGAGAACTCTGGGTAGTTCTCAAGTTTAGGTGGAAAGCAGCTCCTGTATGGAGCACTCTCAACACCAGCGACACTCTAGATCTGCTCACCTCAAATGTCTGTTTTTCTATCAAAATCTTTAAGCATAGGATTAGCACAGTGCCATCCACGCCGAGATAGAAAAGGACAAAGTCTTTTGCCATTTGTACAGCAAAGTCTTTAAGCATAGGACTAGCACAGTGCTGTCCTTGCCGAGCTGTAAAATGACAAAAGCCAATTACCACTCCAGGCACAGTATTACAGCTTTGAGTTGGTAAAATACCAATCAAGCCAACCTGAAATGAGTAAAAGCAACCCCTGACACAGTGTTTCACTCTAATTAGAGCTCTTCAGAGAGGTATAGCTTTGTCCAGACACAAGGGAGCACCCAGAATAAGTCAAAGAAATACCCTTTCAGGCATAGAGTGACAAATAAATTATGCAAAAAAGAAGCAGAGAACTCTGGGTAGTTCTCAAGTTTAGGTGGAAAGCAGCTCCTGTATGGAGCACTCTCAACACCAACGACACTCTAGATCTGCTCACCTCAAATGTCTGTTTTTCTATCAAAATCTTTAAGCATAGGATTAGCACAGTGCCATCCACGCCGAGAAAGAAAAGGACAAAGTCTTTTGCCATTTGTACAGCAAAGTCTTTAAGCATAGGACTAGTACAGTGCTGTCCTTGCCGAGCTGTAAAATGACAAAAGCCAATTACCACTCCAGGCACAGTATTACAGCTTTGAGTTGGTAAAATACCAATCAAGCCAACCTGAAATGAGTAAAAGCAACCCCTGACACAGTGTTTCGCTCTAATTAGAGCTCTTCAGAGAGGTATAGCTTTGTCCAGACACAAGGGCGCACCCAGTATAAGTCAAAGAAATACCCTTTCAGGCATAGAGTGACGAATAAATTATGCAAAAAAGAAGCAGAGAACTCTGGGTAGTTCTCAAGTTTAGGTGGAAAGCAGCTCCTGTATGGAGCACTCTCAACACCAGAGACACTCTAGAACTGCTCACCTCAAATGTCTGTTTTTCTATCAAAAGCTTTAAGCATAGGATTAGCACAGTGCCATCCACGCCGAGATAGAAAAGGACAAAGTCTTTTGCCATTTGTACAGCAAAGTCTTTAAGCATAGGACTAGCACAGTGCTGTCTTTGCCGAGCTGTAAAATGACAAAAGCCAATTACCACTCCAGGCACAGTATTACAGCTTTGAGTTGGTAAAATACCAATCAAGCCAACCTGAAATGAGTAAAAGCAACCCCTGACACAGTGTTTCGCTCTAATTAGAGCTCTTCAGAGAGGTATAGCTTTGTCCAGACACAAGGGAGCACCCAGTATAAGTCAAAGAAATACCCTTTCAGGCATAGAGTGGTAATTGGCTTTTGTTATTTTACAGCTTGGCAAGGACAGCACTGTGCTAGTCCTATGCTTAAAGACTTTGCTGTACAAATGGCAAAAGACTTTGTCCTTTTCTATCTCGGCGTGGATGGCACTGTGCTAATCCTATGCTTAAAGATTTTGATAGAAAAACAGACATTTGAGGTGAGCAGATCTAGAGTGTCGCTGGTGTTGAGAGTGCTCCATACAGGAGCTGCTTTCCACCTAAACTTGAGAACTACCCAGAGTTCTCTGCTTCTTTTTTGCATAATTTATTCGTCACTCTATGCCTGAAAGGGTATTTCTTTGATATATATATATATATATATATATATATATATATATATATATATATATATATATATTATCTACTGGCAGTCGCCAGTAGATAGTTATAGTTATAGTTAGGACCGTGTTTCCATAGGAAATCTCAAAATTCCATTTTGAATAACTTTGGCGCCGGTTGACGAATCTTCGTGAAATTTTCAAAACTAATGGGGCGCTCCGCTCAGCTCCTACCCTGAAAGTCTCGGGGGGATTCGTCAAGCGGGGGCCGAGAAAAAAGGGGGGTCCGAAAATGCGTTTTCCCCATGCATTTTCCCATAGGACCTTTAGTCGAAGGTACAGCCCGAACGGCTGAACAGAATTACTTGAAATTTGGCAAAGAGGTAGCCCTCAGGTCAGGGAAGTGCCTTTTGCATATATGGAGTCAATCTGTTCAGTAGTTCCTGAGAAAATTGAGTTAAAAGCACATAAATATCTATAGCCACGCCTAACGTGCCCGAGCGTAATTCTGATTGGTGGTTAAATGTCAGCCAACGTTCGAATCGGTCGAAATCAGGAAGTGTCGGCCGCCATTTTGTTTGTTTTGAGTGCGAGAGTGAAAAAGGAAGGTGGCGAACGTGAAAAGGGGGCAGGGTAGAGAGTTCCTGACCCCCTAGCCTTTGTCAGGGGGTCGCTGAAGGACCCCGAAGGCAGAAAAAAACATTTTAATTTTTTTCAAAAAATCTCGGGTGGGGGGAAAACGGTGCGCGCACCGTGAAAAACCCTAAAAAAAAAAAAACTTTTTAATACGTAGTTTATTGTAAAATAAATATATTTAAAAAAAAATAATACATACATAACTTAGCATTTAAAAAACCGTACAAATTCACTTAAAAAACCATAGGTTTCACACACGTTATAGTTAGGAATTAGCATTTAAAAAACCTTGCAAATTTACTTAAAAAACCATAGGTTTCACACATGTTATAGTTAGGTGGACATTTTACTCGTAAAAAAACAATGAAATTCCCCCCTTATAGTTAGTTCAGATAACTATAACTCGCGCGACCGCCACTCTATCACAAGGATGATGTCATCAGTGATGTCATGAGTGATGCCACTGACCAAGTCATGAGTGATGTAATATGTGACGTCATGAGCAGTTGATTGCAGGCGCGCGAGTTATAGTTATCTGAACTAACTATAACGGGGGAATTTCATTGGTTTTTTACGAGTGAAATGTCCACCTAACTATAACATGTGTGAAACCTATGGTTTTTTTAAGTGAATATATATATATACATATACATATATATATATATTATCTACTGGCGGTCGCCAGTAGATAGTTATAGTTAGGACCGTGTTTCCATAGGAAATCCGCAACATTCTATTTGGAATAACTTTGGCGCCGGTTGACGAATCCTCGCGAAATTTTCAAAATAGGTGGGGCGCTCCGCTCCGCTCCTACCCTGAAAGTCTCGGGGGGATTCGTCAAGCGGGGGCTGAGAAAAAAGGGGGGTCCCAAAACGCGTTTTCCCCATGCATTTTCCCATAGGACCTTTAGTCCGAGCTACAGCCCGAACGGCTGAACAGAATTACTTGAAATTTGGCAGAGAGGTAGTCCTCAGGTCAGAGATGTGCCTTTTGCAGGTCTGGTGTAAATCTGTTCAGTAGGTCGTGAGAAAATAGCATTTAAATCAATATATATATCTGTAAGCGCGCTCCGTGCGCTTACGGTAAGCTTACCGTACGCGTACGGTGCCGTGTGCGAGCTCAATTCTGATTGGTGGTTACATGACTGTAAACATTCGAATCGGTCGAAATCAGAAAGTGTCGGCCGCCATTTTCTGTCTCTCGCACTGAAAAACAAAGGTGGATAACGTGAAAAGGGGGCAACGAAGAGAGTTGCAGACCCCCTAGCGTTTGTCAGGGGGTCCACGAAGGACCAAAAAGTACGAAAAATACATTTAATAATTTTTAAAAAAAATCGCGGAGTGCGACCGCAATCCACAATGTGTCATTTCAGATGTCATCATTGATGTGATGAGTGATGTCACTGACCATGTCATGAGTGATGTAATATGTGACGTCATCAGCAGTTTATTGTGGGCGCGCAAGTTATAGTTACCTGATCTAACTATAACGTGGAATTTCATTGGTTTTTTACGAGTGAAATGTACAGCTAACTATAACATGTGTGAAACCTATGGTTTTTTAAGTGAATATATATATATATATATATATATATATATATATATATATATATAATATATATATTTATTCTTGAAGAACCTGCAAAGTAGGAGTTCAGAAACCAGTAAACTAGATGTCTATTCAAAAATATCTTAACAGTGGTGAAGAATTGCTTATTTAGTTCTATGGTTTATATATTTCTCCAGTAAGAAAGGCCATACCGAGAAGTCAAATAATGTCTAAAAGAATAAACTCCCCTTCAATTATTATGTGATAAGAGAAAAACCGTAGCACCAGAAAATTCTGTATAAACAAAGGTTGCAACAACGCCAACGAGGCTGGTTATGGCCTTTCTCACTGGAATTATCCTCTCATATAAAGGGTGCATTTGTTACCTTGGAAAGATATAGACAAACTAATTAATGTATTTACACCAGTTGGTATGGTATCAATTGTTATGACTGTGCATGGGATTTCACTAGGAAGCCACAGATCATTTTATCTAAAACAACTTTACCTCACAAATTGTCACTAGGTGATGGGTGACCGGTGGTCTTATAAACAATCTACATATGGGCGATTGTTTGTATATCTTTTAGCCCTGATGAATTTGCGGGATTGCACCTACAGCGACGAAACACATGTTGGCTCTGAGGCTAAAGAATAAAGAATCCAATCGAAGAAAACAGATTATTGGAAGACCTTTATTGTATAAATTTATGAATAACCGCACATGATTGTCTTCTCAAATAACTACCAACATATGTGTAGTATATAATAATCATGTGCTTGGGATATAGATCTTGTTTGACAATTGATCTTTTGATCAAAACTTACAAATTGATGCTACTAACAACTGTGTATTTCCAGCTAGAGCCATTGCCCTTATCAGATCAGCCACAGGTACAGAACATATCTCGCACACACACTTAGATGTCTCTTTTTTTACTTTTCGCTCTTTCACACACTGGTCTGTCAATAGTGCCCACTTATTCTCCTCTTCTCTTTTAACTTCCACTGGTCGTCTCTCCCATTTTTCACTTCCGGTCAATTCTGGCTCAGCCTTTTTCCCACCTCTCGCTTTATAACCTCTCTTTTTCTCGTGTCTCCCTCTCACTGGCTTTGTTCTCCAATCTCTCTCTCACTTAACAGTCGCTTGCACACCTGTCTCTATTGCTGTCCATGTGTTGTACTCACTATTTTTGGCAGGTGTCGGATAGCGCAACAATAAATCAAAATTGTTGCAGCTTTGTTGCTTTCTGTGTACTGCTGAGGACATCGTACACAGCAAGCTGCAGCCAGAGGGCAGCTGGAACTGTTTCTTTTTTGTGGGGTGGGCAGAATATTCCGTTACGCCAGCAGAATTGGTGGAATTTGGCCACTGCGTGTTATTCTTTAACATAGACTTCTGGGAAAATTACGCCAATAGAGGCGTGTCGGACCTTTCCTCCCTCAAGGCTCCAGAATATGTGAGCTGTCAAGCGTGAAGAAGATTTGGCACCCCCAGCGCGGTTTCCTAACGTTGGGGGTCAGTAGCATTCACAAGCAATCATGGTCAGAGCGCTGCCATCTGAGTAGATTTGGTGCCGCTCAAGTAGATTTCTACTCGAGCAGCAGCAAAATCAACTCAAATGGCTGCACCCTCTTGCACGACACATTTATCCTTTCACGCTGATTTTCAGTGCTGCTCGTGCTACTGGCACTAAATTGCATCGTGAGCTGCATATTTTATGCCCATTCGCGAAATTCCACAGAATCTCTCTGAGTTTTTCTGCAACTCTGTAGAATCCGCGGAGTGAATCACCGTGAGTTCCACCCACCCTTAATTTTTCAGCCAGAGAATACACTGCCACTCTGTGTGGGGCCCCCTCCAGGGTCAGGAAGCCTGGGGGCCAGCTGCACCACAGGTGGGGGGGACTGCGGGGCATTGCATTCCTTCCCTGGTGTGCAATAACTCTGCTTTAGGACCTTATCATGAGTCCATGGACCGCCAGACTTGCTGGGCGCAGCGGTGATGTTCCAGCTACTGCTGCACCGGTGGTCCGATGCCCGTATTATAAGTTTGGCAGTCGGACTTTAACTACTGAACTGTGTAATCTCATTGATTTTTAAAGAATTTATGTTGGCAATGTCCCCAAGAGGTGACTGTGGTGTTTCACTGTAGGTCAATATGACTTGAAAACATGCATTACAGGACAGTATTGACAAACTGTCATTTCTGCATCTCAATCTTTATACATTAGAAGGAAGTTTAGCATGATTCTCAAAGCACATCGAACAAGAGGTGTAATTGAATTGACAAACTATGACTCAAGAATTCCATTACATTTCAGTAGATGCTACAAAAGTACTGACACTGGTATAACAAACACCTACCTAAAATATCCACCCATTTTTGTATAAGAATAGGAATGCTATGACCATGCAGATGAAGCCTACAGGAATGGTTCATCCCCCTCCACGTACATCTCGAAAGAGCACACAACACAAACAAATATAACTGTCATTATAAGAAGAAGAGCCTAAAGGAGAAGGAGTATGCGATGGCCAGTGTTCCATGAGCAATTGGACCATGCCTGTAGCCCACAGAAGATCTTTTGGGGGCAAAGGGAGGGGCCTCAAGCATAACTACATCATAAAGGGGTCCTGGGGTAAACTGGGATGTGGATCGCCCACACCATCTTTAAAAAAGGCACCAAAACAGATTACAATGTTGGTCAGACTTGCATCCAACCGACAACGTAATGAATATGGATCCACCAACAAGGAGTCAGCAGTTTTGCTTCCACAATTAGGATGCAACTGACTTCACAGCTGTCGCAAATTGTATAGTTTCTATTGAGGCTTGTGTTTCCGGTTGCAGTACCAGCCAGAATAGAAAATATGGAATTTTCAAACACCCCTGCACTGTGTGTCAGGCACCTCGGTGCCTGCCACACAGTGCAGGGATGTTTAGGGGGTGTCACAGGTGCTCCCCAGGCCTCATAGCAGAGGCCCCGGGGGACGGGGCCCTGCTAGGGGTCCCCAAAGTCACATTCCGGAAAGGCCGACATGGACAAGGCTGTCGGAAAGTGATATCATAATCCAGATGGCGGATCCGAGCCTTGGTCTGCCGTCATTATGGGATTATGAATTGTTCCAATGCTTTGATGGGCTCCTTGAGCCTGTCAGAAGCAGAGCTTAATACCCCTGCGGGTTTCCCTCCGACCTCTGGTATCATATTACGGCAGTCAAAGGAAAACCATCGATGTCGGGCGGCATACCTCCAACAAGCTGTCGGATGGCTTTCCTTCCAACATCGAAATCGGGCCCAATGATTTTAAAGAATGCAACACAGTGTCAATATTTATTAAAGTGTCCTACCTTGACAGTTATATCCTATAACTTATAGGAACGGTGAGAAAGAAACATTTGTAATTGTTCAGGAAATGTGTGTCAAATGGCTGGTTGAAAAAACTTCTGGAGAAAACAATGGATGAAAAATGAATAGAATATAACTGAAGTTTTACATGGGTTTGTGTATTCTCCATCAATCACTTTTGGGCATATGTGTGGCTCATGCTGCATTTTAGGCACATTTTATTAACAACCATTTATAATACTTGAAGGAATGGTTATAAATATGTTGGCATATATGGGTACAGAGGCATCACGCATAAAAAGAGATAACCCCACTGTACTGACTTTCCTGCCTCCGGGGGAGAAACCTCAATGGAATAGTCAGCAGGACAGGAAGATGGTGCAGGCATTGGTTGTTTGGGCAGCATGAGCATAGATCAGAGAGTGGGTGTTGCAGTTTGTCCACTTCTACTAGCTAAAAGAGCTAGAACAAAACCAGGCAGATGTACATCTATTACTCCATGCTCCCCTATTAGTTTTGATGCTCTAGTGCCAGCCAGCAACCCAGTCCCAGTGCCTCCATGCTAGTGCTCTCAGCTGTGTCACTTCCTAGTGTTAGTATTCATGTGTTGTACCAACGATCCTATGTTGGTGCCCTTGTGTCAGTATATCTGTGAGAATGTTTGACTACTTGTCAGTGTTCCTGGTTCAGAGTCCCCATGTCAGTGTTGCACATTTCTGTTAGTATTTGTATGTTTACTCTGGTCTGTGTTCCTGCATCAAGGTCAGATTTGCTATTTCTCTATTTACCCACTGTCAGTGCCCCATTGTCAATGTCCCGAGGTTGGTTCTTCTATGTCATTTTCCATGTGCAATTGCCAGCATTCCAATATCAGTGTATCTGAGTCAGTGTCTTCTTGTTCTAGTGTCTGTGTTCCCATGCAGGGACACTGTTGCAGTAATCCTTGGCAGTGTTGCCCAGTGTCTATGTCAGTGTCCCAGTGTGGATATCAATGCTTATGTCTCCATGTCAGTGTGCTTGTGCTAGTATCCCAGTGTTAGTGACGCATGTCAGGAACCACAGGTTAGTGCCCAATTTTGTATACCCCAAATCCCTTAATTAGTGTCCCGTGCCATATCACAGTCCTGGTGCTGTGTCCAAGTATACGTATTTTAGATTGAGTATCCCAGTGTGGCTGGTTAAGACTCCCCTTCTCACTAGCCCTTGCCATTTCCCAGCTTTGATGCATGCTTCCCCTACCAATGTTCCAGTAAAACTGTTCCAGTTCAGTTTCCCATGCCAGTGTTTGTGCTGCTGTGTTTCTGCCCTGATGTTGGTGTTGCCGTGTGGTTGCTGGTGTCCCTATGTCGGTGACCGATTGCCAGCATTGGCACCCCTTATTTAGTGTCCTGGTGTCAATCTTGTGACCCATGTCAATGTTTCAATTTCATTGTACCCATGCCAAGGTCCCCATGTCTGTGTTGATGTGCCTGAGTCATTCTTCTAGTATCCGTGTCCCAGTGGCAGTATCTAAGCATCAGTCTCTCCATATCAGTGTTTTGTGTTAACATTCCTTGTCAGTATTAACATGTCAGTACACCAATGCCTCTTTCCTCTAGTCAATGTCTCTATGTTGTGTTACTGTTCTGGATTTTTATTCCAGTATCAATATCCCTGTGTCCGAGTGTTCCTGTGTCAGTGTCCTTTGATACAACCCCACACCAGTACCCCAACATTAGCGTTGTGTCCAGCATCACAGTTCCATTTTCACTGTTTCCATGTCAGTATTTTTGCTTCCGTTTCTGTGTCCCCTGTGCCAGTAACTAAGGGGCCTATTACAATGGTGGGCGGACACCGTATCGGGAAATGGGACCGCCCGCCATTGTCACGGCAGTCCCGCACGTGGCATTAGGATGCGCCCACCAGACTGCCGGGCGCATCCCGCATTTTAAACATTGCAGCGGGCAGTGCTGCAAGCAGCACCCGCCGCAATGTGTAAAATGCATGTTGTGCATTCAAATGCACAGCGTGACAGGCACCGCGCGGTGCCTGCCACCTTGTGCATGCAAATGCAGGGGTGTACCATAGGTACCCCCATGTGCACCCTCCACCCCCTCGAGCATCCTGGGGGCCGGCAACGGGCCCCCAAAGACAAAACCGCCTGCCTTTCCATGGCAGAGTCTCCGCCATGGAAAGGCAGTTCACCGCCATGATGATAATATGGATGGTGGTGCCTGCAAGGCACCGCCACCATATTCCTGGGCTTCTCCACCCGTTAGGCAATCGGGCGGATTGCCTACTGGCGGAAAACCGGCGGACGGTCTTCCCGTCCGCCAGGGTCCCCCCCGCATTGTAATGTGCAAGAAGGTAGTTGGGGTGTGCAAATCACCGTAGAAAATATAAAGTGTATGTGTTACCAAAACACCTTATGGATTTGCACAGGAGTGGGAAGAAAAAAAAAAGGTGTGCAAATCACTGTGAAAAAAAATATAGTTGAAGTAGTGTGTGGATCACCGTAATGATCAGCAAGATGCTACGTTGCCAGTATATGTGGCTCAATGAAGAAAAAAATAAATAGTGTGCGGATCACCGTATAGATCAGCACAAGTGATGTTTAAAAGAATTTACACCAAAAATGGAGCAGGGCAGTAAGTTGCCACAAAAACAATGCTTGTGCAAGCGCGATGACAGCGCATAAGCAATGACAGCTAGTACAGCAGAGTCTGGGAAACAGCTGTGCGATGCGGCGTAATTACACCGCAAAGTAAAAGTGTATACAATATGGCCGCACGTCAACATATGCGTGTTGACATAGCAGTCGAAAGCGTAGTGAAGCCACAAACAGGTAATACAAAATGGAGTCATGTCAGCATGTGCGTGCTGAGGCCAGTTCTCGGAAAGCACGGTGAAGACTTGAGCGTGTACAAGAAGAGGTTGGTTGGCAACACTAAGGTGCTCATTAGGATGGTGATGTTTGGTACATCCGCGGTGCTGGTGGTGGTGGAAAACTTCCTTTTCCTCACTCCAGCGGCGGTTCTCGCGTTCACCATATTACAATGGGCAAAGATAGCCCATTTCCCGTCCGCTGCGGAGTTTTGGGATCCGCCAGAAATTTCCTTTTGCAACGGTGGCAGAGGTAGCCAATAGAGAAAGACCGACGTGCGGAATGTCGTTACGACCACTGGACAAATCACGATGCCTCAAACAGCCCATCAGAACGAAGCGGAAAAACCAGCCACTCGGAGACAGCGGAAGCACTACTGTGGAGAACGAAACTTGAATCCTGGGCACCTCCACACGTTCCTGACCGCTATGTATCCAGCTCTTCAAGCTCTTCCACTGCTGTACCTCATCCACTACCAGCAGATAAGACGTCGCCGCAGTCAACACCATAGGTACATAAATAACACACTCTACATACAACCACAACACACAACTCCTGTGCTGGAATACGGTTCCTGTCCACATCAGACACTCTGGTGGAGACAGGAACATATCCCCCAGTGTACTCACACATGTTCTGCCTGCTAGATATTCACACCTCCACAATGGGGTCACCCATCAACTGCAAAATCACTGCAATGTCCCGGTCATGTCACCGCAGCGGTGAAGACGTGGGAAAACCTGCGCACAATGTAGTAGGCAGGGCTGGAGCCAGGCATGGGCAGTCTGGGCAGCTTCCTAGGGCTCCACCTATACCCTACCTACATGGTGGGCTGCATCAGTTGGCCACAGCCCACAGCACAATTGCCACACCCATTTCTGCATATGCTGTGTGCCCCTCTTGTGCCGCCCCCCCCAATGCACAATTTAGCAGCCAGGTGTGGCTCGACCTCGCACCTCACATATGAAAGTAGATTGACTGTGAAGGTGGGGGTGAAGATAAACACCCTGCACAGAAGGTCAGGGGCTGGACAATCCTCCTTCTCACACATGCCTTCCACTCATGTGAATCAAACTGAGTAAATTATGAAATTAAGACTCACACTGTATATTAACAACCACTGAACTGTTCACACTGCATGTCAAGTCCATCAGAAAGATCCCACACTGACACTCTGCCACGTACACCTACCATAGGTCAGCAGCAATGTAGGACAATAAATAGACTAGCCCAAAGTGGAGTGCACTGTGCTGGAAAACCATGGAGCAAGCCACATAGCATGTGTACAGAACATTCAAGAGGAGGAACATAACACACTACCCTTAGGCCATCAAATCTGGCCATCAATGGGCGGCACAGTGATTAAAATTTAATTAAAGTGACATCTGTGCAATATCTCAGGGATACAGCAATGCATCTACCTATCTCACACCTTCACTACTCCACACCTGTGAGCAACACACATAAAGGTGCAAGTAAGGTCCTGTGAGTTTCCAGACAACCAATCACACACCTTGGTGTGTATCTACAAATGTCAGACTCACACTCAGGGATGTCTGAACAAATGCTGATGAAAAAACAATAGCAAAACACAAATCTCAAAAACAACATCCACAGAAGTCCAACAAGCTTAGCAATCTGCAGGCAAACAGTGGATAGGCAATGTGGCCCTAGACAGAACAGGAATACACAACATTTTCACTCTGGGCAAATGCACAGAATCCATACCCCAACCCAAACAAGAATTGCATTATCAAATGCCAAACATGAGCACTAACTGGGTTCAATGAGAAAAATCAGCTAACACAGACATAGACACCACACCAGTTATCAAGTGAGCATGGTGTCATAGTGTACCACAAGCATGGACATGCACATGCACAATCCTGACAAGTGACAGGTCAAATATAGGAGGACACAGCACTATTGTGCACTCAAAACAAGCACATGAACAAGATCCCACACTGCTGCACGTGACATACACACACAAAATGCACACTACATATGCAACACACATCTGAATGTATTACAATGCACAAACTACTCTCACACAATGTCAGGCAAATGGAACATCACACACACATTGCTCCTGTCAGTAGAAAGAGCCAAGACAGGCCAAACAATGCATCCATCTACAACAAAAACACAATAGATACACATACCAATTCATCACATAGCCAACTCAGCTGGACATCAGGGGGATGCACACCAGACAAGTACAAGGCAACATACACTGACAGCACTGCATGCACAGTAAGCAGTGTGTGACCATCAACCAAACCAGTAGCACACATATCTGAGTACCCCGTCATGAACTCCCACAACACAAATCATCACAGCACACAGATCACATCACACTCAGGAAGGGTAGCAGTGCCACAGCAGATAGCAATGACCCACAGCTGCACAACTCAGGAAAACCCAGATGCAAACAACATGACAAGAAGACGTATGCACTGCACATGATTAACCATGACTGCAAACAAGTAGAAGAAAATAACACATAACTAATTGTGAAACTGTCCTGAGTGGCACATTGGTCATGTACACAGATCATCCTTCCACAGCATAGTGTCACACTATGAAGTGGTGGGGAGGGTCACACACTGGCAAGGCATGGGGTGGAAGACATTGGACTGAAGTAGTGCGTACATCAGTATGGGACAGGTGAGGAGTGTACAGTCCACAAACACATAGAGGAGTAACTCACAATGTGTAGACGTTCAGAAGCACCTATAGGGGATGGTATGACTCCTCATACCACATACTATACTCAACCCAAAAATGCGTCAAGTGACTGCAATGCATGAGAAAACTCACAAATAAGGTCAGTGTGGCTGAGCAGGTCAGCACACTGAGCACAAACCTAAACAAGACCCATGGCTGATCAACAAAAGACAACACAGACTTTGCAGTGACACTCTGCATACTCCCAACTAACAGCGACAACAAGTAGGTGTCCCCTGGGAGTACAAGGACACACCGACACTCTGCACAGTGCTCAAGCTACAACTCCTACATGTGCCCACAATCTGAAGCACGTCTGACAATGTAACCAAACAGGCACACATTACCTGGATCATACATGTGTATAGTTGGCATGTGCAGGGGGACATACACATCAACACTACTGACAATAACAGGCCAATCACACTGTATGACTACTCAAGTGCACACATTTAAATGTAGCCATGTGACTATGAAGACAGGCCTACACAAGATGACTACACATCAACACTGCTGTGCACACATCAAGAAAGAGCCCACAGATATGACGGACCCTGGCCACCCTTCAAGTAATCCTGTGGATACCATTCTCCTCTGTTCATTGGCCAGTCCATATTTCTAGTCCACACATGTGTGCATGAGAAACTGCACAGGAAATGGGTAACACCGTCCACTTACATGGGAATCTCCACAGCTCAGGGGCTACATATGGGCGGTCCAGGCACCGCTGTGTGAGAAATGGTGTGGGGAGGGGCACTTGGCTTCAACTTTGGCTTGAAGTTGAACTGGGAGGTGGCTGATTGTCGGGGCCAGTTGGAGGACTGGGCCTGGGAGAGAGAGAACTGGCTGATGTAGAGGCATCAGTGACTGTGGGAGCCTGAGGGCTGCTTGGACCGTGTGGAGTGGTGGCACGGGGAGGTGGAGACATACTGCGTGGAGGCACAGTGTGCGAGTGTGAATGTTGAGGGCTGGGACTCAACTGCTTGGGGATTTGATAGCCCACAAGTGTCTTGGCCAGAGTGGAAAGTGAGGTAAGCACAACAGCCTCACTCTCCACCAAAGGTGTATCAGGTGCAGGTGGCTCTCCATGTGGGGATTTGCTGGATCTGGTGGTATGCTTGGGGTGGCCTTGCCTCTTTCCCTGCATCCCCTGTTGTCGAGGCAAACCCCCACTTTGCTCTCTTGTCCCAGCTTCACAGGGGTGTGGGTGGGAGTTGACGTTGTGGGTGAATCTACCTTTGAAATGTGTTTGGGTTTAGTCTTTGCCGGCACCAGGTTCACAGCAGACAGGGCAAGTGTCTGTTTGTCTTTGGGAGCAGGTGTGGGGATGTGAGGGCCCTTGGATGGGGGTGATTTTGGTAAATTTGATGTTAATGCCTGCTTCTTGGCCTGATTCCCATGAGTGTCACGTGATGGGCTTTTGGTTTTGCGCTCTTGTGTGCCCGTTTTGTGTCGTGGGGATGGTGTCTGTGGCCTGGTGCGCTTCGAGTGCTGCTGTTGTGTGCTGAGGGCTCTGGCGTGTGGGCACTCTTGTCAGGTGGTGCCACTGGCAGGGTGGTTGTTGAAGTGACAGGAGCTGGACTGGGAGCCTGTGGCTTCTGAATGGTTGCCGTCACTGTGGAGGACAAAGACTGGAAAGTTCGGTGTAGGCCCCCCACGTCAGAATGAATGCCCTCCATGAAGGCAACTACCTGTGCCAACTTCTTGTCATGATCCTGGAAGACATTCAGGAGAGTAGTCTGGGCCAAAAGGTCTACCGCCTCCACACTGAGGGCAGCAGGGGAGACAGGGGCAGGAGCAATGGTGCCTGGGGGGGAAGGAGACTCTACCCTTCCTAGAGCTGCGGGCATGGACAGCACTTGTGGGAGCATCCGGGAGGGTGGGCACTGGGTGATGTGTGGTGGAAGAAGAGGCAGATTTGGTACTTCCTGGGCCCGCCAACATCGAGGAGACACCGCTGGAGTCTGAAGATGTGGAGGTTGGTGTTTCCGAGCGTGAATCATCCAGGGCACACCAGTCCCCCTCTGAGGCGCTGGTCACATCAGTGAGCTTATGTGTAGCAGTCATGCCAGAAGCTTCCCCACCGGTGTCCGTCTCCCGTCCTTCCATGCCCTCGGTAAATGCAGCAAGATACAGAGACATAGGTTAAGTATAGTGCCATACTCACAAACATCATATGCAAGCAAAGCACACAACTTGAAAATGATACTCCCATGTTGGCCTCCTCCATGTGCAGTCAGCATGTGCTACAGTTAAGCAATCATCAGAAGATGCATGGGAACATGCATAGTTGATAGCAATGCCCCATGTGGCGTTGACACAGCCAAATAGCTGGCCCTGTGCCTCCTTGTAACCTAACATACTATTCTCTGTAAGCATACCTAAATGCCTGTAGGTGAGTTAGATATACATCTAAACATGTTGTCTCTGTCACATATGGAGTCACTTTAAGGGAACACCACAGATACAAACTCCCAAATGTCCTTTTGCAATGGCTACAAGCGCCTGATATCCACCTTGTTGTGCTTTGGAGCACAACTGCAGTTGCACATTCGTGTCATCTGTGTAGTTGTCACAAATTTTGTTTTGTGCACAGCACACATCTATGAATGCACACTAACATGATGCTCACTGCTGTTCACTGCCAGGTGATGTCTATGACACTCATACTGCAGCATATTTCACAAGGCCACATCTCATCTGTCAATGACATGGGTCATGCTTTTAAACACATGAGAAACCACATGATGCACAAATGCTGAACAGCTGCCCTCAACACTAAAGCAACTTAGAAGCCATTGCATCACACTAGAGACATCACAGAGCTTCCCACTGGCTCATGGTTGGGATTTATGCATTTACTCACACCCAAAGTCACACTTTGCTGAATACTCACCCCCAACTTGCTGCTGATGGGCCCTCAAGCGTCCTTCCAGCTCTGGCTGTGTCACTGCCAAGATGCGGGCCATTAGTGGTGTCATACTCCTGCGCATCAACCTTCCACTCCGAGAGAGCACCCCCAGTATCATCTCTGCCACATTTTTGCTCAGCTGGCAGATGTCATCCCACCTCTTTGTGACAGTGTGTGTGCCATCGGTTGGAGACACCCAGAGCCTGCACCTTGAGTGCAATGGCCCTCCATATCCCCTCACGCTGGTGGACCTTAAGCTGCAGGCATGGGAGACAAGAAGAGGACGTTTCAGTGCCACTGTGTTATGTACCACTGTGTGTCAGTACAGGAGCATGAAAAAACATAGCACACTAATACATAAATGTTGAGCAGAGGCCATACAGCATGACACGTAGTACACTTGCATCAAATAATCTCATAGAAATGTATACATGTATGATGATGGACACGGTACATTGCCGTCTCATACACATTAGGCCTGGGTGAAAATTTCAGTTCCGCTCGCGGAACTTGTGAAGTTTTGGCCTTTCAGTGTTCCACGGAGAACGCGGAAATGTCGAAACTTCTGCAATCCGCTGCGAAAGTGGAAGTATTTTCTTGTTCACGCTTTAAAAATGCGTTCTCGCGCGCGCGGTAGCGACCTACCGGATCCCTGCGTTCGCCGACAAGTTTTCCTATACGTTCGCGTGCGCCACGAGATGTTGGATTGTTGGTAGCCGGTCGCGCTATCCAGCGAGAGTTTGCGATCGAAAAAACATCATTCAACCCGGAACAGGAAATAAGCATCGCGAGCAAGATAGCCGCGCCCATTAGCGACCACATGGGCAAGTTAGAGATATATTTCCCCGCGAGCACGCAAAAACACATCGCGAATGGGCGGGAAAAGCAATCTCCGCGTTTTCGCGAAAGTTCCACGCGCTCACGGAGATTTAGAGCAATTTCACGATAATTTGCGTAGGGCAACTACGCAAATTCCGCCCACCTTTAATACACATGCCGAGCTCCAGCACAGAAACCAATGTGAAAAGACCCTCATCTGTGATGCAGTATGTGAGTGAACATGACATACAATACATTTGAAATGATATCTCGGGGCAGACTCACTGTGTCCAACACTACTCACCCCTCAATGTCCAGGGCCAGTGTACGGCTACATGTGTCATGGTGGTCACATTTAGGGCCAATATCTTACATTCTCACACTCTTCTCACAAGGTGTAGTCCTGTCTTGTGCAATCCTCAGGCCTAAGATAGCTCATTGAGAAATCGGGTGGTGGACAACACATATGTTTCACTCAGTCCATTTAGTGATGGGTCCTTGTAAAATTGGGCAGTATCTGTGCAAGCCAGTGGGACTCACACTGAGGTTAAACATGGGCCATCAGAGAAATCACATGCATGTACAAAATGAGAGGGCAAACAGTGCCTACACATGCGAGACTGAATACATAATGACATCTCCAAATTACATTTATCTGATGTGTCATAGGTGAATTACCACCAAGAGTGTTTTACTCTTGTGCATAATGCACACATCACCATAGGTGTAATTAGAAAACTGTACACATATTCTCCAGTACCCTCCGGACAAAATACATTTGTAATGTCACAAATGAGCATGTGAATACTTAATGGACTATGACATCACATAGCACAGGCAATGTTTGTTCAGACTTCAAGTGTCTCAAACCAGCAGTGTAACTGGATGGCTGCAAAACCACTGCATGTCACTCCCATCCTTCAATGCAGACACGGATCTGTGGAAATAAGGATACACACCCCATTGACATGAAGTCAGCATGGTAGGCAGTGTATCACACATTTACATTACCCAGTCTCAGACCAACATTTGTTTCTTTTTGCTGAAGAAGGGCTGTAGAAATGTCCATGTTGCCATCCTCCCCAAATACTCAAGTGCAATTCTTACTAGACCATGTATGGAGCATGGTATATGAAAAATAGGGATGTATGCACATAGACTTGCACTCACAGGTACATACTACTGCAGAGCAACATCATGTGAGTATTCTGAGCACTCTCAAACTTTTACTCTGAAACACTTACCAGTACATCTGGTGCACCATACAGCCTCCCAAACTGTGCAAGGACCTCATCCACCAGGACCTCCAGCTCCTCTGTGGTGAAGGGATGGGGCCTGATGTTCTCAGTTCTTGCCATTACTGGATCCAGAATACAAGAACAGCAGCAGCTGGTGGTGAAGAATGGCAGGCAGCAGTTTCTGAATGCAACTGAAATGTGTGGCTCTCTCACAGACATTTATAGGCTCCTGGGGTTGTCTCAGTGGTACTCAGCTGCTGCAATTCGTCTTCCTGGTTAGCATTTTTCAATTGTAACCAATAACCGGGACCGCGGTGGCGGTGCACGTCTACCGCGAGTTTCAAAATTGTAATTCACGTCTGCGGTCATGTTTCCCATTGGCTACAATGGCATTGGCACAGGCGGTGTCACACCGCGTGGGCCAGGCGGTCACTACCGAAATCCTGCATCTTCCAATTGTAACCAATGACCGGGCCCACGGTAGCGGAGCACGCCTACAGCGGGTTTCAAAATTGTAATTCACTACCGCGATCGCGGTTCCCATTGGCTGCAATTGAATTGACACAGGCGGTGGCTCACTGTGGGTGTCAGGCAATCACTACCGCAATCCTGCATCTTTCAATTGTAACCAATGACTAGGCCCGCGGTAGCGGAGCACGCCTACCATGGGTTTCAAAATTGTAATTCACTACTGTGATCGTGGTTCCCATTGGCTGCAATGGCATGGCATTGCCGGTGGCACACCGCCGGGTCCAGGTGGTCAGTACAGCGATTTGGCATCTTCCAACTGTGGCCAATGACTGGGCCTGAGAACGCGGAGCAAACCTACCGTGAGTTTCAAAATTGTAAATCACTACCTTTCAACTGTAGCCAATGACATGATCGCGGTGGCAGAGCACGCATACCGCACCTATGGACACATTATGCTCTAGCAATGGCAATAGCCAATTTTCATAATTGAACACTAGACCTTCACAATGTATCACAGCACATATTTGCAAACTTGAATGCTAGTGTGACATTCAAGTGGCTGATGTCTATACATGCCATGTCAGTGCACATGATTACATGCTTTGGTATGTACTTACTCACATGTCACCTATGATATTTGTGTTCATGTACACAGATTTGGTGTGTAATGGAGTCTCATATTTGTGCACATGTCGATGTGTAAGATGGCTAATCATACACAGTGATGAAGGCCTGACAACATAATGTGCCTATTTGACTGTGTACATTGCTGTGTTCATTTTGATAGTTGATCAGAATCCACACACTGTGCTCATTTTGTACAAAAGTTGTGCTATGTGCGACTTAAGCAAGAAGGTGTGGCAGGTACAGCAGCTACGTACAAGTCAGCAGTGTTGCTGTTTCCAACATGTGCTGTGTCAACTACTCTCAGGGCTGGGGACACAAGATGTATCATTTACCATTGACATAGTTAGAATCTATTTTGGAGGCAGTCAGTATGTACACACTGACTACATGTACAACTACATGAGATCATGGTATGTCTCTGCATGTGATTTGTACATTAAGCTGTTGTTACAGTCCAGTCATTTTTGGCGCTGCATCCGTCAAGATGTAAGATGTTTTACACATCTCATAGGGGAATTAAATTTACATGTGTCCCTTACATATTATGTGGGATACGCCCAAATGTGCATCGTCCGTTTCCAGTGCTAGCGAACATGGAGGATGAGGACATCATAAGGAAATTCTGTCTTGGTCGCATTACCCTTCAAGACCTATGTGGTCAGTTGGAGACCTATCTGAGGCTTCACAGAACCTATCGGACTGTTTTGACGCCAACAGTTAAGATGATGGCGGCCCTGCATTTCTTTGCAACTTGTTCGTTTCAGTACACTGTGGCCAGCGCCAGTGGGATGTCTCAAGCTATGTTCAGCATGGTGCTACGTGATGTCCTGTCCGCATACAAGGACCGCTACATCCACTTCCCAAGGAAACATGAATTGGCAGGTGTGAAGGATGATTTCTATGATCTTGGACACACACCTAATGTTGTTGGCACCATTGACTGCACATATGTTGCCTAGTTCCACCACAGGCACGTGAGCTCATCTACTGGAGCAGGAAACATTTCCATTCCATTAATGTGCAAGTGGTATGCCAAGCGGATATGATCATCTCCCATGTCTGTGCCAAATTCCCCGGTTCTGCACATGACTCCTACATACTGCGTAGCAGCATCATCCCACAATTGATGGCAAATCTGCATTCGGAGTGTGCGTGGCTCGTTGGTGAGTACGCAGAGTCAAGTAGTCTGCTGTATGTTTGACATGCTATTGTCAGCTACTGTTTATATTAGTAAATTGCTCCCTGTATCTCACACCTAGGTGACTCTGCATATCTCAACCGACCTTGGTTGCTGAGCCCACTGAGGAATCCAAGGACCCCGGGTGAAGTCTGTTACAATGATACGCATGGGAGGACATGTCGTGTGGTGGAGCGTACTTTTGGGCTTCTTAAGTCTAGATTCCGGTGTCTGGACAAGAGCGGAGGTGCACTACTCTACTCTCCCCAAAAGGTGTGTCAGATCATAGTTGCATACTGCATGCTCCACAACCTGACCTTGCGCAAAGAGGTCCCCCTGCTCCTGGACGATGATGAGCAGCAGATGCCCCCCCCTGTAAATCTGCGCATGCCCTATGACAACGATAGTGGAGAAGAGGAAGGTGTTGACCTGCTCAACAGCTCATCGCCACCTACTTCCCTTGAGTGAAAGTGAAAATGTACAACAGTTACATTGTCTGTTGTCTTTGATGGTAGTGGCAATGCAAAGGTGATATTTTTGACTGCTGGCTGTTCTTGTTTCTGTGCTAATGGCTGATGTATGTGGCACAGGGTATTTCAATCCAGTTACCCCGTGTCTATGTTGATGTTGTTGCTCATTGTTATGTGTGCTGGTTTGTGTACGTTGATGACTAGTGCTGTGTTATAGCTGTAATGGCATCACCTGACAAGTAAATGTCATTCTCTTGTGGCTTTCTAGGTCCCTTCACTCTCTCAATGTCTCATCACAATCAGAGCTTGTAGTACATTGGAATCTGAGTTGACATTGTACATACTGTGATAAACATGGAGCTGACACAAAGACATAAGTTTGTAAATAGTGTTTATTTACAATAAGTATTTGTGACAGAGAAGTGATTCTTTATGAAATTGTGCTAAGTAAATATATGAATTGTCAGTGATGGTAAATGAGACAAACAGAGTAGTCACCACATTGATGTAGTCACATAGTCCAACAGATTCCTGCCATCAACATGGCAATGTTGGTAAGGATAGTTAACCAAGTCAATGTCAAGGGGAACACAGGTGCCATCATAGAGGGTGCATGGACACGTGATTCTCCCCTGATATTTCTAAGACGGCCCCTTGTGTGTTTGGCAGGGGGGCCTCTGTTGCAGGCTCAGCAGTGTCTGAGGAGTCATTTTGTTGCAGCTCACCCCTCTCTGGGGCCGCAGCTGAGGTGGTGGGAGTATCAGCATGCGGGCCACTGGAGGGGGGTTGAGCAGTCATTTTGGCCGCATGTCTGTCCCTCAGAAAACCCACAAGCTGGCCCATGAGGTCCACAAGTTGGCCCATACGTGTGTCCATGGACATCAGCAGTAGGCAGAGCTCACACACTTCTTTCACAACCTGGCCCATCTGTCCCTGGGTCTGCTCATATGCCCCAAGGACTCTGGCGATGATGGCTAGGGCTTCGGTCCTAGTTTCCTTCTTTATTTGTCCCCCTGTTACCCTCCTACCTGCCCTGCTGACATGGACCTGTGGCTTTGGAACTAAACGCACCCGCAAACTCTCCCTGGCATCCTCTGAGTGTGTGGTGGTGTTGGTAACCACTGGGGCAGGGAGAGTGTTGCAGGCAGGAGTGGTGATGGTTGTGGTTGAGGTAGCACAGGTCATTGTAACAGGGGTCAGCGCTGTTGGTGTTGCTGTGGTGGTGGTGGGGACAATGAGGGCCTGAGACGTGGTGCGCCCTGGCAGTCCAGATGTGCCAGGTTGTTGCTCCTAATCCGAGAAACGTAGGAAGTCTGCATCCGAGAGTTCATGTTCCTGGGGGGAGACTGGCTCTGCAGGTTGTTGTTGTCTTCTGCTGTAGTTGCTTGTGGATCTCCTGTTGAACAGAGGTCAAATGGTAATTGAAGTGCACTCTACAAGCTTGGTGTTAGACGTTTGGATGTTAAATGTGATACACCACACACTTTACATTGCAATCACTTGGTATGGCTGCAAGATGCTAAGCATCATGATATGATGTTGAGGTACATACATTACTTGTCCATGTTGTGACATGAAAATAGAAACCATGTGCCACGTACAGATTGTGTGATTACAAGGACATGTCGTCATCTAACGACTTTCGACACATCAACTTTATGTGATGCGTCTTTTTGGTTTGCTCTGCATAGAATCACTTTCAGCTAAGCAAGAACTAGCCACTGTAATGTTATACGTACCTTTTTCATATCATGTGCTTTAGTTTGTTTGTCCGAATGACCATGCATGTTTTATGTTCACATGAGCCTTTACGCTCTGACACTGTGGCACTTACACATTTTAATTCCTGTGACAGTTATATACGCTTAGCTGTCTGCACACTGGATGTGGCTTTTGGATCTATACCAAATTGGATGACATGTGAGGGCTGGTGTGGTCAAATGGCTCCATGCATTTAGAGAAGGATGGCAGGGTGCATGCAATGTCTAACTACCTGTTCAGTGACACAGTGGAGGGAAATAGCTGATACATTGTTATGAGTGGGAGGAGTGTACCATCCTACTCAGCTTTGGGAAAAGGGTGCCTGGTCGGAGTTGTAGTGAAGGCTTCCCACCCACAAACAACCCTCCCTGTTGAGATGGCTACCTACCTGTAAGTTTGAGGAGAGAAATGCAATGGCTGCCACATGGTTGTGGGTGGTGGTAGTGCTCCATCCTGCTGAGCTGTGGGACCAGGGTGCCTGCTGGGAGTTGTAGTGCTAGCTTCCCACCCAAAAACACCCCTCCCTGTTAAGATGGCAACCTACCTGTAAGTTTGAAGAGAGCAATGCAATGGCTGCCACATAGTTGTGGGTGGGGGGAGTGCTCCATCCTGCTGAGCTGTGGGACAAGGGGGCCTGTGGGTGTTGTAGTGCTGGCTTCCCATTCACAAACACCCCTCCCTGTTAAGATGACTACCTACCTGTAAGTTTGAGGAGAGCAATGCAATGGCTGCCACATGGTTATGAGTGGGGGGGTGCTCCATCCTGCTGAGCTGTGGGACAAGGGTGCCTGGTGGGAGTTGCAGTGCTGGCTTTCCAACCACAAACACCCCTCCCTGTTAAGATGGCTACCTCCCTGTGAAGTGGCACAGAGGAAGGGAATAGGTTACACATGGCTCTTGGGTGGGGGGAGTGTTCCATCCTGCTGAGCTGTGGAACAAGGGGGCCTTGTAGGCTTTGTAGTGCTGGCTTCCTACCCACAAACACTCTCCCTGTTAAGATGGCTACACCCCAGTGAAGTGGAGCAGAGGAAGGGAATAGGTTACATGAGTTTTCCATCCTGCTCAGGGGTGAGACAGAAGATCATTAGAAGGCTACCTACCAGTGAGTTTGAGGTAAGCAATGCAATGGCTGCCACATGGTTGTGGGTGGGGGAGTGCTCCATCTTGCTCATCTGTGGGACACGGAGGCTTGGTGGGAGTTGTTGTGCTGGCTTCCCACCCACAATCACCCCTCCCTGTTAAGATGCCTACCTCCCTGTGAAGTGGAGCAGAGGAAGGGAATAGGTTACATAGGTTACACATGGCTCTTGGATGGGTGGAGTGTTCCATTTTGCTGAGCTGTGGGACAAGGGGGCCTGGTGGGCTTTGTAGTGCTGGCTTCCCACCCACAAACACCCCTCCCTGTTAAGATGGCTACCTCCCTGTGGAGTGGAGCAGAGCAAGGGAATAGGTTACACATGGCTCTTGGGTGGGGGGTGTTCCATCCTGCTCAGGGGTGAGACAAGTAAGCATGAGAAGGATACCTACCAGTGAGTTTGAGGTGAGCAATGCAATGGCTGCCACATGGTTATGAGTGGGGGAAGTGCTCCCTCCTGCTGAGCTGTGGGACAAGGGTGCCTGGTGGGAGTTGCAGTGCTGGCTTCCTACCCACAATCACCCCTCCCTGTTAAGATAGCTACTTACCTGTAAGTTTGAGGAGAGCAATGTAATGGCTGCCACATGGTTATGAGTGGGGGGAGTTCACCATCCTGTTGATCTGTGGGACAAGGGGGGCTGGTAGGAGTTGTACTGCTGGCTTCCCACCCACAAACACCCCACCCTGTTAAGATGACTACCTGCCTGTAAGTTTGAGGAGAGCAATGCAATGGCTGCCACATGGTTATGAGTGGGAGGAGTGTACCATCCTGCTCAGCTTTGGGACAAGGGTGGCTGGTGGGAGTTGTAGTGCTGGCTTCCCACCCACAAACACCCCTCCCTGTTAAGATGGCTACACCCCAGTGAAGTGGAGCAGAGGACGGCAATAGGTTACACATGGCTCGTGGGTGGGGGGAGTGTTACATCCTGCTGAGCTGTGGGACAAGGAGGCCTGGTGGGCTTTGTAGTGCTGGCTTCCCACCCTCAATCCTCGTAAGTTTTAGGAGAGCAATGAAATGGCTGCCACATGGTTGTGGGTGGGGGGATTGCTCCATCCTGCTCAGCTGTGGGACAAGGGTGCCTGGTGGGAGTTATAGTGCTGGCTGCATGCCCACAGGCATCTTCTTCTGTGACATGGTGTGTGATGTGCAAATGGGTGACAAGTTCAGGTGTGAAGATGGTGGTGCTGATGTGTGTGGTGTGTGTGGTTGTGATGGTGTGATGTGTGCTGATTTGTGCCTCTCCTTAGTGCTGTGGGGTTGGTCCCTTCAGTTATGGAGTTGTGCAAAGGAGTGTGGGCAGGGAAATAGCTGGTTTTATACTCAGCTATGTGGGTGGGTCAAAATGGACTATTCATATCTGGTGTGTTGTGTGGTTTGACCTGGGATTTGTATTTTTTACTTGCCATGGGGATGTGTCATTGGGGTGTGTTAGGTGTTTTTTGAGGCTGAGCCAGATATACAGCCACACTTGGTAGCCTTGTTGTGTGGTTGCTTTCGACCACCAATAGTTTTCCAGCTCAACCCCGGTGGTCGGAATGCAACAGTCTATCCGCCGGCTCTACCATTCATCATTTGTTGTGATCACGGCGGTCGGAAACAACTGATCGTTCCGCTGGCACCACTATTGGATTGTAATTTCATTTGCAATCATTCCGCTGGTCGAACTGCGGTTTTTGGTCTTTCCGCAGCAAATCCGACCGCCGCGGACAGATTTTCAGCAGTTCTGGACGTTCCCGGCAGAGTTGCGTGTAATCCGTTCGCGGTGGTCGGATGTTTCTGGTGGTGCATCCTAATCTGACTACCGATTTCACCACGGTACATGCTGACGGTTAATTTTCACTACCACGGCGGTCAGAATGCTTTTCCGACCGCCATCCTAATCGAACCCTACATGCGAGACAAGGCAGGCGTGCTCGAGCATGCAATGCTCATCCGAGTAAACAACAACAAAGGAAAACAGTACCATTTCATTGCGGAGAATGGTCTTGGCTCACCACGAACAAAGAAGAAAAGCCAGTGACGCAGCAACGTGGAAAGTCAACAAATGAAGAGTTAGACAATTGCGTAATGAATAATGTCATAGATTCACTCCCCCCTGCCAAAGAGACGCTGCAGGCAATTGTCACCAAAATGTAGAAGCTGGTAAGAATGATGGCAGACACCAAGGAGTCAACAAAGGTACGTTTATTTGCCTCTTCAGCAGGAGTGGGGATCCCAGCCTGCTACCTCTGTCAACCGCCGCACTGAGAATGCGTGTCCTCCCTGGAATCCTGAAGGCATTCCACGGACACCACGGCAACCCCACAAGACACACAGTGAGAAGGAGGATAGGCTGAGAACACATCACAACACATAAAGTACCCAATAATAAATGATTGCTGAAACATACACAATAGGGGAAGTGTCCAGATATGATGCAAACTCTAGAGAGCCACTGTTGAACTCAAAGGTTCATGGCCGCAGTCAGGGAATATATCATTGACACAAAATACCCACTTGATGCAAGATCCCTGAGGCAGATATGCTGCATACTGCCAACAGGAAACCAACAGGTCGGGATGACCATTGTTGAGATGGGAATGCCCCCTGCATGGTATACGGGTGTGTTCCCCTGCTCTGAGCATCCAAAAGCATGTGAATCTGGTATCTTAACTTTCATTTTGGCCATGACGTCATGCTAATCTAGCATATGCGCAGGGGCCTAAGCCTATCCCTAACAATGTGAAGTCCAGGAACTGTCCTGTGATCTGCAGGGGTGCACCAAGCATGCCATACCTCCGGGCGGAGCTTCCGGCCCGGAGGTGGGGATTCCGGCCGGTGGCGGAGATTTAGCCATGGCCGAAATCTCCACCTCCGGGCCGAAAGCTCCGCCTCCGGGCCGGAAGCCCCGCCTCCGGGCCGGAATTTCCGGCCTGAGTGCGGACGTAAAGTTAGTAGTCGTAAATCCATTCTGTGAATACCAAAAGTAGTAAGTGCAGTCTGTGAATACCAAAAGTAGTAAGTTTAGGATTTAGTCTTAAGTTCATTCTGTGAATCGGGCCCTAACACTTTTTGTGTCCATCTGATGGGTACCCCTGCTTGGAGACAGTCCCAGTGCTACCTGTTGTGAAAACCATGTCTTTACCCAAGATGCAGTATCAGCCACTCTTCAGCTGACACAGAGCAGACTCAATACCCCACTGTACATTGGCTGTATCCTAATTGTCACTATTCAAAGGACGTGTACCTTGATGAACAAACAAGCTCTTTAGTGCCCTTTCCTCTCCCATGCCTTGGACATGATATGCATTGCATCACTGAATTCCTGCCACAGTGCAAACATTTTACCCACTACCTGCTGTCCCTTTTTTGTCTTTCGTCCTTACTTTCTTCTCTTTGGTACACTGAGACTTATGTAAAACTGCCACCTCTCACTGTGTGATGGTTCTTTGTGGACATATTGAAGGATTAACTTGGTCGTAGGAACTCTCTCTTTCTGGGGTGTTATAGTTGATGTCTGTCTAGCTTAGCCCATTGGTGTGTGGCTCACTGGAAACTGTGCATCCTCATGTGTATTCTCCTCTCATGGTTCCTCATCCTGCGGGCCCTGTGCACAGTTTCCCTCACATAAGAGGTACAACATGGCTGTCCACGAGTATTCATTGATAACCCATGGACATGTATGGTTTTTAAACAAACTAAGTGAATTACGGCCACCCCTCACTGGCGTGATTGCCGGTGCTTCCATCAGAGGCATTGGAAGTAGGATTACAGGAGGTGCTGCAGCACTCCGCAAAATAGCCATGCTAGAGTTACAAAAGTGAATGAGCAATGCAGATATGTTTTTATTTTATTTTAATCTTCTCACATTTTCTGTTTGTTTAAAGACAGAGGTCAAATGCCAGGTATGTCTTCTGACAAATTACTGCTTTTTCTTTTAGCATAGAGGTTGGAGTTGACTGTTTTTTGTTTCCCTGACTGCAAAGTAAGAGCATTTTTTATGTAAATTTAATTATGTGACAGACTTGCTGCTGTGGAAGGAAAGTCTGTAGGATGTCATTGTTTTCAGCACATTACAAAGTTAGATGCCACTAAATGAACAGTCCAAATATTTTAAAAGTATATCAGCAGTTGAGAAAGAACAAACTGAACGGTTTTTTTTCTCAAAATTCTGAAGTGTAATGCAAACAAAGATTTTAACACGATCATAACAAATTAAGACACTTTCCTCTGTAATGTGAACATGACAAGCATTCACTGAAACCTGATTTTCTCACATAATCATTTGTGCACTGTATAATTTATCAGTAAAACTGCATGCCTGTGCAAATTTAGTGGCCATTTCAATGGAAAATGTACTGTTTGTAAACGACAGTGTGTTACCACACCATGCTTTAGTAATATATTTGTGACAGTTTGCTCCAAAATGCACCAGCAGCTACATACTATACACTTATTTCTCTTGGGGAATGGTTGTGCACTTGTTCTCTGTGTGGTGCTTGAATTGCTGGAAACAGATATGTTGAGACTCTGCATAGTGAGAACAAGCAAGGGGGAATTGTATTTTTTTTTATTTCCCAAAAACGAAGTGCCTCATTTATGAAAAGTGACGCATCGCTTCGAGAAAACAGTGATGCGTCACTTTTCATTGCGCCCTCCATGCGACATGCTGGATGCGTCATATTTACAGTATGACGCATCATGTTGCAAGGAGTTACAGATACGTCAGTATTTCTGACGTATCTGTAGGCGCAAAAATGATGCATTGCTGGAGTGTGTCACGAATGTGACGCAACTCCATCAATGGGTCATTTCATATGGGCATGTCCAATTTCAAATTTATATTTCCACTGGAGTCAATTCAAAATTAAAAACAAACAAATGAACAACACAAAAAATGTAAAATAACACAAAAATAACACATATGTAAAAGTTTTAAATATTACAAAAGATAGAAACAAATTAGAATGTTAAAAAAAGCGAACAAATACCTAGAAAGATTATATAAATAAATTCAAAAATAATTTAAAAACAAAAAACTATTTTTTAATAGATTTTTATAATAAACAGAAACATTATTACATAAATGTAATATTTTTTTATTTCCTACGCTATAACACCACACAATTCACAACCCACATTTATATTTTTTTATGTACCTCCATAATTAACATAATTAATTATCAATTAGGCAAATATTATTGATTTAATTTGTTTTAAAAAAAAAAAAAAATTATTTACTCCCCAAGTGTTGCCCCTATAAAACCAAAATACACACACAAAATAACAATAAACACTTACCATAAATATTTATCAATTGATACATTTATATTGATAATCAACTAATTGTTAATTAATTAAACATAAATTACTTTAAACCCTCTACCCCAATAAACACCACAACCCACATCTAAAAATGATTACACAATTTCCATAACTAATTTTACATTAAGAAATTAATATCAATTAACAACGTATTAATTCATTTAAAATAATTTACTTCCCAGTCTTTATCACTATAAACCCCACAACGTACATCAAAAATTAATTACACCATTGCCATATTTAATTTTAATTAATTAATTAGCATTAATTAACAAACAAGAATTAATTAATTATAAATAAATTACTTCCCACCCTATTCTCCTATAAACCCCACCACTCTAAAACAAATTACACAATTAACATATTTAATTACAAATTCATTCATTAATAATAATTAACAACCAATTAATAAATGTTTAATAATACAATAACTCCCACAATTAAGTAAATACAATATAAATTAAATAAATATTAACAAATAAAAAATATGAATACATTTATTATAATTAAATGAATTCCCACTCTATTCCCCTAAAAACCCACAGCCCGCTTCTAAACAAATGACACAATTAACATAATTGCCAAATAATTAATTAATATTAATTAACTACCAATTAATCAATAATTTAGAATAAATTAATTCCCACAATTAACACTATAAAATCTAAATTAAATGAATACTAATACTTAACAAATCATACTTAAATTATTATTATTAAATTACTTCTCACCCTATTCCCCTATAAACCCACAACCCGCTCCTAAAAGAAATGACACAATTAACATAATTGTCAATTAATTACTTAAAAATCATTAACAACCAATCAATAAATAATTCATAATACATTATTTCCCACTATTAACACTATGGGGTCGATTTCGATACCGGGTCGGACAGCTCTCCGAGAGCTGTCCGTAGCCTTACCGTGCATCTGACACATGCCCGTAGCCGGTCCGTCCTGCAGAGGAAGTACGATGCGCATACCTGCCAAAAACACGACCGACACGTAGGCTGTGATTAAAGCTCCATTCTCCGTCCGAGCTGTAACTCCTAACGCTGAACCGAGGCGCCCGGAAGCAGTATCCATAGCAGTTTCTGGCATGACAAGTACGATGCGTACTTCCTACGCGTTGGACGGGTCGCCACGTGCGGGACGTCACATCATCCGGAAAACAAGCATATCAGCTACTATTTGCGCCACAACTCAATCCACGGCTAAGAGATGGACCAGCCTGCAGCGGGTACGAGACGGAGCTACAAGCAGCGTGTACGACACGAACACATCATGAATCCCATCGCGCAGATCATACCAGTACTCTTCATCTATGACCGGCTCAGGAACCGACGCCGACGGCGCAGGCAGTAAGTCAGACACCTACCACATAAACAAACGACACGTACCCGCAAAATGGTACACATACACAGGGGATCCACATCCTGGCCACTAACAATAGGCCACCATAGGGGATGTATGGCCAGCACCACTACCACCCCCACTCATAGGGCTTATGTTGCCCATCACCCCTGCCATCCCCACTCATAGTGGACCTGTTGACCATCACTTCTGCCACCCCCACTCATAGGGCTTATGTTGCCCATCACCCCTGCCACCCCCACTCATAGTGGACCTGTTGCCCATCACTCCTGCCACCCTCACTCATAGGGGACCTGTTGCCCATCACCCCTGCCACCCCCACTCATAGGGCTTATGTTGCCCATCACCCCTGCCACCCCCACTCATAGGGGACCTGTTGCCCATCACCCGTGCCGCCCCCACCCATAGGGCTAATGTTGCCGATCACCCCTGCTACCCCCACTCATAGGAGACCTGTTGCCTATCACCCCTGCCACCCCCAGCCATAGGGCTAATGTTCCCCATCACCCCTGCCACCCCCACTCATAGGGGACCTGTTGCCCATCGCTACTGCCACCCCCACTCATAGGGGACCTGTTGCCCATCACTACTGCCAACCCCACTCATAGGGGACCTGTTGGCCATCACCCCTGCCACCCCCACTCATGGGGCTTATGTTGCCCATCACCCCTGCCACCCCCAGCCATGGGGCTAATGTTGCCCATCACCCCTGCCACCCCCAGCCATAGGGCTAATGTTGCCCATCACCCCTGCCACCCCCGCTCATCGGGCTTATGTTGCCCTTCACCCCTGCAACCCCCAGCCATAGGGCTAATGTTGCCCATCACCCCTGCCAACCCTACCCCTAGGGGACCTGTTGCCCATCGCCCCTGCCACCCCCATTCATAGGATGGGTGATGCGCCACACATCCATCATACTCCAACATTAGGTATGTCAGCAAAATACATCCCCCCCTAACATCATGACAACAGTGTGTAGTCTGTGACAAATGCCCACAACAGTGATTATGACTTCAAACATACAATGTAACTAACAGCACATGTGTGACCAACAAATGAGTGTGCCCTACACAAGGCAAGCATCACCATAGCACTGTGGCAATGTAAAAAGAACAACCCTCACTGAGTAGAACAGAAGTTAAGTGTGGTCTTCCAAACTGCAGCAGATGTTGAGCATTGTGGGGATGGGGTCTAAACCCCCCTCATCACAGTGACCAAAAGGTAAGTGTCATCATGGTCAAAGCTGCAAATAACAAACAGCATGTATGATCCCTGCTCCCAACACATTAAACACTTCTGTGGCAAACTAGTGGTTGTGTCCCATTACCACAGAGATGTGGTGAGGCTAACAGTGCTGTGAAAACCTAACACACTCTCGGCCATGTGCAGACAAGCACCACACATGGGGGCTGACAATGCATACAGTGTACAATGACACAAGAGCAGAAGTGACCATCACCAAGCATACACTCATCTCGAAAATAGACACACCAATCAAAACAACCTATGTAGACTGTAGGTGTCAGTTCACAAACTCCCATTCCATGCCAGCAATGGCACCTAACAACCAGGATGAATGTGCACAATGACGTGATATGACTCACAGGGACAGCAGTGAAAATCACAGAAACAGCATCCAGACAAAGGCCCACAACAGCAATACCAATGCACTGGTGCAGATGCACAAACACAAACAGGCAACCTCACACTGCACATCTGACACAGCATGTGTGTGTGTGTGTGTGTGTGTGTGTGTGTGTGTGTGTGTGTGTGTGTGTGTCACAGTATCCCCAGGCAACTACACAACACATGAGGGGGGCTGAACCACAGTGACACAGATGTGGACACAGTGCCACACAAAAGTAAACCATCATTGGGACACCCTTAGTGGGCAATCAGGCATTGTGAGATGAGAGGGAGCACAAAAGACACATGTGATACAAGCTGGAATGAACACCAACTAACACAGCAAGAGACTGACACACATCAGCACTACCCCCAGGCACCAGACATTGGGGTGATACAAGCATGCATGACACCTCCACTGTGATGACAAAGGCAGATGTCGTACAAACTGGGAAACCCAGACATGTGTCCTGTTCCACAAACGTACATCACACATACACAAACACAAATCACTCAGCATGTCCCCTCATCCATGGACAAACGGGAGCTAGGGGACCATCCATGCAAACATTTACATCAGTCCAGCCTCAACACCACACACCCTGAACTGCAACAATGTGCATCTGTGAAGCCCACATGGACAGGTGACATTGCACAGGCACCCATGACAAACACAGGAATGTTGGGAGGAACTAAGGTGCACAGACACATCACACAAGGACAGTTTACAACCCTGGGGAATGACAGACATACTGCACAGTATGCGGTACATGGCCATGACTTCAAAGCTCACGTAAACTTCAGAATACCTGCCACAGTCCCTGGACAATGCAGAAGCCAAGGAGAACCACAAGGCACACATGCTGACACCTGCCAACATTGCAGCCCTGAACCCGATAAGTGGGAGCAGTCACACACACATACAAATGTGTCAATCCCTGAAAGGTACCACCTAGGGACAACTACATGATTTTGCAAATAAACAAATGCCTTGGGGAACCCTGACTGTGTCCCATCTGTGTCTGACAACATCATCACCACTCAGAACTGACAAATCCCAATGATGAAACACCAATTAACAGTAGTGTGTCATGCACCCACACATCTGGTAGCCCATGGCAAAGTAGTGGGATGAACCCAGTACCACTGAGCAAGCATCAACAACAGGAACATATCAAGGGAACACTGCCTGTGTATGAACAGGGATGTGGACACACACACATGCTCATACAACACACGCCATGGGCCCAGGCTATGTCACGGGATAACACACTTACTTGAGGGGACCCAACTCCTGTGGAAGCCCAGCTGTGCCAAACATATTCACAGCACCTCTCACTCATGTCTGCAGAACACTTGCTCAGTCAGCCATCAGTTACCACACAAGGAAGGCTCTGGTCACAACAGCCTGGGTATGTGAGTCTCCCCTAAGTCATCTGCACATACTCAAACCATATGTCTAGCAAGTTGCACAGAGGACCCAGTTGGTCCTATTACCAATGATGCCCACACCTGTAGGTCCAGTGGTGATGCGCAAAAAGTTTGTGGAATTGACAAATTGGACAATGGGAAGCACATCATATGTGCATGGGTGCAAGCCAGAGATGCAAATGAAATGTTCACAGAGATGTCCACAAATAGTTGATCATGACACACTCAGGTAGCTGCAAAGGATGACATGGATATCCACCAGAATAGGATACATATCTCATATACCACATGGAGTACCTCAGAGCAACACATCAGTATTCAACATTGGAAACCAAGCATTACAGGTGCAAGGGCATGTTAAACATCATCAACATAATGTACAGCTAAATCAAGTTCACAGGGATAAAGAAAAAAGCTTTATTCAGCATATTAAAAGTTAAACGTCCGTTCAAACAAAAGGCCAATGGCCAGTCCATGTCCAAATGCCAAGGAGTGAACTAGAGTGGCAATAGTCACACGTTGCTTGCCTGCACTGCTAAGAACCGGGGTCATCCCTTCGGAGGGGCATACATGGGGGCAGGCCAGGCACCGCAGGGACAGGATCAGGGCACAGCAGAAGGAGGCAGTGAAGAGGTGGTGGATGCAGGCGAGACACTTGCAACTGCAGTGGAGCTGACTGAAGTGGTGGGTGCTGTCACAACTGTGGGGCACAAGTCAGATGGGGTGAGTGCCGGCACAATTCCAGCGGGCAGATCAGATGGAGATTGGGTCCCCACTACAGTACCCAAGTCAGACGGGGTGTCGTGGACTCCACTGCAGTGCCTACATCCATGGGAGCGGAATGGGGGACAGGTGAGGTCAGCAGGATGGGGGGACACGGTCCCCACATCAGTGGCACTAACCGTCTGACCAGGTGTGGAGGAGCAAGTGGTAGGGGGGATGGTCTTAGCATTTTGGGGATGGTGTATCTGTGGGTGGGGGAACCCGGGGCAGGGAGAGGCGTGGGAACCACTGGAGTGGTGGCCTGGGGGATGGAGGACGGAGACTTTGCCTTGGAGCTGCGTGGTGGCAGGGGATCTTGCGCTTCCGGCTCCGGGGGGACTTGCGGGTGGGGGTCTCAGTCTGACTGCACCTGGGGGAGGGTGTCCGGGTGTGAGGGGCACTCTCCTCTGTGTGTGGGAACTTCCTCTTCCCCTTGTAATCAGGATCTGCTGGGTCGGTGGGGAAGAGGCCAAGGTCACAGAGGAAGAGCTTCTGGGGAGATGGGGTTGCAGGTGATGCAAGGGAAGGGGGCTGGGAGGGAGAGGTATCAGAGGACTGCGGAGTGGTTGTGGATGACTGTGTGTGTGTCTGCAAACCAGCCCCTGCAAAACAGACTTGTGTTTGCATGGAGGACCTTCAGCATCGACGTCTACCCTACATGGATCTGTCTAAGTAAGTCCACAGACTCCTCACTCAGGGCAGCAGGGGACACAGGGGCAGGGGGTGAAGTGCTTGGCACAAAGGAGACATGATCACGAACACGGGAGCCTACAGGGACCTCTGGGATGGGAGCCGATGGGCGGGTGGAGGTGGTGGTGATGGTGGTGGGGACAGCCTCACTAGCTGGGGTTTGGTGGATGCTGACACCCGCCTCCACAAGGGAGTCATCCTCAGAGCTGCTGTGGCCCTCAGCTGGGGGGATGGTGCTGACGACTCCTCTGTGTGGCTCCACTCGCCCTCCGTGCCACTGGGTCCCCCGACTCCTCTCCTTCTGTCCCTGTCAGGCTCTGTGGCTCCTCCTGGTCCGTGGAGCTGTCCCATCCTGTGGCCGTGGATGTATCTGGATAGGAATAGGAAGTAAGAGAACAACATCAGTCACCTGCACCGACTGCACACACCACAGTGAGTTCATCACATCACAGGGCAAGCCCTGGCATCATCAGCTGAACACAGCTCAAAGTGCCAACACTGTTTAGAATAAGCCAATTGTCATTCTCAACATCAACCATGGCACTCATATCCCTCCTTGACTTGCACACATATGTCTGTTGCATGTTGGATGCTAACACCCCAATGTGCCGACATGCACCACCCACACCTCATTTGGACATGCAAGTGAACATGTAGGAGTATGTCACTATACACACAGCACATCTCTTGCTACTGACTCAGCACAGGTGTCCGGATGAAGGGATGGGCAGAGACTCATTTCACATGCTTGTGATGCATTCCAGCAACACACACTATGATGTTCTCATGACCTGATGGGCAATGCCACAATGGGGTGCATGGTGCACTCTTGAACACAATGCAGGATCACACATAGCAAGTTAAATGCCATGGCACTGGGATGCCCAGAAAGTCAGTCAACACTGTCTCCTGTCACAGGGGCAGGGCATCCAGACAACAACAATATGCACTGACTCACAATCCTAACTCAGGGGTAAAGCTAACTCTGCAGATGACCGGCGCACTTGCCCATCCCCTGCAAACAACATATACAGGACCCAGAAGACCCCACATCATGCAAATCAGACACATGAGTCTCTGCAAACACAACTCCCTGTACATTACTACATCACAGTCTGCCATGCGTGTAACCCAGCTGCCTGAAGGACACAGTTGCATACACCATTGTGCGCTGTCAGATGATCACACACCTATATGTCACACAGGTCTTGTCTCTCACAGTCACATCTCAGATGTCATGCTGACCCTCTGAATCATGGTCACCCCAGTTGTACGTAATACCAAGCCACACCCTAATGACACAGAAGCAGACACCTGAGGGCACATGTCAGCACAACCTGTTATTTGATACACAGGAGTGGGAATACAGAGTGTTTCTAAATGCCCTTGAGGAGCCATGACTGGCCAGGTCTACATGAAACCGTGTTTGGCCCTGGACAGTAGTCAGGTGGCTAAGCAAGTGTGACATAGTTGATATACATACTCCTGAGGCCCCAAAATTGGAGTCCCCTGCTGCATGGGTTTGTTTGGAATACCCCAGCCACATGTGGCGAGTCAGACCAGTAATTGGAACACATCTCAAGGGCACACACAGATCACATGTCAGATCTCAGGCATTGGGTGAACAATTGACCCACCCATGAAACACACACCAGAGTCATGGGAACAGATGCTGTCCAGTAGATGAAGCATAGCTGACTGCAGGGACACAGTGCCCCAGACTGTAGGGGCCACACCTGTGGAACAGATGAGGAGGGTGCATCACACAATTGAGGTACCTGAGTATTGGACTACAAGACCTACGTGATGTGGAAGTGTGACCAGGCCAAAAGACTGCAATTGGCATGTCAGACATAGTACACAGATTAGGCATGGACTTACCTCCTTCCTGCTGCTGTCTCGCCTTTAGCTCCCTATCCAAGTCCGGGAAGACCACCGCCAGGATCCGGAGCATGTGGGGGGTCAGGGTCCAGTGTCCGCCCCTCCTGCGCAGAGGTGACAGCTTCAGCTGGACTCTAGCTATCCTCCGGGTCCAGCTCCGAAGGTCCTGCCACCTCTTCTGGCAGTTGCAGACCCGGCGCTTGTAGACCCCCACCGAACGAACAGCCCAGGTGATGGTCAGCCAGATCTCCTGCTTCTGGTGGGCATCAACCTGTGAGGATGACAAAGTGAAAAGTACATTAACACACATGCCCCAGATTTGTGAAGCACACATTTGGATATACATGTCATCATCACAAAGGGAAATGATTTACACAGGTAGTGCAACCATGGGGAAGGAAAAATCACCTGCATGTCTGACATGTTAACAATGCCTGGATAAGCTTGCACCAATGCACTTTAGCAGCAGGACACCTGTTCATTACATGTACCTACACACTTTGGGTCATGAAAGTAGTCAGTGAGAATGCTTGCCACTGGTGTACACACTGCTAGTCAGACAACATGCATAATTAGGAAGGCAGTGGACTGCACACTCACCTGCTCCCCTGGTTTCCCATAGAGCTTGCTGTACTGTGGAAGGAGCCCGTCCAGCAGGGCCTGGTTCTCCTCCTCAGTGAAGGCTGGGGCCATCTCCAGAGTAGGTGCCATAGCAGGAGCCAGAGGATGCAGAGACAGCAGCAGTGATAGCAGGGATGTGGTCCAGTAGCATGTAGTGCAGGCAAGTGAGCTCCCTAGGGGCCAGCCAGCCTTATATCTGTGCTGCAGAGGCAGAATCTGTGCCATGTGTCTAAAGTGATAGGTCCAACACAGTTGCTTTCTATGAATCTGGCCAATCCATATAAATGTAAGACTCGTACACGCCTTCCGCATCGTTCAGATCTTCACCTTCATGAAACACTTGAAATTGCAACATTGTTGTAGGCATCCAACTGAATTTCCAGTGCACAACTCGTACAAGTTTTGAATCCGCATCCGTCTCCATGACAGTCCGGAGCCAATGGGTGCACCCGGCTCGTTCAACTGACTGTACAACGCGTATTTTGAAAATACACATGCACCCGTCTCCATACGATTCAATGGCCAAGGAGTACGCCTGTCTCGGACCATGCCTGCCCGACGCGTATGCATGATAGTCACCCGCGTCGGACCTCATTGCATTCAATGACAAAGCGTACGCACAGCTCAGTAATGACCCGTGCAATGCGTACGCATTGTCAACCACGTCGGACCTCATTGCATTCAATGACAAAGCGTACGCACAGCTCGGTCATGAACCGTGCAATGCATACGCATTGTCACCCGCGTCGGACCTCATTGGTGAGACTATTCTACGGATGCAACACACATTTACTGGCCAGGGACACCTGTGCACACCTACCACACTACAGCATTGGCCACACAGTGTCCCATGAAATGTAAGACTGCATTCCCTGTGTGATTGGGGGGCACAACTGGTTTGTTGGATGGCACTTTTGTGCAGCCACTCCCAGGCTGTGCACATGTGCATGGGGCAGAATCCTTTGTGTGTTGTGCACATTACCACTATGATGTGCAATTGTACAGTAATGGGCATGAGTCACGGACACAGTTTCATGTTGGATATGTTTGGGGCATGTCACATACACCCTGAGTCCAGGGGCTGATGGCATGTACATCACAGTGAGACCTGTAGCCACAATACTGATGTGCACCCACAGTCTGTGTGCATGTTGTGTCTCAGATGTGTCTGATTAAATGTGCCCAATGGGTGGCAGTCTCCACATCCATGTGGTATATGCATCAACCTTGATGGTGTGTGTGTGTCTAAGAGACGTACATGTAGGGCCGGCAGGAACAACAGTGGCCACTACCTGTGGGACTTACGCTTGCCTTGTGGTGTGTACATGATACACTATGTCCATGCCAGTGTCGATGTGGCAATACAGGGACCCTGGGTTTCTGCATGGCAAAGATCTGTGATGCCTGGGAGACATCAGGCCTCACTACTCACTGTAGTGTGTGTTTGGAACGTTGCAGCAGTACATAGGTTGGGTCACACAGCCAGATGATTGCCCATTGCACTACATGGGACTCATGTGGACATGTGGAATTGAGATGTGAGGTGGTGGTCATGTAGGTGACATATGTGTCCATGCACAACACCACACACCTCAGGACATAGTGTAATGTCATGATCTATCATGCACGATTGAGCCTGGTCATGGCCACATGGGTGGATGAACTGACAATCTTCCTTTGTGCATCTCTGTACTGCAGGGCACCAGCTGTCCATCGACCGTTCCCAGACCTTGCAACCATGCAGGCACGCGACTGCATCAGACGGTACCTCTTCACCAGGCCACTGATTGAGGAGTTGGCGGAGCAGTTGGCGCCACATCTGCTACCTGGCTGGACATACCCTACAGCACTGACCCCAGAGGTGAAGGTGATGGCAGCCCTGCACTTCTTTGCTACTGGTACCTTCCAGTATACTGTGGCTACTGCTGGTGATATGTCGCAAACGATGTTTAGTCAGATGCTACGCGATGTCTTGGAGGGGATGTTGCATTTCATAGACCTTTACATCAAGTTCCCTAGCCCAGCTGAACTCCCGGAGATAAAGGATGCCTTTTATACACTGGGGAGGATGCCGAACGTCATCGGATCTATTGATGGTACAAATGTGGCACGGATGCCACCACAGGCACATGAGCAGTCATACCGGAACAGGAAGCACTACCACTCCATGAATGCTCTGGTGGTATGTCTTGCTGACATGTCTATCATGTGTGTGAACGGTTCCCTGGTTCTGCGTACGATGCCTACATTATGAGGAGTAGTCGCATTGCAACGCTGATGTCACAGATGCCAGCTCAGCATGCCTGGCTTGCCGGTGTGTACTGACTGTTTCTCATTGTGTGTGCTTGTCAATGTTGTATTCCGCACTCCTACAAAACTCAGCTACTTGTTCATTTTTGTGTGTGTAGGTGACTCCGGATACCCCAACATGCCATGGTTGCTGACACCCCTCAGGAACCCTGTGACACCAGCCGAGCTGCGCTACAATGAGGCCCATGGCAGATGGGTGATTGAGCGGACATTTGGCCTACTTAAAAGCCGCTTTCGCTGCCTGGACAAGACCGGTGGGGCCCTCCCATATTAACCTGAAAAGGTGTGCAAAATTATCCTTGTATGCTGCATGCTACGCAACATGGCAGTGCGGTAAGCGGTGTCTCTCATCCAGGATGATGATGACCAACCGCCGGCACCTGTGGAGGATCCCGGGCTGGGCCAAGATGCCAGTGATGATGAGGATGAGGGTGACGTCCGCTCACAGCTCATCAACAACTTCTTCAGCTGAATGTGAGTTTCAAGTGTTGTTATGTGAATGTATGGAGGAAGCCTGGAATGTGTTGTGGCAGCTCTGTTGCTGTCTGAGTGTGTCTGTGTGCCACTTGACTGGATGCGTGCAGTGATGTGTCCATTCAGGTGGTGTGTACTCCACAATAGGGTAGTACTGCTAACTAGTTTTTGTGTAGGTTTCTTGCGACATGTTTTGTGCATTTGTATTGCATTTCTCTCCTGTTCTGCTGTGCTTTTGACTGTGTCTTGTGTCTGCCCTTCCCAGGGTACTTTGCCTGTTGTTTGGTCAACACTGACCCCCAACACCCAGAATCCAACACCAGTGTGGAAGTTGTCAATTCCCATCAACTGATGTACCACACATCCCTGGACTTCAATTCTCCAACACTTTGTGAGTGTGTGTCCACTGTTAAGTGGAATTACTGCGCAACTATTGTGGAATAAACGTGTTGCTGGTGTGTAATGAGCCTGTGCTACGCTTTGTTATGTGCGTTGTCTGTCTTCCCACATCTGAGTGACATCTGCTTACCTCACCTGTGGACTTGTTACCACTGACTGGGGTTGGTGCTGTGTTTGTGCATGCCAATGTGTTTTAGGTCAACATCATTGTGTGTGATGAGTAACATGGCCATGGTGAGTATGTGTTGTGGTGCCATAGTGGTGTGTCCCCTCACATGTGTCACATCACCATGACTCACCTTACGTTGGTCACATTGTTGCAGTATTTGGCATGCACTGTGTTGTGTAGCAGATCGACATCTCCCTGAACATGACAAATTGGAATCACAACTGAGGCAAGTATGGTGTACTGGTGAGTTTATTTTCAAACATGTGTGAGGAAAGTGCACAGGATGGTGGGTGCTGTACATTGTTTTTGGAATCCAAAGTTCACATTAGAGTTGGAAGTGCTGGTAGATGGGATGTCCAGAGTAAAGTCCACAGTCATCTGCTACATTCGCCCAACATGAACCCTCCATGTCATGTGGGCGAATTGTGTGCGATTGGACAAGGCGAACGGGTTGCGCACAAAGAATATTGTCCAGAACAGGTTTAGAAGCCCTGGGAGATGTGTTGGGACATCTACCTCTCACATGTCCTTCTTCGGACGACCCCTCTTCTTCCGGGGGGGATCCTCATGTGCAGGCCTCTGCGGTACAGGGGATTCTCCGCCAGAGTCCTCCTCCCTCCCTGTGGCGCTGGCACATGTTGTTGCAACAGATGTTGTGGCCACCCAGGGAGGTGTGGACAGGTTGGTGTTGATCTGGCAGAGGCATTGGAGTATGACCCGATGCACCGCAGTAAGGGCATCCCACTTGGCCTCCATGCGGGCATGGTGGGCGACCTGCTCATGTTGCATGTCCTTGAGGATCCCCACTACCTGGCCAAATCCTCCGGTGCTATCCTGGTACGCAACTAGGATGCGTGCCAGGTGGGGGTCATCATGCAGTCCAGACCCCTCTGCAAGGCGCGTCCTCTGCCTCCCACCCCTCCCAGCACCCCTAGCCACACGGGCAGGACCATCGGCGGGACCCACAGGTGACACTGGGACCCCCTGGGTGGTGTTGCTGGTGGTGTTTGCTGTAGCTTCCTGGGGTACTGTGTTCCTGTGCTGTGGGTGTTCATTGGCCTTGGTCTGTCCGTGTTGTCGGTGGTGCCCTGTTGCTATACAGATGCTGGAGGCGTGGGTACAGTGGGTGCACATGTTGATGCTGCTGGTGCTGTATGATGGCTCACACCGGAGGAGCCAGGTTGGTCGTCGTCATCCGAAGAGGACAGAGAGAGAGTCAGACCAGAGAGCTCAGTGTCCGCCAGAGTTTGGGCCGGGGAATCCTCATTATTTGGTGCTGGGTGCCAAGCACCACCTGTGTTTGGAAGAGACACACAATGTGAGTTATGTTTCTACTTGCATTGATGGTTCATAAACATGACATTTTCTACTTTTCGAACAGATGCCTGCCTGTACACTGATATTGTTGTTGGCCATTTCCCAGCATGACCTTGTGCTCCCCACAACAGAGCCCAGTGTCAGACATCTTGTCAGTCCATTCCCACTTCCTGTGAGGTGAGCATGGTTCAGTGTGAGCTTGCTGGGCCATGTGGGTGGGTGTAGATTGTCTGTGACTGCGACTCCCATCATACTCTTGGCTACACCCCCCTTCCCAGCATGCCCATACTTCCTTCCTCTTGACTCTGCTTCCCTGTGAGGGAGTGTGACAGCAATGGCAAAAATGGCTGACTGTGAAATCCTGGTGTTTGTTTGGCTACAAGTCCAAAGAGAGCCCCCGTGCTTCACACAGCAGCACCCAGTATGGGGTATCTTTTGCTGATATTTCAATGAGGTGTGTGTCAATGCATTCTACCCGGTGAGTTGTGTGGAGATTGTGTTGAGGGGGGGTGTCTCCACATGCTGGTAAATATGGTCAGGGCTGTCAGTCCTCCTTCCCATCATGAAACGTGCTTCCATTGTAGGGCGTGCAAGTTGTCTTTCAGAATGTCAGCCAGTGGTGTCCTGCTTCTGATTTGCACACAACCCCTAGCAGGGCCTTGTGCTTCCACACAGCAGGAGCCAGTGTCAGCCATCTTGTCAGTCATTTTCCACTCCCTGTGATGTGGGCATGTTTCACTGAGGTCTTGATGGGCCAATCAGGAGGGGGAGCATTCTCTGTGACTACAGGCCCCATCATGCTTTTGCATACACTAACTTCACCTGCATCCCCACAATTCCTTCCTGTCAGTCAGCTGCACTGTGAGGTTGTGTGTTTGTGGTGGCAAACTGTCTGGCAGTGTCTATTTAGCTTTGTGCCACTGGCTTGCTCTATTTGTTTGTAGGTTGGTGCATGTCATGACACAGTTCCATGTCACTATAAGATGGCAGGTAGTGTGTTTGTCTGACTGGCATACACATCTTGGATGATTATCTATTGGTTACTATAGCTTTGCATGCGGTGCATGGTTTCACTGTCCCCTTGCCACACAATCTTGGGTATGTTGTTTGTGTACTCACCAGGCTCTGGGATGTCTGTTAGGCCATGGACGTTCTCTGGTGGTAGGATGTCCCGCACCTTCTCCTCCCAGGTCCTGAAGTAGACTGGTGTGTCAGGAGGGCCACCGCCGGTGCACTGACTCAGGGCGTGATCTTTTTCGATGAGTCTCTTGACCCTCCTGCGCACGTCATACCACCTGTTCTGGATATCGTCCTTTGTGCGCCTTGCTGGTGCTTGGGCGTTCACCTTGTCCACAATCCTCGCCCACATCTTTGTTTTCTGTGGCATGGGGGTCCTTTGGACCAATGTACCAAACAAATGTGGCTCTACTCTGATGATCTTGTCTACCAGCACTTCTAACTCACTATCTGTGAACTTTGGATTCTTCTTTGGGGGCATGGTGATGGGTGGTGGTGGTGAGGGATGTGTGTGAGGGTGCAAGTGAGGGTGGGTTGGTGTTGCTTTTGCTGGCTGTATGTGTGTGTGCTTTTGGATGAAGTGCTGATGATGTGTGGGTTATGTGATGTGTGAGTTGTGAGTGTGTCTGTGGTTACTGTGTAATGGTGTTTGCTGCTGGCTGTGTCTCCTGTTTGCAAGGGATGATGGTAGTGATTGTAGTCCTATATATAGTTGGAGTTGTGGGTGTGTCTTTGTCCCATGTTTTTTTATTTGGTATTTATTGGCTTTATCATTGCTTGTTTCGTCCTTTTTTTGTCTTTTTTCCTTTGGGTTTTGTAGGCATGAAGGAGACGTTCATGTGACGGAAACGGACGCTGCTGTTGTCTCGTGCGGGTTTCTCCGCCTCGTTCACGCTGCCTATCTTCTGTGTTTGATACGCGTCGGTCGTGAAGGTCTCTATTGCTTGTGTGCCCGGTTTTCTGTGCGTGTCGGTCGTGCGGCTTGGTCTCTGTGCGAGTTGGTCTGGTTTTACATGCATTGCATCGTACTGCGCGGATCGGACATTGCGGGTACGGGTCGGTGAAATTTGCGTCAGTTTTCCAGCCGGATCACTATTTTCGCTTCGGCTCGGTCGTACGGCTTGTAATTCACTTGTGTTGCATCATACTGCATGGGTCGTACGGCGCTGGTCCGTGTCGGTCGGTATTGGGTCCGGGTCCGGGTCCGTGTCGGTCAGTTCGGTTTGCAGCCAGTATCGGAATCGGCCCCTATGTAATCTAAATTAAATAAATACTAATACACAAAAAAGTAATTATTAATGTATTTAATTAAATTACTTCCCACCCTATTCCCCTATAAACCCACAACCTGCTACAGAACTTAAAAACGCAAAATGTAATTAAGATAAAATTAATAACTACTAAAAATGAACACATATATTAAAAAACAAAACAAATTCTTATACAAAAAATAGATCACGTACTTTTAAAATACATACTAAAATACATAACACTAATTAAAACATCGATATTTTAAACAACTATATTTTTGCAAATGATATTAATAACTTCGATATTTCCAAAAAGGATTTATTTTACCTGCAGGTCGATATTCTTGACTACGATATTCTTCCTGTCAATATTTCTGTATCACAATATTAAACAAGATATTTCTGTATGCCAACATTTTAAACTCGATATTCTGTCTGTGCACCCATTCTGCTGCATGTAAAGGGAGTTATTTACTAAGCAGAGCATAATCAGTCGCTTGGTGCTCGCAATTTGGCGCTGCACCCATACACTTTCATAATGGTAGGTAAACTAAAGCAATGCTTTGTTTCGCTTTGTGACACACCAGCACCATGGCAGAATCTTAGTAAATAACCCCAAAGTTATATTTTAAAGTATACGATTGATGTAAAATGGTGGCTATATTTTCCATTTGTTGAGGCAAATGGTCTAAGAACGAGAATGTAGCTCTCTCACCTGGTGCAAGTAGGGGGAGAGGATGTGGTCTAACGGCTAGGGTAGTCGACGTCAAATCTGGGGGACCAGGTTTGAGTCTCGGCAACGACGCTCAACATTCTGTGATTCTGGACAAATCACCTAATCTCCCCGTGCCTAACAAAAAAAATGAATGTGTTCTTGTATAACACAACTGATGCTCATGTAAAGTGCTCTGATACCTTCGGGTCAAGTTTGTGCTAAAACTCAGGGGGAAAAAAGTAGAGGGCTTGATTTAGTGGATGCTGCCTTGTGCATCTATTTATTTAATTGGTTCCTAGAAAAGCCATATGTCGGCTTACAACTATTTTTCAGCAGTAGATTCAGTATAACTTCATAGGAGAAAGATGGATTGATTTGGGGTTATGGGGGAGGGTGATAGTGTTATGGACTATGGTTAGACAGGTATAAGTTGTTTATGGACCCATGCTTTTAGGAGACATCCATTACATTTAGGATTTGCCAATTATATCAGCTATGTAATAAATTGGATAAACCCACAACTCATTTATGAACAGTAAGGAAAAAACCCTTGGGGGTTAAACTCGTCCTGTTAAAGATACCCCTATAGGATTGATCGTGGCTTGCTTCATCAAGTCCCTCATCCCTCATGGAACATCTGGACGGGCACAGCCTTTCTGGGTGATCTCTTGATATTGTTAGGTATCAGCTTTTAGTAATAAAATTATCTAGGGAGAAGAACCGGTCAGATATTGTATTCATTGGTTTCCCTAGCAAAGTTAAAGATGGTACAAAATGTACAACGAGGAGGTAGGGAGGCAGGGTGTTCTGGTTAGTACTCCAGGGTTACGGGGTTGCGTTACGGCTGTAAATTTTGTACCATTTTTAGGTCGTGCTCGACAGCACATGCGCAGTCTCTTCGATCAGTTTGTGTGTTTCAAGTCCATCCCCTTTTTTGCCAGTGAATTTCATTTGTCTATGTCAGTGTCCTTTAAAAATCCTTGATTGCTAGTGGTCAATCATGTCTCTTTGTCTCTCCTTTTCCTCCTACAGAGCAGAGACTTAGTGCTATCTAATTCTGCTATGGTTCCTTATCTGTTCTTTGAGGGACTTTTTTTTCTTGGTTTCCTCCTCTGTTACTGTTTGTCTGTGATAAGCTTCAGCGCCCTAGCTGCTATCATTCAAATATAGCATTCTTCCTTCCACCTCCTCTTAATGCCACAGTTGTGTTACTGCTGCCTCCCCCACAATGGCTCCTCTACATTGCTTGTATTTTTTTAATTAGGCTTTTTACACTTTACAATCTCCACCGCCAGTTTTGTTTACATTTGGCATGACAAATTCAGGTATTCACCCGGAATCGGATGTTGCGTCAATGTGGAGACTCGAACTCTGCTCCTCAGCTTCAAAGCTGGCAGCTCTAGCTATTACACCACATGGTGTTCCGTTCTCCTCGATGCTGCTTTTCGCAGATGTAGGCATTTTAAGTTCGGGATGATGGCCGTCAGTAATTGCCTCTTTTAACATTAAAATTATGTGACTCACCCAGAATAGCTTCAGCACTCCCTTGACTACCACCCGGTTGTGGAAGACCATTTCAGAATGCACATTCAAGGTTACTATATGAAATATATCCCAAGGAGTAACACTGCAAACACACGCTCACGCCCTGTATTATGATAGGCACTGTGACTGTCACGATGGGGTAAAGGATACTGGATGCTGCTGTACATCACAACAGACGAGGGGGCATATTATCAAGACAAGCGATAAAATTATCGCCGCTTTAGCGGCAGAAAACTGCCACTAAAACGGCGATAATGGGCTTGATAATATGATCTGTGGAATTCCAATTGAAGCTCAGGTTACATGTCCTTCACATCTAACATGGGCTTCAATTAGAATTCCATGGAGCATATTATCAAGCCCATTATCGCCGTTTTAGCGGCAGTTTTCTGCCGCTAAAGCGACGATAATCTTATCGCCTGTCTTGATAATATGCCCCCTCGTCTGTTATATTTGGTGTCGAACAGCCCCGACACCCAACCCCCGTCTCACTCCCTAAATTGTTAAAGGCTTGTTAATGTCATACCGGTTCCAAAGATAATTACATCAAAGTCTGAGAGAAGACTCTCCGCTAACTTGGTACAGTAGGATGGAAATAGAATTAATTACGGAAGTGACGGTGAGTTTCTAGACGTGGGACGCAGTGCGCCAAGGGAGTTGTAGTTTTTTATGACAATCCAAACTATTGGTGCTGTGGGCGCAGCTCCATTTAGTATGAGAACTGCACACTTATGTCTGCTGTTAGGTGCGGATGGTATAACTGGTAGAAGGCGGTGTTTGACAGCTTGGTGCTCAATGGTAAGGTTGTCACTGTGTCTTGTGATTCAACTCGCATTTGACTATGTCAATGATGCTAATTTTATGGGATGTACAATATTGAACATTATGATATTTTTTGCAGTTTTATATAGAGTGAACTTGACCCAAAGGCATCAGAGCGCTTTACACGAGCACCAGTTGCATTACAGACGGACACGTTCAGTTTTAGGCAAAGGGAGATTAAGGGATTTGCCCAGAAACACAGGATCGTCGAGCTAAGGCCAGACTCGAGCCTGGTTCTCCAGCTTCAAGGTCGGCTGCCCTAGCCCATAACCACAACATCACAACATTTTGACGTTTGGTTAAAACTAAGGTTTTATCTGTAACATGTCTCCCAGGAGCTTGTGTTTCCCGGGAAACACAGTGTTCGTTCTTAATTTTAAAATATACTTGTAAATATAAATATAGGTAAAACACATTGTCATTTACATCGCCTAGACCTGTAACACTTGGAAATGCGACACCTATTGCATTGCAAATGCTTGTTTTCTTCTGTGCCGTTTTACTATGCGCACCGAGGTAATCCTCCAACATCAATTTCTCTAGTGGCTTCCTCTCACTGTCTTTCCTCATTTCTCCCCTCTTGATGTCCCTTCCTTTTATTTTATTTGCATTCACAGTCACTGAAATGATAATTAAAAACGACATTTCTGCATCCTAGTCAGGCGAGGCAGAGGATTAGGTAAACAGAATCACACAGATGGTCTGGTAATGTAATTAACTGGTAACAGCACCAGCAGGGCCTGGCACAGACGAGGCACGCTCCGTCGGGGGCCCCACTTATGGAATCTGATGCAGGAGACGTTCCAGAACATTCCAGGTGTGGCGCGGGCGGGGGTGCCAGGACGAGTCCTCGCGGCTCTCCGTACCGCGCGCAAGGCTCGCCGAGAAGGGGGATTAATAACGGTTCTCCACATCCTTATTTTAGCTGTTCCACGACACATTTTTATTAAACGAATATTTGTGTGAGAAATTGGGAAAACCGCAAAAGAAGGTAATTTTTCGCTGCAGGAATTACAAGTCGATTATTGCTTTAGAGAGATGTCTAGCGTACTCCTAAATCAATACTGAAGTAAATGGAACTCAGATTCCCCTGATACACATGAGCACAGGTGAGCGCACCGCTTCTTATTCAAGGACCAGCGACCGTTCTTTGGAAATACTGGAACAGAAATACAAGGACAATATTTTTCTCCTACTTTCGATGCACTTAGCGTTGCGGCTCTTGTTGAATTGTATTTTCATGCCGAAGGTTGGCACGGCTTCTTTTTTGTCTTTGTCCACGGGCCACGTATTGCATGCTGCATACAGGACCGGGCTTGCCAATCGGGCACTCTTGGATTTCTCAGTAGATTGCTACCTTGGGGCTGCTGTCATGGTTGCATGGGGTGCCCTACTTCACCCCGGAGAGTGCCAAGGCCAGTTCTAGATGCAGACCCCCCAGTGCCCACCCCTGTCTCAAATCAGCACCCATTTACCAGAAGCTTGTTCTTCTAGGTAGAAAAACATGAAATCCGTATAACGGTGTCACACAGACAGTGCACATTCCTGTGCACACATTTGCAGGTTTTCATCTGTGGATGGACAGAGGAGACGCACTCAATCTCTGTACGGAGCGAAAACGGAGATGTCCATGCTTCCACCTGTCTCTGCCGCCAGCAGCAGACTGCGCCACTGGCGCTTGGCACGGCAGTGGCTTTGGACAGTTTGTGCAGCTCTGCGTGCATGCAGCCCCAGCCCAGCAGTTCTTGGCGCCCACCGCAGCACGTGCTCATGACAGGACGGGCAGAGGAGGGGAACAGAGAGGAGGGGAGGGAGCACGTTGGCAGTGTCTCTTGTATTGAAAAAGGGCTGTATGTCACAGAACGATTTTCTGACATTGCCATTGTATTGTACGTCACATGCGAGCTGTGGGTTGTGGCATGGCAACGGTGCCATGTATATCTGGTCTTTGTGGCATGTACGGTGATTTACAATGGTGCTATGTTCATGCTTACATTGCGGCGCTGAGAAACTTTCCAAGCCAACGTGGATTATGGCCTAATATGATTCTGTGCATGCCTGGACAGTGTGGATTCTAGAGTAAGAATGTTACTTTTCGGCCCAGGATTTTATACACAATAGGGCAACCCAATATTCCCCCAGGAAACTGAGTAACTATTCAAAAGACAAAACGTCCCTGGAGGGATTACCACCAGTATAATTCACGTTTTCCTGGTCTACTAATCCAACTCTCCATTTATGCACAAAAATCAACTGTACAATTGCATTGAGTGGGAAGTGTTAGAAGTGACAGATTCAACTCATAAACTTAGACACCTTTTTGCCCCCACCACCATCCTGACGGCGATGCTATTCCTGAATCAAGAGAAAGCTGCCTTTTGTCCCCTATAGTGGCCAGGGTGTTCCTATAAATGTAGTAAAATTATAGTCTTTTGCTGTTGTGCAGGGCACACCCAGAACAATGTATTTCAAGATGCTCCTGCGTGATGATGACGTAAAAGGAGGCACTGTGGAAAAAGTAATTGCCAATGAGCACACAACGTGATTAGGTGGAAGCCGGGATTGATGCAAGGTTTTTGTGCAGTTCAGCCACTAATTCCTTCTCCCGATTTAGATCAAAGCCTAATGCTGTGTGTTTAATTATTTGATGTGGTAAATCAGTGCACTATGTTAAATACATATGGGCTATGCATCTTTCATAAGGATTGGTGGTAGTACTGTTTGGGGAAATTGATTTTTTATTACAGAAGATAAAATGAAAACTAGAGCACCCCCTGCCCCCAATCCACCCCCCCCCCCCCCCGGTCAGTGCATTGAGACAGACCATTAGCTCCACATAGCTAAAAGTCTTTATTCATCCTCATCCATTCTTGAATTAATCCAGCCAATCACTCCTCCCCGATCTACGTTTCACTTATTGAGCCATGCAGCCCTTCTCTAATCTCCATCTATCTATTCAATGACTGGACAAGGTTCTGTAATGGCAAATGTTGACAAACGCACCTTATTTGTAATTTGTTTGAAAGGTTTCCTGGGTGCAGAACTCCTCAGAACCCCCTTTTGCAGTGTTCACCCTTGCATGCTTTAGAACGGATGGGAGGTGGTAGTCTGACAACATGTCCTGCTGCCTCTGGTTCCCAGTTCGACCCCGAGTTGTATCCTCTCGCCATGAAACAGCACTGACCTTTGTCTCTTATGGGCTATCATGTCTGTTAGGCTATGATTTGAAGAAGTCATCTGTCAAACCTGAGCGGCATCCATGGCACGCATGACATATGAAAGGGTGATATTCGGAATGCCTGAATTAATCTAAACCACAGGTAATTACTTGGGAGCGCATACCAGTACATATCATGCTGGCATATTCCACATCATGTTATCAGCAGCCCACAAGCTGTGAAATGTCTCTCCTCTGGCACAAAAGTGCAATGGGCTTTATGTTTTCTCAGGTAGGTGGAAGCTGATGGGTATTCCATGTCCTGTGTCTCTGACATCTTACTGTGTTCTGCATCTTGCACGTCATTTCTTTAGAGAGAGATACATGATTTTCTGATTTGGAGAAACAGCGCTTCTGGGTGCTCTGGCAGACCTTGGTGTATTGGGAAATGTCACTTTACACCCCCCCCCCCTCTCCCGCCCCCCATCTCATAACTCCTGTAAACTGTAAATCCTGCAGCTTCTTGGCACTATATTTTCAAAACTGCAGTAATAAAAACAATTATGTTGGCCTCATTTGAGCCGGGTTTGTACCTTTGTTTCCTGAACATTTCCTTGTGGGGGTGAACCCCCAAATCTCAATTGAGAAGGTGTGGATCGCCATATTGTTCCACACAGTTCAATGTGAACATTGTTTGAACATTTGTTTCATCTTTTTATGGGATTTTTCAGTATTAACAATAAATGTTTGAAGATTTTTGCCAGGGCTGATTTTGACTCTGTGTCCCTGCTGGTTGGCTGGATCTTGCATGAGCAGAGATACACTAAGATGATGGGCATTTCTTTAGAATGAACTGCAGAGAATGAACATAGTCTGCTCTCTGTTCACCCATGCAGCTTCTGCCCTTGGTGATGAGTGGCTCCTAAACACCTAACAGCAGCCAGTGCTTCTTGGTCATGTGGCTGTACGCTTCAAACACTGCAGCAGCATTCACTGCCATGACAAACATAAAGCCGGTCCTGAGCCACACTGCACCACTGGCCACTTCCTGAAGGACTCACATGTACCCGGCCTGGAATCACACGCAGCCATGATCCAGGCCTGCATCACCGCTATCTGTCTGTATCTGCTCCTACTGACCTGAGAATAGGTCACTGCCACCCCACACTGAAGGCAAATCCTCTGGAGACCCCTGAAAACAATAATAACAAACATGACCAGATTGTGGGGAGGCCGTCGCCGTTGCATACCTTCAAGGAGCTCAGATGGCATGAAGGGGAGGAGTTGCCGGTCACCCCTTGTACAGGTGATGTGTCCTGCACAGATCCAGTAGGCCCTTCAACAAGACTAAGGACTGAGCAGATTAGATATTGTAAGCATCCAGGACAACAGACTGGTCATAGGCTGTGCATGCACTGCATCCTCTGTTCTTGAGCACACCACAGGACCCATTCAGATCTGCGAGGCTAATTGGCTGGCGTCAAGTGCCAACCAGAATGACAGGGCCTGCCATCACCACATCACAAGTAGCCCAGGCACCTCATGTCAGCCCGATGCAGGTAGGACACTCGGGCCCCAGCCCTTCAGAGCACAGCAAGAAGTGCTACTGATCCTGCCCAGGAAGGCTTTATATGTTCACACCAAAGCTCATCTGGTAGCAATAATGTGTCACGGATGCACCATCACAAGTCTGAAATCCAATACCTTGGACCAGGTAGCAGAAACTGGGGCAAAACGTGGCTTTGCTTCATTGCTCCCTTTTTTGCCATCAGTGACGCTTTCAGGCGAGACAGAGGTGGACAGTACGACTTGAACAGCTCAACATCTGATATTTCAACACCTACCAAGAAACATTCTATTACTGCCACTACATTCCACGTTAAGGGCGATTCAACTTAAAAGTATAAACCATGGTCTGCATAGACTGCTGTCACAGGCATCTGTGCAGGCTTGCGCGTTCAACCACTGCAAACACGGGTGCAAGTATGTTATTGGTGCAGATCGCCACATATATGTCAGTATGTTTGCAGTTGGGCTACACGGTATACGAAGAGCTTACTAAACATTTCCAGGGCACAAAAACTTGAAGAAATGCTAGCCACAAACACAACACGAAGTATGACTCAGCAACCATCTAGGTTTTGCTGACAGGAAACGTGGTGGCACCCCGAAGAAGGCAATCACACCCGCCACGAGGTAACTGCGCCTGCTGACAGGGGGTGCTGTGGGATGTTTGAGCCTATATCCTCCAAGGGTGCTTCTTACAAAACACAACAGGGCACCAACCATGTGACACAGTTCAAGTGTAATGCCTCAGCCAGAAGACTCACTCAGTAAACATAAACCACCGGCCAAATTGGCCTCTAAACTGGTCCAGATTTTTCAGCACCACCCAATATTGAAATCCAACGGCACCGTTCTAAACGTGGGATCTTGCCGCAGCCTCCAAAAGCACAGGAAGAGCTTTGTAGAAACCATGATTTTCACGTCAAGAGCAAACGCTCTCTGAGCCCATCCATCGCAGCAAGAAAGGAAGCAGAGGACAGAATCGGTTTTGATGCTGATAACGCTCTCCATGGTGCTGAACATGCCCCATGATGGAGCACTGTCTCTCGGCACACTGCTGGGATGTAAAGACGCATTCAATCCTGATTAACAGCATGCTGCTACCCTGAAAGTCAAGCTCACAGCCCCTCCATACTGCCTACATCTCAACTGCACATACTAGCCCTGCCAACAATGGATGTTGTTATAGGAAGTCACTCACCGCAATTACAGAAGGCAGGCACAGCCCTTTCATAGTGAGGGGTGCTGCATTGACCCACGCCCTGCCGTAAAGAGCCCACTGCAAGTACTGCTGAGCCAGAGGGGCCCCTCTTAGTGGGAGCGCATCCCTCCTCTTGGCATGTCTGCTGTGGGGTGCACGTGTGTGATGCTGTGTAGGACTGCTAATAGCCGCCTCTTCTTGCACGGATGCTGCCTCCAGTCACTTCTTCTCACTGGGAGGCAGCAGCATTCTAACCACACGTCCGCTAGTGTGCCATCAGTCGAAGCTCCTAGTTCTCCATGCCTCTTGCCTTTGGTACAAGCTGAGCCAGAGGGGGAGGTGCCGACGGCAGCCGCCCGAGGTACCGACGGAGAGAGCGGTGCCTCCTGACGCCTGAGCAGTTGCCAGGTGAGGCGAGGCAAATACCCAGATTCATTCGGGTAATTTCTCCCACACCTACCCCAGGTGCAGGTTGTATGATTTACCCTTTTTCACATTTAAGATGCAGTAGCTCATAATGGTCCTGACGAAAGCTAGGGCACATCCACCCAAAGCTGAAACATGTCGACCAGTTCCAACACAGTTATTTGTTAAAACTGTTACAAGCACTGTTTTAATTTGGTATCAAGGCAGCACTTTAATAAATAATTTTCTGTGCCTTGTTTCCAATTTTATCATATCACATTCACTTTATGCGCACTGCGCACATCACCCCACACTAATTTCTAGAGTGGTTTTTTCATTGGAGCAACATTGCCATAGTTGCATCCGGGACAAACTTTGAACCCTGACCCACGTTTACCTGGTGGCATCCGGTTCTCAGATAAGTCCCTGGTCTCCCAAATGATGAAGCAAGCCACTGTAAGTGGGTGATGGGAACCTTTGATGCATTCATAGATCTTCAATGCATGCACATATCCAGTGTGATATTTTGGTAGGAATACATTCGTTGTTTAGTAGTGATGGTGTAGCTGTATGAAGGTCACCTAGCCTCTTAGACTCACAGTTTTCTTTGTACTTAGATTTAGGATTGGGATTTTTTACTGTTTGAGTCTCTAAATTTATATCCCTTAGACCCTCCACTCTTTTTTGAGATTCTTTTTATTGAAGACCACCACCAGCCACAGGGAGGGAGGAGGAGGAGGATTCATCCGACGGAGCATCGTCAAGGCCTGCATCTGAGGGTCCCCTGAGGAAGGTGGGTCATCCACGGAAAAGACCGTGAGAGGCAGCGGACCATCCACATCTCCCAGGTCACCTGGTCTGGCACCTGGCCTTCATGTGCGACAGCATCACCTCATTGACTGACATCATCTGCCACATGGACCTGCTGGTCACAGTCTGACCAATGATGCCAAACACCGTGGTCTGGACTCTGATGACTTCAAATGCCAAGGATCCCATCTCCCCCTGTGAACTTTGGATTCTATGGTCCCTGCATAGCACCTTTTTCTGTGCACAAATCACGCCCCAGAGCTATAAATAAAAAGTAAGACATGAAATTTTATGTTGCAGTCATTTAGCATGAGTCCACAACATACGTGTGTGGATATGTCGAAGTATGCCTGAGTGTGGAACAAACTCCAGCCATCCATACACTTGGATCTGAGTCCGGTCGAGGACACACATGGGTCACAATGTATCACAAAATACAGACATGGAGCCCAATACTCACCTGTGATGGGCTCAAGCTGCTGAGGGGGTGCTTGCAATACTGCTCAGACCAATTTGGAAGAGTATCATGAAGGTGTAGAGGTCATGGGTCATGTTGATGTGCCCGGGGAGGGAGTCCCAGGTCTGCTTGGCGAGGTGGGAGAACTATCTCCTGCATGCAGTTTTTCTGTGGATGTGATGAATGGTGGCCAGGGCAAGGTGGGCTGCATGGAGTTGGGCCAACGGGGTGTTGGATGACAGACATCCCAGGTCGGTGTTGGGTCTGGGGTTGTGGACTGCCTCCTGAGTGTGGTTGAGGAGTCTGAAGGTGATCCTGCAGCACACAGTGAGCCATTATACCTATATCAGGTGGAAGGTGATGTGGCTGGGGCGGGGGATGTTGCAGATGAGGTGTGCGGATGCACCCTGGATGTGGACAACTTCTCCTGCAGTTTTGCTGTTGTTCTCCGTAGAGGCCAGTGCTGTAGTTGAGCCGGCTGGTGTTGTGGACCAGGGGGACGGTCTGTCTTGTCTTGGAGTGGATCCATCTGTGGGTCATTTACAGCATGTGGAGGGTGTTGCAGCATGAGGTACAGATGGTGGTGAATTGCATGGTAATTGTGAGCGATGGGTCCATGATGAACACCAGCTTGCGTGCGTGGCCACTGGGTGCTGGTGCGGTGCACAGACCAGTGGGACACAAGGAGTTGACCCAGCTGTAAGGGGACAATCCTCAGATGATGACCTCTGTCCTGTCCAAGTCCAGCCTTCAGGTGGCCGATGTTCAGCCATTCCTCAATGGATCTCATGCCTTCTTGAAGTTTGGATCTGGCAATGGCTGGCTATTTGGTGAGTTTGAGGAGCAGCTGGGTGTCAATGGCATACGAGATGATGATGAGGTCGTGCGCGCATGTGATGGTGGAGAGGGGGGTCATGGAGACATTGAAGATCGTCACGCTGAGAGAAGAGCCCTGTGTCATGGGCCAGATGACCCCAGTGTACTACATGTTGCAGGGTGGAGGCAGACTCCCTGGGCCTTGCTGGTGAGCGACTTTCTGATTTAACCCTGGGCCCTCCTCTGGATACTAGTGCTGGAGATGTGTGAGCTGACAGTGTGGTAGCACATGGTGTAGAATGCCATTGAGAGGTCAAGGGTGGTGGCCTCACCATTGTTGAGCATGGCAAAGTTGTCGTTGGTGGTGGCAATGCTGACGGTCGCAGTGGTGTGATTACTGTGGAAGATGGTCTGGTGCCGGTTGCCTGAAGATGGTTGCATGGAGGAAAGTTGTCATTTGCTTGCTGAGTGTCTTCCTGATGAAATTTGCTGGGCAGGGAAGCAGGGTGATGTACCAGGAGATCCTGCGGTACTGCCGTCCATTGTCTAAGAAGGGCCTGGGTCTCTGCAAGCCTCCTGCACCCATGGAATGTGGCAAACTCAAAGGAGACATTCAGGACGCGCTGGACGTGGGCTTCAAGGATGTGGAATGATGTGGTTTAGATGTTGTGTGGGAAGGGGCCTGATGGAGAGCCAGAGTGTATGTTGCACATGAGCTAGGTTGTATCATTGCTGCTGATGGGAGTCCATATCCTGATGGGGGTTTGTCCTGCAGATAATAGTGCTGTCTGCCTCTGGGTGCCAAGGCTGTCGTGTCTGCCCATGAGCTTGCAGTGGTACAAAGTTGCAAGGGATGTGATCTGCCTTGCAAGGGTGGGGTGTCTTGGATGGAGATCTGCTGTCAGTTCACTCACAATGCTGATGAGCTCCTTGATGTCGTGTGTTTGGGTGTCTCTGCACTATCTGAAGGGGTAAATAGACATAATATCGAAAAAAAAATATCGAGTGGACAGAATATCGAGTTTTAAATATAGAATGGACAGAATATCGAATTGCCAAAATATAGTGGTGAAGAATATCGAAAAACAGGTAAGAAATATCGATTGCAATAATATAGAAGTAAGTAATATCGACAGTCATAATATAGTTGTTAAAAATATCGAATTTTTTATAGTGTTTTAAGTGTTAGTATATGTGTTAAAAGTATGTATTAATATTGTAATGTATGTTAGTATATTTTTAAAGTAATGAATTTTATGTTATTTTATTTTTGTGTAATTTAATTCCGTAGCGGGTTGTGGGTTTATAGGGGAGTAGGGTGGGAAGTAATTTAATTATAGTACATTAAATAATAATTTATAGGAATTATTAATTATTTTAAATTTAATTTTGTGTTTTACTTCTGTAGCGGGTTGTGGGTTTATAGGGGAATAGGGTGGGAAGTAATTTAATTGTTATTAGTTAATTATTAATTGGTATTGAAAATTAATTGGTTGTTGATTAATTATTAATTGGTAAATAATTTGTATTAATTGGTAATTAATTTGTATTAATTGTTTAATTGATAATTATGTTAATTGTATTCATTTAATATTTGTAGTGGGTAGTGTGTTTATAGGGGAATATGGTGGGAAGTAATATAATTGTAAATAATTAATTATTTAATTGATGTGTGTATATTGTTAATTAATATATCTTTAATTTAATTTAGCGTTTTACTTCAGTAGCGGGTTGTGGGTTTATAGGGGAATAGGGTGGGAAGTAATTTAATTGTTATTAGTTAATTATTAATTGGTATTGAAAATTAATTGGTTGTTGATTAATTATTAATTGGTAAATAATTTGAATTAATTGGTAATTAATTTGTATTAATTGTTTAATTGATAATTATGTTAATTGTATTCATTTAATATTTGTAGCGGGTAGTGTGTTTATAGGGGAATATGGTGGGAAGTAATATAATTGTAAAAAATAAATATTTAAATAATTTGTGTATATCGTTAATCAATATATTATTAATTAATGATTAATTGGTATTATTAGCATTTATTAATGTTTGTTATTGAAAAACAATTGGTTGTTAATTAATCATTAATAGGTAATTAATTAAACAAAAATATATTGGTATTTATAAATAATCAATTATTAAATCTTGTGTGATTGGTAATTAATTGTAATACTTGTTTTGGTATTAATAATTAATAAAATTTTAACAAAATATTAATTTATTATTTTCCCTACTTTTGCACTTACTTGAGTGGGAATAGTAATTTTTACCCCTACGCTATCCAATGCTTTCCCTATTATTGCACTCTCTGGAGTGGGAATAGTAATTTTTACCCTACCGCTATCCAACGCTTTCCCTACTGTTGCACTCTCTGGAGTGGGAATAGTAATTTTTATCCCTGCGCTATCCAATGCTTTCCCTACTGTTGCACTCACTGGAGTGGGAATAGTAAATTTTACCCTCCCGCTATCCAACGCTTTCCCTACTGTTGCACTCTCTGGAGTGGGACTAGTAATTTTTATCCCTACGCTACCCAACGCTTTCCCTACTGTTGCACTCTTTGGAGTGGGAATAGTAATTTTTACCCCTACGCCATTAGACGTTTTCTCTACTGTTGTAATCACTGGAGTGGGAATAGTACATTTTGAACTCCCGCTATCCAACGCTTTCCCTACTGTTGCACTCTCTGGAGTGGGAATAGTAATTTTTATCCCTACGCTATCCAACGCTTTCCCTACTGTTGCACTCTCTGGAGTGGGAATAGTAATTTTTACCCCTACGCTATCCAACGCTTTCCCTACTGTTGCACTCACTGGAGTGGGAATAGTAAATTTTACTCTCCCGCTATCCAACACTTTCCCTACTGTTGCACTCTCTGGAGTGGGAATAGTAATTTTTACCCCTACGCTATCCAATACTTTCCCTATTATTGCACTCTCTGGAGTGGGAATAGTAATTTTTTCCCTCCCGCTATCCAACGCTTTCCGTACTGTTGCATTCTCTGGAGTGGGAATAGTACGTTTTTACCCTCCCGCTATCCAACGCTTTCCCTACTGTTGCATTCTCTGGAGTGGGAATAGTACATTTTTACCCTACCGCTATCCAACGCTTTCCCTACTGTTGCACTCACTGGAGTGGGAATAGTAAATTTGACTCTCCCGCTAAACAAACGCTTTCCCTACTGTTGCACTCTTTGGAGTGGGAATAGTAATTTTTATCCCTACGCTATCCAATGCTTTCCCTACTGTTGTACTCTCTGGAGTGGGAATAGTAATTTTTACCCCTACGCTATCCAACGCTTTCCCTACTGTTGCACTCACTGGAGTGGGAATAGTAAATTTTACCCTCCCGCTATCCAACGCTTTCCCTACTGTTGCACTCTCTGGAGTGGGAATAGTAATTATTACCCTCCCGCTATCCAACGCTTTCCCTACTATTGCACTTACTGGAGTGGTAATAGTAAATTTAACCCGCCCGCTATCCTACGCAGAAAATATTGAATAGGTTTAATAAATATTACGTTAATATATATGTATTAATTATTTTTTTTACTTACATTAATTATTTATTAATTTTAATGTTATTTAAGTATTTTTAAGTATGTGTCAGTTAATTATATGTATTATTTCATTAATTTTACATTACTTTTAAAACATTTAAAAAATTCGATATTTTGACTAACTATATTATTTACAACGATATTTTGGATTCTATATTTTTGTACTTTCCTGTTTGGAGATAGGGAGTCGATATTTTGGTATTCTATATTTTGGCATCAATATTTTTGTAAGTCTATATTTTTGTAGTCGATATTATGTCAGTGATCCGCCTGAAGGATCTCCACTTGTCCTTGTTGATGATATGGTGATGGCTGTGTGTGGTGTTTTCCAGGGCTGTAAGGCAAATGATGGCACTTTGTGTTGCAAGGTTTGCACAAGAGTCCGGCTAAGTCTGTAGGAGTCCAGTAGGTCTGCCTTGTCCCAGGTGCTTTAACTGTTGTTGTGCTTCACAGGAAAGTCCATCAATGTGGCAAGATTGTTGGATCAGTTGCTGATCCAGTGCGTGAGGTTGCAGGGTGTGGCGGGGGTGTTGTTTTGAGTGTCCCACACAGCTTGTCTGTGGTGACTTACATCAAGCATCTTTGGGGGATCGGTAGCGGGGTGTGGGGCAGTGTGTTGCTTGTCGGAGACGTGGATTCAAATGTTGATGGACCAATGATGGATGGTGGTGTGGTTCCCCTCCAGCAAGAAGTTACTGGCCCCCAGCCACATGTAGCCCATGGAGGTGAGGGCGTGCGTGCAGATGTACCTGTTGATGGCTTAGCGGAATAGTGGATGTAGGCCTGCAGATCTGTAGAGGAGTGTTATACTGAAGGTTGCCATGGAGTTGCTGCAAACCCGGATTTGTGACTCTGAGGGTGTACTTGTGAATAAATAGCAATTCATCCCCTGGGATTGGTGTTGCCGTCCCTGCGGGTGGTCTTGTATCCGTCTGAGATGGCAATGAGGACGTCATGTGCTGCGGATGCTTTTGTCCAGGTTACTGTCATGAAGGTGATGTGTGGGGCTGTTGTGATGAGGAGGTAACAGAGTCCAATGGCGTGCTGGTGGACGGAGCGGGTGTGGAGTAGGAGGCACATTACCTGGTTGTTCTGACAGGGTCTTGTAGGCTGGGCAGCGCTGTGTAGGCAGTTGAAGTAGTACACTCAGCATGCGAAAGTGTCGTGTGTGTGCTTAGGGGTTGCCTGATAGCAGGAGGATGATTGTCACGATGACATTGCTTGGAGAGTGGCTGCAGCATGAGCCTGTTGTGTGATGTGGGTCATGCAAAGACAAGAGGGTCGTGCACTGTGCATGTTGCAGGCGCAGACATTCCTGCCTTTGGGACGGCGCTGGGGCTACAGTGGCACAGAAAAGCTGCTGCCTGCATTTCGAATGGGTGGAGGGGGAAGGGCAGAGCATTTTTGAGGCGTGGGGGTTGCAGAATCAGGGCACTCGGTGGGGCGGTGCCGCAGGTGAGGCAGCAGCAGGCGGAAGGGGTTAGAAATTAGGCAAAAAGTAGCACACAAAGACAAGGTCTGAAAGGCACAGTGCAACAGCTGTATGTAAAGGAAGGAGTGTTAGGATACTCATGGGTCACTACGAGAAAATGTATAAATAATCACCATAAATTACAGCCACTGGATCAGGCAAAGAAATGCGGAGATGCGCACAGGAGACACACCATCAGCAGGCGTTCACGTCCCGTTGTGGGGAGCAACCTGCACAAATACATACCCAACCAGGTACTTCATGCACAATAGAGATCATTAGCCATAAAGCACTGCATGCATGTTGCCAAAGTACACATTCACACAGATGCTCAATCTTTGACAATTATGCCATAGATGACGCATGCAAACTGTCAAGAGAGCTGCAGTGACAGAGATGAGGCACTTTGGATTGTGCTGAACACCTTTATTCCACATACACACACAAAGGCATATTAACAGACTCACAGGTCAGTTGACAGAACATGTGAGACATACGCTGGACACCCCCTTAACAACACGGATGATGTAAATCCCAATGAACTGACACACAAGTTAAGGGGATGAGCCAAACACATCCTGCTGCACACGGAGAGGCTGCAATTCCCCATGGAGCCTGTTGTTGTGATGTCCCCCACTATGTCCACCCGTAGCATCTGCAATGTTTCAGAGGCAAGGTTTACACACATTGATGCCTTCATCAGATGCCACACTCCACTACAGATGACTGTCAAGAAGGGTGACTATCATGTCATGGGAGTGATGATACATGTTATATGCTCCATGGTGAGAAGACATGTATGCATGGTACTACAACATGCACAGAAGCAGTCCCCACATATTCCAAACCCGTACCACCACAAAAAATCCTTGCTGCAAACCTTACCAAGACTGACCTTTCCACATGTCCGTGCATGGAACGCTGATTCAGCACACGTTGCAATCCTCATGAGGAATAGCAGGAGGACAACGATGACACGAGCAGACAACAGGCGCAAAATACCTGGGAATGACAGACACACAAGAAGTCACCTAAAACAATTCTCACCGCACACATGGACATTTACCAAACATGAACAATGTTTGACACATGTAAATTGCAAAGTAAGTCTCTCCGCATAACTGTGTGGCATGACATCATCACTCGAGTGACGCTTCAGAACACACATCCAAGTCACTTTGCATTCAGTCAGCTGGACACACACATTGCAACACATGCCACTCAATGCTACAAGCTTGCACACTCATACCCAGTGACTCACCATTATGAGAAGATGTTGCGTATGAGCTGACTCCGGATATCATCCTCCTCCTCCTCCTCATCACTAGCCTCGTGAGCAAGCCCTTGATCCTCCACGGGTGAATTTTCCTGCTCATCCGGATCCAGGATGAATGGCACTGCCTTCTCAACTGCTATGTTGCGCAGCATGCAGCACACAAGTAAGATTCGGCAGACCTTCTCCTGGGCATAAGGGAGGGACCCGCCTGTCTTGTCCAGGCACCGGAATCGGCTCTTCAGGAAGCCAAACGTCCTCTCAATCACTCGCCTGGTCTGCCCGTGTGCATTGTTGTACCTGTGATCTGCAGCTGTTCTTGGGTTGCGGAGAGGTGTCATTTGCCATGGCATGTTGGGATATCCAGAGTCCCCTACATGGAAACATCATCTAAAAAAGTGGGTCAGGAGATGCTGTAAGAGCCAAAGATACCGCAACACACAGGACAAACAGAGTATATCCACCAACAAGACATGCTCGTTTGTTGTGCAGCTGCAGCATCATTTGTGGCACCCTGCTATGCCTCATGATGTAGGCATTGTGTGCTGATCCTGGAAAACGTGCACAGACATGGGAAATCAGCATGCTAGCAAGACACACCACAAGGGCATTAATCGAGTGGTAATGTTTTCTATTGCGATAGACTTGTTCCTGTGCCTGTGGTGGTACCAAAGCCACATGTGTACCATCAATGGACCCAATGACATGGGGCATCCCTCCCAGGGCATATAATTCACCCTTGACATCTGTCAACTCCTCAGGAGTAGGAAATGTGATGAATTCATCAAGGTGCTCCAACATGGCTGCTAAAACATCATGCAGGACACGGCTGAACATTGTCTGTGACATGCCACCAACATCAGCTATGGTGAATTGAAACGTACCTGTGGCAAAAAAATGTAGGGCTGCCATCACCTTCATCTATGGGGTCAGTGCAGTAGGATACCTGTGTCGCGGTTGGAGGTGTGGTGCCAGTCTGTCGGTCAAGTCCTCAATCAACTGTTGAGTAAATCTGTAACGTCGGATGCAGGCACGTTCCCTCATGGCACCCAAGTCTGGCATTGGTCTTGGGACAGGCGGTGCCCTGCAAGACATTGTTTGTAAGAATGAAGATTGAGAGTCTGCCAACATCAATATCAATGAACAGAGCACATGCTACACTGCTAATTAACATCAGGTAACTATGGAGTCGGGTGTGTGCAATACATCCAGGACACATATGCCAGCTTGCTGGCACTCCTACAAAAAGCCAGATACACCTGTTGATTGTCAAGTCTACACGACATGCCCTGAAATGAGTTGGTGGCCAGTCTGAGGGAAGAGCCACAGATATCACCGGAGTGACACACAACCACATAGCTGCATAGGAAGGATGTCATCTCATCCACACAGCTGACTGCAAGGCACACGCACAGGTCACAAGGAATGTCAAATGTACATATCAAACACATTACGATGAAGGGGTACACGTGACAAGAGAAAGACACAGCCATTGAGACAACGCAGACATGTATGACTGGGAAAATATGATGTCTGATGCACACAGACCCTACAGCAGTGGGAATCCACATGGGGCATGGTGTGCGTAGATGTGTCCCATGCCCATCTCCACACAGACCCATGTTGGATGCACCAACAGCAGATGCAGTTGTCGGAACACTGACATCAAGCTCATGGGAACACCTGACACACACCTGACATAGTCACAAAGGGGCACGCAGATCGTGACATGTCAGTTGATTGAGTGTCCCTGTCCCTGGCATCAAGAGACAGGTGCGGGTGGTGATGACTGTGCCATCCCGCTGCTGCTGTGCATGACACAGTTGGACTACAGACACACATGTGGCAAGTGGCAAGATGATGTGTGCCACATAGTGCCCCATCACACATGACATGTGTACACAGGTCATCACACATCAATTGTGCAACTAGATGAGATGACCTATGCAATATCACTGGCTGCCACACCTAGGGCCTGGACATAACAGTATGCAATGACAAGTACTTGATGGACATACTTGTGCGACTGGTAGTCCTCCATTCCTGGCATGTGTATGCCTGTATTACCATTGTAAGCGTGTGAAATGCGTACCCGTACGTGTATGCACTAGTAGTACACGTATGTGTACTACTATTGCGATCCCCTTATGGGTATGCACTTGTAGTACACATACGTGTACTACTAGTGCGTACCTGTAAGGGGATCGCAATAGTAGTACACGTACGTGTACTACTAGTGCGTACAGGTACGTGTACTACTATTGCGATCCCCTTACAGGTACGCACTAGTAGTACACGTACCTGTATTACTAGTGCGTACCCGTAAGGGGATCGCAATAGTAGTACACGTACCTGTACGCACTAGTAGTGTACTACTATTGCGAACCCCTTACGGGTACGCACCAGTAGTACACCTACGTGTACTACTAGTGCGTACCCGTAAGGGGATTGCAATAGTTGTACACGAACGTGTACTACTAGTGCTTACCCGTAAGGGGATCGCAATAGTAGTACACGTACCTGTACGCACTAGTAGTAGACGTATATGTACTACTATTGCGATCCCCTTATGTGTATGCACTAGTAGTACACGTATGTGTACTACTAGTGCATTCCCGTAAGGGGATCGCACTAGTAGTACACGTACGTGTACTACTAGTGCGTACACGTACGTGTCAAACGCACTGTACAACAGGTGCCGTAGGGGTACGTGTGAAACGCACAGTACCTGTGTGTGGATTTAAAAATTACACAGGGGACACATAAGGGACAAGTTTTAGGCCATAAATGCATGCTGGTTGTCATGGATACCGAGTTTTCAGTTGAAATTTGTCCATCAGGTGTCCTGGAAAAGTCAGTTGGCCGCAAAATACAATGTTGCAAAGTGGTTGTTAACTTGACATGATGCTCAAATTTTGAACGATGCAAATGCTGTCACTGGTGTATGTTTAAAGGGATTGGAGTAAACGTATGATGCGAATGATTCAGACCAAACACTATGTACTCCTCAAAATGAATGCACCTCAGCAAGACAGATATAAGGCAGCCAGAACCCATGAGCGGGCACTTGCCTGTAAAACTCAAGAGTCGACAACACTGCTGCTGTCTCTGCTTCCTCTGGCCATGTCATGTGCTGTGGAGAGGGCCCAGCCATTCACCCAGGAGGAGAATGAGGCCTTGCTGGACGTACTCCTCCCACAGTACACCAGCCTGTATGGGAGACCAGGGGAGCAGGTGAGTGCTGACTCCACTACCTTTGCCTATGCACCTGTTGTGTGACAATCAATATAGTGTTCAGGTGGGACACACATGCAATGTCGTTTAGAGTGAGTCCCGGGGTGGGGAGGGGTCATGCTTATGGCTTACATGCAGAGCATGATGTAGTTCCTGTGTGCACTCCTCACTTGAATAGTGCTTACAGTGACTTTCACTGCATAGTGCACAACACATTCAGCCTGGCAAATCCTTGGTGGCTTTTTTTCCTGTTGTCCTGAGGTGATTCAGTGGTCCCCCCGGTGTGACAGGTGACTGTACCCACACATGTGTATGAGTTGAGTGGACCTGTGGTGAGAGTGTCCAAATGATGTGTACGGCCTCATGGACATTGATGTGTGTGAATGTTCCTTGTCATGTGGGTGAGTGTCTATGTGAAGTGTTGCACCACAGCTGCATGGTGGAGGCAACAGATCTACCCATCTGATGTGACAAGTAAGCCGTGCTTTGTGTCTGACTTGCAGAGCTAGCACGACACCTGTGACTCCCCACTGGTAAATGGCACATGTGCAGAGTGAGGGTTGTATCCGCTAAAGTCAATGACAGGTGAGTGATCTGTGCCTGGGTGTGTCTGTCTAGTCTGCTGAGGGTGCGTCAGTGGAGTGGGACATGTGACTGCTTGGCACGTGCTGGCCATCATCCTGCTGTTGCATGTGCTGCACAGTGTGTGGCATGATCAGTGAGTGTGTTGCACCCCTCATGCCACCTGTTGACTTTCAATGCCATGTAGTGCATTGGCGGTTGCACACAGGGCTATTGCTTGTTGTGAATGAGGCAATTCATGTCAGCATCCTATGCCCTGTTCAACATTTCAAAGATGTTCTAATGTGTGTCCCTGGGACATGGAGCAGGTGTATTGATGTTGTGTCACTTTGTCATCCTGACAGGTAACTGCCCACGAGAGGGGGGTGATCTGGAAAAACATCGTCAGGGCCATGAGATCTGAGGGGGAGCGTAGTCGGCAGCTGCCACAGGTCCGCAAGAGGTGGCAGGACATCCGGTGCTGGACCCGGCGGATCGCCCGGGTCCAGCTGGGGCTCGTCCTTCCTCGCCCCCACAGCGGCCGCCGATGCCTGACCCCCCACATGAGACGTGTCCTGGCGGTGGTCTTCCCTGACCTCGATAGGCAGTTACAGGAGAGACTGCAGCAAGGAGGGGGTAGGTACATGGCTTTTGGTCGTGTTATGTGTCGCCAGCTTTTGAAGTGCTCTTTCGCATGAATACACTCCCAGAGTTGATATGTGCAGTGCATTTTCTGTTCCCCAATGTCACCTGGGCTCTTTTTCATCCCTTCCCCTCCTTGACATGTGTCTCCTGATCTGTGTGTAATCACATTTGCACATGGTCATCTAGGGTGCCAGTAAATCTAAGTGCACATAGCTTTCTGCATCATGTTGGAGGGTGGTCTGTGACTTGTGTTGGTACCTTGCCTGTGCCTTGACCTGTTCACTATGTTGGGGGTGCATATTTGTTGTCACTAATGATGATTCTCAACATAGGAGTGTGAGCTTTTAACTGAACCCCCTTGCAGCATGCATGACCAATGTTGTGGCCTCAGACATGATGTGCATGGTACAAATGACATAATTCAAGTTGTTACTTTAAATAAATTGTACCTTGGCACTCACAGCACTTGTCAACAGTTCTTCATGTTTTAAATGTGGTAATGTGATGATTTGTGTTAAGAACAATGATGTGCCTGCATGAAAGATATTTTCCAAGGAAGTGCACACCAAACGGCATTTCCACTTTCATTGAACACACTGGCACCTTTTCAAAGAACAGAGGAACAGAGGAAAACTTCCTAAAAGAAATAGATCCAAAGACTCCTTATTTTTATATCCTCCCAAAGGTTCATAAAAACAAAAATCCACCACCAGGAAGACCAATCGTCTCCGGCATCGGTTCTATCCTAGAACCACTCTCCAAGTTCACAGATTATTTTTTGAGACCGTTGGTACAAAAAATGCCATCCTACTTAAAAGACACTCAGGACATCCTTCGAAAACTTCAATCTTTGAGGTTTGAACCAGCAACAGATCTCTTAATCACATTAGACGTGGAAGCGCTGTATACCAGCATTCCACAAGAGGCTTCCCTTAGAGTGATTGAGAAATTACTAAAACAAGAAACTTGGTCTGCAATAACACCAATCAAGTTCGTGGTGGACTGTGCAAGATTAGCCCTAACTAAAAATTATTTTGAATTTGAGGGTGAATATTTCCTACAAACCCACGGAACTTCCATGGGCATGACCTGTGCCCCCAGTATTGCCTGCCTGTATGTCCATGATTTTGAGACTACGTTCATTTACAATGAGACGAATCCATACCAGATGAATCTGAACGTTTGGAAAAGATTCATAGACGACATCTTTATAATTTGGAGAGGAGATGAAAATGAAGCACAAGATTTCCTAACATGGCTGAACGCCAGGGATGAATATCTGAAATTCACCATGACCCTGAAAAAAGACTCAATAACATTTTTGGATTTAAAAATCTGGGCAAGCGAAGGGATTTTGGAAACTGAAGTTTTTTACAAACCAACGGATGTAAATAATTTACTAAGGTATGACAGTTTCCATCCCAAGGCTCTAAAAGACAATCTGCCGGTGGGACAGTTTTTACGATTAAGGAGAAACTGCTCAGACAAAGCTAGATATGAAATTCATGCAAAACAACTATCTGAGAAGTTAAAGACTAAAACATACCCTACGAGACTCATAAAACAAGCCTACAAAAGGGCAAAAAACAACAACCGAGAAGGACTTTTGGAACCTTCAGAAAAATCTGAACAAAAAAGAATTGTGTGCGTTACCACGTTTGGAACAGAATCAAACAAAATAAAAAGAATTGTCTTACGGCATTGGAAGACCTTGAACTCAGGGGGCCTAAAGTTGGAAAAAACGTTGTTTGCATTTAAAAGAGGGAAATCGATAAAAGACTCTGTCGTCCATACTCGCCCGAAGCAACTAACAAAGCGAGGACAACAAAATACATTATGGAATCTACCAGAGGTGGTAGGACATTTCCAATGTGGATCGTGCAATGTATGTCGGCTAACAAAAACCAGTAAGACGATCGATGTGGGTTTACAAACCCCCTGGGAACAACGCACCTTCAGTAATTGTAACAGCAAGAATGTGGTGTACTTGATGACCTGCATCTGCAATCAGATGTATATAGGAATGACCACCCGGAAGGTCAAAGTCCGAATTAATGAACATCGGAGCACATTCAGGTGCGGAAAAACAATCACGAAAATGATGCGTCATTTCCAAACTAATAATCACAGTGAAAATTATTTCACATGGACAGTGATTGAAAAACTACCAAACAACAGCACTGAAAAACAACTATTCAAATTGGAACAACGATGGATCTATCGCCTTTCTAGCACAACACAAGGGTTGAATGAAGAGATACCTTGGATAACCTTGACGTAGTTTCAAACCATCATAATCTAAAGCTAGACGCTTGTGGTCCAGTGGTTCATAATCATAAAAGTGTAAATAAAGCAACGCATTACATACTGTGGGCCTGCTCTCGAACACTATGAGGGTAACGAAAGTGGGGTGCATTGAGTTAGACAAGCAGAGTGGAGTATAATTTATAACAACATAACCAGTTGAGAATGAAACTTAACATGGTTTAGACCAATGGGGTTTAAGTATAAAACTCGACAATGTAATGACACTATCCTGCTCGATCAACAGTCATATAATAAACCCGGATGATTTAATTCAAAAATGTAGACGTGTTGTAACATGTCATGAAACAGCAGAGCGAATCAAGAATGGCTTGTCATATTAACGGGGTCCTACACAAAACAAAACACTGAGCGTTAATTCACATGAGGGGAGAACAAAAATCGCAGCCCGCCCTTTTTTTAATAAAGTTGGAATCCTCTGAAAAAATAGCTTAAAACTTGAATAAACTACAATACCCATGATCACTCACAATGTAATGCCAACACATCCAGTCAGCCCCGCAGTCCTCCGAGAAACGATAGAGGAAAGACGCGATGGGATAGATTTACCGAGCAACCAATCGGTAGACCAGTATTAAACAAGCCGAGTAAAAGCCTTCAACATTCGACGGCAGGCGACGTGTGGAATAGGCGGAGCAGCGGTGGCGGTACCTTGACGAAGTAAGCCAGAACTGTATTCTATATTCGAGTTGCAATGTCAATTAAGTCACAAACTAGAATTAAAGAAGGAACAGACCCACAAGATTGAACAAGGGGTTTTGAAACGGGCGCCCCATGTGAGCACTGACGATTGGGGTTGTAACGGTGTGGTATTTTAACCGGAGTGATAGCGACTGGGTGGCCCCACTAGCCTCGCAAACGGTACAGGGTTGAGACAGATAGAATAATATTGAATGGTTCAAAAAAACCTTGTAAATACATAGAATTAATTGCGCAATCATCGGATCTTCCGAGCATGTAAACATCCTGTGTTTGAACGTGAGAATGGGTTTTTAAACAATCGAAAATTGAGCGGCAAAGAGCATATATTCTACAGTGGATGAGGGGTAGTGGAGCATATGCGAACCTCTTCCTCCACCTGGTTTTACTGTAGAAGGGAGTATGGCAACATAACAGAATCAGATCCGGTTTTTAATTAAACGAAATTACAGTCCTTAGACACACATACTAACAGGATGTATTAGATACGTCTCTGTTAGTAACTAAACACCTTTTGTCTCATCTAGTGTGTGACTACAGGACGCCACCTTTAACACACGTTTCCTGCATGATGCTTATTAGCATCCACCAGTAGGTGAGAAAATTTACGAACTAGTGTGTATACAAAAGTAAGCTGAATTCACAAAAAAGTTAAAAGAGCACAAAAATCGGCGCTAGAGTTTTTGTATAAGAGCACAAACATTCAGATAAAGGTTTTTTTCCAGTTCTATATGAAGTCCAATTGAGTTTGTTGTACATCAATTTTTCATTGAAAGGGTGGATAATCACCATGATTCCCAAACAACCAAGAAGCACCTTTTAAACACAAAGGATATGGAGTTAAATATCACTGAAGGTGGTGGAAGTAATTTTTGAGTGGGCCAGCACAATGGAAATGGCATGTGTATATATTAAAAATACGAAAAAACCGTCTCACAAGCGAGTTAACAGTGAGCACTGAGTCGGGTGGCATTGAGACACTCAATATCATTGTAATGATTATGAGCACGTTATATGCACAGAAGATATGTAGCAGATAACTAGATATTAGAGTGTATATTAAAGAATCTTTTTACTTCTTATAGAAATTCTACTGGAGTTCGAATACAAGAAGTACAGGTGAGTGCATTAGGCCTCACTTCTGGTGTGCATGAAATACATGTGTTAAGCCCCAGCAGGGACTCATAAGTAGGCTTTAAAAAACACCACGCCCTGACGAAGGCCCCAGACCCGATTGGGCTATTTAGGGAGGGCCGAAACATGTTGGCATCTAGTAGAGGGTAAATTTGAACACACTAATGTTAAAAAAAGACCCTACGTAAGGCTTTTAATGATATCACAAGTGCCTCAGAATAAAGGATCAAGAGGAGGTACACTTGTAGGTATTTTTAGTGTATGTATCAATAATCTGGTTCGTCTGCTTAACCAGTGACCTACTTATAAGAACTCCCAGTATATCAGTGGTTGAGTCCGCCCAGATAGTACCATCTTATCTGGGTGTGGAGGTAACGCCTATGATGAAGCATGTCACTATTATGTGAGTGAGGCGTTTCCGTCAATATCTTTGATATTCCATCTGACAAAAACACCGTAGGAACCTCTCGACGAAGGAAGTGTAGCCCCTGAGGGGAACACAGTCGCAGGCAACAGTTGCCTCTAGTGAAAAAAACCTTTTCAAAGAAGCCACTGTTAGAATTAATTGGTGTTGCAGATTCTCCATATACATGTTCCCACTGTGGTCTGGATTTTGTGAGACTCCTTTGTTGTTGGTGATACGAACTAACGAGTGTCAAGACATCAAGACCTCGGTGGGCACATGTATATGTGCTTTCTGCAAAACCATTTATTTCTAACTGTGGCTTCTTAGAAAAGGTGTCAGCTTCTTCAATGACAGGGTAAATGTACTTTTGTGTGCACTGCCTTGTGCGACATATTTCATCCAGGCACATGAGTGTTATTTTCACGAGATGGCGAATTTCAACATTCAAAACATGTCGATTGTGTAAAGTATTGTGAGTCCCAAGGTAACCACATTTTTTTGTTTTGTGTTCCAAAGCACTTATAGGTCTATGAGTGTGGTGACACCTTGAGTATTGAGGTGTGTTAGTTTACCTTGGGTGCACCACTACTTTTTCTTTCAGGGTAAAAAAGAGGTGGCATGACTTCATTGTATTGCTGTGCTCACCGGTTCACAGACACTAGTTCCTCAGTGTATTTCTCATTCAAGTTGTGGCCTGGTGTGTTCTTTTTTTCATGGTGTCCATGTGGCATAGTGGGTCTACCAACTGGGCAGTACAGGGCATTCATATGTGCGGAGAAATGTAAATGTAAATGTAAATGTGCCTATATAGCGCCGAATCACCCCTGGGGGTATCTCCGCGCTGTACTCATACCGCTGTAGGAACCCTTCCTGGCTATCCGTGTGAAGTGTCCACTCCTGGGCACCCCCATGGTGAAGCAAGGCATCCCAGCACTGTTGGGGCCGTTGTGGAGACTAAGCAAGCTATTGCCCAGAGTTGCAGCGTGGGACCTATGATAAGAATAGGCACTGATGCGAGGATATCAGGTCCGAGGAATTTATAGCCCGAGACCCTGCCGCGTCGGGAATCGAACCCTGGTCCCGGACCAGTGCTCTGTATCGAGGTCTGCCACTCTAACCATTGAGCCACACTTCTCCGGAAATGTAGCTGTTACTCATGATGCATTTCCGGGTATGCACTGTGACCAATTGTTTTGTGCTCACGTGTCAGATGTATACAGGTGACTGATCCATTGTGGTTTCTTATCCATGCCCACAGCATCATCAACCGAAAACGAGGGAGACACCTGCATGGACCTGGAGGAGGGACCCAGCGACAGTGCCGCCAGTGCTGTGTAGTCAGCAGGAGCCAGTGGCACGGAGGGCGAGGGGAGTCAGTTGGAGGACCTGTCTGGAGGCGAGAACAGCTATGACGCCGACGGTTCCGAGGCTGAACTCCCTGAGGAGGCGGAGGCTGCAACACCAACTGGCAGTTGACTTCCGTCTTATCTGTGTTCAGTTTCAGGCGGCTGTTCGTCATCCACTCGGCTACATCTTTCATCCCTTCGTGTAGGTTGGTTCTGGCGGTGGTGGGGTCGTTGGTGAGGGAGAGGATCAGCTGGGTGTCGTCGGCGTAGGAGATGATGTTGAGGTTGTGTTGGCGTGCGATGGCTGCGAGGGGGCTCATGTAGACGTTGAAGAGGGTGGGGCTGAGTGATGATCCTTGTGGTACGCCGCAGATGACTTCGGTGGCCTTGGATCTGAACGGGGGTAGGCGGACTCTCTGTGTTCTTCCAGCGAGGAAGGAGATGATCCATTCCAGTGCCTTCTCCTAGATACCGATGTTGTTGAGGCGCTGCACTAGGGTGCGGTGGCAGACCGTGTCCAGGAGGATGAGGGCCGTTGTTTCCCCGTTGTCGAGCAAAGCTCGGATGTCGTCGGTGGCTGCGATGAGGGCGGTCTCGGTGCTGTGGTTGGTCCGGAAGCCGGACTGCGAGTGGTCGAGGGATCCGTTCGTCTCGAGGAAGGCGGCCAGTTGTCTGTTGACGGTTTTCTCGATGACTTTGGCCGGAAAAGGAAGGAGCGAGATGGGGCGGTAGTTTTTGAGGTCGGTGGGGTCCGCTGATGGTTTCTTCAGCAGGGCGCTGAGTTCGGCGTGCTTCCAGCTCTCTGGGAAGGTGGCGGTGTCAAAGGAGGAGTTGATGATGTCCCGCAGGTGGGGTGCGATGACGGAGTCGGCCTTGTTGAAGATGTGGTGAGGGCAGGGGTCGGTTGGAGATCCTGAGTGGATGGAGTTCATCGTGCGGATGGTGTCTTCGGTGTTGACTGGGGTCCAGGCACGGAGGGTGGGGGTGGGGGGCGTTGTTTCGGTCGTAGGGTGCGTTGGCTGTGTGCTGAAACTGTTGTGTATGTCTGCGATCTTGCTGTGGAAGAACGAGGCGAGCGAGTTGCAGAGGTCTTGCGAGGGCGTGATGTCGTTGTTTCCGGCGCTGGGGTTCGAGAGCTCTTTGACGATGTTGAAGAGTTCCTTGCTGTTGCGGGCGTTGTTGTCCAGTCGTTCCTTGAATGCGGATTTCTTGGTGGCGTGGATCAGCTGATGATGTCTTCGAGTGGCGAGCTTGAGGGTGGTCATGTTGTCTGTAGTTGGGTCTCTGCGCCAGGCTTTCTCGAGGGCCCGGCAGTTCTTCTTGGAGCTCTTGAGTTCGTCGGTAAACCAGGATGCTTTCTTGGTGCCGGGTCTGGCGGGGGGGGTCTTCAGTGGAGCGAGGTCGTCTGCGCAGTTGCTGATCCATTTCGTGAGGTTGTTGGCGGCTTGGTTGGGGTTCGCTGATCTGGTGGGGGGTTTCTGGCTCAGGGATGTGGTGAGCTGGTCGGCAGTGATCTTGTTCCAGCTTCTGCGGGGGACCAGTTGCGGGTGGTGGTGAGTCGTGGTCCTTCTGAAGCTGAAGTGGACGCAGCTGTGGTCTGTCCAGTGGAGTCCGGTGGCGTGGCTGAAGGTGATGTCCTTGCTGGAGGAGAAGACGGGGTCGAGCGTGTGGCCGGCATTGTGGGTGGGGGTGGTCACCAGTTGCTTGAGTCCGAGGTTGGCGAGGTTGTCCAGCAGGGTGGTGGTGTTGCGGTCGTTGCTGTTCTCCAGGTGGAAGTTGAGGTCCCCGAGGAGGATGTAGTCAGCGGAGGGGAGGGCGTGCGGGCTGATGAAGTCGGCGATGTCTTCGCCGAATTGTGTGCGAGGTCCCGGGGGTCTGTAGATGAGGGTGCCTCTGAGGGTGGTCTTGGGGTCGGTGTGGATCTGGAAGTGCAGGTGTTCGGCGGCTGTGGGGTGTCTTCGGTGTTGGTCGTGATGCGGATGGTGTTCTTGTGGACGATGGCGATGCCTCCTCCATTCTGGGTGGCGCGGTCCCTCCGGGTGATCTTGTATCCGTCCGGGATGGCGATGGCGATGTCGGGTGCTGAGGAGGCGTTCATCCAGGTTTCCGTGAGGAAGGCGACGTCTGGGCATGTGGCGTCGAGCAGGTTCCAGAGTTCCACTGCGTGCCTGTGGACGGAGCGGGTGCTGAGCAGGATGCACTTGAGGTGCTTCAGGTGGTTGCTGTTGGTGCTTGGCTTGGCGGGTGCGGCACGGGTCCGGATGCAGGAGAACTTGCAGGATTGGCAGGTGAAGGGTCCGTGGGTGCGTCTTGGGGTGGCTGTGCAGCAGCCGGGGCTCCGGCCGGTGTTGAGTGCGATGAGAGTGGCGGCGTTGTAGGTTTTGCGGGTGGGCTGGCATCTGCGGGGGCCAGGGGGTCTGGCGCTGGGCGCGGGCCAGGCGCGGACGGGCGCAGACGGGCTTGCCTTACGCGCATTCGGCGCGCCAGCGGCGCGCCCGCTGCGCGCGTCCGCTGCACGGCCGCTGCGCGGCCTCCATATGAGTGGGAGAGGGAGGGAGGAGCAGCTGGGAGGTGGGAGCGGGGCGGCCAATAGGGTGCGAGGGGGATGGAGCTACGGGACGCGTAGGCAGGGAACGGGCGGCGAGGGGGAGACGCGGGGAAAGACAGAAGAAAAAAGGGACACAATCTGGGAACCAAAGGAGAGGGGGACAATCAAGGCAGCAAAATACACAGGTATAGTGGGGGAGAATCACTCACTCGTGGGTACAGAAGAGAAGGAGGGCACAGTCACTCTAACGCAGGCAGACACGATGCAGCAGCGGTCAGTGGTCACACAGGGAGCTGCGTGGTGGTGAGGGGAGCGACCTGCCTGGTAAACAGGGTCAGAGGTCACTCATGGAGGTGGTGTCGTTCATGGAGGGCATGTCAGCAACGATGTCTGACCAACGCAGGATTCTGCCGTCCATAGACTCTTCACTGATGGCAGCAGTTACTGCCCTGCACCGCTCCGTCCCCCCTACCCCAGACTCATCCACACTGCCCTCTCCCATGCCTGCCCAACGCACACCCAGACAGTCACGGGCACGCACCCCAACAGACACATGCAGCACACCCACAAGTAAGGCACAGTGCACACCTCCTGGCACGCACACTCAGGGGGATGTAGGCACACCCACAGGGTATGGGGGAAGATGACAGACACGCAGCCACAGTCATAGTCCGCAGTTCTCACAACCTTAGTTCCTCCAAAACCACTCCCCTTAGCTCCCCTGCCAAACTGTCACTAAAGGACAGCTACATGGCTGGTCTGGCCCTCACCCCCACTGTGACACCACCCCACAAGCGTGCGAGGGAGTCCCCGGGCAGGGGAGTTGAGTCCCCCCCATGTCCACCCCCTCGCCAAAGAGCGCTGCACCCCATCCCTCGGCCACCACACCCTCCATTGGCCCTGGGGTATCTTCAGGTGCAGGGGTTAGGATGGAGGCCCTAGCAGAAGTGTGCAGCGCCATGTTCACCTCCACCTTTGGCGCTGCCCCACCCCCTGTGGTGGAGATGTCCACCCCTGCACCCACCACACCTACCCAACCCCCTCCTGTCCCTGCGGTGCCTGGTCCTGCCACAGATGATGCCCCGCCGGGTCGACAAACCTTGAGGTTCGTTTGTGCAGGCAAGGTAGGGGTGGACGCGGTCCCCTACGTCCACCCTTGGACTCGAGAAATGGACTGGCCATTGGCCTTTGTACATAGTCTTATTAATTTATTATTTTTCTGTGCTGAATAAAGCCTTTTCTTTTACTTTCAACACTATTGCATTTCAGGTACTTGATGGTGGTGATGAGGCTCATGAAGTTGGTGTTCTGGTAATGTGTTAGGGTTCTGAGATATGTTTTTGTATGATGGTCATGAGGTGGACCATGGTATCTGTGTTCCATCACAATGTCTGTGCAAATAATCATTGGTAGTGTGTGTTCATTTCCTTTGGAGACATTGTCCCACGGAGTGGTCCTTCCTCTGTGGCACCTGACATCGTCCCTGCAAACAGTTGCACAATTGTTGTGCTGACCTGTGTCCACATTTCCTTTGTTGGTGACGGATCCCTTCAACAATGGCCATGTCTGCTCACCGATGTCTCCTGCTGAATCGTCTGTGCCATCCTTGCTAGTCACTGTACTTGTGTTTTGGGTATGTAGGAATGGCATCAGGGACAAATTGTCCCTTTTCAGCACTATGCATGTGTGTAATCACGGCCTAACACACAAATGGTACGTGTTATGCAGGGTATTTGGGCACCTGACTCACAATTGTGGGCATTGTATCTAGTGGCATTGAACCCTATTCCTTCCATGAGAGACAACATCTTGGTGGCTGGACCAGCACCTGGACATTCCTATCAGTCCTGGGATGTGCGTGACAGTGTGTATTCCCTTTGGCTATCTTAGTTTTGTATGCAGTTACATGACTATACAGTCTGTTGGCATGAAATCGGGGTGTGTATTGTGCTGCATCCGCCATGGGTGGGTATGCATGTGTTATATGCCCTCACACCCACATGTGGTGTGCCATGCAGTGTGTGAAAGACATCCATCCTCCTGGGAGTGTGACATTGCTGGGAGTCCTCTGCACCCACCCCTCATATGTCTGTCCACTGATGGTAGTGATATGCACCCACCCCCATATGTCTGGACACTGCTGGGAGTCATATGCACCCACCCCCATATGTCTGTCCACTGCTGGTAGTGATATGCACCCACCCCCATATGTCTGTCCACTGCTGGGAGTCCTCTGCACCCACCCCTCATATGTCTGTCCACTGCTGGTAGTGATATACACCCACCCCCATATCTCTGTCCACTGCTGGGAGTCCTCTGCACCCACCCCCATATGTCTGGACACTGCTGGTAGTGATATGCACCCAACCCCATATGTCTGTCCACTGCTGGTAGTGATATGCACCCACCCCTCATATCTCTGTCCACTGCTGGGAGTCATATGCACCCACCCCCATATGTCTGTCCACTGCTGGTAGTGATATACACCCACCCCCATATGTCTGTCCACTGCTGGGAGTCCTCTGCACCCACCCCTCATATGTCTGGACAATGCTTGGAGTCCTATGCACCCACCCCCATATGTCAGTCCACTGCTGGTAGTGACTAGTGATATGCACCCACTCCCATATCTCTGTCCACTGCTGGGAGTCCTCTGCACCCACCCCCATATCTCTGTTCACTGCTGGTAGTGATATGCACCCACCCCCATATGTCTGTCCACTGCTGGTAGTGATATGCACCCACCCCCATATGTCTGGACACTGCTGGTAGTGAGATGCACCCACCCCCATATGTCTGTCCACTGCTGGTAGTGATATGCACCCACCCCTCATATGTCTGTCCACTGCTGGGAGTCATATGCACCCACCCCTCATATGTCTGGACACTGCTGGGAGTCATATGCACCCACCCCCATATGTCTGTCCACTGCTGGTAGTGATATGCACTCACCCCCATATCTCTGTCCACTGCTGGGAGTCCTCTGCACCCACCCCCATATCTCTGTCCACTGCTGGTAGTGATATGCACCAACCCCCATATGTCTGTCCACTGCTGGTAGTGAAATGCACCCACCCCCATATGTCTGGACACTGCTGGTAGTGATATGCACCCACCCCCATATGTCTGTCCACTGCTGGTAGTGATATGCACCCACCCCTCATATGTCTGTCCACTGCTGGGAGTCATATGCACCCACCCATGCACCCCCTTGGAGCTGTACACTGCTGGCCTGGACCTACACACACACGCCTCGTATCCCAAATGTACTGATGCCGTAGGGGTACATGTTGTACGCACCGTACCCACGCATTCATGCGTGGGTACGGTCCATACCTGAGTTGTCATGGTGCCGTAGGGGTGCGTGTGGTACGCACCGTACCCACGCATGAATGCGTGGGTACGGTCCGTACCTGAGTTGTCATGGTGCCGTAGGGGTACGTGAGGTACGCACTGTACCCACGCATTCATGCATGGGTACGGTCCATACCTGAGTTGTCATGGTGCCTTAGGGGTACGTGTGGTATGCACCGTACCCACGCATTCATGCGTGGGTATGGTCCGTACCTGAGTTGTCATGGTGCCGTAGGGGTACGTGTGGTACGCACTGTACCCACGTATTCATGCGTGGGTACGGTCCGCACCACTGTTGTAATGGTGCCGTAGGGGTACGTGTGGTACGCACCATACCCACGCATTCATGCGTGGGTACGGTCCATACCTGAGTTGTCATGGTGCCGTAGGGGTACGTATGGTACGCACCGTACCCATGCATTCATGCGTGGGTACGGTCTGTACCTGAGTTGTCATGGTGCCGTAGGGGTACGTGTGGTACCGTACCCACGCATTCATGCGTGGGTACGGTCCGTACCTGAGTTGTCATGGTGCCGTAGGGGTACGTGTGGTACGCACCGTACACGTCCACTTCCGTTGTTGCGGTACGCAGGGGTTGCTGGACAAGTCCCCCAAGTGACCAGAGCCTGGTGGTAATGTATGGCCTACATATTATATGTTTGGGTTTGTGTATGGGGTATGTTTCCTGCCCCTCACCCCCCCTGGCCCCTGGGTGTTGTTCTCACCTTCTGCGGCGTGTGCGTCGGGTGCGGTGCACCAGGTCGTAGGCCAAGAGGACCGGGATGACACGTACGATGGGGTTCATGGCGTGTACGTCACGTACCGGGGCTCCGTTGCGTAGCGGTTCGTGTCGAACTCTGCTTTTCCAACTGTGTTTGACTCCCGTAAAAAAAGGGCAGTACGGAGTGACGTAGGGACGAATCGTACTTGCTGGGCCGGAAACCGCTGCCTGAATACGTCCGGACGTCGCGTACAAGCTGTTCCGGATCAGAATCGTAGCTATTTTTTCAACGTACGGTCTTTTGTACGATTCGTACGGAAATAGGCTTTCTGTATGAATCGTACTTCCTAGGTTGTAGGGACAGTTTACCGGGTGCGAGTGGTAAGGAGAAAACGCTCCGTACGACGATTCGTAGGGCCTATTTACAGGATTGGAATCGACCCCATTATGTTAAATAGATTTGACAAATACCTAGAAATATTATATTAAATACATTTTAAATAATGTACAAACAAATAACTATTATTAATGAAAAATTATTTATAAACAAAAACATTAATTCATACATAAATGTAATATTTTTTATTTCCTACCATATAACACCGTACAATTCACAACACATATCTAAAGTTTAAACAAATGTACCTCCATAATTAACATATTTAAATACAAATTAATTTATTCCCCAAATATTACCCCTATAAAACCAAAACACACACAAAAAAATAAACAATTACCCTAATTAATTATCAATTGATGAATTAATATTAATGATCATCTAACTATTAAATAATTAAACAGAAATTGCGTCCTACTCTTTACCACTATAAACCCCACACCTCACATCTGAAATTAATTACACAATTGCCATATTTAAATTGTAATAATAAATTAACAAATAATTAAGATTAATAAAAATAAATTACTTCCCACCCTTTACCTCTATAAACCCCACAACCCGCTCCCAAAAATGACACAATTAGCATAATTAATTACCAATTAATTAATATTAAGAATAAACAACCAATTAATAATTACCTAATAATAAATTACTTCCTACAATTAGCATTATAAAATCTAAATTAAATAAATATCAATACATTTAAAAAATCATTAATTTATGATAATTAAGTTACTTCCCACCCTTTACCCCTATAAACCCCACAACCCGCTCCTAAAAAAAATAACATTATTACCATAATTAAATACCAATTAATTAATATTAATGAGCAACCAATTAATAATTATTTAATAATACATGATATACATATTCCTAAATAAAAAATAATCATTAATTTATTATAATTAAATTACTTCCCACCCTATTCCCCTATAAACCTGCAACCCGTTATGGAACTAAAAACCGCAAAATTTCATTCAAATAAAAGTGATAACTACAAAAAATCTAACGCATATATTAAAAAGCAAGAACAATACTTATAGGAAAAATAGATCACATACATTTAAAATACATACTAAAATACATACCACTAATTAAAAAATCAATGTTTTAAACAACTATGGGGCCTATTACGATGGCGGGTGGACATCAACCGCCCGCCACCGTAAAGGAGCGTGGGACCGCCCGCCGAAGCTGCAGCGGTCCCGCCATGCACATTAGGATTCGCCCGCCACACTGGCGGGCGTATCCTGTGCCTTTTCCATTGCGGGTGGATCTGCTGGCTGCAGACCCGCCCGCAATGGAAAAGGACTGGGCGCATCATTGCCATGCACTACATGGCAGGCACCACATAGTGCCTGCCACTTAGTGCATGGCAATGAGGGGGGTACCATAGGTACCCCCCATGTGCACCCCACCAACCCCCTTCACCCTGGGGGCACGCAATGGGGCCCAAAGCAAAGACCATATGCCTTTCCATGGCGGCAACACCGCCGTGGAAAGGCATACGACTGCCAGCATTGTAATATGGATGGCGGTGTCTTTCAGACACCGCCACCATAAGCAGGCACTTTTTCCGCCGCTCGACGAGTCGGCCGGCGTAAAAGCGGCAGACGGTCTTTCCGTCCGCCGCGGACCCCCCAGCCATTATAATATGGAAGGGGGTCTTTGCTGTGTGGATGGCGGGCGGATCACCCCCGCCGGGCCGGCAGTGACTACCGCCAGTCCGGCTGGGGGCAATCATTCCGCCATCCTAATGGGTCCCTATATTTTTGCAAACAATATTAATGACTTCAATATTTAAAAAAATTATATTTCTTACCTTAAAATCGATATTCTTGACCACGATATTCTTGCTGTCGATATTTCTGTGTCACAATATTTCCAACTCAATATTTGTGTAAGTCGACATTTCCAACTCTATATTCTGTCTGTGTACCTTTTGATTCATGTTAAGGCAGCTGTTAGTCCCTTTATGCTCCCTTCTTTGGGTGACCTTTACCGCTAGGGCTGGCACGCCTCCTCGGAGGTATCTATGCGCTCTACAAATGTGATTGTTGTTTTTGTTGTAAGTTATAATTTTGAAAATGCTACTTTTAGGAAGTTGGCAAATTCCTGCCTTAAGTATTTGGTGCCTGCAGCCAGTTCCTGGGTGAAATGATTGAGTGTAGTTGGCAGATGGACTTTGTTTATTCCTCACAGACAGCCACACAATAGAGGGATTAGGTGTGCCTGGATGGGCAATCAACTGGCAGGTTCAGGGAGGGAGTGGAGCTGGACACAGCCCACTCGCGATTGAATAGGCTATGCCTTGACTTCACACAGAGGATTTGCTACCATTGCATTTTTCATGCAGCTAGATTGCAGCCAAGTCAAGTGAGGCAGGAAACTTCTTCTACCTCAAAGGGAATTCTCTTGAAACTTCTCCTACTTCAAAGTAGACACCAGCTATAAATATTGAACCCTTAAGCCCAACTTTTCAGTACTCTACTGGACCTGTGGATGCTACAGATGAAGGACATCTGTGCTGCTTTGATGACACTCTGATGCCCTGCTACTCCATGGCTCTGTTGCCTGCTGCCATGCTTGAAGAAAGACTGGACCTGCACCATTCATCCCAGCTGAAGTGACTTCAAGGGTCAGCAGTCTAACCTCCTGTTTGAGCTACAGGGACATGACATGCTCCAGAGGTTCCCTGCAACTACCGAGCTGACCTGTTGGCTGGAGGTACAACTGGACCTGCAATTGGACCTGCCAAAGCACTGGTGGCCTCTGCTCGAGTAAGTTCCTGACCTCCAAGATGTGCGCCTCAGTTCCTTGACCCTTAGGGGGTCATTACAATGGCATCATCGGACAGCAATTTTCCCCCCTGTCACATTATGATGGCGGGGGAATCGCTTTCTGACCGCAGCGGTTGCAAAGACCGCCCGCCACGCTTCCGCATCGGGCAGTCATACCAATTGCCTGGCAGAGCAGTCAGCATGTCTAAAATGTTGACGGTGCCTAGCAGGCACCGTCCGCCAAATTACAATGCTGGCTGTAGTCAGCCTTTCCATGACGGCGAAACTGCCATGGAAAGGCTGTCAGGGATTGGTTTTGGAGGCCTGTTGCGGGCCCGCCTTGTATTGGGGGGAGGTTATTGTGCACTGGGGGGTACCCCTCTGCATTTCCCTGCACTGAGTGGCAGGCACTGCAATGTGCCTGCCATGTAGAGCAGTGAAAGGCACTACGTGCATTTTTACCATTGAGGCGGGTGCTGCAGCCAGCAGCACCCGCCACAATGGTAAACATGCACGATGCGACCACCACGGTGGCAGTCGCATCCTAATTTCACGTGCGGGACCGCCGCCATACAGGCGGGCCATCTCAATCACCACCTTTATGGCTGGCGGACTTAAGTCCGCCCGCCATCGTAATCACCCCCTTGGTGTGGCCACAATAAAAAACTTTCATAAATCATAAATGGGTGGAACGAACCGCCATGATATGGACAATGTAACACAATTAATCTAGAATAAAATTACAATAAAAACGTATTCTACTTGCTGTAATTGATTCTAAGGACCAACATTTTTGTGATAAGACAATTCAGCCAGTATTCTAAAAGATACTTCAAAAGCGTGTCTATTCCTCCGGTATGAGATAAAGTGCTTGCGCTGGTAGGAAAAAAATGTTGTATTGAACTCAACAAGTCTACAGGTAGTGGCCACAGGTGAGCTCCTTTCCAAAGAAAAAGAGAAATCTGGAAATTTTTAGCTCTTTTTCGAGAATACGATTGGGCCTGTTAATGTCAAGATCTTGCTGCGTGCACCACCTGCCAACATTACATTCCAGCAAACCCGCTCTTCATGCACCAGCGATCGCCAACAATGCCCGACAGCAAGAGATCTATCCTTCGCGCTACAGCGTTAAAAGCTCATGATGTCCAGCAATGGCCAACAGAATCTTTGCGCTACAATAACCACTGTCCATGATGCCCGGCCTGCTCTTTGAGCTACTTCAGTGACCGTCCACAGCGCTCTCCCTGTTCCTCGCGTCCCCTTCCAGCGTGAACGGAACTCTTTGTGTTGGACATTGAAGGTAACTCTTTCAGCTGGACTAACCAGGTAACTTTAAATCGGCCCACCCTCCAGTGCGGTCTGCCTGAACTTGTGACTTTCACTCTGTCTCGCACGACCTGATAACCTCGAGTGGTGCTTTACTTACTGAGTTCTTTAAAAATGTTTTGGTGTCATATAATTTTTTTAACTGCACTCTATTTGTCTAAATTTGTGTTTGAATATTCTCGTGCTGTCTTTTCACTTCATTACTGGTTCAAATGCTGCATAAATATTTTACACATTGTCTCTAAGTTAAGTCTGGCTGTTTACTGCCAAACTACCAGAGGGTTAAGCACAGGTTCATTTGAGGTTTGCTTGTGACTTCACCCTGACAGAAATTGTGGTTGCTGCTTCAGTAGGGTTTCTGTCCCCTCAGCCAGTATCCCAATTTCTAACACCAGCTATTTAGACTGGCGAGGATTTCCGGCCAGAGATTTGTGAATTGCATTGGCGAATTATTTAATTAGTACTGCTGGGTGCTACTTCAAGTGCTCAAAATTGATTTCCTCAATAGGTCCCTAAACTTCTGTAATCAATAGTTTGGTATTTGATATTTTTTGTTTTTAGTATATTTTTACTGGTGATATTTTTGTTGCTTCTGTTTTTGTAATTTACGTTATAGGAATTGAAAGCTGATGCTTTTCACCATATGTATCCTACGATATTTTGATGTTATGGTGTTTTTGTAGCTAATGGATGCCCTGTATACACTAGCCAAGATGAAGAGTAAAGTCTTATGTGGGCCATAGCACTGATGACAAGCAGAACCCCATGAAGGGAACAATTTGAATGAGCTCGGACCTAATCTCAGCCCAGGCTTTAGGAGCACACGCCGCCACTCTATGAACAGCAGAGGACAGAACACACTGTTGAGCAGATCACTAATACACTGCAGGCAGGCAGGGAAAACAATAGTAGTCATAGAAAAACAGAACAGCAGGGCGCCTGGCAGACTTTGCCTCCATTGATTTTGGAAGTATGACTGTCAATGAGCTTATCACCTGCACAGAAAGTTAAAAAACCCCAGATCTGAGCGTGATGGGAAAGATGTAGAAGCCATTATAAGGAGGGCATAATTGGGCTGACCCTCGACCTCCCTTGAGATGGGCTGGATATAGGGCGGCAGCAGCAGGGCATGAATGGACAGAAGACTTGAGCCTACACATGCCAATACACGGCCAGTAAAAGCCAGCATGTTCAGACGTTCATTACAATGTGTCAAGGTTAGTGAAATGGAGATCTCTCCTCCTTTGGACTCAAATGACATCACATTGACATCAAATGACATCACGACCTAATGGTCGCACATGACTTGTTCGACCATTAATTCCTCACCAGCTTCCTAATTTTAGTGAAGGGCTAGAAGAAGGACAAGCAGTGTAAATAAAGAAGGTGAACAGAGCTCATAGATTTACTTATCTGCTGCTCCTTTCTGGGACGATTTCAAGAGGGGTAGCAATGGAGGTTCCAGGTTACCGAGGGGCAGGCATTGGGTAGCAGTTGCTACACCCAGTCACCTTTAATTGACCTCTTAGGAACTTTTTTAAGTCCACATCTAAATGGCTTTGATCAACGTTAAGTGATGTAGCCTACTCAACGAAGAAAGCAGGAGTACATGGTCATTGGAGAATGTGTAAAATCATTTTCTAAGGGTTCTAAGCGGGGTACTGTACAGTAATGCAGCCACAACAATCAAAAAGACTGCTGGGGGATTGTATGTTATTCTTTTTTATTTGTTTTGCTATTTACATAGCGCCTATCATACTACTTTCCATGTCTTTAGGCACGATATCCACTGTTGAGTAACTTGCTACTATATGTATAATTTATGTAGCGTTCGACACAGAACCACACAACGTTTTCATTGTTTTTCTAGGCCCCACATGAGTGAAAATGTGTTGGTTGTAAGTTTTCATAAGAGGGAGAGCAGTACATACGGTTTGAAAGCTGTGCTGCATTGGCTTCAGGTTGTATGCTGCAGAGAGTGTGAGAATGCTTGTAGCTGCACATACTAGAACGTACCATGTACTTGTTGATTAGCCACACATGGTGCCTTTATAGACCTAATTTGGACATCCTATGGTCGGTGTGCAGTTGTAGGAGAGGATCAACGTTCCTCCATTCATTTTCTAATCCATTCATGGCCCTGTGGACTTTACCCACTGAGACATTAAATAAACTATCGTGCAGCCTTTTTGTCTATTTGGAATGTCTGAATCATAAGGTTTTCTGGAGCTGAATAGTTTTGGGGAAAGGCTAAAATTATGTTGCTGTATTAAACTTTGGTGTTTGCTCATCATCCTTGTTTTCTTTGGTAGCAGTTCCATAGTTTTCAGGTGTGTATCAAGAAGGTTTTCCTTCGGAAAGGATTTTCTGATTTGGAGTGCCACTCCTGGTCTAAGGTTCTCCATTGGGTGAAAAGGTTGAATTTGGGTTGGTGAAAAATCCGGTGCAGTACTTTGAACCTCCCTTTCGGCAATATAGAAGAGTCTGAAGGATATTCTTGCAATAGACAATCAGCGTGGAGTCTTGATGGTAAGGAGGAAGCAGCAAGACCGGTTAAAGTTTGTTGATGAGGTGTTTTGTAAGCTCAATGTAGAGTCTGTTGGCATTGATTAGTCATGACAGTACAAGGGCAGTTCCCTGTAATGTATTCTAAGCAGGGGAAAGTACTTTGCAATATTCCAAAGATGTCGAAGTTTGTTTATGAACATCGATCACCTGTCTTTCAAGTGAGAGTTTGCAGTCCACGATCGTCCCTAAGTTGTTTAGTCTTGTAGATGTGGTAGGAGGTGGTTCAATCAGGCAGGCTTTAGTTAGGTCAAAAGTATACATATTCCAAATGTTAAGATCTCATTTTCAGAAAGACTTTGTCTAAGGAATTTTGTAACATCTAGTTGTTCACTATTTCTAGGCACCGTAAATGTCCTGACAGGCTTTCCAAAGGCTTTCCAATGTTAAGCATACTCGCGGTGTCATTGGCGTAGCTGCAACAATTTCTTTAAAGGACGTCTTCCCAAGTATACGTTGAATGATGGAGGTGCAGTTGTTGAGCCTTGGCACCCACCTACCTTTTGTGCGAATGGTGCTAAAATATAAGGAGGTAGATACATGATATGTTTGCAGTCTGTCAGGAAGGAATTATTTCAATTTAGCACCATATTCTGCATTCTGGCTTACTCTGTTAAGTAGTGATTCATGGTGCACAGTGTCAAAGGCTGCTGAGAAGCCCAGTAGAAGAGGCGTAGCCGGTCCGTGGAGTCTGTTGTGTTATTGAGGTCATGTCCGATTGCAGTTGATGATTCTTTGCCTCTACCAGTAACCTTTTTTCATATAAGGTACCATGTTCCGTTCTGCGCTGTGGCACACATTTTACGAGGTGCTCCAGACAAACATTGGGACAGTGCACTCTATTACGATCAATGTGCTGTTCAAAGTGCAATCACAAACTGCACCTTCTTTCTGAAAAATGCAGAAGTGAAAGGCAGATTGGCGGTTTGAAGCCGCTGTCTGCCTTTCACTTCAGCCGGAGACCCAGCCTTAACTTAATGGTGGGTTTTGGGTGGGTTCAGTGAGCGAGTGACTGCATCTGCTTTTTCCCTCTTCCAAGGGGTGCTTAGATTGGGAGTTCACTGACTATGACACTCTATCAGCGTGCCTCTTAGCATCTTCTCTGTCACACTCCCATGCAAATGTGGAAAAGTCCCCTCGTAATTGCAGTAGCACAGTATTTAGACAAAATATCGAGGTAAAAATATTGCCATACCAAAGGACATTAGTCCGCCCGCCACCCTAGCGGTGCTGGGACCGGCCGCCAGTGGTGCGGCGGTCCCACACCTGCAATTAGGATGCCACGGCCAAGGGGGCCCATTAGGATGGCGGGCAGACTACCCTAGCGGTGCTGGGACCGGCCGCCAGTGGTGCAATTAGGATGCCACTGCCACCGTGGCGGTGGCATCCTCCATTCCCAGCATTGTGGCGGGCAGTGCTCACAGCACCGCCTGCCACAGTGCTGGGAATGCACTGTGTGCATTGTCATGCACAAGGTGACAGGCACCACTAGGTGCCTGCCACCATGTCCATGACAATGCTGGGGGTACCATAGGTACCCCCCATGGGCATTGCTGCCACGGAAAGGCACATCTCCGCCGGCATCCAAATATGAATGGTGGTGTCATGCAGACACCGCTACCATATTGAGCACCTTTTCCGCCCAGCTGACTGGTCATCCGGCGGAAAACCGGCAGACGGTCTTTCCGTCCGCCGGGGTGGCGGGCAGGGAAGGATGTAGGGCGGATCGCCACCGCCATGTGGGCTGTGGCGATCCGCCCTACATCCTAATGGACCCTATAGTGTCTAAAATATTTTGATGTGGAAATATCAGCAGCAAGAATATTGTTCTCAAGAATAGCAATGTCAAGGTCAGTAATATAGATTTTTAATATATATGTCATTAATATCATTTGCAAAAATTTAGCTATGTAAAATATAGTTTTTTAATTGTTATGTATTTTAGTATATATTTTAAATGTACATGATGCAAATTTTTGGTGCAGCTTGTGGGATTTATTAGGGGTAAAAGGTGGATTGAAAAAAAAATAATAATTATCAATTATTTGTTAATTAATAATTCATTGATATTTAATAATGTTGAATGTTTCATAATTTTTTTTTTTTAGGCACGCGTTGTGGGGTTTATAGGGGTAAAGTGTGGGGAGAAAATGTACTTAAACAACTCAATATTTAGGGGCCGATTCCGATGCTGGGCGGAAAGCCTCCTCCCGACAGTCGGAATCTCCTTAAATCGTGTTGGAGCCCTTCCGATGACTCGGTCGGTTTGCATTCAGCCCAACCGATCACAATGTTTGTGGTCGGAATGCAAATCGCATGGTTTTTCTGAATCAGTTCAGATAGGCTCTTGGAGGATTCCTGTTGTTCGGAACCGCATCGTACACCTCTTTGGGCAGCGTTTCCGACTGAGGGCTTACGATGTCGGTTTCCAACAGCTTTTCGGAATCGGACTGTTTGACACAAAAAGGCTGTGAGAAAGTGACTTCTGGGGTCCCTGGCAGGGTCCTCTAGGGCCTCAGCCTCCTGTGTGACAGGCAGAGTAGGGTGCCTGTGAAAGGGGGAGGGTTTTCCGCAAATATCCCATTTCCCCATTAAAGCCTGTGTTGCGGCCGGTTGTCGGGCGGAACACGGGATCCCATAGGGAACAATGGAACTCCGACCGAACAGTGTTCGGTTGCATCGTAATCAAGTCGATCAGTTCTGAATTCCGAGACGGTGTCGGGTGGTGACTTTTCCACCGACATCGTAATGAGGCCCTTAGTTGTTAAAAACTATTTATTATTTAATTGATAATTAATTATTTTTACTGTGTAATTCATTTTTGTAAAGTTTAATTTTAGGTGTGGATTCTGGAATTTATAAGGGAAAGAGTGGGAAGTTAATTTAATTTTAATGAATAAATATTTTGGGGCTTAATACGATGTTGGTCGGAGTTGCCTCCGACCGACACCATCTCCGACTCGGGACCGACCAACCTCAGGTTGGCAGTTCCGACCGCCTGATTACAATGAGAGCGAACACTGTTCGGTCACATACTCTCTTTTCTTTATGGAAGCTTGTGTCATGGCCGTGAACCGGTGGTAATACAGGCTCCAATAGAGAAATGGGGGTGTGTGTAAAACCCTGCACCCTGTGACAGGCACTCCATGGTGCCTATCACAAAGTGCAGGGTTTTACAGGGGAGTACCATAGGTAACCCCTCAACCACCAACACCAACGACAGCCTTTTCGTGTTGGAAAGGCTGGCGCAGAAAGGGTGTGGGAAACCGACATTGTAATCCCGATGGCAGGAAATGCTGTCCATTGGGGATTGTAGTGTGGTCCTGACAGGCCAGAAGAATCTGAGAGCCGGTCTGAACCAAGTCAAAATGGCCGTCCAGTTTCCTTTAAGACCGCTGTCATTGTAATTGGGCAGTCAGACTGCAAACCGACAGTGTCCGTCGTAAGGCCTCCGACCGACACCGTAATCGACCCCTTAGTTTTTAATTAAGAATATGTATTAAATTGATAATGAATTATGTTAATTGTGCATTTTTGGGGGGATTTTAGATGTGGGTTGTGCGTTTTTTAGGAGTATGGGTTGGGAATTAAATTAATTTTAATTAATTAATAATATTTTTTTATCAATATTAATTATTAAATTGATAATTAATTATGTTGAGGGGCTATATTGTGGGAAGTGAGCTAATTATTAATTAATTAATTAATATATGTAATTAATGACAATTAGTTTGTTGATGAATATTCATATCAATAGTGTAAATATTTATATTTTTTAAGTTATTTTTTAGGTGCAGGCTGTGAGTTTTGTGGGGTTATTGGATGGGAAGTAACTAAATAAAATTTATGTATCAAATATTTTCTGTTAATAAATTCTTTTTAAATAACAAAATAATTTGTATGAACATTATTTTGTATTTAATTTATAATAATATCTGTAGTTAGTTGTGATATGTATTTAACATTGTAATGTCTTTCTATTTTTTCATTTTTAATATTGAAATATATTTGTAGTTTTTTTGCACATGTTTTTATTTTTCTTTATTTACTTTGTTTTTAAATACTTTTCGTTTTTTTCAAGATATTTTATTTGTTTTTAATGTTGTACTGACTGGAGTGGGAATACTAAATTTTACCCCTTGGCGATCCAACACTATCCCTAATCTTGCACTGACTGGAGTGTGACTAGTAAATGTTACCGCTCTGCTATCCTACACTTCCTCTACTGTTGTACTGACTGAAGTAGGAATAGTAAATTTTACCCCTCCGTTATCCTACACTTTCTCTACTGTTGTATTGACTGGCGTGGAAAAAGTACATTTTACCCCTCTTCAATCCAACATTTTCCCTACTGTTGCTCTGACTAGAGTGGGAATAGCACATTTTACCTATCCACGATCCAACATACCCTACTGTTGCATATACTGGAGGGAGATTTGTACATTTTACCCAGTTTTATTATTTTTGCGTGTGTGAAGTGGGAGTTGTACATTTTTATATATTAAATATAACAGTTTAAGTAGTTTTGTCTAAATAGTAATGAAAATAGTACTTGTATTACATTTTATATTTTATTTTCTATTGTTATAATTTGAATTATTATATTTTTGTTTATTTATAATTATAACATTTGTAATTAATAATGTTTTTAATGTTTAAAGTAATTGTACTAAGGGGCCAATTCCGATACGGGTCGGAAGGGCGCCGAACGCGATCCGGCCGGAAAAACTACGAGCCGTACGCGTGTTTTCCGGCCGACTCGTACAGCTGTACGAGCGAGCAAGTACGATGCGAAACGTGAGATTCACCGACCGAGTCGTCTCCAGGTCCGAACCGCTCCATACGTCTCGGTCGGAAGCTAACCGTGGCGTGCAATGGATGCGATTTACAACCGAGCCAGTACGATGCACGCGTCGGACAGCCTGTGCGAGCCGGAGTGTCCAGCTCGCAAAAGCTCCCAGAGTCGGACTTTGGGGGTCCACATCGGACCCCCTGACACCCGCAGCCCTACGACTCGGACACAGGGGGAGGCCTATGGGTCTCCCCAACACAGGCATGTATGGTGCGGATGGCACTAACACGTACCCACTATAGGGGGCGCACTTGTTCGAGACGTACCCATTCAGTCAATGGGAGCTCATGTACGCATCGTACGACCGGCTCCCATTGACTTCTATGGGGTTCCGACCGAACCGAGTCCTACAGCATACGTGCGCATCGTACTCGCTCGGTCGGACTGTAGGGGTCCGGCTCCGTCGGAAAACACTCCGGATCCGACTCGGTCGGAGTGCTTTCCGACCCGGATCGGAATCGGCCCCTAAATGTTGAGTTGTTTACTATTTAAATTTCATGAGAATGCTTTGTTTTTCAAATATTTAGACCATCATTACAATGTCGTTTGAAGCTGCCTCCGCCCGACCATAGGTCGGCGGTTCCGCACAGCAAATTAGGAATGCGACCGCACATGGGGGCTCATTACGATGTCGGGTGGAAAGCCTCCGCCCGACACCGTCTCAGAATCAGGTCTGACCGACTTCCAGTCAGTGGTTCTGACTGACGGATTATGATGCAACCGAACACTGTTCGATCACAGTCCCATTGTTTCCTATAGGAGCTCGGAATCTGCCCAACAACCAGCCGCAACACAGACTCCTATGAGGAAATTGGGTTGTTTGCAGAAAAACCCTGCACCCTGTCATAGGCCTTCCACGGTGCCTGCCACACAGTGCAGGGTTTTATAGGGGGGTCCCTCAGGTACCCCTTAGGCCATCAACCAGAGGGTGCTGGGCCTAGTGGGCACTCATAGGGGCCCCCAGAGTCACTTTCCGACATGAAAAGGCTGTTGAAAATGGACATTCTAATCCCTAGGGTGGAAACGCTGCCCATAGGGGTGTACAATGCTGTTCCCACCGACAGAGATACTCCATGAGTCACTCAGAATCAATTTGGAATAGCTGCATGGTTTACATTCCATCTGCAAACAGTGTAATCGGTTGGTCGGAAAGTAAACCAACGGAGTCAGTGGGAAGGGCTCCGACACGGTTGAGGCGATTCCAATTGTTGGAAAGAGGCTTTCCACCCGACATCCTAATCGGCCCCATGGTGCTGTCACAAACTCCCATTTCTCTATGAGAGTTTGCGTGATGGGCTGAAACCGCCGGCAGCACAAGTTCCCATTGAAAAATGGGAGGTTAAGTAAATCCCTGCACCGTGTGGCAGACAGAGTGTGGTGCCGGGATTGTCAGAAGAGCACTATAGGTTCTCTCCAGGGCCACAAATGTATGCCGTGGAGGGATTGGGGCCCTGCTATGAGCCCCCAAAGTCGCTTTGCGACAGCTTTTCCATGTCCGAAAGGCTGTTGGAAACCGACATAATAATCCCGACAGCGGAAACGCCGTCTTTATGGGATTATGAGTGGTTTCCAACAGGCCGACAGGCACCTTGAGCCTGTTGGAACCGAGTCGGATTTCCTGGCCAGTGTGGACTCTTGGTGGTAGTGAACCATGCCACTAGGTACCCTGAATCAATCCCTCTTAAAACCCTAACTGTTCCTACAGTGGCTAGAGCACTGCTTGGTGTGTTCACCAGAGTGGATTGTGCAAAAGAGCTGGTGTCAGATAGGGGCACAAACTTTCTGTCCAGCTATCTGACTGCTATGTGGGTTGAGGGTGGTGTCAACTACAAGTTCACCACCCCCTATCACCCACAACCAAATGGTCTAGTTGCGAGGTCCAACAAGATGCTGAGGGGCATGATACATGGGTTGTCAGAGAAACTCAGGAGGAGATGGGATATTCTCCTCTCATGCCTGCTGTTTGCCTACAGGGAGGTTCCACAGAAAGGGATTGGTTTCAGTCCTTTTGAGTTGTTGTTTGGACACCATGTTAGGGGGGCATTGTGCAGGCTGAGAGAGTCTTTAGAGAAGCCTCTCAAGGAAGCCAAGGACCATGCGCTTGATTATGTGTGATGCCTGAGATCCAGAATGGCAGAGTACATGTACAAGGCAAGCAGGACACTGGAGACCAGCCAGGAGCTCATGCAGCACTGTTATGGTCAGAAGGCCACTATGCCTGAGTATTCTCCATGACAATTGATGTGGGTGTTAGAGCCTGTGGCTCCAAGGGCCCTCCATGAAAAAAATGGAGTGGGCCCTAACCAATCTTAGAAAAGAAGGGTGTGGTTACATATTTGGTTGACCTTAGTACCCACAGGAACCTTCATAGTGTTCTCCCTATGATCAGTTTGAAACCCCACGATGACAGGGCAGATATGACCAGGTTACTGGTCACTTATAAGGGAGTGGAGGAGGAAACTGAGCTAGTGCCTGACCTTCATCTCCACTAATGTGAAAGATAAGTCAGTGGGGGGAGTTGTACTCTCAACCAAGTTGACAGACCAGCAACACATAGACTGCAGGCAGGTGCTGGAACAGTTTGCTGGCCTGTTCTGTCTGACCACAGGCATCACTGAGTGGTGTGTGCACCACATTGACACTGGGGACAGCCTACCTGTCAAAAAGAAACTCTACAGGTTGCCCGATCATATCAGAGCCAGCATTAAAGCTGAGGTAGCTAAAATGCTGGAACTGGGGGTAATTGAACCAACTGAATGTCCACGGGTCAGTCCAGTGGTGCTGGTGCCCAAACCTAAACCTCAGAGAGGACCCAAGAAGTTAAGGTTCTGTGTGAACTACAGAGGACTGAATGCAGTCACAAAGACTGATGCTCACCCTGTACCTCGATCTAATGAGCTCATTGACCGGATAGGGGTTGCTAAATACCGGAGTACTTTTGATTTGACTTGAGGTTACTGGCAGATTGCTCTCACTGATGGAGCAAAGGAGAGGTCAGTGTTCTCCGCAGCAGAGGGACATTTTCAGTTCAAGGTAATGCAAGTTGGCTTAAAGAATGCACCTGCCCCCTTTCAAAGGTTGGTGAACAGAGTCTTGTCTGGGTTGGAACAGTTCAGTACAGCTTATCTAGATTATACAGCTGTACACAGTTCTACCTGGGGGATCACTTAAGCCACCTGAGGAAACTGCTTCGGCCAATGCAGCAGGCATGCCTGACTATAAAGGCAAGCAAGTGCCAAATAGGGCAGAGTGAGTTCTGGGGTGTACCTGGGCCATCTGATAGGTGGAGGCCATGTACAGCCTCTCCAGGCCAAGATTCAAACTATTTTCGATTGGACTGCTCCTGTTTCCCAGACTCGGATCAGGGCATTCCTTGGAATGACAGGCTAATATAGACTGTTTGTTCAAAATGATGGGACCATTGTGGGGCCCCTAACAGAACTGACTTTAAGAGGAGGCCCAAAAAGGTGGATTGGACTCCAGAGTGTCAGAAGCCTTTTGATACGTTGAAAGCTGTTCAGCACCATTGCTGCTGGCCCCTGACTAAACCAAGGAATTTGTTGTTCAGACTGAAGATTCAGAGCAAGGGATTGGGGTAGGGTTGTCACATTTAAATGAAGAGGTCCTTGGTCAGCCTGTTCCCTTTCTTAGCAGGTGACTTCTTCACAGAGAGCAAAGGTGGAGTGCCATAGAGAGAGAGGCTTTTTCTGTGGTTTGGTCCCTGAAAAAGTTGAGACCATATTTGCTTGGGACTCACTGTCTTGTTCAGACTGACCATGGATCATGCAGATAGGAGGGGAGACACTCAAGCTGTTAAGGTAGTCCATTTCCCTACAGGTAATCGACTTTACAGTGGAACACAGACCTGGGGTTGCCCATGCAAATGCTGATGGACTTTCCATGCTTTTACACATAGCTGATCAGGACTACAAGGGTGTAGGTTAGTAAACCATCACCTTTTGTTTGGGGAGGGCTATGTTGCAAAGTCATCCGGTTCCCTGGGAACCCCCAACTTTTTGCTGACTGGTACTTGTGGTAACTGACTTAGACTGACCCTGGGCTCTGCCTAACCAGGCACAGGGCCATTGCTATACTGTAAAGACAATTAAAATGGAGGGAAAAAACCTGCATACACTAGGGTACACTATGGGTTAGAGTACCCCTATGATTGGCATGACCTTCCCTATAAGGACCTAGTCCATGTTAGGGCAGGGGGATTGAAACTACCTTTAATTCCCTAGTATATAATAGGACATGGCAGTTTAGAGGCTGGCAGCCTTTCTGCACTTGCATGTGTGCACTGCTGAAGCCTGAGGGCAGTTTAAAATCAGACCTGTGTTGTAGGACTGCTTTTTTAATGCAAATTGCTCCCAAACTCAACTTTAGTGTATGGAGCACTTGAAACCTAATATATTATAATGTTTTGCCATTTTGGGTACCCCCAGGATCTCCCCTAGGTGTACCAGGGGTGGGGGTCAGATACTTATAAGAAGGATCCTTATAAAATGATTTTTATTTGTCCTGGGGTTAGTGAAATTGCACTTTTTACTCACCACATTGTATTAAAGTGCTTCCCAAAATCAACATTGGTGCTAGGAGCACTGTGAAGTGAGGATCTGCACTATTTTTGGAATTCCTCTAAAATATCCCCTAGGTGTTCCAGGGGTGGGGGTCCTGTAGATATAGGCAGGGCCATTATTAAATATGGTTCATAAGCCCTGGTTTTGGAGAAATTGCCCGGCTCATTTTACCCATTGCAAATCCCCAGCCACAAAGGTTTACATGGCAAGAAGTTATTAACTAATAATTCCCACTAGGATAATCATAAAAATACCATTCAAGGACTTCCTAGAATGGTATTGATAAATCCAACAATATGGTATTGTTGATTTTTCCTAAAGTGTACAGAAAAGAAGTTATAAGACTTTTTTGTCTGTAAGCCAACATTCAGCCTTCCAATGATCAGACCTGATTAGTCAGAGTTAAGTTGATTAGCCAGGCTGCTGTGATAAGGTGATAAGTAGCCCCTGGAGTTATATAGCCATTCTGGGTGGGCAGGTTTCTGCTACATAGAAAAGCCGGAGCAGGGGGAGGGGTCATAAAATATCTTCTTCAAAGAGAGGAGGAGACAGACACTGTAAGTCAGGTCTAGTTCCTGCCCTACCCTCTGAACCCAGCCATATGGCAGGATTAAGGAAGGAATGAGCCGATGTAAGGGGGAAGGACTGTTGGAAATGAACTATTCTAAAGGAAGGCTTATCTAGCTCTTGTCTCTTTGCTGAAAAATCAGCCATGTTGAATTTTTGAGAAATGGTGCTCCATGGGAGACTATAGTGCCACACTTTGGAGGAAGTGGTCATGCTCTGGGGTGTTGCCCTGCACCTCATTAAACAGCAGTTCCCTTTTGTATGACCCCAGAGAACAATGAATAAGTATCTGAGAAGGGCAGGGACTTTCAGTTCTGCTGCTTTAAGCTAATGGAAGAAGAATGGTCCCTGCTGAGAAGTTTGATTTGCACCAATCAGGCCCAGCACTCTGAAGACTGCGCCTGCTGCACAATCTGGAACTACAGCTTCATAAGGACTCAAGAGTGGAGTCCTGCAAGCTACAGGTTAATAGAGCTCACCAGGAACATCGCCACCAAGAATCCTCAGCCTGGAGTGCTACCAGTGAATTTGTAAGGGTTTTGCCCAAATGGATTGTGTGAAGTGAAGTCCCAAACTTTAAAGGACCAGCTTGGAGCTTCGAGACCCTTGGAGTAAATTTTGGATACTTTGAGATCCTTTGGGGAACTTCAGGAAAAAGTTCCAGAGGTTTGGAAAACTTTTGGAAAAAAGCTCCGTAAGTGGACCGACTTGACCTGGCCAACCAAGCCGATGACCCTCAATGTGAGCCAGCCTGCTGTCCAGGTTCATTCCACTCAGGATGTTTGACTCTCAGACTTTGACTGGGAGTAAGCGGAAACCCAGGCCGGCGAACCCTCACCAAAGCCGGTCTGGTGAAGAGCAGCTAGGGACCCCTGAAGAAAAGGCTCTGTAAATGTTTCTAAGTCCGAACATCGGAGAGATGACCGGGACCAACCACGAGAGTCAAGCAGCCTACCTTCAACTGCGCAGCGGCCTGGATCTCTGGTTCGTCCCGCTAGAAAGCTCCGGAGGTCTGACTTACTAAGTTTGACCAGAAACTCGTCACAAGGCAAGCCTGCGAACCCTCACCGAATCCCGGCTGGCTGTGAGCTTTGAGGGACCCCAGGAAGAAAAGCTCCAGGAAAGTTTCTGTCAGAAGTTAAAAACTTTGACCAAGACCTACCGCGAGGGATTGCCATGCAGCGCTCTATGGCAGTCGGCCTGAAACTTTGACTTTGTCCCAGTCTAACATGACCAGATGTCCCAATAGATGCTATAGGTTTCTATGTGTTATATGGTGCTACATTTTTGAAAATTCATATCTACGGTTCCCTACATTGGATTCTTTTTAATTTTGGTGTCATTTTAAACATAAAAATATTTCCTATTTTAAAAAATTGGTTTGGGATTTTTTATTTTGTGTTGTTTCTTAATTTTGTTTCTGAATTGGTGTTTTTAAATGCTTAACATACCTGTCTTTGAAGCTTTAGCCTCCCTGCTCGCAGCCAAGCTACCAAGGGTTGAGCATGGGAATAATTTTTAAGACCAATTCTGAGCCCTATAGTGTGTTAGTGGCCTTATTGCCAGTGACAGATGTACATTTGCCACTACTAATTACTCACAAGTACCATAATGCCACAGCATTACAAAATACTACAGGTCAGGGTTCAATATTCCTGACTAAACATTCCTGTTAAGCATCCCAAAAACTCTGATGCCCTCTTCCTGATTCCAATGGGGCCCCCAACATCTGTTGTATGGAATGGGAATAACAGGACATCGGCAACAATAGGGGCATGTGCTTGTTCACTAAGAGATCACCAAGTTTCAATAATCTGTAGGTCAGTTTGTGCGAATTTGAGAAAAAAATAGGTCAACCTGGCGATGTTATTTTCCTAACGGCAGGCTTGTCTATACAGTTCAAAATACAGTCTCACTCTTTCATTTCCAGCCTTTGTTACCTTTTCGTGGGGATGTAGCTCCAACAGCTCCAGCTGGCGTGCTTCTTGGGTCCATACCAGCAGCGTCCTTGAAAGTGGTGATTATTCGTCCAAGCAACTCCTTGATGGAGTTGCTTGGACCAATAATGAGGCAAGTCCAGTTTATGGGCGGTTTGTGCTTGGCAGATCCAGACCATAGACAGGTTCCCTGCTACAAGCACTGAGCAGCGGCAGCACGAGTCCCCACAGATTCACTGCGGGATGCTCGACAGCACTATGCTGGTGTGGATTGCAAGTTTTCTTCACGCAATTCACCACGTGAATCATGTATGGAGAACAAGTGACCCTTCACAACTAGATTACCAGTGTTTCCACTTGCAATGGCACTAGGCTTCTTGTGGGTGCTCCACAAGCAGGGAACAAATCTGGGCTTTTCCTCCTGGACAGCCTCTCCTCCTGAATGGCCAGACATGCTACTTCCCTCTCTGAGCAGGCAAACAAGCTTCTAGGTAGTATACAGATCCTTAACGCCTTCAGAAAATTGTGCAGACTTTAGGTGATGTTCACTCATCTCTGAGAGACAGGCTGCCATGCAGACATCAGCCCTGGTCTTACAGCTGCCCTTTAAGTACTCTGTGAAGCATTCCCTTCCTTGTTCATTGAAGCATTAAATAAAGTGGGATGCTTTAGGCCCCACTTTTACACACATTTTCCAAACGGGATGCTGATCCACTGTCTAAGTTTCTAGAACCAATTTGAGGTGGTTTCATTTCAAATGTATTTTTCTGGCTTCAGTGCATACATAGCCCTTGAGCAAGGTGATGGCTCTCACAGCAGCTAGTGGTGATGCTGGCTCCAAGCAAGAGTATCCAAAACATGGTCACAATAAAGTGTGAAAACTGATGTTTGCTGTCATCACCCTTACTGAAGCTGCAATCAGTTAGTTACAGACAAAAGTGTAGGCCACACTAGAAACGTCTTAACAATAAACAGAATCTGCTGACTCGCCCTCTGTTCCCTACCATACACCAAATGCCACAACTCAGCAGAATCTAATCAGTAATCTCTTGCTAAAAGTTATTGTTGAATGTTGAAGGACAGTCCTGTTTCCATTCTTCCTCACTTCAGTGTGAGGGTCACCATCATCAAGCCCAGGAATGCAGGTAATACACTTCCATTGCTTGGGGAAAGCTTTAAACATCTTGTGCCATGCTAAACCAGAGGCCATCCAGAAAGGACCCCACTGATCCCAGCAGTCATACTCACACCACACACAGTCTCTTGCTACCATATATGTGCCATAACTCCACCATTCATCATGGACTGTCAGTACAAGGGTCTGGGTCTTACATTTCAGGGGAACTTTATATGAGGGAGGCGCGAAGGCAACTCATTCTCACGGAACAGAAAAAAGATCTGGCATGGACTATTAATCTACACAAAATGGTACTCTGCCACTATTACTTTAGGTGAACAGCTCAAGATATGGACAATAGTCCCATGAACTAATACAAAGGGCATGTTTGGTGTGCCCTTTCAGATCACAGAACAGGTTCTGCAACTTGGTTATACCTTGGGCCCATGCTAGATTAGCATTCTAGCTGAACCAACAGCAAGTCAGGATATTCCTGTCTCAACACCCCCTTGTTTTATTTTATTTATTGAGTTTTACATAGAGTGAACTTGACCCGCAGATATCAGAGCGCTTTACATAGTTGGCAAGTAGAGGTTACACGACATACATTTACATGGGTTAAGCACAAGTACAAGCAGATGTGTACACCGACGAAATCAAAACAGGTCTGTGAATGGCTTGAAAAATAAAAACAGATCCGAAAGCATTAACATAAAAAAGAGCACAGGCGGCTGATCTGAACTAGCAGAGCGAGTACAATCTGTGTTGGGGAGTGAGGACAAAGAGCACTTGTGGGAAGCGAGCACAGCGAATATAAACATAGCATAACATCGTGGCATGTTAGTACATGTCGACGCTGTAAACCGAAACTATACACAAGTATCATATGTCTGCATAAAGGAACATTACAGAGGCAGTGGTGTAGGAGCTACTAGTGTCTGTGTCAAAAGTGTGGGGACTCAAAACATGTTGTTAAACTGTCTGAACCCAGCTGGCGGTCCTCTGATATCCTTATGTAAATGTGGTGCCTGCCAGCACGGTATCTGCGGTTTGAGGATGGCTATTATAACATTTGCTCAGTGTGACGGACCGGTAAGTGGTGGCTGAGGAGCCATGGGCAGTACCCAGCCTGTGTCCAGGGTGGGATGTCTGGGTCATGACAGGCAGCAGTGGCATTTAAACACTATGGAGGCCTCAGGAGGCTGCCTGGCATCTTTCATGTTTTATTGGCTCTTTGCTTGACGCTAGCTCTTCACTGTTTCCTATCCCCAACCTTTGTTATTTTTTTCCCTTTAAGCCGGTTTCTAAGAACTCTTTGCCTGTTATTCCTACTTTGCTATGTGAATTCTGTTTTCTCTTCGGCGTACCGCTGCATCGTTCCCCTGCTCAGAAGAGGTTCACTGTGCCCCTCCTTTCCGAAGCTGGTGAGTATGCATGCTTATTCTTTGTTTAGTGTGAATATTACAAGCTCGTCATTACTACTTAAACGCAACATGGGGGCAGATGTATGTTAGACTTGCGCCACTTTTACGCCGCCGTTGCGTCACTTCTGTAACGCAGCGGCGGCCTAAACCATGCGCCATGTTGTGCCTTATTTACAACGTGACGCATCTAGGGAGATGTGTCACGTTGTAAAGCCCTGCGCTACATTAAACCTGCGTCAGGTTTAATGTATGCAGGGTGGGCATTCCATCGGAAAAAGCCTCGGAAAATTGACGCAGTGAAATCTACAAGATTTCACTCAGTCACTTTTCCGGCGCTGCTGCGTCAAAACCTTGCGCCTGCTTGAAGCAGGCGTAAGGTATGCCGCAGCATGTTAGGTATGGGCAGCCCCTAAACATTGCTGGAGTTGCATCGTGCTTGCGACACGACTCCAGCAATGCGCCGCCCTTACGCCATCAGATGCGTCATGCATCTGTTTATCCTTGTTTATCCTTGCGCCACGATGCGCTGCATTGTAAATGCGGCGCATCTGTGGTGGCGCAAGGGTAAACTTGCGTGACGCATCTTTCCTGGCACATCCCTGCTGATTTGCAGGGATGCGCCAGGAAACATAAATCTGCCCCATGTACTTTCCCTCATGAGTGGGTCATTCTGTTACCGCAGAGTCTCCGTGCACACCTATGCTGCAACCAGAGTCGTAGCACCAAACAGGGCCACAACAAAGAAGGTCTGGGCGGGCCTTTTGTCCCTCTCCCTCTGTCTCTCAAACACCTTCCCCTTTCCCTCCAGTATCTGCCTTTGCCAGGTACACTCTCCTTGGTAAAGACGGAGACACACTCTGGGAAAGGGAGGTGGATTCTCGTCTGAATTTGTTGGATAATATTCACAGAACTTGATGCCGACAAATGGAAAAGCCATCGGACGCTGTGCCCCCCTATATTTCATGATGGACAGTTACTTCAACCACGATTGTAAGATCAGGGTCATAAGCACTAGTAGAACCTCACAAGATCTCTCAGATGCAATATTTTGCCCACAGAAGACTGGGTCAGGCAGAAAACTTCTTACTGCAACATTAGAACCGCAGGCAAGAGACATTTTCTCCTTGAACCTGTCTCCTGCCTGTATCTTTTGAATGCGAGGTATGCGATCGCATTTAATATTGAGACAAGATGCTGTCAAAAGTTCACATAATTTTGCATAATGTGAACTTTGCAAAGTTGCATGATATTATGCAGGTGCAACATTTCATATACGTTTTACTTGTGTAAAATTGGTTCATGGAAATAATAAAACTGTGGTTAGGAGACATTTTCTCCATAAACCAGTCTCCTGAAAATATCTTGTGTAACTTTTGAATGCAAGGTATGCCCTCATGTTCTGTTGAGATTTTGACATGTACATTTTGCCAAATCTTGCGTATGTTAAAATATTGTTAGGGAATTTTGCAATGAAAATTCCATGATTTCACCCACTCCTGATGTCATTCTCCAACGAAAGATAAAACTGTCTCTGACCAATAGTTTAGAGCGGTCAAAAAATGTCAGCACCCTATACATAATTTAAGTGCTTTCTTCAAGACTAGAATTTGCTCACTACTACATCCATGCAAATAATTTGTGTGGAAGGATGACAAGCACTGGCAAAGCCAGTAGGCATGGCTATGATATATTAGCACGCGCAAATGCAGGCCTATTCAAGTATGTGTCATGTCCTGTCATTGTGTAACCAGCTACATCAAAAAGCAATGGGCAGGGATAAAAGCAGCATAGAAAGAGGCAGTTTGCACACATCTATGTTACAAATAAGTGTGTATTTTTGCATACCTGTATCTGCATGTGTCAGCATATTAAAGAGAGATCTGAAACCAAATAATAGATCGGGGGCAGATTTATTGTTATTTAACGCAGCGCAGCAAGCCACCTTGATGCGCTGAGCTGAGGGAATGACAGGAAGGCACTCTATATAACATCACATGGCACAGTCCTGTCCTTTCCTTGCAGTGGCACACAATGTGTAGCGCAAGGGTGCCTGGTGGCAGACAGGATTGTTTTTGTGCAGGAAGGGCGATGCAACAGTGATTGCTCCAACTCCCAGTCGTGTATGGCTCTGCTCCTTAAGCCCTCACATACCTGTGCTCCACCGGCAGTATGACAGAAGCTGTGATATGATGCTTGCCTCTGAATCATGTTGTAACCTTCGGATCATCAATTCTAGGCAAGGGATATTTAGCCTTTTATACTTCAAGGACAGTAAATTATGTGTAATAGCTGTAATGTTAGAGCACTTGGGAAAATCACAGCAATCCTATTATTATTATAACTGTTATTATTGTTGTTTTGTCCTTGTTGGTTCTATGATTATAACAGAAGTGTGAAGAGGACACCAGGGAGGGTCCAATGAAAGTGATGACTGGGGTTTGCAGATGCTCGGGTAAACAGTGCCTGCTGCCAAAGAGGAGTAGCAATTCAAAGTAATGCTGCAACACAATACCACATTTCCATTATATCAAAAGCAATCCAATTATAAGGTTATTGTATATATGCTTTAAATGTAAATACTTCATACTGTGCAACTGATGTTTGAAAGCTCCAACTCCCCATTCATGTGGGGCTGCATTCTGTACTAGCTGATTCTTACAGTGCACACCAATAACACACCTGTTGGCAAGAGGCAATAGCAAGCCCTTAAACTGCTGCAAAATATCAACTTGTTCCCAGTGTCAAAAGAAAAGAGCCTTGTGTGATTTTAAGATTGCATGAATGGCTGTGACTTGATGCAGTACCGCTGCTGTGTGTCCGCTCCAACTTTCAGTCCTGTAGCGCTGTATTTTGTTCTAGACCCTTCTTGTGAAGGACTGTGTGCCTTTGTAAGTGTCAGTCTAGACAGGGGTCTCCAACCTTTATAGTAATACGAGCTACTTATGTTCAATGAAACTCATTGAGAGCTACTAACGTTACTACTTTTGTAAGAGTCGCCACATCAGATTACATTAGTAGCCACCCTATGCAAGATTCCTACCAGCGATCACCCTGGCGCCTCAGATATGGCTGCCAGCAGCAATGTAAAAAGGGTTTGTCAATGAGAAACACCTGTGCATCAGTAACACATAAAAGCCATCGGTGCAATGCCTCTTGCAGGAAGGTGATAGCATTTGTAAAAAGTCTACGCAATGCCACATGCTAGATCGCTGAAATACCAGCTTCAAAAATATTGTGGCAATCCAGCCGTTTTTCTCCAAATATCAGCTTATGAGTTCTGATACTAAACACACTTTTATCTCAGATACACACTCTCAATTTTGGTATATCTATATTAATTTAACCAAGGAAAAGCTATGTAGGTTTAGTAGGCTGGGCTGCATATAAGAGAGCTGCTAACAAACAGCTCATGAGCTGCTCGTTAGAGAAGCCTCGTCCAGTCCGTTTGTACACTGGATGCTGACTGGAATACGTTACTGTTTCTCTTATCCTAGCACTGAACATAAAGACTCATATAAATATCATGGGGTTTGCACCCCAGCAGAGTGTACACTCGTTGCCTATCACATTCGTGTTCTTCTTCAGCATCACTCACTACAGAAGAGGGGATGAACAGCTTGCAACAGGGGGAGATGGTAGAGGCTTTTAGCCACTTGTGCTACAACATGACTGACTTGAAGAAGAAACAGCAATTGGAAAATATGAGCATGTTCAACTCTCCACTGGCAGGCACTGCATTGTGTGCAAATAATAAAAAACATGCATTGGCAAAGCCAGCCAGGTACGCTTTTTGGCTCCAGTGAAGACTGTCAGAAATTAGGTTATTAATTTGGGAAGGAGCCACCCCTAACCAAATTAATAAACACAATCTGATTAGGTCAAAGCATAGGTCTGAAGGAATCTCTGCTCAGTCCCTGGAAGTTGTTGCATGAGCAGCAGACAATCCCCAGAGAAATGCATGCTACGTTCCAGCAGTACGAACAATTTGTAAGTAAAGAGCACACTACAGTAAAATTACCAAACCAATTTTGAAAAATAAAAACAATGTAGCAAGCTAAACGATCCCAATCCTGGACAGACTGGGGACCGAAACCAGGCTAGGCAAACTGCTTGGCCGGCCCCCCTGGGAGGGAGAGGGGGAGTGCAGCCAAGCTGTTTGTTAGGGCCGGTTTCGGCCGATTTTGTTACAGGGGGATGATATTGCCAGACCCCGGTAACAAAAATGGCCCCCAGGGACCCAAAACCGGCCCCCACCATGATGGACCACTGGGGATACACATTAAAATTTATTAAGAGGCACAGGAGGAGTAATTTTTAGGCCACAAATCACCTAGAAAAAAGTAAAGCACCATTAGGAACCATAGTTTATGGTTGGCTAGGCCCAAGGAGCAATTTCAGGCCAATTGCAATGGAGCAGAGCAGAGTGACGTGCAAAGTTTCTGCCTATGTGCCAGGGCCGTTCTTTATGGCATCCCCAGACACGGACAATTAGTGCCACACACCCTGCCCTCAATAGGACTAGGCAGCCATCACTTTGACTTAGCAGTCTTGTGGTGGACAGAACAGGGTAACCGTTGGCTCTGCTGATGGTAACCCAGAAATTTCTCCATTACTGTATGGGGCAAGGAACTGCAGGCCTGAATACGATGCTGGACGTACTTCTGTCCATTCGCCATCGTCCCGGGAATGGGCCCATGAGGCTCGTCCCCGGGGCCTCATGGGCCTCACGATGCGATCGCCACCATGGCGGTAGCATCTGCTATATTCATCTTTGTGGCCGGTGCTGCTAGCCGCAGCACCAGCCGCAATGTTAAAATTGTACCTTAGACATTTCCCTACACCACGTGGCAGGCACCGTGCGGTGCCCCTCACATGGTGCAGGGAAATGTCGGGGCATGGTACCCCCCACTGCTCTTTCCCCTGGGCCAGGGATTAAGGGGGGCCAGCTACAGGCCCCCAAATACATTTTCCGCCTGCCTTTTCGTGGCGGGTTGTCCACCGCAACACGACCAGCGGAAAAGGGATTTTTGGTGGGACAGAAGCAGAGCTGCTTCATGACAGTCCACCAGGTCTGCCAACCCAATACAGACTTTCCAACTGGAAATGAGACAGAAAATCGAGTAAAAAAAATTTGAACTACAAGAATATCAACTGACAAATATAGTGGAATCCAAAAATACAGAGTGCAAGAATATCGTTGTCAAGAATATCGATTTGAAGGTAAGTAATATAGATTTAGAAAAATAGCAGACATTAATATCGTTTGCTAAATATTGTTGTTTAAAACATCGTTTTTTAATTATTGTTATGTTTTTTAGTGTATATTTTAAATGTATATGACATTATTTTTTGTTTAAGTTTCTTACTATTTTAGTTAAATGTTTAGTAGTTATGAAATGTAATTTAATTATATTTTCAGCTTTTTAGTTCTGTAGCGGGTTGACCGTTTATAGGTGTATAGGGAGGGAAGTATTTTAATTATAATAAATTAATGATTATTTTTTAATTAATATTATTTTGTGTTTTTTTAGTTCTATAGCTGGTTGTGCATTTATAGGGGTAAAGGGTGAGAAGTAATTTTATTATAATAAATTAATGATTATTTTTAATTAATATTATTTATTTAATTGACATTTAATTTTGTTAATTGTATTATTATTTATTTTATTTTGTAGGTAAAGGAATCTATAGGGGTAAAGGGTGGGAAGTAATTTATTAATAATTGATTAAAATGTAATTGTTAATTCGTAATAATTAATTAATTGATCATTAATTCTGTTAACCCCTTCAACGCGCGGCAAATTCCGCCACGATGCGAGGGGGGCGGGGCTGGGCGTGGCGCTCAGGTACCCAGGACGGCTCCCGGCTATCATAAATCACGATGGGCGTGTGCTCATGACGGCCGGGAGCCGTCCGAACTCCGCCCACTAATTAATTCGCCCGCACAGGTGGGGAATTAGCCGCGCGTGGGCGCAGCGTCAACGGTCGGATGGCTCCCGGCCGTCATGAGCACACGACTACCGTGACTCATGACGGCCGGGAGCCGTCCTGAGCATCGATAAGGTTAATTGTTTAATTTCATGTTTTTAGGTTTGGGGGTGGGATTTATAGGGGTAAAGAGTGGGGAGTAAACTATTTTATTTTTTAATTACTTGTGAAATACTAATATGTATTTAATTGTAAATACATTTATTTAATTGTGTTATTAATAGTTTTTTTTAGTTTAATTTTAGGTTGGGGTTGTAGAGTTTTTATGGGTAAAGGAAGGGAAGTTAATTAATTTTCATGAATTTAAATTTAGATTTTCATAAATAATGTTTGTTTAATTGATAAATAATTATGGTAATTGTGCAAGTAATTTTTTGTAAAAATAGATGTGAATTGTGTGTTTTGTAGGATTAGTTGGTGCAAAGTAAATTAAGGTAGATTTATCATACTAAATATATTTCTATTTTGTATTCAGCATATTTTTTTTATTTATTTACAGTTTTTAAATCATTTTAAATTTATTTAAGATATTTTACTTGTTTTTAATGTTGCACTGACTGGAGTGGGAGTAGTAAATTTTACCCCTTTGCAATCCAACACTTTCTCTACTGCTGCACTGACTGGAGTGGGAATAGTGCATTTTACCGCTACAAAATCAAACACTTTCCTTACAATTGCACTGCCTTGAGTGGAAATTACATTATTCCCCTCCGCAATCCAACACTTTCCCTATAGTTGCACTGATTGGAGTGGGAATATTAAATTTGTCCCTTTCGTAATCCACACGCTTTCCTTACTGTTGCACCGACTGGAGTGGGAATAGTACATTTTACCCATCCGCAAACCAATGCTTTCTCTACTTTTGCACTGACTGGAGTGGGAATATTATTTTTTTTGTTAATTATAATATTTATTGTTGTGTAATTGTACTGGGAATAGTAAATAGTAAATTGTAATATTTTCCAATGTTATATTTTTATTAATTTTATATTTATTGTAGTTAGAGTAGTAAATCTTATTTTCATGTGATGTAAATAATTTTTTTATTGTTGTGTTGTGTTAGGTGGGAGTACTTATTTTGGAGGGGCGTGGCTAGCAGCCCAAGATGGAGGTCGCATAAGTGACGATCTCCGGGCCTGGGGCACTAATCTGGTGATTTTCATCCATTTCTGGCAGCCCTGTGTTCCAGTGGGGCAGCGCTATGCTGGCGGACTTCCCAACTACTGCAGTGGGCTTATCAGCAAGGTCACAGAAAGCTGCTGGGAGTCACCTTGCACTCTGGAGCGGTCCCGATAGAGGCGGGCCTGCAGTGCATGGAGCAAGCCTGAACGCACCGGCCTTTCCTGTTACAACCGGATGAGGTGGGGCTTGCCCACGGCGGCGTGCTCTGCTACTCGAGGTCATGGCTGGTGGCCTACCTGGCGGGCGACGGACGCTGCCTCGCTGTGATTGACGGATGACTGCGGGTTTCCAGCTGGGAGGGATTGTGGTCCCCCTCCCTGCATGTGCCTCCAGAGATCGGGAGATTGCCTTTGAAGAGGTGCAGTGATCTCCGCCTGCATGGCACCGTGAATGCGCCTGGTGGTCCTACAGCTGAGCTTCCCTGGTGGTGGTTGCGTAATGCGGGGAGGAAAGACGGGTACCTCCTTGGCCCTGATCCTGTTTGGCAGTGCTGGCTGGTGCTGCTGAGGGCACCACCCTTTCACTTCCCACTGTGATCTGATTACTGCAGTGGGGACAGTGGACTGGCCCCTTCTCCTTCACTGATTGCGTAGTTTTGGGCCCAGGTGGAGGTGTGGGCCCTGACTCACAGCTAAAATGTGGTGCTGTGGTGGCCTGCGGCTCCCTCCGTCTGTTGTCCGGCTGCGCACTCGGGACTGCCCTGGTAGCTGAATTGCCTGAACTAGTGGGAGTGCACCTAAATCCCTGGGGGCTGCCCTAAGGCCCCGTAAGATCATCTTAATTCACTGCGACTAGGCCCAGCGCCCGGGATCCCGAGTGGCATCTTTCCTTGTAAGGCGGAGGAGGTGGGGTTGTACTACACCTACGTAGGTTGGTGTTAGAAGGTGGTTCTGACACTCTGAGCCACCAGATTTTTCACTTTTTGAGCACCTATTTGTTGAGCTTTTACTGTGGGAGAGCCTCATAAGTTGGGACTCGCCCACAGTGAACTCATGAAGAAGGAGACTGCATGTGGATTTTACTGGTGTCCCCCTAGCCTGACTAGGCCGCTGCGCAGCAGCTGGAGTAAGGGGCACTGGGCTGGTTACATGCAAACACATGTGTACTTGCGTGTGCACATGTGTACTGGCTGCGCAGGGGAGATTCCTGGCATGCACTGCCCAGGAGCCGATACAAAGTGAATGGTGTGGCAGGACTTGGGTGGTGACATGGAATAGGCTTCATACAGTGGGAAGAAACATGCCAGGGAAAGTCAGTGTGTGTTACAGTGTTTATTCCATTATTCTCTTATGAGGATAGGGAGCACAGGGGCTCGTTTTACTTTCCTAGGGCCTACAAATTCCAGACACGCACCAAAGTCCACTGTAACCTATGTGAGAAGAAGTATTCTGCAGAGTCCAAAGTCATATTTGTACTGCTTTTGGGTCATCCAAAATTGTTATATTTCTCTGAGTCAGCTCATAACCAGGGCCTGGCTGGGGGCTTACCCCAGCAGGCTGGATTAAGGACCTTCCTTCCAAGAGCGAAACCCTCCTCTCCAGGCACCAGGCTACACAAGGGAGAAGGCAGCATTGGGGGGAAGGGGCTTTTTCAGAGACCATGTGGCAGGCGACCCCCGACGATACCATTTTGAACAAACACAGAGACCTGGGCAGGAAGGAGGGAGCAGGGGCAGAGAAGTGAGGTGTCGCTGTGTGATAAGGCAAACAGAGACTTCCTGCCAGCCCCCTCCCCAATTCTTTAAAAAGAACTTGCACAGGAAGAGGAGCTCTCTCTGGGGTGTGGTCTGCTGAGGCAGAGGGTGCTGGAGCCTGGCGCAATGGGCAGTTGGAAGGAGGACCCCTTGACTGTCCTAGGATCCCAACTCCGGACCCCGTGTGTGGAGGAGGAGGTGGGAAGCGCCGTCGCGCCCTCCGGCAAAGGGGTCTCTAGGTTATGTTCATCTAACTGCATTAGGGGGCAAGATGATGTGCATACATTGGAGTGGTGGTACAAGACCCCACCCCCCTGCGGTAATTCCAAGAGCTTATGTATATTTGTAAATTGGTGCATAAGATTGAGTAGTGTGTGTGTTTAATAAATGTACTCTTACTTTTATAAAGCAAAGTACAGACTGGTCAATCAATATTGAGTGTTATTTCTGCGCCCCTGTAATGGTGATTACTAGCCCACACCACCTCCCTTGAGTAGGCCTCAGACTGTCTGCAACGCTACCCTATGAGAGTCAGGCGTTACAATTGGGTGTTTGGTTCCCAGTGAGGGACAAATGTAGTCATGTTATTTGTGCAGGCCTCACAGATACTGCCTTGTTTTCCAACAGTTGGACACAGTGCAGAGGCGGACAGGTCAGGCACATTACTAGCTAGGTTTATTAGGCCACAACCCACCCCTCCACCTATTCTGGCCATACATGATAACTGCCATACATTAATTACTGCACAGGTAGAAATGAATAAAACATTTCAGGATTACTATGCAGCCCTTTAGGCTGCCCCCCTCATGACATGAAGGAAGCAATGGCAGCATTCCTAGAATCAGTGGAGCTTCCCACTATTACTGAAGCGCATGCTGCGGACTTGGCGGCCCCTCTGACCGCTGCTGAGATCCGCGGTGCAATACAGTGACACGCCCGTAATAAAACCCCAGGCTCAGATGGGCTCCCCTTCAAGTTTAATTCCACTTTTGCAATGTCCTTAGTCCCCAAACTATTACAACTGTATACGACTGCCTTAACAGAGGGTACCTTGCCCCCCACGACTAGGGAGGGGATTGTGACCGCCTGGTAAGTCCCCGACAGACCTCACAGCATATAGGCCCCTATCGATTCTTAATACGGAATATAAAACTCTCAGTAAACTTCTGGCATTGAGGCTACTTCCCTTACTCCTCAATTTGATCCACACAGATAAGTGTGGCTTCATACCCAAATGCAGTACCTCATTGAATATTCAACACTTCTATGCCCTTTTACATTCTGCCCGAGCCGGTTCCCCCTGAGCGGGTTGCCTCTCCTTGGAATCTACGTCAGACATTTGATTCCTTAAGTTGGCTGTACATGTTGGCTGTGTTGGTTAAATATGGGATCCCTCCAGAATGTATCAAGTGGTTAGAGCTGCTTTATACTAGACACACAGCGAGGGAAAAAGCTGGCACCAACATCTCCCCAGCATATGACGTTTTTTGGGGTACACGACAGGGTTGCCCCCTGTCGCCTTTGCTGTTTGTGCTTGCTTTAGAACCCCTGGCACAACGATTGCGTTGCACAATGGCACCATATGGCATTCCGGTTGGCCGGCTACGTCACTATGTTTTGGCTTATGCAGACGACATGTTGCTCTACTTTGTAGATATGCATGTAGACATGACACCTGTAGCCTCACTGTTTGAGCAATTTGGGGAGATATCTGGTTTGCACAAATCAGTAGCTTTTTCATTTTATGATACGTGCACTCTTCCCACGCTTCAATTTGGATCAGTGCAGTTCAAGGTAGAACCTTCTACCTTTAAATATCTAGGGATCCACATCTACAGGAACATCGGACACCGTAGATGGAAATGTGAGCTGTGCACTTAACAATCTCAAAGCCCAAGTAGCATTTTGGAATACTCTGCCTCTAACAACCGCAGGCCGTAAAGACGTTTCTAAAATGCTTATGCTCCCTAGATTTGTGTATCAATTTGTGAACCTCCCCGTGGTCCTCCCTGCCTTTATTTATAGAGCACTAGACACGTTATTGATCTCATTACTATGGGGACAGGGACGCTACAGATTGGCTCTTACCAAAATGCAGATAACAAGCACTAAAGGGGGCATGGGAGCACTGGATTTCAATGCCTATTCTACAGTGGGCCAGCTGCAGTGGCTGGCTTACTGGTTGGCCAGCCATAACCTATTTGAGATAGGTTATTCCCCCGAACGATTACGGGCTGGATCACTGTAATCATTATTATAGCCTTATAGCCCGCCGTAGCGGGCTATACCGGCTGTTAATGGCCCGCTGCAGCGTTAAAGGCCCGAGCCGAAGGCGAGGGACTTTAACAACAGCAGCGGGACATTAACAGCGGTATAGCCCTGCTACGAAGGGCTATAAGGCTATTAGAACATTCTGCCACTAGAGGGCAGAATGTTCTAACAAAACGAAGCCCTTCAGGGAGCGCGAGGGGATTCAAATCCCCTCCGGCTCCCTGAAGTCTTTGTTCACAGCCAGAGCTGTGAACAAAGACAATCATTGGAATGTTGGTGCTCCGGGCTTATACCAGCCAGTATTAGCCCGGAGCGCTCCATTGTCTTCAATGGAGCTGCCAACGTTCCAATGTTCTAATATGTCCTAGTGCAGATCGAATGAGAGAACACCCATTTCTCTTACACATTGCACTCCAATATTGGAAGTTAGCGATGAAATATACTGGCACACCTGTATCATACGCCCCAAATATACCCCTGTGCGGCCTACCCACGTTACGGGGAGTACTATCTGCCACTAGAATACGCAGTTGGGTGGAGGCCAGCGTGGAGACCGTAGGTGAGTTATTTCTAGATGGTAACTTAATGCCTCATGAAGAATTCCAGCAGACTTATTCGGCCCCTCCCACGCTGTTTTTAACACATGCTGTGGTTACACAGTATGTGCGTAAGTATTGGCTGGTGGACCAAAAGGAGCCCAACCTTCGGACTATTGCAAATGCTGCACATAATGGGCCCTGGTTGTCATCTGGTCAGATGGCTGTACCAAGGCTAGCTGTCCTATCTGGGTATCTCCTTGTTGACTCTTCGTCATAAATGGGAAGCGGAAGTAGCCAGGGAGTTTACTGACAGGAAATGGGTGCAGATCCTTGAGTAGCCTAGGCGCGTCTCCCGAAATGCTTAGCTCAAAACAGTACTATTGTTCTTACTACACAGGGTCTACCTCACACCCCGGACAATATAGCATATGTACCCAACTTCCTCCTCGGAGTGTCCTAGATGTCACTGCCCATAGGTAGATTTTGTACACATGTTATGGGCCTGGCCCTCCCGCGTAGAATTCTGGACAGAGGTTATACAGGGTCTCACATACCTTATTGAACGCTCCACCTGGAATACTCCGGTGGAAATCACAGAGGGTGCCACGTGAGGGGAAATTGTGGTAGGAGGTCATAAAATGAGTTACTGCTGAGAGAGAGGAGCTGCAACACGAAGAGTATAGAGGGCTGAAGAAGAAACCAATATCAATGGAATGGGCTCAATTACTAGAACATTTCAAAAATACAATCTACAACTCTTGCTGACGACTGATGTTCTGCTGATGTCACGGCCTACTTCCTTTCCCTTTCCTCCCCCCAACCCCCTCATCCCCTCCTGCCTCCCCCTCCTCCCCCTCTCCTTCCCCCTTCCCCCCCCCTCACCTGCCCTGGTCCTGATGCCTTCAGCCCTGGCTGCCCGACAGGTATTTGAAACAGACACTAAGGGCGTATTACGATGGCGGACGGACTGGAGTCCGTCTGCCATCGTGGTGGTGACCGGGACCGTTCGCAATACATGCGGCAGTCGCGCACACCCAATTAGGATGCGACCGCCACCATGGCGGTCACATTTGCATTTTAACATTGCAGCGAGTGTTCAAAATGCATGTTGTGCATTTCATTGCACTACGTGGCATGCACCACACAGTGCCTGCCACTTGGTGCAGTGAAATGTAGGGGGGTACAATGGGTACCCCCAGTGCACCCACACTGCCCCCCAAAAAAGGGGGGCCTGCAACAGGCCCCCAAAACCAATACCCACCAGCCTTTCCATGGCGATTTCGCCACCATGGAAAGGCTGTTTGAAGACAGCATCCTAATTTTCCAGACGGTGCCTGCTAGGCACCACCACCATTTTAGCCTATCTGGACCGTCCGCCAGGCAATCATAACGATTGCCTGTGGTGGTTCCATGGCGGACGGTCTTTGCGTCCGCCACGGTCGCAGTCTGGATACCCCCACCATCGTAATGTGGTGGGGGGAAAATCTTGGTCCGATGGCAGAAGGCCCGCCACCGCATGGCTGGCGGTCCTTCTGCCATTGTAATGACCCCCCTTAGTTCATAGCAGCTCAGTTCTTTATTGTTATTTCTTTGTTATTGAATCAGATTTATTATTTGATTGAAAGATGGTAGATGATACATTTGTGATTATAGGCATCATGTAACTCGTCCATGTATAACGTATACCGCATTCTTCCACCTTGTTCATGTATGCGATCTATATATGCAAATGGATAACCTGGAGATGCTATAATTGTAAGCTTATTGTTGCCATGAAACCTTGTAATCTCCAGACCTGTATCTTACTGATTGCCTAATATGTACATGATGTAATGTAATGTGAACCTTAACAAAATTGAAAACTCAATAAACTCTGTGTTAAAAAACTTTTTTTTTAGAAGTGGGAGTACTTATTTTTATATCTATTTAGTATAAAGAATGTTTTTTTTAATATAGTGGGAAATTTCTATGTATTTATTTTAAAATTCAACAATGTTTGTTATGTTGTAATTTAGATAAGTATGTGTTTGATTTATTATAGTAATAATATTTTAAGATGTCAATATTTTTTGATAGTAAATTATTCTAAATCAAATTTTTTAAAATATGTGTGTTTACATTTTTAAAAGTAAGATTATTTGTTATGTTTGTTAAGAAATACATTTGAATATATATTTTTAAAATGTATGTTATTATTTAATATATGTTTATTTTAATGTTCTAAATTATATATATTTTAAAATCGATTTTTAATACAACTATATTATTGTAAACTATATATTTTTTGATGTTTTTGTACTTACCTTTTTAAGTATAGGCAGTTGAAATTTTTGTTTTCTATATTTTTTCTCAATATTTTTTCTTATATATTTTTTTCCTCAATATTCTGTCAGTGAACCTTTCCAAGTCACACGGTGCCACATTGTGCCACACGATATCTGCTTCCATCATATGGCCACCTGGTAAGGAGCCAATATCACACGGTGAGCACAAAACTAGCTGGAAATCCCTGCAGGGAGCAGCTTTCTAGCTAATTGTTTAGAGGTTCAGGTCAGCCAATGTGCATTACAAGGTGTGAAACCTCTCCAGGTGCTAGCCTCAAAAGCTTTGTTTTTGGTTTTGGTAGGGTGGGGGGAGAGTCATCGGGGTGGGTTGGCTCTGGAGCAGTCAATTTAAAAGAGTCTCAGGCTGTGCTCCGTGCTAACCTCTGCCACCTTCAAGACCACCCCCTCCACTCCTCACACTTTGAAAAATATATTTCACAGGCTGGCAGGTCAGCATTCATACTAAATGAGGCGCTATATGTTTGGGAAGTTGGGACAATGATGAAGGGGGGAAAGTGTATGGGTCTAGCACTCTTATTTATGGGCAGCTGTGCTGTGGCGATGATACTTTAGAAACCCTCATCACATTTTGCAGCCAGGAATTTCATATTGGATTATTGCGCAGGGATTCACCATAGATCTGTTGACACAGAAATCTATATCAATTGCCAACTCATAGGACACAGCACCATCTAGGACCAGGAACGGTGTAGTCCCAATACAGACATTGGTAGTCCCCAACTTGAACTGTCTATTTAGTTAGGTAAATATGTTCATCAGAATGACAGACTAAAAGTTCTCTATTCAAAGCTTTATATAAGTATTAATTGGCAAAATACAGAAAAGATTACATTAGCAAATTTAGCAGCAAAGTATATAAACCATATCTACAAAGAACTCAGTACAGTTCTAAATGAAATACGGCAAATATTTCCTTTATAAGACAGGGAACAGGGAGTCTCCTTCACTAGCAAACTCCACACTCGTATATACTTAGATAAAGAGGTTCATACATTCAATGGGGATACTGTATTCTCATGGTTTGGACCAATAAGGAACATCTGAGAAGAAACAGTGTACCATTGAATACATTTGAAGATTCCCTCAACATAAGGGTACATTATGCTTCACCTATTCTCAAAGTGTTAGCTGTACAATGAAAAATGTCCTAGCTAATGTAACGGAAAGTTTCACTTCTATTAAGGACTCGGAGGCGAGGATTATGCTAACACTCTCTATGCTTTATTTGCACAGCAGCCATTTTAAAACTCAAATCTGGACCATCTTTCCCAAACACCCTAGGTGAAAGTGGTCAAACAAAACAAAGAAGGGACAACACATCCCTCAGTCCATAGCAACCAATCACAGTCCGGGACCCTCTCCTAGTCCCTCTTCACTACTCTGTTCCTCCTCTTTCTTTGCGGGGAAGCGTCTCAACCTCGATCAAGCGTCCTGCTTTCTGGAATCCGATTCTGGAAACCAAAGAGAAAACCGTCAGGACCCAGTCTGAGAAGGAAGGCCTATGCAACAAAGCGAGTACAAAGCAAGAAACCGCGAGATAAGCATCATCAATCAAATACAAGACTCTGACTAGTCCAAATTCGACTAAAGAAGACCATGCTAAATCACAACACTGTCCCACAAAACCAGATCAAGAAAAAATGCAACTGATACTTACTCCCAACGAAGGGTGGGAATCGCAGCGTCGATCTGCGGTGGGATAATCTTTGCCTCCGAGTCCTTAATAGAATTGAAACTTTCCGTTACATTAGCTAAGACATTTTTCATTCTATGTCAGGACCGGAGGCTTCGGATTATGCTGCTTCAAAGCTTACTTACCACCAAATGGGCCATATCAATGACCGGTTTAAAATAAAACCTCTTAAAAGTTGAATCGGATGACCAGTCAGCTGCATTCATTATGTCCTCTTAACGTGCACCCAGAGAAAAAGCCTTAGAAGCCATCACCCCCGTGCCGAATGAGCCCCAAACTGACGTAGGCTAATGCCTGCCTCCTGCATGACCCAACGCACCCAACGTGCGATAGTAGGGACTTGTGGGGCTTCTTGAGCGCAATTAAGAGCTGCCGCTCTCCAGGAGGACGAAGTTCCTCAGACATTGCCTCATACGCTTTCAAGCATCAGACCACACACAGTTTAGGAAAGTCCGGGAACGCTGGGTACGAGTATGAGTCTTAGTCCTGCGACAGACAGTGAAAGACACTCCCGAAGGAGAAGAAATTCTGCCTGTGACGTCTAGAGCTCGCACGTCCGAAACTCTGCGACAGGAAATCAAACAAAGAAGCATCGCAAGCTTCGCTGATAATTCTTTACGGGATAGAAACTCATTGTGTTGCCACGATAGAAAAAGATTAAGCACTCTATTAACATCCCAAAGTTTCGAGTATCGGGGTTCCGGAGGAAGCGATAACCGGAGGCCCCTCAAGAACCTGCAAACAAAAGGATGTTCTCCCACCGGTTTGCCCCCCAGCGGGGAATGACTGGCCGAAATCGCCGAACGGTGTTGACCGACCGATAAGCCAGGCCTTGCTGTTCAAGGTGCGCCAAAAAGTTCAAGATCTCAACCACATCGGTGACCACGGGATCACAACCCCGTCGCATACACCAATGACACCACCTTGTCCAGGCGGAGCGATAACGTTTGACCGTGCTGCCTGACCAAGCCCTGGCCAGGAGGCTCACCGAACTGCGAAAGGCCCGGGAGCGCCCATCGTCCCCTGTAATCCTCCACGCCATGAGGTGGAGAGAGCCCTCGAGAACCATTTGATGGTAAACACCGTCCGGATTGAGGAGAAGCTCTGGAAAGTGGGGGAGTGGGATTGGAAAATCCCAAGAAAGTTCCAGAAGAACCGGAAACCAAACTTGAGACCTCCAAATTGGTGTAATGAGAACCATGCTGGCTCGCTGCCGTCGAATCTGAGCGGAAACTCGAGTAGTTATGGCAAAGGGCGGGAATGCGTAAGCCGTCTCCTGCGTCCAATCCTGAAGGAACGCATCCGTGGCCGCCGCCAGGGGGTCCGGCCTCCAGCTGAAGAAACGATGCAGCTGGTGGTCCAACCTGGAGGCAAAAAGATCCACAGAAAAAGGACCCCAAAAGTCCAGCACCCGACGAAACACGTCCGGATGCAGTTTCCAGAGACTGGAATCCTGGAAATGACACGAATGCCAGTCGGCCACCAAATTCTGACGACCCAGGAGATACTCCGCCGTCAATGAAATATGATTGTCGAGGCAAAACTGCCACAAATCTGCTGCTAGGTCCGAAAGCACCTTTGAGCGAGTACCGCCCAGGTGATTTATATACCTGACCGCTGACACGTCCATTTTCAATAGGACGCAAGACTGAACTCTGACCTTGGCCCAACAACGCACAGCGAAGGAGCCTGCCAAAAGCTCCAGGCAGTTGATGTGAAGCTCCTGTTCCTGTGGGGACCACGAACCTCCTGTGGAGAAATCTCCACATCGAGCGCCCCAGCCTGACCTGCTTGCGTCTGACTGTATGACCAGGTCTGCGGCGGAGCCAAAGATCGCTCTCCCGTTCCATGCTTCCATGTGGGAGAGCCACCAACGAACTTCCTCCACCGCCTCCCCCATCAGGGTTACTGGATGGGAGTACGGGAGACCTTTCCGTAAGAACTTGACTTTGAGCCGTTGTAACGCCCGATAGTGAAGGGGCCCCAGAAAGATAGCCTGGATCGAGACTGAGAGTAAGCCCACAATGCGGGCTATCTGACGCAGGGGAACCGTGCCCTTGGCCAGCGTCCGTCTGAGCTCGTGCCGAATTTCTGCTACTTTCCGCGACGGAAGACTGAGAGTTGCTTTCGCGGAGTCGACCACGAAACCCAAAAACGTGACGCGCTGGGCCGTTACCAAGAGGGACTTTTTGACATTTATGACAAAACCCAAGCCCGCCAACAGACTCACGGCTTGTTGTAACTGATCCCGAAGAGAAACCGGGTCATGGGCCAGCAAGAGCATATCGTCCAGGTAAACGATGAGACGTGTTCCTCTCGCCCTGAGGTACTCCACCACTGGTTTGAGAACCTTCGTGAAGCACCAAGGGGCAGAGGCCAGCCCGAAGGGAAGTGTTGTGAAGTGATAACCTTGACCCTTCCAAAGGAATTGAAGAAATTTCCTGTGAGGCGGAAAAATAGGGATGGCCAAGTAAGCATCCTTTAAATCCAACCGGATCATCCAACCCGCCGGCCGGAGCACATCCCGGAGGAGGTGAATATCCTCCATTTTGAAATGACGGTAAACCAACCAAACGTTGAAATCCCGCAGGTTGAGGACCGGACGTTGTGCTCCATCCGACTTGTCCACCACAAACATGTTGCTGATGAAACTGAGAGAATCTAAAGCTGAGCGGCAAATAGCGCCTTTGTCTAAGAGAGCAGAGATTTCCGCGCCTATCAGGGCCTCTTCTGACCGCGAAAACCGAATGGGATTTGGCGCAAAGCTTTGCCAAGGTTCGCCGCAGAACTCTATTCGAAACCCCTGCACAGTCTGGAGGACCCAGGCATCGGACGTGATCGTCCTCCATACACCCAGAAAGCGGGCCAAACGTCCTCCCACTCTCACCAAGGAAGCACAAGAAACACTTACCGGTGTTATTAGTGTTGTCCCCTCCCCGAAAACCTCTGCCTCTGGAACGTCTGCCGTGGGACGGGTAAAAATTGGAATATCGTGCCTGCGTTTGGTACTGCCCATGCCTGGAGCCTTGTCCCCTGGAGTTGTTGGTGCTGGTAGCGGGGACCTGGCGAGTCGAGCGGCCCCTGCCTCGACCGGCCCCACGGAAAACCCGTGCGGGGAAGACTTTTTTATTAGATGATTGGGCCCTATCTAAGGAGGTGAATGTATTTACGAATTTTCCTAATTCTTTGATAAAGGGTTCCCCGAACAAACCCCCTTGGGCTACGGCTCCGGCCTCCGAATCCGCCAAGTCCCCCAGCTTAGGGTCCACCTTAATAAGAAAAAAACGACGACGCTCTGTGGAAAGCGCGCTGTTCGCATTCCCCAAGAAGACTATCGTCCTCTGCGCCCATCCCGAGAGGGCCTCCGGTGAAATCAAGGCACCTGAAGCCTTGGCATTCTCCGCCATATCCAACACCATCGCCATGGGCCCGAGGGCATCCAGGAGCTTATCCTGGCATGCCCTCCAGGAACGATCTATCCCTTTCTTGGGATCCCTGATAAACTTAGCGAGAAAAGTCACCACCCTGGGATCCAGCTCAGGGGTCTGTGCGACCTTCCCGTCAAGGGAGGGGTCGGGACACTCCGAACGAAGTCAGCTATGCGCCTCCTTCCCCATAGGGGTGCGAATCCTACTGGCCACATAAGCGGCCACCTTTGCCGAAGGCGTCCATTCAGAGGAACGTGGATGTACCACGAGTTCAGGATCTAGCATGTCAGAGCTAACTGAGGGAACCTGAGGGTCCGACGGGGGCGGTGAAGAAGCGGGCCGCCAAGGTCTAGAAGGCCCCGCCTCTTCATCCGTATCCCGATTGACATCATCACCTGTGTCCGGAGCCGGACTGGATGGATCAGTGGGCGGCGCCGGCGGAGAAGGGATCACAGGAGGGCGCTGCAGGGCATTGTGGGCCAAAAAAGCATCCCGCAGCCTGTCAAAGGCATCCAGATTTACACCATCCACTTTGGGGCATTTCGCAGGTACTGGGTCGCCCCAAGGGACCGCTTGCTGATTAGAGGGTGCAGAGGGAGCCCACCGAGCATAGAACTGTTCCAAACGTCTACAAAGGCGCTCCTCCATAGGGACCATGGCCTCTTCTATGGCGCGGTAGATAGAAGAATCAACCACGTCGTAGAAATCATCATCCCACGGTAGCTGATTGAGGGGATCCTCTCCCCAGTTATTGTCTCCCTGTTGGGACATGCTGAACCCAACTGACCACTGGATGGGTGAGAAAGAAACCAGCGGGAAACCCCCCCCCCCTACAGACTGTCTGATATCAATAGGCTGGGGACCAGCGAAATTCACAGGGTAGAACCCCTTTCTTAAACAACACGGTCAAAGACCTGAGGGACACAATAGGCGTGAGGGAGAAGGGCACACCAAACACCCTGGGACTGTCCCCTCCAGGCCCCAATTAACCTGGGAAATGCTTGCGTGCTATAAGCACCAAAGTACACCCTGCGGGCGTCCAAGCCAAACAGATTTTACTGCTTGTGAAAAAGAGCGTCAGGCAGGCGGGAGCGAAGCGCTACAGACCCTCCAAGATGGCGTATGTCTCCAGGGGCGTGAGGCAGGCTGGCAGCGGCGGCGGAATGTGAAGAATGCAATGTGAAATTCCACGTGACGCGCTGCCAGAGAGAGGGTCGTCGCGTCGGAGAGACGCCACAGCGCCCCTAGCGGTCGGGGGACTTGACCGCGCCTCCTCAAACATCACATCAGCTGGACCGCGTAAGCCCAGAAACCGGATCCGCGGGCCGCCGCACCAACAAACAAAGGAGCCGAAGCTCCGTCGCGAAGCACACTCCCACACAGACAGCCTGAGCGGGGAGACAGTGGAAGCGTGTTGCGGTGCTCACCAACGGACCCATTTTCACACAAAGCGCGAGGTGTGCTCCAGAACGCGCTGCCGCTTAGGGCCACAACGAAAAGCGCGATACATGAAAAAACAGCCCACAAACAATGTAAATGGGCGCGGGATACCAAACTCAATCCCGCGACCGCCAGTATTATCACCACAATAATAACATTAGCAATAACCACAGAGAAACGGAAAAACACTTATCTCCGGCTGCTGAGCAGCAAAGAAAGAGGAGGAACAGAGTAGTGAAGAGGGACTAGGAGAGGGTCCCGGACTGTGATTGGTTGCTATGGACTGAGGGATATGTTGTCCCTTCTTTGTTTTGCTTGACCACTTTCACCGAGGGTGTTTGGGAAAGATGGTCCAGATTTGAGTTTTAAGATGGCTGCTGTGCAAATAAAGCATAGAAAGTGTTAGCATAATCTGAAGCCTCCGGTCCTGACATAGAATTGAACTGAAACATTGTTAACATAGCTGGGGACAGTAAGACCAGTTGATTTAGCACAATGAGGAAACTTCTCTGAGCACATTTCTGCTTCTTCAAACACAAGTAGACAAGTTTCATCATGGTCATCACACAATATCCTGTGACCTTGGGGCAAGATGGAGGACAGTGTAAACACAAGCTAACGTCAGCACAAGCTCAACTCGTAGTGCTCTTTTTATTAACAGAAAATCAACGTTCACAAAACTTTTGTACAGAAGTTTGCTCAGTGCCTGTCTCTTGCTATTCCAATAGTCTCTCACTTTCATAAACACCAGTCAACAAATCTTTATTAAGTCACTCCCTATATAAATTAGATGGTATTACACCAGCTGCAGTTTGAAAACCCAATCTTTAAAGTAGAAATCAAATGTAGGTAAAAACCAGAAATCAATCAGCCTTGAATAACAGAGAAGAGGACTCGGAGCGCCTGCCTTCGAAATGAGCTCTCATAAGGTGTTAATAGGCTCGAAAGACAAATCAATCCACCAATACACCATGCAAATAGCATTGATTGAGCTTTTTAGGCTCCGTAAGCAAGGTATTGATCTGGAAACCACACTGCACAGGCTTGGAGCAGGCAGGGCGGCTGAAGCAGAATAGTGCAGAATTGCTTTTCATGCTGATAATAATATTATTTATAATGATAATCACAACAACACTAATATTAATATTTATTGTTATTATTTGCATGTTCTATTGGGGAAAGCTGGTTTTATGCTTGTGATTTCCGTTCTGGCTATGTTTCTAATTTCTTGATGTTTTATTTCTATTTCCTGGGGGTGGGCATGGGTTTGTCTTTTGTCCCTTGTGCAGCTGAGAGAAAGGTAGGTGGCAGCCCCGTCTTGCATCCTCCTCTTGGACCTAAGAATATTTCAAAGCTTCTCATGGTATTTCAACCAGGAGACCCGAGACAGTAGCCAGCACTGAGGTACAGTTCTAGATTTATGGTTATGGTTCAACCACGGTCATGCATAGTTGATGCAAGGTGAACCAGGGATATCGTTTTGACTACACCTTTGCTTGGTCAGTATTCAGCCATTTTACTATTTACCTCTGCAAGACTCAACCACCCGTGACGCTAGGACCAAGATCTTCATGACTTGACATCAATTCTCACTGCCCCAAACTTGCAGATCAGAGGAGCACAGGAGCACGAAGGGGAGGGAGCAAAAGACAGCGGAGAATGTCCCTGCTCCCCAACATCTGCTACTCAAAGAGAATCAGCATCAGCAGCAAGTCCATCAGCGCAGCAATTATCCCAATTCCTCCTCCTCGCAAGGTGATTGGTCTGTGCCCCCACAGTAGGACCAGGACTAAGCATCATCCCTGGGTTTGTTACTTCTAGCGCCAGGGTCCCAGAGACACATCATTATGGGGAGTGTCTCTAAAATGTGATTTTGTGCATTAATCCCTCTATATGGGGAATCAGGGGGGGGGTGGGGCTTGCTAAAATTGTTGTAGTGCACAACTCTCACCTGTAGATGTGCAGTATAGTTTTTATCATGTTAGGTTAGGATAGGTTTAGTGCTTGTAAAGTGCAGCATTCATCCTGAGGGGTATCTTGGCACTGAGTCAAAATCAAGTAATGTTACAGCCCCTTCTAAATGACATAGTCAAGATGAAGAATTAACAGAGTTGAGGTAAAAAAATAACAGGATCTTTAAAGATGTACTAACTCTATGAACGTCATCTTCCTGCCAAAGATGAAAATGTGGGAATTCCATTTGCTTGCTGATGCCACAGAAAATGCACAGCTACCGGATGTTTTACATTGATAGCTGCAGAAGACTATGAAGGATTTTACAACCCGCGGCTCAATACTTGGAGGGTGTCAATAAATGTTGCAATGTCACAGAATTCATGTGAGCTGAAATTGAGCTCCCCACTGCCCAAACTGAAGAATCTACTAGGACAAACAGATCTCACTACATATAACATTGGAAAAACATTGGTAGCCTTCCCAGTCTGGCAAAAGACCACACAAAATAGTAAGAAAAACTTGAACAATTTGAGAAGAATACCAGCCGCGGTCCGTGCAGGTAAGAGAGGTGGGGCGGTGTGGCTGCATTGAGGGGGATTTTCGAGGCACGATGCTGAGGGAAAATGTAATAAATAATTCATTTTCCCTCAGCATCGTCCCTCGAATTCCCCCCCAACGTGGCTCACCGCCCCACCTCTGTTACCGCAGCTGAAGAATACTGAGCTTACAAATGAAGAGCATTCGAAATCAGTCTTTCTCAGTAAAACCCAACCCTGTTGAAGTGGCATCAAACTCTGATGCACCTAGCCAAGGGTCTGTTGAACATTGTGTGGGTGTTTCTTGAGACTCTAGCTTGAAACATGTCTGACAAGTATAATAGAAATTGTACTTTAGTTCTAGTAAAAAATACTATTGCCAAAACACAGCTCTTGTGCGGAACCTGGGCAGCAGACTCCTATGGTTTCTGGATATCTCCATTTCTGGGCACTCAGACTTCCAGAAACCATATCCCAAGCAGAGCAAGGCCTAGGTGTTAATATCGACCTAGTCTGGGAAGTAACCCCTTATCAGTTTCTTGGGAGCAGATCATAGGACCCAGAGATTCAAGCCAGAGGCCTTCGACACCGTCTGCCACCACACTCTATGCACACGCCTCCACAACACAGGGATCCGAGACAAGGCCCTGGAATGGACCACCTTCTTCCTCTTCAGCAGAACCCAGAGTGTCCGCCTCCCACCATTCCGATCCAAAGCCTCCGAGATCATCTGCGGCGTACCCCAAGGATCATCCCTCAGCCCGACACTGTTCAACATCTACATGGCACCGCTCGCCCATGTAGCCCGTTCACATGACCTCAACATCATCTCCTATGCCGACAACACCCAGCTGATCCTCTCCCTCCACCACCAAAACCAACCTCCACGAAGGGATGAAGGCCGTCGCCGAATGGATGAAGGACAGCTGACTGAAACTGAACTCGGACAAGACGGAGGTCCTCATCCTCGGCTCCACCCCCTCCGCCTGGGACGACTCCTGGTGGCCGACCACTCTGGGAGCAGCACCGACCCCCACCGACCACGCACACAACCTGTGGTTCATCCTCGACTCAGCACTCTCCATGACCAAGAAAGTCAATGCCGTCTCATCCTCCTGCTTCAACACCCTCCGCATGATCCGCAAAATCTACAGATGGATTCCCACTGAAACCAGACGGACGGTCACCCAGGCCCTCGTCAGCAGCAAGTTGGACTACGGCAATGCCCTCTACACAGGAGCCTCGACCAAACTCCTGAACCTCCTGAAACGACTACAACAAATACAGAATGCCTCTGCACGCCTCAACTTCGACATCCCTCGCCACAGCCATATCACACCCCACCTGAGAGTCCTGCACTGGCTTCCCATCAACAAGAGGATCACCTTCGAGCTCCTCACCCACGCACACAAGGCACTCCACAACACTGGACATCTCAACAGACGACTCACCTTCTACACCCCGAACTGCCAGCTCTGCTCCGCCGACCTTGCCTTCGCCACCATCCCCCGCATCCGAAGAGCAACCTCCAGCAGCAGATCGTTCTCCCACCTTGCCGTCAAGGCCTGCAACACCCTCCCCATCCACCCGCGGCAGACCCAGGACCTGCTTACCTTCAGGAGACTTCTCAAGACCTGGCTGTTCAAACAGTAGCAGCTCCCCCCACCAAGCGCCTTGAGACTCTCACGGGTGAGTAGTGCACTTTACAAATAAATGATTGATTGATTGATTGATTGATTGAGATAACTATTTCAAAATTATTTGTAAAGACAGCAGGAGTTTCAGGACTGTGGGGTTTGGATGCCAATGTCAACCCTGTGTCTTGCTGTGAGACTGACTACATGTGCTCAATAGAACAAGCACTACGTGTAAGAAATTGAGGGAAACAGAGAAGAAGGATAAGGGAAGAGAGAAACACTGGACTGGCTGCGCAAAGTCCTCAGGGCTACAACCCTCACTCTGTAGTTGTCCACTGCTTATGGCGAGAAATGGTATATCCCTTTGTGTGGACTTCAATTGTATTTAGGGCGGACAGTGTAAAGTCTTTTTTTTCCTGTCTGCCACCGCTAAAAAACCTGACGGTAAAGACTAGGCATAAAACAATTTTCACTACACTCTCGAAGAAAGCTCCCAAGGTCTGGGCACAAATATTTCTTTTGATTTTGAAAACTCTGCCAGCTAGCCATCATGTCTGATGGTACTGTCTGTGAAACTTTTCCTACATTGACAGGAATCACCATGATGGAGGTTGCTGTTGGTGTCAAGAGAGTTGTCTGTAGTGGTAGAGGAGAACTATCAATTTCGCTGGCAGAAGTCGCTCTGGATGGGGAAGCTATTGTCCCGGCCAACCTGATGGAGTGAACTCCACCCACTACACTCTGAATCAGACCCTTTGCATGAGCGTGCCCCACTGCACTCAGAGACACCATGCCTCCTGCTATACACAGACTGCTCCAGCCGCTGCTTCCCGGGCAGGAGGCGAAAGATTGCCTCAATGAATAACAAACCACCCCGGGCAAAGTCCACCTACCCCGTCGTGCCAGTTCTGTGACGTATCGATTCCTTTTTAACTTTCATAAGGAATCAGTGGTGCACGCGCCATCTTGGCTCCAAAAGCAATGAACCGCATTACCTCGTTATTATTTTAGATCAGCTGAAGTTAAAGCACCCTGCTGTGATCGTGCAGTATGAGGTTTGTAGTTTAAGGCTCTGATTTATGACCGACATTTTAACAATTCAAGGAAAGGATCACTGAACTGACATCTTTACCACTGATTATAATGGTGCCGGTTTTTGGTGTGGGGATACCGGATAGTCAAAATCCCCAATTCTGACCGGTATCCCAGCACCAAAGGTCACTTTTCCTAAGGTCTCATTTTCTTGAAATCTAGATCTTGTCGTCTATGTCATCCTGCGTAAATACTCCGCCCAATTTATTATTTACTGCCCTGCTGAGGGTGAAATAAAAGAAGCTAGTATAGTTACTAGCTCTGTACTATATCCAAAATTCTATAAAAGCCCTAATGTATCCGGTGAATGCTAGTGACTGTTCAGATGTCAGTAGACTTGTTAGCGTGTCCCCTAAAGGTGGAGTGTGGGTGCTGTCTCGTTTAATGGCGAGATACTAGATTTGAGAATTATCTGTCTCTGCTTTGCACCTAGGTTTCATTCCAGGAAGGAGGGGTCAGCAAGAGCTTCAGATGCTGAGGGAACATGCCCTACAGGGTTTCAATGCCGGCAAGTCCACTGTGGACTTCTGTTGCCTGTATGCGTCTTCCGTGCTATTCTAGCAGTTTATGAGACAGTTTGATAGGCTTTCAAAGTCTAAAATGTGCATTTTTTAAGATATATACACTACTTTTAACCTGCGATGCTTTTTAATCTAATTGTACCTAAGTGGATACCGGTTCACCTATTAAAATGTGTTTAAATCTGTATGCATTTTGCAAACCTTCCAAAAACTGACATTGCAAAACTCTGAAAGCCATTGTGCGCTGTTTGACAAGGCGTAGGCACTTGTAGTGAACATTTTCAAATAGCTAGCGCTACCACTGTGATTTATTGTCACTCCTACGGTGTCACTGCAAGGACACTCTCCGCTTAGTGTTCGAGGTTGTATGGTGCATGGTGAACAGACAAATAATAAAGGGTGGCCTCGTGTAACATCCCGGTGTTGGGGGCATATTTACAAGGGCATCATCGCCCTATTAACAAGGCGGCTCTAACATGCATTAGCATGTTAGCAGCCGTTTTGGTATCACCTCGCTTCGCATCGCTAATGAGATGCAAAGTAGGCGTACCTTTCAGGGAACAGCATGAAAATATTCGCTAACTGCACATCGCAGTATTTACAAGCCAGGCCAGTACTCGTGTAAGGAAGAAAAAACCCGTGCTAACCGCGGATTTCAGGGAAAACATCTACAAATATTTCGACTTAGCCATGTGCATAATGGGAGGTGGATTGTAGGGTTCCATCCACCTCTCCCTATTAACAACATGTCCATCAGCGCAGTTGTAATATCGCTGGTTTTCAGGCGATATTGATGAAAATCGCAGTATATCTCCAGATTTCACATCGCCTGTTTGGAAATCGTTGCAAATACGCTGCTAACACAGCGATGTGAACCGGCGATATATGGCGATATTCAAAATCGCGCTAAGCGCGATGTTCAACGCGAATCGTTGATAATATGCCCCTTGGTGTTTTGGCAGCGGGCGAGCTGATCTACAGATAATTCATCCTGCCTGCTCCGTTTGTACAAACAGAGATGGACCCCGGCTCCGCTGTCCTCTTGCTGGACGTGTCCGTTCTCTGGGGTCCCAGAAGCGCTTTATCCATCCTAATCTGTTTATCACTTGCCTTCCACATCCCGTGTCTGCAGATCCACCTTTCTCCTTATAAGAAGATCATTTACAGTGGAGGCGCCTGGAGAGTGCAGTGGGCGAGATCAATCCCTCTGGGGAGGACTTGTAAAGGCCTTTATTTCTTTTAATCATTTCTCAGCCGCGCTTGGGGCATCTGTGGAGCACTGCGCCCTCTTCACTTGTAATAAAATACTTGGATTTTTTAAAAGCATTTATAAATTTCACCTAACCCTCTTTCAGCTAGCCTGATGTTCAATGGTATTTAAGTGTAAAGGGAACACTCACTGCTCTAACAGTGCCAAAGGCACATATCCTTCTTACAAGGTCCTTGCCATTTCATTGCACAGAATCTAATAAAAAGCCCAAACCATAGAACAAAGTATCAGCTGCTGCGCATCCCATATCCGTAAAAGACATATAGCGGCTGGTTGACCTTAGTCCCCCATGCTCAGGGTCAAATATCATACTTGAAACCTGTTCAAGGTCAAATATCACACGCGAAAACTGTTCAAGGTCAAATATCACACGTGGAAACTTTTCCCTTGTATTTGTTGGGAGACACTTCTCTTGAACAGAAATGTCCCAGCTATCCTATTTCATATTCATGCTATTTAATGTTGTTTAGCTATAATTTGCTTTAGTATTTATAGAAATGCAGAAGCATGTCTGCAAGAATCGCTGTACGCTTTATCAATCGCTATAGAAGGTAAACCAGTGGTACATATGGTAATGATCACGTGGAGGTGACATGAACTGGATACTTAAAGGTATTGTGGTAAATTTAAATTACCTAGACTTAATTTATGCGGTAAAATACAATACGAATAACTCAGTAAAAATAAGAGGCAGAATCCGTGGTATTCGAGGGTATAATAGGGTATTTATTCCTTACAAAGGAATGATGGTTCGAACCAGGCAATCGAGTTCCGTCACCACGAAGGTTCAGGAAGGGATCAGCAATACATTATTGACAGGTTAAAGTATATATAGTAATGCATTACAGTAAAGACAGATGCAGGAGGCGTAACAGCTGATAAGAATACACATACGTAATAGAAAAGGCGTTACAATAGGCGTGCATAGAGGCGTATACTAAAAACGTCATTATGATGATGACACAAGTGGGTGGATCCATAAGAGAATCCTGCAAAGTCAGCAAAAATACATGGCAGAGATGCGCGCGCAGCCGTATGACGTGTGATTGACGTGTAACTAGAGGGTGAAGGGAACTTGACATTTAGCCCTACATGAGGAGACAGAAGTCTGGGGTGTCAGGACAACCTAGTCCTAAATCATATCTAATATCTTGTGTTTAAGGAACTATATTATCTAGAAGGAAAGGTCTTCTCGGACAGATCCTATTCTATACTGACTGCTAGTGCGTGTACAAGTGTCTAAGTGTCTACATGAGATGCGAGGGGGGCATGGGCCTACCATGGTAACGAGAGTCATGAATTACTTGCACGGAGACAGTAAGGCCGGGCCCTTTGCTCTGCAGCTAGAGGGATGTTTACCTACGCTACGTAGACAGGAATGCATTTCTTGAGGAGCGAAACAGATAACTTGAAGGCTGAATACAGTTTTGGCAGGCAACAGGCCGGGCTAGGCACCGTTAGCCGCGCAGGAAGTAAGACAAGGTTCATGGATACAGATGCAGGTTCAGGCTGGAGCATTTCAGAGGCAGAAGCAGGAAAAAGCTCGATGGCAGAATTCAGGGCCTACCTTGAAAGAGCTGGAAAACGTGAAAAGTATACCATATAAAGACGGTGGCAAGGCATACTTAGGAACGGAATATCTGGCCCATTCATGGCAGATATGAAAGAGTACATATTAACGTTGGACACAATTGTATTTGCGTCTTCATAGCTTGAAGTGGAGGGAACATACATGTACTTGTAGCATGTACATGGAGCCGTTGGGGTCTAGATAGGGGACACAATTGACCATAAAAATTCATATTTACTCATTCCCTCCTTGTCCCCTACGGACCCTCATGAAATATCGATCTTCAGGAATCCATCAATCTGTTCATGTAACATCATTTGCTCTTCTTTCTTCTTCCGGGATCTTGAATGAAAACTTGAACGTGGAATACACGATGTGGCACACAGGCCGCAAATCGCTGGTCCACATTGTAGACATAGGCAGCAACTGAATACTATGAGAAGGCCAATACCTAGGAAGGATAGGACTTTCCATCCCCAGGCTGACAACACGCTCCAGAACCAACCGGACCATGTCCAGGTGCCTGCATTCTGATGTATCTGGTTTGCAATCTTGTGAAGACGAGTTATGGCTTTATATACGGATGGCGCGTTTTCTGGGATGAAAACACAGCAACTTGATCCGATGACCCTACAAGCTCCGCCCCTATCTGCTAGGATGACGTCAAGGACAAGACGATTTTGGAGAACAACAATCCGCATCGCAGACTGCTCCTCTGTTAAGTTGCCTAGGGCAGAGGTAGTTTCATTCACTACTGCTTCAAGGGTTCTGGTTAATCTACGTATCAGTTTACTGTTTGAGACAACACCTATGTAAGGGAAGAGACCTTTATTGAAGTCTGTATATTGTTCCCATGCTGTTTCGGTGTAGTCAACAATCGGGATATCTCTCTGGGGTCTATGGTGTACTAGATTGGTATTTCTATGATAATCAGGAGGGGCTAGGAAAACAGGTGGCAGAAGGAATGCAATGTAACAGGTACCATCCCAATCTAGGGGTAGGCGTATATATGCGGTGTGACCACAGATGAAGTAGGAGTGACGGGAAGCTCTAAATGTAGACTTGCCTTTATCACTGAATTCGATCGCAGTAGTACATTTACTATGACCCAGGTGTACTGAACCATTCTTTCTTACACATAATTCACCTTTGACTGGTAATACGGACATAGCAGGCAAGACTAGTGTAGCTTCAGATTCGACATTTAGAATCATGAGGTTAAGTGTAAAATTACCTAATCCATATACTTCATTTTCTAGGTCAGTTCCTGTTCTTTTGGGAAGTCCCTCCTTGTTAGGATAACAGGCTTTAAGCAAAACTAAGTTCAGGTTTCCCCATACCCAGTTGCTCTGGTAAACTACGGTGTTTGAATCTAAAGAGTTAATCAAACTAAACCATGCTCCACAGGAACCATTGTGTGTGAACGGATATGGAAAGAGAGGCAGAACTCCTTTGTATTTCTGATAGGGAGGGAGTCGGCCACATATCCAACAATTTGTAGCATTGCTGGTTTGATGGAAATGGTGTAACATACTAATGAATGTGTTGTTGCGCAGCGCAAATCTATAGGACAACTCATGTGGAGGTAGTTCACTAAAAGAATGTTCGGCTGTAACATTGTAAGCACGCTTGAAAATAGGATAGTACATATGTAACAGTATGCTTGCAGCAATAATAAAAAGACTTAGAAAAAACATAATCAACAATGTCACTATACAGTGACTATGAAGTGATTTACAGTATGCATGTTTCTTGAGCTGTTTCTGTCTATTTTTCTCTCTCATTCGGTCTAGAGGATACATGTCAAAGACTCAATTCAACCGATTCACCTTGGACTTAAACAATCGAATTGTCTGACTTGCTAGACCTTAGTTTCAGTTTATAGTTTTGAGATTCGGTCGGTTCAACCAGGGGGAGTTTTGAATCAGTCTCTGGAAGGGGGCAGGGCTGAGAGTTCAGATCGGCTGGTAGTCCATGAAATTTCTTGATATGACTCGAGTGTAACCAACCCTTGCGACCTTCACTGCTGTCCTCGTCGTTAGGAGAACCAGCTTCGGTTGTAGCCAGCGAGGCTCCAACGGGCTCCTCCTGTCGAAATTTCTGACGAAAACGAGATCTCCCGGAACTACTTCATGGGGCTTTACCTCGGTGTTGTCGGGCAAGGCTGCAGCTACCTGTGAACGGCAAGATTGTAGTGCAGACATCAAGGAAGCAAGGTAATCTGTCAGCATATTACAATCAACATCAGTTATTTTACGAGGTATAGGCGTCCCCCACATATTTGGTGGCCTACCGAAGACCACCTCGTACGGGGATAGCCCTGTGCGAGAATGTGCTACCATTCTCATGTAAAATAGTGCAACCGGTAAGGCTACTATCCAGTCGACACCTTTCTCTCTACAGATTTTAGAAAGTCGTATTTTCAGGGTCTGATTATGACGTTCCACGAGACCTGCTGCCTCGGGATGTCGGACACAGTGGAATTTCCATTGATAGCCTAACAAGAGTGAAATGTGTTTCATTAGCTCGGATGAGAACGGCTGGCCATTATCTGAGTACACGATACGGGGCAAACCATACAGTGGGAAGAATTCACGAACTAATTGTTTGGCAGTAGTCGGGGCAGTGTAATCTGAAACGGGATACGCCTCTGTCCAACGGGAAAGAGCGCATACAACTACGAGGACATATTTGAATCCTCGACATCGTTCCATCTGGATATAATCCATCTGGAGGACTTCAAAAGGGTGATCGGGAGGTTGAAATCCACCCTGCTCTACAGGTACGCCTTTACCTGGGTTGAACTGACAACAAATCATACAAGTTCGGACTTTCTGTTTGGCTGCAGCTCGTAAGTGTTTGTTGAACCAAATGTGTTGAATACTGTCTAACATAGCTTTTTCTCCTAGATGTGCTGGACTATGTATTGTGTTAATGATAACTTGAACCATTGAGTCGGGGAGAAACCATATAGATTTTCCCTTCGTCATCCATCCCTGATCGGTTTGGATCCCTCCTAATTCAGTCCATTTCTTTATTTCCTCTGGTGTAGCATGTGTCTGTATGTCAATTACATCAAGAGCGGGATCCTTAACTGTCATGCAGTGTGTCGGCGTTGGAACTATTGTCTTTGTCAAGTCAGTTGCATGAGTCTGATTCTGTGCTGTTTGCTTAGCTGTTCGGTCTGCTAGGTCGTTACCCTGGGAAATAATATCGGTGATTTTTGTATGGGCTTTGCACTTCATGATAGATATTGAAGTAGGTAGATGTATTGCATCTAATAGAGCTTGAATGAGGGGACCGTGTGGAATGTTGGCACCGTGAGAAGTCAAATAACCTCTCTCTCGCCAAAGGACTCCGAAGTCGTGTACGACTCCGAAAGCATAACGTGAATCTGTGTATATGTTAACTTTTCTATTCTTGGCTTGAATACAGGCTTGTGTCAGAGCAATAAGCTCTGCTGCTTGAGCTGATAATGTGTCGATACAATTTGTTTCAATGACTTCGGTGTCTGTCGTGACTGCATAGGCGGCCACTAACTTTCCTGTACTTGTTCTCATACATGAACCATCTACATAAAGTGTCAGGTCTGGATCTGGTAATGGGACATCTGTCAAGTCTTGTCTGGGTTTCGTCGTAATAGTAATGACTTCAATACAATCATGTGCCAGTGGGTCTGTTCCACTTAATGGCAAAAGTGTGGCAGGATTTAATGTACTACAACGTCTGATTTCTATGTGTGGCCGAAACAATGTGAGTTCGTAACCTGTCAGTCGTGCTATAGTCAAGTGTTGTGTCTGTGTCCGGTTCAAGAGAACCTCTACTGCGTGTGGTACCTGTACTGTCAATTGATGTCCTAATACTATGGAATCGCTTTGTCTAATCGCTAGAGCTGTCGCTGCAACTGATTTCAGACACGCAGGAAGAGCCTGAGCTACGGGATCTAATGTGCTTGAAAAGTAAGCACATGGCTTGTGTGATCCTGCTTGTTCCTGCGTGAGTACTGACAAAGCAGTACCTTCACGTTCTGTAACAAAGAGTGTAAAAGGCTTACTGTAACATGGTGTCGCTAAAACAGGTGCTTGGCATAAAGCTTTCTTTAAGTCTTCAAAAGCTTGTGTATGTTCTGGAGTCCAAGGGAGGACAGTCGATGTCGCTGCCTCCTGGGTTGTCAACTGAATGAGTGGTTTAGCTAAAAATGCATATTGGGGAATCCACTGCCTGCAGTACGAAGTGAGGCCTATGAAGGCCCGTACCTCCTTTTGTGTCTTGGGTGGTGGCATGTTTACAATTAACTGGATACGATCAGGTGTGAGCTGTCTCCCCCATTTGGACAGCAAGTGCCCTAGGTACACAACTTGCTGGGCACAAAATTGCAGCTTTAAAGGGGACACCTTGTGCCCCTTGTCGGCTAAGAAATGTAAAACCGTCAGTGATGCTTTTTCACATTCGGGTTCGCTTCGGGCGGTGATCAGCAGATCATCGACATACTGAAGCAGTGCAGTGTTAACAGGCATGTGGATACTGTCAAGTTGTCTTTTCAGTGCTTGGCTGTAGATGCTAGGACTTTCTGTAAATCCTTGAGGTGCGCGTGCGAATTTAAAACTTTGTCCATTTAAACTGAATCCGAACAAATATTGGCTTTCCGGATCGATTGGGACGCTGAAGAAGGCGTTCTTGAGGTCAATTACAGTAAAGAACGTTGCCTCTGAATCAATAGCTGTCAGTAATGAAGAAATATCTGGGACCACGGGATATTGTGGTACAATGCATTTATTCAATTCTCGCAGATCAATAACTAATCGATATACTGGGGGTGCTTTTGGGTCGGTTCGTTTAAGAATCGGAATAATCGGAGAATTACATACATTGGAGTCGGTTTCTACAACCACTCCTTGTGCAATGAGCTCGTCAATGATTTGCAGTAAAGCCACTACAGCATCTGGTGGTAACTTGTATTGTCGCATTCGTGGTAGTACCACTCCTGTTTTGAGCGTAACTCGATAAGGTGTAATGTGCATACAACCTACATCAGTGGGGCCTTGTGCCCATAAGTGTGCAGGTAGATTCTGTAACCGGTGATCCATGTCTCTAGACACGTAGTGACCTTTAAAGTCACGCAAAAACAGTCGTACTCCGTCCGGAGAACAGCATATTATAGCTCCTAGAGCTTTCAATGTTTTTATACCTAACAAGTTTTCTGGGCATGATTTCGTAAGCAATAGATCTGTAGTCCGTGTTAATGGACCGACTGTGAATGCAAGTGGTTGCGATACTTCGTTAATAGTGGGCTTTCCTGAAAAACCAAGGGAAATATTTTGTGAGCCTGAGAGGGGTGCCCCTGGAACTTCATCGTGACTTATAGTTGTTCTGCTTGCCCCTGTATCAAGTAGAAACTTTCTGTCTTTCCCTAATACTTGACTCTGCACATAGGGACCCTCTTGATCTACAGGAACCTCAATAAGGGGTAAGCCAACTTCCCTCTCCAGGCTATTTCATGTGTAGCGCTGATACTCTGGATAGTCATTTTGTGCATACTGGTACATCTGTTGTGTCGTGTTTTGTGTTGCGGCAATAGGCTGTGGCTGTTGTTGTGGTACGGTCTGTTGTGCAGTTTGCATAGGCTGTATATTCTGAGGTACTTGTTGTTGGATCTGATCCTGTCTAGGCGGACGTGGTCTCTCCTTGGTTTTACCCGTGGAGATATTATGTTTCAGAACTGCACAATCGTTTATATAATGACCTGGCTGTTTACAATAGTTGCATGTCCCTTTAACGGGAACCGCTGAATTACTGGACTGTGTCGCACCCTTTTTATGACCGTCAGCTGGAACTGACTGAGCGACAAGCATTTTCATTTTCGTGTCTTTCATACGCCTTTGTTCGTGTTCTTGTTCTTCTCTAATTCTATTCTGGTGATACTGTAACATTTGTAACATTTGTGAAGGAGTGTTAGCTTGCCAAGTGCTCTCAACTTTCAATACTCTGTTTTTAACCTGCGGCAGTGAATTCTCGACTAGTTTTGTTACAAAAAGGTGTGGATATGACTCACTATTTGCTTTCAGGCCGCTATTAATACCAAAACATTTTTCAAATCGGGAATAAAAATCACTGGTGTCTTCCTCGGGTTTCTGTTTACAGGCTGAGATTGCTCCCCAATCTTCCTTTTTCGTAGTTAACAAACGTGGCAATACTTGTACTAATAGACCTGGCAATGCTTTTGTTTTGTCCCCAAGCCCTACGCCTGCAGTTCGGTTATTTTCTTCAGTTTCTAATGCGGTCCAATCAATCTTTTGGTCTCCCACCTCCCATTCTTTTTCCTTGAGTTTCTCATAAATACCGGCAGGCAATAATACTTTCAATATTTTCATAATGTCAGGATAGGTATAATCACCCATGAGTAACATGTCCTTTAGTTCACGGTGAAAACCTGCTGGATCTTTGTCATGGCTGGGCACTAATTTTTTCATTTCCAATAGTTCTATTTTGGTTATGGGCGTGTACACAAACACGCGTCTAAACGTATTGTCATCATTCCTGACTGGGTGTACTTCGCGTAAGGGATTCTGTCTGTCTATGTAATACGGGTTTCTCTCCATGGAAGGAGCTGGATCATGTTCTGGGCACAAAAAGGCACTATATCTGTGTCTGTATTCTAGAATTACTTTAATTAGATCGGTACCTAAACCTCTCCATTTATTCATGAGCAGTTCTATCAATATATCAGGTAGGGGACCAGGATCGGAGTGTTGGCCTTTATATAATATAAGGAGATGTTGTATCATGTATATACTAGCCAAACGTTGTTCGTCTGGGGCAAGATTCAGAAACGTGTGTGCTAGCGCATCATCACTGTATTTTTCAGAGCTGTCAGCCCATTGTACTGCTGACCTGGCTAATTCTTGTTCATCCATAGAATCGAGCACATGGTACCCCCTTCGTTCTCGAAGTAATTTATCAGTAGCCTGGAATAAGTGTTCCGGGGTCCTTGGATTTGTAATAACTGTTTGAAAAATTCTGTTACATTCTGGATGTATCGGACGTATTGTTTTATTAAAAGATCTTCCTTTTCCTACATAAGCTATCATTTGTTTAGCTGGTAATTCAAATTGTCCTGTGTTCATTTCTGACTGTTCCTCCTCCTCTGATTCAGTTTTATCTGCTTCTACTCTGTTTTCATGTATTCGTTCTACTTCTTTTCTGATCCTTCGGCACATGGCTTCTATACACTTCTGTTTATCATGTCTCCCGTCTGTTATATTCTGACCCCATTTGGTAAGTGCTTGCATTTCCTCCGAATCTACCTCAGGCCTATCTCTATTTCTGATCAAACAGTTTATAAAAAACGTAACAGTAATTTTTGTATGTCTACTTTCTGGTATTCCATGGCTTCGGCAATACTTTCAGGACCTTGCCCTGATTGGATAAAGCGATATATTTTGTCTAGATGTTCAACCATTCCTGGTAACGTCATTAAATAGTTTGCAGCTCGTCGCAAACGTACTGAAGACAGCAACATTCTGTCGTGTTTTCCTGGCACTGGATCATATCTACAATCGGAAAGAGGCTCGTTTAATATATTGTCTGATATTCTTTGGGGTGTACGTCGATATGCTAAATCTCTATAAGTCAATCTAGTTGTTGGCGGTGGCGTGGAAAAACCTCCTGTCGCACCCCCTGAGGTGCCAAGTCCAAAAGGATTTGTTGGGTGCAGGGTAGAGAGTGTCGGTGCAGGAAGGACTGTAGAAACAGATGGAATTGTTAGAACTTGAGTAGGAGTTTGTTGCTGCGGAGGTGAGTGCAGCTGATTTTGGGGTTGAGTGTCGTTAACGGGTGGTGTGCGTGGCTGCACACCATTAGCATATTCGGGGGCTGCATCGTCTAAATAGGAAGAAAGGAAAATGTCTTTTGCGGTCTTGGGATGTACTTTAATCGGGAGTAACGGAGGTGGCAGATCTTTTGGTACCTCCAAAGTGGCCTTAGGCAAACCCTCGGCCAGAAGAGGATACATACCATTCATAAGAGTGTTTCGTTGTCTGTCTACTTGTTCTGTTTTTATTCGGGTACCTTCGTCAATTAATATGTTTTCTCGGGCCTTTTCTGAATCTTCCCTACTTTTCTCTTCCTTTCTGAGCGCTTTCTCTGTGCGCCTATGCGATTCTTTACGCCATAGTTCAATGGCATCTTTCTGTGACTGTCTGGCTTTCTTTTTCCATAACGCTTCTTCTATTCTCATGATGCAATCTGCATCCCATGTTCCAGCAGCGGGCCATCTCTGACTCTCTGCCAAATCCTTGGTGTAGTCCACCCATAGATCAAGATATAATACGGCATCTAGGCCATGTTTATGGTACATAAAGTACCCTGGAGTGTCCCTAGGTGGGATAGGAACAGCTTCCTCGAGTATCCCTTTTCTAGTTTTTATCTGTCTTAATTTTGAAAATAACGGCATCTTGAACCTTGTTACTTAATTCTTACTCGGTTTTTGAACACAATAATTACAATAAACACAATAATGAAGATCGAACAATCACTCATACCACGACATTTAAAACATATCAAAACATTTTAGAACGAACAATAATAATTAGAATAAAACTAGTTAACTGCATAATACTAAATATACTGTATGTACTGCTAAACAGTACAGATACACTGCTAAAACAGTGCAGACCAGGTCTGTGTACCCAGACCCGTCTTGACCGGCACAAACTAATGTGCACGTCTAGATGCGTCCTCAGCAACGGTACTCACCGGGAAGCACGGAACGGAAGGCCTCGGAAGTCTGGACTGGACTAGACCAAACTGGACTGGACTCGACTCGTGACTTAGATACTTCGGAACTTCGGAATCTGGTGGGCCTCTGTATACCTCGGATCTTGCTCTCTCAGCTAGGCTCTGGTCGGGATTCTCCGCACTCCTCACCGCCTCGTCTGGGTGTTGATCGCAGCCTCAGTCGCCCCCGTTGGCCTGAGGGAGATACAGGAAATCCTGCGGGTACGCGTAATTGTCCGTCCGGCTGTGGCAGGAGACCGGGTCTGCAACGCACCTCCGGCGCGTGGGGTGTGAGAGGTGTCCCTATTCGGGCGCCAATTATGTGGTAAATTTAAATTACCTAGACTTAATTTATGCGGTAAAATACAATACGAATAACTCAGTAAAAATAAGAGGCAGAATCCGTGGTATTCGAGGGTATAATAGGGTATTTATTCCTTACAAAGGAATGATGGTTCGAACCAGGCAATCGAGTTCCGTCACCACGAAGGTTCAGGAAGGGATCAGCAATACATTATTGACAGGTTAAAGTATATATAGTAATGCATTACAGTAAAGACAGATGCAGGAGGCGTAACAGCTGATAAGAATACACATACGTAATAGAAAAGGCGTTACAATAGGCGTGCATAGAGGCGTATACTAAAAACGTCATTATGATGATGACACAAGTGGGTGGATCCATAAGAGAATCCTGCAAAGTCAGCAAAAATACATGGCAGAGATGCGCGCGCAGCCGTATGACGTGTGATTGACGTGTAACTAGAGGGTGAAGGGAACTTGACATTTAGCCCTACATGAGGAGACAGAAGTCTGGGGTGTCAGGACAACCTAGTCCTAAATCATATCTAATATCTTGTGTTTAAGGAACTATATTATCTAGAAGGAAAGGTCTTCTCGGACAGATCCTATTCTATACTGACTGCTAGTGCGTGTACAAGTGTCTAAGTGTCTACATGAGATGCGAGGGGGGCATGGGCCTACCATGGTAACGAGAGTCATGAATTACTTGCACGGAGACAGTAAGGCCGGGCCCTTTGCTCTGCAGCTAGAGGGATGTTTACCTACGCTACGTAGACAGGAATGCATTTCTTGAGGAGCGAAACAGATAACTTGAAGGCTGAATACAGTTTTGGCAGGCAACAGGCCGGGCTAGGCACCGTTAGCCGCGCAGGAAGTAAGACAAGGTTCATGGATACAGATGCAGGTTCAGGCTGGAGCATTTCAGAGGCAGAAGCAGGAAAAAGCTCGATGGCAGAATTCAGGGCCTACCTTGCCAGGGCTGGAAAACGTGAAAAGTATACCATATAAAGACGGTGGCAAGGCATACTTAGGAACGGAATATCTGGCCCATTCATGGCAGATATGAAAGAGTACATATTAACGTTGGACACAATTGTATTTGCGTCTTCATAGCTTGAAGTGGAGGGAACATACATGTACTTGTAGCATGTACATGGAGCCGTTGGGGTCTAGATAGGGGACACAATTGACCATAAAAATTCATATTTCCTCAGTATGGAGGATAATGATTGTAGACATAGGACCAGAATGGCACATACATTAATGTGATACCTGCCATGCACATTATGCTTTCATACATTTTTGAAAGGGTTGAGTAAGGAGAAGATAGGACTTTGGGAGTTGAGAGACCACTAAAGTGAGGGGGTGACTGTTACGTCAGGCGCTTACAAGTTTAAGTTGGAGAAGGTGCACTTTGACTATAGTTTCAAAAAAGTTGAGGAAGGAAAGTGCGATGAAAGTGTCATGTATCCAAGAGCACGCTCCAGACTTAGATGCAAAGTAGAAAGCTTTATTCCATCTCAGGTGACCCATCCCCTTCTTATCCACCCGCACACCAGCTCCTTGTTTCTATTTAGGTACTAACTTACATCACTATGTCCTCTATTTATATAATGTTTTACGCCCACTACATCCTCATCTATACAGAGATACCACAATGATACGTTTCAGATTGGCGCAAATTGGTTCTTGTTTGGGTGTTGTAACATTTGGTAAACAAAATCTTGATGCCATGTAGTCATTCTTAAAGGCGGAAATGGGGGTTGATTTGCGGAGGGTAGGTTATTTGCTAAGGCATCTTGGGCAAGGGGCATGCGAGAGTGGTTCCACAGACAACCTGTAATAGTGAATGAACAGGGTCATATTTTTGGCAGACAGTCGACAAATATGGAGTCGGTAGGGTGAGGTTGCTGTTTGCCTCTGCATGTTACAGAGCTGACGGATAAGGAAGTTATTGATCTAGTGGCAAATATAATTATAGATATAAAGGCCCCAAGCCTCTGCTGGAGCTGAAGAGTATTTCAAGGTTTCTAGTGGAAGATGCTGGGAGGAAAGAGGACTGGGTTAGGAGAATGGGTTAGGTATGGTGGGTCCTGGTGTAGTGTACGCAGGGAAAGTTGTGATTTGAGTTTTAGAAACATTCAGCATGGGTAAGTACAACACAATTCAATAGTGGATATCAGTGGCACAATGAGAGATGCATGACCTGAGATGAGGGGTGAAGTTTTTGGTCTGTGGGAGCATTGTGTTGCTTGACCTTAGACCACAGGCGTAACAAAGCCCCCGCAGCCCCCGCAGTGCGGGGGCCCCAAGCTCCAGGGGGCTCCCAGCACAGTACACTTACTGGGCCTGACTCTGGGACCAGTTAGTTTGATGTGGCCGTACATGTGCACTCAGTGATGGCACTATGCACTGCGGTGTGGCATTAAAATGAGGCTTGGTTCGCACGGCTGCAGCCTCTGCAGGTGTTCACCTTTGGTGCTAGCTGCGCCGCTGGCTGCGTGGTCTTCAGGGTGGGGGAAGGGTGCGTTAGTCATGCGCAGTAAACTGCACGTGCAACGGCGCCAGCGTCGCAGAGGCTGCCGGACAGACTGAGTGAGTTTGGTGCTGTTATGAGGTCAGACCGGATGCGGCTGCTGGAGAGAATATAGGGGCATATCAACAACAACCGGCGATAATTACGCTGAGAACACCTAGCGCCGATTTTTATCGCTGAGATAGCGTGCTATTAGCAACGCTTATCTCATCGGCGATAAAAATCCTAGCGCTAACTGGCTAACATCAGATTATCGCTGGAAACCCAGCGATAATCTCACGTTAGCTAGTTGATAGGGACTCACAAACTTAGCCATGATATCCTCCTTCCATAGGATATCATGGCTAAGTCAGTCCTGAAGCAGGCGTAAGGAAAGTAGCGATAACAGGGATGACAGCGATGACAGGAGAAATGTCGCTTAGCAACATTTCTCCTGTCATGCCAGGTCAGGAACGCCTACTTTGCATCTCATTAGAGATGCAAAGCTGGGCGTTAGGAATCCTGATGCTAAAGCAAGGTTTCACGCGTTAGCGTGGCCTTGCTGATTAGGCGATAAAATTATCGCCGTTTTTCGGCCAAAAACGGCCGCAAAAGCGGCGATAATTCTTTATCGCCTGCTTGTTGATATGCCCCTTGGTGTCTGCAGCCTCTCATAATGCTGCCCCGCTTGTACCCGTAGCTCGCTGTGCCAGAGCCAGACAAGAGTCTCAATCAGGTCATTTAAATACTGATTTTTTTAGCGTCACTCATCCCTGTGCTGAGCCTGTTACAGCGCTCACTGCTTGGCTTGAATATTCTCTGTTGTAATTGGGTACAACAGTACACCTGATTAGGCCCTGCATCAGTGCCTCGTGCCCCACCCGTACCAGTTCGGTCCGGGACTCCCAGGCAGAAAGGAAATCATCAGCCCTAACCCTTTACCAGGCCTTGTCGGGATCATACCGGGAGCAGTAGTGGTGGGGGAGTGCCAGCCGGATACCGCCCACCCAAAGCGAACCTCTTTAAAACAAGTCATTTAAGAAACCTTCCAAGCACAAATAAAATAATTGTTTTAGAGCGAAACACGACAACTACGGCACTGCTTGTCAGGGGAGACAAGTTTCAAACTATGGGGCATATTTACAAGCAGGCGATAAAAATTATCGCCGCTTTTGCGTCCGTTTTCGGCCGAAAAGCGGCGATAATTTTATCGCCCAATTAGCAAGGCCACGCTAACGCGTGAAACCTTGCTTTAGCATCAGGATTCCTAACGCCCAGGTTTGCATCTCTAATGAGATGCAAAGTGGGCGTTCCTGACCTAACATGACAGGAGAAATGTCACTAAGCGACATTTCTCCTATCATCAAGCCCCACGCTATGAAGCATAGCGTCAGGAAAAGTAGCGATAACCCCTGTTATCGCTACTTTCCTTACGCCTGCTTCAGGACTGACTTAGCCATGATATCCTATGGAAGGTGGATATCATGGCTAAGTTTGTGAGTCCCTATCAGCAAGCTAACGCCACATTGCGTGAGATTATCGCTGGGTTTCCAGAGATAATCTCACGTTAGGCAGTTAGCGTGAGGATTTTTATCGCTTTTGAGATAAGCGTTGCTAATAACACGCTATCTTAGTAATAAAAATCCACGCTAGCCGGCGATAATTATCCTAGCGCTAAGTGCGCTTAGCGATAATTATCGCCGGTTGTTGCTAATATGCCCCTAAAATCTTTATCTCCCATAAAGCTCCTGCAACCAAGTAAATAAAAAACTGATAAAACTGGCTGCTAAGATTGCGGGTCTGCGCAGCGCTCCGCGAGTCAGCTGACAGTGACTCACCCAGTACTTAAAAATCATAGCTGCTGAGATCCCCTCTGGGGCCTCTCAGCTTGTTTGATCGGACCCAATGTAGGAGAGAGAGCCTGCGGACTCAAACGATGCGCCATTAATTGGAATCAATTTCCAGGGAGCAGCCAGAAGGTACGGTCTGCACAGGCTGCCTAAGGCAGCATCTCAACAATTGCTTCTGCCACCTGGCTACAGGTGTCCGACTTAGGCTGTGGCAGGATGTTCAATTTCCTACCTGTTCCCCAGCCGATACCCCAATAACTGTTACTGCCCTTGTAATGCACCTTTAACAGGTGTCTGATAGTGCTCTGAGTCCGTGACAGCTGAATAGGTAGTGCTGAGCATCTTTACAAAGGCACGTCTCGCACATAACAACAGTTTCACCATTGCCCTTCCATTTAGGGTGCTTAGCAGCAGCAGTTTCAAAATATTTTAAGAGTTTCTGGTTGCTCAAATGAGTGTAATTTCTGATATTTAAATGCTTACCTAGGTTCACTGCTTGATTTTACTTGCGAGAAGGTGTCACTCATGAGTTGTTGAATGTCACTCCTAAGAACACTGAAAATAAGAAAATGTCACACATAGCAATCTGAAACCTTGGCAACTATGGAGCGGTGGTGAGTGACACCCTTCTTGGATAGGGGGAAAGCCAATGAGCTGCATTGGCTCTAGAGACCCCCATATCTCGCTGTATTACACAGACCAAAGACAGAGGACCCTCCAAGGTCTTCCTCAGAACCGAGCATTCCTGGTGAATAAAGACACAAGGGAGCACTGTGTCAAAAGTGTGCATCCTTCCAGCTAGGGCTCCCTTGTTAAAAATTCACACCGGGTCACTGTATTTGGTATTGAAGTAAATGCCAAACCAGATAAAAAACAATGCTTCTGGCGAGTTAAATGCTCGCACATGACGTCCACAGTACTCTGCAAGGCACCAATTGGAATCTTAACTAGGCCAATTTGGTGACCATCGTTCTAAGGTTGGTCGGTTGATTAATACTAATCCTTGTTATGAACAGAGCTTAGAAACAGCAGGAGGGAAGTCGAAATCCATAAATATAAAATATGGTATTAGTGTTGTAACATTCCATCCGTATTCATTCAAATTTATGTTTACCCTCTCTTTCCAGGGTTTATGCATGATTATTTTGTGCTCTGACAAAGTTGAAGATGCAACTTCTATATTTCCACATGCTTGTAAACGTGCACACACATGCGTGCATGTGGGTGACTGTTGGGTTGTTGCAATACGCTAAAATAAAAACATTTAGTTTATTGCATAGACACATGCACAAATAAACATTTATTTAAAGAAATCTCATCCCTTGTTAAGTTCCCGTTGCTTTCAGTCTACCTAAACATTGCTCTGATAGTCGTTTTTCAAAAATGAAAGGTCACTCAAAAAAAGTCATAGTTTTGGGATATTTTTAGTTTCTAAAAGTAAATATAGGCAAGGAAAAACCTTGTTTCCCATTTGTATTTCTATGTAAACATCAGTGAAAGAGGAAAAGTGGGAACGTTAGCTATAGTTACTAAATGTAATGTTAAGCAGTGTATTGACTTCGGAAGAATGAAGGGCAGAGTTGGCCCTGCTGGGGTTTGAATTCATAGTCTGCAGGTCATGCCTGTGTCAACAGTGGGATAGTACCCTGATCACCTATTAGGGTCGGTAGCTACTCTATTGGTAGTTTTCTTTGGCTAATGCACCGGACTTTGGCCTCTGTACTCATAAAATATGACATAAAACAGTTCAGAAAATGTCTACTGTCATCCAACGAAGAGTATCCAGGTAAACAACTACTTGCATTAGCGTAGCAAGGATGCCTGGGACCCTGGTGCAAGCAAGGAAAATGTCCCCTTTGACTGCTGTTTTGGTAGTAAATACAGCAACTATCAGGGTTCAATGGCCCCCTAAAGGCACTTCACCTGGTGCCAGTGTACCTGCTGCACAAATGGTAGCTACGCCCCTGGCTACTTGTTGAGGTACTACAAAGTATACTCACTGTGTAAGAGGCACCCAGGAGACCAGGGTCAGCAGGCACTGAGCATGCTCACTTTGTGCAGCAGAAGGGGAGCGCTGCAGCCTTGGGGGGGAGTTGCTGGGTGCATTCACTGTGAGCAGCTCCCCAGCAGCAGTTGAGAGGAGCTGCTGGCACCACCCATAGAGAGGAGAGATGCAATAGGATAATGACTAAATGGCACTAACTGGGCATGATGACCTGACTGCAAGATGGCCACCTCCCAAACTCTCGCAAATCCTGGTGGGAGAAATCACACACCTTTTTGGAGTGCTCCCCTGCTTAACTCTTCAGACTGAACTGCTCGTACTGTGACTCTACACATTGAGAAGTCACACATGGTTGCTCAGTGCCTGTGTTTGTGTGTGTAATTGCATGTAAATCACTGTATTGAGTTTAGCAGCCACAGGCATTCATTTTGTCTGTTCTCCGTATTATGGAGCTGCAGAAAAGACAGGACTGATTCTCTTTGCACGAACCCTCAGAGGCCTGTAGCTTGAAGTTCAAGGAAGAGGTCAACATCACTTTCCTAAATTAATATATGTATGGTGGACTACACACAGTGGAGCTTTAAAGACCAAGACGAGAAACATGGTTCAGGCCTGCTTTTCTTTCTGGACTTCAGATAATGGGCCACCAAACCAGTTTGGGTGCGACCAGCATTATTTCTATGTGGGGGGTTGAGAATATAAATGAGCTTAACAAGGATTATTACATTTTCTCTGTTAACTTTTGCAACATTTTAAAAGCTTTGAACTGACCACCCTATAATAAACTGGGGAGTGGCTCGGGTGGAGGATCAGAGTATCTCCACCACCCGCAAGGTTTGCTATATCTGAGCATGTTTCAGGTGGAAGCTGTGGGTTTACACTAGCATACTTCACTCAATGAAGTCTACTGCCAGCCACATGCGGGACAAGACCTGGACATGGACTTCACGGTATGTGCTATTATTCATCAGAGTCTAAACTTCTGAGGGCTTTCCAGAGACGGAGCACAGCTGGAAGTACGAACACATCGGGAAGACAGACATCCCGCAAACGTACATAGTGCAGAACGTGGAAGCAAGGGCGTGACGCAAGCATATCCTTCAGGAAACCCCCTTCCACTCCGATGCCAATTAAAATCTGTGTGATATGGGAGACTCTATACATTCTGCAGGGGTGCCCCATCATTTTGCGTTATGCCACTGCCTTAGACCACCAGCCATAATCCCATTCACAATGAGTACCGCAGAGATATTTGATCAGTTGGTACATCCTATTCCCTGTGGGTGATTGTTATCTAGAGTAACTGGTACGGCACCCCATGCCTCCCTAAACTATGTCACAGTGCCATCTGGGCTGATTGGCATTTACTTCATTCATTGAACTGTGTGACCCATTAATATCTTTAGTGATTCAGCCCCTGGAGTGGGGCCCATTGCAATTTTGAAATGACTATTATTTGCTTCATCCTGTGAACTATGATCCAATGATATCCTGAGTAAATGTGGACCCATGCATCTGCTGAGGGGAGCTTCATTAGTATCTTGGGTAATTGTTGCTTTCTGCAATTCCTGTTGTGATTGTGTCACAACCTACACTTTAACATGCTCCTATTGTGTTTCTCCAGGACAAAACTCATGAAACTCTACAGTCGCTCATGTCATGCCCCACTTCAAATCTTTTATTTGTTCTCATCTTTTATTTTATGCCTGATATCACTTTCCAAACAGATTTCCTCATTGATTGAATCTTCCACAACCCATTGCTGGCAGAGTCTACAAACTGGCCATCTTTTCTGAAGGATGTTTTTCCAGTAAGACAACCTTCATCAATAACCACTTTTATTTTCACGTAGCCATTTTAATGGGACGGATTTACGGAGCGATCCTTGACCCACCAGGTAGGTCGCTCCCCCTCCGCACAGCTCCGCCTGTGTGTCCCTGCCCCAGCTGCCGCGGATCGTAAGTTTGTTCATTTACCGCCTACTGTTCTACTGTACTGCCTGTATCTTCTTGTTGTGTCTGTGACCGCTGTTGTCTGTCTTCCCTCGCTGCCTGCACGTGGTCCTTGCCCGTTTTCTTTACTTCTGTACCCCTCGCTGCCCCCGTGTCTCTGCCCGGTTTTCATTTCTGTACCCCTTGCTGCCCCGTGTCACTCTGCCCGTTTAATCCCTTCTGTTCCCCTCGCTGCCCCCGTGCCTCTCTGCCCGCTTCTGCCTTCTGTTTCCCAGCTGCCCTGTATTTCTGTGTCCTTTTTGCCTTCTGTGCCACTCGTTTTGTATTGATTTCTGTGCCCTTTGCATTCTGTGCCACTTGTTTCCCCCTTGTTTTTGTGCCCCTTCTGCCTTCTGTGCCACTCTGTTTTGTATCGATTTCTGTGCCCTTTTGCTTTTTGTGCCACTCGTTTCCCCTTCGTTTTTGTGCCCCTTTTGCCTTCTGTGCCACTCGTTTTTGTATCGATTTCTGTGCCCTTTGCTTTCTGTGCCACTCGTTTCCCCTTTGTTTTAGTGCCCCTTTTGCCTTCTGTGCCACTCGTTTTGTATCGATTTCTGTGCCCTTTTTGCCCTCTTCTGAGCCCTTTTTCCTTCTGTTCCCTCACTGCTCCGCCGCTGTGTCCCCTGCGGCCCCGCCCCCCTGACTGCCCATTCGCTGCCCCCGCCTCCTGCCTCCCAGCTGCTCCTCCCTCCCACCTCCCCATATATGCCGGCCGCTTCTGCACCCATCCGCGCTTGGACTGCGTCCAGCGCCAGAACCCCTGGCCCCCGCTCCCGCCACGACGACCGCCGCCGCACACTCCACGCTCTCAACCCCGGACGGACCAACACCTGCTTAGAGGCCGTGCCAAAACGCACACAAGGTCCCTTCACCTGCCAGAACTGCAGCTACACCAGCCCCAGAACAGACGAACCACCCGCCAAGAATGACTACACCCACCTGCAATGCATACTACTGAACACCCGCTCCGCGCGCAAACACGCCGTTGAGCTCTGGGACCTGCTCAACACAACATCCCCGGACGCCGCCATCTTGACAGAGACCTGGTTGAACGACTCCTCCGCACCCGACATCGCCATAGCCATCCCAGACGGCTACAAGATCACCCGCAGAGACCGCACCAATGGAGTCGGAGGAGGAATCGCCATCGTCCACAAGAACAGCATCAGGGTCACGGCCAGCACCTACGACGCACTCAGCACCGCCGAACACATGCACTTCCAGATGCACACAGACCCCAACTCCATCCTCAGAGGCACCCTCGTCTACCGACCCCCTGGACCCTGCCCCCAGTTCAGTGACTCCATCGCCGACTTCATCAGCACGCACGCCCTGACCTCCACTGACTACATCCTCCTTGGAGACCTGAACTTTCACCTTGAGACAACAACTCCACAACTCTGATCAATAACCTCGCCAACCTCGGACTAAAGCAACTCGTCACAACTCCCACCCACTCTGCCGGCCACACGCTCAACCTCGTCTTCTCCTCAAGCCCGCACGTCTCGGTCAACTACACCACCGAACTCCTCTGGACCGACCACCGTTGCATCCACTTCACCTTCCAGAAACCCACCACACACCACTGCACCCAACAGATCCCCCGCCGCTGCTGGAGCTAAATCACCGAAGACCAACTACATTCAAACCTCGCTCTCAGCCCACCCACCGCACCCTCCAACACCGACGACACTGCCCACAGCCTTAGACGCTGGATCGAAGACTGCGCCAACACCCTCGCCCCGCTGAAGAAACCCCCCCACAGAGACACCAGCAAGAGGGCCAGCTGGTTCACCCCAGAACTCCTAGCCTCCAAGCAAGCCTGCCGGAAACTAGAGAAGAAATGGCACAGCGAACAAACTCCGGACAACCGCGCAGCACACAAGGACGCCAACCGCAATCCCCAGCACCTCATCAGGGCCGCCAAGAAAACCTCGTTCAAAGACCGCCTCGACAACAACGCACACAATAGCAAGGAGCTCTTCAAAATCGTGAAGGAACTCTCCAACCCCAGCTCCAACCCCAACGACATCCCGCCGTCACAAGCCCTGTGCAACTCCCTCGCCACCTTCTTCCTCCGCAAGATAGCAGACATCCACGACAGCTTCAACACCCAGACAGACCCAACAGACAGCAACACAACAGACCCTCCGCACACCATCGACCACGACCCCCTGCTAGCCTGGGCCAACGTGCGCATCGATGACACCATCAAAACCATGAGCACAATCCACTCCTGTTCTCCGTCAGATCCCTTTCCGCACCACATCTTCAACAAAGCAAGCAGCTCCATCGCACCCCACCTGCGCAATGTCATCAATCTCTCCCTCGAGACCGCGACCTTCCCAGAGATCTGGAAACATGCCGAGATCAACGCCCTACTGAAAAAACCCAAGGCTGACCAGAGAGTCCTCAAGAACTTCCGGCCCATCTCTCTGCTCCCCTTCTCGGCCAAGGTCATCGAGAAAATCGTCAACAGACAGCTAACCCGATACCTCGAAGAAAACAAAATCCTTCCCAGTCAGGGTTCCGCAGCAACCACAGCACCGAGACCGCCCTCATCGCCGCCATTGACGACATCAGGACCCTGCTGGCCAACGGCGAGACCGCAGCACTAATTCTCCTAGACCTCTCCGCTGCCTTCGACACCGTCTGCCACTGCACACTACCAGCATGCCTCCAAGCCGCAGGGATCCGAGACAAGGCACCGGAATGGACCACCTCCTTCCTATCCGGCAGAACCCAGAGCGTCCGCCTCCCCCCATTCTGGTCCGAAGCCTCCGAGATCATCTGCGGCATACCCCAGGGATTCTCCCTCAGCCCGACACTGTTCAACATTTACATGGCCCCGCTCGCACACATCGCCCGACAGCACGACCACAACATAATCTCCTACGCCGACGACACTCAACTGATCCTCTCCCTCACCAAGGACCCCATCACCGCCAAAGCCAACCTCCACAAAGGAATGAAGGCCGTCGCCGACTGGATGAAGACCAGCCATCTGAAGCTGAACTCGGACAAGACGGAGGTCCTCATCCTCGGTTCCAACCCTTCAGCCTGGAACGACTCCTGGTGGCTGACGACACTGAGAGCACCCCCGACACCCACTGACCACGCACGCAACCTGTGAATCATCCTCGACTCAACGCTCTCAATGACCAAGCAGGTCAACGCCATCTCCTCCTCCTGCTTCAACACCCTCCGCATGCTCCGCAAGATCTACAGATGGATCCCGACAGATACAAGAAAGGCAGTCACCCAAGCCCATCGTCAGCAGCAGTCTCGACTACGGAAATGCCCTCTACACAGGAGCCCCGACCAAGCTCATCAAACCACTACAACACATCCAAAACGCCTCGGCATGACTGATCCTCGACGTACCACGCCACGGCCACATCATCCCCCACCTGACGGACCTGCACTGGCTCCCCGTCAGCAAGAGGATATCCTTCAAGCTCCTCATCTACGCACACAAGGCACTCCACAAGACCGGCCCAGCCTACCTCTAGAGACGGCTCTCCTTCTACATCCCCAACCACCAGCTATGCTCCTCCGACCTCTCACTCGCCACCGTCCCGCGCATCTGAAGAACAACCACCGGCGGGAGATCCTTCTCCTACCTCGCCGCCAAGACAGGGAACACCCTCCCACTGACCCACTGAGCCTACGACAGACCCAAGACCTGCTGACCTTCAGGAGGATGCTCAAGACCTGGCTGTTCCATCAGTAGCACCCCACCGCGCCTTGAGACCCTCATTGGTATGTAGTGTGCTTTACAAATGACTGATTGATTGATTGACCCAACCTCCCCCTCATTTTAAATCTTCACCAATAGATGGCATCATAGCCACAGTCAGCCCTCCTTTCAAGCTTGCCACAGGCGTACATGACGACCCTCTTAGAGCCATCGGCTCTGTACTTTATGCTGCCCTGGACTCTGTATCATCACATCGACAGCAGACATTCTATACTTGATTGCTTTCATGCCGTTGTCTAACAAACATCTACCATGCACCCAACGTATACTCCTATTAACACTTTTACCCACACAATTGTGTTTGAAACTGTGACTCATTTTCCTCCCACCATCAACTCCTTTCAATCTGAACATTCAATAGTGCTTATGACTGTAAACACACTCACCACCCCACACAAATCCATCATTCCCCAGTCACCTAAAGGAGCACTGACATGCCTCCTCCCACTTTATCTTAACCAGATTCACAACAAATTTTGCCCACTCCTTTATTGCAACGTTCGCAAAATATTTCATGCCACCTGTCATCTTAATTGGATCTACCGGTACCCCAAGAGCTTTGCCCACAGTCTTTGGTCACACCCATCATGCACTCCCTATGTATGTAAGCATGAAAACTTCTCAACAAGGGTCTCATGTCTTGGACGCAATGCGTTAATTTCAAAATCTAGAAACGTTCTATTAACACCCTCCTAACAGTTAATTCGTCTTACTTCCAGGATCTCATCTCTGTGCTATGGTCTTGTATACAACGGCTAGCACACTAATCCACTACTATCTCTTCTTTGGTCAGCATCATCCACTCAGGACAGCCTACATTTCACTTTTTCTCCTAATTTCTTGCTAAATTCTCTACCATCAAAGCCAGCCTAACCATACTTCTTCGACCACCCCTCCTGAGTAGACCCGGCTCTCCTGCTTACTGACTCCATCCATCTAAACTCCCTTCAGACCATCTCTCAGGTAATGCCTGATTCAAGAGCAAACTGAAGTTTATGTTAACACAGGATTACAGTGATAGGTGGAATGTTTGTTTAAGTGTATTTTTACCTAAAACAATTCTTCAAGAAGGTTTATTTGATGTCAGTTTTTTATTTTGTGACATGGCATATTGCTTTTGTAATTTATTATTTTAGTTAGGGATGATTCATTTTAAATCCCAAGCATGCAGGTGAAATAAAGGCCAGATATACATAGCATATTTGAGGTCGTAAATGGACCAATTCGCAGAATCTGGCCGTTTTCAAACACAAAAATGCTTTTTGGTATGTACATACACCATACTGTAATTCTACAGAATCACTGTTTGTGTTTGCCAATCGGTATTTGGAAGGAGATTGTTTAGGGCATCCCTTTCAAATATTGATTCAGAGTAATATGTGTTAAGGTTTTGCTACTGAATTATGGTTGCAAAACATACATTTTTCACCAACAACTGAAAGGTAGTGGTAACCATTTACAATTAGAAACTGGCCACACCGGGACCCCTTCTTCTAGGAGCATATTAAAAATTATATATTTTTAAGAGTAGGCAGTGGTCCCATGAACCACAGGCTACGCTTAAACAAGCATTAGCATAGCCAATAGGTCTTGCCTGTGGGACCTTATAAGTGTTTAGCCATGCAACACTTGATGTTGTTGCACCAAGGATATTGTGCTGGATAACTAAACACTTATAAGGTCCCAAAGGCGAGACCTATTGGCTATGCCAATGCTTGTTTTTTTGATTGGGAGACCTATTGCATTGCAAATGCTTGTTGCTGCAGAACTTTCGGACAAAGTGCCAGGGACTGTGCATTGCTAATTAGATTTCAAGTAGGAAGCTGCAAAAAAGTTATTGTTATTTTCGTACAGGACCATACAGCTGAAAAGGTCTACCTCTAATGCCACAAGTTACCCTCTACGTGCACCACACACGCCACTGTTGAGCTTGTGCACTCTGAAATACTAAAGTCCCAATATTTTAATACTTTCTTTAAAATTCTATCTGACATTTGCGCTTGGAAACTGCTATAGGGTTAATCTGAGATTTTTCTCAGTTAATACTGAAAAACTAAGAGAAGGTATTTAGGAGGGAGGAGGCGGACAGACAGCGATGAATGAAGCGGTACAGTTGAAACCAAATATCTGAGAGTGGGGGAGGGGTCACTGTGACGGGAAGTGCAAGAGAGGGTTAACGAAAGCGAAAGCAGGCGAAGAAACAGGATCTAAGCTAAGACCCCAAAGTGGGAGTAGAGGTGTGAGGGCATGATGTGCTGTGAGAGAGAGAGGGAGGGAGATAGAGGGAGAGAGAGATAGAGAGAGAGAGAAAAGAGAGAGGGAGAGATAGATAGAGGGGAAACAGAGCGAGAGAGAGAAAGAGTGAGATAGGGAGAGAGAGGGAAAAGAGAAAGGGAGAGACAGAGAGAGCGAGATAAAGGAGAGACAGAGTGAGAGAAAGAGAGGGATAGGGAGTGGTAGAGAAAAGTGAGAGGGAGAGATATAGAGAGACAGAGAGAGAAAGAGAGAGAGGGGGAGAGAGAAAGAGAGAAGAGAAACAGAGTGGGAGAGAAAGATAGAGAGAAAGGGCGGAAGAGAGAGAGAAAGAGAGAGGGCGGAAGAGAGAGAGAGGGGGGAGTGAGAGAGAGAGAGAGAGAGATAGGGAGAGAGAGAGAAAAGAGAGAGGGAGAGAGAGAGAAAAGAGAGAGGGAGAGAGAGAGAAAAGAGAAAGGGAGAGACAGAGAGAGAGCGAGAGAGAGAGAACGGACTGGCCTTGAGGCTGGGTCGTAACTCAGGCTGAATGAGGAGGTTGGGCTGGGAGTGGCACACAGAGCGGGGCACTCTGGGTACATACAGTTAAGATCGTACCCTGACCTGTAATGAATGTGGATATTTATCTGAAGGTAATGTTTATTTCTGACCCCTTCACAGAAGGATCTGAATTACATGCTATGTGGGGTTTACCGCTCTCAAGAATTAGTGTTTGATGAAGTCTAAATCTCCACAATTTATCAGGAGATCAAATCTGGTTAGGTACATACAGGGGAAACGTGCCTGATAAATGATGGGAAATGTATTTTAGGTTACAGAAAGCACCACAATCTGCAAGTGATCCATATTTTGAAGGCCTAAACTGACAATAAGCGACTATTACCGGGCCTCATAACTATAGAATCCTAGGGTGTCAGGTTTTATCTGGGTGTAATAATGATCTCCTACCACCGCCCTTGGAGTATCTTTAATCAGGGCATTTTTAGAGCATCGCACACGGAGGTGCCAGCACTTAGCAGACTATTGTCCAAGTAACATTTGTAAATATTCATACTTTATTTATAAGAAAAGATTGTTTCCCACAGCAAATTGCATATAGATGCCACACTATCATATTTCTGTATAACAGATTACTTATTGTTTCAGAACACTGCTAAATAAAACCATCAAAGGTGTCAATCAAACATATTTAAATTCACCATGTCATACAATGTAAAGTGCTGAACATAGTGACCACAAAGTGCATGGGTGATGAAAGTTAAAGATGACCAGGCAGAGGCTGTACTAGTAGTCCCCAGAATTATTTCCTGTATCCTACAAGCTTTGTGCATAGTCACTAGACTGTCTGCCGGCTGCCTAATAAAAATGTAAACAGTGTTTCAACCTTCTAGTTCAATGTATAATGTCATCATCAAGACTATATTTTAGATCGCAGTGCTTATCTGCAAAACAATGAAAACAAGGGCAGCATCCAGCGAGTGGTATGTGCGTCGGCCGCTGTCATTGTGAAACTTAAAGTTCGCATGGCACGCTGAAATAAAAAAAAGTGAAACTGAAAGCACGCAAAGCCCCGGCCGTATGCGTGCATATCTCCTGTCCGCGCACATCTCCTGTCCGGATGAGAGAGTGATTTAGGACGAGGAAGAGGTTGTGAGAGAGAGGGGGAGCAGGAGGTGAGACCGCGAGTGGTGTGCGCGCGCTTGGGAGCGCTGTCTTCACTTTTCAAGTACTGCACTCGTGCTTGTGGCGCGCCGCTGCTCGCTCCCGCAAGGTGGATGCCGCCACAAGCATGAGTGCAGTGCTTGAAAAGTGAAGACCGATGGCAAAAGGCCCTCCTAGTGCAGCGCATGCCTGCTGCCTAGGCAAGACCTAAAAATGAAACGGGAATGTTTTTTAAAAAGCCCATTCTGTTTTCATTAAAAGAAAACAAGATGCGTTTCGAAGAAACAAAGGATGCTTTATTTAAAAGCAGTCACAAAAATGTTGGTCAGCTTGCTCCAGCAGGGCACTTTCCCTGTGATGGTTATCATTCCTAATGGGTCAAACAGCAAACTATCTCATTAATATTCACGAGGAAATACAAGGCATCTCGATTTTAAAAATTTAAAGGTAGCACATTAAGGATAGCTATTACCATATAGTGATTAGGTATTTGGAAAATGCTACTCTTAATATTATTACTTCTGGCCCCAAATTATTTTCTGTCAATGAGCATGCCTGGCTTTAGGGTGGTGGGACTAGTGCAGCTGCACCTGGTGCAGAGCTTGTGGGATGCTGTGTTTAGAAATAACTTATGGGTTTAAAAACACCTGCTGCAGGGTACCTTTGTGTCTATCAGTTTTCAGGTAGCAAACAAATGCCAAGATAACTCTGATAATTTATATTCCTGCTGGAGAGAGGTTGTAGTTTTGTGAAGTTGTAGTTTTGCCTCATCATAAAATAGCACCGTGTCTGCAAAAACTTGTACAATGCAGACCACAGAACTGTATTTTATGTAGATAACTCAGTGGGTTACTGCCTTTGTCACAGAGATCTATCTGTTACTTGCAGTTCAGAAATTCCATTCCTAATATAGCACAGTGACCTATGAACTGTCATCAAAGAGCTGCATACAAACTACATGGTATAGGTTAGAATGTTAAGTTTGATATGTTTTTTCCATGGTCTTTCATTATACTAATGTTGCTAACAAGGGTTTTGGTAGAAATACATTTTTATTAGTAGACCAAATCCCAATACTATGGTAAGCTTTGAATCCTGAGTTTGTGCTTCTCTGGACCAACCACTCCTAAAATATACTGGCTGCTAGTATGGATGACATGTGAATCCTACACCTTGTAATCCTCATTCTTTTATGTAACATTTCCTAGAGACTGATTTACACATGTGCACCATATTGTCTCTCTATAATGTGCATGTAATAGTAAAGGCTCTGACACCCTACACTGGTATGAGTAGGTGACACTGCTGTTACCTGAAGTTTATAGTTCAATTCAAATACCAATTTACTGGAAGGTGTCTCGGCATGAAAGCCAGTTGGCCTGCTTAGAATAGTGACCACTTAGGGAATCTTTGAGCTGATGATCTGTGTCTGAATGAGGGCTCATGGGGACTCTTGCAAGGAATCGTCAACTTCAAGGAGCTCAAATTGTATATAACATTCAGGTTAGTCCCACTGAAAAATTCTAAACTCCATAAACATTGCAAAGGTAAAGTTCTTAAACTGGGAAAATCGTTACCTTGTATCCAAGCGCAACTTTGTGAAAGACACTTTATGGAAGTCATCAACATTCAGATTATCAATATGTTCTAAGTTCGCATTTTTACTATTACTTTTCCTTATTGTTATTTTTTTTAACAGGGTTTGGTTTTTATTTTGTTTTCATTAGAATGCCTAATCATTGTACTAGGTATCTGTTGTCCCAAGTCATATCTCCCAAAGGATCACCTAATCATCATAGCAAGGCTTTATTGTTTCTGGTTAAATATCATGAAACCACACCTGAAAATTGTACCAGGTCTGTGCTGCTTCAAGTCATGTATCTGGATGGAACATCAAACAATTGTACTATGTCTCTGTTGTTTAACCTTTTAGCTGCTGAGGCTTTTACTGCACTAGACCTGGGCCTTTTTGGATATTTTGGGTCATTTGAAGGTTAATCCTTAATAAACAAAATTCCACAAATGTCAACACGCCAAATTTTCTAATGGTACCCAATGTATGAGTATTTCTTGAAGGCAACCAAGAAAATAGCCAAATTGTAGCAACATTTTGTATTTTTGTTGGAAAAATGGGAAACAAGTATGTTTCCCCTAAAAATGACATCACCAAATGATTTGCTAATATGAGCATCTTGCCAGCATCTTCCCAGCTTTCAGAAACAAGCATAGTTGGAAAACAAAATTAATTTTTTTACTACAGTTCATGCATTCTTAACAGGTAGTCTATGCTTCCTATTTTTGTGGTGTCACCCTCCTTGCAGCTTGCAGTGTAACAGAAGAGAAACCTCTGTGTGAACGCCTAAAGAGATACATTCCTGAAAAGTGTACATAAGTCTTATTTCAGCAGGGGATTGAGTAGATTGCGCATTCCAAAGGGAAATCAATACATAATAAAATTAATTGAAAAAATAGCAATTGATGACAATGTTTTCGTCTGTAATTGTTTGCCCCAATGGATGATTTACAAATGTAACATACTTTTACATCCATCAAACACATGATACCCAGATCCAACAACTGAGCTGCATTTTGTAATGATTTTTCATTATGTAAATACAATATAGCAATTCATATGGTAAAATGTAACGATTGGAAATGGGTATTGAGGAAAATAAAATATTATGAGGCCTATGTGTCCCCGTGTGTTCCCCACCACTCATGTGCACATACACGTAACCTATGTATTTCCCCTGTATTGCCTGTCTATCATGATGCTTATGCTATAACGTGGCCTGTCATCATCCAGTCTCCCATGAGAGAAACGACAAATCTGCACTGAGGCCTACACGTTTTGGATCATGTTTTCCTGTATTTTCATGAAGCCCATTATTGTGGCTCAGCCAGAGCCGAAAAGAGGTTTCAGGCCTCAGACGCTCTGAGAGCTGCAGCTGCGTATCCTTGGCCTTGCACACTTGGGCCTCAGCCAAAGGGGCCCCGACCGAGGTGCCGAGACAGTATTGAGCACGGTTATCTGCTTACTCCTACCGAAACCACATTCCTGCCTGGAGAAGGAGGGATAAACACGACCCATCTGCAAAGGAGAAAGCCTAGCCTCTCTGTCTCTTTTTGTGCGATTACAAAGCTCACGTCAGTGAAAAGCCCATAGCCCCCATGTAAGACTTCAGCAGTAAACGAAGAAATAAATGCCACATTGGCCCTTGGTGATGGGCAACCTATGTCACGTATCAGTCCCTGCTCCAGACTTTAGATATCAGATAATACAAGATGTGCTGGTCGCCCTGACACTGGAGGCCTCACTTCCAGACTCCAGACTCACCGGTTGCATAGCAACCCTTTCACACGTCAGTTACACGTCATGCTCGAGTTGAGCACAAGTAAGGCAAAGTTCCAGTAAAGTTCCAGCTGATCATGCAACCCCCTCCAGGTATCCACCCACCTATGACACTTACCTATTATCATCGAGTGGACGCCCACCTTCACGCCTACTTACACACCCACATGCTCTTATCTCATTCTCTCTTGCTCTGCCTGAAGCACTCTTGCTTACGTATATTATTACAAACATATATATACTGTACTCTGTGAATAAAGTTTGAGAATACCTTTTTGAGAATCCTGGTCCTGATCCCTTGTGGTGATGGAACTATTCTCCCTATAACTCGAGTTATTTGAATAAAGCCCTTTTAAACCTGATACCACGGACTCAGCCTCTTGCTTCATGCATAATTATATTGATATCTAGAAATTCTGAACTCGTAATAATTTATTTACGACATAATGGCGCCCGAACAGGGACAAATCTCTTTCCCCATGCGCCGGAGATGAAGGTCCAGTTTTGCCCCCTTCCACAGCCGTGACGGACTTCAAGTGTACACGTCGCGGGTATTCCCGCCAACTCCCTCAGGCCAACGAAGGAGACGGACTGCGACCAGGCATCCATACGAGGCGGTGAGGATTGCGGATCGTCCCGACCCAGAGCCCACCCTGCGAGAGAGCTGTGTCCGAGGTTTCTAGAGATCCACCTAAGATACGCCATTCCCTGCGCAGCGTCAAGTGTCCGAGGCCTTCAAGTTCAAGTTCAAGTTCTGCTTCCCGGTGAGTTTCTCATGGGGGTTGCAATAATGACGGGTTCATTTAATGAACACGGTAAAGACATGTCTCACTTGTGAGACCGGTATGTTCAAGAGCATGCATTCAAGAATTAATGTTTTCAAGAATTAAAGTTTTCAGGTGCACCGATATAACTGTATGAATGTTATTGTCTTAGTAAGGTTCAGTTAGGTTTGAATGTGTCAGATTTTTTGTGTGAGTTTGTTTCATTGTGATTTTTGGGTTTTTTTTTTTTGTTCATTGTGATTTTTGCTTTCGGTTACATTCCAACATGCCGTTATTTTCAAAACTACGTAAGATATGTACCAGAAAAGGTGTACTAGAGGAACCAGTTAACATTCCGCCTAGAGACACACCTGGACATTTCATGTACTGTAAGCATGGTTTAGATGCCGTGCTGTTTTTAGAACTATGGGTGGATTACACGAAGGATTTAGAGACAAAGTATAGATGGCCCATCACGGGAACGTGGGATGCAGAATGCATTATGAAGGTAGAAGAAGAGATATGGAAGAGAAAATCTAGACCTGCTCAGAAGGATGCCATTGAGTTATGGCGCAAGGAATCACATAGAAGAACAGAGAAAGAGTTCCACAAAGCAGAGAGAAGTAAACAGGAGTCCGAGAAAGCCAAAGAAGAGAAATTACAGAAGGAAGGGGAACGGGTAAAAAGAGAGCAGGCTGAAAGAGAAAGAAATACTGTCGTTGCTGGTATTTATCCCGTCCTTTCAGAGGAACTAGCAAAAGTGGCCCCAGTAGAAAGACCAGTTAGAGTGCCACCGCAAGTACCACGAAAAATAAAACAAACAGCATCCGAAAGGTTCATTAACACCTACCTAGAGGAACCCCCACCATCATACGTGGACGGAATTTTCCCTGCACCCCCAACGCAAGAACAACTCCAGGAACTCGAGGACGGCGGGGAGGGAGGATCCGGGGCAACATCAGGAGGGGGGCCGACAGTAAAAGTAGATATCTCCGAATGTATATATGACCCAGACCCAGGAAAGGGCAGAATGCTCGTGTTTTCACTACGGCTTAGACGAGCAGTCGCAGATTTGGAAAAATTACCAGATATGGATAAACATCTAAAGAAAATGTACACATTCGTAAGAACAGGGGAAGGTTCTGAGTGTATAGCAGAAGCTGTACAAAATAGAAAGGTAATTGTGAAGAACTATATCCTTCGCTTCCTAATTAATTGTCTGATTAGGGAAAAAGACGAAGGTGACGGGGACGTAGACCGTTGTTATATTGGTTGGAGTGATCGCATAGACGCCGGTCAGCATGATAAATCAGGCCAGACAGACAACATGTTGACCAAAATCCGAAAGGCAATAATAGCGTCACACGAAGGAGGCCCGAACGAAAAGGTTGAGTTATCATCTGATGACGAAGTAGGGGACAAAGACAGAATACATTATGTGGGCCATGCCCGGCGATTTGAAAGGCCCAAGGGCCTCAATCACCATAAACGGGGAACAGCTATAAAAAAAAGATATTCCCTTGAAAGTCTGTTCCAAATCACCGAGAAAGCGGTGAATAAATGGTTAGGTAACGATCAGCCCCTCACCCCGACCGAAAATGAATTAGCACGGTCAGCCACCCTGTGGGTATCCCAATATGATATATATAACAATGATATCGTAGCACAGACATTCTTGAGCCTCCCACCAAATGAACAGCGCATAGCTGGTGTTTACATGGTCCAACATTTGATCACGTTATATGAGAGTCAATATTCTGGTCCTGGTCTATTGTATAAGTTGCTGGACGACATAATACTAGACAGGTGGATGAACATGGGTACTGAACTGATTAATGTCATCTTGGATCAGCGACACAAGTATATAGTATACGTGACTAGGTCCCTGCTTCCCGCTCCACCACAGGTTAAGGGACAGTCATACGACAAACTGAACCCCCTACGAGAGGTTCATCCTGTAAAGAATGCAAACAATGAACTGCAACGGGTGTATGTCTACACCCCCTTGTCGAAATTAGAGATACTGGAAATGAAAAGAATGTTACCATCCCATGATAAAGACCCGGGGGGTTTTCACCGAGAACTAAAGGACATTCTTCGCTTAGGAGAATATACATATGCTGACATTCTAAAGTTATTAAAAGTACTATTGCCTGCTGGTATTTACGAGAAGCTGAAAGGACAGGACTGGGAGGTGGGAGAGAAAAAGCTCAGCTGGGATCTGTTGGAAAGAGAGGAAGAGGGAAGAGGCCCGGGGGTCGGTTTGGGTCCCCGAGCTAAAGACCTACCTGAGCTCCTTGTACAAGTTTTGCCCAGATTATTAATTACCAAGAAAGAAGACTGGGATGCTATTTCAGCATGTAAACAGAAACCAGACGAGGACACTAGCGATTTTTACTCTAGGTTTGAGAAATGTTTCACTATCAATAGTGGTCTTAAGCCCGGTAGCGATTCATATCCCCATCTTTTCGTGAGCAAACTAGTTGAAAATTCCCTACCAGAAGTGAAGTATAGGGTACTGAAGGTTGAGAGTACTTGGCAAGCAAACAGCCCCTCCCAAATGTTACAGATGTTACAATACCACCAGAACAGAATTAGAGAAGAACACGACCAGGAAAAGAGACGCATGAAAGACACAAAGATGAAGATGCTGGTGGCCCAATCGACACCGGCCAACACAAACACGAACAAGAATAGCACAAAACAAAGTAATGGGACCTGTAATTATTGCAAGAAGCCAGGCCACTTCGTAAATGAATGTGCAGTCCTGAAACACAATATAGCTATTGGGAAAACAAAGCCACGTCCTTATCCTCCCAAAGAAAATAACACACATCAGACATCAGATACGTTTCCACCGCCGCCGCCACCTGTCCATGCACCTGCACCAGCCCACGCCACAACACAAATGTATGAGCACGCTCAGACTAACTATCCAGAATACCAAGCATATTCATGAAGCAGCCCAGAGAGGGAATTCGACTTGCCCCTTATTCCAGTTCCTGTGGACCAAGCGGGTCCCTATGTGCATGCACGTTTACTAGGACAACATAAAAGATTTTTGATTGACACTGGGGCGAGTAGAACTACCATCAGTCATTCCGAGGTTCCAGGGGCTCCCCTCTCGGGCTCAAAGAGTATATCCCTGGGTTTCTCAGGAAAGCCTATTATCAATGAGGTTTCAGAACCAGTCTCTTTAGGAGTTGGTCCACTAATACATACAACAGACTTACTGCTTACCAAATCATGTCCAGAAAACTTACTAGGCATAAAAACGTTAAAGGAACTGGGGGCAATTATCTGTTGCTCGCCAGAAGGAGTGCGACTGTATTTACGTGATTTCAAGGGACATTTTGTAATGAAAGATATTGACATCAGGCTTCAAAATGTACCACAGCACCTATGGGCACAAGGCCCGACTGACGTTGGTTTCATGAACATTACACCATACCAGGTCACCCTCAAGGAAGGAGTGGTGCTGCCACGGATTAGACAATACAAAATTCCACCTGAGGCTGAAGTAGGGTTGCTGAAAATTATCGATGAACTCATCGCACAAGGGGTGGTGATAGAGACAGAGTCAAACACATGCAATTCACCTGTTCTTCCTATTCTTAAAAGAACTGATTCCAATGCATCACCTGTCTATAGATTAGTTGTGGACCTGCGAGAATTAAACAAATGTGTGGTGCCACAGTACCCTGTGGTCCCGGACATTTCTTCATTATTGACTGCCATTGATGCGCAGGCTACGTTCTTTACAGTTATCGATCTGAAGAACGCCTTTTTCAGTATCCCAATACATCCGGACAGCCAATATCTTTTTGGTTTCAGTTTAAAAGGCCGCAGCTTCAGATTCACAAGAGCACCACAGGGCTTCACGGAAAGTCCTAGCATCTACAGTCAGGCACTCAAAAGACAACTAGACAGTATTCATATGCCTACCACTACAGCACTGATACAGTATGTAGATGACATTCTCATCACTGCACGATCGGAAACTGACTGTGAAAATGCATCACTCACTGTTTTACATTTCCTGGCTGACAAGGGGCACAAAGTGTCCCCTTCGAAGTTACAATTCTGTGAACAGCAAGTGGCGTACCTTGGGCACTTGCTATCCAAGGAGGGTAGGCGACTGACACCAGAACGTATTCAATTAATTTCTGGCCTTTCACAGCCCAAGACACAAAAAGAGGTACATGCATTCATTGGCCTCACTTCATATTGCAGGCAGTGGATTCCCCAGTATGCTTACATAGCCAAGACCCTAATACAGTTGACGACACAGGAGGCAGCTTCTACTAATATCCTCCCTTGGACACAAGAACACACTGTGGCATTTGAAGAATTAAAAAGAGCTTTATGTCAAGCACCAGTCTTAGCAATCCCTGATTACAACAAATCTTTTATGCTTTTTGTGACCGAGCGAGATGGAACAGCACTATCTGTCCTAACACAAGATCATGCAGGAAAACACAAGCCCTGTGCTTATTTTTCTAGTACATTGGACCCAGTAGCACAGGCTTTGCCTGCGTGCCTAAAATCTGTTGCAGCAACAGCCTTAGCCATAAGACAAAGTGACTCGATAGTGCTGGGCCACCCCCTGACAGTACAAGTACCACACGCAGTAGAGGTTCTCTTGAACCGGACACAAACACAACACCTAACTGTAGCGAGACTGACAGGTTATGAGCTGACTTTATTTCAACCACACATAGAGATCAGACGATGCAACATACTGAATCCTGCTACTCTTTTGCCCTCCAGTACAGAAAACATTTCCCCACATGACTGTGTTGAAGTGATACATACCGTGACCAAACCAAGACAAGACTTGACAGATGTTGCACTCCCAGACCCTGACCTAACACTTTATGTTGACGGCTCATGTATGAGGACGGGGGCGGGAGAATTAGTGGCAGCGTATGCAGTGACCACTGCTACTGAAATCATAGAGACTAAAAGAATAGACATACTGTCAGCACAAGCAGCAGAGCTCATCGCTCTGACACAAGCGTGCATAAGAGCTAAGCACCTGAGAGTAAACATTTACACTGACTCACAATACGCATATGGGGTAGTTCATGACTTTGGCGTACTATGGAGGGAAAGAGGTTTCTTGACCTCTCACGGGGCCAAGATACAGCATGGCCCCCTTATTCAAGCCCTTCTAGATGCTATACATTTACCAACAGCCATAGCGATCCTGAAATGCAAAGCACATACTAAAGCCACAGATACCATTTCTCAAGGCAATGATCTGGCAGACCGAACAGCTAAACAGACGGCTCAGACCCCACTAGACATGACGAAATCACAGGTACCATCAATGTCCAAAGCCATGACAGTTAGGGATCCTTCCAAGGATGTACAAGACATACAGACACATGCTACTCTAGACGAATTAAAGAAATGGTCGGAACAAGGAGGGGTACTGACTGATCAGGGTTGGATGACTAAGGGCAAAGAAACATGGTTTCTTCCTGATGCGATGGTACAAGTGATCATAAATACCGCACATAGTCCTGCACACTTAGGAGAGAAAGCAATGCTAGACAGCTTACAGAATATATGGTTCAACAAGCACTTGCGTGCAGCAGCGAAACAAAAGGTCAGAACATGTATGATCTGTTGCCAATTCAATCCAGGTAAAGGCATTCCGATGGAACAAGGTGGATTCCATCCACCTGACCATCCTTTTGAAGTCCTCCAAATGGATTATATCCAAATGGACAGATGTAGAGGTTACAAGTATGTCCTGGTAGTAGTATGTTCACTCTCAAGATGGACAGAGGCCTATCCAGTCCCTGATTATACTGCTGTGACTACCGCCAGACAATTGGTGCGAGAGTTTTTCCCACGTTATGGATTACCGCGTGTCGTATATTCCGACAACGGTCAGCCTTTCTCCTCTGAACTCATGAAACAAGTGTCCCTTCTGTTAGGGTATACCTGGAAGTTCCATTGTGTACGACATCCTGAGGCAGCAGGCCTTGTAGAAAGACATAATCAGACCTTAAAGATAAAACTAGCAAAAATTTGCGCAGACAAAGGTGTAGATTGGATGGTAGCCCTGCCGGTTGCCCTCTTTTACATGCGAATGGTAGCCCATTCTAGAACAGGCTTATCTCCCTATGAAGTGGTCTTTGGTAGACCACCGAATATGTGGGGCACTCCAATGCCTAAAAAGATCACTGATGTTGACAGTAACATGCTGACAGATTACCTGGCTTCCTTGATGTCTGCACTACTCTCTTGTCGTTCGCAGGTTGCTGCCACCTTCCCTGACAACACCCAGGTCCAGGAACATTCCCTCGTTCCTGGGGATTACGTGGTCATCCGGAACTTTGATAGAACGAGTCCTCTTGAGCCAAGGTGGAAGACGCCCAAGTTGGTGTTGTTGACCACGAGGACCGCTGTTAAAGTCGAAGGACGGAAAGGATGGGTTCATCTTCATCATTGTAAACGCTACTTTGGAAATAACGATTCGTTTAAAAAGGACATAAACTTTTCGGATTTTGAGCCCCCTTTTCTAGAGAAGACTCCCCAGCAGGAATACAAAACTAAACTTAGATCTAAAAAGTCAGAACCCGTTTGATCAATTAAGTCCACTAGGTGGTGAAGCGGTTGAACATGTATTCTGGCTTGCATAAGATCTTGGACTATGAAAATGAGAAAAAGAGCAAGATGAAAAGCAAATACTGTAAATTATTACGTGGTAGATGTATAGTGACTTTGATTGTTTTATTTCTTCTGTGCACCACGATAATATGTATCAGCTTAATACTACATGCTATTTTTCCTCCTATTGCCTCCCTCTTACACTCTTCTACTGATGATACTCTACTACACACGTTTAGTGATCTGCCATCCCATGAGCTATCATATCGACTTGCCTTACGCAACAATACATTTATCCAGATGCTGCACCAGTCACACCAGACTAGCAATGCTACAGACTGCTGGGTCTGTGGCCGACTTCCCCCGTATCAGAAGGTGAAGGGAGTGTTGCCTCTTTTCCCATTTCCATTCTCCCATAATGGTTCTTGCGGAGCATGGTTTGCCTTAATGACATCCATCAACGGTGATGCCAAAGAATGTCAAGACAAGGAGTGTAGGGGCGACTGGGTATGGGGTAACTTGAATCAAGTCATGAATGAAGCATGTTTCCCAGATGAAGAAGGTCTTCCCCAAAGGAAAGGTACAGACCTAGAAAATGAAGAGTATCTGCAAGGAAATGCGACTCTCGACTTTATAGTGTTAAATGTCAAGCCCATACACAATTTAGGTCCATCCTCAATCACAGCCCTGCCAGTAAAAGGGAACTTGTGTGTCAGAAAAGAAGGCTCTGTACATTTGGGGCACAGCGAGTGTAACACTATACTGGTGTTTAAAGACAAAGGGAAGTCTTACTTCAGAGCATCACGACACACCTACTTTATTTGTGGCCAGACAGCCTATGTGCAACTGCCCTTAGATTGGGGTGGGACGTGCTATATATCATTCCTTTTACCACCCGTTTTCTTGGCCCCATCGAACTATCATCAAAATCTCCAACTAGCACTTATCAGACACAGACGAGGGCTCGATGCCTCTGGCATTGACCAGACTGAAACAGCTTGGGAGCAATATACAGATTTCAACAAAGGATTCTTTTTCTTCATAGGCCCCGTCCAGAATAGTAAACTTATCCACAGATTAACAAGGATTCTAGAAACAGTTGCTAATGAGACTGCATCAGCCCTGGGGAACTTGACCCAGGAACAGTCTGCATGAGAATGGTCGTCAAATTGTGACTGAAATCATCCACTTTCCATACATTACTATGAGGCAAAATTCTGAAATCTGTGGGGTCCAGTCCATAACATTCTTACTACCCTGCATTCCCATAGTTCTCCCAATCAAACCTGTAGCCCACTTGTGTGGCTGGAGTTAGCATCCACCACAGGAAAGGCCTCAAAATGCAATGAGAAGAAATCACATTTCTGGCAAGAAAAACAACCATATTTAGTGATGAGGACCGCTGTAGAGCTTGGGTACTGGCTTAACCTCCATCGAGGGAAACTTACCAGATCCTGACATTTCTAAAAACTAGACACCAAGGGAAGTCCAGAGTGGTATGACATGCATGGATTCCACTAGGTATTCCTACCCACAATGCCTTTCAAACTCCAGTCAATCACATTTATATGAGAGGAAGCTCCGCATTCTGTGGAAATCCACAAAATTCCTACTACCAGCATTCTCACACTTCTCCTGATAAAAATGGTATGTCACTTCTGTGACTGGGCCTAATGCCCATGACACGAAAGCCCCCAAAATAAGAAACGGCGACTTCAAATTTCTGGCAAGAAAAGCAACCCTTTTTGACAATGTGTGTAACTGCGCAATTTGAGACTGGGACCAGTTGCAACCCAGCAAGACCCAAAACTGAGACATTTCTGAAAACTAGACCCCGGGGGATTCCAAGATGGTGTGACTTGCGTGGATCCTCCTATGCTTTCTTACCCACAATGCCCTACAAACCTCAGACTTTGGCTAAAATCAAACATTTTCTCACTTTCCTATCAGGGAAACCTCCGGATTCTGCCTGAATCCACACTATTTATACCACCCACTGCTCCACATTGAACCCAATAAAAATAGTACCCCTCTTGTGTGGTTGGCTTAAGTGCCCAGACAAGAAGGCATTTTAAAAACAAAAGCATTATCTTTTCTAGTGCAGTATATGACCACACTGTGAACACTGTTGTAGCATCTCTAATGTGAAAATAGTACAATGGATGTGAACGAGTCATCCACCACATTCAAGCAGTTAAGGTCATAGATTACAAAGGGACACCTAATAACTGTACCAGGTCTCCGCTGGTGTAGGCCATCTATCATGAAGCAACACTTAACAATAGTTCAAGGTCTCTGCTGCTTAAGGTCAGAGATAACAAATTAGCACCAAACAATTGTATCAAGTCTCTGATGTGTCAAGTCAAATATCAGAAAAGGACAACAAAATTTTGTAGCAAGTGTTTACAGTTTCAGCTTGTATGTCACAAGGCAACAAGTAACAATTTGCCCACGTCTCTGCAGTCTCGGGTCATACATCATGAAACAACCCCTAACAACTGTGCAGACTGCGTGCAGTTCCATGCAATATAGAACATAAAGAGACATTGACATTTTGTGTAAAAGCTTGTTTCTCCATACCATGCATATCTAACCCCGTTCAATTTCATGTCAGATGTAATGAAGCGGTGTTCATTCAACCCTATCAAGACACTACGCCCATTAGCAGCATATGTAAACTAGGGGAGTGTGAGATATATTAATGGATATATTAATCCTTACCATTAGGTGTAGAAAAAACGTGTGTAAGTAGTGTGTTCTTACTATTTGTCTTTCACAGACTTAGGGCCTGATCACAGTGATGGCAGGAAGAGTTCCGCCATTGCGTATTCGGCAGTCCTTCTGCCCGCTTCCCTGGAGGTCTGACCACCTGATCAGGAAGTGAGTGGAAACACTGCCTCAGGACCGCCGCCTCTAATGACATTTCTGCTTCCATGGTGGCAGAGGCAATGCAGCCCATGGAGGGGGTCCCATGCAGATCTCCCCCACCCAATCAGGACCTGCCTTTCCGCTGACCCATTCCTGGCAGGGACACCGCTATGTGAGAGTTGGCGGACAGTCAGGTAATGAGCGAATTAATCTCTCAAGGGCAAATTTGCACGTGTAATGTAGCTGATGCTCATGTAGTGCCTTCCAATGCCTTCAGGTCAGGTGAGCGCAATGTTTCACTTGCACAACAGACAGAATGTGCCCGACTGGCTGGAGGCACTGTAGTATGGCTAGCATTGGCTTTCGGCTCATTTCCAGAGCCGAAGCATGCCACTGCCATTACCCTGCCGGCCACACACCACCAGCCCCTTGGGATACTCATAATGTGGCAGGTGGAATGCTGGTGACTTCATGCCATTTTCTGGATCACGGCTGGCTAGCAGTAAGACCGCCTAAGTCATAATTAAGCCCTCAGTCTCAGTCATATATGCAGTGATTTATGCATTCTCCTGAAAAGTTTCCAGAATTAAGTGTAGGTTACAAAATCCATCAGGTTAAGATATACTAATTTCCCTTGGTTTGCATTGTGTATGGTAGTGTAATTATTTGTGGCATTTGTTGTCTGATATCTAATTGTATACCTAACTAAACATATGTGTTATATGTCAGGTAAGCTTGTTGTACTACCTAAATACAAACAGTATGAACTGTGACTATAGAAATATATACAGATCAATGCAAGATAGATGGGTGGTGGCTTGTGCAATGCAATGAAATAACTTTAAATATGGTTATTCATGACATCAGCATTTAAATCTGTTAACAGTTGGTTTATACTTACATTTCTTGGGCATAGACTTCTTTGGAGCAAAATGAATCTGACCTCAACTTTCTAAAATAACTTAAGGCCTGATTTAGAGTTTGTCGGATGAAGGTTTTCTACATCAGACGGACAAAGTAAAATACACCGTCATCCTGAGGAAATACCTGTCCCCCAAACTTTGAGCTGTCCATGGGCCCCCTCTTGCATTTACAGGAACTGAAGTCATGGCAGTTCCTAGAAATGCATATATTTTTTTTTTCAAAAAGAAAATCCTAAAGTTGGTTTTTGTTTTCAAAAACAAAAAACAAACAAACAGTGCCCCCTCCCCATAGGAGATTTCACCCATGGTGTGAGGCTCATTTTGCAGTTTTCACTGCCCATTACCATCTGGTTTTAGCTGACGGTCATGAACAGAGAAAACTGACTTTGTGTTCCCCTCTCTAAATAGGGCAGGCAAACACATGGCCAAACATCTAGTGGTCCTATGTAGGAGGCAAAGATGGAATAGTCACTGTCCGACTCTAAATGAGTGGGACAGAACTTCACTTTGGTGGAGAGGGTACTCCATCACATTTGCGACAAAGTAGGTTTTCCGCCAAAGTCTGAATCAAATCCTTAGGTGTGCACAAATGTGTTGGATATGAATTTGGTAGTCCAGGATTAGTCATATCAAGGCTAATCTGTGCTTGTAGTTTTCTCTTTGTTACTATGTTAATATTTTTTCTGGTCTCAGGTCTTAGGTATTATTTTTCTGGTAACCAGTGCTAATATTGTGCATATTTAGATTATTTCATGAACCAGACGATTGGATGGATAATATTATGCAATACTAAGGGACTGAGCTTGAGTTTGGCGGTTCATGGACAAACGAACCCGGGGTGGTGCAGCGGTCGGACCACCACAACCGCTGGGGATACCTGATCCCTCAGCAGTGACCGGCGGTGTGAGGCCCGCAATATGCTGGTGGTACCACTGTAGCACCGCCAAGCATATTACGAGTTTCCTCACCGCCACAGTTTTCATGGCAGTGATACTGCCATGAAAAGTGTGGTGATGAGAAAACTAAGGGCCCCTATTTCCTCAGGGCAATGGGGTTGCATGCAGGAGGGCACATTGTGAGCCCCCCTTTATGCATGCACCCCCAGTTCCTGCTCGACATGAACTATACAGCCCATGCCGTGCAGGAACTTGCTTTGGCATTCCCATTGCGGTGCCTTTTTAAGACTCACCACCTGGGACTGCCAAAGCACTGCCTGCCAGACCATGAGGAAACTCATAATTTGGCAGACGGGCGGGCAGCGGTCAACTTTGGTGGTGTGAGAGCAAGGCTCTGGCATGGCAGCCCACACTGCCCTAAATCCCATGCAAGGAGTGGGGATTGGGTGGATTAAGTCATGGTTTACCATGTGAATTTAAGATTAATTCTACAAACAAATCTCTTTTCTGACCCTTTCACACCCAGGAAGAGATCTGAGGTTTACACCAGTGAATGGTGGAGTAAATCCCTTTCCAATGTGGGAAGGGGAACAGAGCATCTCTAAACTTCGTGGGAGTGTAAGAAAAGAAGAAAAAAAAATTACATTGAAAAAAAGAAAACATGCGGTAATTTTACTATAGCGCTCTCCTTACATTCTATACATGAAGAAGTTACCTGACTTTGCCAGGACTAGGCATGGAAACCTGGGCTTAAAGCAGCTTTCCAGGTGTATCCTTGGAAGGTATTGTGAATATAATAAAATGCACTAGCATGTTCAGGGGGAGAAGACATTTCCAAGCATATTTTGATTTTTTTGTGAATGAGGCCCTACCTTTTTGACCTGGGGTTTTGCGGTGCATTGTGTGACTCCTTCTAGCCCTTTCGTAGTGCATCCACAGACGGAGAGGGAAACCGGCCCACCGGGGGTTACACACAGTATGGGTGAGTAGAGTTGCTGAGAAGCACTATAGTTTTCAGACGCAACCAGACGTAAATCGTCAGTGAACAGTGTGGGCCCAATTCACAAAAAAGTCCAAAGTATCTTTGGAGATTTCTCCTCCTGTTTGAGGGCACTTATACACTGTTTAAGAATTTGCAGGTGCACCTTTTCAGGAAGCCTACTGGAAATCATACAAATTGTGCAAAATGTCATTGGAGAGAATCCAGCGCCTGCGTGTGATGGAGCGGGTAATATGTTTTCCTTTTATGTACCCAATCCATTTATGTATGTTTGTATTAAAACGATTAATAATTAATCATAATAATTAATAGTGTGTTGAATGGAAACTAATCAACCTTATTAACAGAAAGAAATACATGTGGGATTGCTCTGCATGGCTAAAATAATATGTAAGCTAAGTTTGTATGCATATTAATATGATAAACGTTGCTTATGTGATGTTATCGTGAATAATGCTTAATTAAACGAATATTAATGGCTTTGAACGTTGCATATGGCTAGATAAATGCACACACATAGGGGTATTAGCAAGGGAAATAACACTGTTTAACCATTTCAATGTATTAATTACGTTCTTGTGTTTCTTAGCTTAAGTTGACCATTTGGGCCTGCTATAAAATGGCCACTGACTGAATCAGACATTTACGAATGATATCAAGAAAGGGAAAGGAGAAATGCGCCTGCGCAAACTTCAGCAGCTTTGACCTGCCGGTGAACTGTCATCACTGTGCCCATCAGGGCTGCTCTGGGCGAAAGCCCAACCCTTCAACAAAAATTGTTGCAACATGAACTATGGATTGCTAATATTCCCATAGATTCGTTTTGGAACTTTTAATACGTGGGAACGACATCAAATGTTTCCTGATGCATCAAAATGTATTTCAATTAACCAATGAGAATCTCTGAAAATGTCAGTTGCAACATTTTGGAATGTAATTTTTAGTATAAATAATAGTAGACTAGAGAGGTAAGGGTTTCGTCGTGACTTCGTCATTTCCAGTATCCTGATGTTATGCTGACGGAGAGGACGGTGACTCTGCATGATAGAACAAGAACTTTGACGATTTGACTGAGGACCAGATTTTGACTTAAAAAACGACAAATAGCCAGAATAGGTAAATATGACAAAAGATGAAATTGAATAACTAGGATTTAACCTGCATTTGATTTAGATAAAGAAATATTAATTGAATTCATGTGTCGGGTTGTTCTGTCATTGAAATGTATTATTGAATAATTTTAGAGTATTAAGGAGTCATTAAATTAAACCCAACTAAATGATTAATCGACCTATTTTCTTGATGGGAAGAGACGTGTGGGTTTGAGACAGAGAAAGTGATAAATTTCCATCAAGGAAGCAGTGTGGTTCGGAACCAATGTTCCCTTCTGAGTAGGTACGGATAGATTGATAGAATGAATGTTGGTGTTATGGGCCCCACCAGCCTATGATGTGAGGGGGAAATTGAGGAACCCGAACTGCACCAGTTTTTCTGGTAGATAGAGATGTTTTTTATTGTTTTGGTTTGATGACTTTTGCCTGTATATAGCTTATCGATTATTGATTGGTATTGATATATGTACTAACACTATATGTTGAAGTCGTATTGAGTTTTATGTAGTTTGTACGGCTTCTGGGATGTAGGAAGTCGGTAACAGTTCTTTAGTAAGGCAGAGAAAAGAAAACGTTGCTCTCGGGAAAGACGGAATTGTTGGCCCTGTAGGTACACAGGGAGAAGCGTGTAACAATTAAAGTTGCGCGTCACATTGTTTGGGTTCGATTTGGTGACATCGTCGTATGTTGCCGTTAGAGACATTTCTGTGTGAGAGAAGTGTGTATGATAGGGAAGGGTACCTGTGAAATTTTGGTCTTTAAGTACCAGGAAACCAATTGGCATACCGATAACGCTTATCACTGAAAAGGTAGCAGGTGTTCTCTGAGCTTGTTAGAAGGACAAAGTAGAGGTAAGCGCTGCTTTGTTAACGTATGTCATAATTCTGTAGTAGGACAGACTGTTCGCTGTTCTCGGGAAAGACAGGATTCTGTGTGAATGTTCTACATTTTTTTCTTGTGTGAAAGTGCGTGAATGAAATAGCATTCGGGTTAATTGTGAAACTCTGGTTTTATTTCTCAGGAGCATTGCGTTTCCAACTATGTGTCTTAATTCTGGAGAAACAGTTAATTGATGCTTGTTAGAAGGGTGAAGTAGAGGGATGTGCTACTTTATCAACAGAAGTAACGATTCTGTAGTAGGGCAGAGGTAAGCGCTGCTCTCGGGAAAGACGGGATTCTCGTGAGAAAGGTCTATTGCTATTCTGTGGTTAGCGAAGCAGACAATGGAGATGTTTATATGTTGTAACTAACAGTATTGTAAAATTGAAACAAAGTCTACCGAAGAGTCTTGTAAAGGAGGGGTAGACAGGAGTCAGGAGCAGGAGCTGCTGCAGCGACTGCTGACGTCAGAAAGGCCGCGCTGGGATTGGACAATGGGTCAGAACAGCAGAAACGCCCTGATTGGTGCATTAGTGTGTGCCGCGAAAGGATTGGAAGAAGTACAGGGTGACGTAGACGCTCCAGGATTAGTGCGTTAGTGTGAGTCGCGCTGGGATTTGAGGATTGTAACAGTGACGTAGACGCGCCAGGATTGGTGTGTTAGTGAGAGGCGCACTACTATTGGACTAAAGATCGTACATTTGAAGAAAAGACTAGGGGTTTACGGAAGAAAGGAAGATGTATTATCATTCAGCCGAGAAAAAGAAAAAATCTTTGTTTAGTAAAATAAAAGGATGGTTTGTGAAAGACAAAGCGATTGTGACAAGGGAAGGACAGTTACTTCCTCCGGCGAAAACACCCGCATCCTTCATGGTTGCGAAATATGGATACCATACTTGCATTTGGTTAGACAATTGGGCAAAGTACACAAGGGAAGACGGAGTTTTAGCGTTCCCAGAAAATAGTTCGTTTAATTTGGCAATTTTAAGGAATTTGCGGGAGAGAATGATGAGTTTAGATCCACGACCTAGACCGACACAGTTTGAGGCATTGACTGAGTGGGAAGATGAGATGCATGAGCGGGAAAAACAGAGAAATGGCAGTAGATATAGATATATGTTTGGACGGCCAAATGATCGTGAAACTCATTGTGATCGAATGAGAAGGTGGCGAGACGCAAGTATGACTGAAGGACTGTTTCCCGTAAGAGCTGCAGGAGAAAATGAAGGAAGGAAATGTATAGAGAAAAGACATAATGTAGAACCTAGAAGGTATGGAGCAAATGAATCAGAGGATGATGTTGATCATGATTGTTTGGATGTGCTCGATTTTTGCACGAAACCCAGACCAGACATAAGAGATTTACCATTGCCAGAAAGTTATTATGTGATGTTTGTGGATGGATCTTGTTTAAGAACGGATGAAGGATTGTTGAGTGCAGAATATGCAATATGCGCAGTTGCAGCAGTCGTAGAAGCATCACAATTGAAAGGAGTTAAATCCGCTCAAGTAGCAGAATTAGTGGCATTGACAAAGGCATGCAAAATTGGGAAGAATGTGAGAGTGACTGTGATTACTGACAGCCAGTATGGCTTTGGAGTTGTCCATGACTTTGGCCAACTTTGGCTGCAGAGAGGTTTCCTGACCTCAAGTGGAACTCCTATAAAGAATGCAGAAGTGGTTGGAAAATTGCTTGAAGCAATACAGTTGCCCAAAGAACTGGCTGTTGTAAAATGTGCTGCTCATAGTCAAGGTAGTGATTACATCACTACCGGGAACCGATATGTAAATGACATGGCTCAGTATTGTGCCCGAAACCAGTATTCAATCAATCGGGCCAAGGAAAAGGAAATGTCTTCTTGCTCCTTAATGTTTACTAACGTTGTGGGAACATGGGAAGAAGTGAGGCAGTTGCAGGATGAAGCAGGAGATGAAGAAATGAAACAGTGGGTAAAAGCAGGTTGTGCACCAAGGGAGAAAAATCATGTGTGGGTTTATCGGGATGGAAGACCAGTAATGCCTGATAGCATGATGTCAACCATGGCACGGATGTATCATGGCCAAGGACACCTAGGGAGAGATGCCATGATAAGGGCCTTTAAGCAGACCTGGTACAATGCAACATTCAGGTTGATAGCAGAGAGTCTCTGTCAAAGATGCCTGATATGTCAGCAGTACAATCCTGGAAGGAAAACAGTGGTGAGCCTAGGCACAATAGGCCGAGAGGGAGGACCCTTCACCAGAATGCAAATAGATTTCATTGAAATGCCCCCTTGTAACAGGTTGAGGTATGTTCTGGTGATAGTCTGTCTGTTCTCCAGGTGGGTGGAGGCATTCCCAACAAGAAGAAATGATGGAATAACAGTGGCCAAGCTATTGTTAAGAGAATTCATCCCAAGGTTCGGGTTCCCAGTGACCATTGAATCAGACAGAGGAGGACACTTTTACAATGAAATCATGAGATTGATTTGTGAAGCATTAAATGTACAACAAAAACTACATTGTGCCTATCGACCAGAGGCTTCTGGTGTGGTTGAACAAATGAATGGTACGATCAAAAACAGAATAGGGAAAATGTATTTAGCCACAGGAATTAAATGGCCTGATGTCTTGCCTCTAGTCTTGATGACAATCAGATCTACTCCAGACAGAACTACAGGTTTGAGTCCCCACGAAATTATCATGGGACGGGCCATGAGACACGTGTTTGTTCCAGTCAACAAGTTGATGACAATAACTGATGACCTGGTTTTGGATTACTGTAAAGGCCTGGCTGACGCAGTCCATTCTGTGTTTCACCAGGTTGGAGCGGATGCCACTACCCTTGAAAGAAAACCAGCCCATGACCTGAGCCCAGGGGACTGGGTGAGAATAAAAGTCCACAGAAGAAGAAATTGCTTGGTTCCCAGGTGGGGAAGTCCAAGGCAAGTTCTCCTGACCACAACAACTGCTGTGAAGTGTGCTGGACTGAAAAATTGGATACATGCAAGTCACACTTTGAGAGTTCCAAATCCAGCAGACAGCATTGGAAAAGAATATTTTGATGATTCGGAATCGAGTGCTGATTCAGACAACGAGAATTCAAAGACAAGAGAAAATCCCGAAAGGGGGGAGAAGGAGCCAAGACTAGCTCCAATTCCACGAGGAGAAATCATGAGGAAAAGATTTCAGATTTCAGATACAAGTTCAGATTCTGGAGACGAGCAAAACGCCAGTGGCGAACACAAAAAGAAGAAGAAAAAAGAAAAGAACATTTCAACAGAGGTGACATTTACACCAGATGAAAGAGTAGGAGAAGTTCCACCTGAGAAAATTCTTGAAGGGGAAGAAGGGACAGAAATCGAGAGAGAGGGACAGATTTTTGCGGAAAACCGCAGAGGAGGTGTAGGGACATCCAACACTGAGTTAGGTGAAGGGACAAGTAGCAAGCAGAAAGATTGCGTGTCGGAGACCCGAGGAGGGACAGAAGTAGGGCAAACACAAGAGGTGGAAAAAGAAACTATTGGAAAAGAAAAGCCAAACGAGACAGAATCTGAAGACAGTGAAAATGAAATACCAGAGGGTCGAGTTCTGAGAAAGAGAACTTGGATCGAGGAAAGGAACATTAAAGAAGGCAAACTAAGAAGAAATGCTAAAGGAGACCTTTGGCTAAATAAAATAAAGAGACTGGGATATCGATTGACACGAGTCAAACCCTCAAAAGCTGAACAAGTGAACGAAGTGACAAGTCAGCTCAAAGCAACAGAGGGAGAGACAGAGGTGTCTGAAGAAAACAAACGATCAAGAAAACCAAACCAGAAGTCACCTGAATGGACGTATGTGGCACTGCCTGAACAAGGAGAAGAGGTAGATAGTCAAGGAAATCCAGAGGAGACTTTACTGAAAGTGGTGGAGGAAGAGGAAACAGCAGAAATCCTGAGAGTTATCCTATCCGATATTGGAGAAGAAGCGGAAATTCAGGAATTTCTGTATGTAGATGATGAGAAGGAAGTGAAAAACGACGAGATGCCAAACTGAGTAATTTCAAGAAGGTCTTTGTAGAAAATATAAAGGATTGAATAAGAAATCGAAGGACTGGGATAACCTGATAAGTGCTTAGCTCTTTCAGGTGAAAGAACAAGGAGTGGAGTAGAAGAGGCTAAGTCAAAAGACACGGTCAATTTAATAAGATGGCTAACATAGATGATAACAAGAGTAGATGCACCTTTATGAGAAGATTGTGTAAAATGTGTTGTTGTTGTACAGGATTATTAATGATTCTTTGGAGCGTACTCCCTCTATTGATTTCTTTCAAGGTAACATTAGATACACTAGAAGGGCATACAGAGAGTATGACTAACATAGTGAAGAGTTCACCAAAGGTAGTTCCATTTAAAAGAAGCACTGAACATATACACAAGGATAGGTCTATAACTGATTTTTCTAGCAATGTGTTTTCTAAACTATTGTATGAATATGTAAAAACAATGGACGTAAGGGGTTGCTACGTATGTATGCAGTTACCTGCCTCTGTTTCAGAAGGAGTGACTTATCATCATCTCCCAGCAACTTATGGAATAACATGTAGTGTTTTAACAAGTATATTTTATCAAGTAGGAAAATTAGAATATAATCTGTCAAATATAGATAACATTCTTAGACAATTGCCCATGAATAACGAATTGAATCCTGCTAAAACTGCTAATGTATTAGGTGAGATTTTTATAGAAACTAAGGAACTAACATTAGAATATATTTTTGGAAACAATTTAACTTGCAGTTTGAAGAAAGAAGAGAAAACATTTTTAGATATGGTTGAAGAAAGGAGATTAAGAATGCATAAAAAGGCAGAAGGACATGAATTGAGGAAAAATGTTTGGGACATAGACGAAGAAAAGGAGCTGAAAAATGAAGCTAGTCCAACAATAGCCAAAGATACACCACAGAAAGGCAAATTATGTATTATAAGGGAAAGATCCCAATATGATTATTATTATATAGGGACTAGTGAGTGCCATGATACATATTTTATTGCATCCGGATGGGGATTTAGAGGCGGAGAGGATCCAGTTTTTCCTGGATTGTACTACAGGTTGCCCAACCATTGGTATGGCACATGTTATGTTGGCCTGGTCTTTCCAAAGATCTTTCACATGGATAGAGTAGAAAATAATGGACAAAATAATCTATTAATGCGTAGTAGAAGAGAAACCTGGTTAGGGATTGTAGGTGATATTTTTGGAGCCTTGGTACCAGCAGTGGGAATATCTTTGAATGCAAATAATATTCGGAAATTGTCAACAATAGTGGATCGCTTGTCAACAAGCACCGCTGGAGGATTTCTTTTGGTAAACACCGAAATGGTTGCTATGCGTGCTATGGTAATGCAAAATCGACTTGCCCTTGATATCTTATTGGCAAAAGAGGGTGGAGTCTGTGGAATGCTGAAAGTTCAACATTGTTGCACTTACATTCCTGATGAAAGCAAAGATCTAAAAGTTTATATCAAAAATATTACAGAATTGCATGATGCAATAGTACCACTGGAGGTTGAAAGTATCTGGACTAAAATTAGTAATAAGATGGCTGCTATTAAGAATTTCTTAGGTAAATTAGGTAGTACTATATTAGGGAAAATATTATTTCCATTAACGTGTGTAATTTTCATATTATTAATACTTAGACTAGGATGTATGTGTTGCAGACATAAAAGAAATAAAAAGAAAATTAGACGAGAAATTATCAAAAAGAAGGAAAAGAAACAAGAAAGAGATTTTGAAGAAATAGAATTGGAAGAATGGAAGGAGAGTATGTATGACAAAACAAAAAGAGAAGATGAAGGGGAAACAGAATTATAATTGAGCAAGAAAACACTTGAATTTCCGAAAAAGGGGAAAAAATAAATTGAATTTGTGTTTTTTTTTTGGTGGTGTTAAAATCACCAAAGGGGGGATTGATGGAGCGGGTAATATGTTTTCCTTTTATGTACCCAATCCATTTATGTATGTTTGTATTAAAACGATTAATAATTAATAGTGTGTTGAATGGAAACTAATCAACCTTATTAACAGAAAGAAATACATGTGGGATTGCTCTGCATGGCTAAAATAATATGTAAACTAAGTTTGTATGCATAATATGATAAACGTTGCTTATGTGATGTTATCGTGAATAATGCTTAATTAAACGAATATTAATGGCTTTGAACGTTGCATATGGCTAGATAAATGCACACACATAGGGGTATTAGCAAGGGAAATAGCACTGTTTAACCATTTCAATGTATTAATTACGTTCTTGTGTTTCTTTGCTTAAGTTGACCATTTGGGCCTGCTATAAAATGGCCGCCGACTGAATCAGACATTTACGAATGATATCAAGAAAGGGAAAGGAGAAATGCGCCTGCGCAAACTTCAGGAGCTGCGACCTGCTGGTGAACTGTCATCACTGTGCCCATCAAGGCTGCTCTGGGTGAAAGGCCAACCCTTCAACAAAAATTGTTGCAAAATGACCTATGGATTGCTAATATTCCCATAGATTCGTTTTGGAACTTTTAATACGTGGGAACGACATCGAATGTTTCCTGATGCATCAAAATGTATTTCAATTAACCAATGAGAATCTCTGAAAATGTCAGTTGCAACATTTTGGAATGTAATTTTTAGTATAAATAATAGTAGACTAGAGAGGTAAGGGTTTCGTCGTGACTTCGTCATTTCCAGTATCCTGATGTTATGCTGACGGAGAGGACGGTGACTCTGCATGATAGAACAAGAACTTTGACGATTTGACTGAGGACCAGATTTTGATGTCCTTCACACCAGAACCTGGGCTTCTATTGGAATTCTCTAGGGCATATTATCAAGCCCCTTATCGCCACTTTAGCGGCAGTTTCCTGCCGCTAAAAGGGCGATAATGTTTGCGCCATTCTTGATAATATGGCCCTCTGTTTCACTGTGGAGAACCATCTTCCTCTAACCCCTGTGATGTTTAGGGGAGTTATGTCCCCGTTTCTACCACACAAAGGGATTACTCTAGCCCTACGCGTGCAAATCTTCGATCATTTCCAGGGTGGGAAAGGTTTGAAGAGGAGTATTGAACAAACTCACAAGTGGTGGACTTTGCCGTCGAATGCCTAATTTCCACCCCTACTCTAGCTTCATTCTAGGTAGGTGTGATGTACAGTTAAGCACAAACATATCGATTTACACCTCATAGAATTCTTTTGTGATACCTGGAAGGAGTAAATGTAGCACATTTTGGACATAGGTTTATGGACAAAAACCCCTTTATGGATTCGCCTCTAGTTCTTTTTGGTGTATTAGAAGTTCTTTGTGAAGTTAAAGGTGACAGCAGACCAAGGGCCATATTATCAAGGAATGGCAATAACATTAACGCTGCTTTAGCGGCAGGGAACTGCCGCTAAAGCGGCGATAATGGGCTTGATAATGTGCCCTTGTGAATTCCGTTAGAAGCCCAGGTTCTGGTGTGAACCTGGGCTTCTATGGGAATTCTATTTTGGAAAAACTGTTGCACCGGGTTCAGTGCTGATTAACGTTAAGAAAGTGCTTAAACTCTAGACAACCAACCACATATTATACATTATGACAAACAACTTATTGAAAAAATATATTATTTATTTTATTGATCTTTTTTAGTATTTTGATATGTAATTGGCAAAATATATGAAAGATCTATTCAATTTATACATGATTTGCTTCTGGATACATTTAAACATATATTGCACAAATCACCTCCATTGTCATATGAAGTGAACAATTAGACATATTACGTTTACCACATTTTATGTTGTTAAAAAGCTATTCACAATACAATTGGAATCATATATCAAAAACCTTGGTTGTGATTAAAACAATACCACTCTGTACACACAAAATCATATATAGGGAACACTGGTAGTGATTTGAGGAATACCACCAACGCGTTTCGGCAAATGCCTTCTTCAGGATTTTCTTTACCAGTGAGTGCTAAAAAATAAATCAAGAAAAAAAATATCTATATATATATATATATACACACAAAAAAGGACAGTTGTCTAGAGATTTGTCGCGCTGATTTAATATACTTTAGATATACATCTATTGAATCATTAACTGATATTTCTGAAATAAGGTCTGAGAGAAATGACACCGAACAACATTGAGAAATACTTCCAAAGATATGATAAATAATACATTCTCACACACAGAGAAAATTTATTTTTAGTATTCCCATCCAAGATCTATTATTAAAACTCTTATACTGGAGACAGAGAAGCCGAAGTTTAGTAGAAATTATATAAATTATATAAGTCTTGCCCTCTCTTTGGTCTTTATGGTTTATGTAACTTGCATTAACCTAGGTCTTTACAGTTCTACTATATAAAAAAGGAAGAAAGAATTTCATCCCTTAAGTTTGCTATTTAAATGATTTTATCAATAACAACACTAACTACTACCCAGCATATTGTTGATTGCCCGTTTTTACATATCCCTTTAGTATAAGTTACCAGATACCTTTGTTTTAACGAAGACGTTTCTTCTACATAGGCGATGTTGTTTCTAGATACATAGATAACTTCGACGTACTCGTTGTATCTAAAGATATAAAATATAATCCATGAAGATTCACTGTCTATTTAAAGGCTGATTTATCTATCACTAATGCCAGTTTTAATCATTACAGCTTACTTGTATGCCGTCCTCCTCTTATCTTTTATCTTGTATTTCTTGGCTACTTCCACTGATCACGGATCTGTTGAATCTATATATATGCCACTTCTGAAACAATAATGGATTCTTGGTTAGTTACCCAATATCGTTCATGCAATTAGTTTGAATCTATCCGTATATGATTATAGGTTCCTATATACCAACCTAGCGTAGAGGATAGCATAGAAGGTAGCCTTTCCATACTTGGCACTTTTGCTGTTGCTGTTGTCCACAAATGATTATAAATGATTTAATTAGTGAGGTAGAGGTTTGCAATCCTATATTTTCATGCAACGCCGTTTCTAATCGTTTTTGGCTTTCCGTGTATCCTCGTTTATTGATATCCGAGCCACTATGAATAAAAGGATATATAAAAGATAAAGGAGAAAAAATAAATAGTAATATAATAGGGATTCACGACTCAAATTATAACTTACTTCATACTTGATAGCTCCCCCTTTACTTATCTATAGGTTGCCTTGCCCCATTATCTGAACCGCACATCATTTAATGTATATTAACTTCAATGGTATATTATTTCACGTCTCACAAGTTTAAAAATAATAGAAAGGCACATATAGCTTAAAAGCTTTATGCCTAAAGATGGTAGACCTAATGGGCTAAATTTTCACGTTCCAACTCTTTAGTATTATTTAAGGTATAATAACTCTACCTTCTTAGGATCATTTGACTGAAAACAGTCAGAGACCGATTCTAATACCAGGATATAGATGACCTAAATACTTTAAAATGCCACAGTGTAGTTCGTTAAGAACACAATTAGTAAGGGTGCACTATTTTTCACGTTTGCTTGCCTCCAAATCGGCTGACCTGAATAAATGCAAAGGCTATTCCTATAGCGATAATAAGCTTTTTAAATTGTACGAGTGTCCTTAATCTGACAAATTTAACTTGATACCACGTAGCGTTCAAAAATGACGATGAAACTAGTCTAATTAACATTCTAAAGTTAATTTCCCGCATAACTTTGCGAACAGGGATCTAAAATAGTTTTACACACATACTGGAGCAATGCTGAGCTTATCTTTTTAACTCTATGACTAGGTTATAACTTACCAGACTCATAGCGTTGCCTGCCGCGTGCCTCTACCTAGATATCCGTCTCGTAAGGTATGTTTATTGTTTGTTCCTAGTTCAATACTCTTCCGTTGTTTAATCTTAAGCTTCGATGGGAATTCTCCAGGGCATATTATCAAGCCCATTATCGCCGCCTTAGCGATAGTTTTCTGCCGCTAAAGCGGCGATAATGTTATCGTTGTTCCTTGATAATATGGCCCCACGTGCCTTGATTGTGCTACTGACCCCGGATTGCCTTAAAGTGTGGGGAGGCCTCTTTGAGTGACTAGCCAGCTGTGGAGTGAGTGCTGGGTTCTCTCCCTAGGTGCAGGCACACTGATGTCAAAGTTTGAACAGAGTAAGAATGCATTAAGACCTATCAGAAAGTTCAAGCCTGGCTGACAGCATGAGAGAGTCCCATTGGACTGAGCCTTTGATGCAAAGAATTCTACTCTTGCACCCCTTGGCTCAGCGCTTAGCATCTGCTCAGCTGGCGGTTGTGTTACAAAAGAGAATATACATGTGGACCAGGAGCAGCATTTTCTTTTCTAGGAAAGCAGCAATGCTCTAAGGTAGGAGCAGTAGGGGAAGGATCCTGCTTATTATAGAGCCACATCCCTCACTGAAAATACCGAGAGGCCTCCCTCATTCAGAGAACACAGGTCACTTCATGGCGGACACAGGACTCATCCTGAGCAAGCAGCAACCTCTGTTAGCGGGGTCCTACTGACCCCAGGCCGGTCTGGGTGGGATACTCACTCGTAGGAGCAGAGGGCTATCCCTCTTACATAGGCCTTAGGAAGGTCTCTGTCAGGCGCAGTGGGCTTGGTTTGGTGGGTCTAGAGGTGCCAGGTGGGAGATGGGCAGTGGGCGGCTCATGCGCCTGCCTGTGGTGGTTGTGCAGAGCAGAGGTAGCTATGCCGGCAGATCCTGGATTTGAATGTATAAACACATATGGTTCACCCATCTCTTGATTCACTGCTTGTACACTTCCCATACTAAGTCAGGCTGTTAATTGCAATCATCTAGCAAATTGCAAAGAAATGTGTGCAACACACTAACTAATAGCTGTTGTAACTGTTCTTCTATTTATCACACAGCGAACCCACAGCTGTGATAATACCCTCTGGAACAGCCAGAGCGCTGCAGTCACGCCTGGTATCGGTCTCACAGATGATGTTAACTGAAACCAATCCTCATTTTCACACTTCTGCTTAGCAGCAACAACTCCCCAAAGAAAGCTTCTCGGAGGAAGACAATGTTGAGATGATTCAGGAACAGTTTATAAATCACATTAGGCCGCTCGTGATGTGAGATGTGCAGAGTATTCGAGTCTTATCTACCGACTGGAGTGTGAAATTGTGAAACCTCGAAGCGCTTTGAAAAATCAAAAAGGCGAGACAACGCTACACAAAACTCCTCAATTACTATATAAATAAATGCATAATTGAATCTAATGGCCAGAAAAGCGAGGCCTCTAAGTTTACATACAAATTATGAAACTGAGAGCAAACAAAAAAGCTAATGCAAATAAAGACAGTTACACTGCCATTACAACTGTGCTTTCAATGTGCCCCTTAATCCACTTTCTTTTTAAAGCGGTTTTACTCTAGTGTCTGCAAGGGGTCGATGTGCTCTCCCCTAAACCCTAAGACTTCTTTGGTGCCTTTACCTCATACTAACTCGGTCTGATGTTTCCAGGTTCCTAATATTTTCTTGTGAAAATAACAACCCTCATACGCTGAAACCCTGACTGCGTTTTACTTGAGTGTAGAATGACTGTCTGAGCAGCCCCTCAGGCTACAATGTAAGTGCATCTTTTAAAGATGCTACAGAGGTGTCCTTGTGTTCTGTAACCAGCATCAAAGAGTTTCCACGGGTCTCCAGGGTACCTAACACCAGCTGCTCTGAACCACAACCCTTACAAGTGTGTATCGTACTGTGGCAGAAACCCAGCTGTACGAAAATTTGGTACAAATATAGAATTATTACTTTCATTCTGACTTTTAAAACATATTCCTCAAAGCAGGTTTTGGCGAGTTAAAATGTGTTAACACATTCCCTCTAAAGAGTGAAGGGGCATATCAGCAACAACCGGCGATAATTATCGCTAAGCGCACGTAGCACTAGGAAATTATCGCCGACTAGCGTGGATTTTTATTGCTGAGATAGCGTGCTATTAGCAACGCTTATCTCAAAAGCAATAAAAATCCTAGCCCTAACTGCCTAACGTGAGATTATCGCTGGAAACCCAGCGATAATCTCATGAAATGTGGCGCTAGCTTGTTGATCGGGCCCCACAAACTTAGCCATGATATCCACCTTCCATAGGATATCACGGCGAAATCAGTCCTGAAGCAGGCGTAAGGAAAGTAGCGATAACAGGGGTTATCGCTACTTTTCTTGCCACTATGCTTCATAGCGTGGGGCTTGATGATAGGAGAAATGTCGCTTAGCGATATTTCTCCTGTCATGATAGGTCAGGAACGCCCACTTTGCATCTCATTAGAGATGCAAAGCTGGGCGTTAAGATTTCGTGCGCTAAAGCAAGGTTTCATGCGTTAGCGTGACCTTGCTAATTAGGCGATAAAATTATCGCCGCTTTTCGGCCGAAAACGGACGCAAAAGCGGCGATAATTTTCTATCGCCGCCTTGTAGATATGCCCCGAAGTTTGTGTACTGGAGATGTCTGGAACATATTGACAGGAGAAATCTGTCTCTTCTTGGCAATCCCAAAGATGTCCAGGCTTTGGCAGGGTGTGGATAATTACCTCCCCACAGACAGGAGATGGGTGAAGCCTACCATCATGGCCGCCATTTCCAAACCACCATCAATGATTAAGATGCAGCGTGAAATGGATCTGGCTCTGCCCTGGCACAGATCTGTCAGAATGTGTCTGCGGTCTCCAAAAGGAAATGCCAACTGGGGCAGTCCTTTCTCATAGAAAGTCATGATTCTAGGAACAACATAGGTTCTGCAATCTGGATGACAGTGAGCCACATTCTGCAGGCCTTCTCTTGGTTATTTTAGGTGCTTGAAATTCTAGTAAGCAAAAGTAGCGATTTTTTAACCCTAATGCAAGATACCGAGGGGCATATTAACAAGGGCTTTATCTCCGCTTTTTTGGCTTTAAAAGCCAAACAAGCGGAGATAAAAATATCGCCCTATCAACAACAGGGTGCTAACATGCAAAATCGCATGTTAGCACCCTTTTTCACTACGCTTCCCTTTGCATCTCTAATGAGATGCAAAGTGGGTGTTCCAGAGCAAATTAATAGGAGAAATGTCGCTAAGCAACATTTCTCCTAGTATCAAGCTTCACGCTAACCCTGTTAGAGACAAAAAAAGCAGCGCTAACCACGGTTAGCGCTGCTTTTTTACGTCTGCTAATTTTCAGACTTAGCCATGTAATCCAATGGGAGGTAGATTACATGGCTAAATCCACCATGGGCTATCAACAAGGATATCTCTATCCTTGTAGTTTTATCGCTGCATTACCAGCGATAACCAGCCAAAATGCCGCCATTGCTGGACTCTTTATCGCCTAGGCGGTTAGCGTTGTTAATAACGCGATACCCAGGCGATATTATCCAGCGATAGTGGGCGTTAAAAAAATTAACGCTAAGCGCCCTTAGCGTTAATTTTCCCTGTTCCTTGTTAATATGCCCCCAACTACTTCGCTTAATTCTTTGGTGTCCAGCTCACATTCTGAGGTAAGTGATGCTTACCAATCAGAGTCCTTGCATCACTGAAAGTTGTTCTCAGAATTTGTTTGGCTTTGTTCATTTAAAGAGCCACTCAAATCCCTGACCCATTGTGTCTAAGGTGCTGTAGCAAGGTTAGTGGTTTTATTTATTTTTATTTAATTTTACCTACCCTGTCATCTGCCGACTCCCCCTCCACCATCCTGCCCCGCCTCACCGCTCTTATCTGTGCCACCTGCACCTGACTACGATGTGCACCTTGGTCACATGGATGTTGCTTGGAGTTTACATATCAAATCAAAAGATCTTTATTCGGTTACTATAAAAAATACCCATAAAAGCACAATGTATTTGACAAATAATTAAAATTCCATTATAAAAAACGTAATCATATCATGGCTACATTAAGCACAAGTTAGATACATAGATAAAATCACATTATAATGGATTTACGATAATTAAAAACATTTTTTTTAAAAGCTATAACAGAGGCAATAACTATTTCTTCTTCTAGGAATTGCAGTGCCAAAAATGCAGGGCCACATTGTCTCAATCCAAGTTTTTTTAGTACATCTCCTTCTTGGTATAATATAATATTTACAGAAGAATAATATATGTATAGTTGACTGTACAGAAACGTCATCCCATATACATAGGACTCTTGACCAGTCATTTAATTTGGGGAAACTTAAGGATCTATATAAAATATTCAGTCTGAAACGTGTCAACAAAAATCGGTCAAAACCGCCAAAGAAATATATGGTTGTATGGTTGGGGTCAACAAAGTAAGATGATGGGCTTGAACCGTTGATATTTCCATTTCGGTTATAGCTCTGGTTTCACCCAGAAGACGTATACGGCTAGCTTTAAGCTCTTTCCTGGACACATTGCACATAGTACGAGGATCATTAAAATATTCTAAGTGTCCTAATTTTAATAGAAACATTTTGACATATTCTAGCCATCTTATGTGTTTGACCCCATCAATCCCCAGGGCATCTGTTAATATTTGGCGATTAAAAGTGGTTTCATCTGCAGTCCAAATTCTGGGCCACAAGAAGACCGGCTGAATCTTAATCGTGTCCTCTAGGTATGGCATACCCAATTCCGAGTGACAGATAACATTTGAAGTACTATCCAGTACTGCCAGAAGGAACTTAAAAAACAGCTCCATAGGCGGCTATTGCCACGCATTTTGCCCTATAGACGTGTAGCAAATCCGCCGGTGGACGTCTGCCTAATTTGCAACTAAAATTTGATAGTGCCATCAGTGACTTAATAAACAACAGCCGTCTAACTTTAACTGCCTGAGTCCAAGTTCCTGACCGATCAAATAAAATCCCTAGATAGGAAAATGTTTTAGCACACTCAATAGACCTCGAGTCTATAAAAAGGGTATTAATCTTCTTGTTTGATCCTGCCCCACATTTCATTGCAAACACTTTAGAACAAATAATTTTAAACCCCAAATTTCACATAAAATTTGAAAAAGAGTTAACAACCCTTTGGAGACCGAGCGGCGTATGGGCCATTAAAACCGCGTCATCCGCATACAAGTGTGCAGGGATAGGGCGCTTCTCTGCTGTTGGCAGAAATCTGAACTCCTTAACTAAAATAGTTTCTAAATTATTTATATATAATGTAAAGAGGAACGGGGCAAGGACACAGCCTTGCCTCACTCCTCTTAACACCCTAAAGTGCCTAGTGCATTCGCCGCCCAACCCATAGCGAACCCTCGCTTTTGCCCCTGAATAGAGCTGCCTTAAAAATGCAATTATTGAAACATCCACACCCATGCCCTCTAAAATCAACCACAGCTTATCATGAAGGACACAGTCGAATGCCGCCGTTAAGTCAACAAAAATCTAAAATAATCTTTCCCTTTTTGCCCTAGTATATTTATGTAATACAATGTGTAAATTAAGGCCCTGTTCGACTGTGCCCAGGCCTTTACGGAAGCCATATTGTAGGTCACTTATGAGGGCCTGTTCCTCCGCCCATGCCTGCATTCTGTCTAATAAAACCCGCCCAATAACCTTAACTGTTGAATCCAGCAATGAAACTGAACGGTAGCAGGCTTGGTTCGTCCTATCACCTTTTTTACAGATTGTCACAGTTACAGATTCGTACCAGGTTGATAGTAGACCTTGTGAACTACATGTGTTAAAAACCTGCATTAACAGTGGTCTCCATAGTGCTAAATTGGATTTAAAAAGGTCCACCGGAATGCCATAGGGCCTGGAGCCTTGCCGCGCATACTTGAATTTATTGCCGTATTAACCTCACTAAGGGTAACATCTAGTGGTAGTTCTAAGGGTTCAAAAGGAGGTGCAATGTCAGCCATAATCGACATGGTGCCCTGGTCATCTGTCACTGAATTTTCAAACAACTTTGAATAATGTAATATCCACTCTGATTCGGTAATAGCAATCTCTACAGTTGCTGTATCCTTATCGGCCAGAAAGGGGCGCATTTACAGCCTTCCAAAAGGCAGAAGAATCACAATTTTCCGAGGCATCGTGCGAGGCTCGCTGGGCTTTCTCTTTTGGTGCCATCTTTCTCACTTTTAATGCACTCTTATAGTCTCTTCTTGCCTCTCTGATATACTCCTGATTTCTCACTGTAGCGTGTAGGAAATGTTTGAGTTTAGAATAAGCCTTTGTACAGTGAGTATCAAACCATCCTTGTTTATGAGTGACTTTCTTTTTTGCCTTAACAAGGAGTGTTTCTTTAATGTATTTTGAAATAGCAGAGATGTTTTCTATAATTTCCTGATCGGATGACCTCTCATCCAAACAGGATAAAAACATATTTTTACAATTTAAACCAACTTTTCTAATAAATTCCTCAGAATCCAAGTTAGCCCCTCTAAGTGCATATCCATTTTGCCTACTCAAAGTAATGTTGTCTACAGAATGAGAGGGAACAGCTCTAGCGTTGATACCCTGACTATACACCGTCATATATACACTTAAGAGAAAGTGGTCGCTAAAGCAATCTCATGAGTATTAAAATCCTTGACACGTGAGGTGTATCTACTTGATGTTAATATAAAGTCTATGGTAGAGGAGGTACCTCGACCATTAAAGGTAGGACAGAAAGGGACCATAGGTGAACACAGATTATTAGCAAAACCCATATCAGATGTAAACATATTATCATTCAAAAGGTTGCCATACAGTGTATGCGGGACATGTGAGAAACTAAAACCTTTTTCATAAGTTATACCACAAACCTCTTTGTCAGTAAATTGACATAGTGAAGAATTAAAGTCCCACCTCAAATAACATATACATCATTAGTTACGTGAGTATGTAAATTATGTAGATGATGGCTCATAGATCTCTATATTCCCTCAATCAGCTATGGTGTAGCATTATTATAAAAGTTCAATATGACTATGCAGAATGCATGATCTATATGGAGGCTAATAATTTGATAATACCGTTCAGTAGCGTTTAGTACAATTTTCCCTATATTCAAATAATTCAAAATATACGTGCAGAGACCCCCTTTTGCCCTGCCATAAGATGATGTAACTGCTGGAGTGTGGATGGTTTTATAGCCACTTATATGGATAGGATCCACCACCCAAGTTTCTTGCAGACCGAGAATGTCAAAATTGCTCACAAACTCAATCCAAAGAGTGTTAGTCACCTTAGATTTTAATCCAGCAACATTCCAGAACAGGAACTGGCACTTATCCTTCCGTTCTTTACCACAGTCATTCCCCCTCCCACTAACCATGTCAGTTGATATAGGGTCAGCTTGTATAATAGGGGGTAGAATAGAAACAGCCAAAGTATTAAGAACTGAATCATTTACTGTCTCTGCATTTACTACCGTAACAGCACCATGTGGGAGGATTTTTACAATACCGTGTTGTGGTACCGGGGATCCCTCACCAAGAGAAACGCCCGTTCTACTGGATGCTACAGTTTGCGGTGGTTCCACCATTCGTGGTCAGTCAACTGATTCGAGATTAGTAAGTGTCTCAAAGCTATTAAATGTTGGAACATTAAACCAATGCTTATGACTCGGGGTTTGACGTTCCCTGTGTTTAATAACATTATTATTTTGCAGTGGTTGATAGAAGTACCCTAATGGAACTAAATTAACACCCTGCCACGAAATGGTATGATTTCTAGCTCTGCTCAGAATCATTTGTACTAATTGCGGGGTTTTAAAACCACCACACAGTCTCCAGTCAAGTTCTTTCTTCCTCTACCTACCCAGTTCACTCTCCTGACCATCTTAAATTTGTCAAATAGCCTCTCAGTTAGCCCCGTCCTGGCACCCAGCCAATGTAGTGATTTGTTCGTTAGGATCTCCCATGGTTCAGCCATCCCAGTTTGCAATCTCAGAACATTAGCTAACACCACTACATAGGGACTGGCCGCTGGTGGTAAATCCAGATATATTTTTTGCTACTCCCCTTCATTATAATTCCGGGTGCTAGTGGAATTAATACCATTAGAGCCTGAGGAATACGTGGGCATATCCGAAACTAGGGAGATTGTAGTGGGGAGAGCCTCACGGTTGGTAATAGTAGTTTGTTCGGATATGTTGTGTGATACGTAAGTTGATTCCTTATGACTGTCAGGGGCAGAGTGGGTGGTGTGACGTTGCGTGTTATTGATTTGTCGGTCCTGATTACTCGCTTGTACAGCTATTGGCTCCTGACCAAGAATCTGGGATTTATCTAGGCATTTGAATAAAACTTCTTCCATGTTTCCAATTCTACATGTTAAATTGTTTAAAGTTTCTCTAAGAAAGGTGTCTAGTGATTCCAGCTTAGCTTTTATCTTTGCCACCTCATTCTGACATGCGTTGGAACTAGCTATAGTTTTTTCCCAACTATGTAATTTGTATGACAATGATGACTTATCCCTTTTAGAGGCCTTTTTTCATACTTTATGAGGGGTCTCCCTGACCAATGAACCTATATCCCCAATTATTGGGGGAAGAGGGTCAGGGTTTCTGGTGCGCTTGGTCGGCGGTTGAGTGTCATACTCCTGGTCACTTCCTGATAGGTGCTCCGATATGTTTACAATGCAGCCGTTTATACCTAACAGACTCCTGGGTACTTCTGTGGGTAAATCAGAACTCCCCTGAACTGTATTATACACTGATGTACCACCCCCCCAAACCTGAATTTCCTGTATTCAAGGACTCTTCTACTGTAATAATCTGCTGCTCAATGGCGCCCAGGGCTCCCGTTAGATAACTAAGTAAGGTCTGAAGTGAGCGCTCCCATGATTTAGGCTGCTTTTTGTCCTGGGCACTCAGTGATTTTCTCTTCCCCATGACAATAGTTACACACAAAATAAATATCTCAATCATCACAGCTCATTGGCGACCTATAAATATTGGCTGCCTAAAAATTGGTGTTTGCCAAACTACTTAAATATAGTTTGTGATCCACAAGATCGTTTCCAGAAAGAAGGAGGCGAATATCAACAAAGGCTTAGGGTTTTTTAAATGTTCTCCTTCAAATGGCAGCATAGATCTTATCAAAAAGTCACAGTCACAGTACCTCTACCGGTCTATAACGGGCTAAGACGGGCCCGGTCTTCGCCCAGGCCGCACTCTGGCATGCCCCACGTGCGTCCCGCGCTGCGGGACCGCATCCTGACTTATATGGCGTCAGAGCCCCTCCAGGGAACGGGAATAAAGTGTGGCGTGCTGTGCTGAAGAGCAGGGACTGGCAGCAATGTCCAAAAGCCGGTATGAGTGGTCTCCAGCGCTGTGGAACCGCGTCCTGGCTTATATGGCATCAGAGCCCCTCCAGGGACAGGGAATAAAGTGTGGCTAGCTGTGCTGAAGAGCAGGAACTGGCAGCAATGTCCCAAAGGTGGTATGAGCAGTCTCCATATCATTTAATTTGTACACCCATTAAGTACTCCCAATTAAAAATGATGTGTGGACCACAATATTGTGAAGGTAAGTTTCTATGCATAAGCAATGTTTACTATACTTAACTCCACATATACGTAGATGTTGAGTTAAGAATAGTAAACCTATACTTACCTATTTTCACTTTTTTTATATTTTGATCTTTGATATTTTTCAAACAATATTTTGTCCACAGGACATTTTTGACATTCTGCTAGCTGAACACAGGAAGGATTTAACAAAGTATCAAAAGGTGTCAAGGGTCAAGGTTATAATAATCCTTCGACTTGACTGGTACAGATGGGTGGATGGGCATAATGGTCGAAATGCTCTCATAAAGAATAAAAAAAACTCTTTGAGACATCAATACTATAACAACCTGGAAAGTAATTTTATGGAAAGGAGACAAAACGACTTGGAGCAAACATAGTAATAATAAAGAATGTCTATGTATCGAGTAGAGCAAACACAAGGAGATGATGGACGGAGTGTTGAAACTTTACAGACACACACATCGTTCTTTAGCTCACTTTTCCACCCCAGTTCGGACTATGTAAATCAGTCTTGACCCTCTTCCTCATGGGAATAGTCCAGCCTGAACTGCCAAGCTAGGTCTTCCCTGGACCCGAAACAAGCATCCTGGGACCAGTTTCGGGGTGACACTCCTCATGAACAAGGGTAGCTTGAATCCTGTGGCAAAGTAAGCAAGGGACCCACATCTGGGTATACCGTGCCAATTTAAGGCAAACAAGGCAAACACAAGGTGATGATGGACAGAGCGAGGAAACTTTTCAGACATTCACCCCCAGTCACAGATCTAGGTTGAATCCATCATCATTCTTTAGCTCACTTCGCCACCTCAGTTCAGACCTAGCCATATGCAAATCAGCCTTGACCCTGTTCCTCATGGGAACAGTCTATCGCGAACTGCAAGCCAGGTCTTCCCTGGACTGGAAACATGCATCCTGGGACCGTTTTCAGAGTGACACCGCTCATCAGCCAGGCTAGCTTGAATCCAGTGGCAAAGTGAGCAAGGGACCCATGTCTGGGTATACCCTGCTGTTAGAATTCCCAAGATCCCTGGTTGGCTGAGGTAGGTACCGTAGGCCAAACAGGGACCCGCGAGCCACAACGTTAGGGAAAAGACAGGTCGCCTCTAGAGATAACCCCCGCTCCACCCCCTTGGTAGCTTGGCAAGAGCAGCCAGGCTTATCTTCAAGGCCAATGTGTAAAGTATTTGGAATTACGCTCACAGCAATCCAATGATGACACCACAAATAGACTCCACACGAGTTTCGTAGAAAAACAAGTATATGTTTATAAAAAGATATACGATGAGACCACACAATACTAAACCAGCATATGCGTCAGGGTAATGCTCCCCCTTGCCTATTATTATTGAGCTAAACGAAACAATCCTACGTAATCCTAATGTCGTAATATGCAGTTCGTTATGCAAGAATCAGGTACTTCACAACATAAGAATAATGTAGATCGTAATGCGGCTATCTGCCGATTTGTACTGTCACTGTAATGCAATGTGTAAAGCAACTACTTGGTAAACTGCTATGCCCCCATAATGCAATGCGTACGGTCCCCTTTCGGGTACTCTGTTAGGAAAAATCAATACAACGTGTACTACAGTTATCAGGCAGTTTGTTATGCGAAACTAATGCAATGCGGAACACATATATCCGGCAGTTTGGTATGCAACACTAATGCAATGTGTAATACGACAATCCGGCAGATCGTGATGCAGGACTAAGACAAGGCGTAACATATCTATCAGGCAGTTTGTTATGCAAACCTAGTGCAATGCGTAACACACCTATCAGGCAGTTCGTTAAGCAAACTAATGCAATGGGCAATACGACCAAACAGGCAGTTCCTTGTGCAGAAATAAAGCGATACGTCATACAATCATCAGATACTCCGTTATGCAGAAATGATGCAATACGTAAGTTACTCCGGCACCGTTCATGGTGCCTCGGGCAGTCTCTCCGCCACTAGTGCTGTCTTGCGGTTAGTCTCCGGCCACAGTTGCCCCCCCCCACACGGGTATGATAGAACACAGTAAATGCAGCTTCGCACTCAGGCCCCAGCGCTGCCCCTCCCTTGGCACACAGGCCTCAATCCGAGCCGAAGCAAAGGCTAGTGCTGCAGGACAGAGAGAGAGACTGAGAGCGTCTCCCTCTGAGCCGCCACCGTGCCCCAGGAGTCGACACACACTACCTGGGGGGTGCGAACCCACTCTCCAGCGACTTGGGCCTCTGATGCAATTTCTCAGAATTTGCAGGCAATGGCAAGATCCCAGGCTGCACACTACACCCGCACTCAGAGTCAATGAGACTCACGGGAACTCCGGGTGCTCGGTAACCAGACAACTCCTCAAGAGGGTCTCTGGTGCCCACGATCACAGGGCACATCTTGCGCAGGTCTCAACCGGTAGAAAGTACACGCACACAGCGTCGCTGAGACACACTTTATCTTCCGGTGCCCCCGATCACAGGGCACCTCTTGCGCAAGTCACAGGCAGTAGAAAGTACACGCACACAGCATCGCTGAGACACACTTTATCTTCCGGTGCCCCTGATCACAGGGCAAAATCCAGCGAGGGTCTGAGGCTGCAAACAGCGCATGCACAAGCGTCGCTGAGACACACTTGCTCTTCTGGTGTACACGATCACGGGCCAATCCACACGAAAGTCTCAGGCTGCCCCCAAGCACACGCACACTGCGTCACTGAGACTTACTTGGCTCCCCGGAACACATGTTCACAGGAAGATCCTCTCAAAAGACTCAGGTTAGACAGAGCACACGCACACCACGTCTCTGAGTCTTGTTTGGAACTCCAGGTGCCCAATATTACATAGCACAACTTGCGAAGGTCTCAGGCTAGACAGACCACACGCACCCACAGCGTATCTGAGAGTCTTCTCTGGAAATGTTTGTGTTCCTGTGTTTCCAAACAGGGAGCCAGCTCACCTTGGGCCCTTGGGGAAAGTTACTTCAGGACACAGCGCACAGCAAAGTCCTTCAAGCAGGGGGACACAGCACACAGCAAAGTCCCTACAGCCTTTCCTCAGTTGAAACAGCAAACTGCAGGCCAGCCCCATATCACACAGCAAGGGAAGTTCTATCCATCAGTCTCTTCAGTTGCTTCTTACTTGGCAAATGTTCCTCTTGATCCATTGAGTAGCTCCAGTCTTGTTGACACTTGATCAAGCCACTCTCCAAAGTTCAGGGGCTTCCGCTCGCATAGTTATACCCCTCAATGGCTTTGAAGTCTTTGTGTTACAGGGGGCACTGACCCCTGCTCAAACCAGTTCTGGGTGCCTCCCTACCAGTGACACCTTCTTCCTTTGATTAATGGGGGTCTGGATTCTCAATCACTCAGCAGGAGATGGGACAATTGTTTTATAGCACCAGCCCAGGCCTCTTCACCTCTAGGCCTACTCCTCCCCATACACACTCCAGATGCAGGTCAGCCTGTGCTGTCTTACCTTCTCCCCTGGGTCAAGACATTCCCCAGATCCTATCGCTTTCATATCCAGCCAGTCAATCCACAACTAGGCAGAGACACACAGAAATGTTTAAAGCACAAAAACCCAGCCACTTCTGAAAGAGTGGCTTATAAACACATAATGCAAAAACCATCATTATAAAAAGATGTGTTATTGCAGGTGAGTTCAGGCATACTAAACCTCACCTTCCCATCATAAGCCTTTGGGAAGATAGGAGATTATTCTACTGACAGGACATGGTACACACCTTGGTACATGCCCCACCTTTCACATGCACTGCACCCTGTCCAAGGGGTACCCTAGACCTACCATAGGGGTGCCTGATGTGTATGGAAAGGGAAGGGCAGGGTCTGGTAAGTGTGTGCACTTTATTTAGAAAGGGTATGCAGTTCCTAAGGAGGATGGTTTGTTTGTGAGGGTGTTAGAAATGAGGGGGCTCTGGTTGACGCAGGTGTGAACCCACAACAAGCAGGGACCCTTTACTTCTTGTCAGGGCGAAGGATGACTCCCCAGAATAACCCCTGCTCACCCTCTAGGTGCGTGGCGCGAGCAGTCTAGGCTAAGTCTCAGGCGTATACGGTTAAGCAAATGCAATTACACATACAGTAACCCCTTGCATGCACCACAAACGGACACCAATCAGGAAGTATATAAAAATAAGCTTTTATGTAGATTCAGCAGATTCAATACAAGGCCCAGTAACGTTAAACTGATGGGGCCACAATTCTTAGGAATACGGTAAAGTTCTCTTTGTCACGGAAAGTTCTTTAGGCGGGCACAAGGTAACTGTAGGCCTCAGCGCACTTCGTGCTGAGGCAGCGCCCAGGAAGCACGCGGCAGATGACAGGGAAATCAGAACGTTGCGGACCCTGGATCCGATGCGAGCTCGCGGTCGAGTTCGTAAGTACAGTACCTTGTTTCTTGACGCAAAGGCGGGTGCGGGATTTCAGCGGCTCTTCGACAGAAGAGCGAGGCGGCGTCCGGGGCTCCCACACTTCACGATGGGGGTCTGATCTTCAGGCTCACGACAAGAGCGGGGTGTTGCAGGTGGCGGGTGAACAAAGCGAGGCAGCCGGGCACGCAGATACGTCCGGGCCGTCCGAGACTTGGAGATGCTCACAAACGCCGATTCCGGCGGGAGGGTGAAGGTGCACAGCGAGCCTCCAACGAGCGAGGTGATAGGGGCAGCCCAGCACAGCGTAGGGGGAGCGGCTCCGATCGAGCGAGGCTCTTCCCAAGGCGGGGGCGGCTAAGCAGTCCTGGTCACGGCTCAGGGAGGGACTGGGGCACGAGGGTCACAGCTCCGGCGAGGGAAAGGACACCACAGTCCAGCGGCAGGCGAGTGAAGATCAGGTAGAGCCCAATGGTCCTGGGGCTCAGTTCAGGGGGCAAGCTCAGTTCCAAGCCCTTGGAGATCGTTTTGGAAAAGCACAAGTCTTGAAAGTAAAAGTAAAGTAAAGTCTTCAGCAACAGTTTCTCTTCTCCCCTTTGGCAGCGAGGTCACCACTGCAGGCCAATCCCTCAGGATAGGGACAGTCTTCCTCCTACAGCTTTCCCGGTGCCTCCTCCTCAGGCAGAGATTCTTCTTGGTCAAAAGCGGATCTAGTTTCTTAGGAGCAGGGCTCCTCCATTTATACAGCAAATCTTTTGTTCTCCCAGGCCAGGGGGGCCCTTGCCTAGTTCAGTTCGGTTTTGGAGCACTTTGTTTACGCGATGCAGGCTTCTTCTTTCAGAGTGCAGGGCAGAGTCCTCAGACGCTCCACAGGGGGCGGAGCCGGCATTGAGGTGGCAGAGCACTGTCCTATTCAGAGCCTAGGAGCACTCCTCCCACCCATCTACCTGTCGATCGTCCTATTCACCACCAGGCTACCTAGCCCTGCCCATCTGGGTTCCCCCAGCCCTGTCACTCACACCAGCCAGACATCAGATACACATCACGCAGAGGCGGCTGAATGTTTAGGCAAGCAAAGGCCAGCTTTCTAAAAGCGGCATTTACAAACCCGGAATATTAAAATAAACCTTGCGAAAAGATGTACCTTATTATTCCGAGTTCAGGCATACTAAACTCGACCTTCTACCATGTTCCCTGGGTCGGTTAGGATCATAGGGTGTAACAATCCAAGCCGCCCATACTGGCCTATGAGAACAGGGTAGCCTTACAGCAGTGAACAACAAAATGGCGGTCATTCACTACCAGGACATGCCACGCATCTAGGCTTGTCCTACCTTACGCTCACAACGCACCCTGCCCGTGGGCCTACCAGAGGGGTGACTAATATGCAGCTAAGGGAAGGTTTCAGGGACCGGCAAGTGTGGGCACTTGCCAGTCAGCATGTCAGTACCAGACTGCACGCAGGTTCTGCGGTGGCAGACCTTAGACATATTTTAACGGCCGCTTCTGTGGGTGGCACAACCCGTGCTGCAAGCCCACCAGCGGTGTTTGCCTTTACATGCCCTGGCGCTCCTGGCGCACTTTACTGGGGTCTGACAGTAAATCAAACAATCCAATCATGGAATCCAACCAACATATACAATTTACATAGGGAGCACTTGCACCGCGACACTGGTTGGCAGTGGCACAGCGCGCTGAGCGGCCAACACCATAAAAACACATGAGGCACAGCGACAAAAAGAGGAAGGGAGACTCACGCCAAGGTGCCAGGTCTAACACGTGTCCCCTCCAGCTGAAAAGTGGGGAGAACTACCCTACCCCAGGGAGTTCCTCATCACTAAGGCGGAAAAATCTGGACAGACCGTCAGCATTGGCGTGATCTGTACCAGGGCTATGTTCCACCGTGAAATCCATACCCTGTAGGGAAATGGACCACCTCAACAGCTTTGGATTCTCACCCCTCATATGCATCAACCATCTGAGGGGCCTGTGGTCCGTCTGAACCCGGAAGTGAGACCCAAACAAGTAGGGTCTTAGCTTCTTCAGCGCCCAGACCACAGCAAATGCCTCACGCTCAATAGCACTCCACCTCTGTTCCCGTGGAAGTAACCTCCTGCTAAGAAAGGCTACGGGTTGATCTAGGCCCTCCTCATTAATCTGTGAAAGAACAGCCCCCACACCATGCTCTGAAGCGTCTGTCTGAACGATAAACTCTTTGGAGAAGTTGGGAGCCAAGAACACGGGCGCCGTGCACATAGCAGTTTTCAAGGCCTCAAAAGCTTTCTGACAGGTGTCAGTCCAAATCACTTTCCTGGGCTGCTTCTTCGAAGTCAGCGCTGTCAAGGGGGCAACCATGTTGCCATACCCCTTGACAAACCTCCTGTAGTACCCGGTGAGACCTAGGAAGGCTCTCACCTCCGTCTGGGTTTTGGGCGCCTCCCAATTCAGGATGGTTTCTATCTTGGGCTGAAGGGGTGCCACCTGGCCACTCCCAACTTGGTGTCCCAAGTACACCACGGAACCCTGCCCGATCTGGCACTTACTCGCCTTGATCGTGAGGCCTGCCTTGCGCAGCGCCATCAACACTTCCCAGAGGTGACGCAAGTGTTCCTCCCAAGTGGAGCTGAACACTGCGATGTCATCCAGGTAGGCTGCACTGAACGAATCCAGCCCAGCCAACACCTGGTTGACCAATCTCTGGAAGGTGGCAGGGGCATTCTTCATCCCAAATGGCATAACCCGGAACTGGTAGTGCCCATCTGGGGTGGAAAATGCTGACCTCTCTTTGGCCCCCTCGGTCAAGGTGATCTGCCAATACCCAGACGTTAAATCAAACGTGCTGAGGTAGTTGGCAGCCCCTAGCCGATCGATGAGCTCATCAGCTCTGGGGATGGGGTGTGCGTCGGTCCTAGCGACCGAATTGAGTCCTCTGTAGTCCACACAGAACCGGAGTTCGGGTGTGGCTCCCGGCGCTGCAGCCTTTGGGACCAAGACCACGGGGCTGGCCCAAGGACTGCTAGAAGACTCAATTACCCTGAGTGCAAACATCTTGGAGACCTCCTCCTTGATGCATGTCCTCACCCTGTCAGTCACCCTGTAGGCCTTGTGCCGCACAGGTGGACTATCCCCAGTGTCCACATCATGGACGCACCAATCAGTGACACCAGGGACCAGGGAAAACAGGTCAGAAAATTGTCCCAGCAAGTGGCGACAATCATTCTGTTGCTCAGGTGTCAGGGTGGAAGAGAGGATGACACCATCCACTGACCCATCTTGCTCCTTGGCTGACAGGAGGTCAGGAAGAGGTTCTGTCTCCTCTTCCATTCCAGCATCTGTTGCCAAGAGCATGCCCACTTGGGACCTCTCCAAGTGGGGCTTGAGGCGGTTGACATGTAGGACCCTTAAGGGGTTCCTAGGAGACTTCAGGTCCACCACGTAGGTAACAGGACTCTTGCGCTCCACCACCTCAAAGGGACCGGTCCACTTATCCTGGAGCGCACACGGCTCCACGGGGGCCAAGACCCATACTTTCTGTCCAGGCTGAAGCTCTACCAGAGTGGCATTCTGGTCGTACCACCGCTTCATCTCCTCCTGGCTGGCTTCCAGATTTGCCTCAGCAAGTTGCCTGAATCGCCTAGTCTGATTCCTGAAGGCCAGCATGTAACTATATACATTCTGGGGAGGTTTCCTGGGAGATTGCTCCCAGCCTTCCTTGACCAGACTTAGAGGTCCTCTGACTGGGTGACCATACAGAAGCTCAAAGGGACTGAACCCCAGAGACTTCTGTGGCACCTCACGGTAAGCGAAGAGAAGGCATGGTAAGAGGACGTCCCACTTACACCTCATGGGTCCTTCTAGGCCCATTATCATGCCTTTGAGGGTTCGGTTGAATCTCTCAACCAACCCGTTTCCTTGGGGGTGGTAAGGTGTGGTGAACTTGTAGGTTACACCACACTCTTGCCAAAGAGATTTCATGTACTTGGACATGAAATTGGTACCTCGGTCAGACACCACCTCTAGAGGGAATCCCACTCGGGAGAAAATTCCCATCAGTGCCCGTCCCACCACGGGGGCCGTCACTGTCCTCAGAGGAATGGCTTCCGGGTACCGGGTGGCATGGTCCACCAGGACCAGGATGAACCTATTGCCCATCGCTGTCCTGGGGTCCAGTGGCCCTACAATGTCAATCCCCACTCGCTGGAATGGGGTACCGACCACAGGGAATGGCTGGAGTGGAGCCTTCTGCTTCCTTCCACTCTTTCCACTTGCCTGGCAAGTCTGGCATGTCCTGCAGTGAGTATCTGAACTCCTGCGCATTTGAGGCCAATAAAAGTGGGTGACAAGCCTTTCAAAGGTCTTGTCCTGCCCCAAATGCCCTGCCAATGGCAAATCGTGAGCCAGCCCCAGTAGGAAGGATCTGAAGTCCTGGGGTACCACCAGCGCACAGGCTGACCCAGGCTCAGCAACCTTAGGCTCTGTATATAGGAGGTCGTTCTCCCAGTAAACGAAATGTGATCCTGACTGATCACCTGCGGCCTGGTCTGCAGCCGGCTGCCGCATACCCACGAGAGAAGGGCACTCCTTCTGTGCCTTACAAAAGTCCTCCCTGGTGGGACCCCCTTCCTGCTGCCAATGGGTCAGCTCCGGCAGGTCTCCCAGTTCAGCTATCTGCTCCCCTGTAGGCTCCAGGGCATCCCCCTCAAGGTCTGCTTCCTCCTGGACCGTGGGAACTTCAGGGGCCGGGTTCCCGCACCCCTTGCTCCTTCTCTCTGAGGCCGGTTCCTGGGCCTCCCTCTCAGGCTCCAGGACCTCTTGAGTCCCTCTACTGGCTGCCATGGACCGTGTGGTGACACACGCCCAATCCGGCATACCCAACATCTCCAGGTGAGCACTCCGCTCCACCTTAGCCCAAGGTGAGCTCTCCAAATCGTTCCCTAACAAACAGTCTACAGGCATGGCGGGCCTCACAGCTACCTGAAGGGTACCAGAGACCCCCCCCCCCCACTCAAAGGGAACCTGAGCCACCTTGCAGTGTCTCTCTGTGTTGTCAGCGGCAACAACGGGGTAGAATGCATTGGGGACCACCTGCTCTTGAGACACCAGGTGACACCTGACAGCTGTCACACTGGCTCCTGTATCTCTAAGAGCTTCCACTCTATGGCCATTTATGGTCACCCACTGCCTGTACTTCTTAGTGTTCTCAGGCAGCTGGGTTGGAGGGACCACTTCACGGTCTCCTAGCGAGACCAGGGACATCTCTGCGGGACCCCACCCACCTTGGACATCCCTCTCCTCCCCCAAGGCTACACTAGTCACCTGCCGGGGTGGAGCACCAGTGGGTGCTGGTTTACCAAACAATGGACACTTTACATCAGAGGCAAAATGCCCCAAATTGTTACACCTGTAACATCTGACGGGCCCCTTCTGAACAGGAGGACCTGTCGGGGCCCCGGTCGGTTTCTGGGGTGGGGGAGGCTGAGAACCCTTCCCTTGGTTCCCTTGGGGACTATTTTGGGGCCCTTTTTGGAACTGCTTCTGTTTACCCCTGTCCCCCCCACTCTTCTGCTGGGGACCCTGCCCACCTTTGGCGGAATCTCCCACGGTACCCTTGTGGACCCTGGTACTGACCCAGCGGTCCGCCTCCTCAGCAAGCTTCCTCGGGTTAGTCAGCCTACTATCTATCAGGTGCTGGCGTAGCTCAGGAAAACAATTACTGGACAAGTGCTCCCATGCCATTAAATCAAGAAGCCCTTGATAATCATTTACCTTACTACCCTTTACCCAACCATCCAGCGCTCTGCAAAAGAAAGTCACATACTCCACATACGTACTATTGGGAATCTTAGTGCAACCCCTGAACCTCTGTCTATATAACTCAGGGGTCAACCCATACCTAGCCATCAACGCTTCCTTCATATGGGCATAAGAATTATGAACATCAGCAGGTAAATCTAACAGTGTGTCCCGCCCTTCACTCAGGAACCGTCCCCACAACCCCGCTCCCCAATCTTTCTCAGGGACCCGGTGGGAAGACATGGCTACCTCGTAGGCTCTGAACCACTGCCCGATGTCGTCATTCTTGAAGAACTCCTTCACTACATCCTGGGGAATATAAACTCTTGGTTCCGCCGGTACTGGCGGTGTGCTGCCACCAGAGTGATTAAGATCCAAACTTTTTGCTTTCAGCTCCAGCTCCCTCAGCTTCATGTCATGCTCTAATTGTAGTTTCTTTTCTTCCATGGCTAATCTTTGTTTTTCCATATCCATCTGCCCATGAAGTTTTGCCATCTCTACTTCGTGTGTCCGGGTTGCTGCCCTGTCTGCCAACTCTTCTGGCGACAGGCCTCTGCCAAATTCATGGACACTTTCTGGTGGAACCATTTCCACCTGATTCTCTGGTGCCTTTGACTCATACCAGGCCCTCAGCGCCTTCACGAGTTGTTCCTTCTTTTTCAATCCAGTTTGGGCAATTCTGAACTTGGAGCAAAAACCTCTCAAATCTTCATTGGTATAATTCTGAAGTGCGCTTTCTTCCCAATCTATGTCCTCAAATCCAGAGATTATAGAAGCTGCCCTTCCGGCGGGAAGTGAACCAGGCATGGTTCTAACAACGGAGATTCTTGGCAAAACAAAAACAAATGCTAGTCTTGTGGCTGTGTTACTGGTCTGCTCTTACTACGTGGTGATCAGTGATTCACTATACGCAAACCACAAATGAAAATCCGTAAATCCTCACCGCTGCCACCAATGTTAGAAATGAGGGGGCTCTGGTTGACGCAGGTGTGAACCCACAACAAGCAGGGACCCTTTACTTCTTGTCAGGGCGAAGGATGACTCCCCAGAATAACCCCTGCTCACCCTCTAGGTGCGTGGCGCGAGCAGTCTAGGCTAAGTCTCAGGCGTATACAGTTAAGCAAATGCAATTACACATACAGTAACCCCTTGCATGCACCACAAACGGACACCAATCAGGAAGTATATAAAAATAAGCTTTTATGTAGATTCAGCAGATTCAATACAAGGCCCGGTAACGTTAAACTGATGGGGCCACAATTCTTAGGAATACGGTAAAGTTCTCTTTGTTACGGAAAGTTCTTTAGGCGGGCACAAGGTAACTGTAGGCCTCAGCGCACTTCGTGCTGAGGCAGCGCCCAGGAAGCACGCGGCAGATGACAGGGAAATCAGAACGTTGCGGACCCTGGATCCGATGCGAGCTCGCGGTCGAGTTCATAAGTACAGTACCTTGTTTCTTGACGCAAAGGCGGGTGCGGGATTTCAGCGGCTCTTCGACAGAAGAGCGAGGCGGCGTCCGGGGCTCCCACACTTCACGATGGGGGTCTGATCTTCAGGCTCACGACAAGAGCGGGGTGTTGCAGGTGGCGGGTGAACAAAGCGGGGCAGCCGGGCACGCAGATACGTCCGGGCCGTCCGAGGCTTGGAGATGCTCACAAAGGCCGATTCCGGCAGGAGGGTGAAGGTGCACAGCGAGCCTCCAACGAGCGAGGTGACAGGGGCAGCCCAGCACAGCGTAGGGGGAGCGGCTCCGATCGAGCGAGGCTCTTCCCAAGGCGGGGGCGGCTAAGCAGTCCTGGTCACGGCTCAGGGAGGGACTGGGGCACGAGGGTCACAGCTCCGGCGAGGGAAAGGACACCACAGTCCAGCGGCAGGCGAGTGAAGATCAGGTAGAGCCCAATGGTCCTGGGGCTCAGTTCAGGGGGCAAGCTCAGTTCCAAGCCCTTGGAGATCGTTTTGGAAAAGCACAAGTCTTGAAAGTAAAAGTAAAGTAAAGTCTTCAGCAACAGTTTCTCTTCTCCCCTTTGGCAGCGAGGTCACCACTGCAGGCCAATCCCCCAGGATAGGGACAGTCTTCCTCCTACAGCTTTCCCGGTGCCTCCTCCTCAGGCAGAGATTCTTCTTGGTCAAAAGCGGATCTAGTTTCTTAGGAGCAGGGCTCCTCCATTTATACAGCAAATCTTTTGTTCTCCCAGGCCAGGGGGGCCCTTGCCTAGTTCAGTCCGGTTTTGGAGCACTTTGTTTACGCGATGCAGGCTTCTTCTTTCAGAGTGCAGGGCAGAGTCCTCAGACGCTCCACAGGGGGCGGAGCCGGCATTGAGGTGGCAGAGCACTGTCATATTCAGAGCCTAGGAGCACTCCTCCCACCCATCTACCTGTCGATCGTCCTATTCACCACCAGGCTACCTAGCCCTGCCCATCTGGGTTCCCCCAGCCCTGTCACTCACACCAGCCAGACATCAGATACACATCACGCAGAGGCGGCTGAATGTTTAGGCAAGCAAAGGCCAGCTTTCTAAAAGCGGCATTTGCAAACCCGGAATATTAAAATAAACCTTGCGAAAAGATGTACCTTATTATTCCGAGTTCAGGCATACTAAACTCGACCTTCTACCATGTTCCCTGGGTCGGTTAGGATCATAGGGTGTAACAATCCAAGCCGCCCATACTGGCCTATGAGAACAGGGTAGCCTTACAGCAGTGAACAACAAAATGGCGGTCATTCACTACCAGGACATGCCACGCATCTAGGCTTGTCCTACCTTACGCTCACAACGCACCCTGCCCGTGGGCCTACCAGAGGGGTGACTAATATGCAGCTAAGGGAAGGTTTCAGGGACCGGCAAGTGTGGGCACTTGCCAGTCAGCATGTCAGTACCAGACTGCACGCAGGTTCTGCGGTGGCAGACCTTAGACATATTTTACCGGCCGCTTCTGTGGGTGGCACAACCCGTGCTGCAAGCCCACCAGCGGTGTTTGCCTTTACATGCCCTGGCGCTCCTGGCGCACTTTACTGGGGTCTGACAGTAAATCAAACAATCCAATCATGGAATCCAACCAACATATACAATTTACATAGGGAGCACTTGCACCGCGACACTGGTTGGCAGTGGCACAGCGCGCTGAGCGGCCAACACCATAAAAACACATGAGGCACAGCGACAAAAAGAGGAAGGGAGACTCACGCCAAGGTGCCAGGTCTAACAGAGGTCAATTCTCAAAACCGTCAATATTGACTGAACTCAATGAACCTATAGGCAGGGAAGGGGAGTTCCCATATTAGGAACTAATGCCCTCACACACCCAGCAAGCTAGGTGTCATGCTTCATCATCTGGGCCTGCTCCTCGTCGGGCCGGCGGTGCAATGCCCGACGGGCACCCGTGAAGGGGCTCTTTGGCGGAGATCTTTTGTTCCTTGCTGTTTAGTGTGTGGATGTGAGGGGCCTGAAGGAATGTAGATGAGTGGAGTGAGTTAAAAAAGGTTGGCTAGTCTGTTAATTGTGTTTATTCAGGACAGCTGTCCACCTCATTAGAAAGTTAGAGGAAGATGGACAGTTAGTGTGACTTGTATTTGTCTCTAACTGACTCCTACTCTAGTGGTCAAAAGTGTGTGCACTTACCAGAACAATATGGCAGTTTAGGAAACTGCACACATAATGGACAGCCAATCTCCATTACACTTTACACAGGGAGCACTTGCACTTTGACACTGTTTAGCAGTGGCAAAATTTCCAAAGCATCTAGGTTGGCAACACGTGTCATAAAAAAGGTCTAGGGGAAAAGCAAAAAATTTAGGGAACTTTAGCCAAAAAGGGCTAAGTCCCACACCTGCCTTCTAAGAGCAAACTAATCAAACACTGGAGATGATGGATGGAGCGCTGAAAACTTACAGATACTCACCCCCAGTCACAGATCTGGGTTAAAATCATCATCATTCTCTAGCTCACTCCACCACCCCAGTTCAGACCCACCCATATTCAAATCAGTCTTAACCCTGTTTCTCATGGGAATGTATATAGTATGGCACTTCATCAAGTTAAGATGTTCAGGCAGACAGTTAGAGATGGATAAAAGTCTTCTTCCTGGGATGTACATAGGAAATCGGTGGTCGGATTTTTCCCCTTCTTGGTTCATGGAGTTAAATCTCTGCAATGAGGTGTATTTTATGTGCTCTCAGCTTTCAACAGAGCATCATGCATTCAGACACCATATTCCCAGACATACATGCTTTTCTCAATAAGTAACAGCTCCTCTCTAAGACAATTAAAATTAGTGGTAAGAATTTCAAATGTTATTAATCAATAACACTAAAAAATATTACTTTAGCTATGGCACCAATTACTATGGAACATTGAAAAGAAATAAAACAATCACTTGACCTTACTAGCACAAGGTGCTTCTAACAAATATAAACAAAAATCCTGCTTCACCTGCAAGGATGCGCTGCAGTACAATTCAAAGTAACACTTTTAGATCACCCTTTCAAATAATTTTCAGCACCAATAAACATGTACCAGAAATAACGTGTACAATACACTGCATGACTAAACATAGAATTAACAAAGACAAACCATCTAAATTGAGTTTTAAATATTAAAGGTATGTTACAGCTTCCAAAATTATAGATTTATTTTCTATCAGAGATGGAGTGTTAGTCAGTCAGTCAGTCAAAAATCTTGATTCGGCTAAGTATCAGCCATAAAAGCAAACATAAAAAGACATTTACTTCGAATAAATAAAATATGAACAACAGATAATAATTCCATGACGATCGCAATTTCATTATCAGAATATCAATATTTTAAATAGTAATTCCCACAAATAATGTCTTGAAAATTTAAAACAGGGGTATAAGTAAATTCATAGAATCATTTACCAACCATATCCAGTAACCGAAGAGCAGAAGAAATATATCTGTAGATCATTAGACAATTAAATTAAATGTTTAAAAGCTGGAGGTGATATAATGCTGCCCAACACTTTCTAATATTTAAAAATGTTAAAAGAGGAAAAATAAAAGCACGCCTTGGTATAATGTAAAGTTTACAAAAAAACATGAAATGTGAAGTACTCTGAACAGACTTAGAGTCACAAGGCCACAGGTCCAGTTTGGCATCACAATAAACTTTACGTGGATAACAGACCACAAAATGTGAAATGCCAAACCTGAATCTTATGAGATAAAACAATTTGGCGTGACTAAAATAAAAAAGAAAGATAGGACTCAATACATGGAGTGCACACTAACAATTAATGTTCTACAAAACTCTTTTTAGCCATCTCTAAGCTTCCTCTAGTAGTATGTAAATGCGTTAAAAGATCTCTTTTTAACTTCTCTTTTGGTATCCTAGCGATACTAGCTGGATTATAGAAACAGTCCACCAACCTCATGGTCTCTAACTGATTTTTTATATAGCCAAACCAGGGTATTTTTGTCATGCATTCCAGTTTAAGGCAATCTAAAATTATAGCATGATTTAGGGCTGGTTCGTACTTTGCCCAAATAGTGTGCCACAGTAGTATTGGGGCTAGCTGGATGCGAAAAGACAAAGGAACCAAGCCAAGTTTGCTGTGACAGATGGTGGCAGCAGTACTTTTAGGAACTGTCAGCAAGCGTTTCATAAACATATTCTCAGCTCTTTGTAGGCCCCCTACATCACAAGAACCCCAAACTTCAGCACCATACAAGGTGGCACATGAGCGGGCTTTATAGATATTAATAATTGTGTTAAAAGCCTAACTTTTTAGTAAATCTAAAAATCGCCTCCAGGTTTTGGTTAAAACTACTAGTCCTTGATTCTTCTAAATGATGCCACGTGCCTTTTTGATCAAAAAGAATTCCCAAATAGGAGAAGGTGGGAACATTAGACAATTTTTAATTATTTATGTAACAAGATTTTAAAATGGTGGGGGATTTACCCACCACCATAGTGTGAGATTTTCCTACATTAGCCTTCAGCCGAAGGTCATTCATAAAATCGTTAAACCTGGTTAAGAGCATCTGCAACCCCACTCCAGTTCTAGACATTAGGAAGCAATCATATGCATAAAGTAATGCAGGTAGCAACCTGCAACCTATCGTGGGGGCTCCACACTCCCATGTTTAATACAATTTTTAAATCATTTATATACAAACTGAATAAAAAAGGTGCGAAATGCAACCTTGGCGAACCCCTCGATTCATTTTTACTACTCCATATCGGACTCTCCCCATCACATCTTGATTAGGGGTGGGCGGAATTTGCGAAATCCACTTTCGCAAATTATCGCGAAAATGTTTAAAATTATCGCAAACAAGCGGAAATATCGCGAAGATGCAGAATTTTTTTTCCCGCATGTTCGCGAGATTTTCTGCATGGTTGCGGGTCGCCAACTTACCCATGTGGTTGCTCGCGGGCGCAGCCATCTTGTTTTGAGTTGCCTTGCGGTGCATGATCACGAGAAGAAAGACGTGATCGCGCGACGCATGACGTCACTGCGGGCGCGAACTGTCGCGAGACAGCGCAAATGGCTAAAAACAATCCAACATCTCATGGAGAACGCGACCGGATCAAGAAAACTTGTCGGCGAACGCAGGGATTCAGGTAAGGCGATCGCGTGCGCGCGCGCGAGAATGTATTATTTTACAGCGCGAGCAAGAAACAAATTATCACCAAGCTGCGGAAAGCGGAAATTTTGACATTTTCGCGCTCTCCGCGGAACGCGGAAATGTCAAATTATCGCAATTTCCGCGAACGGAACGAAATTTTTGCCCAGGCCTAATCTTGATGCATGGCTGCTAAAAAATGAACAATAGATGGTTCAATGCCCATATTGAGCATCTTTTCCCACAGCCTTCCTCTCTGCACCCAGTCAAAAGCAGACGTCAGGTCCATGAAACCAAGGTAAAGGGATCCAGACTTGGCTAGTGTATATTTGCCTCTGACCAGGTGCAGATTGAGGCATTGTTCTACCATGTCCAGGCCTCCCCTAAAACCATATTGGATATCTGGAGACTTCCCACTGTCGGTTAAGCAGGTCACCAACCGCTTTATTATTACCCTGCCCATCAATTTACAGGTACAATCAATTAAGGAGATGGGCCGATAACATTTTGGATCAGACCTGTCCCCTTTTTTAAAAATAGGGACTATTATCACGGTTCTCCATGAGTCATGGGCAGCATAACAACTTAAAATGTTTGTTAACAGTGGTAGCCATAGTGGGGGATTAGCTAAAAACAGGTCCACTGGGATGCCATCGGGGCCTGAGGCCTTGTTCTTCACAGTATGAGTTAAAGCCCTTTCTACCTCATCTAGTGTGTGGTGAGCCAAAGCTGAGGCCCCATGACTTAAATTACAATTGGAGTATGACTCACTATAAGTGTTATATAAACCAGTAAAATGTTCTACCCAGATTTCAGGCATAATTGCGATGTCAATGTTACTATTGTTGGAGCTAATAAAATAATCCTGATTAACAGTTTGCCAGAATAGTCTAGAATCTCTACTCTGTCAAGCTAAGTGGAGTTGTTCCCAAGCTTCTTGTCTAATGTGTAATTTACATCTCCCTAGCGCCTGTTTATATTCAAAAAGTGACTGTTTTACCTCCAATTTACCTCGAGGTTTTTTCTTCAATGTCTTGATTGATTTATTATGTGAGTGTGTACAGTCACTATTAAACAACTTTTTTTTCACTCTGAGGTCTTATTTTGTGGTTACCAGTTAAGGCGGCATTAATAGTTTCAGTTATTGCCGCGAAGGATATTAGCATGGATGAAGGATTTATGCTATCTTTCAGGCAATCTAGGACTTGTCTCATATTATATATTAGGATCTGCTGTGAGACAAGATCAGGATTTTTGGCAGACCATTTTCACAATAGCGCCTTATTTTTTACGTAAGTTATTGGACATTATTTGGTAGGTATAGTGTGGTCATCAGCTTGAATCTCCAATTCCAGTGATAATGAGTCATGGTCACTAAAAAAAACCTTATGTATAGTGAAAATCACAGATTGAGCTTTAAAATAATCAGATAAAGCAATACAATCAATTAAGGTCCGTTGGCCTCTCCCAACATATGAGATTAATTCCATACCATCCGATTGGATAAGATCAAGTGTAAGCAAAAGAGAACATTTCAACAATAATGAATTATAAAAGTTCCCACAGGGGTTATGATAAAAATGACAACCACCATCTCTACCCCCATCTACTAAATGGCATGCAGACAATTTAAATAGGGAGCATAATTTACAATTAAAGTTGCCCCCCCATAGTACTATAAAATCCATATTTATCTCCTGTATGTGTCTGCACAATGAATTTTCAAATTCTTGAGCAATGTTGGTATTCGTAATATAAAAATTATTATGATAAAAATTAACAAGGATCAAGGTCACAGTTTTTCTAAAATGAATATTGATAATCTGAAAGTGTGATGAATGAATCTGGCACTTTCCTACTCTACCAGACAATGTCGTTGATACCATAGTTAATAATCCTCCTTTGGCATGCCCACCTAAAGCTGCATTGGCTGGTGTATGAATAGAAACATAGCCATTAATGTGTGCAGGCTCTCTGCCAAGTTTCTTGTAGGCACACAATGCTATACTTTTGGATAAAAGCAACACATTGTTCATATTTTAGCTTATTGGACAGGCCGGCATGTTCCAAAAAAGTCTACCATAAACAGTTGTACCGGTATGACTCCCAGAAGCTACCTCCATGTGGTGGGCAACTGACTCACAAACATCTTGAGGTGTCATAACCATATCAGATAATTCCACGGGTTGAACCACCTCTCTCAGTAGAGTAGCATTAGGTACAGGTAACGCTGGCTCTGTTGGTCCAGGAGAGTTAAAACTAACTGCATGGGGCACAGCAGTAGACGTTAGATTTTCCAAATCACACATGTAGCCTTCAAACAATCTATATTTTAGGTCATGCTTAATTTGTCTAGGGCGGCCAATGGCCAAAGGGTGTAGTCAATCCACATAGTCTAGTGGGGAAAAACGATTAAAAGTTGGAATTGCAAAATCATACATTGGGTTAGCGGTTGAAGGTGCAGGCCCATGACCGATGTGTGCATGTGTCTTATAAAAGTACCCTAATGGTACTGCCTCAATAGGGCCACTAACATTATTGCACCAGGAGAGTCTATCCATAAGGCAATGAACTAATGACTTATTTTTAAAATTTACTACAATACAATCACCTGACTCCGTTTTGGCTTGTGTGCTCACCCATGAGACCCATATAACATTATGTACATTGTAGAATAAATCATCACTTTTTTTACCAGTCTGTTGCTTTCGCCAACCAATGTACAGTTTTATTCTTTAACTGGTTCCAATCTTCCTCCTTCTTAGTTAACAGGGATGGCACATTCTTAAGTACTATTACATATGGGGTAGCTTTAGGCGGGAGATGAAGTGTTCTTTCATAATTTTTCCTCGTTTCAACTTTGCAGTTGTTGCGATAACTGTCAACAGATTTGGACACTCCTTTCTCCTTTTTTCCAGAAGTAGTAATTGACTGACCACCAACCGACGCCGGGGCTTTATTTTTCTGCAGCTTAGCCGAACGTGTTAAGGTATCAGTGGTGATGACCGGGCAGTCTTCTGAAGACGGGGCCAAAGAGGAATGTGCTACATGTGGGACATCAGGATTGGGATTTAAGTTAGATTTTCCATGAGTTAGTTTGGACAGACTTGAGCCAATCAAAATATTTAATGAGACATCAATACTATTCAAAATCCCTAAGAATGGTTCAAGTAGTAACTTCATAAGCGCTTCCAGAGAGCTTATAAGTTGTGTGTGCAGCAATGAATCCCCTATAGGCTCGGTTTCTTCAATCCTGCAGCCGTTTCCGAGTCTAAGGCCCTTACAATCTTCCTTGCGGGGGGTGCCAGTGTTTTTCTGCGAGTTACCGGGGACAATGCATCTTTCTTGGGCTTGCCACATGCCTGTGTCTTTTTTGACGGGGGCGGACATAAGGTGTCTACAAACCCGCCTTGCTGATTATCACTGGTATTAGTTATATTTCTGAGGACTGCCGATCCATTCAGTACAGTGGCACCCATAACTGGGTCAGAGTACTTCAACTGTTCACCATCTACTGGGCGCCCGGCTCAGGCTCCGGCTGTGACTCTGGCAGTATTATGTAATGCCCGTTTTGTGGCCCCCAGTCTCTCCTCCACGGACTCGATCTCACTGGTGATAGCCCCCATTGCGGTCGTCAAAAAACTGGTAATACCAGTAGGCATCATAGTTTTGCGCTTCCCCATCTCCTTACCTTGAATCAAGTGTTAGTTCCAAACCAAACGGCAACTCTGAAGAACCACAAAGGGGACTGGCACAGCCCAGCCACGTCCGGTCGCGGACGGGCACAGGCGGGCCCGCCCTTGGCCAGGGCTTCGAGCGGGCGCGGACCTGGCATGCCCGACCGACCTGCGCAGCAGGAGCCCTGTCCTGCTTTAAGCGCCGGCTAGCGCTGTTGACGTGACGCATGCAGCTCCTACCGCAGTGCGCCTTGTAGTCCTCTGGGCCTCTGGTGCGGGCGAATAAAGTGCTACGTGCCTGTGGTCCAAACAGCTGAGAAAGAGATGGAGTGTAAAAGTAATTAGACAGGCAATAACACCATTAGATGATCCTTTAAAACATTAGGAAGATGTCAGTAATAGTACTCATTTACTTCAGCTCTAAATAATGACAGACAGGCCCCCTCCTTGATGGACTGGAACATGCGACCCACCCCCCAGCGCCTTGAGACCCTTACGGGTGAGTAGTCGCGCTTAACAAACACCCGATTGATTGTTTGATTGATTGAGTCTAGGTATTTCTTTGAGAGTCAAATGAGTTTGGGAAATATAAAAGTATTGTGGCTAAGAACCTTATTCATCTTATTTCAGAGATGACACAGAGTATGCGCTGTTGTTGGATTCCCCCATGTCACCTTGATTTGCGAGATTGAATACAAAGTCATGCTAATCTCGGGAATGCTGTCTTGGTACTTGATTTTGGTTTGTAATCCTGATATGGGTCCCTTTGTGCAAAAAGGAGTCTGAAGTGCATTGCAGATGTTTACATATCGTTGATAAAATTAAGTCATTAAGACTTTTTTTATTTTCAAATTAGTTGCTTGTGGTTTACCGTATTCATTTGAAACAGAGTTTTATCACTGATGACATCTCAGGATGACATGACTGATGTCATCATCCAACGAGTGTGTTAGTTTGTTTTATAGTTTACATAGTGGCGAGTAACTACCATATTGCTTTTCTACTTAATTTTGTACAGCCTGTGTCCAGCTAATTGGCATAAGTGTTTACGCTTTATAAGTGTGCAGAGGTATTGAACACGTCATAAATCTCTGTATTGAAGAGTAACTCTGTATGCAGGTGACACTTGACTCGTGTGCCTTATGTTGTATCTGGAGCTTAGTTTTCCCTGGGCAGTTGAAAATAGATTTCACACTGTGTGCAGGATAAGTAACCCTTTCATCTGTGGTTCATTGTCAACATGAACTAGGCTACTCCTGAAGTGTATGGTATAGGGTCAATCTTGCAGATAACACAAGCTTGCTTTACCTATGGGGGTTGTATGCACTTCATATTATTCTGAGCTATTTTGCACTTACTTTCAGAGCTCTAGTGGTATTCTCCTTTAAAGCGCAATGCGTACAAAACAAGCTTGGATGATGTCATCAGTGATGACATAAATGATATCAACATGTCATGAGTGATGTCAAATGTGAAGTCATAAGCAGTGCATGGTAGGGGCACTAGTTATAGTTAGAGCTGCTAAAAGTAACTGGTGAATTTCTGTGCTTTTGTTTGTAGTTCAAACCGTTAATCTTATCACTGACATATTCACCTCACTATAATGTCACTTTAACCTTTTTTTTAGTGAATTTTCAAATTTCAAAACCAAAAAACCCCTGATCCTTTCAACTCCCCTAACTATAATGTCACTTTAACCCTACATAGTCTTATGTGTGCGCAGATATCTGCACTTGTGGCGGAGATCTGCATATAGAAAAGATAGGCGCAGGAGCATAGCTTTGTCAGTAATATGGTGGGCGGTGAACCTCAGATTTGTCGACGATCCCACTAGCATCAAATATTACATAAAATACATTACGTGATAAGCAGGGCGCATGAGATGGGCTTAAAGGGCAGTGGAAAGGGAGAGGAATGTGAACTGGCATGAGGACTAAATGAGAGAAACAATATTCTGTCAAATAATCAAAAGTTTTCAGGAGTTTCAAAACAGAGATGTGAGAGAGTGTGTGTGTGTTTTTGTCAGTGTGTGCATACAAACATTCCAGGTGAAATCTGACTGACACCTCACAATACATGACTGAAAGCACCTGTATACAACTATTCATCAGAATATACATTTATTAGGGGATGTAACACCCCAAACACCCTCCCTGAATGTTGGTTTGTAAATAGCATTTTGTAGTACATAAGTAATACTATTGTAACACTTGTAAACATTCTGTAAAAGTGCAGTTTGTGAATCGGGACCCAAGTCCTTTATGAACTGAAACGTGTTGATTGATACAAAGATTTGTAGATCATGTCTCTTCATTGCCATTTCAGAATTATGATCACTCTGCTTCTGAGAATGATACATTTACTTCAATCCAGGAAGGGGATCTCACACATTATACATGAACACAGTTACCCTGGATCTTCAACTCAATGAACTGTGGTAAAGAAAATGAGATAACATGATTAAGATTTTGGTGTATTACCAAGAAAGGTTACATCAAAATAATCTTTTCCCTGTACTAGATTGTTCCTGCTGAAATATGTGAGACCTTTTTTATTTTATGTTTTTTATAGGCCTGTTATTGTAGTACTTCAGACTGCGTCTGATGCTTGTATTAATCTATTGGATGTAATGACCAGATATTAATTGAAGTGCAGTTATTTGTCAATGTGTTTTACACAATAATCAATGCATAGTTGTAAGGATTGAGGGGCACGTCTAGAAGCGAACACACTTGACCACTGGGCTTAGTAAACGTCTGCCAAACTTGACACTTTCCTTTCTAAGGCTTCTATGTCTATTTTCACCATGAACATTTTTATTTTTCAAATGTGGGCACCAGTCAAGCCTAAGGTATAAAATGACTCAAAGGTACCCACTGTCGGCGAGCCTGTCTGCGTTGCTTGTGTTGTCAAAGGAGCACTATCATTCGTAGTTTTAAATAATTTGTGCAACAGAAACTATTTTTAGGATGGCGTGTGAAGGGGTAGATGGGGGCAGGATACTCAAGCAGCACATTTGTTTTATTGTGCATTTTTTTTTAAATATTACATGCACTTTAATATTATTGACGAACACCAGAGAAGGGGAAATTCATAATTTGCCACCACCCCGCCAAGAGGCATTTTCTTTGGTGCCAGGAAGTCAAGTATAAATATTAATTTCCTCTTCTTAGATTTCATGTAACAATCTCACCTATAATAATATGCAGCATGGGCTGTCCCGTATCTCAAACTGGAGGCATTGTTTGCGGCGCTGTTGCCGCTCCCAGCGGTCATTTTTGAGCATCCGGACCGCCGCACGGGATTTCTTGATTCCTTGAACTCCACTAGGCATGCCTGGAACTGTATACTACAGCGCGACTCTGGGGCGCAGCTGTATTCGCCGGCAATGCCCACTGCCTGGGCGGTGTGGCTGGCCCCTTGCAAGGAGGAGGGAGTGCGGCGAGCGCTTAAGGAGATGGGAGTACACACCATGGGTGACATGTTTGCTGATGGTCGAGTCAAGACGTGGGAGGCGGTGGCAGCCTCGGACGTGGAGGGCACACAATTGCAGCGTTTTCAGTATTACAGAGTCAGGCAGGCCTGGAGGCAGTTGTTGGGGTGTGATATGGAGGAGCCGGCGGAGGTTCAGGAACTGACATACATAATTAAGAATGACAACCCCCGCGGGTTGATCTCTAAGCTGTACAGAATGGCGCAATCTCATAGGGTGCACGAGTTCGCAAAATGCAGACTGGACTGGCAAAGAGACTTAGGGATTACCATTGACGATGCTATGTGGGCGTACTGCTGCACGGGGATTAGACGCATCTCTCTGCATGGCAGACATCGGCTTGTCCATTTCAAATTCCTCAACAGGTACTACTACACGCCGGAGCGTTTACATAGATATGGGCTGCGTGAAGACTCAGTATGCGAACGTTGCAGGCACACGACGGCTGGCTTCCTTCACCTGGCGTGGCAATGCCCGGGCATATACGACTATTGGGTGGCGGTCTACCACCAGATAGTGGGGGTGACGGGGGTGGAGCTGGCTCCGGACCCGGCGGTGGCGCTATTGGGGCATTCAAGAGGTGTACCGAAGGCGGCCAGACGCCTGGTGGATATGGGGATGCTAGTGGCGAAACGACGAGTGGCGATGAGCTGGATGCGTGGTCCCGTGCCCACGGTGGAGCAATGGAAGCGCGATGTGCTGTACTGCTGCACCCAAGCGGAGAGGTTCAGCGAGTTGCTGCCGCCGCGTAGCAGGCCTAAAAACTTCTGGGAATTGTATGAGGACTACCTGAGCGGGCGGGGGGCTGCAGCGGGGAGCCCGGATGGGGGCCCTGACTCGGAGGTTGCAGAAGAGGAAGCTCCCGTAGGAGGTGTTCGTGCGGGTGACGCTAGGTGAAGATGAGTGGCGGCTGAGTGCGGGATGCGAGCGATACTGCGACTGACTTAGGACCTCAATGGTTTGGATGGGGAGGGTGGGTTAGGGGAGTTGGGGGAAGCGTGAGGGGAGGGAGGGGGTTTGGAGTTTATGGCTATAAAAAGAGTGACTGTCCCCTAAGCTTTGGGGGAAGGAGCGCGTTGGAGCCTGACCGCAGACAGGGGGTCTGCCCCGCACACAAGCGCTGAACTGGAGGGACACTTGGGAAGTATTAGGTATTTATTCAGTTTAGCACGGTGATGCCCGGCCTCCGGGATGTGGGATAGCCGATATAATTGATTGCGAGATGAGACAAGATGGCGGGCCTCAGGTTGATGGCACTTGGATATGTATATTACTGTTCCTGGTTTGCAGTCAATAAATACATTTAAAAAAAATAAAAAATAAAAATAATATGCAGCATGGTTTTATGTCTAACTGGGTTTTACTATTTATTATTTTCCTAACTTTTTCTTAACTACTCCTTTATCTACTATAGCTAGTACCCATCCTCCCCATGCACCTCCTTGTGTTTCCTTCAATATTTCCTTTTGTTTCCATGGTTCATTCCTTCCTGTCTTCTCTGTTTTCCCTTTCGTTCAACCATTTTTCTTACGATGATCTTCTCCCTTACTCCTCTTACATTACTCCTCTCTATTCTCTTTTTCTTTCTTTAATCATTGTTCTCATAATCCTTCCCTAGCGTTACCACAATTAATAAAACATTTATAGACTTGACTTTTTGACGATGTGGATTTTGAAAATTTAGAAGTTCGCCAGTTTCAAAGTGATACTTTGGATAGCAACACATTCATTGGTATTTTTTTTACTTGTGCAAATACTATTGATGACACTGATCTTACTAAATAGAGAAATGCAATTTGTTTTTTTCATTGAAACTGTCAAAGCTGACACCCAGGAGAGAGGGCCAGGAACGTCATGAGGAGGAGGAGGATGAGCAAGTGGCTGCTGGGACGAGTTGTAAGTCAAATTCCTTTCTCAATGACAATTGCTGTATTTGCTTTTGTTTAAAAAGATTTTGCTTCCATACTCCTTTCTAAAGCATCCATCTTAAGTTATCCACCTTTATATGATTCTGTCTCTGCCTTTTGGCCATTTAAATTAAGGGAAGAAAAGTGGTATGGTGGCCATTGCTCACCCATACTTACCACTGCCCATCCTATCCCATCCTTTTCAGCTTTTCCTACGTTTGTTTCTCAGATACTTTTTCCTTCTATTAGCCATCCAGCCTGTCTATAGTCAAACGTGTACCTAGCCCAAGTTGTGGCCTAAAATGCTAACCTAACACAAATTTTCTCTCTACCGTAGGAATTATATTTGTTGTACTGGTAATGAAATAAAAGTAAAGGAGTGGTGTGGGGAATGAAGCTCAGGAGTAGGGAAAGATTAGTGCCATGGGAATTATTGTTATTATGTGCCAATGGTTGTCCAAAAGCCGTGCAGACACCAAAAATCCTCCTACATCCACAGAGGTCCTCCTCCAGGAGGTGTTAATAGGGCTGGAAGAGGTAAAACAGCAAGCCAAATGGGAAGCTATATATAGATTGAACATTTTATAGGAGCATTTCACTTAGGGAGCTGGCACCCCTATTGTGTGTTATGTGGTTGAGAACAGTGTCTTGAGGAGTAGGTTAGCTTAGGATGGTTCATATTTGTGTGTTTTGAGGTATTTAGATATTAGGTGGTCCAGTAGCGTGTGGTGAGGTTGGGAACAGTTGGAGAAGCTGTAGGCTAATTTAGAACAGTTTAGTGTTCTGAGGGTTTAGGGAAAGAGGTGGGTCTGCCCCAGGTGGAGAGCATGGATTTAATATTTGTTAAAATAAATATTTTATTTTTTCCTACCTATGGGATTTTTCATATTATGCTTGTTATTATTAGCATTATTACAATTGCTGTTGTCTTTATTAGTTGTTTCATTTATCATTTGTTTTACTGTAAAATACATAAAGCCGGAAATCTACACATACCTACTGTCAGAGGAGAGGTATAGCCCTGAACATGGCCCATCACAAAAAAATAAATTGTCCTATTGTTGATCCTCTTTGTCCTCTCGGCAGGCTACTCTTTTCTTGACCTGCGCTCTCTTACAAGCATAATCCCGATGCCTCCTGAAATCAGTACTGAAATACTGATAATGCAGTACATTTTCTTCTCCTCTTCATACCTGGATGTCTCCTCAGAGCACTCACCCTACCATCAGTCTGTTGTAGTAATTAGCCCTGGGCGTAGTTCGCGTTGTAGCGCTACGTGTAGCTACGCGAAGTGCACTTCGCACTACGCGAGATACGCGTAGCAAGACGCAAACTACGCAAGCGTATCGTAGTTGTCCGCCCAGGCCTAGTAGTAATATGTGTTTATTACGTAGTTGGTTGCTAAAGTAACCTTAATGAACATTAAAGTCTCAGGAGTTGATTCGCTTCAGTAGAATCATCAGGTAGATTGATTCTTCATGGGGTGCAGACTGTGGAATTAAGTAGAAACTACCTACCTACAGGCCTACAATTGTTATAATGTATTCTCTGCACTATAAAGCCCCTATCTGGTCTGGATAAGGGGGTTGGTGTTGGCAAATCAGCAATATTTTGTAACCTCTCTCTGTAACAAATTAGCATTGCTTATGCCACATCTGCCCTGTCAAGTGTGAGATCTGTTGATGGTTGCATTGGATAACTGCAAAAAAGGGTTGATGGTTAAATGATTGGATGGGCTGGGTGAATTAGGGAAAACATTGCAGAGACAAACACAGCATTCAGCAAGTACAGGAGCCCATCACGTCTGTCATGGAAGAAAGATTCCACCTATGCAAAAAACATTTAGCAGTCAACAGATTCAAGGCTGGAATCCAACATGGAAGTGATACACAAAGTTAAAAATATTTATTAAGAAAATTGCCACTGTATACAAATGGTGCAACTACATTCTTTTGGCATTGTCCTTCTTAGTAGCAGGGGTGAACTGCAGAGGTTCTACTTCCCTGAAAGAATCTCCCTTCTTGTTCTGTGGAATAAGAAAAGAAAATGACAATATTTGAGAGTTGAGGTAAACATGGTGCGCTAGGAGCCAGAGTATGGAACATAAGCTGGTGTATAATTAACTAAATACTTATCTAGTAGCAACGGTCCCAAGCAACTAGCAGCAAGTACCCCAAATATTTGATCACCGAAACAATAACAAGTTGAACTATACCCATCATCATGTCCACTACAACTACTTAGGATTTGCCACTCAAGTCACTAGTCTACGTTAGTATAAAAAACTCACTCCTTTCCAGTCCTATAGAAGTAGAGAGGTGTTAGTCTTTCTTCTGCATGTTGTTTTCAAGGCCTTCAGATTTCACTTATTCCAAAAAGACTCGGACCTGTAGAACAACAAACTAAAAATAATTTTAGTCTTAATCTGCTTAGTTGAAATGACAAGTTTCAGAAGAAACAATAAATAGTGGAGTGCAATAATCAAAATAACAATCAAGTAACACTCCAAGTGTTCATCCTGAATCCAATGATCTCCCAAGAATAAACCACAAAGTTTACTTAGGTTAAACCTATCACTTTCATCACATGAATCATTATTCAGCATCCATTGATGCAAGTTCTCTGTTCCAAGTGTGGTGTCCATCTACCTTTCATTGTATCTCTTTTGCCATTGAAGCGATGTATATGAGGTGTGCATTTCTTTGTCTCTTCTCTGACAACTGACCATAGGAATGCAAAGTTAGGCATGGGCGGCAAACATCTTGTTTTTTCAGAAAATAGCCTGGAGGCTTGCATTTCTGACTTAAGATACCATTGATTGATCATTGCATAGCCTATTTTTGACCCTAAGGTTGAATATTTGTTCTTTGTCACCTCTCACTGGGCCAAAATGATTGTGTTCTCTTTGACTTTCCATAGGTGCCATACACACTGGCCCATTTCAGTTTATTTATGTTAGCCGCACACCAAATATAAAATTAAAACAGAGTTTTTTGTACAGGAGGAATTTCTGTATTAAAGTTTTTTTTTTTCAATTTGGCAAGTAGTAATTATCCTAATTATCAGAGAGGTTATCTAGAGATTGATCATTCAGAACATTAATGTTGTCTGAGAAATTACCCTCATCCACAGTTGTATCTCATGGAGCACTATAATATGTTGCTGTGAAATGTTGAATAATTTTCTTCATTGTACTTTTATCAACATTTTCAGGAGAGAGACTGGTCCTTCGAACTGTGATAAATGCCCCAGCTGTACTAAACTCCAGTTCCGGGGATATACTATCTATAGGACGTGAACGATACTTTATTACCAGTCTACTCAGTTTTGGCCACTGTACCTTTTTCCCATGTCAACATCTCTTTATCCAAGTTGACTTATGCTTGGTCAGCCAAGTAGTTTTGTATTATCTTCTCCATCGTCAAAGTTGGGGGCATTGGCTGTTTTGAAGCTGCCTTGGCCTGTGTGCGTTATTTCAGCCTTGAAATATTCATTAGGCCTTGAGGAAATTTTTGTTATACCTGCATGAGTCGCAGAATTTTGGGATTTTCGTTCTATGTTTGTAATGCCAAATTCCTGAAATCACACTGCTTCACGTAATTCTGTGCCATTTGGAGTAAAAATGTACGACAAATGCACTGTTTGAAGCGAAACATTTAGCCAAAGTGCAGTAACAACCGAATATGAGCAACTGTTGTTCGCTGTGCTTTTGGTCTTGTGCACTATTTTTTAGCCGGAAATGCATCCTTGGGTTCAAAATTAATGGATTTGTATTTCACATAATATCATGTAATTTTGCTAATATTTTGTGAAAACAAGTTACACAAAGTTCTCAAACCCCAATATTAAAAAACAAGCTTTGAGAAATTAGAGTATTAGTTGAAGGGTGAGAAGCCACCTTAAATCAAAACTACAATCCTCGTTAGGGGGAACCAATAAAGTCACTAAATTAACCTCGGCTCAACCTCCTAGTAGCTGTGGCACAGCGCAGACAGGCTTAACTTAGAAGCAAAGTGTAAAGTTTTTATGCATTACTCAAATTGCAATACAGTCAAAATACTACACAAGAAAAATCCCAGACCAATTTCGAAAAATAGAGTATGTTCTAATAAATAAAATGACATAAAAATGACAAAAACCCAACAAGTAGAACCTTAGTTAATAATTTTTAAAGTTGAAGATGCAAAATAGCACCAAAAAGCACTAAGTGCTTGACCAACACAAGGATAACGTTTAAGGCCAACCATGATACAGAGACCAAGTTTGTCCCCATGAAAGGTTTTACCTTTGGATTTAGTCTCTGTGATGTAAGTCAAACATCCTCAGTGGGGCAAGGCAGCCAGCTCTGGCCGAAGAGGGCTCCATGTCACCGGATCGCTGCTGGACAAGGTCTTGGTGAAGCTGTTGACTTTTAGTGGAAAAGCTCAGAGCAGGAGAAATTTGAATGTCGCACCCAGAGAAAGTCAGGTGTAAGTCAAATACTTTTCACACCTTCGCCTGGTGAAGATTTCTACTTTTGGACTTTTCAGTCACATTTTTGAAGCTCCAATTCTTACAGTGGGGCGAGGCTGCTTGCTGTAGCTGAAGAGGGCTTCACAATACCGTCTTCATGGGACCTGTTAAATCAGATTTGCTTCGGGGAGAATAAGATAGCAGGAGCAACGTGAGGTTTTGGCCCAGAGGCAACACACCTTTGTCAGATCGGCTCACCATATTAGTCCCTGTCCCTGCCGGTTCCTAGAGCAAAATGTTTGCATAAAGTGTCCAATTTCCAGGTTTAAGGATTTGTTACGAGGAGTACACATTGATACCAGCCATGCATTCAAGACCTTGGGGACAGCACTTGAGGGTCAAGACTCACTCCAGCAGAGGCCAGAAGCATGGTCCAGGGTAGGTTCAGTTGGAACTGGTCAGCTGAGAATGCATGAAAATGCATCTTGAAACTTTTTGTATCTCTGTAGCCCAAACAGGAGGTCAGACTTATGGCCCTTGGAGTCCACTTCTTTGTCCTGGGTATAAGAGCAGGGGCAGGCCCAGTGTTGTATCAGGACTTGTATCAGGTCACATACAGCAGGCCCAGTCCTCATCTGTTCTCCTACAGGTCCATAAATGATCTGAGAAGGACTGGGAATGCCACATTTATGTCCAATGCAAGGCTGTGGATGGGTGTAAACTCCGGAACACTCCCTAACCAAAGGGGTCAAAGTTTCCAGGGTTGACCCTACTCACTTATGCAGTACTTCCTATGGCTTGTATTGCAAACAATACTACAGTGGTTCTCTCTTCTCAAAGCTAACAAAGTAAAACCTTTCTTCACTAGTCCAGAACTCCTGTGTCCAGCCTAAAGTTACGCAAAAACAACAGTTGATGGAAAGAATGCAGAACAATGTCATACATTCACCCCAGTACAAAGATCTGGGCCTAAATCCATCGTTTTTTTGCTCACCATGCCGTTCCAGTTTGTACCCAGCCATATGCAAATCAGTCTTGACCCTGTGCCTCATGGGAACAGTCTAGCCCGCACTGCCAAGCCAGGTCCTCCATGGACTGGAAACAAGCATCCTAGGACCGGTTTCGGGATTTCACCCCTCTTCAGCCAGGATAGCTTGATTCCAGTGGCATGGAGAGCACGGGACCCACGTCTGGGAATACCCATCCCACTCGGGGTGACAAATGCAAAAACAACAGTCGATGGACAGAATGCAGAACAATGTCATACATTCACCCCAGTACAAAGATAAAGATCTGGGCCTAAATCCATCGTTTTTTTGCTCAGCATGCCATTCCAGTTTGAACCCAGCCATACGCAAATCAGTCTTCACCATGTGCCTCATGGGAACAGTCCAGCCCGAACTGCCAAGCCAGGTCCTCCCTGGACTGGAAACAAGCATCCTAGGACCAGTTTCGGGGTTTCACCCCTCTTCAGCCAGGATAGCTTGATTCCAGTGCCATGGAGAGCATGTGAGCCACGTCTGGGCATACCCATCCCACTCGGGTTGACAAATGCAAAAACAACAGTTGATGAACAGAATGCAGAACAATGTCATACATTCACCCCAGTACAAAGATCTGGGTCTAAATCCATCATTTTTTTGCTCACCATGCCGTTCCCGTTTGAACCCAGCCATATGCAAATCAGTCTTGACCCTGTGCCTCATGGGATCAGTCTAGCCCGCAATGCCAAGCCAGGTCCTCCATGGACTGGAAACAAGCATCCTAGGAACGGTTTCGGGGTTTCACCCCTCTTCAGCCAGGATAGCTTGATTCCAGTGGCATGGAGAGCACGGGACCCACGTCTGGGCATACCCATCCCACTGGGGGTGACAAATGCAAAAACTACAGTTGATGGACAGAATGCAGAACAATGTCATACATTCACCCCAGTACAAAGATCTGGGCCTAAATCCATCCATCGTTTTTTTGCTCACCATGCCGTTCCAGTTTGAACCCAGCCATATGCAAAGCTGTCTTGACCCTGTGCTTCGGGGTTTCACCCCTCTTCAGCCAGGATAGCTTGATTCCAGTGGCATGGAGAGCACGGGACCCACGTCTGGGCATACCCATCCCACTCGGGGTGACAAATGCAAAAACAACAGTTGATGGACAGAATGCAGAACAATGTCATACATTCACCCCAGTACAAAGATCTGGGCCTAAATCTATTGTTTGTTTCCTCACCATGCCGTTCCAGTTTGAACCCAGCCATATGCAAATCAGTCTTCACCCTGTGCCTCATGGGAACAGTCCAGCCCGAACTGCCAAGCCAGGTCCTCCCTGGACTGGAAACAAGCATCCTAGAACCGGTTTCGGGGTTTCACCCCTCTTCAGCCAGGATAGCTTGATTCCAGTGGCATGGAGAGCACGGGACCCACGTCTGGGTATACCCATCCCACTCGGGGTGACAAATGCAAAAACAACAGTTGATGGACAGAATGCAGAACAATGTCATACATTCACCCCTGTATAAAAATCTGGGCCTAAATCCATCGTTGTTTTGCTCGCCATGCCGTTCCGCTTTGATCCCAGCCATATGCAAATCAGTCTTGACCCTGTGCCTCATGGGAACAGTCCAGCCCGAACTGCCAAGCCAGGTCCTCCCTGGACTGGAAACAAGCATCCTAGGACCGGTTTCGGGGTTTCACCCCTCTTAAGCCAGGATAGCTTGATTCCAGTCACATGGAGAGCACGGGACTCACGTCTGGGAATTACCCATCCCACTCGGGGTGACAAATGCAAAAACAACAGTTGATGGACTCAATGCAGAACAATGTCATACATTCACCCCAGTACAAAGATCTGGGCCTAAATGCATCGTTTTTTTGCTTACCATGCCATTCCAGTTTGAACCCAGCCATATCAGTCTTGACCCTGTGCCTCATGGGAACAGTCCTGCCCGAACTGCCAAGCCAGGTCCTCCCTGGACTGGAAACAAGCATCCTAGGACCGGTTTCGGGGTTTCACCCCTCTTCAGCCAGCCTAAAATTATAGCCTGCTGCCTTAATAGCTAGATGGACAAAGCAAGGGGTAGTCCCAGGTGCTAGCTTCATCTGCCTATGGCAGGTTAGGACCCTTTAAAGTCAATTAAGCTCCTGGGCACAGCCCAGATAACCAGCCTGCCAGGCAAAAAGAGCACCTCCCCACTCTCGATCTCTTTGACTCATCTCTGGAAGCAAGTACACATCTCATCAAGGGGGCTATTCAGCTCCTGGATGACAGATCAAAGCTCATGCAAATGGGCTTCTAGCTGCTTTAGGCAAGTAACAAGCAACTATTTAAAAGTACCTGTTCTGAAATATGTGTTACAAATGTGACTTTTTCCAATGAATTGAGTTTATTATAAATAATTTTAAAAGTGCACAAATGAACCCTGTAGCGGTTTCCTAAGTGGAGATAACAATATTAAGGTTAATATTGTATCCCGGTGCTTTCCTAAAGAACAGCTATCCTTGCTACAATGAAAATAACCATTTGAGCCTTTTCTTCGTAAGGACATGTTTAACATTAATCTTGTACATGTCCTTCTCTTAAATACCATGCACCCTGCCTCAATGGGTAGTACAGTCTGATTAGAGGTGACTTTTTAAAATTTAAAAGGAGGGTTTAGGCCTGTCAAAAGGAGTTTTTTTGACATATCAAATTTGCAGTTAAATTCTGCACCGCTATGTTGCACATGGCCGGCCTGCAGTCATCTTTCTCCTGTCACTGCATTGGGTAGTACAATGTATGCTGCAGCCCAGTGGTGGCAATCAACTTAGAAACCCTCTGTACACTTTAGGAACCATATACTAGGGACATAGAGGTAAGTTAAATATGCAAATTAGGGGTATGCCAATTTTATATTGTTGAAAGAACAGAGTTCTAAAGCCAGCAAAAAACAGTCAAGGCAAACATCTGGAGGTGCACCATGCAAAGATGGTTATTTCGAACAACATTGCTGGTGGATCCTGGATTCACTCCTCTCACCCAGGCCTACACACTGTAATATTGTAGTAGACTCACAATCTGTTGTCATGATTTTAAATGCTTTGGTTTTATTACCTTGTGTTGTGTTTTCTTTAATTTGGTATGAAGGTGGACCTGTGATTAAAACACTGAGGGCCATTTTCTGTATTATCTGTCTTACTTCTGTGAGGCCGTATCAAGGTTTTTATATGGATTATTATAGAGTGATGGGGCTATTTTGGTCCTGACTAATGCCCCTGAACCCCTTTTTTGGGTCCTTATAGGGCAGAAACTTGTTGACCTCATAGAGTGTATTCTTTCCAAACTCCCAGTCATTCTTCTCTTTTAAATACAGTTCACCGGGGGCACCAGAATAAAATAGATTTTTAGTCTCCCAGGAGACAGTTTTAATTACACAAACCCCTACCCCCTTTGTTTTTGTAGAAACAAGATAGCACCCTGCACCTCACTCAACCATTTGTAGCTCATCTAATCCAAAACACCTCAGCTCCTCTCCACTGGACAGTAGCTGCCCACCCCTAGCACCTTGTGGTACAGGTGTAAGGAGGGAACCTTATGATGAGGCATGTCACCTTTGGGCGAGTGAGGGTTCTCGTCCTAAGAAATGCATTCACCAACGGGCAATGATCCCTAGAGTTTGTCTTTACCTTGTTACTACCAGACATACTTCTGTGTGTATTCTAGTTAGTCAGGGAGAAGTACGTTTGTGGTTGGGTTTCTCTCTTCCATTAGATCCCATGTGCGAATTGTGAAAATTTCCAATAAAACCCATTGCAGATGTTGAAAGTAAAAGCGATGCTTTGGATGCAATAACTTTAGTGGCAGGTAACTATGATAAAACTGGTTGGTGCTTTTGCTATTGTGACATGCTTCTGGACTTGGATCCACCACAATGCTCTCCATAGTTTGAAGACAGCATTTTAGTTCTGCTATCTCCTCAAAGTTGCAGTCATTTCTCCTCTAGGTCACTCCCTTTCCTGATGATCCTTCTCTTATAAATTGAGACATCAACAGATGAAAAAGTATTGAAAGTGAATGGTCCTTTTTGTGGATCTAGTATTGTGACACAAAAGTACACAATCCCTTTTTACAGCCATTGATCTGTGTTCACACAACATATTAAGCTGTTGCCCAAAGCAGCTGCTTCTTCACTGACATTTTTGTATGTTGGTTCCACTTTTTCTAATGCATTTGCAGCAATGTAATGGCTTTGCTCATTGCACAATTCTCTTTGCCTGCTTCCCTTGTCAGAATCTAAAAAGGCAGCAGCATTTAGGTTGGCCCCCATTTGTTAACCTCCATTGTCATGGTTTTTCTTTCTGCGTCTCTTCACCTTTGTAGTATGTAATCATTGATAGACTTGAATTTCTCACACAGACTGGTATATTCTTTGCATATTTTTCATTCTTTAGGTACACGCCTTTTGATTACATACGTTTATTTATTTCAGAGTATGATTTAAATATAACTGCACAGAGGCCAATGTTGTTAAAGTATTTTTTAATTGCAACATGATTATTCAGCTTGGTTGAATGTATGCATGTATTATTTTACCATAGTTTGAATTGCATTTCTAGTTATTGATTCTAAACAGTGGACAACGTTTCATAGAACTTGATATTGTGATTTCTCGGTTATTGTTTTTAAAACAAAAGCAATTTTTCACAGATTATAACTAGCTGAAAAGCTTAGAGGAGCTTCATTATGAACAACATGCAAACAGAGTATGTACACAGGCATGATTTCATTTTTAGATAGAGAGAACCTTTGCTCCAGCGATTTGAGACTGAGGGTCATCCAGTAGCTGTAAACACCTTTCTTTGTTAAGGCTACAAAAAAGGCCAATTAAGTCCACCACACAGCTTTACTTAACTACCAGACTTTAGGACATAGTCTCCGGGACCCAGAGAAAGGAACAGCAGCTGCTCTTTCTTTATGGAACACTGCTTTCTGTTCAGAAATGTATGCCGGTGTGAACCATCTATGGGCCAGATGCATCAAAGGGTTTCGCCCATTCTGTGTCTATGGGAAAATGTGTTCATGCATATGGCCCTATGAAACTTGTATTAGCCCCTTTTAGGGTGCTCAGTTTAAATTAGTCAGCTAAGGGAAGGGTGTAGTGGGGGATGCAGGAAACTGCTACAATACAGTCATAAAGTTACAATATTTGCTACTGTTCGACCTGCAGACAAATCTCATCACTGCTAATATGTAATTTTTTATACTAACTACTACACATATTGTTTGCACTAGGATATGATTTCAATAAATCTCGAAAATATATTCTTATCTTCCTTGTGTACTTGAGTGTGTCTATCCATCACGGAAGGGGGTCGAGTTTCACAAATTATTCTTGTGACATGTCACTGAATATGTACCTCAATCTTGTAATGTTCAGGAGGTTGCAGGGAGTTACAAACCATCAGATTCACTATCTAAAGTTGGCACATTGATTAAGTCATTGGTGCTAGACAATATAGAGAGCCCTATTTCCAGGCTGTGTTCTAGAAAATCCAGAATACATCAAGATGTGGCAACTTGTAGACTATGGAGTGCCAATAGGTTGGGAAATCTTGTATGAAGTCTTTTAAGGAGGACTCTGTTAGCACACTAAATGATAGCTTGGCTGTAAAGGAATGACTGAAATTAATGCAAATCATTCGACAGGTGACCTGTATATTGTTGCCTACTTTTTGAGGACCGCTTGTACAATTAGATTGATGCTGTAAATTAAACATAGGACTCTGACGTATTTTCCATCAGCCATGGTTTTGAGGTTATTATTGCCATTGTCAGTGGCAATAAATGCAGCGGTCAAAACTCTGGACTGAAGTTATTTGTAGACTTTGGTATTCTATTTTTCCAACATGTTGGCAGCTTATGTGATTTCTCCACTTAGAGCATTGCAACTATTTCATGACGCTAAATGCCTTGAAAAGCATCATCAGTTATGAGATCATTGGCTACTCTTTGCTTAACTCCCTTGATGAAGACCCAGAGACAAGTCCTCATGTAAGTTACTTCATCACTGGTCTACATATCTGCGTGAGATAAATGAAGTAATTCACACTCTCCTTCATTTATTCATTAGCCAATTCCAGCACATAATGGTGGAGCAGTAGCACAGCAACAGTTAAAAAATAGGTCTGGCTTGGAGCCTTACACTGTGAACATGGAGTTTCTAAAAGTTCCATACAATCCACCAAAGAAAAAAGGAGGATGTCAAGCACGAACATTTTTGCCAGATTCCCATTATATAAATGGACTAGTTCATGGCTTCGGTGGTATGGCGAATCACTGCTAAACATAGCCTTGATGGTGGATGTTGTGGAAGTTGCTTTCTTTACAAGGAATCATAACCTCAATTGAGCTAGGAGTAGCAAGTCGGCTGTTTGGATGCTTTGTGCCATGCAGAGTGTGCTGCAGGTGAAGACTTCATACTAAGAGTGACAGCGCTTCTTTTCATGATGGTGACACCTTCTTCCTTAACACCACCTCCTTCTATCTGTTCGATAACAAAATCTCTCTCAGCTTCTGCTATCCTCCTGAGGTGCTCTTCCAAAAGAGTTGTATGTTAGATATTCAGATGGGCCAGTTGCCCCACAGTACCGTGATGCCCACCTGGCGTCTTTTTGAAGCACTGTTTTGCAGCAAATCGGGCAATCTGCAATGTGGTGCTCATGTGCCATAAGTGTACAGAAGCCCAAAAAGGAAAAGGAGTGCTTCTTCATAAAGCCAAAGCCAGAAAACATGTGTTGGAGCTAGGTGGCTTTGTTTGCCTTTCCCTAAGGCATGCTGCACCTGTTGTAGGGGCGGTGATTGCTGAGGGTCTTGAGATTCTTGAAAAGATGTAAGCAGGTGGGATTGATTGTGTTGTATGAATCAGAGCGGGGTGAACAAAAGTGATCTGCCATTCAGCTGTATAGCTCTTTATATAAACAATCAATGATTCATCTTTCTCATTTCCTAGTCTTTATGCCTCTTTTCTTTTCCTTGGTCTCCCTTGTCATGGCTCTGGAGTCCATCCCATGTCACGATCTCTGATGGGGGCTTACAGACAATGGGCTAGTGCTCCTTGTTTCAATGGAGGAGATAGTCATGATGACGTGACCAATGGAAGTACAGTTACAACATCCTGCCGTGCAACAAGGTCAACTTCATTCTCTGATCCTACCTCTGGAGGATCAGGTGTAGCAAACTGTAGATGCTGTTGAGGTTCATGTGGATATTGAGTTTGCTACTGGGACAGTTCAAGTTTGGATGGGTCAGTTACGACTGCAGTTATTGTAGCATTAAGAGACATCTGCTTCAGTTTAGTGGTGGTTGTTGTACTATTGTTGGCTCAGGGGTGATCCTCCTCCAAGTGTCTTCCTACTCAGAAGAGGATGTTGATGGAAAAGCAATGAGACCTTGATGGCAGTAGTGGCAACCTACTCCTCCTCATAGGCTGCTCTCTCACCAGGAGTCTGGTTCTTTGGCACCTTTCTCTTTACTTTTTTTTCTGTTGGTGAGCAGCATGAACAGAAGCACTTAGCAGAGTGATCTCTAGACTGTGATGTAAGCTAATTAACAGACTTCACTCCACCTTGTTATTGCCTTGCAAGCAATATAAAATAAGTAAGAAGAGATTAAGTAATTCTTTTTTTAAATTTTATAGAGCGCAAACTCGACCTGAAGGTATCAGAGCGCTTTACATGAGCACCTGTTGCATTACAGACGTACGCATACATTTAGTTAGGCATAGGGAGATTAAGTGATTTGCTCAGAATGACAGGATGTTGAGCATCCCTGCTGAGACACAAGCCTTGCTCCCCAGCTTTGAGGTTGACTCGTCTGGGCTTTAAGCCACATCCTCTCCCCAATCCCTTATAGGCATCATCACCATCATCACACTATTATATAAATGAATCATAATAAAAAACAAAAGGCCCGATGTCCCCCCTAGGCCCATTGGGCTCTTACGGGATGCAGGGAAGTCAATCAAATACAATTACATTATTTACTAAATGGCTTGTGTCCCTTCAGAGCCCATGGAATCCATATGAGAGGACTAGGAAGGTAGGCAAAAATAGCAAAAGTGAATAAAAAATGTCTGGTGTCCTACCAGGGTCCGAGCGGCTCCCCTAGGAGCTGTCGTTGTTGGGGGTGGAGTTGGGAAAAATCAAATAAATTCATAACAAAAATCTGGTGCCCCTCCAGAGCTCATGTGTCTCTCTGAGAGCTGGTCTGGCAGGCAAAATTAAATAAATTAATAAAAAATATCACATGTCTCTCTTGGATCGGTGGGATCCCTATAGGAGCTGGAACACGGCAATGATTTAATACATGAATAAAAAATACCTGGTGTCCCTAAAGATTCCATTTGGCTGCTACAAAACGTAGGGGAGGCAGGCAAAATTGATTATGTTTTATAATAAATGTTGTTTTCCTCCATGGCCCTTTGGGACAAATATAGAAGGCTGGGGAACCAGGTAAATTGGAATAATTCAATTAAAAACAGCTGTGCACTGCAAACTAGTACAATCAGCCACACACACTGATAATTTGAGATGAAAATATATTAACAAATACAAACAAATGAAGACAAATAATATAGGTTTTTAAAGGGCCATAGTAATCAATGATCCTTGCAAAAGTCCTAAAAGAAATATATTGATTTAATATTATTGAAAATACATAATGATGCCACAACATGGTGGTCGCCCACATGGCCAGCAAAGAAAGAATGATAGAAAGATAGAAAGCAAAGAAAAGATGGCTTTCCTGTCCTGGCTGAAGCCACTTCCTCCTTCTTCATCACAGGGAAACATTTGCACACATTTGGAGCTAAAATCTGACTGGGCCAATCTGTGGCTCTTTACATGCAATCAGAAAGTAGATAAGTAAAGGATGTTATTGCTTTCAGTTACTTAAAACCGTAACAATTCCCAAGCACATGTATATAATAAAAATTACATACAAATCCATCACAAAAATGATTAGCTCTGATATTCTATATGATCATGCCAAACTAAGCTATAATAATATACCCGCAATACAAGTGATACGTCTGAGGCCACTGTAAGCCACTGGAGACACAGCAAGGGGATTTCATTACTTTCCCCAAAGGCGCTGCTGAGAGGAAGCGAGGGGAGCATCACAGCACCGGTCGGATGCGTGTAAAAGCCCACTCTTTTACTGCAGCGTGGAATGTGTCTAGGTTCATGCCCGGGCAAAGACAGGGCCAAGAGTTGGCCTGTCCGCTGCCAATCAAGGCCGGGCCATCCTTCTTGGTCTGAGGATCCTGAGGTCTTACTGCCACCTGGTGAGACCTTTCCCATTTATTTATTTATTTAGAAAGTTTTTTTATAGCGCAAAAATGACCACCGAGGGTATCAGATCGCTTTACAGTTTATACATCAAAAAGGATAGAAACAATCAAAAACAGAACCAACATGGCGAAAAATACACAATCATGTAAAGCCAAAGCATTTTTGTGACCCTGACAGCTGGGCCACAGATCTGCGACTGTGACCTCAATATCCAATGGAATAGCCAGTCAGAGGCAGACATTTTGACTTCCTTTTTGAAGAGGACAATGAAAGGATTCACCCTGACTTCAGGGGAGACGGAGTTCCAAATCCTCTGTGCCATCCCTGAGAAGGCTCGATTGTTGTTTTTTTTTTTCTTGAATTTTTGTGGTTTGAGCAATAAGGTGCTGGCGCTTCTGGAGGCTCTCGAACCACATGAGAGCTCCAGTTTCTGAGCTAGGTACAGTGTAGTATTGAAGTGAATGACTTTGTGTGCCATGCATGCAGTTTTTAACTATATCCGAGCTTCATATGGAAGCCAGTTCGAGGACAACAGGTCCGGAGTGGTATGGTTGTATTTTTTGGCGCCTGTTACGAGCCTGGCAGCAGAGTTGAGGGCAGCTCCAAGAGGAGCAGTCTTCACTCTAGGTAGGCCGCAAAGGGTTGCGCTACCATGGTCCAGCTTTGAGATCACTAAGGCTTGCACTGCCACCTTTAGGTTATGAGCAGGGAGATAAGGTTTGAGTTTCCTTAGAATGCTGAGTTGGAAGTTCGCTCCTCTGGTGAGAGAGCTGATGTGCTTCTGCATGTTCAGACTTTTGTCAAGCATAATTCCCAGAAAGGTTGCAGAATCAAAAGGTGAGGCCTACAGTTAAGAGCAGTTAGATTAATCAACCATTGTTCGATGACCGAGAATTGCTTGTGTGGTGCGATTATGAGGAATTCCGTTTTGAGAGAATTTAACTTCAGGTGGCTGCGTGTCAGCCAGCTTTGAGTTTCCAATAGGACTGAGTTGTGGGGCCAGATGTCCTCAAGGGAAGCGATCTTCAAGTATAGTTGGGTATCATCCACATACATGTGATAGTGAATGCTGGATGAGTTCCGAATTTCTGTCAAAGGCTCCATGAACAGGTTGAAGAGCATGGGTGAGAGCGCTGAACCCTGTGGGACCCCTAGCGTGACCGGCAAAGGACGAGACAGGGACTGATTCACCTTGAAGCTTTGGGATCTGTTATGAAGGAATGAGGAGAACCAGTTTAGTACAGGCCCAGACAACCCCATCCTGTGTTCCATGAGGTCAATTAGGTTATTATGTTTGACAGTATCAAAAGCTGATGAAAGGTCGTGAAGGGTCAGTGGGCAAGATTCATTTTGATTCAACATTATTAGAGCATCATCGAAAATGTGAGTTAATGCAGATTCTGTACTATGGCCCAGGCGGAGGTCAAATTGGCATTGGTCCAGGAGTTGGAAGTGATCGATGTGGTTACAGAGTTGGGCAAGCACACATTTCTCAAAAGCTCTGCCAACGTGGGGATGTTAGAGATTGGGCGAAAGTTATGAAGGTCCATGGGATCTGCAGATGGTTTCTTTAGAATCGGAGTAACAACTCGATACTATTTTTACTTCAGCTAATGTGAGTGGGACTGGGGACGCACTTCCCGAAGGACTAGAGTGATCCTTTGACTTGCTGGAGATGAAATGGGTCAGTTTCTCATGCAGGCTGGGCATCAAAGAGGTAGGCTCCCCATTTGGGTATGTGTTTTGTGCTTTAAATTGTTTACCACCCTCTTGACTACAAACAATGGGCAAGCGCAAATTGTCCTCGGATGCTGGTACTGTTAAATTCTATGCAGGATGGGTCCAACATTATGATGCTGCTCATCTCCGCTGTTGGGGCAATTTATTAGAAGTCAACCCATTAGCGGTTAAACTTGGGAACCTGCTCCCTGTCCCGTCCCCCCTGTCCTGGCCACAGAAGAGATGGGCCCTGGAGTTGGAACTGGATCTAGATTTGACATGCAGGTGTCTGTAGCTGTCTTGAGTGCTGAACATACTTCAGCCCTCATGGGTGTCATGACTTCTAGTAGTGTAAGCAACACAAGCACCTGTAAGTCAGTTTCTGGTGGTATTCTTTCTGGTGGGCCTTGGTTGATTCTGACACATGATTCCAAAATAAACACTAGTGATTCTTGCAACTTTATATTCGACAGGGTGATGGGCTTACTGACACTGGTACTGGAAAACTTGATGACTTCTTCCTTTTCCGCCTGTGAGCACAGACTTATGAAGATAGAAGAAGTGATTATTAACCTCAAGGGTAACCTTGATGCACAATACAACAATGTCACTTCCAGGTGAGGCACTCAAGACTCTGGATATAGCAGGCTGTGGGTTAACCTGAGTTCATTGCTAACCCCTAGAGAAGGAGTTGGCACTACCTCCTACTTGTGGTTTACCAAGGCTCGAGGGACTAGCCTGTATGGGTGAGTGAGTGGCTGTGTGAGTGCCTGTATTGGTGAGTGAGTAGGTGTGAGGTTGTACTCATTCCTAGCTAAGTACAACCTTGTTTCTACCTCTGCCTCTGATTTTGATACCTCCTTAGAAGGGAATATCCCACTTTTACTGGTGGAGGTGCCAACAGCCTTATTAATTTTTTATTGCCCCCTCTCTGACTGATTTTTTATTAAAATCTGAGATTACCTGGTCCATATTGAGTATCCCAATCCCCTATCACTCGGTTTTCAGTTTTATTGGATCTTGCACAAATGTCTGACCTTTTGATGTCTGGGCCGAAGTTTTTGAGATAAACAGGAGCTTTTGCCTTTGCTTTGTTAAGAGCTATTGTTAAATATCTCAAAAGCACTATTCAAGAACTTCAAAAACCTAGATGTCAACTGTTCATTGTCCCCACTCAAACACATTTTTATTGCTGTTTTACACTGCCTTATTCTAAAGTCAAAAAATATTAGTTTTAGCCAAAATCACCTTACGGCCTTCAAACCACTGTAGAGGCACACTATGTGTGACAGTAGTTCTTCCTTGTGGTCACACAGTCTGCTGTTAACCCCTTCAGTGCCCATGACGAGATAGTCTCGTCATGGAGCGCGGTTGCGCTGTGCCTATGACGAGACTATCTCGTCATGAACCCCGCCCGCTAATGAAACGCCCGGCACAGGGCGTGGAAAGGGCGGGGCACTGAAGAGGTTAAAGGCACCAGACCCTTTCAAACGCCCACACTTATAGGCCTTTAATGGTATTATTCCACACTTCAGCCTCAATAGACCTTTTTCCTGAGCAAGGTTCAGCGGGCTGGATAAATACAATACCATCTCTGTGGATGGATAAAAGGTTGCATAAAAGTCTGAACGGGCCTTCAATTGCAAATCGTGTGGATCTTCAGGAAATGATTTTGCTGTTGTGTTCTTTACAAGTATTTTAGCACATAGTTTTGGATACAGGTTGAGGGCCCAGAATTCCTGGGAATCCAATTGAGTCCCTCGCGTAGGCTTCCCATTGGACCTTTTTTCCTGCATGATCAACAACATCCTTTCCCTAATTGATCCACTCAGGCTGCCTTCAGCTTGGCATAATAGCATAGGAACCTACCCTTTGTCAAGATGGATTGTTCATATTGGCTGAATTCGAGCTTTGAGATGATGGAGTTGCGTCTGGCAGCTGGAATAATCTTTTATAGCACTGGCATTCGGCTTTGTCAAACCAAGTGGCTATGCTTTCTGCAATACCAGCATGCCATACATTAATGTTGGCAAAAACTTGGCATCCAGGACACAGCAGATTGCTATTAAATCAGGTTCTGCCATGTATTTCAGCAGTTTTCAGAAACTGATATTAAGGGACTTTGGCACTCCTTTCAATGTTAAGAGATGTACTTGGTGAGAACCTCGCTAATTAAAATTAAATTCCAGGTACTCATGCTTGACACTTGTTCTAATTTCACCTGTTCTTAGTGAAACCTGGCCTTATTAATGATTTTGTTTCCGCAAACCATGTTTGGGGATTTTGATTAATTAATCAAGATCTTATATTCATTACAAAATATGGCCCGTATTTCCAGGGTTCGTTCCATACATACAGCTGTATGGTTGAATAAGATCATGTCATCTGCACACTGTATACACTGTAAATGGTTACCTGCAAGCTTGGGCGGAATGCCCTTACTTTGGCAAGGGCACTATTTATATCTATAACACACTAGGAGGAGGAGTGAAAAGTGATGAAAAGGTGGCATGCTCTGTGTAAAAATGCTGGCCTCACTCACAAATTTGTGACATGCTTCATCATTGGGCTTGCTTACAATACACCCCTGCGCAGACCCACGCCTGGGGTGGAGCAAAAGGGAGGGGAAGACAATACACACATGACAAAAGAAATTATATCTCAATATGCTTTGGGATCACCAAAAGAAAAGTGCAGTAAAGGTATAAAACTAACTTGGTTGTGTCTCTGTGCAACAATGTATTCCTAGACTCACCGTCTAGGTCTAAAAACGTGAAGTATGGTGGTGATAGGAGAAATTTTAAGCGTCCCTTCACCTCTCCTTACTGCCAAGATGTCGACATGTTTCAGCCGTGCTAAAAGTGCCCACAGAGTTGGGTCACACCATCAAAATAAAAGCTAGTTTTTATCGCCCGTGTTTGAGTCAACACACTGAACAAATAGGAACCAGTACACGCAAGGGTCCTTATCGGTTTTCTACTCCAATCATGCCATATGAAAAGCACCTTGTATTGCATGAGGCACATCAGCACAATGACAAGTCTATAGGAACTACCCACTTCCAACCCTGTACATTCAATGAACAATTAATTTTCACAATGTGTTTTAAACTTCTTGCGCCGCTGAAATGTGACTGAACGGGGAAGGGGTTTTATATAGTAAATCTGGGTCAGCTCCTGTAGGTAAAACACATAGCTAGATTCAGAGTGTTTTAATAAAGCTTCCACATTTTGAATTCAACATCATGCCATACCACAAGCTCTATTTTGATGGCTTCATTGCCACCGCTTTATCTACGGCATAGTTTGCAGGAAATAGTTCTGGGAAATCCTATTTTTAGGCAAAATCAGGAAATACACTAATTTGGTAGAAATTGTTAGTCTTTCCTTTCGCTCGTAACTACAGGCTATGCGCAGGTCTCCTAGCAATGTAGGGATGATGCTATGAGTCAGGATCACATGACGTGGCCTCTTGAACGCACGTCACGTGACCGGAAACATTCTCTATGAGAGGAGCGAGCAATCCTGAACCTCGCCACCTTCACGCCGATGTTGGGGAAACAGTCCAAGGCAGAGTACCACCCTTGACAAAGTAAGGAGATGGGCGGGGGGTAACTCCGCAGTGTGGTGTAGCGGTCTAGTCTGTGGACGCACACGGGGTGTGACGTCACCGGACATCCGGGGAGCGGCCATTTTATCGGCATTAGAGCGCCGATACTGAAACGATACGGAGCTCCACTCCGGCGCTCCTGTGTGCAAGTCATCCTAATAAAATAAGCATTGTACCACTCAAGAGGTGTCTGCCTAATCCTTCCATCAGGTTCACGTGTGAGTAATCGGCAATCCTACAATGGTGACGAGGAGGTGAGGCGGCACCACGTGCTCCTTCCTAGCCCACGTGCAGAGCAGCAGTCGGCAGAATACCCTCGTGGAGGCACACAGGAGAGCGCGGCAGAGGGCGGAGACGCACCGTGCATCACTAGCAGGGGATAAAGGAACAGGGCTCCCAGCTCCGATAAAGTTGAAGGGTTTCGGGGTTAATCTCCACGCAGGGTACAGCAGGGACAGCGCGCCCACCCTCCTGCCCCGGAGAGAGGAGTAGTGTCCCGCACCCTGGAGGAGGCCAGTGGAGACCCCACGGGGAGCGGAGAGTCCAGCCAGGACGACGAAGCGAGGGGCGGGCACGCCCAAGCTGTGAGGACACCCAACAATTCCACCCCTAGAAGGTGACGCGCCAGAGGCGGCGGAACGATGAGCTCGCAGACATTCTCGCTGACGAACCCGGTGCCCTTCCTAACCAAAGTCGGGGAACCCGAGATGCCATGGGAGGACTGGAAAAGGTACTTTCTAAATTACCTCTCGGCGCTCGAAGAAGAAGGCGAGGCAGAATTCTCGAGCGCACGACGGAAGAAAATTCTTCTCCACCATTTGGGACCTGCGGGGCAAAGAGTGTACGACGACCTGGTGAAAGAGGTGAGACCAGCAACGGACGATAATGTGTTCAAACATGCATTAGATGATCTGGACGCCCACTACCGCCCGGCAGTGTGCACAGCGATCGACAGGTATAACTTCTACCATAGGAAGCAAAACAAAGGGGAAACGGTCGATGAATACGTGGCGGCTCTACAGAAATTAGCCCTTACATGCAAATTCGGAACCCTACAAGAAGAACTGATACGAGACCAGATCATCATGCACACGGTGAATTCCTCCATCCAAGTGAAGCTGTGGGCGAATGGTGACGCACCATTGAAGACAGTTGTGGCCTTAGTAAAGAAGGCAGAATTGACCAGGAGATGCGCTGAAGCGGCCAAACGCGAAAGTCAGCCTGAACAAGCGGTGTGCAAAGTGGAGGATCGGAAAGCTAGAGACAGCAATCAACCAGCAGGACAGCAAGGAACTCAGAACTACAAAAGGTACAACGCCAGGACTACCAGACCACAAGGACAACGGCAGTGGAGTAAGACTGCCTGCTACAGATGCGGCAGTGGTACGCATACCGCTAGCGACAATGGCTGCCCGGCGTTCGGAGCCAAGTGCGCATACTGTGGATTGATAGGACACTACGAGAAGGTGTGCCGCAGGAAGACCCAGAGGCAGGAAGTGAAGTACGTGGTGCACGAAACACGCAAGGAAGATGATGAGGAGAACGAAGATGAGGAAGACAAGATCTTGATAGTGGAAGAACAAATACTGGGCATAGAGAGTTCAGCAGATAAGAAACCCAGATGAGAAATGGCTATTGGCGGAGTGAGTGTTACCATGGTAGCGGACTCAGGGTCGCCTTACACAATCATACAAAGGAAAATATGGGAAGAAGATTTTGCTACAAGGACGGAACACCACCTGAGGCCCACGGACATCCACCCAGTGACGTTCACTGGGGAGCCCATACCCATGGTAGGGTTTTGTCCTTTACTCTTTGAGTTCAGGGGCAGAACGTGTGATGGAAAATTGTACGTGGCAGAAAAGGGACCCTCTGTATTGGGCTGGAAGGACCAGGGAGCTTTGGGGATGAAACTGAACCCAGGTGGACACACGCTAATTCTCATGACCGAGGACGGACCTGAGTATGAAGCGCAGCGTTGGAGAGAAGAATTCCCAGAAGTCTTCAAGGACTCCATTGGTCGCATGGCTAAGTTCACTCATAGAATCCATCTGAGAGAGGGGGCCCATCCGGTGTCCCACAAAGTACGCAACATCCCATTCCAGACCCGGACTGCGGTACAGGAAGAGCTGCAGAGACTGGAGGACAATGGGGTGATAGAAGCAATCGACAACGCGGAATGGTTGGCGCCGTTAGTGGTAGCGCAGAAGCCCAACGTGAAGGTGAGGTTGTGTGTTGATCTAAGGGAGCTTAATAAGAACATTCTGGTGGACAAAGTCCCACTTCCCCGCATCAATGAAATGTTGGCCAAGACCCAAGGGGCACAATGGTTCTCTACCATAGACTTGACGTCGGCCTACCATCAGATTGCCTTACACCGATCCTGCAACCATCTTACGTCATTTATCACTCCGTTTGGGTGCTACAAGTTCCTGAGGATGCCGTTCGGACTTGCCTCAGCGGCGGCAGTCTTCCAAAAACTGATGCACAAGCTGTTCCACAAGAAAACAGGCATACAATACTTCCAGGACGACATATTGGTAATGGGGACTTCCAAAGCGGATCACAACAGGAAGTTGGGGGAAGTGTTAACCGTGTTAAGGCAGAATGGACTCACAGCCCAATGGGACAAGTGCAAGTTCGGCATGAACAAAGTCACTTACTTAGGGCACGAGATAAGCAAACACGGCATTGAACCCAAAGCGTCCAACGTTGCGGCCATAAAGGAGGCCCCTACGCCCACGAACAAGGAAGATGTCCGGACCTTCTTGGGGATGGCGGAGTTTTACAGCAAGTTTGTACCTCACTTTGCCTCCAAAACCCACCACATGAGGGCACTTCTGAAAGAGAAATCTACTTTCCGATGGACGGAAGAGCAACAACAGGAATTTGAGGACATGAAAAGATACATCAGCGAGGCAGTGCCTCTTCATGGATTTGACCCCAATGCGCAAACTGTGCTGACCACGGACACTAGTGATCGAGGATTAGGACTACAGAAGGAGTGACCAACACGATAAGTTTTGCGTCCCGATTGTTGGCTCCCAATGAGAGTAAATTTAGTGTAATCGAGAAGGAAATGCTAGCAGCGGTGTGGGCAAAGGAGAAATTCCGGCAGTTCCTGTGGGATGGAAGATTCTTGTTGCGCACGGACCACAAGCCGCTAGTGAAAATTCTCACGTCCTGTGGGCACAAACATGCCACGCCACGAATCGCCAAGATGACGCTGAGACTCCTAGATTATGTATATGACGTGGAGTATCTGCCTGGACACAAGAACAAAGTAGCTGACTTCCTAAGGAAGTCAAGGCGGTCCAGGATGAAGGAGGATGGGAGGACTACACGGTGGCGTTCACAGGAGATCATGAAAGAGCCATAAGTGGACAGGAATTGGAGACGGAATATGAAAAGGATGAGAAATTAAGAGCAGTTAAAGTGTACGTAACCAAGGGATGGCCGGAAAAGAGGTTACTAGAGGAAGAATTGAAGCAGTATTGGGAAGTCTGGGAAGAGTTGTCGGTAGGGGACAACCCGTGGTTCTTGCTGCGAGGCAGTAAAGTAATCTCTCCGTCCACATTGAGGCAACGCATTGTGTCCATCGCACATGAAGGCCACTTGGGAATAGTGAAAACTAAAGGGAGAGCGAAGGAAGACTACTGGTGGCTGGGGATGGACATTGCAGTGGAAAGCCATGTGAGGGCATGCGAGCAATGCTGCAATGCGGACAAGACTCAAAAAGTGTTACGTCCGCCCTTGGAGCGATATGAGTGTCCAGAGAATCCCTGGGAGGAAGTTTCCATCGACATCCTGGGACCGATACAGGACATGAATGACGTCCAGAAATACATCACCGTCGTAATAGACCGTTACTCCAAGTGGCCGGAGGTCCGTGTGGCGGATAATGCGGAAACTGAAACAATACTAGAATTTCTGACAGACGTTTTTATAAGAGAGGGAATCCCCAAAGGGATTCTTAGTGACAATGGCCCGCAATTCACGTCAAACAAGTGGGAAACCTTCATGGACAGGAATGGCATCACAGTCCGTCATATGCCGGTCTATCACCCAGCGGGAAACGGAGCGGCGGAAAGGTTCAACCGGGTAATCATGGGGTCAGTGCAGGCAGCTATCAGCCAAGGCGCAAATTGGGAAAAGGAGTTGAAACGGTTGCTGTGGGCATACCGGATAACACCCACCTCCACGGGATACAGTCCGTTCCGGGTGCTGAGAGGGAGAGAGCCCTTCACGAAAGATAACGTGGCATGGAAACGTCTCACGGTGCAAAGTCACTGGTCCCCAGCGGTAGTACGCAAGAACCTGGAAAGGGCACAGACTGTATACACGGAATATTACGACAAGAGGCACAACACCAAAGAAGTGGCACTCGAAAAGGGCGAATGGGTAAGAATCAAACTGCCCACACAAAGGAGGAAAGGAGACAGTAAGTTCACTTCCCCGTTCCAAGTAGTGGAACCATACTCCAGGTCGGCCCTCCTCAGCGACGGGAAGATATGGTCCCAAGACCGAATGGCGAGATGTTCCCCTACCGAAGGAAGGTGGACAAGTGCAGGGTCGGGTGATGCTGGAGCAGCTAGTGCCAAGCGGGACCTGCAGAAGGAGCGAGAGTGTCCCAAGGAAGGTGAAGGCAGTCCCCAGTCGGGAAGTGGGCGCAGAGGGAGAGAGGAAACTACAGGACAAGCATCCACCGGCCTGGTAGGGACTGAGAAGGAGGAGAGGACAGATGCAGGATTAAAGGGTGAAGAAGAAACTCCCTGTCTGGATGGGGTCACCACCACCCCAAAAACTGGGGAGAGCAGTAAGTGGACACGGTGTGGAAGAAGAGTCATGTTGCCCAGGAGATTCGGGGAGTTCAGTATGGAAAAAATTGTAAATTTGATACTTGTATAGCGCACTACTCACCCGCAAGGGTCTCAAGGCACTTGTACGAATACCGCTGTGGAACCCATCCTGGCTTTCCCTGTGAGGCGTCCACTCTTGGGCACCCCCAAGGTGGAGGCCAGGCATCCTTAGCGTTGTGGGGGCCGTTGTGGAGATTAAGCAAGCTATTGCCCAGAGTTGCAGAGTGGGACTCCATGATTGGAATGGCACCGAGGCGAGAATTATCAGGTCCGTGGAATTGTTTGAGCCCAAGACCCGCCGAGGCAGGGAATTGAACCCTGGTCCCGGGCTAGACCTCTGCATCAGGGTCTGCCGCTCTAATCATTGAGCCACACTTCTCTTGGACAACAAGTAAGACTGTTCTAGTTATGGGGAGTTGTTATGTTGTTAGTTGTTATAAAGGGAGAGATGCGGTGTAGCGGTCTAGTCTGTGGACGCACACGGGGTGTGACGTCACCGGACATCCGGGGAGCGGCCATTTTATTCGCATTAGAGCGCCGATTCTGAAACGATACGGAGCTCTGCTCCGGCGCTCCTGTGTGCAAGTCATCCTAATAAAATAAGCATTGTACCACGCAAGAGGTGTCTGCCTAATCCTTCCATCAGGTTCACGTGTGAGTAATCGGCAATCCTACACGCAGGACGGGGCTACGCAATGGGAAATCCCCGATGAGCAGACATAAAAAGCATAAAAACAAGAAATCGCAGGTCTACGGAGGGTTTACTTACTCGGGTTATCAGTTATCACTGCTCACAGGCACTACGAGGGGTATTTGCTAGTCTGACCTAGATGTTGATGAGCATAAGAGACGCACCACAGCCCCTGTGTGTAGCCTGTGAATTATATGAGGGCTATCTTACAATCAAAGGATGCCTCGCAAAGACATTGATCTCGATTGTTTTAAAAGGGTTCCAACCAAATGTGCCATGCTGAACACCACGATGTCGCGCTTATCATCACAAGAGTACCTGTTACTATTTAACCTCATCTATGTCTTCATTTGTCTCCTCAGAGTTTGACTACAGGGGGTCTCTCCCATTAATTCACCATTTTAAGCATTTCTTTTAATGCAACTCGGTGAGTTGTTTTTCCGCTGCGCAGCATGTGTATGCGCAAAAATGGTACAGCCAATGTTGGTTCTACTAAGTACGATTCTCTGAGTATGTCTATAGATATATTTTACTACTACTATATGGCACGTTCAAAACTTTTTGGACGTATTGCTATTCACAAATAACCGATTGGGTTATGGAATATACCTTGGTGGTATTGTAGAAGGTTTGCATGTTGAATACGATGAGAGGTCATCACAAATGTCTGAACATAATCACACATGAGCTACTTCAGCACTTTTAATCCCACGCCTATTTTTCTGTGCTTTCCCCTACAGATAACTGAATGTACCTTACTTAGGGGATACCCTTGACTTGGAAATTACAGGTTCCAAATATAATCTACTTGGTACGGAGGGTAAATATAATACTTGGGATCCGATTGGTCCAGAAGAATGCCAGTGTGACCCAACACTGTGGGCACTTTTAACACGGCTTAAACATGTTGACATTTTGGCAGTAGGAAGGGGTGAAGCAATAGGTTTTTAGACCTAGACGGTGGGTATGGGAATAAATTGTTGCACAGAGACACCACCAAGCTTGTTTTATACCTTTACTGCACTTTTCCTTCGGTGATCGCAAAGCATATTGAGATATAATTTCTTTTTCATGTGTGTATTGTCTTAACCTCCCTTTTGCTCCACCGCAGGCGTTGGTCTGCGCAGGGGTGTATTGTAAGCAAGCCCAATGATGAAGCATTTCACAATTTAGTGAGTGACGGCTGTATTTTTACACAGTGCATGTGCCACCTTTTCATCACTTTTCACTCCTCCTCCTAGTGTGTTATAGTTATGTGATAGGGGAGGCCGTAGTAGAGATATTTAGGGCCATATGTAGGTGGACTAATTCCAGTCGGTAACGGCCGAAAATCGGTACATTTCCCGTTACCGACCGGTATTTAGCCCTTTGCGATGTAGGAGGCTGGATTTAAGGATTCGGTAATTTACCGATTCGTTATTTTAAGGAATCGGTAAATTACCGATTCCTTAAATCCTATGTAGGAAGCACTCAAGTGAGTGCATTTTTGGATTAAAGATTAAGGATTCGTTATTTACCACCAACTACAAGTTGGTGGTAAATACCGAATACCTTCCCAAAAGCAATTTCGTGCTTTGTTAAAAGTGCCATGTGGCAGACATACATGTATGTGCGCCACATGTGCACACATGCACGATTCAATGTGACACCCTGCCACCCTTGAATATGCTCCCCCTATTACCGATTCGGTATTTACCGAATCGGTAATAGTGAATGGCTTCCCATTCATGCCTATGGGCCTCCAGTCTGCACCTGGCGCATGGTATCAATTGACATATCACACCATGGACAAGTAATGTATGTACCCCCACATCATGTCATGATGCACAGTACTGTGCAGACATACAATGTGAGAACTAGTAAACTGTGTGGTGCATAACCTGTAAATAAGATACATCTAACACCAAGCTTGAGGGGTGCACGTCAATGCCCATTTCCCCTCTGTCCCACAGGCGACAAAGAACTGGCAGTACAGGATGACAACACCAACCTGCAGAGCTAGTCTCCAACCCCGGAACATGGACTCTCTGATGATTACTCCCTGGATTTCGAGGATGAGGAGCAAGAAGCTGGCCCATCAGGCATGCCAGGGTGCAACAGGTCCCAGGACCCCACCGCCACCTCATAGCAACAGCAATTATGCTGACTCCTGCTGTAACGACCTGTGCGGCCTCCACCACCACCACCACCACCAATGCTGCCTGCAACATTCTGCCTGCCTCAGAGGATGACCGCCCACCCCACCAACTGAGGAGGGCAGGGAGAGTAGGCGGGTGCGTAGAGTGATGACGCCACAAGTCCATGACAGCAGGGCAGGTGGGAGGGCAAGTGGGACTCAAACACAACCGGACACAGGGACCGAAGCCCTGGCCAACATCGCCAGAGTCCTTGGGGCCTATGAACGAGCCCAGGGACAAACAGGCCAGGCTCGGGAAGATTCCCGTGAGCTCCACCTGCTGCTGAGGTCCATAGACACCCAATGGGCCAAATCGTGGACCTCTTGGGCCAGCTCGTGGCGGTTCTGAGAGACAGGTCTGCGGCCCAAACAACAGCTCCACCTCCCTCCAGTGACCCGCAGGATGACAGTTCCCCAACCTCCCCTAGGGCCACACAGAGGGGGAGTCCTCAGACCCCACTGAGGCCGCAGCAGAGGCCCTCCCTGCCAAACGATCAAGGGGCCATCCAAAGAAATCCCAGGGAGGATCCTGTGGCACAGCACCAGCCAAACGCCAGTCAAGGAGCCAGCCATGATGGCACCCTTCTTCACTATTGATTGACTTTGTTGACTGTCCTTCCCCACACTGCCAGGTTAATGGCATCCGTCTGTTGGACTGGGTCACCACATCAATGTGGTGACTACTCGATTGCCTCATCTTCCATCACTGACAACTCATTGATTTCCTATTCACCTTTTTGTAAAAATTCAGTGTCACATGTATCCATTGAAATAAACACTCCTTACACACCTATGTTTTCGTGTCTGCTCTATGTTTATATGAAAATTAAAGTTGTGCTGTTCCTGAATGATCTAGAAATCAGCAATATACAAAGGACAGTAGGCTACAGAGTCAAGGAGATGGGAATCCATTTCTTTGGAATGTAATGCCCTCACACACCCAGTTGGGTGTCATGCTTCATCATCGGGCTGCTCCTCGTCTGGCCGGCGCTGCAATGCCTGACGGGCTCCCGATGAGGGGCACTTTGGCTGAGATCTTTTTCCAAATAGCCGTTTGATGTTGTGGGGGTGAAAAATGTAGTGAGTGTAGATGAATAAATGGTGTGTGATGTTTATGTGAGTTAAAACAAGGTTGGGAGTACCAGCAAAAATAACTTTAATTGTGGGGTCTCCTACCCTGATTAAAATAAAGAGGAAAGGCGCAATGCTAAGTTAATGTCTTAGGTGTGGCTCTCTTCCGTGTGGTTGGTCCACACGTTTCTTCGCAATTCTACAAGTCTAGAGGCGATTCGTGTAGGACCTAAAGTTAAAAAAACTATCTACACTAAGGTGGAATGGAAAACAATAATGAATTATTGTTTAGGATTTAAGCCACCATGACTTACACTGTCTAATGGCTGGCAGTACTGCTTCTACCCTAATTGGGATATACTAGTGCTTCATCAATCCCCGGCAGGTCAAGATATGAGGAACTTCCCCATATAGTTTGCGTAGTACGCAATGTGTCCAAGGACCTACCCACTTCTGCCAGATCCATGTTTATCACAGGATGTACAATGTTGACCATGATTACAATGTACCAGGAGTACGGATTAGCAGCCAGCACAGAGCCAACAACAGGCAGCAGTCACAAAGCTATCCATGGCCTTTTCACCAACAACAACATCAGCAGACAATGGCACCGTTGTACGTTTTCACTCACCTTCAGGGGAAGTAGCAATTGATGAGGTGTTGACGCAGGTCGACACCTTTCTCCTCTTTTCTATCCTCGTCACTGGACATGTGTGGATTTGCAGGCGGGGCCGTCGGCTGCTCATCAGCGTCCAGGAGCAGGGGGATATCGTTGCGCAAGGCCAGGTTGTGAAGCATGCAGCATGCAACTACAATCTAACACATCTTTTTGGGCGAGTACATCAGTGCATAAACTGTGGCAGAGGACAGCATGTCACACATACAGCACGCTACTTGACTCATCCACAATCTATGCACGCTCCGGAAACAGATTTGACATCAGCTGTGGCACAATGCTGTTATGCAGGATGTACGAGTCATGAGCAGAGCCGGGAAATTTGGCACAGACGTGTGTGATAATCATATCCGCCTGGCACACCACTTGCACATTGATGGAATGGAAATGTTTCCTATTCCTTCAGATGTGCTCACGTACCTGTGGTGGAACCAGGCCAACATGTGTGCAGTCAATGGCACCAACAACATTAGAGATGTGCCCAAGGGCATAAAAATCACCCTTCACACCTGCCAATTCATGCCTCCTGGGGAAATGGATGTATCTGTCCTTGTAGGTTATCATAGCGGACAGGACATCACGTAGCACCATGCTGAACATAGGTTACAACATCCCACCTGCGGTGGACACCGTGTACTGGAATGAACCAGTAGCAAAGAAATGCAGGGCCGCCATCACTTTACACGTTGGTGTCAAAGCAGTCGGATACGTTCTGCGAGGCCGCAGGTAGGGCTCCAACAGAGCATATAGGTCTTGTAGCATGTGTCGATCTCACGGAATTTCCATATGACGTCCTCATCCTCCATGTCCACCAGCACTGTGAAGGGACGATGCATATTTGGTCGCCTCCTAGGTGAGATGAAAGGGGACACATGTCATTGCAATCCACCATGAGCTGTGTCCAACATCTTACGTTTTGACTGACACAACGCCAACAATGACTGGCATCATAGTTCAGCTTGCATCACAACTTACATGTAGGGACACCTTCAGCTACACTGGTCGTAAACCTGTCCACTTTTCACACAGTGAGTACCTCCAAAACAAAATCTGACTATGTGAATGTCCAAAGGTATATGTCCTCATCTGGCGTAACCAGCCCTGACAGTAGTTCATACAGCATATGTGTTAAACAGCAACACTACTGGCTCCTACCTAGCTGCTGTACCTGGAATGGAATGGAAAGGCATTTGTAGAGCGCATGGCTACCCGGGAGTGTCCCAGCGCTAAGAACCGACACGGAGGAGGCAGAAGAGCTAGGGAAATAGAAAGGTCTTCAGTTGTTTACGGAAAGCCAGATGATTGGGGACCGTACCTGCCTCACGTAAGTCGAACAGGGCACACATCAACAACACAATGAGCACAGTCTGTGCATTAAGATCAAGTATGTACATGAGCAAAGCAAACTACACAGTGAAATATGCACATTGTGTAGTCAGACATTCATCACTGTGTGTTGCTTAGCCATATCACACATTAACATGTGTACCTATTGGAGAGTCCATCACAACACTGATCTCTGTACATGCCCAACAATATCACAAGTGATACGTGAGGAAGTACATGCCAATGTGTTCAATCATGTGCACAAACATGGCATGTGTAGTCAGAAGTGGGCTTAATGTTACATTGGCATTGTGTGTACTATCTTGTGCCATGAATCAGGTGTCTACTGTGCACTGTTGAGAACTGGCCATTGCCATTGACACAGCATGATGTGTCCATAGGTGCTGTCAATGTGCCCCGCCACCCAAACCACGGCCATTGGCACCAATGGATAGCAGCCATATCGCGGAAGCGACCGCCTGGCCCCTGCGCTGTTTCACCGCCAATGCCCATGCCCTTACAGCCCATGGGAACCGCAATCAGGGTAGTGATATACACATTGGGAAATGGCAGTTGGCATTCTCCTCCACCCAAACCACGGTCATTGGCACCAATGGATAGCAGCTATATCTCGGAAGCAACCGCCTGGCCCCTGAGGTGTGTCACCGCCAATGCCCATGCCCTTACAGCCCATAGGAACCACAATTGCGGTAGTGATATACATATTGGGTAATGGCGGTTGGCATGCTCCGCCACCCAAACCACCGTCATTGGCACCAATGGATAGCAGCCATATCGCGGAAGAAACCACCTGGCCCCTGCGGTGTGTCACCGCCAATGCCCAAGCCCAAGCCCTTACAGCCAATGTGAACCGCAATCGCGGTAGCCTAATGCAATTTTGAAAATCACGGTAAGCGTGCTCCGCCACCGCGGGGCCAGTCATTGGATGCATTTGAAAGAAGTGGACCTGGAACACCAATTGCAGCAGCTTAGAATCATTGAATCTATTCCAGGGGGCTATACATGTGTGGGTCAGAGCCTCACATTTCCACTGCTTCCTGACACTGCTGCCTGACACTCTTCACCACCAGCTGCTGCTGCTCCTGTCTCCTGGACCCAGATACTGCTGCCTGACACTCCTCACTGCCAACTGCTGCTGCTCCTGTCTCCTGGACCCAGACACTGCTGCCTGACACTCCTCACCACCAACTGCTGCTGCTCTTGTCCCCTGGACCCAGTGATGGTGAGGACTGGGAACATTAGGGCCCGTCCCTTCACCACAGAGGAGCTGGAGGTCCTGGTGGATGAGGTGCTCACACAATATGGGAGGCTATATGGTGCTCCAGATGTCATGGTAAGTGTTTCAGAGTGGAAGTGAGAGTGCAGGGAGTGCACACATGAAGTTAATCTGCTGCAGTATGTGCCTGAGAGTGTGGCTTTGTGTGATACACTGCCTAGCATGCTGACTTCGGGGGAAAGGGGTTTGTAGCCTCTTTTATACATTTCCCTGGCTGCATATCAGGATGGGAGGGACATGCAGTGTTTTTTGCAGCCATACAGTGACACTGCAAGTTTGGTAAGCTTGAGTCATGACAGAAATTGCCTGTGCTAATGGACGTGTGGGTCCATGAGGTTGTTCACAGGCTCATCTGTGACATTACCAAGAGTTTCTGTCCAGAGGGTACTGATGGAAGTGTGTCTGACTTAATATTGCCACCATGGATATGTCAGCATTATGCACAAGTGTAAAAAGCCAGAGGGTGACACTCTTGGTGGAAATTCATCTGTGACACAGCAGATTGTTGTACTTTTGAAACGTCCCCCTTCCATTTTCATGATTATGTGTACTGACTCGCATGTTTAGGCACTGTTTGCCCTCTCATATTGTCCCTGCATGTGACATTTCTGATGCCCCACGTTAAACCTCAGTGTGAGCCACCCTGATGTAATGGCCCTTGACGTTGCATTCTGAGTTGTGGCCTAATGGCATCGGCTGCATTGGGGAAGTCAGGGACAACCCATGACAGTGAACGGCAGTGTGCCTCATCTGAGTGTGCTTTCATCAATGTGTGCAGTGCCTGACCTCAAAATTGTGAGGACTATACATCTGACACCAATGTGCAACTGTAGTTGTGCCCCAAAGTACGACATGGTGGATGGCATGAGCTCATGGCCATTGCAAACTGATATTTTGGAATCTGTATCTGGTGTTGTCCCCTTATGGTGACTCCATATGTGACTGTGACAACATGCTGGAAGGTACATCTTTTCTACCCACAGGGACCTAGGTATGCTCAGAGTGATCCGTATCTCTGGTTATACAGAGGCACGGGCAAGCTATTTGGCTGTGTGGGCATCACATGGGTCAATTATGCCAAGTTTGCATGATACCAAGCAATTTTTGACTTTGTAATTAAGGTTGCACAATGTGACTGCAGAGGGTGGTGTGCAACATAGGGGTATCATCATCTTGTTTTTTGCTTTGCTTGCATATGATGGTTGTGTAAATAGCACTAAACTGAACCTATGTCTCTGTCTCTTGCAGCATCTACCGTGAGCACAGAAGGACAGGGGACGGACACCAGTGGTGAGGCATCAGGCACGACTGCTACACATGAGTACACTGACACTGATGTGACCAATGCCTCGGAGGGGGACAGGAGTCTGCTTGAGGAATCACAGCCATAGACACCAACCTCAACGTCATCTGATGCCAGCTGTGACTCCTCTATGTTGGCGGGCACAGGGAGCGGGAACTCTGCCTCCTCTTCCACCACACAGCGTCCAGTGCCCACCCTCCCAGCTACTTCCACTAGTGCTGCACGTGCTTGCACCACGAAGAAGGGAAGAGTGTCCTTCCCCCCAGGCACCTCTGCCCCTGCCCCGGTCTCCCCTGTTGCCCTCAGTGTTGAGGCTGTGGACCTTTTGCACCAGCTGTGTATGGGTCAGACAACTCTCCTGAATGCCTTCCTAGATCATGACAAGAAGTTGGCACAGGTAGTTGCCTTCATGGATGGCATTCATTCAGACGTTGGTGGGCTACACTGGACTGGCCAGTCGTCCTCACAGTGACAGCAGCCATTCAGCTGTCACAGGCTCAGAGTCCAGCTCCAGTCCCTTTGGCCACCCCCCTGCCAGTGGCTACATCTGACGAGAGTGACCACACACCACAGACCTCAGGCTCAAGATACACCACACGCATCACACAACATCAGCACCCCAAGAGGGCCATAGTGCAGACAATATCCCCCAAACAAACCAAAGTCACCCCAGAGCGCAAAGGCAAAAGCCCTTCAGGTGACACTCAGGGGCATCAAGCCAAGAAGCAGGCCGCAGGCTCACATGCCTCAAAAGCATCACCATCCAAGGACACTCCCGTCCCAAAAGCGTCTCCCAAAGAAAAGCAGACAGGTGCCGTGCCTGCTGTGAAGCTGGTGCCTGCAAGAGTCCACAGAAAAAGCCCTGTAAGGCAGATTCACCCACAACCTCAACTCCCAACCACACCCCTGTGAAGCAGGGAAAGGAGGGCACTGTAGGGGGTTCACCTGGTCAACCGGGGAAAGAGGGGAAAAGGCAAGGCCAGGCCAAGCGTACCGCCGGATCCAGCAGGTCCCCAGAGGGAGGGCCACCGGCTGCACCTGATGCAGCTTTGGTGGAGAGTGTGCCTGTTGTGCCTGCCCCACCTCCTACTCCTACCAAGACCAAAATTCCATATCAAGTCCTCAAGAAGTGGAAAGGCACCCCTCCACATTCTCCCACCCACACTGTGTCTCATGGCAGCATGTCTTTGCCTCCACGTGCCACAACACCACCCGGTCCAAGCAGCCCTCCAGCTCCCAAAGACATTGATGCCTCTACCTCAGCTGGTCCTCTGTCTCCCAGGTCCAATCCTCCAACTGGCCCCTACACTCAGCCACCTCCAAGTCCGACTGACAGCCAAGTCTGAGGCAAAGTCCCCCTCACATGCCTGTCTTTCCCAAAGCGGTGCCTGGACTGCCCATTGTTATCCCCCTAGCTGTGTTGCTGACCGTGGCAGTTTACAGTCTCACCAATTCCCTGTGCAGGGTCTCATGCACACATGTGCCTACTTTGAAGTATGGACTGGCCACTGGCCTTGCTGTTTATTACCGTGTTTGCCCATTCCCTGTGCAGGTTCTCGTGTGCCTACTTTGCACTTTGTAATGGCCACTGGCCTTGTTGTTTATTACTGTGTTTGCACTTTCCCTGTGCAGCTTCTCATGCACACATGTGCCCACTTCGAACTGTGGACTGGCCACTGGTCTTGCTCTTGTTTACTTTTGATGCCTATCTGTGTAATATGTAATAAAGACAGTTACTCCTGCTGTCTGCTTTGTCAGTGTCCTTGCTAAATAAAATGTTTTCTGTATGGGTATGGATTGATGTGAAACATGCTCTGTATGCCACTTTAACATTGCCAATGGCTTGTTTCACTTTTTCAAGTGGCAGAGGTGACAGGCACTTCAGTTCTTCTTGACTCTAAGGCTTGGGGGTGCAAATATGGTTGTTTGTGATGACCTACTGTTATCCTAATCATTCTATGGTCAGGTTTGCTAAATTGTACACGTCATGTTTGGATGCACTGCCAGCACAGAGGGGGATTCTATCCACAGGATTGCAGGCAGGCTGGCCTGGGTCCATCATGTCTGTGTGATCTTTCTTGATGTGTGAACAGCAGTGTTGGTGTATGGTCATCTTGTGATGGCCTGTCTTCCTAGTCACATGGGTACATTTAAATGTGTGCACTTGGGTGGTCATGAAGTGCAGTGTGAAGGGGTGACTTGGTCAGTAGTGTTGATGTGTGTGTGTCCCTGCAATGGCAACTGCATGTGTCACCCAGGAGCTGAGTGCCTGTTAGTTTGATTTGTCTGCCCTGTGCTTGTGATTGTGTGCACATGGGAGTTGTAGGTTGTGCACTGTGCAGTGTGTTGGTGTGTCCTTGAACTCCTGGGGGACACCTACTTGTTGTTGCTGCCAGTTGTGAGTATGCAGAGTGTGTGACTGCCAAGTCTGTGTTGTGTTTTTTTGATCAGCCTTGTGTATTGTTACTGTTTGTCCTCACTGTACAGACCTACTCAGCCACACTGACAGTGTGGGTGAGTTTTCACATGCATTACGGTCACTCAAGCCATTTTTAGGTCAAGTATGGTATGTGGAATGTGGAGTTATACCATCCTCTATCTGTGCTTCTGATGCCTACCCATTGTGAGTGACTCCTCCATGTATTTGTGAATTGTACACTCCTGACCTGTTCACTACGGACGTACACACCACTTCACTCTCATGTCACCTATCTCCTTGGGTTGCCAGTGTGTGTGCCTCCCCACCACTTCATTTGTCACACTATGTTTTGTGGTGCTGATCTGTGCACAGGACCAATGTGCCACTCAGGACAGTTTCCCAATTAGTTAGGTGTGATTTTCTTGTACTTGTTTGCAGTCATGGTTGCTCATGTGCAGTGCAACTGTATGTGCTGCACAGTCCTCTGGTCATATTGTTTGTACCTGGGTTCCCCTAAGTTGTGCATCTGTGAGTGTTGGGTTAGCTGTATGTGTGTTTGCTGAGGTACTGCTAACCTTCCTGAGTGTGATGGTGTCTGTGTGCTGTGCTGATTTATGTTGTGGGATGTTGTGGGAGTTCATGTTGTGGCACTGAGATGTGTGTGCTACTGATTTGGTTGGTGTGGACACACTGCTTGTGAATGCAGAGCTGTGAGCGTATGTTGCCTTGTACTTGCCTGGTGTGCATCCCCTGATGTCCAGATGAGTTTGCAATGTGATGGATTGACATGTGCATCTGTTGTGTTTTTGATGTGGATGTATGCAGTGTTTGGCATGTGTTGGCTCTTTCAGCTGACAGATGCTCTGTGTGTGATGTTCTATGTGCATGACATTGTGTGTGAGTTGTTTGTGCATTGTGATACATTCATATGTGTGTTCCAAGTGCAGTGTGCATTACTTGTGTGTCTGTCACATGCAGTAAGGTGGCTTCTTGTTCCTGAGCTTGTTTTGAGTGCCCCTTGGTGGTGTGTGTCCTCCTATTTGTGAGCTGTCACTTCTCAGGATTGTGCATGTGCATGCATGTGGTACACTATGACACTATGTTGACTTGATGGGTGGTATGGTATGTCTGTCTGTGTTAGCTTAGTGTCCCATTGATTCCAGTTTGTGTCCATGATTGTTTTGAGATGATGCACTTCTTGTTTGTGTTGGGGTATGGTGTCTGTGCATTGGTCCTGGGTGACAATGTTGTGTACTCGTGTTCTGTCTGGGGTCCCATTGCCTTTCCACTGTTTGGCTGGCCATATGTGGGCTTGTTGTACTTCTGTGTATGTTGTTTGTGAGGTTTGTGTTTGGCTATTGTTTTTGTGCCAGCATTGGTTCAGGCATTCCTGAGTGTGTGTGATGTTTGTGGATGCACCCCAGGGAGTGTGATTGTTTGTCAGTGTACTCACAGGACATTATTTGCACCATTCTGAGTGGTGCAGGTGTGAGGTGGGTGGAGGAGGGGTAAGTGGGAAGGATCCAACTTGTGTTTGACAGTCAGGGAGTGTGACAATGAGCCATGCGTGTTGTGCTGATGACATGCACATGTCAAGTAAGTTGATAGAGATGTGTGGCTCGTCACTGTTTGACTTTAGACACTTCCTATCATCCCTGTGCCTATGCATGGCTTGCCTTGCTGTCTCCCTGAGTTGTTGCACAGAGGTTACTATGGTTTAATATCACTGACTGTGCCAGCCATGTCTGATTTGATGGCCTAAGGGTGGTGTGAAATGATCCTTCTCTTGCATGTGGTGTACACATGCTTTGTGGCTTGCTCCATGGCTTTCCAGCACTGTCCACCTCACTTTTGGCTATCCCATGTATTCTCCTCCATTGCTGCTGACATCTGGTATGTGTATGTGGCTGTGTGTCAGTGTGGGGTGTGTCTGGGTGACTTGACAGGCACTGTGTACAGTTAAGTGGTTGTTCATATTCAGTGCGAGTGTTGTGATTTGACTCAGTTTGCACAGGAGGGGCACACAGCATGTCCCCTAATGGGTGTGGTAGGCCTAGTGTGTGAAGGGTGTTGGTGTGGCCCTATGATCGTTGTGGACTGCCCATGCCTGGTGGTGGCCCTGCCTACTACACTGTGCGCATGTTTTCCTGTGTCTTCACCGCTGCGGTGACGTGACCGGGAGATTGCATTGATTTCGCGGTTGATGGGTGACTTGAATGCGAGGGGTGATTTTGTGACAGGTAGGACATGTGTGGGTACGCTTGTGGATGTGTGCCTGTCCCCACCGGAGTGTCTGGTGTGGACAGGAACCGTATATCAGCCCAGGAGTTGTGTGTTGTGGTTGTGTGCTGAGTTGTGTGATTGCGTATCTACGGCGTTGTCCGGGACGGTGCATTACTTGCTGGTAGTGGATCACGTGCAGCACCGGAAAGGCGTGTAAAGCTGGATCCATTGTGGTCGGGACCGGGTGGAGGGGACCGGGAGTCTGGTTTGGCGCTCCGCTGTCGTGCTTCCACCGTCTCCGGTTGGGTGGTTTCTCTGCTGCGGTGTGACGGGCTGTTTGGGGCATCCTGATTTGTATGGCGGTCGGGACTTCATTCCGCACAACGGTGGGTCTCTATTGGCTCCCACCGCAGTGGTGGCGAGCGTATTTGTATGGCGGTTCACGTCGCACCGCTGTGGACAGGAAATGGGCTATGTTTGCCCATTGTAATATGGTGGGCGTGAGGACCGCTGCTGGCGTGCCAACATAATGAGCCCCCAAGTGTCAGTGTAGTGGGGAGCGTTGAGTGTTCTCGTCCTTGCACTAAAAGAGCCCAGATCACGTTGGCACGGGCTCCTTTTTTTCTTGGCCTGTAGACTTGTGGGAGACACTGCAACCATCTGAATGAAGATTATATGACCATGCTACCTGCTGGAGGTTCAGCGCTCTGAATGCTTGACTACCCATTCAATGCGTTCAATGGAAAAGTGTACCCGGCTCACCCCAGCAAGGTTCAGGAGCATGACGATGCAAGTGAGTGTGATATCCAGACCTTACCTCTGGGTGGAGAAAGATAGCAGACAAATAACCACATTTTTTAGTTTACCCCACAAGTTGAATGCCCATGTGACTACAGTGACTCTTTACTGTCACACTCACACACAATACGATGGCAGATGAGCACCAACAGCACCTAGTTCCTGCCCCATCCCAGTTAGAGTGCCAAGGACCCATGCATCGCTGACAGCATTGCATCCCTTTTGCACCCGGCAACGGATGTGCCACAATAAAGGCCATAGATTAGGTAGTTCAATAATAATTTTTGCTCCACACAAAACTGATGGCACAGTGAAGCAGTTGCTACTATTTCGGGGATAGCAGATATACTAGTTATTTGAGTATCTTCCTGCCAAAAGAAAAGACCATGACTATGAGACGCCTGTGACATCCTCAATACCTATTTGGATCCCCATTTCAACCCTGATTTTGTAAGATTTAAACTACACCAGGCCTGCCAGCGTGAATATAAGACTATAGACAGTTTCCACACCAGACTGAGGGCACTGGTGAGCACTTATGAGTTAAGCTCTGAAATCCTGTGCGTGATGAGAATTCAGAATGCAGGGGATTCCAGTTGGATGGCAGGAGTTGAGCCGCGGTGGATCAGGACCTCCTTGGGGGAGTACAATGATAAATCCTATGCAAACTTACCTGGCTGTGTCTTCATTCTTCCGGAAGAGTTTACAACATTTCTGTGGTGAAGAGTTGACACCCCCAATGAATCCACACTGAGAGGAATCTGTATCTAGTTGAATTTCCAATTTAAATTAAAAAACATTCTGTAACTGATAATATTGAGATGTTACAAACAATAATTGATAAATATGTGGTCTCGAAATCACAGGTCGTCTACTCTGTCTTTGTCGATTTCTCATCAGCATTCGACAGAGTGGACAGACCAACACTTTGGTGCAAGCTAAAAAAGTTGTGAATCCAGGATAACTTTTAACATATTATTGTGTCACTCCACTCCGAAACTTGGTGCCAAGTATTATTGGGGAAAGAGAAGGGCCTCACACCCCCAATCAAAACATCGAATGGCCTAAGACAAGGGTGTCTTTTAGCTCCTCTACTATTTTCCCTCTACTTTAGTGATCTCCCATATTGTTTTATGCAGACACCTAATTTCCCTCCGAAAATATCACTACATAAAATTCATACTTTGATGTATGCAGATGATGTGATTTTCCTTGACCTTACTCCGTTCGGCCTCCAAAGGAACTTGCATGCACATGCGTCATATGCAGAACAAAATTTTTTGGTCCCTAATATAACAAAGACAAAAATAGTTCCTTTTCGAGGAAGTAAAAGATACGTACACTATAACTGGATCTTAGGAGGACAACCGTTAGAAATGGTGAATGAATACATCTATTTAGGTCGTATTTTTTCTCAAACCTTAAAAAATCATTCCCATCTCCAGCACCTGGCCTACAAAGCTGATGTTCACGCCGGCGCGCTCCAAAGATTATACTCTTCTACTGGGCAAAGGCACTTTTCAACCCTCTTACAGGTTTTTAGGATCAAGATCCCTCCAGTTCTTTCATACGCTCTTGAGCATATTTCTATCAATCAATGGCATCCAATACAACTCAAAGAAAGCAAGATTCTTCGGAAATTAACCAAAATGTCTCAAGCTGTACCTGTGCAAGCCCTGCGCCTAGAGTTTTCTCTAACTAGTACATACGCTAGAGGAATCACTAGTATTATTCGATGGGCGTATAGCATCCTACATGCTGAACAAGGTTCTCTAAGAGCTCTACTAACACTGGACATTTTTGATGAAGGATCCTCAAAATACGTCTTTTATCGAAACTTAATGTTTGCACTGAAGTTGTCAGAATGTACAGTTGATCTTCTGAAAACCTGGACCCCGGCACATTTGAAACTCTTTTTAAAACACTTGACTCCAAGGATAAGCTACGATCTTGATTTCCAGCACTGTACAAAACTGCAATGTTATAAGATATATGCTGAGTCAATTGAATTCAAACAAAGGCAACAATATCTCTCTTTCACTTTAAGACACGCCGCCCAGCGTTGCATGATTTTACTTTGGATTGGGATCCTTCCTCTCAAATCTTTCACCTGTAAATGGACAAATAACAATAATACCAGTAGCTTATGTGTCCTCTGTAAAGGAGGAGTTCAAGATCTGATGCATATTTTGTTTGTTTGACCTAACTCCACAGTAGTCGTCGCCAGAAAGCGCTTTTTAAAACCAAGTTCAAGTTCAAAAACTTTATTTCGGAGTAACTCCATAAAAGTACATAAAATGAATATAAAACCATTTAACAACAGTAAGTAAAATGTTTAAAATTAATACAGCCACATGGCTAATACATACTAATTACATACAGTGGATCAGATTGGCATTTTTAGATATTTTTTCCGTTTGTGCCAAAAAGCCCCCAAAAATTTTGCCACTGCGAACATAATGTGCACGGCCGTTTCGCTCTTAAGAATTCTGAAGGCTTCATGGCACCTGATGAAGCCCAGGTTCCTACAGATAGGGATAATCCATTTTCTGCGTGCCTCAGTATAACCCGTGCAAAAGAATATGAAATGCAGCTCAGTTTCGTCACTTGATCTGCAAGCCGGGCAAATACTGGGTGACGACAAAGACCAAGAACTAGTAAAAGCACGAATTGGCAAAGACCCGTGCCTCCATTGCAAATAAAGCTTCCTAAGTATTATAGGATAAACATTGTCAAGGGCCAATTCGAAGGTATAAGTACTCTTCATAAGAAGGAATTGATTTGTTAGAGACCCTAAGGATTTAGAAGGTCGAAGTAAGGGTGCCTTGGAGTCATGATACACTTTGGTTAGAGCTTTCTTAGAAAGCTTGGGACAGGCGTTACAAGGATCATTCCATAGTGCATCAAGACCTAGGCTCTCCAAACTATTCCTTACGAATTTAAGCCAGGCAATGTTCCCCGAATTTGGGAAGCTAAGAACTTCCTGGAGGCCCTGTCTGTAGTGAGTCAATTCGGGCACCGTCCACAATCTGCGCCAGTAGATCACAGGACGAAGTGCCAACTCTTCCTCCAGGGGTCTAATGCCTAGGTCGAGTCGTAAGGGCACTAACGGTGTACTCGGAGGAAGAGCTACTAGACACCTGAGGAATCTATTCTCCTCCTTTGTCAAGCTGCCCAGTACTTTGTGACCCCATAATTCACTCCCATAGGTAACTGCTCCTCTTGCTTGAACCCTATAAATGTGTAGAGGAGGGCCTATGGGTTTAAGGGTCGACCTATTCTTCCCCACCATCCCTAATATTCCACCAATGTGTTGTGCTAATTTCAACCTCGCTTTCTCCTGATGTTGACCCCACCCCAATTCCTCGTTGAGTGTAACACCAAGGTATTCAAAGGTGTTTACTCGTTCGAGTATATTGTCCCCTATGCGAGGAATACGGTGGAACCTGGGTGGCGGATTGAAGGCCATAAATTTGGTCTTTGTGGTGTTTATTTCCAATCCGTGGTCTCTACAGAAGTCCCCAAATCCATCCAGCACACGCTGGATTCCCATAGGTGACTTGGAGAGAAGGAGGGTATCATCAGCAAACATGATTGCTGGGACCCTCCTTCCCGCCAACTTCGGGACATCCGAATTGGGGACCCTGTTAAGATGGTCAATAACACCGTTGACAAAGAGGCAAAACAGGGTCGGTGCAAGTACGCACCCCTGTCTTACCCCTCTCTCAACGGGAAATTTGTTTGAGAGTACACCCTGTGCACCGCACCTCACACGAGCATAGGTATTTGTGTGTAGGCGGATGATCATACTCAGGAGATCAGCTGGCATCCCAGCATTCGCCAGGACCTGCCAGAGCTTGCCACGAGGGACCAGGTCAAAGGCTGCCCTTAGATCTACAAATACAGTATAGAGGCTGCCACCCTCCAACTGTATTGTTTTCCAATGTAGAAGGGACAGCCTGAATACCTGATCTATAGTAGAGGTCTTCTGGCGAAACCCAGCCTGCAAAGGGCTCAAGATGTCCCTCTCCTCGATCCAGTCCAAAAGTCGATCCAACAGAAGCCTCGCAAAAAGCTTCTGAGGGACGTCTATCAGACTGATCGGTCTGTAGTTAGCGGGGAGCAAAGGTGAGCCCCTTTTGAAAATGGGCACAATCTCCGCCCCAAGCCAAGTTGGAGGAAGTGCCATCCCATGGATGATGGCATTAAACAATACCAGGAAGTATGGTGCCCAAATGCTGACCTCGTGCCTTAAGAGGTCTCCTGGGAGCTTATCTAAGCCTGGCGCTTTACCTGTGGAAAGGCAAGTAATTGCCATTTCTAATTCCTCCAGCTTAAAATCTTCCAGCTCAGTATGATTGTCGATGGTGGGGACCACTAAGCACTCAGGCGGAGTTCCCATTTTGTCTTGCTCAGCTCTACAATAGAGCGATGAAAAATGTTTTTCCCAGACTTCCGGTGCAATATTACCTTCTATAGCCATAACAGGCTCAACTGAGCCATGTTTGACTATGTGCCAAAATTTCCTTGAATCTCTGGTTTTGAGAGCAGATGTTATTTCTGTCCAGTTCTCCCAGTCCCAGTCTATTTTAGCAGATTCAAGGAGGAGCTTATAGGCCACCCTCTTCTCCCTAACCACCGAGGATGCTTCCTTGTTTTTGAGCACTTGGAGAAGATCTTTCTTAGCTCCCCTGCAGCTGGCATTGAACCATGAGGCTCTTTCACTCCTCAGTTTCCTGCCCCGAACCACAGGGTTCAAAACCTCAGCTAAATTGTCACAAAGTGTCTGATGGATGACCTCAAGGGAAGAACGACCTTCTGGCGAGGACAACTGAGGGAGGAGACTTTCCACTCTTTCCAGGGTAGAAGCCATTTGCTCGTATATTGCCCTTATACGAGTCGGTTTCTCTAACAATTTGTCCCACCTTATTCTTCGTCTGTTACTGGATAAGGTGAGACTGGGGGCAGGTAGTCTATTTCCTCGAGTTTCAGTCCTGAGGAAGCCATCTGCATCTAATGAAAGAATTAGGGGGTTATGATCACTATCCACCCTTGGGACTATTTTAAAATCTAATGCCAATTTCCAATCCTGAAGTCTAATCAGTAGTTTTAAAACCAATTCAAACAAAGTTTAACTCTACCAGTGTACAGAGTTTGATTTCCATTCTTAAATCACCTCCCAATAAATTTGTATGCTACAACCTGTTTAAATTTTTAAAAACTTTTTAAAATTTGTATTAGGATAAGTGTTCACAATTTTGCTAAATTATAAATGTAATTTTATTGTTTTATCATCTTTTTTGTTGTTCTCAGTAGGGAACTAAATCAAATAAATAAATTTGAATTTGTATCTAGTTGAAAGCAGAGTTATATTATGTGGTCGGCAAGAACCTTAGCATCGAGAAGAATTCATCGTGACCGACAGACTGCTGGATCTGACACACCTTCCACCTTTGTGTACTGTAATGTGTGGTTTATTGGGAATTCATTCTATGCAATGCACTGCCTCAAGCAGCCTCGAGCGTCATCGCGAACTTCAGGATTTGGAGAGCGAGCCACCCGTGTGAGGTCATCACGCTTTCTGCGATAGGTGCATCGCAGCGCTGCATGTTGCAGGGCATTGCTTAGCTACGGACTTCACAACCATAACCAAGCAGAGCGGCCGGTGCTGCAGCAACCAAAGTTTCAGTCACAGGATTGGCAGCGCATTTTGCCACCGTGCTTTGCAATCTTTTTCTTTCTTCAGTTGCTAATGTGCGCATATTTCAGAGTGACGTTCACACCTCTAATGTTGGCATAAAAATCTTCGTAAGATTGGCTACGCTATCTTTTTCTTTCTACAGTTGCTGATGTTCACATATTTTATGGGGATGCGCACACCTCTGATGTTGGCATAAAAATAAAGTAGAGTTTGTGCATACAACTCTCAAGGTGATGTGTACACCTAATCAAGTGAATATTACAACTGATATTCATATATAACATATACGCGTATACATTTTCGTGGTTATGCGCACACCTAATAGGGTGTTATTTGGAACATATCTGTATTTTCATATTAACAGCATAATTATATCTAGTTTTCTTTTATTGTTTATTTATGGTTTGTTTTTTAGAGTAATTTTAGGTAGATACAGCATGACTCATAATCTAATTGCTCCACTACCATTTTTAGCTATTCCAGGGGAGCCTACAGTGACGTGGGAAGACTGGACTGATGTTTTAAAGATGTATATGTTGGCTGCAGGAAACAAAAGGATAGCTGATGAGAGGAAACAATTTTCTTGCATTTGTTAGGCAAAGAAGGTTTAAGGATTTATCATACTTTACCAGATATTCCCACTCAAGAAGAAGGTGATAATATTTCTTTGTATGTGAAAACTATAAACAACTTGATTTATATTTTGGCAACAAAACTAATGTTATCCTGGAACGTTACAAGTTTTTCTCTCGTGTTCAAAAGAATAAGTAAAGTATTGACAGTTTTGTTACTGCTGTACGAGCTCTGATGGTGAGTTGTGCTTTTACAGGAAACAGGATGAGTACATTCGTGACCAGTTAATAATGCATACTTCCAATGTTGCTATTCAAAATAAGTTATGGAGTGCTTGTAATCCTACGTTATTAGAGGCACTTGACATTACCAGAGATGAAGAATTGACTAACAGGTGTGTTAAGGCAATGAATGAGGATAGAGTCAAAGAGAACAGTACTCAGTCAGAAATTAAGGTGAATGTCGTTAAGAATAAATCCAGAAATGTTAAATCATCTAGTAATATGGTTGACAAATGTGAAAAACCTGACAAATCCAAGGGGAGACATTGGGGTGTACATGGGGCCCGAAAGAGTGCATGCATGAGATGTGACAATGTAATTCATTGGGCAGATTATAAGTCATGCCTTGTAAGATATGTGACTTGTTTACTTTGCAAGAAAAAGGCTCATTACGCACGTGTGTGTAAAGGGTCAGGGTCCAGGTATGGTAATTTAGTTAGTGATAACAGTAAGGACTCCATAAGTGAAGAATCGAATATTGATCATATTTTATGTGTGGTGGATGATGATGAGGTTGTGAAAAATTCTGGCGATCAGTGGGCAGTGTCAACCGTTATTGATCTTGACAAAGACAGGTTGTTAAATGTGATAGAACCCAAGTTTCTATTAGAAATTTATGGTAATCAGTAAGCCTGGGCAAAGCACTACGCTACGCTCGCGTAGTTGGCGAAGTTTGCGCTACTTCGCACTACGCGAATTGCACATAGCACAGTGCAAACACGCGTAGCGTAGTGTTGCGTAGTGCAGCGGTCATTTTTTGCTTGCTCGCAGTCCTCAACGTCAAGTTGGCGAACGCGAGCAAGCAAAATGACATCCCGGCGAGACTTTTTCCTCCTTCGCGATCAGCAACATCAAGTTGGCGATCGCGAGCGTGGAAAATAAACCTCCTGGCGAGATTCTCAACGCGAGGAGGTAAGGTTTCTCATTGCGAGGGGTCGCGTATGCTCGCGACCGCTCGCGATGAGGAACTGCCAGTCCGCGTTGAGAAAGCTGCCGCTCGAGTAAAAATCTACTCGAGCGGCAGAAAACTACAGCTCGCACTGTGCAAGATGCCGTTTTCAATGATTGCACAGTGCGGGTTGCTTGTCCGCACTGTGCAATCATTGAAAACGACATCTTGCACAGTGCGAACAGGGTACTACGCAGTTCGCGAAGTGCTACGCGTAGCTCGCGTAGTGCAAAGTGCGCTTTGCGTAGCTTCGCGTAGTGCTACTTCGCGAACTACTCCCAGGGTTAGTAATCAGTTTCCATGTTGGTGGAGTCAGATGCCAGATATACCATAATTTCAGAAACCGACTTCCAGAAATGTGATGCTTTTAAAAGCAAAATAATATACAATCCCAATTTTAAATTGAAATTTTATAGAGGTGAATCTGTAGAATTAATTGGATATTTCATTGCTCCAATTGCATTTAAGGACAAAACAAATTCTGGTAGAGTATATATAGCTGAAAAGGGGGCACCTCTGTTTGATCCTATGCACCAACCCGCCATGGGCATATAATTGCATCCTGTTACGCAAGATCAAGTTGTTCTGGTTGGTGCCACTGATCAAGAGAACGACATCATTCAAGCATTTCCAGAGATGTTTACTAATAAATTGGGTAGTCTAGAGGGTTTCAAACACCAAATTATATTATGTTGAGGCAGTCAACCCAAAGTCCACAAAGTGCATAGTTTGCCCTTGGTGGTGAGAGATGATGTCAAAGCTGAGACAAAAAAATTGGTGGATGCTGACATCATTGAAGACATTGAGTCATCAGATTGGTTAGCACCCATTGTGGTTGTATGCAAACCCGATAAATCCATTAGAATGTGCATAGATCTTCATGATTTAAACAATTCTATGTGGGTAGATAGGCATCTGTTGCCTAATATAAATGAGTGAAGCAGCATTTATTGAGCGCATAGCTACCCGTAGGCATCCCAGCGCTGGAAATAACTGAAGCTTCAGCGAATCACTTAGGGAAGAGCCATGTTTTTAGCAGCTTGCGAAATGCTAGGTGATTGGGTTCCCTTCGTAGCTGAAGAGGAAGGGAGTTCCAAAGTTTGGCAGCATTATATGAGAATAGCCGGCCACCACTTCTAAATCTCTTAATTCTGGGGACGACTGCCAGGTGTTGCTCATCCGAGCGTAGTCGCTTGTTAGCTTGATAGGGCTTGACCATTGAGGAGATAATCTCTGGTCCTTTCCCTCCTATCAGCTTATGGGTAATGCATAAGGCCTTAAAGTGGACTCTCTCCCCGACGGGGAGCCAGTGGAGAGCTTTAATGGCAGGTTTTGCAGACTGCCGGTTCTGAGTCCTCATGAGGATCCTTGCAGCGCAGTTCTGTACTGTTTGAAGGTTGGAGAGGACCAAACTCTGGGCTCCAAGGTAGAAGGCGTTGCAGTAGTCCAGGCGTGAAAGAATAAGCACCTGGACCATAAGCTTTCTTGCCTGAGAGGGGAGCGGAGGAAGCACTTTACGAAGCATCCTTATAATGTCAAAGCAAGAAGCCACCACCTCTCTGGCCTGGACTTTAAAGCTGAGATCTGAGTCCAGCCAGAAGCCCAGGCTTTTTATCTCCGACTTGGGGACAGGTGCTGAGCCCATCGATGCTGGCCACATAGTATCTGCCTTGAAAAGAGAAGGATTGCCAAGGAGCATAAGCTCGGTTTTGTCACCATTTAATTTTAGATAAGTGTGTTTCATCCACTTGGCTACTTCTTCAAGGCAGGTACAGAGGCAGGTCGAGGCCCTTTCTGAGTGGTTAAGTGCAACAACCAGTTGGGTGTCATCAGCATAGGTCACAATGTGCACCCCATAGGGAAGAACAATGTCCGCAAGGGGGGCCATCTGGTGTTAAAAAGTGTGGGACTCAAGGAAGATCCCTGTGGAACCTCGCAGTGGAGGGGACAGGATTTAGAAGTGGCCTCACCCTCGAACACCTGTAAAGATCTTCCCTCCAAGAAAGCTTGCAGCCAGGTTAAGGCTACACCGGACACACCCAGATTTCTTAGTCGTTGGATCAGAATGGGGTGGTTGACCGTGTCAAAGGCCGCGCTGAGGTCTAAAAGAATCATGGCAGAGGAGGCTCCTGCATCGAGAATATTTCTAGATTCTTCCACGACTGCTAATAGAGCCGTTTCTGTGCCTTGGCGGGGGCGAAAGCCGGGTTGAGAGGGATGAAGAAGATTATTGGATTCCAGGTGAGCAGCCAGCGCTGAGTTGACATGTTTCTCCAGGATTTTGCTAATTCCTGGGAGGAGCGAGATAGGTCGACAGTTGCCCAGACAGTCTGGGTCCAGGCTAGGTTTCTTCAGAAAGGATTTGACCATGGCTTTTTTCCATAGAGGGGGGACCACCCCTGCGGATATGGAGGAGTTGATCAAGTCCAGAATGACTGGACCAACTAATTCAGCCACCCGGTTCAGAATCTTAGGCGGGGCAGGGTCTCTGGGTGAACCACTCTTAATGAGTACATAGGTGGTCTGAAGAGATTCATAGTTCATTAAGGGGAAGGTCTTTAGAGAATGTTCCTTGCTCACTATGTGTGAATCTTCAGGGTGAGGGATAGTGTGGCTATCGTTTGGGGCAAAGGATCCGTAGATCTTTTGTATTTTGTTATAGAAAAATTCTGCAAGTTCGTTGCAACGTTGGTCCGTAGCTAAGGGAGTATCGGGGGAGAGAAGGAGCTCTCAATAATTTCTTTGCAATTCGGAATGTTTCACGGGGGGAGTTGGCTGCTAAGGAAATTTTATCCTAAAGTAAGAGGCCTGGGCTTTTTTAATTTTGAGCTTGTAAGTTTTGATAGCCTCCCTAAATTCCTTTTTTTTGTTTGGGGAAAAGTCCTTTCTCCAAACTCTTTCAATTTTTTTACAAGTTTGTTTTAATTCTCGGAGTTTGCGGGTATACCAGGCCATTCGGTTGGGCCCTTTGTGTGACTGAGTAATTGTTTTAGGAAGGACCTGGTCTAGCGTCCCCTCAATCCAATTATTGAATCTCTCATTGGCCACCACCGGATCAATGTCAGGGAGAGGCTTAGAGTTTTTCAGTGCTGCTACCCACTTTTCTATGGGAAGTTTTGACCAGCGGCGGGACTTAAATAGCATTGGCCGAGTAGGTGGGGTAGCATGGGTGGGAGACCAGCTAAATGGGATGAGGAAGTGATCCGACCAGGGAATAGGGATCGGTTTCTGACAGGAAAGCTCCTCCAGATTAGAAAAAATGGGATCTAGGAGGTGCCCTTTTAAGTGTGTTGCATGAAGCACCTTCTGAGTGAGCTGAAAGGCTGCTAGGTCCAAGGACAGCTCAGATGCAACCTTCAATGTTGGATCATCAAAGTGGACATTGTAGTCGCCCAGAATAGTAAAATTTGCAATGGTGCTGGCCAGTTTGGGGACTATTTCCAAAAGTGATTTGCAGAATTGACCTGTAGATCCAGGAGGGTGGTAAATTAGGATGCCCGAAAGGGAGAGCATCGGCTTAAATCCAATTGAGAAATGGATGTTTTCGCAATCAAGTAAGGGGCTCCCAAGAGTTCGGCAAGTGAGGTGGCTTTTCAGAATGATGGCAATGCCACCACCCGATTCCAGCGGCGAGGGTAGGTGAGCCTGCACACAATCTCTGGATTTCCGGACACTAACTGTTGGTGTCCCTTTTATTCCGCCTGAAATTGATGAGGCCATACTATTTAGGCCCTTAGGTTCCGTGACATCAGTGGGACATTGCCCACTGTATTACGATGTGGGAGGTAGGTTTTCCCCTCTCATTTTTTGTAGATAGCATTTGATACCCTGGTCCTGATGAATTGCCCATGTTCTTACTGACAACAGAGGCAAGAAACATGTCGACCGAATGAGAGTATGACATAGGCATCTAGGCACTTAACCCCCAGCTTTACGCCACTCTATTGACTTCGACAAAGAGCCCCATTTATGGGAGCCCGTCAGGCTTGCAGCGCCGGCCCGACGAGGAGCAAGCCCAGATGATGAAGCATGACACCTAGCTTGCTGGGTGTGTGAGGGCTCCAGTTCCGAAGAGGGGTCTCCCCCTCTCACTTTGAATAATAGGATTCACTTATTGAACCTACATATCGAACCTAGTACTCGCTGACCTTATATGTCTCCTCACCCTTAGGAACTGCATACCCATCTTTATACACATTGCCCTGGGCAAGAATGCTGAACCTGAAAAAGCCCTATTGTCCCTCCTCTTGTTGTTATATAATGCCACCACCTTTACCAGTTGCCCTATCCAGCATTTGTAATATGTAATCAGGGGGGAGGGCCTGGACAATGACAGGTTCTGAACCCGAGTTCAGCCAGGTTTGAGTGATGAATAAAACATCAGGGCCTTCATCCATAAGCAGAATGGACAGTTCTGCAGACTGTTTAGGCAAAGATCTGCAGTTTAGTAAGAGCAATTTTTAAAACATTGTCAGGCGAAGCAGCAGCGGGGGCGATGAGGGAAGGGGACCAGGAGGTAAATGAACAGTGGGCGCAGTTGATATCTAGACTACTGGGGGTAATGGAATGAAGACAGTTTGGTCCGGGGGTGAGTTCAACTGTCTGAGCTGCTCCGTGCTATAACAGTGCTTGTCTGATGTGGAAAGGGCAGGGGTTCTAGCCCCTGGCCCCGTCCGGACGCGGACGGGCACTGACAGGCTTGCCTTAGGCGTGCCTTTGGCACACCATCGGCGTGTCCGCTGCGTGGTCACGTCATTATGCTTTAAAGAAGCCCGGGCAGGTCAAGAGACTAGAAGGCTGACCTGAGTAATGGCAGCTTAAGTACGATGTGCAAAGTAAAAAGCGGCAATTGGAAGCAGATTAAAAGAATTACCACACAGTTTCCCCAACAAATGAAGTCCAGTCAAAGTGCGTTGTGCAAGTGAAAAGAGGCAATTAAAAAGCAATTTATAAGAATTCCCACACAGATTCCCCCAACAGATGAATTTCAGGATCAGATCAGATTACATTTTTAAAAGCAACGTGAAAAAAAGGCATTTTTGTGTAAATGAAATGATTGCTACAGTGGGAAAAACCAAATGGTTTTCTACATTAGATTTATCGTCAGCTTATCACCAGATTGAGTTGCATGATACTTCTAAGCATTTGACATCTTTCAGCACGCTGTTCGGGGTGTATAGATTTAAACGGATGCCCTTTGACCTAGAATCAGCATCTTCTGTTTTCCAAAGACTGATGCGGAAGGTGTTTGGAGACATGTCTGGTGTGAGTTATTTTCAGGACGATATTTTAATTTGTGGTGAAGAAGAACAGGACCATAATCTAAAATTGAGAGCTGTGTTAGAAAGGCTACGTGACAATGGGTTAACAGTTAAAATGGAGAAGTGCAAGTTGAAGGTCAGTAGTGTAACGTACTTGGGGCATTACATTTATGCCAATGGTGTTAAGCCTCCTGGGAAATTGGTTGATAATATTGTCAACACCAGGACACCTGATAATACAGATGATTTAAGATCATGTTTAAGTGTTGTTGAATTTTATCCCAAACTTGTAGCAAACATTGCTTACAAAACTAAGTGCATGAGGAGTTTGCTTAATACATCTTGCAAATTTGAATGGGATGTTTGTTGTCAGAATGAGTTTGACATGATTATATTGAAATCACAAAGGCACCCTATTTGAGCAGTTTAAATATAGCGTGCAAAACCTTAATTTCTACTGACGCAAGTGCTTACGGGCTAGGAGCTGTCTCGACCCAAATTCAAGAAGGTGAGGAAGTTGTGGTGACGTATGCATCGCGTACCTTATCGGAGATGGAGCGACGATATTTGGTTGTCGAAATAGAGGCTTAGCAGTTTTTTGGATTGGTAGGCATTTCAGAACATTTGTGGGGGGTATACAATTCATGATAAGGATGGATCATAACTAAGCAGGGCCGGACTGGCCGTAGCGGGCACCGGGCAATCCCCCGGTGCGCCGCACGGGTGGGGGCCAGTTTTGGGCCCCCTGGGGGCCGTTTTTGTTACAGGGCCGTTTTTGCTGCATAGCTGCAAAATCGACCCTGTAACAAAATCGGCCGAAAACCGGCCCTGGGAAGATCATAAGCCATTGCTCAATGTTTTTTCTGCCAAGGGGTCTGGCACATTGTCAAGAATTGCTAGGTGGGTAGCCAATATACAAGAATATAATTTCAACATGCAATTTGTATCTGGTGCTAGTAATAGATTTGCAGATGCATTATCCAGATATCGGATTTTACCTGAATCTTGCACTCATTCTGGGGATGATACAGAGGAATTTGGATGGGTAGCAGATGTGGAAGGTTTCCATGAAAAATGGATTACTATAAAAGAATGACTGGATGCTGTGAAGCGTGATGTATAATTAATGAATTTGAGTGAATGCAGTAGGGGAGGATGGCCTAATGATGTATCTGAGGTGTAGAGTAATTTACAGGTTAGCGATGGGTTGAGTGTTGACGCATGGGGTGTGAGAAGGGGTGGTAAACTTATTCCCCCCATTGTATTGAGAAGTAAGATTGTGGAGTGTGGCCATCAGGGTCATCTAGGTAGGAGTAAAACCAAAAGCAGATTAAGAGAATTGTTCTGGTGGCCAGAAATGAATAGGGATGTGTCGAGACAGTTGTTAAGGATGGTGAATTGTATGGACATAGTGATAAAGTTTTGAAATCCAACACCCAACCTCTTCAACCCGTTGATTTTCCCAAGGGTCCGTGTTTGACGATGGCCATGGATATAATGGGTCCCATAGATGTTTTGGGGAGAGGCAATAGGTTTGTATTGGTCATTGTGGATTATTTCTCTAAATGGTTTGAATTCAAATTCATGGGAGAAGTTTTTATTCAGGAAGGTATCCTGATGAAGTTGTTACTGACAACAGGCCTCAGTTTTATTCTCAGGAAGTGGAAACATATTTGGACAGAAGAAATATTCGCCATTGCAAGATGGTGGTGTACAATCCCAGGGCTAATGGTCTTGTTGAAAGTATTAACAGGGTTGTGAATGAGAGTATTCACTTGGTTGTTGCCAATGGTAAGTGTGTGGTAGACCACGTCAATCGCATGTTGTGGGCTTCTAGAACGAGTATACATTGCACCACAGGGTTGTTGCTGTTTGAGCTGTTTAGGAATAGGATTCCAAAACTTACAGTGTCTATAGGGTCAAGTCAGGGTTGTGTGCATATAGATGTAGGAGGGCTTTGCAAGAAGGTATGTGGGAAACAGGAGGTGTATAAGAGGTATTTTGATGAGAGGTGTAGGGCTAAAGAATTTGATGTGACTAGTGGACAGATGGTTAAGGTGAAGTTACCAGGAATGTTAATAACCGTGTCAGGTATGGGGATGGCACTAAACAGAAGCCATCATATATTAAGGAAGAACATAAGGGAATCAGAGGGAAAAATTTCCGGAGAGGTACATAGATTTTGTGTCTGATTGCAGTTAATTACTTTCATATGCATGGCTTCTTTATTGGATGTTTTCTGTTTAATTCATTTAGGGCCATATGTATGAAGCCAATTTGCGATCACAAATGCTGAAATTCACAGAATTTCAGCGTTTGCGATCCCAAATTAGCAGTGTGCAATGTATCACACAAATATCCCCTCGCAAAATAAGGATTCGCAAATTTTGCGATTCCCTATTTTGCAATTGCATCTAAGGAATCTCAAATTGCGATTCCGTAAATGCAATGAAAGAAGCACAAAAGAAAGTGCAATTTGGCCTTAAGAAATCGCAAATTACCACCAACTTCAAGTTGGTGGTAAATTGCGATTTCACTTAAAAATGCACTATTTCGCATTTTTTAAAGTGCCATGTGGCGCACATACATGCCCTTAGGGCATGTATGTGTGTCACATGTGCACAAATGCACATTTCAGGGGTGCAACCTGGCACTCAATTGCATTCTCAATTTGCAATTCTCTAATTGCTAATCGCAAATTGAGAATGCCTTCCCATTCATTTCTATGGGCCTCTTAGCCCATAGGAATGAATGGGAAGGTATTCCTTATTTGCGAATCTCAATTTGTGATTCGCAAATAAGGAATATGTGGGATTCACAAAATGATTAGCAAATCCCACATACATTGCATTTTGTGATTCTCAAATTGCGATTCGCTGAAAATCGCAATTTGAGAATCGCAAAACTCTATCTTGATACATGTGGCCCTTAGTCATTTATCTATTCAAGTTTCTTTTATTTCTGTTTTGTACTTCCCGTACATCCTGTTTTTCTTTATTGTTGTATAATTTAGGGACATATGTTAGGATTCAGGCTCTACAATCCCGTGCGTGATGAGAATTCAGAATGCAGAATTGCAGTTGGAGGCAGGAGTTGAGCCGCAGGTGTGAGCGGTGGATCCAGACCTCCTTGGGGGTGTACAATACTAAATCCTGCGAAAACTTACCTGGCCGTGCCTTTGTTCTTCCAGAAGACGTTACAACAAGCACGTGCGTAGATGACAATCAGGACACAGAGGGGTATATTCCCAAGAACGTGTGCTAAACATCACCAAAAAATGTTAACGCAACTTCCCACATTGCAGCCTATCGCGGGAAAATAACCTGTGTAAACGTGGAATTCACAACAAGGCGGTACCATGCGATAGTCTGCCGAAACCGCGGACAATGTCCACGACACAACCACTTCGATGGAGATAAAAACACAAACCACAACACCAACCTGCGATGGGCCAAAGAGCGATGGGGAAATCAGTGATAAGCAGTACGAGGGCAGCAATACACACGCGTAATGCGGGAAAAAGCACAAGAACAGCATACGGAAAATGCCACGGGAAAAATACATCAACAGCGGAGTACCATGGATATACCCTGACCGACTGCAGAGGACAACATGTACACCACAACATCCAAGTACCGTGAAGAACAGAACTGACAGGCACACCGCATGGTAGAGACCAGTGGCAGACAAATCAGAGCCGCAGGAGCGACTCGCCCACCGTGCAGCATATGTGCAGAAGTGCACCACGACATTGACAACATCCTGGTACAAACAGCAACCCCTCCACAACAGAACACAGAACACTACAGGTTCCACAAATGTGCACACCATGGCAAATCACATCTGAAACCGCAGGAAAATATAACATGACAATGTACAAGTACAACCTATAACCTGCAAATATGTTTTAATCACACATGCAGCGCAATTGGACATCCTCAATTGTCCCATGATTGCCATGGACTGCTACAATGTGACGTGCTCATGAGAAGTAAGTGTTAATGATGGAGTTCCTACAGGCCATTCCTGCCGCAGCTGCAGTGGGATGTGGGCTACCTGCCCCATCGTCACCATCATCGTCCGGCACCTCTGGAACTGGGATCCACGGGGCATTGGTGCGTACACAGACGTTGTGTGACACACAACATGCAACGATCATCTTGCACACGATATCCGGGCTGTACAGGAGCTTTCCACCTGTGCCGTCCTGGCACCTGAAACATGACTTCAACTTGCAAAATGTGCGTTCAACGATGCCCCTGGTGCGTATGTGGGCTGCATTGTACTGCCTCTGTGCAGGTGTGTCCGGGTCTCGGAGGGGTGTCATCATCTAAGGGCACAGTGCATATCCTTGATCACCTGTGACAGTGCAGGGAGAAAAAAGTCAATACTTGTTTCGGCAGGATGTGATGGCAGGCTCACCAATACAGTGCCGCCTGTGCTGGCTGTGTGTGAGGTGAGTGTAAGCCAGCCCTCAGGAAGTAGCTGGTGCTGGCTCAACTCCAACAGTCATCAGGCACTCAGAAAGGCAATGTCAGTACAACAAGGGGGAATGACTCGAGTCGCACAGGGCTAGTGGCCCCAGATGCACAGCGGCCGACACGGGCCTGCTGCCACGGTACGCTGACCTGTAGGAGACTGGGGTAGGGTCATGAGGGCATAGCAGGGTCTCATATGTGTCATAGGTGCCTTCCGCGGAGTGTCATGGGGGAGAATAGGGGGCCTACCCCCAGGGCATGATGCAGAGGGCACATGCTAGCTGTGCCCGGCAACATGGCCCATACGAATGCCACAGACCCAGGCCAGACACCAAGTCCGTACCTGCCCGTTGCTGATGAAAACCCCCATTTCACAGGCTCAGACACCAACGATGTTCTGCTGGCGGATGACGGACACTCATGGCGCACAGGGTTAGTGGCATCATGTGTCGCAGGCCTGCTTAATGGAATTATGCCTCACTAATCAAAGGGAGTCTGGTGCTGTGGCCGTTGCCACGGACTTGGGGTCAGTGCCATTCAGGACTCAGGACACTGTTCCACATGTGGGATCTACTGGTCCGAAGAGGACGCCGGTGGAGCATGTCAATAAGTAAGGAGTGATGTGGACCTGCGTCGGGGGGGCCAGCGATGGACTGCGGAGGCTGCTGAGCTCGCATGACTGGGGCCTGGAGCTTGCACCGGCACGTGTTGGGCCCTCTGCGACACACAACGGTGTCGGCAGCTGAGCAGTGCGGCCATGGTGCGCTGGGTCGGGCAGGCCTGGTCTGTGCATCAGCGTCCTGGTGAAGAGTCCCTGGTGGTCCACTATTGCCTGCACATTGATGGAATGCTGATGCTTTCTGTTGCGGTAGTGGTGTGCAGTATCCGCAGGGGGCACAAGTGGGACATGTGTGAAGTCAATTGCCCCCAACACGACCGGGAATTCGGCTATGGCGTAGAAGCCTTGCTTTGTCTCCAGCTGTTCCTGCGCAGTGTTGGGGAAGTGAAGGTACTGGGGCATGAAGCTGAGGATGGCATACAGGACAGGTGTGATGAACTTTGATAGGGCTGGCTGTGAGACCCCTCCGACTCTGGCAGTTGTTAGCTGGAAGGTACAAGAGGCCAATAGGTGCAGCACAGCCAGCAGCTTTGTCTGCGGAGGGATGTTGGTTCTCCGCTGTGCTTGGACCATCAGCCTGTGGGCGATGTGGGTCAGGATGCGGAGGACGGTTGCCCTTTTGAGCCTGTAGTGGGAAATGACTTCCGTGGGCGTTAGGTGAGAGTGCTGCATTTTCGGTGGGTCCGCTGTCTTACACTGCGCTGCCTCTGTGGTGGTCCGGGGGGCCGGGTCCGGGTCCAGAGGGTGGTGGAGGTCCTGGGGGTGGTGGCGGTGGGTGTTGAGGCCCTTTTGGGACTCCGAACTGCATGATGAGTAGCTCCATGGCGTCATTTGTTATTCGGGTGTGGCTGTGTGCGGGACTCCGTTGCCTACTGCAGGGAGTCGTCCGTCTTTACACCTGCTTGAGGCAGGTGTTAAATACCTGCGGCTAACGTGGCTTATCGCCTGTTTTCGTTTCGCATCGCGATCTGGCATTTCTTTGCGAAAGTGGTGTTGTGGTTTTTTTTCCGTGTGTTTTTGCACGGGTACGCCTACTCTGCATCTCATTAGTGTTAGTTGGTGGTGTCCACCGTGGTGTTAAATTTTGGGGCAGTTATCGTGTGAATACTGCCGATGTCTGCAGTTTGCACCGGATTGTGATTGGGGTGTTAATTCTATTTCCACTTTTGGTGCGTTAATGTGGGGGTAATCGGAGATGGGTCCTTGTGAATATGGTCCAGAGTTTTGTGCCCAAATCATCCAAATCCTTCATCTGCTGGGCATGAAGTTAGAAAGCAATTTGATACTGGTGCAATCACATGAACTCTCAAATAGTAGAGCCAAAGAGATAGAGCTGGCACTGTCAAAAGGGGCAAGACCAACCAGGGCAGGAGACACTGAGCCCGTCCGGATTAAGGAAGAACGTGTAGATGGAGTATCCAGGTGTCTGAGACGATCTTTGACACTGACCTTGTGTGTCACCAACTAAGCAAAGTGTGGAAACTGCAGCCTCAATCCTCATGTGGCTGATGCCTGACCAGCACAAGGCAAGACATGCTTCCAGGGTGGAACACTGAACCACTTTGCCAGAGCCTGTAAAAGCACAGACAGGGGTGCCGGCCACAAGGCAAACTGCGACTCCGTCCCTCCCTGAGGTGGTTGGCTGTTGGAGTGGACAAAGTGATCTCCAGACTAGCAGCTGACTCCAGCACACAGGACAGTGACAAAGACAATTCTCATTCAAAAGTCATGCTACAACCATACGGAGGCTGCCACTGGTGTGGTCCATCATGACCGAAAGAAGCATTAGTTCCCACCCTGATTGACATGGGGCATCCATAAACATCATGGGCATGCAGAATTTCAAGGTGCTACGACCCTATTGAAGACTTCAACGGTGAAGATATATTCGTATGGCAGCTTAGGACTGTGCCCTTGGCGGGAGTGATTGAGGTATATAAATGGCTAATGGGGACAATTTCAAGGTCACAAAATGTCCTATTACCAAAGAAGGCACGGGCACCCTCATCGGGTGCCACACCACACAAGACTTGGGACTGGGATTTTTTGCTAGGAACATCCATGACATGCAGGTGGAAGCGGTGCTAAAGGACTTTCCGAAATTGTTTAAAGTTCTCAGATGCCTTAGGGCACAGGTCTTCAAACTGTGGGGCGTGCCCCCTGGGGTCTGTGACTGCATTCCCATGGGGACTCTACTGCATCTGCAAGGAAGGGCTTATAAATGAAAATGGCCTGGAAGTGGCGACGTTTATCTGGTGCGTTCTCAGGATGTCTTTCTTTATATGCAGAAGTTATACTGCATAAAAAGTGTGCAACTGCGATCCTGAGTGTACCGGGGCACAGACAGCAAGTACGGTAACGGAGTTCAAGGCTAAAAACAATATACTGAGTAACTGTGTCATTTTTCACCTTCAGATAATTGCATATAAAAAAACACACACAATAAATTAAAAAATCAAAGCAAATGAAACTCATTTTTGGAACATATACTCTTACATTATAAACTTCAGTTAGCTAAAGCAATCACTGCAGATTTATGTGTCTTACTAGAGAGTCACCGAATTGAATCCTGGTTTTTACAGTGGGGAATAGTAACTTGAGTAATTATAGAGCTAAAAGATCCAAGCCCATGGTTAAAAGCATGCTGACTCCATTAGTTAAAGAGTAAAAACATAAATTAGCTCCTCAGCAGCTGTTAAAATTGTTGCTTAACCAGTTGCACAGGGTCCAGCATTATGAGTGGCCAACTAAAGCCAGGGGCACTGGAACTATGCATCAGGGGAGGACCAAGTCATGTGGCAAGGTTGACTAAATTATGTGGCATGAAAATTAAAACTATGTGGCGTTATACAGCACATTTTATGATACATTTACTTTATTTTGTCATTTTTACATTGGGTAACACTATCTGGGCATAGTTTTCACCTCATTAATACCGGTTTAATACCCAAATATAGCAAATACCAACAGAAAGGTGACCAGTCAAGCTTTGCGAAGGTCCTTTTACTGTGCGGCAACACACAATTATGACTCTGACTCTAAAAAAGAGCAAGGGGGTTAATTTTCCTTAGCAGCATAGGAATGAGAGCAACTGTGCTTCAAAATGGTGAGGGCAACACCTTGGGGAGCCCATTTCCTTCTAGAAGGAAGCAGATGTGGTCTAACGGCGAGAGCTGTCAACTTTGGAACCTAGTTCAAGTCCTCACGTCAGATCAACTTTGTGTTACTCTGGGCAAATCACTTAATCGCCCAGTGCCTAAAATAATTATAATAAATGAATCTGACCTTGTGTAATGTAAATGGTGCTTATGTAAAGTTCTCCAATGCCCTTGGACCGAACCTGCTCTATATAAAACCACAAAAAAAGAGGAATGGATAACCTGTTTCAAGATTGGGGTGATGGCCAGGCATGGTTGGAAAGTTGTGAAAGAGGCAGAGGAGATAGCCTGTTACTTAGGGCCTCAGCTATCATTATTGCAGCAGGCACAGTTGCATTGGTGCTCAGGAGTGCCCAGGAGTGCGAGGGGCTCACAATAACCAAATTATGGAGAGAACAGTTCTTAAGTCAATTTCTGTTATTGTTTGATGATTTTGTCCTATTATATGTTTCTCATTTATTGTGGATTATGAGCTACAAAAAAAGTATCTATGATATAACCTCAAAAGCTCTGCCTCTGCACTCAGCCCTGCCTCTCCTGCTTCCCGATCTTTGCCTTAACGTTTTGCCAGGGGGGGGGCCTTACTTCAAAACATTTTGCTTTTAGGGGATCAGAGCAAAAAGGTTTGAAGACCTCTGCCTTAGGGGTATACAGGTCAAGTTGCACATTGACCCGACCGTAAACCAATTTCCCTGTGTCACTGATAAGTACCATTTTATTTGTGCCCCCCTACTGGAAGAGGAGTTACCCAACTTGTAACGGATCACTGACAGAATATCGACAGTCAGAATATCGAGCTACAGAAATATCGACGCAAGAATATCGATGTCCAGAATATCAAAGTCCTAGGTAAGTACAAAAATATCAGGAAAAAAAATATTGTTGTCAAAAATATATTTGTTAAAAATATCGTGTTTTTTTAATGTTAAAAAAATAATGTAAAATCAAGTAAATAATACATATAATTAAAAGAAACATAAAAATTATAACTTATACATATAGGTGCCGATTCCAGTCCTGTAAAACCCGGGTACGAATCGTCGTACGGAGCGTATTCTCCGTACGACTCGTACCCGGAAAATCCACCGTACAATCCAGCAAGTACGATTCGTACAGAAATACCATTTCCGTACGAAACGTACAAAACACTGTATGGCTAAAAAATACCTACGAGTTTGATCCTGGACAGCGCGTACGTGACGTCCGTACGGAGTCAGGCAGCGTTTTACGGACCAGCAAGTACGAATCGTCCCTATGTCACTTCGCACAGCTGTTTTTTTATGGCAGCCAAAAAATCCCGGAGAACTGAGTCTGACACGAAAACGGAGCCCCGGTATGCGACGGACAGTCATGGACCCCATCCTACGTGTCATCCCACCCCTCTTAGCCTATGACCTGGTGCACCGAACCCGACGCACATGCAGCAGAAGGTGAGAACAACACCCAGGGGCCAAGGGGGTTGAGGGGCAGGAACCTTACCCCCTACCCAAATTAAAACCTACAACATTGAGGACATACATTACCTCCAGGGTCTGGTTACTTCGGGGAGCGTGTCCACCAATCCCTGCGTTCCGCAACAACGGAAGTGGACGTGTACGCGTACCCCTACGGCAACACTACAATAGTGATACGCACCGTACTCACACATCCATAGCGTGGGTACGGTCCGTATCACTATTGTAGTGGGGCCGTAGGAGTACGCGTGGTACGGACCATACACACGCTCTCAGAGCGTGTGTACGGCCCGTATCACTATAGTAGTGGTGCCGTAGGGGTACGCGTGGTACGGCCCGTACACACGCTCTCAGAGCGTTTGTACGGTCCGTATCACTATTGTAGTGGTGCCGTAGGGGTATGCATGGTACAGACCGTACACACGCACTCAGAGCGTGTGTACGACCCGTATCACTATAGTAGTGGTGCCGTAGGGGTACGCGTGGTACGGCCCGTACACACGCTCTCCGAGCGTGTGTAGGTCCATATCACTATTGTAGTGGTGCCGTAGGGGTACACGTGGTACGGACCGTACACACGCTCTCAGAGCGTGTGTACGGGCCGTACCACACGTACTCCTACGGCACCACTACTATAGTGATACGGACCGCACCCACACATACATAGCGTGGGTACGGGCCGTATCACTATTGGATTGGGGCCGTAGGGGTACGCATGGTACGGACCATACACACCCTATGAGTGCGGGGGTACGGTCTGTATCACACGTACCCCTACGGCACCAGTACATTTGGGATACAAGGCGTACACACGCCACGAATGTTGGCTTACGGCCTGGTGCAGCATATTACCTTTATATTGGTGTGTGTGTAGGCCCAGGACAGCAGTGTACTGCACCAAGGGGGTGGGTGGGCAGGTGTGTGGCTGCATAGGATTCCCAGCAGTGGACAGACATGTAAGGGGTGGGTGTAGAGGACTCCCAGCAGTGGAAAGACATATGTGAGTGGGTGCAGAGGACTCCCAGCAGTGGACAGAGACATGGGGTGGGTGCATATCACTACCAGCAGTGGACAGACATGTGAGGGGTGGGTGTAAATGACTACGAGCAGTGGCCTGCAATAAGAGGGGTGGGTGCAGAGGACTCCCAGCAGTGGACAGACATATGAGGGGTGGGTGCAGAGGACTCCCAGCAGTGGACAGAGACATGGGGGTGGGTGCATTTCACTACCAGCAGTGGACAGAGACATGGGGGTGGGTGCATATCACTACCAGCAGTGGACAGACATGTGAGGGGTGGGTGTAAATGACTACCAGCAGTGGCCTGCAATAAGAGAGGTGGGTGCAGAGGACTCCCAGCAGTGGACAGACATGTGAGGGGTGGGTGCAGAGGACTCCCAGCAGTGGACAGAGACATGATGGTGGGTGCATATCGCTACCAGCAGTGGACCGAGACATGGGGGTGGGTGCATATCACTCCCAGCAGTGGACAGAGACATGGGGTGGGTGCATATCACTACCAGCAGTGGACAGACATGTGAGGGGTGGGTGTAAATGACTACGAGCAGTGGCCTGCAATAAGAGGGGTGGGTGCAGAGGACTCCCAGCAGTGGACAGACATATGAGGGGTGGGTGCAGAGGACTCCCAGCAGTGGACAGAGACATGGGGGTGGGTGCATATCACTACCAGCAGTGGACAGAGACATGGGGGTGGGTGCATATCACTACCAGCAGTGGACAGACATGTGAGGGGTGGGTGTAAATGACTACCAGCAGTGGCCTGCAATAAGAGAGGTGGGTGCAGAGGACTCCCAGCAGTGGACAGACATGTGAGGGGTGGGTGCAGAGGACTCCCAGCAGTGGACAGAGACATGATGGTGGGTGCATATCACTACCAGCAGTGGACCGAGACATGGGGGTGGGGGCATATCACTCCCAGCAGTGGACAGAGACATGGGGGTGGGTGCATATCACTCCCAGCAGTGGACAGACATATGTGGGTGGGTGCAGAGGACTCCCAGCAGTGGACAGAGACAGGAGGTGGGTGCATATCACGACCAGCAGTGGACAGACATGTGAGGGGTGGGTGTAAATGACTACCAGCAGTGACCTGCAATAAGAGGGGTGGGTGCAGAGGACTCCCAGCAGTGGACAGACATGAGGGGTGGGTGCAGAGGACTCCCAGCAGTGGACAGAGACATGGGGGTGGGTGCATATCACTACCAGCAGTGGACAGAGACATGGGGGTGGGTGCATATCACTATCAGCAGTGGACAGACATGTGAGGGGTGGGTGTAAATGACTACCAGCAGTGGCCTGCAATAAGAGGGGTGGGTGCAGAGGACTCCCAGCAGTGGACAGACATGTGAGGGGTGGGTGCAGATGACTCCCAGCAGTGGACAGAGACAAGGGGGTGGGTGCATATCACTCCCAGCAGTGGACAGACATATGTGGGTGGGTGCAGAGGACTCCCAGCAGTGGACAGAGACATGGGGGTGGGTGCATATCACTACCAGCAGTGGACAGAGACATGGGGGTGGGTGAATATCACTCCCAGCAGTGGACAGACATATGAGGGGTGGGTGTAAATGACTACCAGCAGTGGCCTGCAATATGAGGGGTGGGTGCATATCACGACCAGCAGTGGACAGACATGTGAGGGGTGGGTGTAAATGACTACCAGCAGTGGCCTGCAATAAGAGGGGTGGGTGCAGAGGACTCCCAGCAGTGGACAGACATGTGAGGGGTGGGTGCAGATGACTCCCAGCAGTGGACAGAGACAAGGGGGTGGGTGAATATCACTCCCAGCAGTGGACAGACATATGTGGGTGGGTGCAGAGGACTCCCAGCAGTGGATAGAGACATGGGGGTGGGTGCATATCACTACCAGCAGTGGACAGAGACATGGGGGTGGGTGCATATCACTATCAGCAGTGGACAGACATGTGAGGGGTGGGTGTTAATGACTACCAGCAGTGGCCTGCAATAAGAGGGGTGGGTGCAGAGGACTCCCAGCAGTGGACAGACATGTGAGGGGTGGGTGCAGAGGACTCCCAGCAGTGGACAGAGACATGGGGGTGGGTGCATATCACTCCCAGCAGTGGACAGAGACATGGGGGTGGGTGAATATCACTCCCAGCAGTGGACAGACATGTGAGGCGTGGGTGTAAATGACTACCAGCAGTGGACAGACATGTGAGGGGTGGGTGCAGAGGACTCCCAGCAGTGGACAGAGACATGGTGGTGGGTGCATATCACTACCAGCAGTGGACAGAGACATGGGGGTGGGTGCATATCACTCCCAGCAGTGGACAGACATATGTGGGTGGGTGCAGAGGACTCCCAGCAGTGAACAGAGACATGGGGGTGGGTGCATATCACTACCAGCAGTGGACAGACATGTGAGGGGTGGCTGCAGAGGACACCCAGCAGTGAACAGACATATATGGGTGGGTGCAGAGGACTCCCAGCAGTGGACAGAGACATGGGGGGTCTACATCATTATCAGATGACCACAACTCCATCAGTGTATGTACGCATCCCTAACTTTGGACTATGATGATAGTGCCATAACAACACATCACTGACAGCAGTGTCCCACTCCCAGGAGGATGGATGTCTTTCCCCCACTGCATGACACACCACATGTGGGTGTGAGGACAAATAACACATGCAGCCCACCCCTGGCGGATGCAGCACAATACACACACTGAGATCATGCCACAAGACTGTATAGCCATGTCACTGCCTACTAAACTAAAAGAGCCAAAGGGAACACACACTGTCACGCACATCCCAGGACTGATAGGAATGTACAGGTGCTGGGACAGCCACCAAGATGCTGTCTCTCATGGAAGGAATAGGGTGGAGTTCCCTCAGATACAATGCCCACAATTGTGAGTCAGATGCCCAAATACCCTGCAGAACAAGTACCATATGTGTGCTAGGCCGGGAGTACGCACATGCCTAGTGCTGAAAAGGGAGAATTTCTCCATGAAGGCATTTCAACATACTCAATACACAAGTACAGTGACTAGCAAGGATGGCACAGACGATGCAGCCGGAAACATTGCTGAGCAGGCATGGCCATAGTTGAAGGGATCCGTCACCAACAAAGGAAATGTAGACACAGGTCAGCACAAAAATTGTGCAACTCTTTGCAGGGAAGATGTCAGGTGCCACAGAGGAAGGAACACTCCTTGGGAAAATGTCTCAAAACCAAAATAACACACACTACCAATGATTATTTGCAGAGACCTTGTTCTGGCACACAGATACCATGGTCCACCTCATGACCATCAGACTAGAACATTTCTCAGAACCATAACACATTATGTTATGTTATCTGGTGTTTTATTGAGCGCTCAGCTACTCAAGCAGAGTGTCCCGGTGCTGTGTACTGCTGGGGAACCCATCCTGGCTTTCCCTGTGAGATGGTCCCTTACTGGGCATCTCCAAGGTGAAGACCAAGCATCCCCGGCGCTGATGGGGCCGTTAGTGGAGATTAAGCAAGCTATTGCCCAGAGTTGCTGAGTGTGATCCATGATTAGAGTAGGCACCGAGGTGAGAATTATCAAGTCCGCTGACCTTGACCCAAGACCCTGCCGCGTCGGGAATCGAACCCTGGTCCCTGACCGACCTCTGCTTCCGGGTCTGCCGCCTCTAACCAGTGAGCCACACAACTCCATTACCACAACACCAACTCCTGGAGCCTCAGCACCAACATCAATACCTGAAATGCAATAGTGTTCAAAGTAAAAATAAAATGCTTTTTTCAGCATAAAAAACAAATGATGAAATCACACTATATACAACGGCAAATGGCCAGTCCATAATAGAAGTCCTTGGAGGGACACATGGGCACGCGTCTCCCCTCGCTTGCCTGCACAGTGGAACCCTCAGGTTCGTCGACCGGGGGGGGGGGCATCATGTGGGGAAGGACCAGGCACCGCAGGGACAGGAGGGGGAAGGGTAGGTGTGGTGGGTGCAGGGGTGGACGTCTCCACCACAGGGGGTGGGGCAGCGCCAAAGGTGGAGGTGAGCTCGGCGCTGCACACTGCTGCCAGGGCGTCCTGAGTAAACCCTGCACCGGAAGAAACCCCAGGGCCAACGGAGGGGGGGGGGGGTGGCTGAGGGATGGGGTGCAGTGCTCTTGGGAGAGGGGGTGGACATGGGGGGGACTCAACTCCCCTGCCCGGGGACTTCCTCGCCCGCTTGCGGGTGGTGTCACAGTGGGGGTGAGGGCCAGCTCACCCATGTCGACCGCTTTGGGTGACAGTTTGGCAGGGGAGCCAAGGGGAGTGCTTTTGGAGGGACTGGGTTGTGAGGCCTGCGGACTCAGACTGTGGCTGCGTGTATGCCTTTTTGCCCCAGACCCAGTGGGTGTGCCTACATCCCCCTGAGTGTGCGTGCCAGGAGGTGTGCGCTTGCCCTTACCTGGTGGTGTGCTGCCTGTGTCTGGTGGGGTGTGTGCTTGGGAATGTCTGGGTGTGCATGGGACAGGTATGGGAGAGGGAAGTGTGGATGGGGCTGGGGTAGGGGGGGACGAAGCGCTGCAGGAGAGTCACTGCTGCCATCAGGGAAGAGTCCATGGACCGCAGAAGCCTGCGTTGTTCACACATCGTTGCTGACATGCCCTCCATGAACGACACCATCTGTGTCAGCAGTGTGGTTTGGCCATGGAGGACATTCAGCACGAATGCCTGCCCAACCTGCAACTGCCGCAGTATGTCCACAAACTCTGCACTGAGGGCAGCAGGGGTGACAGGGGCAGGGGGTGCGGTGCCTGTCCCGAAGGAGACATGGTGGGGCTCTGCACGGACAGAAGGGACCAGAGCAACTGGGAGGGCCGTGATGGGAATGGAGGAGGCGGGGACAGATGTTGGGCTGCTGCCAGGTGTTGTAGCAGCCTCCGCCCCCTCGATGATGTCAGCCTCGGACCCGTCTGCGTCGTAGTTGGCCTCGCCACCAGACAGGTCCTCCGACTGACTCCCCTCGCCCTCCATGCCACTGGCTCCTGCAGTCTCGCCAGCACTGGTGGCACTGGTGCTTGGTCCCTCCTCTAGGTCCATGCAGGTGCCTCCCTCGGTTTCCAATGATGATGCTGTGGGCAAGGTGAAGATACAGAAAAACATCAGTCACCTGTATACATCTGACACATGAGTACAAAACCAATAGGTCTCAGTGCATATCAGGCAATGCATCATGAGTAACAGCTAGATTACTCCGCACATATGTAAGCCCTGTTCTCCCCAGTTGGTAGACCCACCATGCCACTTGGACACAAGGAAAAATAGGACACACCAGCCCAAAACTTGAATGAGAAATACACTGAGAAGCTAGTGTCTGGGAACAGGTGAGCACAGCAATACAATGAAGTCATGCCACCTCTTGTTTACCCTGAAAGAAACAGTAGTGGTGCACCCAAGGCAAACTAACACACCTCAATACTAAAGGTGTCCCCACACTCAGAGACCTGTAAGTACTTTGGAACACAAAACGAATCACAATACTTTACACAATCGACATGTTTAGAATGTGGGAATGTGCCATTTTGTGAACAGAACACCCATGTGCCTTCATAAAAGATGGCTCCCAAGGAGGTGCACACAAAACTACATTTACCCAGTCATTGAAGAAGCTGGCAGCCTTATTTAAAGAAGCCACTGTTAGAAAGAAATGGTGTTGCAGAAGGTACATATACATGGGCCCACGGAGGTCTTGATGACTTGACACTCGTAAGTTGGTATCACCAACAACCAAGTACTTACCCAAATTCCACAACACTGTGGGAACATGTATATGTATAATCTGAAAAACAGTCTTATTAGAACAGTGCCTTCTTTTAAAGTATGCCAGCGTGTTCCCTGAAAGTGTAAAGGTGGTTTGTTGTGCACTTCCTTGGGAGACATCTGTCATGCAGGCACATTATTGTTCTTAACAACAAAACATCAAACTAAAGCATTTAAAACATGAAGACCTGTTGACAAGTGTTGTGAGTGCCAAGGTACAATACGTTTTGACTAACAACTTGAATTATGTCAGTTGTCACATGGCCATCCATTACCTGATGACACAGTTGGCAACACATCTGACCCACAGCCTGTCATGTGGAGTGGCACACATGTCCAAACCCAGGACAATGCATAAGCTAATGGGCCTGCAATTGTGTTGTAAAAAGGCATACCTGCACTGAGGAGACACCCTCATGGCAAGCCAGAATGTCCACACAGATGGCAGCACACAAAGACCAAACTACGTAGCATCTGGACCACACACTGGTGCAAAAAATGTATGAGCAGGAATCATGTATTTAAACAATTGACACATGCTGCAAATCACAAAGATTAAACCCTGCAAAACATCACTGAGTCACTGCACGTTGAGTCTCTGTCCAGCCAATTATCACACACAGGTCAGACCTGGCAAGGAGACATAAGGTTTGGCCATGTAGGCCTCACCCGCACAAATCCCCCATACCTGAGACAATGTGATTGAGACAGATCAAGAAGTGACACCTCTTAATCAGGGTTTACAAAAATGTGCTGCAAGAATTCCCAAATGTACTCCACATCACCTTGTGAGGCTGGCAACACATATTTGTGACAAACAACCATCAACATATAGTTGTGAATAGACACACAGGCACTGCCCAGTGTGAGTTTGCACAAGCCAAATGGGGTCTCCCTGTCCAGTGGACACATGTAGCACACTTTGGATAAATACAAATGAGGCCAGGGAACAATGCCACAGAGGCAAACCTATGCTGAACACACTGAGAATGGGCACAGTGTTGGATGACACACATGATTACGAGGCAAGGGTGTCTCAGGGGACTGTAGTGGGAACACTGCTCCTTGTTCCTGGAATGATCTGACTGTAACATGAGCAACCGTCCTGGCACTATGCATATCTCCCACTCATGCACATCATGTCTGAGGCCACAACATTGGTCATGCATGCTGCAAGTGTGTTCATTTGAAACCTCACACTCCTATGTTGAGACTCATCATCAGTGCCAACAAATATGGACCCCCAACAGAGTGAACAGGACAGGGCACAGGCACGGTACCAACACATGTCACAGACCACCCTCCCACATGATGCAGAAACAATGTGCACTTGGATTAACTGGCTGCCTAGATGACCATTTGCAATTGTGATTACACACACCAGGGGACACATGTCAAGGAGAGGAAGGGATGAATAAGAGCACCGGTTGACTTTGGGGAACAGAATATGCACTGCACATATAAACCCTGGCAGTGTATCCAGGCTACAGAGCACTTCCAAAAGCTGGTGACACACAACACAACAAACAGACATGTACCTACCCCCTCCTTGCTGCTGTCTCTCCTGTAACTGCCTATCCAGGTCAGGGAAGACCACCGCCAGGACACGTGTCATGTGGGTGGTCAGGTGTCGGCGCCCGCTGTGGGGGCGTGGAGGTGAGAGCACCGGCTGGACCCGGGCGATCCGCCGGGTCCAGCACCGGATGTCCTGCCACTGTTTTCGGACTTGGGCTAGGCGCCGACTGCGATCCCCCGCCGATCTCACGGCCCTGACAATCTCCTTCCAGATCCCCCCTTCTCGTGGGCAGTTACCTGTGAGGATGACAAAGTGAGACAACATCACTACACCTGCTCCATGTCACAGAGACATACATTTGAACATCTTTGATATGTTGAACAGGGCATAGGATGCTGCCAAGGAATTGTATCGTTCTCATATAGACATTGGCCTCTGTGGAAGCCCCAATGCACTACATGGCATTGAAAGTAAACAGGTGGCAGGAGGGGTGCGACACACTCCCTGATCATGGCACACACTGTGCATCACATGCAACACCAGGCTGATGGACAGCACCTCAAAGCAGTTACATGCACCAGGCCACTGACGCAACCTCAGCAGAGTACACAGACACACACAGGCACAGATCAATCATCTGCCATTGGCAACAGCGGATACAAACCTCACTCTGCACATGTGCCACTTGCCTGTGGGGTGTCACAGGTGTAGGGCTATCTCAGCAAGTCAGACACACAGCACGGCTTACTTCTCACATCAGATGGGTAGAGCTGTTGCCTCCTCCATGCAGCTGTGGTGCAACACTTCACATACATACTCACCCACATGACAAGGTAAATTCACACACATCAATGTCCAGGAGGGCGTACACATCACTTGGACACTCTCACCACAGGTCCACTCAACTCATACACATCTGTGGGTACAGTCACCTGTCACACCGGGGGGACACTGAATCACCTCAGGACAATAGCCAAAAAATGCCACCAAGGATTTGCCTACCTGAATGTGTCATGCACTATGCAGTGAATGTCACAGTAAGCACAATGCAAGTGAGGAGTGCACACAGGAACTACATCACGCTCTGCATGAGAGACATAAGCACCTCCCCCGGGACCCACTCTAAACAACATTGCATGTCTGTCACACCTGGACACAATGCCAGAAGTGACAGTCACAAAAAAGGTGCACAGTCAAAGGTAGTGGAGTCAGCACTCACCTGCTCCCCTGGTCTCCCATACATCTTGGGGTACTATGGGAGGAGGACATCCAGCAATGCCTCATTCTCCTCAAGTGTGAATGGCTGGGCCCTCTCCACAGTACGCGACATGGTGCCAGAGGAAGCACAGGCAGCAGCAGTGTGGTCGATTGGAAAGTTGTGCGGGCAAGTGCCCTCTCATGGGTTCTGGCTGACTTATATCTGTCTTGCTGGGGGCTTTCATTTACAGGAGTACAGAGTGATTGGTCAGACTAATTTGCATCCTACGTTCCCTCCAATCCCTTTAAACATACACCAATGACACGAATTTGCATGGTTCAAATTTTGAGCATCATAGCAAGGCAGACACCACTTTGCAACATTGTAATTTTTGGCCCAACTGACTTTTCAAGCCCACATGATGGCCACATTGCAACTGAAATCTCTGTATCCATGACAACCAGCATGCATTTTGGGCCTAATACTTGTCCCCTATGTAATTTTTGAATCCAAAAAACATGTACGGTGCGTTTCACACGTACCCGTACACGTACGGCACCACTACAATAGTGATACGCACCGTACTCACACATCCATAGCGTGGGTACGGTGCGTATCACTATTGTAGTGGTGCCGTAGGGGTACGCGTGGTACGTACGGCCCGTACCACGCGTACTCCTACGGCACCACTACTATAGTGATATGGACCGTACACACGCTCTCAGAGCATGTGTACGGTCCGTACCACGTGTACTCCTACGGCACCACTACCATAGTGATACGGGCCGTACACACTCTCTCAGAGCGTGCGTACGGTCCGTACCACGCATACTCCTACGGCACCACTACTATAGTGATACGGGCCGTACACACGCTCTGAGAGCGTGTGCACGGGGCGTTCCACGCGTACTCCTACGGCACCACTACTATAGTGATACGGGCCGTACACATGCTCTCAGAGCGTGTGTACGGTCCGTACCACGCGTACTCCTACGGCACCACTACAATAGTGATATGGGCCATACACACGCCCTCAGAGCGTGTGTACGGGGCGTTCCACGCGTACTCCTACGGCACCACTACTATAGTGATACGGGCTGTACACACGCTCTCAGAGCGTGTGTACGGGGTGTTTCACACGCTTACACTAGTGATAGGAGGCACACACGAAAGGAATGGAGGTCTCCGACTCGCACAAGGCTGTACATCAAGTCATTGTCGTTGCAGACTTTCATGTGCCGGGCCTAGGTGTGTCAGGCAGTGATATTGCACATGTCTTCCCATGTAGTTGCACAATTGATGTGTGAAGACCTGTGTACACATGTCATGTGTGATGGGGCACTATGTGGCACACTTCCCCTTCACACTTTGCACATGTGTGCCTGTAGTACAAACGAGTCAAGCACAGCATCACTGGTATGGCACAGTCACCACCACCCGCAACTGTCCCCTGATGCCAGGGACAGGGACACTAACAACTGACATTTCACGATCAGCGTGCCCCGATGTGACTATGTCATGTGTGTGTCATGTGTTCCCATGAGCTTGCTGTTAGTGTTCCGTCAACTACATCTGCTGTTGCTGCATCCAACATGTGTCTGTGTGGAGATGGGCATGGCACACATCTACGCACACCATGCCACATGTGGATTCCCTCGTAAGCAGGGTCTGTATGCATCGGACATCATATTTTCACATGAGGACATATCTGCGTTGTCTCAATGTCTGTGTTTTCTGTTTTCACGTGTACCCCTTCATCGCAATGTGTTGGATCTGTACATTTGACATTCCATGTGACCCGTGCGTCTAGCTTGCCGTCAGCTGTCTGTATGAGATGACATCCTTTAAATGCAGCTATGTGGATGTATGTCACTCTTGTGATGTCTCTGGCTATTCACTCAGACTGGCCCCCAGCTCATTTCAGGGCATGTCATGTAGACACGGGTGTATCTGGCTTTTCGTAGGAGTATCACCAAGCTGACATACGTGTCCTTGATGTATTGCACAGACCAGACTCTGTATTGAGCTGATGTGTAGGAGCAGTTTAGCATGTGCTCTGTTCATTGACATTGATGTTGTTATGCTCTCAATCTTCGTTATTCAATACAATTTTCTGCAGGGCACCGCCTGTCCCCCGACCAATGCCAGACTTGGCTGCATGAGGGAACGTGCCTGCATCCGACGTTACAGATTCACTCAACAGTTGACTGAGGACTTGACCGACAAGCTGGCACCACACCTCCAACCGCGACCCAGGTATCCTACTGCGCTGACCCCGAAGATGAAGGTGATGTCAGCCCTACATTTTTTTGTCACAGGTACGTTTCAATTCACCATAGCTGATGTTGGTGGCATGTCACAGACAATGTTCAGCCATGTCCGGCGTGATGTTTTGGCAGCCATGTTGGAGCACCTTGATGAATTCATCTATTTTCCTACTCCTGAGGAGTTGACAGGTGTCAAGGGTGATTTCTATGCCCTGGGAGGGATGCCCCATGTCATTGGGTCCATTGATAGGACACATGTGGCTTTGGTACCACCACAGGCACAGGAGGTAGCCTATCGCAACCGTAAACATTACCACTCTATAAATGCCCTTGTGGTGTGTCTTGCTAACATGCTGATTTCCCATGTCTGTGCACGTTTTCCAGGGTCAGCACACGATGCCTACATCATGAGGCGTAGCAGGGTGCCACAAATGATGCTGTGGCTGCACAACGAACGAGCATGTATTGTTGGTGGGTATACTCTGTTTGTCCTGTGTGTTGCGGTATCTTTGGCTCTTACGGCATCTTCTGACCCACTTATTTACATGATGTTTCCATGTAGGGGACTCTGGCTATCCCAACATGCCATGGATGATTACACCTCTCCGCAACCCAAGATCAGCTACAGATCACCGGTACAACAATGCACACGGGCAGACCAGGCGAGTGATTGAGAGGACGTTTGGCCTCCTGAAGAGCCGATTCTGGTGCCTTCACAAGACAGGCGGGTCCCTCCCATATGCACCGGAGAAGGTCTGCAAAATCTTCCTCATGTGCTGCATGCTGCACAACATGGCAGTGGAGAAGGCAGTGCCACTCATCCTGGAGCAGGATGAGCAGGAACATCCACCCGTGGAGGATGAAGGGCTTGGTCACGAGGCAAGTGAGGAGGAGGAGGAGGATATCCGGAGTCAGCTCATACGCAACTTCTTCTCATAATGGTGAGTCACTGGGTCTGAGTGTGCACGCTTGTAGCCTTGGGTGGCATGTGTTGCAATGTGTGTGTCCAGCTGACTGTATGCTAAGTGACTTAGATGTGTGTTCTGATGTGTCACTCGCGTGATGATGTCATTCCACACATTTTAGCAGTGGCACTTTCTTTTAAATTTGCATGGGGACAACATTGTTCATGTTTAGTAGGTGACCATGTATGTGGAGAAAAATCTTTTAGCTGACTTCTTGTGTGTCTGTCATTCTCAGGTTCTTGCGCATGTTGTCTGCTCGTGTCATCGTTGTCCTCCTGCTATTCCTCATGAGTATTGCAACGTGTGCTGAATCAGCGTTCCATGCACAGACTTGGGGAAATGTCATTTTGGGTAAGGATTGCAGCAAGGCATTTTGGGGGTGGTACGTGTTTGGAATGTGTGAGGACTCCTTATGTGCATGTTGTGTTACTATGCATACATGTCTACTCACCATGGGGCACATAACATGTAGCATGACTCCCATGAATTGATAGTCACCCTTCGTGACAGTCATCTGTAATGGATTTTGGATTCTGATGAAGGCATCAATGTGTGTAAAACTTCCCTCTGAAACATACGGGATGCTACGGGTGGACATAGTGTGGGACATCCCCATAACAGGCTCAATGGGGAATTGCAGCCTCTCCGTGTGCAGCAGGAGGTGTTTGGCTCATTCCTTTAACTTGTGTGCCAGTTCATTTGGATTTACAACATCCGTGTTGTGAAGGGGGTGTCCAGCGTAGGTCCCACATGTTCAGTCAAATGACCTGTGAGTCTGTTCATATTGATGTATTTCCCTTAGTGTGAGTTTGAGTAATAAAGGTGGTCCTCACCCTCCAAAGTGCCTCATCTCTGTCAATGCAGGACTCTTGCCACTTTGCATGCGTCATCTCTGGCTTAGTTTTCAAAGATTGTGCATATGAGTGTATGTGTAGTTCGGCAACATGCATGCAGTTCTTCATGGCTAATAATCTCTATTGTGCATGAAGTCCATGGTTGTGTATGTATTTGGGCAGGTTGCTCCCCCCAACGGGATGTCAACGCCTGCTGAGGGTGTGTCTCCTGTGCGCAGCTCGGCCTTCTGTTTCCTGATCCTGTGTCAGTCATCTTTGGTGATTGTTCATCCATTTTCTCTGGGTGAGCCATGAGTAACCTGACACTCCTTCCTTTACGTACGCCTGTTGCAGTTGTCCTTTCTGACATGCTTGTCTTTGTGTGCTACTTTTGGCCTAGTTTCCAGGACATGCTGCCTGCTGCTGCGGCCCCTGCGGCAAGGGCCCACCAAGTTCCTGGATTCTGCAACCCACACACCTCCAAGATGCTACTCCCTTCCTCCCTCCACCCATTCATTAGGCTGTCATCAGCTTGTCTGTGCCACTGTTGCGGCCACGCCGTGCCAAAGGCAGGACCGTCAGCGCATGCAACGTGCACATTGACGACCCTCATGTCCTTGCATGACCCACATCACACAACAGTCTCATGTTGCAGCCACCCTCCAAGCAATGTCCAAACGAAAATCAACCACCTGCTCTCAGGCATACCCTAAGCGCACACACGACACCTTTGTATGCTGAGTGTGCAACTCCAACTGCCTACACAGTGCTGCCCCGCCTTCCAGGCCCTGTCACACCAACCAGGTCATGTCCCTCCTACTCCACACCGGCTCCGTCCAACAGCACGCCATTGTACTCTGTTACCTCCTCAACACAACAGGCCCACACATCACCTTCATGACAGTGACCTGGATAAAAGCATCCTCAGCGCACAACTTCTTCATTGCCATCTCAGACGGATACAAGAGCACCCGCAGGGACGGCACTAACTATCCCCGAGGATGAATTGATAACTCAAATTGACCCAAATAGCTGGGGGAATATTAAAAATGTCAAATGCCTCCACTTACAAACCCATTAGCCCTGGCCTTGAAATTTATAAATCACGCCGTCAGACCTGGATTGACTAAAGTAGAGAACAATTTTCTGAGGCAGTTGCTCTCGCTCCCCCAAAGTACACCTCTTTTACCGCTGAGGCTAGATTTGGGTATATTCCCCATCCAGGAGGAACTAGCCATTAAACCCCTTAGGTTTTGGAGGAGGATATGGCTGACCCCCGAGCTCCTGCAGTACAGAACTGAATTACAAGAAATACTGAGTATAGGCAAGGCAGTGCACATTCCATGGCTCTCTTACATTAAAGACGAACTCTTGAAAATGGGCCTTGCGGACATGTGGCTGAATCCAGTAACAGCCTGCAGTGAGATCTCAGGGAACCTATTTACAGAACACTATAGATCTCGATGCTCTAATGTATGGCTGCATGATTCACAGAATGGTACCATGGTAAAATCATTCTTAGAGATTAAATCTGTATACTTATTCGAAGATTATCTGAATGTAACTTTCCCTGTTATGGCCAGGAAGCTTTACATACAATGGAGGTTTGGCTCACTTCCTATAGCGTGCCTTACCAGTAAATGGTCACTGTCCAGGGCCTCCCATTGTCCAGGCTGTGGTATGAATAAGGAGGATGAATGCCATATTCTATTTTTCTGTCCTCTCTATAGTAGAGCAAGGAAGAATTGGATTGTACCTATCTGTAGAAATTTAGGAAATGTTCAGATGCATTAAGGATTCTTAAAACTGATACTGCAGGTCATATTGTGTTTGCTCTCTCGAAGTATCTGCATGTTATTTGGATCAAAAGGAGTTTTATAATTTCAAATAGTGGCTAGTAGCCCTGGTTTACACTTGATCATGAAATTGTAGTTACTGCTTCATTACTGTATCTTATATTGTATATACTATTTTATGTGCTCTTTTATGGCTGAAATATTGCCGAAATAAAGATTCATGAATATGAATATGAATATGAATATGAATTGATATCTATTCACAAGTACGCACTCAGGGTCACAAATCCGGTTTGGCACAAACCCCCTGCAAACCCTCAGAGTAACACTCATCTACAGATCTCCAGGCCTACATCCACAATTCCGCAAAGCCATCAACACGTCCATCTTCACGCACGCCCTCACATCCACAGGATAAATGTGGCTGTGGGCCAGGAACTTCTGGCTGGATGAGAACCACACCAGCATCCATCATTGGTCCATCCACATTAGCATCCACGTCTCCGACAAGCAACACACTGCCACACACCCGCTACCAATCCCCCAAAGATGCTTGATGTAAGTCAACACACACATGCTGTGTGGGACACTGGAACCAACACCACCGCCACACCCTGCAACCTCACACACTGGATCAGCAACTGATCCAACAATCTAGCCACATTGACGGACTTTCCTGTGATGCACAACCACAATTAAGCCACCTGGGACAAGGAAGACCTACTGGACTCATACACGTCTAGTAGGACTCTGGTGCACAGCTTGCAACACAAATAACCATCAGTGGCCTTACAACCCTGGAAAACGGCACACACAGCCATCACCATATCATCAGCAAGGACATTTGAAGATCCTTCAGATGGAGCCGAGGCAAAAAAACGCACAACATCAAGAAGCTCATCAGCATTGTGAGTGCACGGACATCAGCTTTCCATCCAAAAGACACCCCACCCTTGCAAGGCTGAGCCAATCCCTTGCAACTTTCTACCACTGCAAGCTCATGGACATACACGCAAGCCTTGGCACACAGAGGCAGAACGCACTATTATACGCGGGACCAACCCCCCTCAGGTTTTGGACTTCCATCATCAGGAAATACAACACCCGGCTCATGTGCAACATCCCCTGGGGATCTCCATCAGGCCCCTTCCCACACAACATCTCAACCACATCATTCCCCATCCTTGTGGCCCCCGTCCAGCACGTCATGTATGTATCATTGGAGTTAGCCACATTCCATGGTAGATAGAGGCATGCAGTGAGCCAGGCCCTTCTTAGACAACGGACGGCAGGAACGCAGGCTCTCAAGGAACATCACCGTGCTTCCCTAGCCAGCAAATGTCATCAGGAAGACAGTCAACGAGCAACTGACAAACTTCCTCCACGCAAAGAGCTTCAGGAAACCTGCACAAGACCATCTTCCACAGTAATCACCCCACTGCAACCGTCATCATTTTTTTATCTTTTTAAAATAAATTATACACTACATTAACAAAAACAGTAGAGAAAATATTGGATAGTGGAGGGAATAAAATTACTATTCCCACCACAGAGAGTGTAACAGTAGGGAAAATATTGGATAGCTGAGGGAATAAAATTACTATTCCCACCCCAGAAAGTGCAACAGTAGGGAAAGTGTTGAATAGCGTAGGGATAAAAATCACTATTCCCACTCCAGAGAGTGTAACAGTAGGGAAAGTGTTGGATAGAGAAGGGGTAAAAATTACTATTTCCACTCCAGTGAGTGCAACAGTAGGAAAAGTGTTGGATAGAGTAGGGGTTAAAATTACTATTCCCACTCCAGAGAGTGGAACAGTAGGTAAAGTGTTGGATAGCGTAGGGGTAAAAACTTACTATTCCCACTCCAGAGAGTGCAACAGTAGGGAGAGTGTTGCACAGCGAAAGGGTTAACATTACTATTCCCACTCCAGAGAGTGCAACAGTAGGGAAAGTGTTGGATAGCGTAGGGGTTAAAATTACTATTCCCACTCCACCGAGTGCAACAGTAGGGAAAGTGTTGGATAGCGTAGGGGTGAAAATTACTATTCCCACTCCACCGAGTGCAACAGTAGGGAAAGTGTTGGATAGCGAAGGGGTGAAAATTACTACTCCCACCCCAGTGAGTGCAACAGTAGGGAAAGTGTTGGATAGCATAGGGGTTACAATTACTATTCCCACTCCAGAGAGTGCAACAGTAGGGAAAGTGTTGGATAGCGTAGGGGTAATAATTACTATTCCCACTCCAGAGTGTAACTGTAGAAAAAGTGTTGGATAGCAGAGGGTTGAAATTAACATGCTTATCAATTAAATATTTTTTAATTAAATAATCAAGAAACAATTAATTAACAATAAATTAATTATGAATACCAATAAATTAAAATTGATAACTACTTTAATAAAATAAAATTACTTACCACCCTATTCCCCTATAAACCCACAACCCACTCCTAAAATCAAATAACACAATTAATATAATAAAGAATGAATCCATTAATAAAAATTAATTACCAGTTATTAATTAATTAACAATAAATTATTATAAATACCAATACATCCACATTAATAATTACTTTATAATAATTAATTTATTTCCCACCCTATTCCCCTATAAACCCAAAACCTGCTCCGAAACAAATTTAACACAATTAATATAATTATCAATTCATCAATTAATAAAAATTAATTACCAATTAATAATTATATAACAAAAAAATAATTTTCAATCCCAAAAAATAAAAATGTATAATTACTTTATTATAATTAAATTACTTCCAACCCAATTCCCCTATAAACCCACAATCCGCTACGGTACTAAAATGCAAAATTTAATTACAAATAATTAATAATTTCTAAAAATTATTATTTAATTCACCATAATTAAATTACTTCTCACCCTATTCCCCTATAAACCCACAATCCGCCACGGTACTAAAATGCAAAGTTGACTTTAAAAACAATTACTATCTTTTAAAAATGTAATACATATATTTAAAAAAAAAATACAATACATAACAAAAAATGTAGAACACATACATATAAAATACATACTAAAATACATAACACTAATATAAACATCGATAGTATTAACAACGATATTTTTGCAAACGATATTACTGACTTCGATATTAACAAAAACAAAATTTCTTACCTTCAGGTCGATATTCTGGTCACCGATATTCTTGCTGTCGATATTCTGTTCCTTCGATATTTACACCTCGATTTTTCTGTAGTTCGAAATTAAAAACTCAACATTATGGGGTCGATTCCGATCCTGTTTTTTTTTTCCCGTACGATTCGTATCCGTATTTTTTTCCGTACGAATCGTACAAGTCACGTCTGACCCGTGAAGTACGATTCGTACGGGAAAAAGTGCATACGGATCAGCCCGACCCGTACGAATCATAGCGGGAAAAGTTGTACGAGACGGACCCGGACACTTTTCCGTACGAACCGTAAAAAGACAGTCCGAGCATACAAGTACGATCCGGACCGGCTTTCCGATTTACGATTCGTACGGAAAACGTCCAGTACACGGGGAATGACTTGTACAAATGCAATGTCGGTGTACGCACCGTACATAGCAATGGCCGTGTACGCACCATACATACGCAATGTCGGTGTACGCACCGTACATAGCAATGGCGGTGTACACACCGTACTTAGCAATGGCGGTGTACACACCGTACACACGCAATGTCAGTGTACGCACCGTACATAGCAATGGCGGTGTTTGCACCGTACATAGCAATGGCGGTGTACGCACCGTACATACGCAATGTCGGTGTACGCACCGTACATAGCAATGGTGGTGTACGCCCCGTACATAGCAATGGTGGTGTACGCACCTTACATAGCAATGGTGCTGTACGCACTGTACATAAGCAATGGCCGTGTACGCACCGTATATAGCAATGGCGGTATATGCACCGTACATAGCAATGGCCGTGTACGCACCGTACATACACAACGCATGGGGGGTGTGTGCCTGTACGACTCGTACCCCTGTACCGTACTGAACCACGGACACTGTAAAACAGCACAAGGAGGGTCTATTCGACTCGCACAACACCACAAAACACGTCTACAGTGCACTAAAAATGGAAATGACTGACCTGGACACATCCCAATAGGCAAACAGAGGGGCAAACTCTCAACCACCCCTTATAACACACCCACCAAAAATTCAAACTGAGGCGCACCCACAAATGGACCAATAAAAAGGGCCCACACACACAAACAATGAGCCTTTGCAACAGACTCACTGCAGCTAGAGAGCACACACCAACAACTGCACCCATCCACCTTAACATATACACCGTCACACAACCTCCTTCACACATACCCCCTCTACACATTCACACCCACACCGTCACATTCAGACCCACACACCCACAACCATCCACTCCCTCACCCCACACCATGCCCACAGACAAGAATCCAAAGTTCACAAGGGAGGAGCTGGAGATCCTTGTCAATGAAGTCATCAGAGTTGAGCCACAGCTGTTTGGATCATTGGTCAGACAGACCAGCATAGCTGAAAAATCACGCCTGTGGCAGAGGATCATCGATAGGGTGAATGCTGTTGCACCCATCAGAAGGACCAGGAATGAATGCCAAGCCAGGTGGTACGATCTGCGAAGGGCGGTCAAGCGCAAAATGAATGGTGACTACGCCCAGAGCAACATCACTGGAGGTGGTGCGCCCCGCAGACCAGTACATTACCATCCCTGGGAGGAAAAGGTGATGGCCCTGCTTCCGCCGGTGGGAGTACATGGACTGCAAGGACTTCCAGAGCCTGGTGAGTACACAAACAACTTACGTAACATGGGGGTAATGGCATCCACACCCCAACTACACAAAATGCACGTAACTACCCCAAGCCCTCACCGGCCAGAACCACACTAAAAAATAACGCTAATGCCACTAACATGTGTATGCTCCATTGAGAAAGCAAGGCCATGCTATGTCCCATGCTACATGAAGCAGCAACCCAAGAATGGATGTCCGGTATGCTGGGAGGGTGGGTGGCACAAAACACATTGTTGAACTCCAAATCAGACACAAATGCCCTCATCCCATATGGCCCAGGTACATACCCATGCACCATGCGCAATGCACAGGGATTGGGAAAGTACTGACAAGATAGCTCACACTCTGCCCGGGTGTAGGCAGCACAAGGCCCTCCTGTGACCAGTGCAAACACAAGACAACAAGGTCAGATATCTAGGACAGGAACTCACACTCACTGTCATGGCAGCATGCTCCATGGGGGGACAGCTACATCACCTGGGAGCCCCACTGCCAACTCACACTACACCCACCAGCAGGCCCTGTCACACACACCCCTTACACAAGCAGACACCCCCGTGACAGGCAATGGATTTACACACTGTCACAATGGACATGTAACACAACAACACCAATACATAGCCAAAGAAGCATCCAAGCCAAAAATCTACATGTCAAAGACTTAGGAGAACATATCAAACTGTCCCCCGCAACATACCCATCCACAAGTGAACATTGAGGGGAATGCTAGCCATACAACTACCTGGAGGAACAGTGCCAACTATAATGTGTATGATACATGCATGTTGCATGAAACAACATTGTCGGTCTCTCACACACAGGGAAACGTGATGAATCTACCCCCAACAATGGAGGTGAAGATTCACAGTCCCTGGCCCGGGAGGAACCTGATCCCACCGGCAGCGACGCCTCTCAACATTCTGCGGATGACCCCGACCGACCTGGACCATCTGGTGTCCAAGCCCCTGCAGAACCTGGTTCAGGAAAATCTGTGCCAACCACCACCCCCATTCCTGCCACATCCCAGGAGACACTGAGGAGCCCTGCCCGCAGTGAACAACTGAGCCAGTCTGACCAGGAGGGACAAGGAGCGCCGGGCACCCAGGAGGAGGCAGACAACACTGCCACTGCCATCCCTCAGGGTTCCTGTAGACCTGATGTGCCCGCAATGGCAGGACAGGCTCGTGTGGGCAGGGGTGGTGGGAGTGGAGGCAGGCGGAGGCGAGAACCTGACCAGCCAGCTGAAGGGACCGGTATGTCACATATACACAACATCATGGAGGCATACCGGCGTGACACCAGTGAGTTCAGCCAGGTAGTGGTGACCCTCACAGAGATCAAGAACCAGCAGGCCGAGCAACACGCCAGTCAACAAGAACACCAAGGACGGATGGATGCAAGACTGGCTGAGCTCCTGGCGGTGCAAAGGGACATAAGCCATTCACTCCGTCGGATCGCCGACAACATGGGCAACCCTCCCTGTGCCACCAGGCGAAGACCCCCACCAGCCACAGGGAGGGAGGAGGAGGAGGATTCGTCCGACGGAGTGTCCCAAGCATCGTCAAGGCCTGCATCTGAGGGTCCCCTGAGGAAGGTGGGTCGTCCACGGAAAAGACTGTGAGAGTCAGCGGCACATCCACATCTCCCAGGTCACCTGGCCTGGCACCTGGCCTTCATGTGCGACAGCATCACCTCATTGACTGACATCATCTGCCACATGGACCTACTGGTCACAGTCTGACTAATGATGCCAAACACTGTGGTCTGGACTCTGATGACTTCAAATCGCAAGGATCCCATCACCCCCTGTGAACTTTGGATTCTATGGTCCCTGCATTGCACCTTTTTCAGTGCACAAATCATGCCCCAGAGCTATAATTAAATAATTAATACGTGAAATTTTATGTTGCAGTCATTTAGCATGAGTCCACAACATACGTGTGGGGATATGTCAAAGTGTGGAACTAACTCCAGCCATCCATACACTTGGATCTGAGTCTGGTCGAGGACACACATGTGTCTCAATGTATCACCAAATACAGACATGGAGCCCAATACTCACCCGTGATGGCCTTAAGCTGCTGAGGGGGGGCTTGCAATACTGCTCAGACAGACCAATTTGGAAGAGTATCATGAAGGTGTAGATGTCATGGGTCATGTTGATGTGCCCGGGCAGGGAGTCCGAGGTCTGTTTGGCGAGGGGAGAACTATCTCCTGCATGCAGTGTTTATGTGGATGTGATGAATGGTGGCCAGGGCAAGGTGGGCTGCACAGAGTTGGGCCAACGGGGTGTTGTATGACAGACGTCCAAGGTTTGTTTTGGGTCTGGGGTTGTGGACTGCCTCCTGAGTGTGGTTGAGGAGTCTGAAGGTAATCCTGCAGCAGACAGTGAGCCATTCTAGCTATCTCAGGTGGACGGTGATGTGTCTGGGGTGGGGGATGTTGAAGATGAGGTGTGCGGATGCACCCTGGATGTGGACAACTTCTCCTGCAGTTCTGCTGTTGTTCTACGTAGAGGCCGGTGCTGTAGTTGAGCCGGCTGGTGTCGTTGACCTCGGGGACGGTCTGTCTTGCCTTGCAGTGAATCTATCTGTGGATCATTTGCAGCATGCGGAGGGGGTTGCAGCATGAGGTACAGATGGTGGTGAGTTGCATGGTAATTGTCAGCGTTGGGTCCATGATGAACACCAGCTTGCGTGCATGGCCACTGGGTGCTGGTGCGGTGCCCAGACCAGTGGGACACAAGGAGTTGACACAGCCATAAGGGGACAATTCTCAGATGATGACCTCAGTCCTGTCCAAGTCCAGCCTCAGGTGGCTGATGTTCAGCTATTCGTCAAAGGATCTCATGTCTTCTTGAAGTTTGGATCTGGCAATGGCTGGTTCTTTGGTGAGTTTGAGGAGCAGCTGGGTGTCAATGGCATATGAGATGATGATGAGGTCGTGTGCGCCTGTGATGGTGGAGAGGGGGGTCATGGAGACATTGAAGATCGTCACACTGAGAGAAGAGCCCTGGGGCATGTGCCACATGACCCCAGTGTACTACATGCTGCAGGGTGGAGGCAGACTCCCTGGGCCTTGCTGGTGAGCTACTTTCTGATTTAATCCTGGGCCCTCCTCTGGATACCAGTGTTGGAGATGTGTGAGCTGACAGTGTGGTAGCACATGGTGTACAATGCCGTTGAGATGCCAAGGGGCATGGTCTCACCATTGTTGAGCAGGGCAAAGTTGGCGTTGGTGGTGGCAATGATGATGGTTGCAGTGGTGTGATTACTGTGGAATATGTTCTGGTTCCGGTTGCCTGGAGCTGGTTGCGTGGAGAAAATATGTCAGTTGCTTGTTGAGTGTCTTCCGGATGACATTTGCTGGGTAGGGAAGCAGGGTGATGTACCAGGAGATCATGCGGTACTGCCGTCCATTGTTTAAGAAGGGCCTGGGTCTCTGCATGCCTCCAGCACCCATGTAATGTGGCCAACTCAAAGGAGACATTCAGGACGCGCTGGACGTGGGCTTCAAGGATGGGGAATGATGTGGTTGATATGTTGTGTGGGAAGGGGCCTGATGGAGAGCCAGAGTGGATGGTGCACATGAGCCAGGTGGTGTACTTGCTGCTGACGGGAGTCCAGAACCTGAGGGGGGTTTGTCCTGCGGATAATAGTGCTGTCTGCCTCTGTGTGCCAAGGCTGTTGTGTTTGGCCATGAGCTAGCAGTGGTACAAAGTTGCAAGGGATGTGATCTGCCTTGTAAGGGTGGGGTATCTTGGATGGAGATTTGCTGTCAGTTCACTCACAATGCTGATGAGCTCCTTGATGTTGTGTATTTTGATGTCTCAGCACTATCTGAAGGATCTCCAGTTGTCCTTGCTGATGATATGGTGATGGCTGTGTGTGGTCTTTTCCAGGCCTGTAAGATAAATGATGGCTCTTCGTGTTGCAAGGTGTGCACAAGAGTCTGGCTACGTCTGTAGGAGTCCAGTAGGTCTGCCTTGTCCCAGGTGCCCTAACTATTGTTGTGCTTCACAGGAAAGTCCGTCAATGTGGAAAGATTGTTGGATCAGTTGCTGATCCTGTGCGTGAGGTTTCAGGGTGTTGCGTTGGTGTTGTTTTGAGTGTCCCACACAGCTTCTCTGAGGTGACTTACATCAAGCGTCTTTGGGGGATCATTAGCAGGGTGTGGGGCAGTGTGTTGCTTGTCGGAGACGTCGATTAAAATGTTGATGGACCAATGATGAATGGTGGTGTGGTTCTCCTCCAGCGAGAAGTTACTGGCCCACAGCCACATGTAGCCTGTGGAGGGGAGGGCGTGTGTGCAGATGTACGTGTTGATGGCTTAGCGCAATTGTGGATGTAGGCCTGGATATCTGTAGATGAGTGTTACTCTGAGGGTTGCCAGGGAGTTGCTGCAAACCCGGATTTGTGACTCTGAGAGTGTACTTGTGAATAAATTGCAATTCATCCTCCGGGATTGTTGGTGCCGTCCCTGCGGGTGATCTTGTATCCGTCTGAGATGGCAATGAAGAAGTCATGTGCTGAGGATGCTTATGTCCAGGTTACTGTCATGAAGGTGATGTGTGGGGCTGTTGTGTTGAGGAGGTAACAGAGTCCAATGGCGTGCTGGTGGACGGAGCGGGTGTGGAGTAGGAGGCACATGACCTGGTTGTTCTGACAGGGTCTGGTAGGCTGGGCAGCGCTGTGTAAGCAGTTGGAGTTGCACACTGTTGGACAGGCCACACGAAGGGCTTGCTCCCTCCCCGCACGACAGGGCCCGAGCTCCGGCCCACCAGGCATAACCCACGAAAAGCACCTGTACCCCGTCTCCCGACGGATCTTCTGCCCTCGGGCCTCTACTCATCACGGGGCCCAGCCCCACCGGCTCCCCCGGCCGGTTCAAGCCGCCATCTTGGGCCCTGCACCACGAGGCCGCGTGGCCTCGGCCCGGCCCTAACCCCGGGCCTGGCCGGCCCCGACATCCCGGCACCACCCTCCACCCAGGAGGTGAGCGGACCACTTGGCAGGTCAATGGGAGAACGAAGTGTCAAGAGCTCTTCCCCCCGCCAGGTGCCGATCGCCTCCAGCTCCCCCCAGGCGCTGGCTCCACCCCCGGCTGGGTGTCTGGACACCTTCATCCCGGGCCCTCCGACCTCCAAGTGCGAGGGTCCGGACATCAAAGGGCGCCTGCCCTATAACTGGGGCAACTCCGGAGCAGGAAGGCAGTTGTATCCTGGAGTCGAGAGACACCGAGAGAACTCAGCCTCGACGGACTACTGGCGCTGCCGTAGCCCGCTCTTGTGAACCATCGACCTGCCTGCTGGCGCTGCCACGGCCTTCTGCAACCTCCATCCTCGTCGGGACCTGCTGGCGCTGCCGCGGCCCGTTGTAACGACCATCCTCGTCGGGACCTGCTGGCGCTGCCGCGGCCCGTTGTAACGACCATCCTCGTCGGGACCTGCTGGTGCTGCCGCGGCCCGTTGTAACGACCATCCTCACCGGGACCTGCTGGCGCTGCCGCGGACCGTACATCGACCATCTTTCCGGGACCTGCTGGCGCTGCCGCGGACCGTGTACCGACCATCTCAACCGGGACCTGCTGGCGCTGCCGCGGCCCGTACCAACTAAGCCACCAAGCTCGAGGATTGTGAGCTAGTCATCATCTCATCCGAACTACCTGACTGGTAGACAGACTGTCCCGCTACCCCTTACCCTGCTTTGAGAGACTTGAATCGAGGGGACCCCTGAGTCCAGACCTCCTTGTACCATTCAACCGTACCTTAAGAAGTGCTTATAAAGGACACTGAACCGTATCCGTGTGTGGTATCTGTCTGTGGGGGGGAAGTTACTTGTCTGTACGATCGCTGGAGACGGCTCTCCCCGGAGACCTCTCCTCCTGTCCCCGGCCGACCCTCCCGGTCCATCTACCCTTTCTAACATTGGTGGCCAGCGGCGCGATCCGAATCAACGCATAATCGTACAGAGAGTAGCTCACCCCACGACAAAAACACGATGTCAGCCAAAGATAGCAGCTCCACCGAGAATTTCCAAATGGATAAATTAGAAGAATACAACCACCGCGAACTGAGACAATTCTGCATAGAACTTGGCATTGCTACCACCGGCCTGAGTACCAAGGATGATCTAAAGCACGCCCTAGAGTCGTGGACAGAAACTGGGGTCGCCGGACCCTCCGACCAAAGCAGCATCACACCAGAGGGAAACGCCACGGCTCCCGAGGAGCGGGGAACGGGCCTCTCGCAGGAGGAGATCCGAGAAAGAGAAAGAACCAGATTGCACGAGTTGGAAATGGCACGACTCAAGATGGATGGGGAACTCAAGTTAGCTGAACAGAAACTCAACCTCGAGCATATGCGGCTCCGAGATGAACGAGAAGAGAAGCAGAGACAGAGAGAGCTGGAGGAGAAAAAAATAACGCTCGAGCACGAGCGCCAACTAGCGGAGATAGAACTTCGGAAACAAAATAAAGAACTGGGGGTGCCTGAGCGACCACACACCCCGGGGCCAATCGAGAAAAAAGTCCACATCCCCAAGGATGTTGTCCGCGAGTATGTCCGAGAAGACGACATACAACAGTGGTTTAAAGCCTATGAGATCGCCATGACCTCCCACCGGATCGACCGGAGTGATTGGGGAGCCGGACTTTGGGGGAGGTTTATCAACGAGGGTCGCGATGCCCTACTGCAGCTCCCCGATCACCAAATGTCGTCCTACGACCACATGAAGGCTGCCCTCCTCACCCGCTACGGCCTCACACCCGAGATGTACCGCCAGAGGTTCAGAGATTGCACCCGGATCCCAGGTACAACTTGGGTAGAATACGTGAACTATTTCAGCCGTGCCTTCGAGGGTTGGATAAAGGGGAGCCATGTCACCACTTACGAACAACTCTTTAACCTTATGGTATGGGAGCACCTGTCGAACAACTGTTTCGTCGAGCTCAGGCAGCACCTCCTCGACAGTAAGCTGACTGACCCCCCGGCAGCTCGCCGCCGAAGCTGACCGATGGGAAAGCACCCGAGTGGGCCGGAGGGGGCCACACGAACAAAACAGAAGCAACCCAGGCCAGCACCGTCCTCGGGGAGGAGGAGGGGGCCAGGGGCGAGGGAGAGACGCCTTGCCAACAACACCCGTGACCAGCACCCCGCCTCCGGCCGGCCGGGGCAACCCCCCGTGGCGTCCTGGGGCCCGAGCCAACGTCACGTGCCACCGATGCCAGCGAGTCGGCCACTACGCCAATGACCCGAGCTGCCCGCAGAACCAAGCACCCAAGCCCCGCCAGGTAGCTGCCGCCGCCCTGGGGGAAGAGCGATCATCGGAGGAACCAGAAGAGTATGAGCCTGCTCAGCAAGAGTGGGAGCCGGCCGCCATGGTCCTGGCGTGCTTAGGGGGAAGAGACATGGTCCCGCGGGCTCCCCTACCCGCTAACACCAGGAAATACGGTCAGTGGGTGACCATTAATGGACAGCGAGCCGAGGCCTTGCGTGACACAGGCGCCAGTGTGACGGCCGTCCGCTGTCACCTGGTGAAGCCCGAGCAGATCCTGCCGAACATTCTCTGCCCCGTCCGCTCGGCAGACAACTCTGAAAGTATGTGTCAAATGGCCTGCGTCCCATTCGAATGGGGAGGGGTCTCCGGCCTGTTGAAGGTGACGGTCCGGGACGATGCCCCCGTGGACTGCCTCCTGGGGAATGACCTCGAGAGTTCCCCGTGGGCCACAGTTGAGAGAAGGGAGCACCTGGGGATGCTGGGCCTCCCGGACTGGGCCTGCATAACCACCCGGTCCATGGCCGCCCGTGCCGTCCCTCGATCAGAAGAACCGGAATGGCCGGCACCTCCGCCCCCGGTCGCCCCAGGAGAAGACAACGACAAGGCCAGCCTCCCAGACCCGACGACCAAAGGGGACGCGCAATCCCAGGACCTTCCTGACCTGGCCCAGTGGCGTCAAGAAGGGGGGCCCACCCAAGAACAGTTCCGCCAGGAACAAAAGACCTGTCCCTCCCTCGAGGGACTCCGCCAACAAGCCAGCGCCCAGAACGCAGGGGACTCCACCGGAACTCACTGGGTCTACTGGGATAACGACCTGCTATACAGCGAGCAAAGAATCGCCGAGCTGGGGGCCGGTCGAGTACTGGTGGTACCTCTCCGCTTCAGAGACTTTCTGCTCAACCTGGCACACGATGTCCCCCTGGCTGGACACCTGGGCCAGGACAAAACGTACAGCCGCCTAGTGACCCACTTTTTCTGGCCGAAAATGAGGAACGACGTCCTGAACCACTGCCGATCTTGCCCCACATGCCAAGCCAGCGGGAAGAGTGGTCGGAAGCTGAAAGCCCCTCTGCAACCCTTCCCTGTGGTCACCACCCCGTTCGAGAGGGTGGGGATAGACATTGTGGGGCCTCTGGACCCCCGCACGGCACAAGGACACAGGTTCATCTTAGTACTGGTGGACCATGCCACCCGATACCCCGAGGCGGTGCCCCTACGGACCGTGACAGCTCCGGTGGTTGGCCGGGCCCTAATGGGGATCTTCTCCCGGGTAGGCTTCCCCCGAGAAGTCGTCAGCGACCGAGGCACGAACTTTATATCCAAATACATGAAGTCCCTCTGGCAACAATGCGGGGTCACCTACAGATTCACGACCCCCTATCACCCCCAAGGGAACGGACTAGTGGAGCGGTTTAACCGCACTCTCAAGGGGATGATTGGGGGATTGGAAGAGCCCCTCCGTCGCCAGTGGGATGTACTACTCCCGTGCCTCCTCTTCGCTTACCGAGAAGTTCCCCAGAAGTCCCTCGGGTTTAGCCCTTTCGAACTCCTGTACGGGCACCCTGTGCGAGGGCCCCTCAGCCTAGTAAAAGAAGGTTGGGAGATGGCCCCCCTAAAGACCCCTCCAGACGTCTTCAAATACATCCTGGCCCTACGCAACCAGACCCGGCGCTTCAGACAGATGGCCAAGGCGAACCTCGAGGCCAGCCAGGAGGACATGAAGAGGTGGTATGATCACAATGCCTCCTCCGTTGAGTTCGAGCCTGGACAACAAGTATGGGTGATGTCCCCCACCGAACCATGTGCCTTGCAAGATAAGTGGACGGGGCCCTTCAAAGTGGTCGAGCGCAAAAGCCCCGTCACTTACCTCATCGACCTGGGGACCTCCCGGAACCCCCTCCGGGTCCTCCACACCAACCGACTCAAACCACACTTTGTGCGCTCAGAACTCAGCCTCCTGATGGCTACGGACAGTGGGGCAGAGGAAGACTCCGAACCCCTCCCGGATCTTCTGAAAACTCAGGAGAATGACGGCTCCGTGGACAGGGTCCGGCTCTCTGACGCCCTCACTTCGGAGCAACGCCAGGGCTGCCGGAACCTCCTGCTGCAGTTCGCTACCCTGTTCTCCCTCACCCCCGGGGTCACCCCTTGGTGTTTGCACGACGTGGACACCGGGGACAGTCCCCCTGTCCGACACCGGGCCTACCGCGTACCAGATCGGGTACGGGCCTGCATACAGGAGGAAGTGGCCAAGATGCTCACAATCGGGGTCATCGAGCCCTCGGACAGTCCCTGGGCCAGTCCGGTTGTATTGGTTCCCAAAGCCGCTGCCCCCGGCACCGCACCTGAACTGAGATTCTGCGTCGACTACCGGGGCTTGAACGCTGTCACCCGGACCGACGCTCATCCGATTCCCCGAGCAGACGAGCTGATCGACCGGCTGGGGGCCGCCCGCTACCTCAGTATCTTCGACCTAACAGCGGGCTACTGGCAGATCGGCCTCACACCCAGGGCTCAGGAACGGTCAGCCTTCTCTACCCCCGATGGCCACTACCAATTCAAGGTCATGCCCTTCGGCATGAAGAATGCCCCCGCCACGTTTCAACGCCTCGTGAACCAGGTCTTGGCGGGGCTCGAAGAGTTCAGCGCTGCCTACCTGGACGATATCGCTGTATACAGCCGCCACTGGCCCGACCACCTCCGTCACCTCCAAGAGGTCCTACAGGCCCTCCAGCGGGCCGGTCTCACAATTAAGGCCGGCAAGTGCCAAATTGGCCAAGGGTCTGTGACCTACCTTGGGCACCAAGTGGGAAGCGGGCTGGTGGCCCCGCTACAACTTAAGATTGCTGCCATCCAGTCCTGGCAGCCCCCCGTCACCCAGACCGAGGTCCGAGCCTTCTTGGGGCTCACCGGCTACTACCGGCGGTTCGTGAGAGACTACGGCAGCATCGTGGGGCCCCTCACGGGTCTCACGTCCAAGAACCAGCCGAAGCGGATTAACTGGACCCCCGATTGTCAAGCGGCCTTCGAGAAGCTGAAGGCCGCCCTGTGCACCGCCCCTGTGCTCCAGGCCCCCGATTACAGTCGGGAATTCGCGGTACAGACCGACGCCTCCGACCACGGCATCGGGGCCGTCCTTTCTCAGTTAAACCCGGAGGGTCATGACCAGCCGGTGGCCTTCATCAGTCGACGTCTCCTGGCCCGAGAACAGCGCTGGAGCACCATCGAGAGGGAGGCCTTCGCAGTGGTGTGGGCCCTCAAAAAGCTCCGGCCCTATCTCTTCGGTACCCACTTCCGGGTACAAACCGACCATCGACCCCTGCAGTGGCTGATGCAGATGCGGGGGGAGAACCCAAAACTCTTGCGCTGGTCCATTGTCCTGCAGGGAATGGACTTCACTGTGGAGCACCGACCAGGCCAAGACCACGCCAACGCGGACGGCCTGTCCCGCTTTTTCCGCCTCGACGAAGAGAGTCCCCAAGGAGATGGGTGACTCTCCCCGCCTTCAGCTGGGGGGGACGCATGTTGGACAGGCCACACGAAGGGCTTGCTCCCTCCCCGCACGACAGGGCCCGAGCTCCGGCCCACCAGGCATAACCCACGAAAAGCACCTGTACCCCGTCTCCCGACGGATCTTCTGCCCTCGGGCCTCTACTCATCACGGGGCCCAGCCCCACCGGCTCCCCCGGCCGGTTCAAGCCGCCATCTTGGGCCCTGCACCACGAGGCCGCGTGGCCTCGGCCCGACCCTAACCCCGGGCCTGGCCGGCCCCGACATCCCGGCACCACCCTCCACCCAGGAGGTGAGCGGACCACTTGGCAGGTCAATGGGAGAACGAAGTGTCAAGAGCTCTTCCCCCGCCAGGTGCCGATCGCCTCCAGCTCCCCCCAGGCGCTGGCTCCACCCCCGGCTGGGTGTCTGGACACCTTCATCCCGGGCCCTCCGACCTCCAAGTGCGAGGGTCCGGACATCAAAGGGCGCCTGCCCTATAACTGGGGCAACTCCGGAGCAGGAAGGCAGTTGTATCCTGGAGTCGAGAGACACCGAGAGAACTCAGCCTCGACGGACTACTGGCGCTGCCGTAGCCCGCTCTTGTGAACCATCGTCCTGCCTGCTGGCGCTGCCGCGGCCTTCTGCAACCTCCATCCTCGTCGGGACCTGCTGGCGCTGCCGCGGCCCGTTGTAACGACCATCCTCGTCGGGACCTGCTGGCGCTGCCGCGGCCCGTTGTAACGACCATCCTCGTCGGGACCTGCTGGCGCTGCCGCGGCCCGTTGTAACGACCATCCTCACCGGGACCTGCTGGCGCTGCCGCGGACCGTACATCGACCATCTTTCCGGGACCTGCTGGCGCTGCCGCGGACCGTGTACCGACCATCTCAACCGGGACCTGCTGGCGCTGCCGCGGCCCGTACCAACTAAGCCACCAAGCTCGAGGATTGTGAGCTAGTCATCATCTCATCCGAACTACCTGACTGGTAGACAGACTGTCCCGCTACCCCTTACCCTGCTTTGAGAGACTTGAATCGAGGGGACCCCTGAGTCCAGACCTCCTTGTACCATTCAACCGTACCTTAAGAAGTGCTTATAAAGGACACTGAACCGTATCCGTGTGTGGTATCTGTCTGTGGGGGGGAAGTTACTTGTCTGTACGATCGCTGGAGACGGCTCTCCCCGGAGACCTCTCCTCCTGTCCCCGGCCGACCCTCCCGGTCCATCTACCCTTTCTAACACACACTCAGCATGCGAAGGTGTCGTGTGTGCGCTTAGGGGTTGCCTGATAGCAGGCGGATGATTGTCTGGAGGACATTGCTTGGAGGTTGGCTGCAGCATGAGCCTGTTGTGTGACGTGGGTCATGCAAAGACCAGAGGCTCGTGCACTGTGCACGTTGCAGACGCAGACGGTCCTGCCTTTGGCACGGCGTTGGCGCAACAGTGGCACAGACAAGCTGCTGGCTGCATTAAGAATGGGTGGAGGGGGGAAGGGAGGAGCATTTTGGAGGCGTGTGGGTTGCAGAATCAGGGCACTCGGCGGGGCGGGGCCGCAGGTGACGCAGCAGCAGGCGGAAGGGGTGAGAAACTAGGCAAAAAGTAGCACACAAAGACAAGGAGGTCAGAAAGACACAGTGCAACAGGTGTATGTAAAGGAAGGAGTGTCATGTAACTCATGGGTCACTATGAGAAAATGTATGACCAATCACCAAAAATGACGGTCACAGGGTCAGGCAACAAAATGCAGAGCTGCGCACAGGAGACACATCATCAGCATGTGTTCACGTCCCGTTGTGTGGAGCAACCTGCGCAAATACATACACAACCAGGGACTTCATTCACAATAGATATTATTAGCCATGAAGAACTGCATGCATGTTGCCGAAGTAGACATACACATATGCTCAATATTTGACAAGTATGCCATAGATGACGCATGCAAACTGGCAAGAGAGCTGCAGTGACAGAGATGAGGCACTTTGGATTGTGCTGAACACCTTTATTCCACATACACACACAAAGGGAAATGCATCCATGTGAAGAGACTCACAGGTCAGTTGACAGAACATGTGGGACATACGCTGGACCCCCCCTTCACGACACGGATGATGTCAATCCCAATGAACTGCACATAAGTCAAACGCACACAAGTCAAGGGGATGAGCCAAACAAATCCTGCTGCACACGGAGAGGCTGCAATTCCCCATAGAGCCTGTTGTTGTGATGTCCCACACTATGTCCACCCGTAGCATCCGCAATGTTTCAGAGGCAAGGTTTACACACATTGATGCCTTCATCAGACGCCACACTCCACTACAGATGACAGTCAAGAAGGGTGACTATCATGTCATGGGAGTGATGCTACATGTTATATGCTCCATGGTGAGAAGACATGTATGCATGGTACCACAACATGCACAGAAGCAGGCCCACACATTCCCAACCCGTACAACCACCAAAATGCCTTGCTGCTATCCTTACCCAAACTGACATTTCCACATGTTCGTGCATGGAACGCTGATTCAGCACATGTTGCAATCCTCATGAGGAATAGCAGGAGGACAAAGATGACACGAGCAGACAACAGGCGCAAAAACCTGGGAATGATAGACACACAAGAAGTCACCTAAAACAATTCTCGCCGCACACAGGGACATTTCAGTCAGTCAGTCAGTCAGTCAGTCAAATACTCTTTATTCGAATCGTTAGACTCATAAAAGACATTAAAAAACAACAGGGACATTTACAAAACATGAACAATGTTGGACACATGTAAATTTCAAAGAAAGTCTCTCCGCAAAACTGTGTGGCATGACATCATCACTCGAGTGACACATCAGAACACACATTAAAGTCACTTTGCATTCAGTCAGCTGGACACACACATTGCAACACATGCCACTCAATGCTACAAGCTTGCACACTCATACTCAGTGACTCACCATTATGAGAAGAAGTTGCATATGAGCTGACTCCGGATATCATCCTCCTCATTACTAGACTCGTGAGCAAGCCCTTGATCCTCCACGGGTGGATGTTCTTGCTCATCCGGATCCAGGATGAGTGGCACTGCCTTCTCAACTGCCATGTTGTGCAGCATGCAGCACACAAGGAAGATTCGGCAGACCTTCTCCGGGGCATAAGGGAGGGACCCGCCTGTCTTGTCCAGGCACCGGAATTGGCTCTTCAGGAGGCCAAACGTCCTCTCAATCACTCGCCTGGTCTGCCCGTGTGCATTGTTGTACCTGTGATCTGCAGCTGTTCTTGGGTTGCAGAGAGGTGTCATTAGCCATGGCATGTTGGGATATCCAGAGTCCCCTACATGGAAACATCATGTAAAAAAGTGGGTCAGGAGATGCCGTAAGAGCCAAAGATACCGCAACACACAGGACAAACAGAGTATACCCACCAACAAGACATGCTTGTTCATTGTGCAGCCGCAGCATCATTTGTGGCACCCTGCTAAGCCTCTTGATGTAGGCATCGTGTGCTGATCCTGGAAAACGTGCACAGACATGGGAAATCAGCATGTTAGCAAGACACACCACAAGGGCATTTATCGAGTGGTAATGCTTTCTATTGTGATAGGCTTGTTCCTGTGCCTGTGGTGGTACCAAAGCCACATGTGTACCATCAATGGACCCAATGGCATGGGGCATCCCTCCCAGGGCATAGAAATCACCCTTGACATCTGTCAACTCCTCAGGAGTAGGAAATGTGATGAATTCATCAAGGTGCTCCAACATGGCTGCAAAAACGTCACGCAGGACACGGCTGAACATTGTCTGTGACATCCCACCAACACCAACTATGGTGAATTGAAACGTACCTGTGGCAAAAAAATGTAGGGCTGCCATCACCTTCATCTTTGGGGTCAGCACAGTAGGATACCTGTGTCGCGGTTGGAGGTGTGGTGCCAGCCTGTCGGTCAAGTCCTCAATCAACTGTTGAGTGAATCTGTAACGTCGGATGCAGGCACGTTCCCTTATGGCACCCAAGTCTGGCATTGGTCTTGGGACAGGCGGTGCCCTGCAAGACATTGTTTGTAAGAATGAAGATTTTGAGTCTGCCAATATCAATGTCAATGAACATAGCACATGCTACACTGCTAATACACATCAGGTAACTATGGAGTCGGGTGTGTGCAATACATACAGGACACATATGCCAGCTTGCTGGCAGTCCTACAAAAAGCCAGATACACCTGTTGATTGTCAAGTCTACATGACATGCCCTGAAATGAGTTGGTGGCCAGTCTGAGTGAAGAGCCACAGATATCACCGGAGTGACACACAACCACATAGCTGCATTGGAAGGATGTAATCTCATCCACACAGCTGACAGCAAGGCACACGCACAGGTCACAAGGAATGTCAAAAGTACATGTCAAACACATTGCGATGAAGGGGTACACCTGACAAGAGAAAGACACAGCCATTGAGACAACGCAGACATGTATGCCTGGGAAAATATGATGTCCGATGCACACAGACCCTACAGCCGTGGGAATCCACATGTGGCATGGTGTGCGTAGATGTGTTCCATGCCCATCTCCATACAGACCCATGTTGGATGCACCAACAGCAGATGCAGTTGACGGAACACTGACATCCAGCTCATGGGAACACATGACACACACCTGACATAGTCACAAAGGGGCACGCAGATCATGACATGTCAGTTGATAGAGAGTCCCTGTCCCTGGCATCAGGAGACAGGTGCGGGTGGCGATGACTGTGCCATCCCACTGCTGCTGTGCATCACACAGTTGGACTACAGACACACGTGGCAAGTGGCAAGGTGATGTGTGCCACATAGTGCCCCATCACACATGACATGTGTCCACAGGTCATCACACATCAATTGTGCTACTAGATGAGATGACCTGTGCAATATCACAGGCTGACACACCTAGGGCCTGCACATAACAGTATGCAATGACAAGTACTTGATAGACAGCCTTGTGCGACTCGTAGCCCTCCATTCCTGGCATGTGTGCACCTGTATTACCATTGTAAGTGTGTGAAATGCGTACCCGTAGGTGTCTAACGCACTGTACTACTAGTGCGTACCCATACGTGTGAACTAGTGCCTACCCGTAGATGTCTAACGCACTGTACTACTAGTGCGTACCCGTATGTGTGAACTAGTGCGTACCCGTATGTGTCTAACGCACTGTACTACTAGTGCGTACCCGTACATGTGAAACGCACCGTACACCCACTATCATCGCGTGTGTACGCTTCGTTTCACCATTGTACTTGTGCCGTAGGGGTACGTGTGAAACGCACCATACACCCGCTATCATCGCGTGTGTACGCTTCGTTTCACCATAGTACTTGTGCCATAGGGGTACGTGTGAAATGCACCGTACCTGTGTGTGGATTTCAAAATTACATAGGGGACACATAAGGGACAAGTATTAGGCCCTAAATGCATGCTGGTTGTCATGGAGACAGAGTTTTCAGTTGAAAAGTGTCGATCATATGTCCTGGAACACTCAGTTGGCCACAAAATACAATGTTGCAAAGTGGTTGTTGACTTGACATGATGCTCAAAATTTGAACGATGCGAATGCTGTCATTGGTGTATGTTTAAAGTCATTGGTGTATATTTAAAGGGATTGGAGTAAACGTAGGATGCAAATGAGTCTGACCAATCACTATGTACTCCTCTAAATGAATGCCCCTCAGCAAGACAGATATAAGGCAGCCAGAACCCATGAGAGGGCACTTGCCTGCACAACTTTCCTGTCGACCACACTGCTGCTGTCTCTGCTTCCTCTGGACCAAGTCACGTACTGTGGAGAGGGCCCAGCCATTCACCCAGGAGGAGAATCAGGCCTTGCTGGACGTCCTCCTCCCACAGTACACCAAGCTGTATGGGAGACCAGGGGAGCAGGTGAGTGCTGAGTCCACTAACTTTGCCTATGCACCTGTTGTGTGACTCTCAATATTGTGTCCGGGTGGGACAGACATGCAATGTTGTTTAGAGTGGGTCCCAGGGGGGGGTACATGCTGATGTCTCTCATGCAGAGCATGATGTAGTTCCTGTGTGCACTCCTCACTTGCATTGTGCTTACTGTGACTTTCACTGCATAGTGCATGACACTTTCAGCCTGGCAAATCCTTGGTGGCTTTTTTTCCTATTGTCCTGAAGTGATTCAGTGGTCCCCCCGGTGTGACAGGTGACTGTACCCACAGATGTGTATGAGTTGAGTGGCCCTGTGGTGAGAGTGTCCAAATGATGTGTACGACCTCATGGACAGTGATGTGTGTGAATGTTCCTTGTCATGTGGGTGAGTGTCTATGTGAAGTGTTGCACCGCAGCTGCATGGAGGAGGCAACAGATCAACCCATCGGATGTGACAAGTAAGCCGTGCTGTGTGTCTGACTTGCAGAGCTAGCATGACACCTGTGACACCCCACTGGCAAGTGGCACATGTGCAGAGTGAGGGTTGTATCTGCTGTTGTCAATGACAGGCGAGTGATCTGTGCTTGGGTGTGTCTGTCTAGTATGCTGATGATGCGTCAGTGGAGTGGGACATGTGACTGCTTGGCACGTGCTGCCCTTCAGCCTGCTGTTGCATGTGCTGCACAGTGTGTGGCATGATCAGTGAGTGTGTCGCAACCCTCATGCCAACAAGTTGACTTTCAATACCATGTAGTGCATTGGGGCTTGCACACAGGCCAATTTCTTATTGTGTATGATGTAAATCCTGTCTGCATCCTATGCCCTGTGCAACATATTTCAATGATGTTCAAATGTGTGGACATGGAGCAGGTGTATTGATGTTGTGTCACTTTGTCATCCTGACAGGTATCTGCCTAAGAGAAGGGCGTGATCTGGAAAGACATCGTCAGGGTCGTGAGATCTGAGGGGGATCGTCATCACCAGCTGCCCCAGGTGCGCAAGAGGTGGTAGGACATCCGGTGCTGGACCCGGCGGATCGCCCGGGTCCAGCTGGGGCTCGACAGTCTGTGCCCCCACGGCGGCCGCCGACACCTGACCCCCCACATGAAACGTGTCCTGGCGGTGGTATTCCCTGAGCTCGATAGGCAGTTACAGGAGAGACTGCAGCAAGGAGGGGGTAGGTACATGGCTGTTTGTTGTGTTATGTGTTGCCAGCTTGTGGAAGTGCTCTGCAGCCTGGATACACTCCCAGAGTTAATACGTGCAGTGCATTTTTTGTTCCCCAATGTCACCTGGTGCTCTTTTTCATCCCTTCCCCTCCTTGACATGTGTCCCCTGGTGTGTGTGTAATCACATTTGCACATGGTCATCTAGGGTGCCAGTAAATCTAAGTGCACATTGCTTTCGGCATCATGTGGGAGGGTGGTCTGTGAATTGTGTTGGTACCTTGCCTGTGCCATGACCTGTTCACTATGTTGGGGGTCCATATTTGTTGTCACTGATGATGATTCTCAACATAGGAGTGTGAGCTTTAAAATGAACACCCTTGCAGCATGCATGACCAATGTTGTGGCCTCAGACATGATGTGCATGAGTGGGAGATATGCATATTGCCATGACGGTTGAACATGGTACAGTCAGCTCATTCCAGGACCACGGAGCAGTGTGCCCACTACAGTCCCCTGAGACACCCTGGCCTCCTAATCATGTCTGTCATCCAACACTGTGCACATTCTCTGTGTGTTCAGCATAGGTCTGCCTCTGTGGCATTGTTCCCTGGCCTAGTTAGTATTTAGCAAATGTGTGCTACATGTGTCCACTGGAAAGGGATACACCATTTTGCTTGTGCATACTCACACTGGGCAGTGCCCGTGTGGCTATACACAACAATCTGTTGTTGGTTGTTTGTCACAAATATGTGTTGCCAGCCCCACGAGGTGATGTTATGTAAATGAAGCTATTTTTCCAGCACAGTTATTGTAACCCTGAATAAGAGGTGTCACTTCTTGATCTGTATCAATCACATTGACTCAGGAATGGGGTGGGGTGTGCAGGAGAGGTATACATGTGCAACCCTGATTTTTCATTGCCAGGTCTGACTTGTGTGTGATACTTGGCTGTACAAAGAATCACTGTGCAGTGCCCCTGTGATACTGGCCAGTGCTTAATTTACCTGCTTTGCAGCCTGTGTCAGTTTTTTAAAAACATGATTCCTGCTCATACATTTTTAGCACCTGTGTGTGGTTCAGATGCAACGCTGTTTGGACTTTGTGTGATGACATCTGTGTGTACATTCTGGCTTGCCTTGAGGGTGTCCCCACAGTACAGCTAGGCTTTTTTCCTACCCAATTGCAGGCCCATTAGCTAATGCATTGTCCTGGGTGTGGACATGTGTGCCACTCCAGATGACAGGCAGTAGGTCATATGTGTAGCCAACTGTGTAATCAGGTGACGGATGGCCATGTGACAACTGACATAAGTCAAGTTGTTACTCTTACAAAATTGTACCTTGGCACTCACAGCACTTGTCAACAGTTCTTCATGTTTTAAATGTGGAAATTTGATGATTTGTGTTGAGAACACTGATGTGCCTGCATGAAAAAAGTCGCCCAAGGAAGTGCACACCAAAATACATTTCCACTTTCACGGAACACACTGGCACATTTTCTAAGAAGCCACTGTTAGAATTAAATGGTGTTGCAGATTCTCCATATACATGTTCCCACAGTGCTCTTGATTTTGTGAGACTCCTTTGTTGTTGGTGATACAAACTGACGAGTCTCAAGACATCCAGACCTCCGTGGGCCCATGTTTATGAACTTTCTGCAACACCATTAATTTCTAACAGTGGCTTCTTAAAAAAGGTGCCATCTTCTTCAATGACAGTGTAAATGTACTTTTGTGTGCACTGCCTTGTGCGACATATTTCATGCAGGCACATGAGTGTTCTTTTCACAAAATGGCGAATTGGCACATTCAAAACATGTAGATTGTGTAAAGTATTGTGAGTCCCAAGGTAGCTACATTTTTTGGTTTTGTGTTCCAAGGTACTTAGAGTGTGGTGACACCTTGAGAATTGAGGTGGGTCAGTTTTAGGCCTGGGCTAAAAATCCGTTCCGCTCGCGGAAATTGCGATAATTTGACATTTTCGCGTTCCGCGTAGAGCTCGAAAATGTCAAAATTTCCGCAATCCGCATTTTACCGGAAATTTTTTGCTTGCTCGCGCTGTAAAATAATACATTCTTGCGTGCGCGTGATCGCCTTACCTGAATCCCCTCGTTCGCCGACAAGTTTTCCCGATCCGGTCGCGTTCTCCACGAGATGTTGGATTGTTGGTAGCCATTTGCGCTGTCTCGCGACAGTTCGCGCCCGCAGTAACATCATTCGTCGCGCGATCACGTCTTTCTTCTCGCGATCATGCACCGCGAGACAAGTGAAAACAAGATGGCCGCGCCCGCGAGAAACCGCATGGGTAAGTTGGCGAGCCGCGACCACGCAGAACATACCGCGAACAGGCGGGAAAAACTTCCGCATTTTCGCGATATTTCCGCGTGTTTGCGGGGATTTTTAACATTTTCGCGATAATTTGCGAAAGTAAATTTCACAAATTCCTCCCACCCCTAGTCAGTTTACAATGGGTGCACCACTACTGTTTCTTTCAGGTTAAACAAGAGATGGCATGACTTAATTATATTGTTGTGCTCACCGGTTCACAGACACTAGCTTCTCAGTGTATTTCTCAGTCAAGTTGTGGCCTTTTGTGTTCTTTTTTTTCCTGGTGTCCAAGTGGCATAGTGGGTCTACCAACTGGGCAGTACAGGGCTTACATATGTGCGGAGTTATCTAGCTGTTACTCATGATGCATTGCCTGATATGCACTGTGACCAATTGTTCTTGTGCTCATGTGTCAGATGTATACAGGTGACTGATGCATTTCGGCTTCTTCTCCTTGCTCACAGCATCATCATCCGCAACCGAGGGAGACACCTGCATGGACCTGGAGGAGGGACCCAGCGGCAGTGCCACCAGTGCTGTGGAATCAGAAGGACCCAGTGGCACGGAGGGCGAGGGGAGTCAGTCGGAGGACCTGTCTGGACACGATACCAGCTACGACGCCGACGGGTCCGAGGCTGACCTCCCTGAGGAGGCAGAGGCTGCAACACCAACTGGCAGCATCCCCACATCTGTGCCCGCCTCCTCCATTACCATCTCCGCCCTCCCTGTTGCTCCCGTCCCTTCTGTCCATGCAGAGTCCCACCATGTCTCCTTCTTACCAGGCACCACACCCCCTGCCCCTGTCACCCCTGCTGCCCTCAGTAAAGAGTCTTTGGACATACTGCGGCAGTTGCAGGTTGGGCAGGCATCGGTGCTGACTGTCCTCCATGGACACACTAAACTGCTCACACAGATGGTGTCGTTCATGGAGGGCATGTCAGCAACGATGTCTGACCAACGCAGGTTTCTACGGTCCATGGACTCTTCCCTGACGGCAGCAGTTTCTCTCCTGCAGCGCTCCGTCCCCCACTACCCTGGACCCATCAACACTGCCCTCTCCCATGCCTGCCCAACGCACACCCAGACAGTCACGGGAACGCACGCACCCCACCAGACACATCCAGCACACCCCCAAGTAAGGCACAGCGCACACCTCCTGGCACGCACACTCAGGGGGATGTAGGCACACCCACAGGGGCTGGGGGCAGACGACATACACGCAGCCACAGTCACAGTCCGCAGTCCTCACAACCCTATTCCTCCAAAACCACTCCCCTTAGCTCCCCTGCCAAACTGTCACCTAAGGAGACCTGTATGTTTGAACTGGGCCTCGCCCCCATTAAGCCACCACCCCACAAGCGGGCGAGGAAGTCCCCGGGCACGGGAGTTGAGTCCCCACCATGTCCACCCCCTCCCCCAAGAGCGCTGCACCCCATCCCTCGGCCACCACACCCTCCGTTGGCCCTGGGGTATCTTCAGGTGCAGGGGTTAGGATGGAGGCCCTAGCAGCAGTGTGCAGCGCCGTGTTCACCTCCACCCTTGGCGCTGCCCACCACCTATGGTGGAGACGTCCACCCCGGCACCCACCACACCTACCCCTCATGTCCCTGCGGTGCCTGGTCCTGCCACAGATGATACCCCCCCCCCCGGTCGACAAACCTTGAGGTTCCTTTGTGCAGGCAAGGTAGGGGTGGACGCGGTCCCCTACGTCCACCCTTGGACTTGAGAAATGGACTGGCCATTGTCCTTTGTACATAGTATCTTTTACATTAATTTATTTTTGGTGCTGAATAAAGCCTTTTCTTTTACTTTCAACACTATTGCATTTCAGGTACTTGATGTTGGTGATGAGGCTCCGGGAGTTGGTGTTCTGGTAATGTGTTAGGGCTCTGAGAAATGTTTTGTATGATGGTCATGAGGTGGACCATGGTATCTGTGTTCCATCACAATGTCTCTGCAAATATTCATTGGCAGTGTGTGTTCATTTAATTTGGAGACATTGTCCCACGGAGTGTTCCTTCCTCTGTGGCACCTGACATCTTCCCTGCAAACAGTTGCACAATTGTTGTGCTGACCTGTGTCCACATTTCCTTTGTTGGTGACGGATCCCTTCAACAATGGCCATGCCTGCTCACCGATGTCTCCTGCTGAATCGTCTGTGCCATCCTTGCTCGTCACTTTACTTGTGTTTTGGGTATGTAGGAATGCCTTCAGGGACAAATTGGCCCTTTTCAGCACTATGCATGTGTGTAATCTCGGCCTACCACACAAATGGTACTTATTATGCAGGGTATTTGGGCACCTGACTCACAATTGTGGGCATTGTATGTGGTGGAATTGAACCCTATTCCTTCCATGAGAGACAACATCTTGGTGGCTGGACCAGCACCTGTACATTCCGTACACTCCTGGGATGTGCGTGACAGTGTGTGTTCACTTTGGCTATCTTAGTTTTGTATGCAGTTACATGACTATACAGTCTGTTGGCATGAAATCAGGGTGTGTATTGTGCTGCATCCGCCATGGGTGGGTATGCATGTGTTATATGTCCTCACACCCACATGTGGTATGTCATGCAGTATGTGACAGACATCCATCGTCCTGGGAGTGGGACCCTGCTGTCAGTGATGTGTTGTAATAGCACTAAAATCATAGTCCAAAGTTAGGGATGCGTCCATACCACCATGTGGGTGTGGTCATCTGATGATGATGTACCCCCCTGTTGGACAGGCCTCACAGACGGCTTGCTCCCTCCCCGCACGACAGGGCCCGAACTCCGGCCCACCTGGCATATCCCCGCGACCAGCACCCGTACTCCGTCTCCCGACGGACCCTCTGCCCTCGGACCCCTACTCATCACGGGGTCCAGCCCCCCCGGCTTCCCCGGCCGGGTCAAGCCGCCCTCTTGGGCCCTGCACCACGCGGCCGCATGGCCTCACCTCGACCCTAACCCCGGGCCTGGCCGGCCCCGACATCCCGGCACCACCATCCACCCAGGAGGTGAGCGGCCCACTTGGCAGGTCAATGGGAGAACGAAGTGTCAAGGGCTCTCCCCCGCCAGGTGCCGATCGCCCCCAGCTCCCCCAGGCACTGGCTCCACCCCCTGCTGGGTGTCTGGACACCTTCATCCCGGACCCTCCGACCTCCAAGTGCGAGGGTCCGGACATCAAAGGGCACCAGCCCTATAACTGAGGCAGCTCCGGAGCAGGAAGGCAGTTGTATCCTGGAGTCGAGAGACACCGAGTGAACTCAACCTTGACGGTCTACTGGCGCTGCCGTAGCCGCTCTTGTGAACCATCGTCCTGCCTGCTGGCGCTGCCGCGGCCTTCTGCAACCTTCATCTTCCTGGGACCTGCTGGCGCTGCCGCGGCCCGTTGTAACGACCATCTTCACCGGGACCTGCTGGCGCTGCCGCGGACCGTACATCTTCCAGGGACCTGCTGGCGCTGCCGCGGACCGTACATCTTCCGGGGACCTGCTGGCGCTGCCGCGGCCCGTTGTATCGACCACCCGCACCGGGACCTGCTGGCGCTGCCACGGTCCGTACCACCTAACCACCAAGCTCGAGGATTGTGAGCTCATCATCATCTCATCCGAACTACCTGATTAGTAAATAGACTGTCCCGCTACCCCCTTCCCTACCTTGCGAGACTCTAACCGAGGGGACCCCTGAGTCCAGACCTCCTTGTACCATTCAACCGTATCTTAAATAAGGGCTTATAAAGAACAATGAACCTTATCCGTGTGTGATATCTGTCTGTGGGGGGGAAGTTACTTGTCTGTACGATCGCTGGAGACGGCTCTCCCCGGAGACCTCTCCCCCTGACCCCGGCCGGCCCTCCCGGTCCGTCTACCTTTTCTAACATTGGTGGCCAGCGGCGCGATCCGAATCAACGCATAATCGTACAGAGAGTAGCTCACCCCACGACATAAGCACGATGTCGACCAAAGACAGCAGCTCCACCGAGAAATTCCAAATGGAGAAATTAGAAGAATACAACCACCGCGAACTGAGACAATTTTGCATAGAACTTGGCATTGCTACCACCGGCCTGAGTACCAAGGATGATCTAAAGCGCGCTCTTGAGTCATGGACAGAAACTGGGGTCACAGGACCCTCAGACCAAAACAGCATCACACCAGAGGGGAACGCCACGGCTCCCGAGGAGCGGGGAACGGGCCTCTCGCAAGAGGAGATCCGAGAAAGAGACAGAGTCAGATTACACGAGTTGGACATGGCACGACTCAAGATGGATGGGGAACTCAAGTTAGCTGAACAGAAACTCAACCTCGAGCATATGCGGCTTCGAGAGGAACGAGAAGAAAAGCAGAGACAGAGAGAGCTGGAAGAGAAAAAAATAACGCTCGAGCACGAGCGCCGACTAGCGGAAATAGAACTGCGCAAACAGAATAAGGAACTGGGGGTGCCTGAGCGACCACACACCCCGGGGCCAAGTGAGAAAAAAGTTCACATCCCCAAGGATGTTGTCCGCGAATATGTCCGAGAAGACGACATACAACAGTGGTTTAAAGCCTATGAGATCGCAATGACCTCCCACCGGATCGACCGGAGTGATTGGGGAGCCGGACTTTGGGGGAGATTTATCAACGAGGGTCGCGACGCCCTGCTGCAGCTCCCCGATCACCAAATGTCGTCCTACGACCACATGAAGGCTGCCCTCCTCACCCGCTACGGCCTCACGCCCGAGATGTACCGCCAGAGGTTCAGAGATTGCACCCGGATCCCAGGTACAACTTGGGTAGAATACGTGAACTATTTCAGCCGGGCCTTCGAGGGTTGGATCAAGGGAAGTCAGGTCACCACCTACGAACAACTCTTCAACCTTATGGTATGGGAGCACCTGTCAAACAACTGTTTCGTCGAGCTCAGGCAGCACCTACTCGACAGTAAGCTGACTGACCCCCGGCAGCTCGCCGCCGAAGCTGACCGGTGGGAAAGCACCCGAGTGGGACGGAGAGGGCCACACGACCAGAACAGAAGCAACCAAGGCCAGCACCGTCCTCGGGGAGGAGGAGGGGGCCAGGGGCGAGGGAGAGACGCCTTACCAGCAACACCCGTGGCCAGCACCCCGCCTCCGGCCGGCCGGGGCAACCCCCCGTTGCGGCCTGGGTACCGAGCCAACGTCACGTGCCACCGGTGCCAGCGACTAGGCCACTACGCCAATGACCCGAACTGCCCGCTAAACCAAACACCCAAGCCCCGCCAGGTAGCTGCCGCTGCCCTAGGGGAAGAGCAATCATCGGAGGGACCCGAAGAGTACGAGCCGGCCCAGCAAGGGTGGGAACCGGCCGCCATGGTCCTGGCGTGCTTAGGGGGAAGAGACATGGTTCCGCGGGCTCCCCTACCCGCCAACACCAGAAAATACGGTCAGTGGGTGACCATTAACGGACAGAGAGCCGAGGCCTTGCGTGACACCGGCGCCAGCATGACGGCCGTCCGCTGTCATCTGGTGAAGCCCGAGCAGATCCTGCCGAACATTCTCTGCCCCGTCCGCTCGGCAGATAACTCTGAGAGTTTGTGTAAGATGGCCTGTGTCCCGTTTGAATGGGGAGGGGTCTCCGGCCTACTGAAGGTGACGGTCCGGGACGATGCCCCCGTGGACTGCCTCCTGGGGAATGACCTCGAGAGTTCCCCGTGGGCCACCGTCGAGAAAAGAGAGCACCTGGGGATGCTGGGCCTCCCGGACTGGGCCTGCATAACCACCCGATCCATGGCCGCCCGTGCCGCCCCCCGATCAGAGGAAACCGAATGGCCAGCACCTCCGCCCCCGGTTGCCCCCGTAGAGGACAACGGCGAGTCCGACCTCCCGGACCCGACCACCGAAGAAGACGCGCAACACCAGGACCTTCCGGATCTGGCTCAGTGGCGTCAAGAAGGGGGGCCCACCCAAGAACAGTTCCGCCAGGAACAAAAGACCTGTCCCTCCCTCGAGGGACTCCGCCAACAAGCCAGTACCCAAAACGCCGGGGACACCACCGGAACCCACTGGGTCTACTGGGATAACGACCTGCTCTACAGCGAGCAAAGAATCGCCGAGCTGGGGGCCGGTCGAGTTCTGGTGGTACCGCTCCGCTTCCGAGACTTTCTGCTCAACCTGGCCCACGATGTCCCCCTGGCTGGACACCTGGGCCAGGACAAAACGTACAGTCGCCTGGTGACCCACTTTTTCTGGCCGAAAATGAGGAATGACGTCCTGAACCACTGCCGATCTTGCCCCACATGCCAAGCCAGCGGGAAGAGTGGTCGGAAGCTGAAGGCCCCTCTGCAACCCTTCCCTGTGGTCACCACCCCGTTCGAGAGGGTGGGGATAGACATTGTGGGGCCTCTGGACCCCCGCACGGCACAAGGACACAGGTTCATCTTGGTACTAGTGGACCATGCCACTCGCTACCCCGAGGCGGTGCCCCTACGGACAGTGACAGCTCCGGTGGTTGGCCGGGCCCTGATGGGGATCTTCTCCCGGGTAGGCTTCCCCCGAGAAGTCGTCAGCGACCGAGGTACGAATTTCATATCTAAATACATGAAGTCCCTCTGGCAACAATGCGGGGTCACCTACAGATTCACGACCCCCTATCACCCCCAAGGGAACGGACTAGTGGAGCGTTTTAACCGCACTCTCAAGGGGATGATTGGGGGATTGGAAGAGCCTCTCCGTCGCCAGTGGGATGTACTGCTCCCGTGCCTCCTCTTCGCCTACCGGGAAGTTCCCCAGAAGTCCCTCGGTTTTAGCCCCTTCGAACTCCTGTACGGGCACCCTGTGCGAGGGCCCCTCAGCCTAGTCAAGGAAGGTTGGGAGATGGCCCCCTTAACGACCCCTCCAGACGTCTGCAAATACATCCTGGCCTTACGAAACCAGACCCGGCGCTTCAGGGAGATGGCCAAGGCGAACCTCGAGGCCAGCCAGGAGGACATGAAGAGGTGGTATGATCACAATGCCTCCTCCGTTGAATTCGAGCCTGGGCAGCAAGTATGGGTGATGTCCCCCACCGAACCAGGTGCCCTGCAAGATAAGTGGACGGGGCCCTTCAAAGTGGTCGAGCGTAAAAGCCCCGTCACTTACCTCATCGACATGGGGTCCGCCCGGAACCCCCTTCGGGTCCTCCACACCAACCGGCTCAAACCACACTTTGTGCGCTCCGAACTAAGCCTCTTGATGGCTACAGACAGTGGTACAGAGGAAGACTCCGAGCCCCTCCCGGATCTCCTGAAGACTCAGGAGAAGGACGGCTCCGTGGACGGGGTCCGGCTCTCTGACGCCCTCACTTCGGAGCAACGCCAGGACTGCCGGGACCTCCTGCTGCAGTTCGCTGCCCTGTTCTCCCTCACCCCCGGGGTCACCCCTTGGTGTTTGCACGACGTAGACACCGGGGACAGTCCCCCTGTCCGGCACCGGGCCTACCGCGTACCAGATCGGGTACGGGCCTGCATACAGGAGGAAGTGGCCAAAATGCTCACGATCGGGGTCATCGAGCCCTCGGACAGTCCCTGGGCCAGTCCGGTTGTGTTAGTTCCCAAGGCCGCTGCCCCCGGCACCGCACCTGAACTGAGATTCTGCGTCGACTACCGGGGCTTGAACGCTGTCACCCGGACCGACGCTCATCCCATCCCCCGAGCAGACGAGCTGATCGACCGGCTGGGGGCCGCCCGCTACCTTAGTATCTTCGACCTAACGGCGGGCTACTGGCAGATCGGCCTCACACCCAGGGCTCAGGAACGGTCAGCCTTCTCCACCCCCGATGGCCACTATCAATTTAAGGTCATGCCCTTTGGCATGAAGAATGCCCCCGCCACGTTCCAACGCCTTGTGAACCAGGTCTTGGCGGGGCTCGAAGAATTCAGCGCTGCCTACCTGGACGATATCGCTGTATACAGCCGCCACTGGTCCGACCACCTCCGTCACCTCCAAGAGGTCCTACAAGCCCTCCAGCGGGCCGGCCTCACCATTAAGGCCGGCAAGTGCCAAATTGGCCACGGGTCTGTGACCTACCTTGGGCACCAAGTGGGAAGCGGGCTGGTGGCCCCACTACAACTTAAGATTGCGGCCATCCAGTCCTGGCAGCCCCCCGTCACCCAGACCGAGGTCCGAGCCTTCCTGGGGCTCACCGGCTACTACCGGCGGTTCGTGAAGGACTACGGCAGCATCGTGGGGCCCCTCACGGGTCTCACATCCAAGAACCAACCGAAGCGGGTCAACTGGACTCCTGATTGTCAAGCGGCCTTCGAGAAGCTGAAGGCCGCCCTGTGCACCGCCCCTGTGCTCCAGGCCCCCGATTACAGTCGGGAATTTGTGGTGCAGACCGACGCCTCCGACCACGGCATCGGAGCCGTCCTCTCTCAGTTGAACCCCGAAGGTCATGACCAGCCGGTGGCCTTCATCAGTCGACGTCTCCTGGCCCGAGAACAGCGTTGGAGCACCATCGAGAGGGAGGCATTTGCAGTAGTGTGGGCCCTCAAAAAGCTCCGACCCTATCTCTTCGGTACCCACTTCCGGGTACAAACCGACCATCGACCCCTGCAATGGCTGATGCAGATGCGGGGGGAGAACCCAAAACTCTTGCGCTGGTCCATTTCCCTGCAGGGAATGGACTTCACCGTGGAGCACCGACCAGGCCAAGACCACGCCAACGCGGATGGCCTGTCCCGCTTTTTCCGCCTCGACGAAGAGAGTCCCCAAGGAGATGGGTGACCCTCCCCGCCTTCAGCTGGGGGGGACGCATGTTGGACAGGCCTCACAGACGGCTTGCTCCCTCCCCGCACAACAGGGCCCGAACTCCGGCCCACCTGGCATATCCCCGCGACCAGCACCCGTACTCCGTCTCCCGACGGACCCTCTGCCCTCGGACCCCTACTCATCACGGGGTCCAGCCCCCCCGGCTTCCCCGGCCGGGTCAAGCCGCCCTCTTGGGCCCTGCACCACGCGGCCGCATGGCCTCACCTCGACCCTAACCCCGGGCCTGGCCGGCCCCGACATCCCGGCACCACCATCCACCCAGGAGGTGAGCGGCCCACTTGGCAGGTCAATGGGAGAACGAAGTGTCAAGGGCTCTCCCCCGCCAGGTGCCGATCGCCCCCAGCTCCCCCAGGCACTGGCTCCACCCCCTGCTGGGTGTCTGGACACCTTCATCCCGGACCCTCCGACCTCCAAGTGCGAGGGTCCGGACATCAAAGGGCACCAGCCCTATAACTGAGGCAGCTCCGGAGCAGGAAGGCAGTTGTATCCTGGAGTCGAGAGACACCGAGTGAACTCAACCTTGACGGTCTACTGGCGCTGCCGTAGCCGCTCTTGTGAACCATCGTCCTGCCTGCTGGCGCTGCCGCGGCCTTCTGCAACCTTCATCTTCCTGGGACCTGCTGGCGCTGCCGCGGCCCGTTGTAACGACCATCTTCACCGGGACCTGCTGGCGCTGCCGCGGACCGTACATCTTCCAGGGACCTGCTGGCGCTGCCGCGGACCGTACATCTTCCGGGGACCTGCTGGCGCTGCCGCGGCCCGTTGTATCGACCACCCGCACCGGGACCTGCTGGCGCTGCCACGGTCCGTACCACCTAACCACCAAGCTCGAGGATTGTGAGCTCATCATCATCTCATCCGAACTACCTGATTAGTAAATAGACTGTCCCGCTACCCCCTTCCCTACCTTGCGAGACTCTAATCGAGGGGACCCCTGAGTCCAGACCTCCTTGTACCATTCAACCGTATCTTAAATAAGGGCTTATAAAGAACAATGAACCTTATCCGTGTGTGATATCTGTCTGTGGGGGGGAAGTTACTTGTCTGTACGATCGCTGGAGACGGCTCTCCCCGGAGACCTCTCCCCCTGACCCCGGCCGGCCCTCCCGGTCCGTCTACCTTTTCTAACACCCCCATATCTCTGTAGTAATATGCACCCACCCCTCATATGTCTGGCCACTGCTAGGAGTCATATGCACCCACCCCTCATAACTCTGTCCACTGCTGGTAGTCATATGCACCCACCCCTCATATCTCTGTCCACTGCTGGTAGGCATATGCAGCCACCCATCATATTGCAGGCCACTGCTGGGAGTCATATGCACCCACCCCTCATATGTCTGGACACTGCTAGGAGTCATATGCACCCACTCCTCATATCTCTGACCACTGCTGGTAGTCATATGCACCCACCCCTCATATCTCTGTCCACTGCTGGTAGTCATATGCACCCACCCCTCATATCTCTGTCCACTGCTGGTAGTCATATGCAGCCACCCCTCATATGTCTGGACACTGCTAGGAGTCATATGCACCCACCCCTCATATCTCTGTCCACTGCTGGTAGTCATATGCAGCCACCCCTCATATGTCTGGACACTGCTAGGAGTCATATGCACCCACCCCTCATATTGCAGGCCACTGCTGGGAGTCATATGCACCCACCTCTCATATGTCTGGACACTGCTAGGAGTCATATGCACCCACCTCTCATATCTCTGACCACTGCTGGTAGTCATATGCACCCACCCCTCATATATCTGTCCACTGCTGGTAGTCATATGCACCCACCCCTCATATGTGTGGACACTGCTGGTAGTCACATGCACCCACCCCTCCCATTGCAGGCCACTGCTAGGAGTCATATGCACCCACCCCTCATATCTCTGTCCACTGCTGGTAGTCATATGCAGCCACCCCTCAGATGTCTGGACACTGCTAGGAGTCATATGCACCCACCCCTCATATGTCTGGACACTGCTAGGAGTCATGTGCACCGACCCCTCATATCTCTCTCCACTGCTGGTAGTCATATGCAGCCACCCCTCATATGTGTGGACACTGCTAGGAGTCATATGCAGCCACCCCTCATATGTGTGGACACTGCTAGGAGTCATATGCACCCAGCGCTCATATGTCTGGAAACTGTTAGGAGTCATATGCACCCACCCCTCATATCTCTGACCACTGCTGGTAGTCATATGCATCCACCCCTCATATCTCTGTCCACTGCTGGTAGTCATATGCAGCCACCCTTCATATGTCTGGACACTGCTAGGAGTCATATGCACCCACCCCTGATATGTCTGGACACTGCTAGGAGTCATATACACCCACCCCTCATATTGCAGGCCACTGCTGGGAGTCATATGCACCCACCCCTCATATGTCTGGACACTGCTGGTAGTCATATGCACCCACCCCTCATATTGCAGGCCACTGCTAGGAGTCATATGCACCCACCCGTCATATGTCTGGACACTGCTAGGAGTCATATGCACCCACCCCTCATATCTCTGTCCACTGCTGGTAGTCATATGCACCCACCCCTCATATGTCTGGACACTGCTAGGAGTCATATGCACCCACCCCTCATATGTCTGGACACTGCTAGGAGTCATATGCACCCACCTCTCATATTGCAGGCCACTGCTGGGAGTCATATGCACCCACCCCTCATATGTCTGGACACTGCTAGGAGTCAAATGCACCCACCCCTCAAATCTCTTACCACTGCTGGTAGTCATATGCACCCACCCCTCATATCTCTGTTCACTGCTGGTAGTCATATGCACCCACCCCTCATATTGCAGGCCACTGCTGGTAGTCATGTGCACCCACCCCTCATATGTGTGGACACTTCTGGTAGTCATATGCACCCACCCCTCATATCTCTGGACACTGCTAGGAGTCATATGCACCCACCCCTCATATGTCTGGACACTGCTAGGAGTCATATGCACCCACCCCTCATATGTCTGGACACTGCTAGGACTCATATGCACCCATCCCTCATATCTCTGACCACTGCTGGTAGTCATATGCACCCACCCCTCATATCTCTGTCCTCTGCTGGTAGTCATATGCAGCCACCCCTCATATGTCTGGACACTGATAGGAGTCATATGCACCCACCCCTCATATCTCTGACCAGTGCTGGTAGTCATATGCACCCACCCCTCATATCTCTGTCCTCTGCTGGTAGTCATATGCAGCCACCCCTCATATGTCTGGACACTGCTAGGAGTCATATGCACGCACCCCTCATATGTCTGGACAGTCCTAGGAGTCATATGCACCCACCCCTCATATGTCTGGACACTGCTAGGAGTCATATGCACCCACCCCTCATATCTCTGTCCTCTGCTGGTAGTCATATGCAGCCACCCCTCATATGTCTGGACACTGCTAGGAGTCATATGCACCCATCCCTCATATGTCTGGACACTGCTAGGAGTCATATGCAGCCACCCCTCATATCTCTCTCCACTGCTGGTAGTCATATGCAGCCACCCTTCATATGTCTGGACACTGCTAGGAGTCATATGTACCCAGCGCTCATATGTCTGGACACTGCTAGGAGTCATATGCACCCACCCCTCATATCTCTGACCACTGCTGGTAGTCATATGCACCCACCCCTCATATCTCTGTCCACTGCTGGTAGTCATATGCAGCCACCCCTCATATGTCTGGACACTGCTAGGAGTCATATGCACCCACCGCTCATATGTCTGTACACTGCTAGGAGTCATATGCACCCACCCCTCATATGTCTGGACACTGCTAGGAGTCATATACACCCACCCCTCATATTGCAGGCCACTGCTGGGAGTCATATGCACCCACCCCCCCATATGTCTGGACACTGCTGGTAGTCATATGCACCCACCCCTCATATTGCAGGCCACTGCTAGGAGTCATATGCACCCACCCCTCATATGTCTGGACACTGCTAGGAGTCATATGCACCCACCCCTCATATCTCTGTCCACTGCTGGTAGTCATATGCACCCACCCCTCATATGTCTGGACACTGCTAGGAGTCATATGCACCCACCCCTCATATGTCTGGACACTGCTAGGAGTCATATGCACCCACCCCTCATATTGCAGGCCACTGCTGGGAGTCATATGCACCCACCCCTCATATGTCTGGACACTGCTAGGAGTCATATGCACCCACCCCTCATATATCTGACCACTGCTGGTAGTCATATGCACCCACCCCTCATATATCTGTCCACTGCTGGTAGTCATATGCACCCACCCCTCATATGTCTGGACACTGCTAGGAGTCATATGCACCCACTTCTCATATGTCTGGACACTGCTAGGAGTCCTATGCACCCACCTCTTATATTGCAGGCCACTGCTGGGAGTCATATGCACCCACCCCTCATATGTCTGGACACTGCTAGGAGTCATATGCACCCACCCCTCATATCTCTGACCACTGCTAATAGTCATATGCACCCACCCCTCATATCTCTGTCCACTGCTGGTAGTCATATGCACACACCCCTCATATTGCAGGCCACTGCTGGTAGTCATATGCACCCACCCCTGATATGTGTGGACACTTCAGGTAGTCATATGCACCCACCCCTCATATGTCTGGACACTGCTAGGAGTCATATGCACCCACCCCTCATATATCTGGACACTGCTAGGAGTCATATGCACCCACCCCTCATATGACTGGACACTGCTAGGAGTCATATGCACCCACCCCTCATATCTCAGACCACCAGCTGGTAGTCATATGCACCCACCCCTCATATCTCTGTCCTCTGCTGGTAGTCATATGCAGCCACCCCTCATATGTCTGGACACTGCTAGGAGTCATATGCACCCACCCCTCATATGTCTGGAAACTGCTAGGAGTCATATGCACCCACTCCTCATATCTCTCCACTGCTGGTAGTCATATGCAGCCACCCCTCATATGTCTGGACACTGCTAGGAGTCATATGCAGCCACCCCTCATATGTCTGGACACTGCTAGGAGTAATATGCACCCACCGCTCATATGTCTGGACACTGCTAGGAGTCATATGCACCCACCCCTCATATCTCTGACCACTGCTGGTAGTCATATGCACCCACCTCTCATATCTCTGTCCACTGCTGGTAGTCATATGCAGCCACCCCTCATATGTCTGGACACTGCTAGGAGTCATATGCACCCACCCCTCATATGTCTGGACACTGCTAGGAGTCATATGCACCCACCCCTCATATCTCTGACCACTGCTGGTAGTCATATGCACCCACCTCTCATATCTCTGTCCACTGCTGGTAGTCATATGCAGCCACCCCTCATATGTCTGGACACTGCTAGGAGTCATATGCACCCACCCCTCATATGTCTGGACACTGCTAGGAGTCATATGCACCCACCCCTCATATTGCAGGCCACTGCTGGGAGTCATATGCACCCACCCCTCATATGTCTGGACACTGCTAGGAGTCATATGCACCCACCCCTCATATGTCTGGACACTGCTAGGAGTCATATGCACCCACCCCTCATATCTCTGACCACTGCTGGTAGTCATATGCACCCACCCCTCATATCTCTGTCCTCTGCTGGTAGTCATATGCAGCCACCCCTCATATGTCTGGACACTGCTAGGAGTCATATGCACCCACCCCTCGTATGTCTGGACACTGCTAGGAGTCATATGCACCAACCGCTCATATGTCTGGACACTGCTAGGAGTCATATGCACCCACCCCTCATATCTCTGACCACTGCTGGTAGTCATATGCACCCACCTCTCATATCTCTGTCCACTGCTGGTAGGCATATGCAGCCACCCCTCATATTGCAGGCCACTGCTGGGAGTCATATGCACCCACCCCTCATATGTCTGGACACTGCTAGGAGTCATATGCACCCATTCCTCATATCTCTGACCACTGCTGGTAGTCATATGCACCCACCCCTCATATCTCTGTCCACTGCTGGTAGTCATATGCACCCACCCCTCATATCTCTGCCCACTGCTGGTAGTCATATGCAGCCATCCCTCATATGTCTGGACACTGCTAGGAGTCATATGCACCCACCCCTCATATCTCTGTCCACTGCTGGTAGTCATATGCAGCCACCCCTCATATGTCTGGACACTGCTAGGAGTCATATGCACCCACCCCTCATATTGCAGGCCACTGCTGGGAGTCATATGCACCCACCCCTCATATGTCTGGACACTGCTAGGAGTCATATGCACCCACCCCTCATATCTCTGACCACTGCTGGTAGTCATATGCACCCACCCCTCATATCTCTGTCCTCTGCTGGTAGTCATATGCAGCCACCCCTCATATGTCTGGACACTGCTAGGAGTCATATGCACCCACCCCTCGTATGTCTGGACACTGCTAGGAGTCATATGCACCCACCGCTCATATGTCTGGACACTGCTAGGAGTCATATGCACCCACCCCTCATATCTCTGACCACTGCTGGTAGTCATATGCACCCACCTCTCATATCTCTGTCCACTGCTGGTAGGCATATGCAGCCACCCCTCATATTGCAGGCCACTGCTGGGAGTCATATGCACCCACCCCTCATATGTCTGGACACTGCTAGGAGTCATATGCACCCATTCCTCATATCTCTGACCACTGCTGGTAGTCATATGCACCCACCCCTCATATCTCTGTCCACTGCTGGTAGTCATATGCACCCACCCCTCATATCTCTGTCCACTGCTGGTAGTCATATGCAGCCATCCCTCATATGTCTGGACACTGCTAGGAGTCATATGCACCCACCCCTCATATCTCTGTCCACTGCTGGTAGTCATATGCAGCCACCCCTCATATGTCTGGACACTGCTAGGAGTCATATGCACCCACCCCTCATATTGCAGGCCACTGCTGGGAGTCATATGCACCCACCTCTCATATGTCTGGACACTGCTAGGAGTCATATGCACCCACCTCTCATATCTCTGTCCACTGCCGGTAGTCATATGCACCCACCCCTCATATGTCTGGACACTGCTAGGAGTCATATGCACCCACCTCTCATATCTCTGTCCACTGCTGGTAGTCATATGCACCCACCTCTCATATGTCTGGACACTGCTAGGAGTCATATGCACCCACCTCTCATATCTCTGACCACTGCTGGTAGTCATATGCACCCACCCCTCATATATCTGTCCACTGCTGGTAGTCATATGCACCCACCCCTCATATGTGTGGACACTGCTGGTAGTCACATGCACCCACCCCTCACATTGCAGGCCACTGCTAGGAGTCATATGCACCCACTCCTCATATCTCTCCACTGCTGGTAGTGATATGCCGCCACCCCTCATATGTCTGGACACTGCTAGGAGTCATATGCACCCACCCCTCATATGTCTGGACACTGCTAGGAGTCATATGCACCCACCCCTCATATCTCTGACCACTGCTGGTAGTCATATGCACCCACCTCTCATATCTCTGTCCACTGCTGGTAGTCATATGCAGCCACCCCTCATATGTCTGGACACTGCTAGGAGTCATATGCACCCACCCCTCATATGTCTGGACACTGCTAGGAATCATATGCACCCACCCCTCATATCTCTGACCACTGCTGGTAGTCATATGCACCCACCTCTCATATCTCTGTCCACTGCTGGTAGTCATATGCAGTCACCCCTCATATGTCTGGACACTGCTAGGAGTCATATGCACCCACCCCCCATATGTCTGGACACTGCTGGTAGTCATATGCACCCACCCCTCATATTGCAGGCCACTGCTGGGAGTCATATGCACCCACCCCTCATATGTCTGGACACTGCTAGGAGTCATATGCACCCACCCCTCATATCTCTGACCACTGCTGGTAGTCATATGCACCCACCCCTCATATCTCTGTCTTCTGCTGGTAGTCATATGCAGCCACCCCTCATATGTCTGGACACTGCTAGGAGTCATATGCACCCACCCCTCATATGTCTGGACACTGCTAGGAGTCATATGCACCCACCCCTCATATCTCTCCACTGCTGGTAGTCATATGCAGCCACCCCTCATATGTCTGGACACTGCTAGGAGTCATATGCAGCCACCCCTCATATGTCTGGACACTGCTAGGAGTCATATGCACCCACCGCTTATATGCCTGGACACTGCTAAGAGTCATATGCACCCACCCCTCATATCTCTGACCACTGCTGGTAGTCATATGCACCCACCTCTCATATCTCTGTCCACTGCTGGTAGTCATATGCAGCTACCCCTCATATGTCTGGACACTGCTAGGAGTCATATGCACCCACCGCTCATATGTCTGGACACTGCTATGAGTCATATGCACCCACCCCTCATATGTCTGGACACTGCTAGGAGTCATATACACCCACCCCTCATATTGCAGGCCACTGCTGGGAGTCATATGCACCCACCCCTCATATGTCTGGACACTGCTGGTAGTCATATGCACCCACCCCTCATATTGCAGGCCACTGCTAGGAGTCATATGCACCCACCCCTCATATGTCTTGACACTGCTAGGAGTCATATGCACCCACCCCTCATATCTCTCTCCACGGCAGGTAGTCATATGCACCCACCCCTCATATGTCTGGATACTCCTAGGAGTCATATGCACCCACCCCTCATATGTCTGGACACTGCCAGGAGTCATATGCACCCACCCGTCATATTGCAGGCCACTGCTGGGAGTCATATTCACCCACCCCTCATATGTCTGGACACTGCTAGGAGTCATATGCACCCACCCCTCATATCTCTGACCACTGCTGGTAGTCATATGCACCCACCCCTCATATGTCTGGACACTGCTAGGAGTCATATGCACCCACCTCTCATATTGCAGGCCACTGCTGGGAGTCATATGCACCCACCCCTCATATGTCTGGACACTGCTAGGAGTCAAATGCACCCACCCCTCAAATCTCTTACCACTGCTGGTAGTCATATGCACCCACCCCTCATATCTCTGTCCACTGCTGGTAGTCATATGCACCCACCCCTCATATTGCAGGCCACTGCTGGTAGTCATGTGCACCCACCCCTCATATGTGTGGACACTTCTGGTAGTGATATGCACCCACCCCTCATATCTCTGGACACTGCTAGGAGTCATATGCACCCACCCCTCATATGTCTGGACACTGCTAGGAGTCATATGCACCCACCCCTCATATGTCTGGACACTGCTAGGACTCATATGCACCCATCCCTCATATCTCTGACCACTGCTGGTAGTCATATGCACCCACCCCTCATATCTCTGTCCTCTGCTGGTAGTCATATGCAGCCACCCCTCATATGTCTGGACACTGATAGGAGTCATATGCACCCACCCCTCATATCTCTGACCAGTGCTGGTAGTCATATGCACCCACCCCTCATATCTCTGTCCTCTGCTGGTAGTCATATGCAGCCACCCCTCATATGTCTGGACACTGCTAGGAGTCATATGCACCCACCCCTCATATGTCTGGACAGTCCTAGGAGTCATATGCACCCACCCCTCATATCTCTGACCACTGCTGGTAGTCATATGCACCCACCCCTCATATCTCTGTCCTCTGCTGGTAGTCATATGCAGCCACCCCTCATATGTCTGGACACTGCTAGGAGTCATATGCACCCACCCCTCATACGTCTGGACAATGCTAGGAGTCATATGCACCCACCCCTCATATCTCTGTCCACTGCTGGTAGTCATATGCAGCCACCCCTCATATGTCTAGACACTGCTAGGAGTCATATGCACCCATCCCTCATATGTCTGGACACTGCTAGGAGTCATATGCACCCACCCCTCACATGTCTGGACACTGCTAGGAGTCATATGCACCCACCCCTCATATCTCTGACCACTGCTGGTAGTCATATGCACCCACCCCTCATATCTCTGTCCTCTGCTGGTAGTCATATGCAGCCACCCCTCAGATGTCTGGACACTGCTAGGAGTCATATGCACCCACCCCTCATATGTCTGGACACTGCTAGGAGTCATGTGCACCGACCCCTCATATCTCTCTCCACTGCTGGTAGTCATATGCAGCCACCCCTCATATGTGTGGACACTGCTAGGAGTCATATGCAGCCACCCCTCATATGTGTGGACACTGCTAGGAGTCATATGCACCCAGCGCTCATATGTCTGGAAACTGTTAGGAGTCATATGCACCCACCCCTCATATCTCTGACCACTGCTGGTAGTCATATGCATCCACCCCTCATATCTCTGTCCACTGCTGGTAGTCATATGCAGCCACCCTTCATATGTCTGGACACTGCTAGGAGTCATATGCACCCACCCCTGATATGTCTGGACACTGCTAGGAGTCATATACACCCACCCCTCATATTGCAGGCCACTGCTGGGAGTCATATGCACCCACCCCTCATATGTCTGGACACTGCTGGTAGTCATATGCACCCACCCCTCATATTGCAGGCCACTGCTAGGAGTCATATGCACCCACCCGTCATATGTCTGGACACTGCTAGGAGTCATATGCACCCACCCCTCATATCTCTGTCCACTGCTGGTAGTCATATGCACCCACCCCTCATATGTCTGGACACTGCTAGGAGTCATATGCACCCACCCCTCATATGTCTGGACACTGCTAGGAGTCATATGCACCCACCTCTCATATTGCAGGCCACTGCTGGGAGTCATATGCACCCACCCCTCATATGTCTGGACACTGCTAGGAGTCAAATGCACCCACCCCTCAAATCTCTTACCACTGCTGGTAGTCATATGCACCCACCCCTCATATCTCTGTTCACTGCTGGTAGTCATATGCACCCACCCCTCATATTGCAGGCCACTGCTGGTAGTCATGTGCACCCACCCCTCATATGTGTGGACACTTCTGGTAGTCATATGCACCCACCCCTCATATCTCTGGACACTGCTAGGAGTCATATGCACCCACCCCTCATATGTCTGGACACTGTTAGGAGTCATATGCACCCACCCCTCATATGTCTGGACACTGCTAGGACTCATATGCACCCATCCCTCATATCTCTGACCACTGCTGGTAGTCATATGCACCCACCCCTCATATCTCTGTCCTCTGCTGGTAGTCATATGCAGCCACCCCTCATATGTCTGGACACTGATAGGAGTCATATGCACCCACCCCTCATATCTCTGACCAGTGCTGGTAGTCATATGCACCCACCCCTCATATCTCTGTCCTCTGCTGGTAGTCATATGCAGCCACCCCTCATATGTCTGGACACTGCTAGGAGTCATATGCACGCACCCCTCATATGTCTGGACAGTCCTAGGAGTCATATGCACCTACCCCTCATATGTCTGGACACTGCTAGGAGTCATATGCACCCACCCCTCATATCTCTGTCCTCTGCTGGTAGTCATATGCAGCCACCCCTCATATGTCTGGACACTGCTAGGAGTCATATGCACCCATCCCTCATATGTCTGGACACTGCTAGGAGTCATATGCAGCCACCCCTCATATCTCTCTCCACTGCTGGTAGTCATATGCAGCCACCCTTCATATGTCTGGACACTGCTAGGAGTCATATGTACCCAGCGCTCATATGTCTGGACACTGCTAGGAGTCATATGCACCCACCCCTCATATCTCTGACCACTGCTGGTAGTCATATGCACCCACCCCTCATATCTCTGTCCACTGCTGGTAGTCATATGCAGCCACCCCTCATATGTCTGGACACTGCTAGGAGTCATATGCACCCACCGCTCATATGTCTGTACACTGCTAGGAGTCATATGCACCCACCCCTCATATGTCTGGACACTGCTAGGAGTCATATACACCCACCCCTCATATTGCAGGCCACTGCTGGGAGTCATATGCACCCACCCCCCCATATGTCTGGACACTGCTGGTAGTCATATGCACCCACCCCTCATATTGCAGGCCACTGCTAGGAGTCATATGCACCCACCCCTCATATGTCTGGACACTGCTAGGAGTCATATGCACCCACCCCTCATATCTCTGTCCACTGCTGGTAGTCATATGCACCCACCCCTCATATGTCTGGACACTGCTAGGAGTCATATGCACCCACCCCTCATATGTCTGGACACTGCTAGGAGTCATATGCACCCACCCCTCATATTGCAGGCCACTGCTGGGAGTCATATGCACCCACCCCTCATATGTCTGGACACTGCTAGGAGTCATATGCACCCACCCCTCATATATCTGACCACTGCTGGTAGTCATATGCACCCACCCCTCATATATCTGTCCACTGCTGGTAGTCATATGCACCCACCCCTCATATGTCTGGACACTGCTAGGAGTCATATGCACCCACTTCTCATATGTCTGGACACTGCTAGGAGTCCTATGCACCCACCTCTTATATTGCAGGCCACTGCTGGGAGTCATATGCACCCACCCCTCATATGTCTGGACACTGCTAGGAGTCATATGCACCCACCCCTCATATCTCTGACCACTGCTGATAGTCATATGCACCCACCCCTCATATCTCTGTCCACTGCTGGTAGTCATATGCACACACCCCTCATATTGCAGGCCACTGCTGGTAGTCATATGCACCCACCCCTGATATGTGTGGACACTTCAGGTAGTCATATACACCCACCCCTCATATGTCAGGACACTGCTAGGAGTCATATGCACCCACCCCTCATATATCTGGACACTGCTAGGAGTCATATGCACCCACCCCTCATATGACTGGACACTGCTAGGAGTCATATGCACCCACCCCTCATATCTCAGACCACCAGCTGGTAGTCATATGCACCCACCCCTCATATCTCTGTCCTCTGCTGGTAGTCATATGCAGCCACCCCTCATATGTCTGGACACTGCTAGGAGTCATATGCACCCACCCCTCATATGTCTGGAAACTGCTAGGAGTCATATGCACCCACTCCTCATATCTCTCCACTGCTGGTAGTCATATGCAGCCACCCCTCATATGTCTGGACACTGCTAGGAGTCATATGCAGCCACCCCTCATATGTCTGGACACTGCTAGGAGTAATATGCACCCACCGCTCATATGTCTGGACACTGCTAGGAGTCATATGCACCCACCCCTCATATCTCTGACCACTGCTGGTAGTCATATGCACCCACCTCTCATATCTCTGTCCACTGCTGGTAGTCATATGCAGCCACCCCTCATATGTCTGGACACTGCTAGGAGTCATATGCACCCACCCCTCATATGTCTGGACACTGCTAGGAGTCATATGCACCCACCCCTCATATCTCTGACCACTGCTGGTAGTCATATGCACCCACCTCTCATATCTCTGTCCACTGCTGGTAGCCATATGCAGCCACCCCTCATATGTCTGGACACTGCTAGGAGTCATATGCACCCACCCCTCATATGTCTGGACACTGCTAGGAGTCATATGCACCCACCCCTCATATTGCAGGCCACTGCTGGGAGTCATATGCACCCACCCCTCATATGTCTGGACACTGCTAGGAGTCATATGCACCCACCCCTCATATGTCTGGACACTGCTAGGAGTCATATGCACCCACCCCTCATATCTCTGACCACTGCTGGTAGTCATATGCACCCACCCCTCATATCTCTGTCCTCTGCTGGTAGTCATATGCAGCCACCCCTCATATGTCTGGACACTGCTAGGAGTCATATGCACCCACCCCTCGTATGTCTGGACACTGCTAGGAGTCATATGCACCAACCGCTCATATGTCTGGACACTGCTAGGAGTCATATGCACCCACCCCTCATATCTCTGACCACTGCTGGTAGTCATATGCACCCACCTCTCATATCTCTGTCCACTGCTGGTAGGCATATGCAGCCACCCCTCATATTGCAGGCCACTGCTGGGAGTCATATGCACCCACCCCTCATATGTCTGGACACTGCTAGGAGTCATATGCACCCATTCCTCATATCTCTGACCACTGCTGGTAGTCATATGCACCCACCCCTCATATCTCTGTCCACTGCTGGTAGTCATATGCACCCACCCCTCATATCTCTGCCCACTGCTGGTAGTCATATGCAGCCATCCCTCATATGTCTGGACACTGCTAGGAGTCATATGCACCCACCCCTCATATCTCTGTCCACTGCTGGTAGTCATATGCAGCCACCCCTCATATGTCTGGACACTGCTAGGAGTCATATGCACCCACCCCTCATATTGCAGGCCACTGCTGGGAGTCATATGCACCCACCCCTCATATGTCTGGACACTGCTAGGAGTCATATGCACCCACCCCTCATATCTCTGACCACTGCTGGTAGTCATATGCACCCACCCCTCATATCTCTGTCCTCTGCTGGTAGTCATATGCAGCCACCCCTCATATGTCTGGACACTGCTAGGAGTCATATGCACCCACCCCTCGTATGTCTGGACACTGCTAGGAGTCATATGCACCCACCGCTCATATGTCTGGACACTGCTAGGAGTCATATGCACCCACCCCTCATATCTCTGACCACTGCTGGTAGTCATATGCACCCACCTCTCATATCTCTGTCCACTGCTGGTAGGCATATGCAGCCACCCCTCATATTGCAGGCCACTGCTGGGAGTCATATGCACCCACCCCTCATATGTCTGGACACTGCTAGGAGTCATATGCACCCATTCCTCATATCTCTGACCACTGCTGGTAGTCATATGCACCCACCCCTCATATCTCTGTCCACTGCTGGTAGTCATATGCACCCACCCCTCATATCTCTGTCCACTGCTGGTAGTCATATGCAGCCATCCCTCATATGTCTGGACACTGCTAGGAGTCATATGCACCCACCCCTCATATCTCTGTCCACTGCTGGTAGTCATATGCAGCCACCCCTCATATGTCTGGACACTGCTAGGAGTCATATGCACCCACCCCTCATATTGCAGGCCACTGCTGGGAGTCATATGCACCCACCTCTCATATGTCTGGACACTGCTAGGAGTCATATGCACCCACCTCTCATATCTCTGTCCACTGCCGGTAGTCATATGCACCCACCCCTCATATGTCTGGACACTGCTAGGAGTCATATGCACCCACCTCTCATATCTCTGTCCACTGCTGGTAGTCATATGCACCCACCTCTCATATGTCTGGACACTGCTAGGAGTCATATGCACCCACCTCTCATATCTCTGACCACTGCTGGTAGTCATATGCACCCACCCCTCATATATCTGTCCACTGCTGGTAGTCATATGCACCCACCCCTCATATGTGTGGACACTGCTGGTAGTCACATGCACCCACCCCTCACATTGCAGGCCACTGCTAGGAGTCATATGCACCCACTCCTCATATCTCTCCACTGCTGGTAGTGATATGCCGCCACCCCTCATATGTCTGGACACTGCTAGGAGTCATATGCACCCACCCCTCATATGTCTGGACACTGCTAGGAGTCATATGCACCCACCCCTCATATCTCTGACCACTGCTGGTAGTCATATGCACCCACCTCTCATATCTCTGTCCACTGCTGGTAGTCATATGCAGCCACCCCTCATATGTCTGGACACTGCTAGGAGTCATATGCACCCACCCCTCATATGTCTGGACACTGCTAGGAATCATATGCACCCACCCCTCATATCTCTGACCACTGCTGGTAGTCATATGCACCCACCTCTCATATCTCTGTCCACTGCTGGTAGTCATATGCAGTCACCCCTCATATGTCTGGACACTGCTAGGAGTCATATGCACCCACCCCCCATATGTCTGGACACTGCTGGTAGTCATATGCACCCACCCCTCATATTGCAGGCCACTGCTGGGAGTCATATGCACCCACCCCTCATATGTCTGGACACTGCTAGGAGTCATATGCACCCACCCCTCATATCTCTGACCACTGCTGGTAGTCATATGCACCCACCCCTCATATCTCTGTCTTCTGCTGGTAGTCATATGCAGCCACCCCTCATATGTCTGGACACTGCTAGGAGTCATATGCACCCACCCCTCATATGTCTGGACACTGCTAGGAGTCATATGCACCCACCCCTCATATCTCTCCACTGCTGGTAGTCATATGCAGCCACCCCTCATATGTCTGGACACTGCTAGGAGTCATATGCAGCCACCCCTCATATGTCTGGACACTGCTAGGAGTCATATGCACCCACCGCTTATATGCCTGGACACTGCTAAGAGTCATATGCACCCACCCCTCATATCTCTGACCACTGCTGGTAGTCATATGCACCCACCCCTCATATCTCTCTCCACGGCAGGTAGTCATATGCACCCACCCCTCATATGTCTGGATACTCCTAGGAGTCATATGCACCCACCCCTCATATGTCTGGACACTGCCAGGAGTCATATGCACCCACCCGTCATATTGCAGGCCACTGCTGGGAGTCATATTCACCCACCCCTCATATGTCTGGACACTGCTAGGAGTCATATGCACCCACCCCTCATATCTCTGACCACTGCTGGTAGTCATATGCACCCACCCCTCATATGTCTGGACACTGCTAGGAGTCATATGCACCCACCTCTCATATTGCAGGCCACTGCTGGGAGTCATATGCACCCACCCCTCATATGTCTGGACACTGCTAGGAGTCAAATGCACCCACCCCTCAAATCTCTTACCACTGCTGGTAGTCATATGCACCCACCCCTCATATCTCTGTCCACTGCTGGTAGTCATATGCACCCACCCCTCATATTGCAGGCCACTGCTGGTAGTCATGTGCACCCACCCCTCATATGTGTGGACACTTCTGGTAGTCATATGCACCCACCCCTCATATCTCTGGACACTGCTAGGAGTCATATGCACCCACCCCTCATATGTCTGGACACTGCTAGGAGTCATATGCACCCACCCCTCATATGTCTGGACACTGATAGGACTCATATGCACCCATCCCTCATATCTCTGACCACTGCTGGTAGTCATATGCACCCACCCCTCATATCTCTGTCCTCTGCTGGTAGTCATATGCAGCCACCCCTCATATGTCTGGACACTGATAGGAGTCATATGCACCCACCCCTCATATCTCTGACCAGTGCTGGTAGTCATATGCACCCACCCCTCATATCTCTGTCCTCTGCTGGTAGTCATATGCAGCCACCCCTCATATGTCTGGACACTGCTAGGAGTCATATGCACCCACCCCTCATATGTCTGGACAGTCCTAGGAGTCATATGCACCCACCCCTCATATCTCTGACCACTGCTGGTAGTCATATGCACCCACCCCTCATATCTCTGTCCTCTGCTGGTAGTCATATGCAGCCACCCCTCATATGTCTGGACACTGCTAGGAGTCATATGCACCCACCCCTCATACGTCTGGACAATGCTAGGAGTCATATGCACCCACCCCTCATATCTCTGTCCACTGCTGGTAGTCATATGCAGCCACCCCTCATATGTCTAGACACTGCTAGGAGTCATATGCACCCATCCCTCATATGTCTGGACACTGCTAGGAGTCATATGCACCCACCCCTCACATGTCTGGACACTGCTAGGAGTCATATGCACCCACCCCTCATATCTCTGACCACTGCTGGTAGTCATATGCACCCACCCCTCATATCTCTGTCCTCTGCTGGTAGTCATATGCAGCCACCCCTCAGATGTCTGGACACTGCTAGGAGTCATATGCACCCATCCCTCATATGTCTGGACACTGCTAGGAGTCATGTGCACCGACCCCTCATATCTCTCTCCACTGCTGGTAGTCATATGCAGCCACCCCTCATATGTGTGGACACTGCTAGGAGTCATATGCAGCCACCCCTCATATGTGTGGACACTGCTAGGAGTCATATGCACCCAGCGCTCATATGTCTGGAAACTGTTAGGAGTCATATGCACCCACCCCTCATATCTCTGACCACTGCTGGTAGTCATATGCATCCACCCCTCATATCTCTGTCCACTGCTGGTAGTCATATGCAGCCACCCTTCATATGTCTGGACACTGCTAGGAGTCATATGCACCCACCCCTGATATGTCTGGACACTGCTAGGAGTCATATACACCCACCCCTCATATTGCAGGCCACTGCTGGGAGTCATATGCACCCACCTCTCATATGTCTGGACACTGCTGGTAGTCATATGCACCCACCCCTCATATTGCAGGCCACTGCTAGGAGTCATATGCACCCACCCGTCATATGTCTGGACACTGCTAGGAGTCATATGCACCCACCCCTCATATCTCTGTCCACTGCTGGTAGTCATATGCACCCACCCCTCATATGTCTGGACACTGCTAGGAGTCATATGCACCCACCCCTCATATGTCTGGACACTGCTAGGAGTCATATGCACCCACCTCTCATATTGCAGGCCACTGCTGGGAGTCATATGCACCCACCCCTCATATGTCTGGACACTGCTAGGAGTCAAATGCACCCACCCCTCAAATCTCTTACCACTGCTGGTAGTCATATGCACCCACCCCTCATATCTCTGTTCACTGCTGGTAGTCATATGCACCCACCCCTCATATTGCAGGCCACTGCTGGTAGTCATGTGCACCCACCCCTCATATGTGTGGACACTTCTGGTAGTCATATGCACCCACCCCTCATATCTCTGGACACTGCTAGGAGTCATATGCACCCACCCCTCATATGTCTGGACACTGTTAGGAGTCATATGCACCCACCCCTCATATGTCTGGACACTGCTAGGACTCATATGCACCCATCCCTCATATCTCTGACCACTGCTGGTAGTCATATGCACCCACCCCTCATATCTCTGTCCTCTGCTGGTAGTCATATGCAGCCACCCCTCATATGTCTGGACACTGATAGGAGTCATATGCACCCACCCCTCATATCTCTGACCAGTGCTGGTAGTCATATGCACCCACCCCTCATATCTCTGTCCTCTGCTGGTAGTCATATGCAGCCACCCCTCATATGTCTGGACACTGCTAGGAGTCATATGCACGCACCCCTCATATGTCTGGACAGTCCTAGGAGTCATATGCACCCACCCCTCATATGTCTGGACACTGCTAGGAGTCATATGCACCCACCCCTCATATCTCTGTCCTCTGCTGGTAGTCATATGCAGCCACCCCTCATATGTCTGGACACTGCTAGGAGTCATATGCACCCATCCCTCATATGTCTGGACACTGCTAGGAGTCATATGCAGCCACCCCTCATATCTCTCTCCACTGCTGGTAGTCATATGCAGCCACCCTTCATATGTCTGGACACTGCTAGGAGTCATATGTACCCAGCGCTCATATGTCTGGACACTGCTAGGAGTCATATGCACCCACCCCTCATATCTCTGACCACTGCTGGTAGTCATATGCACCCACCCCTCATATCTCTGTCCACTGCTGGTAGTCATATGCAGCCACCCCTCATATGTCTGGACACTGCTAGGAGTCATATGCACCCACCGCTCATATGTCTGTACACTGCTAGGAGTCATATGCACCCACCCCTCATATGTCTGGACACTGCTAGGAGTCATATACACCCACCCCTCATATTGCAGGCCACTGCTGGGAGTCATATGCACCCACCCCCCCATATGTCTGGACACTGCTGGTAGTCATATGCACCCACCCCTCATATTGCAGGCCACTGCTAGGAGTCATATGCACCCACCCCTCATATGTCTGGACACTGCTAGGAGTCATATGCACCCACCCCTCATATCTCTGTCCACTGCTGGTAGTCATATGCACCCACCCCTCATATGTCTGGACACTGCTAGGAGTCATATGCACCCACCCCTCATATGTCTGGACACTGCTAGGAGTCATATGCACCCACCCCTCATATTGCAGGCCACTGCTGGGAGTCATATGCACCCACCCCTCATATGTCTGGACACTGCTAGGAGTCATATGCACCCACCCCTCATATATCTGACCACTGCTGGTAGTCATATGCACCCACCCCTCATATATCTGTCCACTGCTGGTAGTCATATGCACCCACCCCTCATATGTCTGGACACTGCTAGGAGTCATATGCACCCACTTCTCATATGTCTGGACACTGCTAGGAGTCCTATGCACCCACCTCTTATATTGCAGGCCACTGCTGGGAGTCATATGCACCCACCCCTCATATGTCTGGACACTGCTAGGAGTCATATGCACCCACCCCTCATATCTCTGACCACTGCTGATAGTCATATGCACCCACCCCTCATATCTCTGTCCACTGCTGGTAGTCATATGCACACACCCCTCATATTGCAGGCCACTGCTGGTAGTCATATGCACCCACCCCTGATATGTGTGGACACTTCAGGTAGTCATATGCACCCACCCCTCATATGTCTGGACACTGCTAGGAGTCATATGCACCCACCCCTCATATATCTGGACACTGCTAGGAGTCATATGCACCCACCCCTCATATGACTGGACACTGCTAGGAGTCATATGCACCCACCCCTCATATCTCAGACCACCAGCTGGTAGTCATATGCACCCACCCCTCATATCTCTGTCCTCTGCTGGTAGTCATATGCAGCCACCCCTCATATGTCTGGACACTGCTAGGAGTCATATGCACCCACCCCTCATATGTCTGGAAACTGCTAGGAGTCATATGCACCCACTCCTCATATCTCTCCACTGCTGGTAGTCATATGCAGCCACCCCTCATATGTCTGGACACTGCTAGGAGTCATATGCAGCCACCCCTCATATGTCTGGACACTGCTAGGAGTAATATGCACCCACCGCTCATATGTCTGGACACTGCTAGGAGTCATATGCACCCACCCCTCATATCTCTGACCACTGCTGGTAGTCATATGCACCCACCTCTCATATCTCTGTCCACTGCTGGTAGTCATATGCAGCCACCCCTCATATGTCTGGACACTGCTAGGAGTCATATGCACCCACCCCTCATATGTCTGGACACTGCTAGGAGTCATATGCACCCACCCCTCATATCTCTGACCACTGCTGGTAGTCATATGCACCCACCTCTCATATCTCTGTCCACTGCTGGTAGTCATATGCAGCCACCCCTCATATGTCTGGACACTGCTAGGAGTCATATGCACCCACCCCTCATATGTCTGGACACTGCTAGGAGTCATATGCACCCACCCCTCATATTGCAGGCCACTGCTGGGAGTCATATGCACCCACCCCTCATATGTCTGGACACTGCTAGGAGTCATATGCACCCACCCCTCATATGTCTGGACACTGCTAGGAGTCATATGCACCCACCCCTCATATCTCTGACCACTGCTGGTAGTCATATGCACCCCCCCTCATATCTCTGTCCTCTGCTGGTAGTCATATGCAGCCACCCCTCATATGTCTGGACACTGCTAGGAGTCATATGCACCCACCCCTCGTATGTCTGGACACTGCTAGGAGTCATATGCACCAACCGCTCATATGTCTGGACACTGCTAGGAGTCATATGCACCCACCCCTCATATCTCTGACCACTGCTGGTAGTCATATGCACCCACCTCTCATATCTCTGTCCACTGCTGGTAGGCATATGCAGCCACCCCTCATATTGCAGGCCACTGCTGGGAGTCATATGCACCCACCCCTCATATGTCTGGACACTGCTAGGAGTCATATGCACCCATTCCTCATATCTCTGACCACTGCTGGTAGTCATATGCACCCACCCCTCATATCTCTGTCCACTGCTGGTAGTCATATGCACCCACCCCTCATATCTCTGCCCACTGCTGGTAGTCATATGCAGCCATCCCTCATATGTCTGGACACTGCTAGGAGTCATATGCACCCACCCCTCATATCTCTGTCCACTGCTGGTAGTCATATGCAGCCACCCCTCATATGTCTGGACACTGCTAGGAGTCATATGCACCCACCCCTCATATTGCAGGCCACTGCTGGGAGTCATATGCACCCACCCCTCATATGTCTGGACACTGCTAGGAGTCATATGCACCCACCCCTCATATCTCTGACCACTGCTGGTAGTCATATGCACCCACCCCTCATATCTCTGTCCTCTGCTGGTAGTCATATGCAGCCACCCCTCATATGTCTGGACACTGCTAGGAGTCATATGCACCCACCCCTCGTATGTCTGGACACTGCTAGGAGTCATATGCACCCACCGCTCATATGTCTGGACACTGCTAGGAGTCATATGCACCCACCCCTCATATCTCTGACCACTGCTGGTAGTCATATGCACCCACCTCTCATATCTCTGTCCACTGCTGGTAGGCATATGCAGCCACCCCTCATATTGCAGGCCACTGCTGGGAGTCATATGCACCCACCCCTCATATGTCTGGACACTGCTAGGAGTCATATGCACCCATTCCTCATATCTCTGACCACTGCTGGTAGTCATATGCACCCACCCCTCATATCTCTGTCCACTGCTGGTAGTCATATGCACCCACCCCTCATATCTCTGTCCACTGCTGGTAGTCATATGCAGCCATCCCTCATATGTCTGGACACTGCTAGGAGTCATATGCACCCACCCCTCATATCTCTGTCCACTGCTGGTAGTCATATGCAGCCACCCCTCATATGTCTGGACACTGCTAGGAGTCATATGCACCCACCCCTCATATTGCAGGCCACTGCTGGGAGTCATATGCACCCACCTCTCATATGTCTGGACACTGCTAGGAGTCATATGCACCCACCTCTCATATCTCTGTCCACTGCCGGTAGTCATATGCACCCACCCCTCATATGTCTGGACACTGCTAGGAGTCATATGCACCCACCTCTCATATCTCTGTCCACTGCTGGTAGTCATATGCACCCACCTCTCATATGTCTGGACACTGCTAGGAGTCATATGCACCCACCTCTCATATCTCTGACCACTGCTGGTAGTCATATGCACCCACCCCTCATATATCTGTCCACTGCTGGTAGTCATATGCACCCACCCCTCATATGTGTGGACACTGCTGGTAGTCACATGCACCCACCCCTCACATTGCAGGCCACTGCTAGGAGTCATATGCACCCACTCCTCATATCTCTCCACTGCTGGTAGTGATATGCCGCCACCCCTCATATGTCTGGACACTGCTAGGAGTCATATGCACCCACCCCTCATATGTCTGGACACTGCTAGGAGTCATATGCACCCACCCCTCATATCTCTGACCACTGCTGGTAGTCATATGCACCCACCTCTCATATCTCTGTCCACTGCTGGTAGTCATATGCAGCCACCCCTCATATGTCTGGACACTGCTAGGAGTCATATGCACCCACCCCTCATATGTCTGGACACTGCTAGGAATCATATGCACCCACCCCTCATATCTCTGACCACTGCTGGTAGTCATATGCACCCACCTCTCATATCTCTGTCCACTGCTGGTAGTCATATGCAGTCACCCCTCATATGTCTGGACACTGCTAGGAGTCATATGCACCCACCCCCCATATGTCTGGACACTGCTGGTAGTCATATGCACCCACCCCTCATATTGCAGGCCACTGCTGGGAGTCATATGCACCCACCCCTCATATGTCTGGCCACTGCTAGGAGTCATATGCACCCACCCCTCATATCTCTGACCACTGCTGGTAGTCATATGCACCCACCCCTCATATCTCTGTCTTCTGCTGGTAGTCATATGCAGCCACCCCTCATATGTCTGGACACTGCTAGGAGTCATATGCACCCACCCCTCATATGTCTGGACACTGCTAGGAGTCATATGCACCCACCCCTCATATCTCTCCACTGCTGGTAGTCATATGCAGCCACCCCTCATATGTCTGGACACTGCTAGGAGTCATATGCAGCCACCCCTCATATGTCTGGACACTGCTAGGAGTCATATGCACCCACCGCTTATATGCCTGGACACTGCTAAGAGTCATATGCACCCACCCCTCATATCTCTGACCACTGCTGGTAGTCATATGCACCCACCTCTCATATCTCTGTCCACTGCTGGTAGTCATATGCAGCTACCCCTCATATGTCTGGACACTGCTAGGAGTCATATGCACCCACCGCTCATATGTCTGGACACTGCTATGAGTCATATGCACCCACCCCTCATATGTCTGGACACTGCTAGGAGTCATATACACCCACCCCTCATATTGCAGGCCACTGCTGGGAGTCATATGCACCCACCCCTCATATGTCTGGACACTGCTGGTAGTCATATGCACCCACCCCTCATATTGCAGGCCACTGCTAGGAGTCATATGCACCCACCCCTCATATGTCTTGACACTGCTAGGAGTCATATGCACCCGCCCCTCATATCTCTCTCCACGGCAGGTAGTCATATGCACCCACCCCTCATATGTCTGGATACTCCTAGGAGTCATATGCACCCACCCCTCATATGTCTGGACACTGCCAGGAGTCATATGCACCCACCCGTCATATTGCAGGCCACTGCTGGTAGTCATATGCACCCACCCCTCATATGTCTGGACACTGCTAGGAGTCATATGCACCCACTTCTCATATGTCTGGACACTGCTAGGAGTCCTATGCACCCACCTCTCATATTGCAGGCCACTGCTGGGAGTCATATGCACCCACCCCTCATATGTCTGGACACTGCTAGGAGTCATATGCACCCACCTCTCATATTGCAGGCCACTGCTGGGAGTCATATGCACCCACCCCTCATATGTCTGGACACTGCTAGGAGTCAAATGCACCCACCCCTCAAATCTCTTACCACTGCTGGTAGTCATATGCACCCACCCCTCATATCTCTGTCCACTGCTGGTAGTCATATGCACCCACCCCTCATATTGCAGGCCACTGCTGGGAGTCATATGCACCCACCTCTCATATGTCTGGACACTGCTAGGAGTCATATGCACCCACCTCTCATATCTCTGTCCACTGCCGGTAGTCATATGCACCCACCCCTCATATGTCTGGACACTGCTAGGAGTCATATGCACCCACCTCTCATATCTCTGTCCACTGCTGGTAGTCATATGCACCCACCTCTCATATGTCTGGACACTGCTAGGAGTCATATGCACCCACCTCTCATATCTCTGACCACTGCTGGTAGTCATATGCACCCACCCCTCATATATCTGTCCACTGCTGGTAGTCATATGCACCCACCCCTCATATGTGTGGACACTGCTGGTAGTCACATGCACCCACCCCTCACATTGCAGGCCACTGCTAGGAGTCATATGCACCCACTCCTCATATCTCTCCACTGCTGGTAGTGATATGCCGCCACCCCTCATATGTCTGGACACTGCTAGGAGTCATATGCACCCACCCCTCATATGTCTGGACACTGCTAGGAGTCATATGCACCCACCCCTCATATCTCTGACCACTGCTGGTAGTCATATGCACCCACCTCTCATATCTCTGTCCACTGCTAGGAGTCATATGCACCCACCCCTCATATGTCTGGACACTGCTAGGAATCATATGCACCCACCCCTCATATCTCTGACCACTGCTGGTAGTCATATGCACCCACCTCTCATATCTCTGTCCACTGCTGGTAGTCATATGCAGTCACCCCTCATATGTCTGGACACTGCTAGGAGTCATATGCACCCACCCCCCATATGTCTGGACACTGCTGGTAGTCATATGCACCCACCCCTCATATTGCAGGCCACTGCTGGGAGTCATATGCACCCACCCCTCATATGTCTGGACACTGCTAGGAGTCATATGCACCCACCCCTCATATCTCTGACCACTGCTGGTAGTCATATGCACCCACCCCTCATATCTCTGTCTTCTGCTGGTAGTCATATGCAGCCACCCCTCATATGTCTGGACACTGCTAGGAGTCATATGCACCCACCCCTCATATGTCTGGACACTGCTAGGAGTCATATGCACCCACCCCTCATATCTCTCCACTGCTGGTAGTCATATGCAGCCACCCCTCATATGTCTGGACACTGCTAGGAGTCATATGCAGCCACCCCTCATATGTCTGGACACTGCTAGGAGTCATATGCACCCACCGCTTATATGCCTGGACACTGCTAAGAGTCATATGCACCCACCCCTCATATCTCTGACCACTGCTGGTAGTCATATGCACCCACCTCTCATATCTCTGTCCACTGCTGGTAGTCATATGCAGCTACCCCTCATATGTCTGGACACTGCTAGGAGTCATATGCACCCACCGCTCATATGTCTGGACACTGCTATGAGTCATATGCACCCACCCCTCATATGTCTGGACACTGCTAGGAGTCATATACACCCACCCCTCATATTGCAGGCCACTGCTGGGAGTCATATGCACCCACCCCTCATATGTCTGGACACTGCTGGTAGTCATATGCACCCACCCCTCATATTGCAGGCCACTGCTAGGAGTCATATGCACCCACCCCTCATATGTCTTGACACTGCTAGGAGTCATATGCACCCACCCCTCATATCTCTCTCCACGGCAGGTAGTCATATGTACCCACCCCTCATATGTCTGGATACTCCTAGGAGTCATATGCACCCACCCCTCATATGTCTGGACACTGCCAGGAGTCATATGCACCCACCCGTCATATTGCAGGCCACTGCTGGGAGTCATATTCACCCACCCCTCATATGTCTGGACACTGCTAGGAGTCATATGCACCCACCCCTCATATCTCTGACCACTGCTGGTAGTCATATGCACCCACCCCTCATATCTCTGTCCACTGCTGGTAGTCATATGCACCCACCCCTCATATGTCTGGACACTGCTAGGAGTCATATGCACCCACTTCTCATATGTCTGGACACTGCTAGGAGTCCTATGCACCCACCTCTCATATTGCAGGCCACTGCTGGGAGTCATATGCACCCACCCCTCATATGTCTGGACACTGCTAGGAGTCATATGCACCCATCCCTCATATGTCTGGACACTGCTAGGAGTCATATGCACTCACCTCTCATATTGCAGGCCACTGCTGGGAGTCATATGCACCCACCCCTCATATGTCTGGACATTGCTAGGAGTCATATGCACCCACCCCTCATATCTCTGACCACTGCTGGTAGTCATATGCACCCACCCATCATATCTCTGTCCACTGCTGGTAGTCATATGCACCCACCCCTCATATTGCAGGCCACTGCTGGTAGTCATATGCATCCACCCCTCATATGTGCGGACACTTCTGGTAGTCATATGCACCCACCCCATATATGTCTGGACACTGCTAGGAGTCATATGCATCCACCCCTCATATGTCTGGACACTGCTAGGAGTCATATGCACCCACCCCTCATATGTGTGGACATTGCTGGGAGTCATATGCACCCACCCACGCACCCACTTGGAGCAGTACACTGCTGGCCTGGACCTACACACAACAATATGAAGGTAACATGCTGGGCCAGTCCTCTAAGCCCACATTCCTGGCGCGTGTAAGCCTCATATTTACGGGGTACATGTGACACGCACCGTATCCATGCATTCATTGCATGTGTACGGTCCATATCTCTGTTCTACTGTGTCGTAGGGGTACGTGTGATACGCACCGTACCCACGCATTCATTGCGTGTGTACGGTCCGCATCACAGTTCTACTGTGCCGTAGGGGTACGTGTGGTACGCACCATACCCACGCATTCATTGCGTGTGTACGGTCCGTATCACTGTTCTAATGGTGCCGTAGGGGTACGTGTGGTACGCACCGTACCCACGCATTCATTGCGTGTGTACGGTCCATATCACTGTTCTAATGGTGCCGTAGGGGTACGTGTGGTAGGCACCATACCCATGCATTCATTGCGTGTGTACGGTCCATATCACTGTTCTAATGGTGCCGTAGGGGTATGTGTGGTAGGCACCGTACCCATGCATTCATTGCGTGTGTACGGTCCATATCTCTGTTCTAATGGTGCCGTAGGGGTACTTGTGGTACACACCGTACCCACGCATTCATTGAGTGTGTACGGTCCGTATCACTGTTCTACTGGTGCCGTAGGGGTACGTGTGGAACGCACCGTACCTACGCATTCATTGCGTGTGTACGGTCCGTATCACTGTTCTACTGTTTCGTAGGGGTACGTGTGACATGCACCGTACCCACGCATTCATTGCGTGTGTACGGTCCATATCACTGCTCTACTGTGCCGTAGGGGTACATGTGGTACGCACCGTACCCACGCATTTATTGCGTGTGTACGGTCCGTATCACTGTTCTAATGGTGCCGTAGGGGTACGTGTGGTACGCACCGTACCCACGTATTCGTTGTGTGTGTACGGTCCGTATCACTGTTCTAATGGTGCCGTAGGGGTACGTGTGCTATGCACTGTACACGCCCACTTCCTTTGGTGCGGTACGCAGAGGTTGCTGGCCACGCCCTCCCAAGTGACCAGACCCTGGTGGTAATGTATTGCCTCCATATGATAGGTTTGGCTTTGAGTATGGGGTTTGTTTCCTGCCCCTCAACCCCACCCTGGCCCCTGGGTGTTGTTCTCACCTTCTGCGGCATGTCCGGTGCACCAGGTCGTAGGCTAGTAGGACCGGGATGACACGTATGATGAGGTTCATGGCGTGTACGTCGCATACCGGGGCTCTGTTGCGTAGCGGTTCGCGTCGGACTCTGCTTTTCTGGCTGTGTTTTGACTCCCGTAAAAAAAAAGCCATACGGAGTGACGTAGGGACGAATCGTACTTGCTGGGCCGGAAACCGCTGCCTGAATACGTCCGGACGTCGCGTACAAGCTGTTCCGGATCAGAATCGTAGGTATTTTTTCCACGTACGGTGTTTTGTGCGAATCGTATGGAAATAGGCTTTCTGTACGAATCGAACTTCCTAGGTTGTAGGGACAGTTTACCGGGTACGAGTTGTACGGAGAAAACGCTCCATACAACGATTCGTACTGCCTTTTTCCAGGATTGGAATTGGCCCCTATGTCTGTGCACCACTTGGAACAACTGGAAGAAATTGAGAAGGTGGCTGGAAAAACACTGTGAGTATCCCCACTAGTGGCAGCACCAAGCCGAGGCAGCCCAATGCCACTGATCCATGTGCTGGCATGTGGCCGCAGAGTACAGCGATCCCCCAAGAACGCCACCTCACACTGAGAATGGATGACATTGTCACAGTCCCAAATGGTGCCGAGTGATTTTCGAAGTTGGATCTCAAAACGGGATACCACCAGCTGGAATTGGCACCCTCCTCCTGGTACATCACAACCTTCTCCATCTACCTTGGATTGAGAAGATATAGGTTCTTGAACTTTGGTATCTTCTTAGCATTGGAATTTTTTCCAAATACAGTACGAGACACCCTGTTAGAGTTAACTGGGGTGATAAACATCAGCGACAACATTTGATTTACTCCATGTTGCTGGACGAGCTTCATCAGCGATTCAGAGCAACATTGTTTCACCCCGCAAATCAAGGCCTAACACTGCACAGGCAAAGGAGTGCTCCTCCTTCAAGCAGTCCATGGAATTCCATTCACTCTTTGAAATGCTGTGCGGACCTGGTCATTTCACTCCCAAGCTCTGTCTTCTTTTATGAGGGTTCTCAGGGGTTCTGAAATGGTTGCCAGGTTCGGTATGAAGGAAGGACCCACAATAGGTGCCCATTGCTAGAAAGCTGCAGATCTCAGTGGCATTTCGTGGCACAGGTGCTCTTTGTATGGCATCCACTTTCCTCGGATTAACTTGTAAGCTGTTTCTGGAGAAGAATTCTTCTGAAAGCCACCACCATGGCGTACTTGGACCCTCACCGCAACACTGAGCTCATGGTTGCCGCCAGCCCAGTGGGTCTTGGTACAGTACTACTGCTGGAAAAACATGTCAAAGTACATAGGTCCCCATCGCATACTCCAGCAAGGCCTAGACGGAGATGGAGTCACACTACATACAAATCGAAAGAGAAACGCTAACGATTCCATGGACATGTCGTCATTTCCATCAGGAGATGCTTCCGAGTCATCAAAGACCATAAACCACTTATTCTTTTGTTCACTGGCACATAATGACTTCCCCCACAAGGATAAAACGGTGGGCAGTTCAGCTTCTTCCTCAATGTTGTGTACAGACCGGCAGTGCAAACCCAGTCGACTTCCTGTCCAGACAACTACCAGTGGGCGAGAATGAAGTCACAGATGAGGACGAGTGGGTCGAGGGAACCAGCCCCAAGGCAATGATGCTGGAAGAACACAGCAGACCACAGCAATAGCTCTAAGCATGAGGAAGTCAACCAAAGCGCTACACCACATAACCTGGAAGTGCTTCCTAGACTGTGCCCTGAAAGGGAGTCTTATGGAAAAGCTAGTCATGACACAGCTGTGGCAAGTATGGAATGAGCTCAGCTAAAATACTGATGGGCTCCTGTTCTGAGTACGTTGGATGGTAATCCCACAGATTCTGTGGAACAGAGTGGTCTATCTGGCCCGCTAGGGACACCAAAGCCAAGATTAAAGCACAGCTCAGGAACACAATCTGGTTCCCTGGGATGGATGGTGCAGTTGATGACAAGGTAAGACAGTGCTCCCCATGCCAGATCACAGGAGGAGGTGCCAAGGCAGCCTTGGTGGTGACAGTATAATGTTCCCCGCAGCGGTGGACTCACCTTAGTGTGGACTTCTGGAATGTTCACGATGAATGGACAATGTTCATGATCATAGACAGCCACACCAAGTGCCCCATGATTGAGCTTATGCCATCCACAGCGTTCCTGAAGATAAAGCTAATATTGGAGAAGGTGTTGTTCACCCTGTTTGGCCACTGGAGGAAATCAAGACTGACAATGGCACACCATTCCAAGGACAAACGTCAAGAACTTCCTTAGTTGCCTTGGAACTTGCCAATGGAAGATCATGCTACAACGGCCCCACTCATATGTCGAGGCTGAGCGATTTATGTGCCCCCTCAATAAAGCGCTGAAGATTGGTGTTGATCAGGGTAATGCTCTGGAATGCTTTCTGCTACAGTACCTGACGGTATACCAACACACCCCTCACAGCAACACAGAGTGTGATCCTGTGGACCTTTATGTTCCCGAGGACTACGAGAGATAGCAATCACTCCAGCCATGTGTGGCAGACTACCACCTTGAATGGGACTGCAGAGCAGGATTACAAGAAAAGTGACCAACGATCAAGTAAGTTGAGATAGGGGTGCCGTGAACCCTGCCATTGAGGTGGGAGACGCTGTATTGATTAAAGAGTGTCATCCTGACTGGAAGTTTTGAATGCCAATTGAAAGGGATCCTTGGCGTGTCACCTGTGTCAGAGGAAAAATGATCACCACCACCCACAGAGGCCAGCAGGTGACTTAGAATATTTCCTAGTTTTAAAAAAAGCACAAATACCAGATACCCCGCCCCAGCGGGTAAAGGACTTTTGAAAAATTAATGGGGAACAGGACTTCACAGTCTGGGAGAGCCCAAATGAGCCGGCTCCAATTAAATTTTGTTTGGAAGTTAAGATGGACCACAGGGAATCTCATCCCTGCTGGTCTGCCCCGTTCAAGCAAGAGGGTATTGGCCAAAGCCACTATTAAGCAAAATGCTAGCCATGGAAGGAGCCAACGATACAGCCTCAGGCCCAATCCTTCTCCTAACCAGTCATTCAACAAGAATATGTGTGGGTACTCAAACATCCCAACCTGCATCTCCCTTCTGCTGGTCGAGCACACAAGCCAATTTGGGCAGGGATGTAGAGTGCCACTTGTCTTCTGCCATGTTGTGTATGCCACATCACATGCTCCCCTGTGCCAGGCTCAGCCAAGGCATTAGATAAACTAGATGTGGACTGCTCATTGCCGATCCCACAACTACAGATTGAGTGAATGCGAAGTTCATGTTTAGGGGCCCATACAACCCATTTCTAAGGCATGGCTGGGCTGTTCACAGTTGAGAACAAAGCAAAATGTCTGGCTACATGTCCCTGAACTACCGGTGGCACTCTGACTCTAGCCACCAACAGGCACATTCATACACAAAATAAACTAAATTTGGTTTGAATGCATCAACAAACCTCTAAAATAATAGTAAACAAAATCTAGCAGAGCTGCAGTAGAAATGTGAAAAATACAATAAAAGCAGATCTAAGGCCTACAGCAGACTAGACCCCAAACAGTAAAACAACACGGCAGAATGACAAATCTGGGAAACATTCACAGAAACACAGGGGAAAGTCGTAAAGATACAACCCCAGGCCTCTGCCATCCCTTACTGTCACATGGGTCAGCCCACACCACGGGTACTCATAGTACGGCCCGCGGGCCGCCTGAGGCCCGGCAAGCCTCCCTTGGCGGCCCGCGGACCTTAATGACATCGTACCCGTGGTTAAAAAAACATTAAAATAATGAGTGTTCCTAAACACTGTCCGGTTGCACCAGCGCAACTCTGTCTCTGCTCTGTGGGGGCCGGGCGTTCCAGGGATAGTCCGAGTGGAGCTGCGGGGCCTCAGAAGAGGTGAAAAACAACAATTGATATGCAAATGGTCTTTTAAAGACCTGTGAAGTGCTCGGGTGCGGCTGTTGGTGTGCCCTGGAAGCTGCGTCAGCCGGTTGGCACACCCGCAGTGTGAGATGACAGAGGATGACAAAGGGAGGTAGAGGGAGGGAGACAGAGGGAGGGAGAGAGGGAAAAGGAGGGAGGTAGAGGGAGGGAGACGGAGGGAGAGGGAGGGAGGGAAAAGGAGGAAGGAACAGGGAGACAGAGGGAGGGAGCCAAAAGGGGTTGAGACGGAGGGAGAGGGAGACAGAGGGAGGGAGCCAAAAGGGGTTGAGACGGAGGGAGAGGGAGACAGAGGGAGGGAGCCAAAGGGAGGGAGACAGAGGGAGGGAGACAGAGGGAGAGAGGGTGACAGAGGGAGGGAGAGAGAGAGGGTGACAGGGAGGGAAAGGGAGGGGGAGGGAGAGAGGGTGACAGGGAGGGGGAGGGAGAGAGAGAGAGGGTGACAAAGGGAGGGAGAGGGAGAGAGAGGGTGACAGAGGGAGGAAGGGGGGAGAGAGAGGGAGGGAAAGAGAGAGAGAGGGAGGGAAAGAGAGAGAGCGAGTGTATATGTGTGTGTATATATATATATATATATATATATATATCGAGTCTGGAGGCTCAGTGGATGTAGGCGTCCGCTGCAGGGACCTGTGTTCAACCTCGTGGTCACAGTTTTTTGTGGCTTTAGCCCCGCCCCCCTCCCCCACTGACCCCGCCCCCACCAGTGCGGCCCTCGGCCACAAACCACACTGTAAATTTGGCCCCCCGAGAGAAAGTTTGTGAGTACCCATGGCCCACACCATACCCTACCCCAAACTCCAGGCCATCCCGCAACAAACAAACAGAGAGAAAAAATAAGAACAAGCATTGGCATAGCCAATAGGTCTCGCCTTTGGGACCTTATAAGTGTTTAGCCATGCAACAGTTGCATAACTAAATACTTATAAGGTCCCAAAAGCGAGTCCTATTGGCTATGCAAAGCGGCCGTGCGGCCGCGAAAGTGAAAGTGATGGTGATCACGATCAAACATCAAAGCGGCCATGCGGCCAGGACAGTGAAAGTAATCGCGGTAAAGCGCGCCCCCGCACATTCACTGAGCTCTAGGCTGGCCTGATAGGACTTTTTGGAGCCCTCTCAATGAGTCTCGCCAGACCAGCGCATGCGCTGGGTCAGGCAGGACCTAAAAACAGTTGTGTCTGCTATCAAAAACATTTTGCAAAGTACTGCGCTGAGTTTACTTGATTTCCCCAAAAAAGTTATGATTTCAAGAGCGGATAAAGTAGCAGACAGAGGAAGAGTGATGCTTTCCCTCCCAAACCTAAATCCAAAAGGACCAAGGGCTGAAATTGGCACAGGGTCTTCCTGGCAGGAAGAGAAAGTTGATATTGTACCTACAGAAGCCTCCCTCTCTATGCCACGTCCTCGCTAAGCCCCCCTCACCCCCTAAAAATGAAAAAAAGTGATGCATTTTGCACTCAAAAATTACCTGAACGGTCTGCTTGAATAAAAAGATTATTGTAAAATGAAGTTAAAAATGGAGTTAATTGCAATGGTGCCCGATTTTAAGCACTGTGGCAAACATTCATGTCAATTGCATGGTTTCTGTGCGTCGATCGCGCTGGCCTGTGCTCCCGCGATAAAAGTGACATTCGGTGTTTGCGATATGGTGTAATCCAGGCATAACATTTCATTTACGCAACATAAAATTCCCAAGATTATGCCAGTGTAAATAAAAAAACGGCGAGGGCTACTCTAAACTCACTTTCATGAATTCATGAATATTTTTGATTTGCCCTAGACATTAATCATCGCCCTCGTAGTCTAAACCAGAAACAGAAAATGTCATTTTTTTCTGGCTGCTACTAAATGAATACTAGCCTTTTTGTGGTATTTAGCTGAATAAGTGCAATGTTTGCATCCTTCTTTGTCTGGACTGTACAGTCTTTTCTCCCATGTGCTTGTGCATTGCTTGCTTTTCCACATGCAGTGTTAATCCCTGATCTCATTTAAACTTCCAAATGTCGAAGCAATAGATTGCTTGGATAGATTTGGGCTACTTGATGTCTGTGCGAAGCTGGCTTTGGATATTTTAGCATCTCGAGCTGAGAAGGTAATTTATAAATACAATAAGGGGCCGCTCACAGGGGGTGCTGGTCTGGGGGCCTTTGCAGATGGCTGCCTGACTGAGCCGCTCGCTGCGATGGGAGGCCCCAAGGACAACATGTATTTGCTTTCGGCGATCTGTGGCAGCCACCATGCCAGCGTGTAATGGGTCTTAATGCAGGGGACCGGAGGATATCCGATCTCTTGTTGAGCCGCCATTGCCAGGAGCAGCGGCGAGGCGGTGGAACCTGCAGCGGCGGACCCGCATTTGTGGAAGTCCTTAGGGCCTGAAGAGCAGTGGAGGAGGAGGAGTGTTGCCCCACAGCGCAAAAAGGAAAAATAAAATGACAACAACTTATTGTTATTAGCATTTTATTTTTCCTATTGCATGCAGTCAGTTCAATGTGGGGCGGGGCTGGCCAGAGCAGGGGAGGACTGCTTTGCTTTCCCTAAGTGCGCGTGAACTGCTTGGCTGGCCGTCTTGGGCTGACAAACACTTCATTCTCACTTTGCATGTTCCCCATGCTGCATTACACAACCTGGTGTGGAACATGCACTGGGTCCCTGTTCTTGTCTGAGCGCCGAACGACGGCGCTCAGACTAATCACAATGGTGCATTGCAGCGTTGTGATTGGGTCAGGGGAGCCTGTGTGCGGGGGTGTCTCCTGCTGCTGGCCGGACTGAAGGAAGGAAGAGGACGCAGGGGAGGCGGTGGTAGGCAGTTCCAAGATAAGTGTTTTTTTTCTTAATTAACCAACTTGACCCCCCCGCCCCATCACCTCTGTCCGGTAGCAGCCACTACTGCTGAAGAGAAGCAGTTATCACCTGGCTCCCGCAGCCGCACTGACATGTATGTGGACGTTGTTACAAGCCTTGAAGTTGTGAAATGTGGCACTTAAACCAGCACGCCTGCTGCTGCCCACTGCTGTTTTTTGAAAAGCCTGATGTTGTGTCCTACTTTAATGTCGATTTGTCATTTGTTTGGATGTACCTTGGGAGTAGCAGTTAGTCTTGGGGATGAAGTGGAGGTGTATCCTGGCGCTCACCTGTTCTTGTATATGTTAACTGGAATAAAGAGCTTGTGAACTACTACAAGTTAGTCTTGGCTTCACTACAATTGGCGACGATCGGGATTTGGAGAGGCAGCGTGCAAAGGACTTTAAAAAAAAAAAAAAAACTGAACTGAGGAAGGCGGATTTGTTTTTTTGGATCCTCGTTCAAAAGTTACGCTATTTGGATCGGATTATCTGGACGGCGGACGGAAGACGAGGTGGAAGAAGAAAAGAAAGTGTCTTGGTACATACGTGCTTTCCAAAAGGATTTTGGACGGTTGAAAGGCCCGCGCTGGTAGCGTGATTCGAGTTGCAGCGGAGATTCCAGAACCGTAAGCGTGTGGAGCTCCTGACGTAGGAGGTGCGTCTGGACACGTCAGGAGCATGCGCAGTGGTGACTGCAACGTAATCACGCAAGGTCACGCCGCGTGACCCTGCGTGGCGGCCATTTTTAATTCATTTCTTCAGCGTCGGTAACCTAGCAACATGCAGATACAGGCGCTGAAGAGAAGTGCGAAAGGAAGTGAAGCACAGGTGGTTCTGAGCAGCGGATAGTAGCGGGAACAGGTGAGACTGCCGGGGGAATACCTAAAGCGAGGAATTTAAGCGAGAAGTTGCTTTTTATTATTAAAGTTGAAATATGGGTGATGGGGATAACGAAGGAAATCCCACAAGTGTGGAGATGGCACATCAGAATTATTCTATCAGTAACCCACACACCTTTTGGGCGACAGGAGCGGAGCCAAGTATTAAATGGTTAGAATGGAAGGAGTACTTTATAAATTACATCTCAGCTGTTGATGAAGCGGGAAAAATGAAACCTGAACAGAAAAAGAGAATACTTTTACATTCTCTAGGACCTATGGGGCTGAAAACTTATTCAAGAATGTCCAAAGTGTTAGATGCAAATTTAAATACTTTTGAGAATGCGATGAAGGATATGGACAAATATTTTGTCCCGAAGGTTTGCATAGGAGTAATTAGGCACAGATTCTTTCAAAGGAAGCAAGCTAAAAATGAAACTGTGGATGATTGGTTGGATGACTTGAAGAAATTGGCGATAGATTGCAAGTTTGGTGACCTACACGATGACTTAATTAGAGATCATTTGGTCATGCACAATAACAATTCGCCTCTGCAGGACCGTTTATGGGTTAATGGTGATGCACCACTGGAGGACGTGTTGGCCATAATGAGGAAATCAGAAATGTCGGGAAGGTGTGCGACGGTGGTTAAGGCAGCAGAGAAGGATCCGGAAAAGATGACAGAGGGAGTATTTAAAATAGAAAGTAAAGGTAGACCCAACTTTCAACGTACGCAAGGGAGATGGACAAACCAACCCATAAGGAACCAAGGGAGAGACTTCAAGACTGAGGAGAGAAGATGCTATCGTTGCGATAGCAAAGAGCATTTAGCCTTTAGCAAAATGTGCCCTGCTTTGAAGAAAAAGTGTGGTATTTGTGGGTTGTTAGGGCATTTTAGCAAAATGTGTCGTAGGCACTGCAACGTAAAGTACATATGGGACGGTGATGAGGAGGATGGTGATTGTGAGGAAGAATGTGTGAAGAGTGTGAGAGGGAACTTCATGTTGAACATAGAGGATAACTCTTTGGATGGGAAACCTATTTGTGAGTTATCTTTAGGTGGAGTTAAGGTAATGGTGTATGCGGATTCAGGATCACCGTACACAATTATTAATGAAGAGATTTGGAAAGAAAAATTTGTAGGGAAGATCGGAAACCATTTAAACAAATCAGATGTGAATCCCGTGAGCTATACAGGAGAAAAAATTGACATGTTAGGATTCAGATGGTTGACATTCCTATTTAAAGGAAGATCCACAAGAGGGAAATTGTATATAGCTAAGAGGGGACCGTCAGTTTTGGGGTGGTTCGATCAAAAGGATTTGCATATAATCCTAGACCCTAATAGTGTGGAAAAAGTGCTGATAATGGATGAGTGCAGTAAAATGAGTGAAGTGTTGAGCAAAACATTTCCTAAGGTGTTTGGGAAAGACTTAGGGGAACTCAGAGGGTTTGAGCACAAGATAGTACTGAAAAAGGATGCACTACCAAAAGTTCACAAAGTAAGACCCATTCCGATATTAATTAGGGATGAGGTGAAAAATGAAATACAGAGTTTGCTAAGCAGGGGGGTTATTGAAGAGGTGAAGACATCGGAGTGGATTTCTCCGGTTGTACTTGCCCGCAAGTCCAACGGAAAAATCCGGTTATGCATAGACTTGCGCCATTTAAACAATAATATTGTGATTGAAAAGTTCCCTTTACCTAAAATCAATGAGATGGTATCGTCATTGAGAGGGGCTACGTGGTTCTCTACCATCGACCTATCAGCGGCCTATCATCAGGTAGTATTGGAACCACATTCAAGGGGCCTTACAGCTTTTATTACCCCATTTGGGTGCTATCAATTCACACGAATGCCTTTCGGGCTTGCATCCGCTGCAGCGGTCTTTCAGTGACTAATGCACAGGTTGTTTGGTGATGTGGATGGGGTGCGTTTTTTTCAGGATGACATTTTGGTAGCAGAAAAAGGTAAAGTGGAACATGATAACAAATTGATTCAGGTTTTAGAAACTTTACAGTCAGTGGGACTAACAGTTGAGTTGACTAAATGTAAATTTGCACAGAGGAGCGTCTCATATTTGGGGCACATTGTAAGTGAGGAAGGGGTAAGACCAAAACCTGCATTGGTCGAGAACATTATTAAGTCACCAGCTCCTGTGTCTAAGGAAGAGATAAGGTCATTTCTGGGTATGGCAGAGTATTGTGCAAAGTTCATAAAGAACTTTGCATCGAAGGTTTACAATATTCAATCGCTTTTAAAGAAAAATGTCAAATTTGATTGGAGTAAGGAGTGTGAAAGAGAGTTTATGGAAGTCAAGGTGGACCTTCAAGCAGTGAATGCTCTTGCCAGTTTTGATCCGAATTTAGAGAGTTTGTTGACCACAGATGCTAACGACAAGGGGCTGGGTGCTGTGTTGTCACAAAGAGGTAAAGATGGAAAAGAGGAAATAATATTATTTGCTTCTAGAGCATTGTCACCAGTGGAAAGTAAATATCCGATCATAGAGAGAGAGGCATTGGCGTGTGCATGGGCACTTAAACATTTTCGTGCTTTTGTGTGGGGAAAACCTGTGTTGATCCGTACGGATCACCGACCTTTGGTTCGCATTTTATCTAGTGAGGGTACAGCAGTTGCTTCGGCTAGATTAGCCAGAATTTCAATGAGGATGAAAGAGTTCATATATAAGATGGTTCATGTTCCGGGCAAGGAAAACGTGGTGGCGGATTGCCTATCAAGATTGCCCACTCCGTTGGAGGAATGTGTGGATGATCCGTGGGGGAATTGTAGTGTAGCCTTGGTACATGATTCTGGTGCATCTGCTATTAGTAAAGGTGAATGGTTGGAGGAGCAGTCAAAGGATGAGGTGTTGGAAAGAGTTTTGGAGTACGTTTGTAATGGATGGCCAAGGAAGGCAGGTATCACGGGAAGTTTGCAATCTTATTGGGAGGTACGGATGGAATTGGTTCTAGACAGGGATTTGAGTGTCCGCCTTCTCCACAATTTCCACCACTGGCCACTTGGTAAACAAATCTATAGCCACCAACCCATACTCTTTCAATTCACCCACCGGTCCAAAAATGTCCACCGCAATAGTATCCCATGGCAAACCGGGAATCAATCCTTCACTCATTGTAGGTCTTAAAGTTTTAAGAGACTTGTCCGCCGAGCAACAAACCGGACAACTCTTCACAAAACTTTCAATCTCCTTGTCAACTCCAGGCCACCAGAACATCCCCTTCACAATCAACTTCGTCCTGACAATTCCAAAATGCCCCTCATGGCACAATTGTAAAATCCTTCCACGCAACGTTTTTGGGGGAATTATTCTATCACCTCTCAACAATGTAAATGTAAATTGATACTTGTATAGCGCACTACTCACCCGCAAGGGTCTCAAGGCGCTTGTACGAATACCGCTGTGGAACCCATCCTGGCTTTCCCTGTGAGGCGTCCACTCCTGGGCACCCCCAAGGTGGAGGCCAAGCATCCTTAGCGTTGTGGGGGCCGTTGTGGAGATTAAGCAAGCTATTGCCCAGAGTTGCAGAGTGGGACTCCATGATTGGAATGGCACCGAGGCGAGAATTATCAGGTCCGTGGAATTTTTTAGCCCAAGACCCGCCGAGGCGGGGAATTGAACCCTGGTCCCAGGTAAGAACTCTGCATCAGGGTCTGCCACTCTAATCATTGAGCCACACTTCTCCAACGAGGAGAAATGTTTTAATTTCTCCTTGGTTTTTCCTCTTTCAAAGCGTGCTGCATTCTACAGCACGCATTGAAAGAGGAAAATGCCTGTAGTGATTCTTTTTGTGCAGGAAGGTGCCCCTTCCTGCACAAAAACAATCTCCCCATGATGCAGACATCCTTGCACCATGGTGCAAGGGTGCCTCGCCGGCGCATGGCAGCAGTTTGTGCGCCAGAGCAGGGGAGAGCACAGGAATGCGACATATTGTTGTAAATATGTTGCATTCCTTTGCTTTGGAAGTGCAGCAGCGTTGCGCAAAGGGCTTGCGTTGCCGCGCTACGGCACTTCGTTGCAGATCTGCCCCCATATCTTTGCTGAGGCATAGAGAGGAGAAAAAGGACTTCCATGCTGACACACGGGTGCAAGACGCTGAGGTTTCTACAGGCAGACACTCCAGCTCGCAGTGGTCTGACATCCCTCACGGGGTGTCCATCTCGAGAACATGACGAGGTCCCACAGTGTGTCACTTCAGTTAACAGGGTTGACTTTATTCTAGAGGGATTCTTGGCTAAACACCTACATACATGCTAGGTACACTTAGGTACATCTAGTTAGGGTTGCATGGTAGGAGTATGCATTATAACTGTTTGCTTACTACCTTCAGGATGGACGCCGGACTGCCAGCAACTTGCCGGACCCGCTTCGCGGGTCCCGCTTCGCTTTAAATCAACGCGGAAGTCTGCTGAACGGGGCTGCCTGCCATCTGGGGGAAAGGAATCAGGACCGGGGCTGCGAGCAGCAGGGACTCCATAGTCCAGGAGTCCCTGCGAGCCCAATCACCTACACCTGGGCTGCTCTCCCTGGCCGCCACGCCCCCACGCCCACGGGAGTAAAAGAGGACTGATTTCTACCTAACAGCGGGATAACTGTTTGCTTACTACCTTCGGGATTGACGCCAGACTGCCAGTAACTTGCCGGACCCGCTTCGCGGGTCCCGCTTCGCTTTAAATCAACGCGGAAGTCTGCTGAACGGGGCTGCCTGCCATCTGGGGGAAAGGAATCAGGACCGGGGCTGCGAGCAGCAGGGACTCCATAGTCCAGGAGTCCCTGCGAGCCCAATCACCTACACCTGGGCTGCTCTCCCTGGCCCCCACGCCCCCACGCCTAAGTACCTTACTATTTCATGAACTTGGTCACCCGCTGCGCGGGAGCGCGCGGGAGCGCCCGGGGCTAAGCCCGGGCAAAGGGCGGGCCGTCTGAGGCCGTCAGAGAACGGAGGAGACCAGACCGGGCCCCCTCCATAACAACGAGGTACTCTCAGAACCTAATCGCCCACCATCTCAGCATATTGTGTATGAGAGTCTTAAGTAGCCTGGTTTAATTATTGTTTACCACAATTTGTTGACGAATAATTGTTCCGGCCGACTGTGGAGATGGTTCTTACGAGAGGGACTAAAGCCAAAGTAAAGGGAGGTGGGGGAAAACGTTTAGGCCCTATGGATGACTTTATTACTAAGGCAAACAATTTTATTGACCAAAGCATTAGCCTAATAGAAGGCAGGGTCTCTTTAGATCTAGCCTTGGCAAAGCGGTCATCCATGGGAAACTTGAAGAACGCAAAAACCCCCGAGACCCACCAAATTGGGGGCTGTGGGCCCACTCCCATAGGTAGAAGAAGTCTCCCAAATAATGTAGATCTATCAGCTTCGCAACTTTCCGATTTTCAAATAAGCCTGGATCTAGAAAAATCCCCAGTCTTGATCCCCGAAATAACCCCAGATGAAATTAGGATCACCAGAGGGAAGAGAGAGGGAGCAATTAGGAAAAGAAGAACAAAACCTAATAATTCGACCCTACATGACTCTAGCACCCAACATGAACCAAAACCTATAACACCTACATCTGAGAATCCCCACTCTGATAATTCAGTTACTAATCAGTCTACGCATGAAAACTTAGACTCTTTTAGCGTAGCTAACTCTATTCTTTCCTCACCTACCTACTCGCAAAGAGACAATTTAAACCCAGTATCAATAGCTAATATAGCGGATCTTCTAAAAATCACCATTACCCCACTTGAATTAAGCCTGTCTCTGATGGAGCAACAATTACAGCTTCTTGTTGATATTATGAAACCAAAACAAGTAATGGGGGGGGGGGGGGGGGGGGAAGAGAAAAGAACCAAACCACCCATTCAAAAGGCGCCACACACGCATAAAAAAAACTCTAAAGATGCCCCTTCCGATTCTCCATCTAAATTACTACCTCCTGAAACAACTAATATAGAGAGAATAGAAGATCCTATTGCTAACTCCAAGATTCATCCTTCTCAGATTAATGTCTTGGGAGCAGCAACGCCAGGGCCTAAAAACTCCTCTCTCATGGGGAAAAAAATGTTGCAACAAACAAACACTTTGACCCAAAACAAACAAGTTCCTAAACAAGTAACAACTGATCATACCACAGCTGACACGAGGGGCAACAAAAAAAGGCTGGCAGTTGATTTGCCTCCAGAAGCAGGCCCCTATGTGGTAGTTATGGTAGGAGTACCCGAGTTAGAAGACCACGTAGTGGAATCTACCTGGTCGCTGAAAAATAAGGTGCAGTTTTGGTTAAACAACAACCGTCCCATTACAGAACCCGGGTCATCTAGGATCCTGATGGTCCGTAGAACCCCGTGGGTGGGAAATAGCAGGAAAACAATACCGGGTGACTGTATTTTGATTTCCTTTGACCATCCATGGGTGGTGGACCACATATGTTCTTGGGAGCGTTCAAACACCCACGGGGAAATAGGAATTAGGCGTCTCTCCTTTTTGTATCCCTCTAGGTTCCTTAGGGAGGCTCAAATCACCAATGCTCCCTATTGGGAAACAATAGCCCCAGTCCACGATAATTACTCCAATCGATGGAATATAGTGGGTCCTCGTTTCCACGAGCATGGTGGTTATAGGCCAATTCCAGGCCCACAATTTTGGGGAAGAGGAAGCGACGACTGGGGCGTCCATCAACTGCGGACATTAAACAGAGAGCCAACCCAAAGGGAAACCTGGTTTGGGATTCCCACGGACAATAGATTCAGTGTTCTCGAAACGGTCGATTGACCACCAATCAAATCCAAACCCATCGATCATAGTTCTTCTCACCTAATATCCAACCCCATAATGGATTGTTCAATCCAAGAAACAGTGAATAACGTAGATCTGCATCCTCTATCCATTTGTTTTTGGAATATAGCAGGGCTCCGTTCTAAAATCGAAGACGGTTCACTGACATATTTCCTGGAAGGGGGGAATATCATATGCCTCCAGGAGACTTGGTCTCTGACAGAGCTTCACCTCCCTGGCTATCAAACGTATTTTACGCCAGCTTTGGGGGGTGGCATTGGAAGACCCAAGGGAGGGTTGACCACATATATTGCCAACACAATTAATGATCTTAAAACATCTTTGGTGTTGTCTGATCCAAATTTCCAACTATTAAAGCTCCTTTTTAATAAATTTGAGCCCATCCTTTTGCTCAATGTATATAACAATCTCGAGGAGGAACAATTTTTGTCTCTCATTAATTTAATTAAGGAGAAACTGAGACATAACTCTCTACGTGGTAAGGGGCCAGTCCACCTCATATGTGGAGGAGATTTAAACATTCACCCATGCCCACACGTTGGGAAAAATAGATGTGGAATTGTGGATGAAGAGAACGCTCCTATTATGCACTTTAATCATAGTAAAGCGGGGACTGCAATGAACAATATGTTGGTTGACATGGAATTGGAAATAGTAAACGAATCGATTCCAGGCTCAAATCTTTTACAACCAACGTATGTGGGTAGGGGCTTTAGTACGACAGTGGACTATATTCTCCTCTCCTCAGGCTTATTACCTCGAGTAAGGTCCTGTGAGGTACTGTTAAATACTTTTAGCGACCACTCCGCTCTCAGACTAGAAATCCAACGATTGAAGGGACAACCCGAAATTAGTGTAATTGCGTCAACCCTCACTCAAAACAAATTGGAATTAGGCAGGACTAATGAATACACAGTAAAGTGGGAGACGTTGGATCCGGAGATAATCACGGCGAAACTGGTAACGGAGTCACATCTAAGCATAACCAATTGCCTCGATCCAACGTTATCTGATGAAGCTGTTTTAACTAACTTTTCACTAATACTGGAAAAGATCAAGGAACTTCTCACCATAACACCCAGGAGGTCACCCCCGATTAAAAAAGGCTGGTTCAATCATTCCTGTACCATGGCCCTGGCTAACTTAAAAAAGGAACTAAAAAAAACAGTGAGAGATCCAGAAATGATTCAATTGCTGAGGCGTCAATATGTTTCTGTACGAAAGCAAAGAATCACTGAATTAAAAACGAAATTATGGGACGATTTACATTCTAGTGCCGTATCTAAGGATAGTTTGGCTTTCTGGCGTACTGTCAAAACACCATATCTCTTGGGTTCAGATACCCCCAAGATAGAAGTGGCAATTGATGAGGCTACGTGGGTGGCACATTTCTCTAAAATCTTTAAAAACCCAGTAATTATGAGCAAAGGATTAGAACACAGTCTCCCAAACGTCAATTACCCCATTTCCCTAATTTTTTATATCACTGAAGTTCTAGCGGCCCTGAATGCTAGTAAAAGTGGGAAAGCCCCAGGCCCCGATGGGGTTCCAGTAGACCTCTTTAAATTTAATCCGGACCTCTGGACCCCCATCATAACTAGAGTATGCACTGCAGCGGCAAAAGTGGGACTGATGGACTCTTGGACAAAGTCTATCATGGTCCCAATTTTTAAAAAAGGTGACCGCCAAGATGTTAATTGCTATCGTCCCATTTCCCTTTTAGACTCGCTAGGCAAAGTGGTCGGTAGAGTCGTCCTTGAACGACTCCAGCAGTGGGCAGAGGAGGGAAACATTATCTCAGACCTCCAATTTGGATTCCGGGAAGGGTTCGGAACGGTAGAGCAGGCCCTGAACCTTAGTCTGATCCTGGGAAAATACTGTCAAGCAAAAAAAGAAACTGTGTATATGGTCTATGTAGATTTATCTGCCGCTTTTGACTGTGTCTCACACACAAAACTCTGGAATATCTTGTTACTCATGGGAGTGGACCCGTCTCTCGTAGATTTTATGAGAGAACTATATTCCGGGGCCACCGCTAGGGTGCGTTTTGGCACGAAGGGGGAATTGACTGCGCCGTTCGGAGTGGAGCGAGGCGTTAGGCAGGGATGTGTCCTCGCCCCCTTCCTCTTCTCCCTATACACAAATGGCCTGGAGGTGGAGATGTTGAGGGGGGCTCTGGACCTACCCCGGGTCAAACGGCGATTGATACCTGCCTTGCTCTACGCGGATGACGCGGTCATTCTGGCCCGCACCCCACGTGAATTGCAAAAGTCCCTAAACAGATATGTTGAGTTCATGGGTAGCCTAGATCTACAAGTTAATGTGAAAAAAACATTTGTCATGGTAGCCGGGCGAGCTAAAAAGCGTGTAAAGAATATCTTTCTTAAAGAGCAAAAACTGGAGGTGACTACGAAGTATTGCTATTTGGGGATAATGATTGACGATAGGCTCAACTGGAGAGCAGCAGTGGAAGCCAGATGTCATTTGTTTAAAAGAGCTATAATGTCCCTGATTAGTTTCTCACAGAGGCTAGGGAAAAGGCCCCCAGTGGAGCTGTTAAAAATTTACTTAGCTAAATGTCAGGCGATTGCCCTCTACGGAGCAGGCCTGTGGGGATCTGCAGAAATCAGTAGCCTTCAGGTCGCCGAAAATAACTTCTTAAGATTTCTTTTAGCAGCACCAATGAGCTCCTCAGTATACGCTCTTCACTTGGAGCTTGGTATTCCCTACCTCGAGGACTTGATAAGAATTCAACCGTTATTGCTCTGGCGACGTATCTGGTCTTCCGATAATAACGTGTTTTCACAGGAAATCCTGATGGACTCAATGACCATAGACCACTCTATAACAATACAATGGTTATGCTATGTAAAAAAAAATTTTAAGGATCTAGGTTTGGAGATCTATTACTCAAATCCAAAAAAAATTAATGAATTATCAAAGAAAGGGCTTAAAAAACTGGCTTTAGCGCATTTGGAGTCCCTGAGGCTGACCTCCGTGGCGTCGAAACCCTCGGTTGTTCATGCCAATTTGATTCAGATTACTTACTCCATTCAACCCTAACTGACAATACAGATTAGCACTTACCATAGAATGTTGCTAACAAGATTCAGGCTTGACTCCTTTTTTAGGTTAGTATCTTTCCCCAAGAGAAACAGTTGGGAGAAGGTTCCCACTCCCTGTCCTTGTGATGAAGTGTCAATTCAGTCAAATTTACACACTATTTTGTTTTGTAAATTTCATCATCCACATAGGAGGGTCTGGTTACTACCTATATTAAAGAGTTGGGGATTAAGACAATGTCGCCCGGCGATGCTACGCCTTCAAAGCCTAGACTCCGAATTGACCTGTTATCTTGTCCTTAACTTTCTAAAATGTATTTTGAAACATAGGAATAATTTGTAAGCAGCAGTTTGATCCCAGTATATGTAGATAAATTGAAACTTTGTAAATTCTTGGTTTATCTACATGAGTTGATAATTGATTAGTTTTAACTTTTATTGTTCTTATTTTATGTGCGTTCTTTTTTTTTTTTTTCTCTTTTGTAAACTGCTCTTTTATGGTTTTTTAAACTTGCAAAAACCGAATAAAGAAATTTATTATTATTATTATTACTGTCATGTATTTTTATACCTGCCAGTATTAGTTGTTTTAGCACTGTGGCTGAAATCTACCAGCCTTTTACTCTGTTGGTGTATATAATCATTTATATCTGTTTTTCACTTATGGTTGTTTCAGCACACCTGTTGCAGGGATTCTGCACATATACAGAACTACGCGCTAGAAACTAGGACCTCGGTGTACAGTGGTGTACCAACCGCCCACCTTAGTGCCCGGAACCCCAATCCGACTAGCTATAATGTCTCATTTGTTCTCCGTACTACAGCAAAGCTACCAATGATTAGACATCCTAGAACATGTAACTCAGACTCTCTCAGTAATCGGGGGAGCAAGAACACTCTTTAGCTAACTCACTCATACTTGTCCACAACATAAGTAATCAGAGTCACAGTATAGTTTAAAATGTTTATTTTAACTAACTTGCTCTATAATGCATTACACGAGCCAATACTAGCCGCAAAATGCATAATCTCAATATAGTGAGCATTGTTACAATTCCATAAAATATGAACACGGAGATAATTTTATAAATCTAGTGGAAAAAAGGCCTAATGTGCCTTGCCACCCTTCCCGTGCTAGAAACTAGTTTATAATAATTATAGAAGACCTCTGGGTTTTGTCAGGTGGATCCAATACCTCCAGGTTTAGATGGAAAGATTTACATCTCCGGACAAACACAGCTCTTCTCCTCAGAGAGGTTTTCTTCGAGTGCCTAACATGCCTTCCAAGTCATATTAAAAGCACTCGATTTTGAGTAGTACAGCTGTGGTTGTATTATGTCTAACATGCATGGGACTGAGCAAGGCAGATTAACAGAGCACATTGTTTTTTTACCTTGAACACGCTGTGCAGACAAAGACCACAGAGTTCAGCAAGAAAAGTGAAAGGCAGACAGCTCCCATGTGAGTGGGCACAAGCAGAGGATTCGAAAAAACAAAATCATGTAGAAACGTGTGCAAAAGCAGTAACATGGCTTCCAAGCATATACTAACTTTTGCTAATTTAGCAATGTATGCAGTGAATCCCACATCCTCACTACACACCTATTTCACACAGAATGAAGCTGGTTCAATAAATGCTTATGGAAAATGTCCCCACCGTTTATCCTGTGTATCTCTGTTAAACAAAGTGAGCACGAGTGAATGAGCGAAAAGTACTGTACTGTTTCTACGATCCCCGATGGGTCAGAATTGTCATGTTCTTTAGTTGCCAAGAACTATTCTCGCCTTGGTTTACTGTGGCACTGTGAGCTAGCTGGTATACAGGCGAACATAGGGGGTGTTTGGAATCAGTCTGGATCACAATCCCACAGTCAATTTTGTCAAAATTTGTGCCGATCCTATATCGGTTTATAGGAACTACACGACCAGGGGCGGTAATTTCTGCCAGGAATCCCTCCTGCCACCATCACTGGAGCCCCAGCCAACCTAACATACTTGGGGACAGCTTCTCTCTACTTGCTCTCATATACCCCAAGACAGGAACGCCAGAGGCTCATTGAAGGGACACAAGCCGCCTGGGGGCTGAGAAGCACTGTCCTCGTTGACCTGAGGGTTGCACACCACAAGCACGGTACTAGGGCAGATTTTGGAGGTGCGGTGGTGGGTGCAGAGGCTGGTGATAGCTGCCTTGTTTACTGAGAGCTGCAACCCCTCCCCCCACTGCCATCAGTAGCATAGTAAGGCATGGTAGGCACGCAAGCGCTGCTTTCTGCATAGGGGCTATGGGTCTCATGGGCGATCTCTGTACTGCGAAACTGCAAGGGTTTCCTACAGTCAACGGCACCTGGCAGAGAGCCTGCTGGGATGGAGCACCCTTAAGGCACTGTCTGCAAGGAGGAGGGTCACTGGTGGATCGTCACCAGTCATTTACAGGTATACGCATGATATGACTCCCTGCTTCGGGGTCCCCTGACTAGTCTTAATGCACTGGGAGCTCACCCACTGGAACTGAGCCACGCTTGGATTGTGCATTGGCCATGGACCTTTACTAGGTCCCACTACATCTGCAATGGTCTCAGGGATACTGACCAAAAGCAAATCAGCCCCCCAAACCCTTAGTCCAGCTGCCCAAAAACCACCATGGACCGGATATTAACGGTGGTGGGGCATCAGCTGGAAGTCATAGATGTAAAGATGACTGATTTACGGCAGAGAGGAAGTCTATCCATGCAGAGATCAACGGCTTCCACAACAAGGTAGAGGGTCTGGACCACCGCTTGACCTCTATTGAAATGAGAGTAGAACTCCTTTGAGATAGAGACCAGGAACAGCAGGCTCTACGCGATAGAATAGTCGACCTTGATGACGGCAGCTGCAGGGACAATGTCTGCTTCTTTAACATACTGGAAAAGGCAGAGCTCACTGATGTCTGGGGCTTCCCCTGTGACTTCCTACCCACCCTGACTGGGATTGCCTTCTCACCCCCACTATAATTATAGAGGCCTCACCAAATCCAGCCACATCTGCCACTGGCATTAGGGGAGCGGGACCCATCATAGCCTGTTTCCTCCGACACAAACAAGCACGGTAGATCCTGGAGGCAGCTCAGGCACATGGGCCCAATGACTTTGAAGATCACAAAATAACAATCACAGCTGATTTCTCTAGGGAAATAAGTGACAGGTACAAGCCTTCCTCGCTCTTCGTCCGCAGCTATGCAAATGTGACATAAAGTTTGGCCTTTTTGAACCAGCACAGATGTGGACAATGATGGATGGCAAGTCCAGGGTTTTGTCCGACCTGGTAGTGCTGCAAACCTTTCTAGATGATCTGCGCGAGACTACCATGGACACTTCTTCATGCCCCCCTGGCTTTGTATTAGATCACCCATCCTTAGGACACCTGGAATCGCAGCCCAGTGCATCCTGGCATGAACCCCAGGGCACAGCTCACAGCATGCTGTGTAGCAGGGAGAAGGCGATCAAGGCAGTGACATACCACACGCAGGACAGGTGCCATTAAAAATCACGCCCACCACTGAAGCCAAGCCCATCTGCTAAGGAGCACTACACCAGCATCCAAACGGTGGACACCCGGAGTCTCCCAGCCAGTCGGCTGAGTATAGAATGTCTTTCTGTTGTTGCTGTTGGCTTGTTGCTGCCTTGCTGCTTTACTGTTAGTATTACTGTTGTAATGGCCTGTCTGTTAGTGGCGTCTGAGGGGCCCCACTCCATCTTACCTCCCTGTATGCCCGCTGGTTCGCCGCTGCGAATAATCCTGCAATCCTTTCCCTTTCCCCCGTCCCCTGTTCCCCTCCCTTCAGGACTTACTATTCCACTTCCGGGGGTACCCCTCATGATATGGTGATTTGCCTCTCCTCCGTCAGTAATTGGCTTCTGAGTTTCAGTTCAGGTCCCTCACCTCCAGACAGCCATCTCTGCACCCCTTCGGACCGACCCCTTCCATCCTATCCTGTGGCCTCCCACACCTGGCGACCGTTCAGCTCCTGATCCGCTGACCACAGTTTTCTTTTTTTCAGCATTTAGGCACGTTGTCTTACAACTTTTCATGTGTGCATCATTGTAGTTTTGGTAGTTGTAATTTTCAACTTCTGTTCTTCTCCCTCATCAAGTTTTCCATTCTCCTCTTCTCCTCACCCTTATTTCCCCTCCTTCCTCCTTTCTCTCTCACTTTTCCCTCTATTTTGGCTTACCGCCCCTTTTACACCCTCCCTTTCTTTCTCTCCTTCCTCAATCAATCAATCAGTGTTTTATAAAGTGTTACTACTCACCTATGAGGGTCTCAAAGTGCTGAAAGGGGGGAAAGGGGGAGCGGGTGGATTTGTGGTTCAGTCTAAGAGCAAGGTCTTGAGGTCCTTCCTGAATTGCCTCAGCCATGGTGATTGCCTGAGGTGCATAGGCAGGGAGTTCCAGGTCTTTGCAGTGAGGTAGGAGAAGGATCATCCTCCAGCCATGGTCATGCAGATCCATGGGATGGTGGCCAGGGCTGAATGGGCACAGTGAATGTGTCTGGTGGAAGTGTAGAAGGAGAGGGGGTTGCTGAGGTATGCAGGTCCGGCATTGTGGAGGGCTTTGTAGGTATGCGTGAGGAGCTTGAAGGTAATTCTTTTGTTGATTGGTGGCCAGTGAAGGTCTCTCAGGTCACCAGTGATGTGGATATGGTGTGGGATGTTCAGGATGAGTCTGGCAGAGGCATTCTGCATGTTCTGCAGTTTCATTTGGAGTTTCTTGGTCGTGCCAGCATAGAATGCGTTGCCGTAGTCGAGTCTGCTGCTGATGTGCGCATGGGTGACCATTTTTCTGGACTTGGTGGGGATACACTTGAAGATCTTATGAAGCAGGTGAAGAGTATTTGGCTTGTGACAATGGATGCAAGCGGGCCCAAGTAGATGTTGAAGAGGGTGGGGCTCTTGGAGGATCCCTGAGGTACTCCGCAGCAGATCTCTGTGGGTTTTGAATTGAACAGTGGAAGTCTGACTCTGAGTTTGGCCGGTGAGGAAAGAGCAGGTACATTCTAGGACTTTGTTGTGGATGCTGGATTTGTGGAGTCTTGCATAGAGGGTGTGCTTGGAGTCAGTGTCGAAGGTTTTGAAGGTGGCTGAAAGGTCCAGGAGGATGAGGGGAGTAGTTTTGTCTCAGTCGAGGAGTGCGCAGATGTCATCTGTAGTGGCAAGGAGTCTCGGTGCTGTGCTTGCTTCTGAAGGCCAATTGGAAGAGGTTCAGGATGTGGTTCGTTTAGAAGAATTCTGTGAGTTGAGCATTGATGGCCTTCTCGATGACTTTGGCTGGGATGGGGAGCAGAGAGATGGGTCTGTAGTTCTTGAGGTCTATCAGGTCGGCAGAGGATTTCTTCAGCAGGGGGTTGGTCTCTGTGTGCTTCCAGTCATCTGGGGTGGTGGAAGACTCGATGGAACAGTTGATGGTGCAGCAGAGTTCGGGTGCGATGAAGGTGCCAACTCTGTTGAAGATGTGGTGAGGCCTGGACTTCGTGGTGGCTCCGGAGTGGATGCTCTTCATGAGCTTGAGGGTGTTGTTGGAGGTGATAGTGGCCCAGTAGGGTAAGGTTTGATGGGGTATGGAGCTGCTGGGTGGGGTGATCATGGATGGAGTGGGTGGGTCTTGGGGTTCAAAGCTGTTGTAGGTCTGCTTGATCTTGCGGTGGAAGAAGATGGCAAGGTTATCCCAGAGGACTTGAGAGGGGGGAATGTCTGCTGTCTCTGTGCTGGGTTTGCCAAATCATTTGACAACAACAAAGTGTTCTTTGATGTTGTGTGTGTTAGCGTTGATGCATTCCTGGATAGCTGCTTTCTTTGTTGCTTTGATGAGGATCTCCATCAAAGCAGGAGGACTGGCTATATGAGCATTTGAGTGGCAGGACACCAATGGAGAACTTCATTCTGGCTAGGTGGTGTCTGGACTGAGTCTTCCTTAGCCAGAGATGACATCAAGAAAACATCCTCACTGCATACTGATCTCACTTTCAGTGCTGTTGAATGGCCATTAAATAGTAAAACAAGAGCAGAAGGAGATAAATGTGTCCAGCGAGGTAACATATTAGCACACATATTTGTCCCTATAAGTGGTAAATCGTGCCCCACCCATTATACATATGGGTTAAAGTACCGCCTGTGCTATATTATAAGGATATAGCAAGTCACTGAGGATTTGTGATCAGATAAAAGAACAAGTTCCTTTATGAGGTCATGGGTCTCTGAGCAGAATCTGTTCTGAGAAAATAAACACCAAAACACAGTTAGTAATTGTTGTAAAAAGGTATTAGAACCTGCTTAATGTAAAACAGGTTAAAAATGTGCTGTGGTTCAGATTGTGTAGAAACATTCAGAGATTCTGGGCCAGATGTATCAAAGGGTTTTACCCATTCTGTGTCTATGGGAAAATGTGTTTGTACATATGCCCCTCTATCTTTCATTCAAGGGCCTATAGAGTGGAAAAAAATAAACATGTTGCCTAAGTATCCTCCTTCTGCTGATCGTTTTTTAACAGAAAAATATCAGACAAAGGAATAGCCAGTTCCCATTTTCCATGTTTAAACTGTGGCTATAATTATGCTACATGACCTGCTTTCACCCTAGCTGCTGTCGGCAGGTATTGTGACCCAGAACTCAACTGTAATAAGTTATTACATTTGAGAGCATCATTTCTTTATTACAGGTGACTACATTTTCACAAGTTGCCAATAACAAGGAAATGAGAGACTGGCTGAAAATTAGAGACTGGCTTTTATACAGGGATTGCAGGCGCCCATGTATTATAAGAATCTTTGGCAACTTACAGCTCTCTACCAATGTATTTGGTCAAATGTTATTCCAAGAGATACAACAGAGGTAATTGCACTTTTTAAATGTTAAATTAATTTGTGCTGTTTCTATCTCTGGGGCCAATTCAAATGAGGCTTTTATAAGTATCCCTGCCCGTACTGGTACTGATAAATGCTTTTGTGAATGGGCCCCATAGTTTCTGTAAAGCACTCTTTCTAGGTGTCACCCTGGCTTCATCGCCTTAGTCCCTCTAAAAATGTTTAGCCCATTCTCTCTGTGAACTTGCTCACAATGTTTTAAAGATCTTGTGTGTATTGTGACCTGATATTAAGTAATGACGCACAAACTTATCTATCTTTGTGAAGGCATTGTTCCACTATCTACCCATATATCCAGCTTCCCAGTGCCAGACAGACAGAAACGGGAGTCAAAAGGAAAGAAGAAAATCCACAGCTTTGTTGAAAAAAGCAGCATCTAAATTCTACCCTGCACGAACAGACAACACTGAGAAAAATGCAATGCCAAAATATGTCACAAATCTAAGTGACAACAGCCACAAAGCAGACACAATGCTACTCATGGCAAGATCCAACCACACTAGAACAACACCAGACACACAGGTCTTTATGTGATAGCCTAGAATTACCTATATACACAACTTAAAAAACTCAAAACACAGGCACCCACATTTACGGAGAATTGGCGAAGGGCAACACTGCAAGGCCTCTTGTTGCACTGCCCTACACCAATGTGAAAGGGCAGGCATGTACCAAATACCATTCCTGTCCATTCCCGCTGTGATAGTGCACAATTTGCTGCCTAGTGCCAATGCAGGCACCCGTGCACCATGGTGCAAGGGTGTCAGCGTTGCATGCAGGATTCTTTTGTCGCCGGAAAGGACACTTCTTGCACAAAATCAAATCTGAGAGGTGTTTTCCTACAAATATTGATTCTCGTTGCACCTGCTCTGGAGAGGTGTAACATTTTGGCTCTCTAGTTTTATGTGATTAAATAAATCTGGGGCAGTATCAAAATCCATGGGCATTGCATGAGACAACCAACTACAATGCCCATGGAACATCTCCCTGGTGCAGAGTAAGGCAACACAGCGACTGGCGCTGCTTTGTCTAATTCATATCTATGAGGCCATGCAAAGCAACGCATAGTCCATAATCTCTGATGTGGAGGACTCGCAGCAGCAGATGACCACCACAATTAACAGACTGACTCGGGATGAAGAATGAAGATCTAGAAGGGCATTCCCAGCATACCAATATATACATACTGGTAATAGCAGGATCCACTGACATCACCAATATGGAACTCTTTGTCAAACAACTTCAGGAGTGGCAATTTGGCAGTGACTCCTTCTCATCAGTTTTCATTGTTGAGCATGCTCTGCACTCTCTGGCTCCTAAGCCTCGGCCTGGAAAGAATACCATACCTATAATAGAGAAATTACTCAACTACGGCAACAGGGATCAAGTTCCCCCCTTAAAAGAGCCACCCCGGATCTCCAAGATGCAGGTTCTCCAATTTCCTTTTACCCCACCTTCCCACCCATGGTCCAAGCTGCGATAAGGTTGTTCCAAGAAGTCGAAAAATTACTAAGTGCTTGTGCCCTAAAATAATCCAGGCTGTACCCAGCCCACCTGCAAAGGGAACACAATGGCAAGATGCATTCTTTCATGCTACCAAAAGCCGTACTTGTTTTTATTCTCTGCATCTTTAACATAAAGACATGCAGAGGTGACTCCAATCTCAGTGATAGCAATTGTTTTGATGCCGGTATATACATTATATACCACAGCACTTACAACAGGCTTCTGTATGCCAAAACCTGATTATATCGTGGTTCATTGTTGCACTAGGGTTGCATGCATGTTCGATATCTGGGTTTCACATGTCTTCCATTGTTCTGTCTTGTAGTTGAATCCCTGTGATGGTCTACTCTTTGACTTAGGAAACTATATTTTTAAATGCCGTAATTGTCCATAACATGCCTTATGCGTGGATTGTATTCAAAGAGTTAAGTGTGCGCACTACCAAATTTAAACGTTGGTTGTGTGGTTGTGCCGTGCTCCTGGGTATCACTCACTGAACTAGAGTGTGAAAAGTATCAAAGTAGGTGCATCTCCATGCAAGTGGGGTATTTCCCCTGGGCACTGGTTGTGAAGTCCTTATCAAAAAGGTTTCTCAGATACGTGAAAGTGTTGTAAAGAAAGACGTTTGATCCTTAAGCTGAAAATTTTAATTTTAATGGATTGTTACGTCACAACTCATGTAGATATATTTCAATTTTTCATACACTTCAATTCCCAGAATGCATTTCGATTGCTAGGTAATTTTAGGCGATCCCAATGCATTTCGGCATAATTGTCTTCATCTGGGGATATTCTGCGAACAATAAAACATGATGCTTTTATGAGTGTTTTAGGCATATATACATGAGGAAAATTATAAAGAAATGGACCTTCACCCGCTAGTGATGACTCGTGGTTTATAAGTGGTTTGAGTGGACTGGTGAGCCTTTCCCTTGCGTTAGGGTATTGAGCTTGGTGAATCAAGTGAAAACATCTATAACGGTGATGCTATCAAATTAAGTGGACCGTAAGGTGAACCATCGTGAATTGTGAAATCCAGGCGATTGTTTTTTTAATGTTGACTCGAGTTCCCGTCAACAATATCAGCCATGCCGGTAAAAAAAAGGTTCAAATGAAAAGATACGCACTCATGGTGCCGACGCTGTTAAACATAGTGCGTGCAGCATGCAAGTTAAATAGCAATATTTAAATGCGTCAATCTTAGTTTGTGCTTACCGAGTGTGAAGAGTAAAGAGACGCTAGGCATCTTCCGGCTTCCGCGGTGCATTCAGGTGCAGTGTTACTCAACGCTATATGGTGTGCAGTTCTTATGATATGAGTCAGTTGTGTTAGTAAACATGAAGAACGGTCAATGAAAAGTGTGTTACTACAAAGAGGTCAATAAAGAGTCGACATAAAAACTAAAGATTCGACATAAAGACTAATGTGTCGAGCATTGTATCACGATGGATGTTGATATTAGTGTTGGATAAACTGGGTGAAAAAATGTAATTAAAAAAATTATTTTGACCAACACCATGTGCTGTAGTGAAACCACTAAACTGGTCATTATTATCATATGGGTGAACAGTCCTAATACAGTCTAGGTGTGTTGTTTTTAGAGGTAACACGAAAACTCCATAAGATCATTCATGCCAAAAGGCTTCATAGAATTCAAAAGGGTGATCCAGTGATTTTCACGTTGTAACAAAAAATTGTGGTTGTCTCTTCCCTCTCGTCTGTCGATTGTTTCCAGTACACAATATTTTAGTTGGCTGATGTTATGTCCGGCATCCAGGAAATGTTGAGTAACTGTAGATTTCATGTGTTTGGTTCTGATGTTGGATTTGTGTTCATGTAACCGTATTTTTATTTTCCTTTCGGTTTGTCCAATATAAACTTTTTCGCAAGGGCACTTTCCTGGAAGCCGGAGTCTTCAGTTAAAAATGATATAGCCAAACTCAACTGCCAGAAGAAGTCCAAACATAAAAACCTCACAGCCAAAGAATTGGGCATAGTGAAAGCGATATCATCAAGGATTGACATCACATGTACAAAAGCGGACAAAGGGGGTGCACTAGTTATCTTAAATACCAGCTATTATAATGAGCAAGTAATGATACATCTACAAGACTTAGACACCTACATGAAATTGGATTCAAACCCTATGGAACAATTCATGGGAATTTTGCAAACCATCGTCCAAAAAGCTGTTGATGAAGGGGTCATTAATGACAAGGTCAAAAAATACTTACTACAACCTAATCCAAGGAGTCCAACACTATTTATGGTACCAATAATACATAAAATTCCGGTCAAACCACCGTGCCGACCGATAGCCACCACTCAAGGGAGCTTACATGAACCAGTGGGGAAGTTTCTAGACCATCATTTACAACCATGCGTCACAGCCATGAGATCATTCATAAAAGACACCACTGATTTCCTACACAAGCTGAACCAAATCACTTTCACAGAGGAGGAAGAAATTCTACTGTGTACAGTGGATGTTAATTCGCTTTACACATCCATCCCTCACCAATCAGGAATAGAAGCAGTTGAACATGCCTTGTTACACATGGATTATGAACAAGATTTAAAGATCTTTCTTATGGAGCTCATGGAGTTTACCCTACTACACAGTTATTTCAAGTGGAAAGAGTATTGGTTCCAACAAAAAAACGGTACTTCCATGGGAAATTGTGCCGCACCGGCATACGCCAACATCAAGCAAACAACAGGGTTATACCCAATTGACCCTTTATATACCTGGGTATGGGACGTAGTCATTTACAATCAACAAAGGTGGTATAAAGGAATTGATATACACATTATTTTTAGATAGAGCACATTTAATTACTCTCTTCCTAGTTATCAATCTAGATAGATTCTATCAGAACATTTTTACAATCTACATAGATAATGGCATCTAATCAAGAAGGAAACAACAATACATATATACACATAAATTGTACATACACCAGGGACTAACATACAACAAAGAAAAACAGCTGGTACATATACACTAACCCCTAAACAACCAAAATTAATTTCCACTAGTGTCCTCCTAATGGTTCTGGATGGACCACTGGGAGATAGTCCAAAGAGTACACTGAAAATCTTTCAGTTAGTGTAGACCATCTCAGCGTACTGTCGTGCAATGTCCAATCATTACTTTATTTCTGCGACTCCTCCTTCTGAAAAAGTCTACGCAATCGCGTTTCGGCCTTACTCTTTCCTCGGCCTCCTCAGGACAGGGTTAATACATGAATGTACACACAGCCTAGAACGGTGGTCCTCCTGCCGCACACTCAATTAAATCGGCCGAGTCCACAATGCCCCAGTCCTATAAGGAAGCGCCTTCCTCGCCTGGAAAACGGTCCTTCCTTATAGGAACACGTATGAGTCAAGGAGATTCTCTTTCTTCCCACTCAGCCTAATGAACGACTTCAAATAATTTCAAAATAGTTTCTAGAGTCCTGCAACAATGCTCGGTGCTCCACAAAACGCCATACGCCAACATCTTTATGAACCGCTTTGAGGAAGACAACATCTTAACAGTACATCCATGGACATCTCACTTGAAATTATATCGACGATTCATAGATGATATCTTCATCCTTTGGAAAGGTCCAGCAAATACTCTATTAGAACAATTGCACAAACTCAATCAAATTGACTAGCGCATACAATTCTCTTTTGAAATACATTAACAATCCATTACATTTTTGGATGTAAGAATAACTAAGAAACCAACAGGCTTTGAAACTGACTTATATCGGAAGGACACAGATTGAAACATTACCCTCCACTATCAAGGTTTCCATCCACAACCCCTCAAACAACACTTGCCATACACACAGTTGTTAAGAGTCAAAAAGATAGTATCCAACCCAGTGAAAGCGGCGGAACAACTGGAAAAGATGACAGAGATTTAAAGCACGTGGATACCCCGACCAAGTACTACAACAAGCGAGGGACCGTTGTTCACTCAAAAGCAGAGAAGAATTGCTTAGAATTCAAAAAAGACCCACAAAGGACCAATTCACCGTTGTTTCCAGATTTTCCACAATGAGCGCATCGTACAAACGAATAATTAAAAAATATTTGCAAATACTCAGGCTGGAACAGGATTTTAACCACATTTTCGAACAAGATCCAATTTTTGCTTATACCAGAAGAAAAAACATTGGTGAAAGATTAAAACATCCTGGTCAATCACCAACGGAGGTTTTATTCAAAGGCACAATGCCTTGCTGGAATTGCAACAATTGCAACAGCATAATTAAAGGAGCATACGTCACTTATCCCATGAAGGGACACAAGATCAAAACAAAGGTGACAGCCACATGTGACATGTCTAATGTGATCTACATGTTAAAGTGCCCTTGCGGAAAAGTTTATATTGGACAAACCGTAAGGAAAATAAAAATACGGTTAAATGAACACAAATCCAACATCAGAACCAAACAAATGAAATCTACAGTTACTCAACATTTCCTGGAAGCCGGACATAACATCAGCCAACTAAAATATTGTGTACTGGAAACAATCGACAGACGAGAGGGAAGAGACAACCACAATTTTTTGATTCAATGTGAAAATCACTGGATCACCCTTTTGAATTCTATGAAGCCTTTTGGCATGAATGGTCGTATGGAGTTTTCATGTTACCTCTAAAAAAAACACACCTAGACTATTAGGACTGTTCACCCATATGATAATAATGACCAGTTTTATTGTTTCCAGTTTAGTGGTTTCACTACTGCACCTGGCGTTTGTCAAAATAATTTTTGTTATTTAATTTTTTCACCCAGTTTATCCAACACTAATATCAACATCCGTCGTGATACAATGTTCAACACATTAGTCTTTATGTCGAATCTTTATTGACCTCTTTGTAGTAACACACTTTTCATCGACTGTTCTTCATGTTTACTAACACAACTGACGCACAGCATAAGAACCGCCCACCATATAGCGTTGAGTAACACTGCACCTGAATGCACCGCGGAAGGCGGAAGACGCCTGACGTCTCTTTACTCTTCACACTCAGTAAGCACAAACTAAGATTGACGCATTTAAATATTGCTATTTAACTTGCATGCTGCACGCACCATGTTTAACAGCCTCAGCACCATGAGTGCGTATCTTTTCGTTTGAACCTTTTTTAACCGGCTTGGCTGATATTGTTGACGCGAACTCGGGTCAACGTCATAAAAACAATCGCCTGGATTTCACCATTCACAACGGTTCACCTCACGGTCCACTTAATTTGATAGCATCACTGTCATAGAAGTTTTCACTCGATTCACCAAGCTCAATACCTAATGCAAGAGAAAGGCTCACCAGTTCACTCAAACTACTTACAAACCATGAGTCATCACTAGCGGGTGAAGGTCCATTTCTTTATAATTTTCCTCATGTATATATGCCTAAAACACTCATAAAAGCATCATGTTTTATTGTTCGCAGAATATCCCCAGATGAAGGCAATTATGCCGAAATGCATTAGGATCACCTAAAATTATCTAACAATCAAAATGCATTCTGGGAATTGAAGTGCATGAAGAATTGAAATATATCTACATGAATTGTGACGTAACAATCCATTAAAATTAAAATTTTCAGCTTAAGGATCAAACGTCTTTCTTTACAACACTTTCACGCATCTGAGAAACCTTTTTGATAAGGACTTCACAACCAGTGGCCGGGGGACATACCCCACTTGCATGGGGATGCACCTACTATGCGTGGATTGCACACTCGGCATCAATGACTGATGCTGTAAAGGTTTTTCTTTTATTGTTTATTGGCATTTGGGCATTTCCAAACATTTGGGGTTAGCATGGGTGGGGAGGGGGCATTGCTATGACATGATGAACATACACTTTAGCTTGATTCCGACCACTTGTACACAAGATACTGTATCTTTAAGTACCAGTATTTTCACGGTACATACTTATACGCTCCATGGTCTGATATCTTAGCTGGAATCTACAAGGGTTGCACAACCCCCATAAAGCACTAACTTACCTAGACAGGCACAGGATTGACATAGCTCTACTCCAGGTGACCCACTTTTCACCATCCGTCAGCACAGTGCTTGCGTCCACTTGGGACACCCATCAGTTGTTCTCCTCATGCTCTACCTGTTCCCGAGAGGTGGTCATGCTTGTTCATAAAACCCTGGGGGTCACCCTTACAGAACACATGACCGACACCAGTGGTTAACTGGTGATGGTGGCGGGACTACTTGATGCCCACCCACTACTCTTGATTAATATCTATTGCATGAATCGAGGCAAACCCAAATTCTTTGAGGAAGTCATGGTTAAGTGTGCTAAGTACAAAGACTGGCCTAGTTTCTGGGGTGGCGCCTTCAATGTAAAATTTCCCTGTGTTTCGATAGACTGTCTGAATTGTGCAGATATCCTGTAATAGCAGACTGGCTCTTGTAATGTAATGTAATGTAATGCTACATTTATAGAGCGCATCTGTCACTCCGAGGAGCATCTTGGCATTGAAACGGAAACCAGAGATGGAAGCAAAAAAAGCCTGGTTGACTGCTAACGGTAAAGAAACAGGCAATTAGATCAGAGTTTTGCAGAGAGTATCCGGTGCACTAAAATATAGGTTTTTAGGACCTTCCTAAACAGGGACTCGGATGCAATCTGGCAAAGTTGTAGAGGAAATTTGTTCCATGCTTTTGAGGCTATAACTGTGAGCGATTTTCCTCCCTTCCAAACCAATCTGAAGGGTGGTTTTTCAACATATTGGCATTTGCTGATCTTAAACTTCGGGAGGGAAAATAGCACTTGAAACCTGTTCAGAGATATTGGGGGCCCGAGGAGTGAAAGGCCCTAAAAGTGATGTTGAGGACCTTGAACAGGACGCGTTTGTGAATTGGCAGCCAATGAAGTATATCTAGCGCCGCTGATGCGGACGACCTCCTAGGCCACTTCAGTACTAGCTGTGCTGCCGCATGCTGGACCATTTGTAGCTTGTGCAGGACTGATCTATTAGTACCTGAATAGAGGCTATTACAATAATCTAGCCTAGATGTAATAAGGGCAACGGCAACTGTTTGCATTGCTGAGATGGGAATCAGATCGAAGAATTTCTTTAGGCTTTTTATGATGTGAAAGCAGGTGCCGGCAACTGCCAAAGATTGCTGTTTAAATGATTGGATGGTATAAAATGTTATTCCTCGATTCCTAACCATGTTTACTGTGTTTGGAGGGGGGTGGTATTCGCTGGCCACCAGAGTTTAGGCAAGAACGAGTTTTGTTGGCCCAAAGGTAAAATTTCAGTTTTTTCGGAATTACACCTCAGATGGTTATTATTCATCCAAGTGAAAGTCGCGGTAAGGCATTGGCGAAGGTTTTCTTCCGCCTGGGTGGTGTTATTGTCCAAGACCAAAATTAGCTGCGTATCGTCCGCATATGAGATGGTGTCTATATTAAAGTACGATATCAGCTTGATCAATGGAGCCATATAAGCATTAAAGAGGGTCAGGCTGAGACTCGAGCCCTGGGGTACCCCTGAAAGAAGTGCCTTTTCTTGCGAGTTGTATTGGCCTAGTGTGATCACTTGTCGGCGATCTTGCAGGAAGTTCTTTATCCACGCTAGAACACTGCTAGAGATACCAAAGGATGCAAGACGGTCTAAAAGAATGGCGTGTGAGACTATGTCAAAAGCAGCTGACAGGTCTAATAACACCAAGACTGCTCTTTTTCCCTGATCCAAGGCTGCTCTTAGGGTTTCAGTCGTATACAATAGGGCAGATTCTGTGTTGAGCTCTGAAACCTGATTGGAGTGGAGCAGATTTGCTTTCTCCAAATATGTTGTAAGTTTACTATTAACAATTTTTTCTATCATCTTACACAGACTTGGTAGGAGCAAGATGGGGCACAGATTGGAAAGAGTAGCAAGATCCGCCAGTTGTTTCTTTTGGAGTGGTTTTACTGCAGCAAGTTTCCACTCTGCTGGAATCTTGGCTGTTGAGAGCGAGGAGTTTATTATATTATTTATATAAGGGATCACTAGGTCGATGAGAGCGTGTAATAGGGTGGGAGGACAGGGATCAAAGAGGGAGCCCGATTTAATGGACAGGATCACCTGGCGCGATTCTTCCATAGTAGATGGCTTAAAAATTTGCATACAGACTCTGTCCATGTCTGCAGAAAATTCATTGTTCGAGAAGGAGAGAGTAGGAGGGGGGAAATCTTTTAGTAATATCCGAACTTTCTCTTCAAAAAATTCTGCTATATTATTACAGTGACTCTGAGAGGGGGGAATCTCTTGTTGTAGACTTTTAGGATTCGTAAATAGATTAACTATTTTGAAGATCGCTTTCTGATTGTTATTGGTAGTTTTATTAGCCTCCGTATAATAGGCTTTTTTAGTGGTTTCAATCAGGGCATGATATTTTCTAAGGGCTGTTTTGAAGTTATTTAGCTCTTTCTCATCATAATTTCGACGCCATCTGTGTTCTAATGACCTGACGTGGCTTTGCCTGGCTTCTTCTTTAATTGGCTGTGATGCCAGACCGGGGGTACCAACCGATCTCTCAAGGCATGTATCCACTGCACAAAGAGCTGATTGTCTGCTATAGGGTCTCCTAACACGTTAGGTCTGCACGTAAGTGCCTCTGGAAGAAGATCTGGATGTGCTATTAATTCCTTCCATCTCGCCTTGTCCTGTTGTGGGGCCTTGTTGCTGTCCCTAGAGAGAGGACTATTCTTTGCCAAGATCTCAAAAGGAATTAGTTTATGGTCAGTCCATGTTTGATCGACAGGGGGCTTAACTTTAAGGGTTTCAAAGTTAGAACAAATACAATCCAACATATGGCCTGCACTGTGTGTAGCAGATAAGGAGCATTATTCAAGGCCAAGTATGTCCATTATCTCCTTGAAACATGTTGCTCCTGGGTCATTGTGTGAGTCAAGATGGAAATTGACATCAGTTAGCAGAGTAAAATTAGAAAACCTGAGAGAGCTAAAGCGCTGACCACCTCTCCAATATTTTCTAAGAAGTCTTTATGGGGTCCCGGAGGGCGATAGAGTAGTGCTCCTGACAAGGAAAAGGAGTCATGTAGCTGGAGGGAAAAACTGATGCCCCCGCTCCTTTCAAATCAGGTAATTGATCTATGGCGCAACTAAAAATGCTGCGATTGTGTGAGAAAGTGCCATCTTTCTTGCATGGTATTCCCCCACTTTTTGCTGAATTGCTGAATGTACTTTGACTGGGTGTGCCCTGGGCTCCTGCCAATCAGGTGCCCAAGACCTATGTTTCTTCCCTAAAAACTGTGCTGAAACCAAAACCCAAATTGGCAAACACTGGCCACATGTCAGCCCCTGGTAAATGGTACTCTAGGTACCCAGGGCGGGCCTTGTGACCAGGGAAGGCCCCTAAGGGCTGCAGCACTTATTGTGCCAACCTTGGAGGCCCTGTACCCTGACACACACACACTGCCCTTGCAGGCTGAGTATCTGGGTAGAGAACAAAACAAAGAGTCGACATGGCACACATCCCTGTGTGCCATGCCCACAACACACACTGCCCTGGCATACATCAGCCACCCCTCTAGCTGGGTGCCCTATACCAGTGGTGTGGGTACAGGTGCATGAGCCCTGTGCCCCTACAGTACCCAGGTCCATTCCTGGGCACTGTAAGTGCAGTGCTGCCATTTAAGAGTATATGGTGCTGGGAGATCGTCAACACAAACTCCACAGCACCATAATGGCTCCACTGAAGACTGAGAAGTTTGGTATCAAACTTCTCAGCACATTAAACCAGCACTGATGCCAGTGCAGGATTTAATGTACAATGCACAACAGAGGGCATCTTAGAGATGCCCCCTGAACCTAACCTACAATCCACGTCTTGTCTGAGGGGCTGCCTAGGCTGCCACACAGCAGACATGTTACTGGATCCCTGGGTAGAGTGCCATCTGCTCTCCTGGGCCTGCAACAATGCACATCCTGGGCGAGGTGCTACGTCTCAGGATGGGCAGGGGTAGCTTTAAAGGCATGCCGCCTTTGTGAGCTTCTCCAGGCCACTTGCTGTACTCAGCAACTGGCCCCTACCGGTTCTATAACCCCCCCCCGGCGGGAAGACTGGCCGAAAACCCCAAGGAAGGAAAGGGGGTGTGCCAGCCTCTGCCAACCCCACCCCTTAGGTCGGGGAGGCGAGGTGAAGCACATCTCCGGGCTCTCGCCATCTTGAAGATGGGAAGCCCTGCCCAATCAGGACTAGGCTACTGCCCCCCTCCCACAGGAGAGTGACAGGATAGGGGGTGTACCACTACCCACCCCAGAGCAGGGACCCATTGGTCCCTGCCCTTTACCTACCTGTAACGCCCATGAATTCAGTATTTAGGGGCACCCTGAACCTTCCTTCCTTAGATCCAGATTCCAAAACAGCAAAGAAGATCAAGAAGCAAGAATACCTGCCGTGCAGCTGCTAACAAGAGGAAGACACCAACTGCTTTGGCCACAGCCCTAACGGCCTGTCGCCCCTCGAACCTGCTGCTGCTAAATCCCGGCACCTCCAGTGGCCAGCAACCTCACAAATCTGACCTGGCTACCTTGTGACTCTAAGCATCTGGGACTCCCATGAGCAGTGGTACTGCTCAAAGCAAGTAACTGACCCCTGGCATCAGCCAGGAACCGCAAACCCTGCACAATCTGCACCCGCCAAGCCTGACCTGTGCTGGAGTGGACAAAGACCACTAGGATGTCCCCCCGGACATGTGACCCCGAATTCCGGCACCCAAGGACCCACCCCGATGCTCCTGATGACGCCTGCAGCCTAAGCACCAGGAACCCCTTCAACCGCGATCAACAGAGGGTAAGATTTCCCGACACCAAAAGGCACCCCTGCACCCGGCGCCCTGCGGCACCCTTTGCCCAACTCCTGGGTACCTACCTTTCCTCCAACTACCCAACTTACCTCTCAAAGTGGTGGTCGCACCTGAAGAATCTTCGTCCCCGAGCTTGCAGCCTTTGTTCGTTCTTGAGTTTCTCCATTGCAATCCATTGAGCGCCCGATGGCTCAAAAGCACCCTGCACCCAGCCGCCCGAGTGGCCCTGGCAGTGCAACTTCTACTCTAACCTACTTCCCCATTTGCCCTGAGCAAGTGACCAGGAGCCCAGCTCCCACAGCCGCGTGGCCTGCTAGCCAGCAGCCACCAACCACAGACCCCCTGCCTTCCATAGAATAACATTGGGCCTAACTCACTCTGCATCCGGCTGCCCCTGCGCCGCTGAGGGTGTAACAACTGTACTTATCTGACCCTGGGAGACCCCTGAGTCTATGCCCAGAACCTTAACTCTGCCAGTCGAGTACTTACCCAAAAGCCGATAACTCACTTTTCTTCCATAGGGTAACATTGGCTGGTTTCACTTGAAAATTCTTCTAAGTGTGGATTTCTAAACTTTAAAATATTCACCTAAAATCAACCCAGTAACGAAAACAGAAAGACTCACCTGCTATCAGGAGAGATCCCAGTGCTGGATCTTGGTGCCCAGCACTGACCCTGAAAAGTAATTACAACCTTACTTACCGCTAACTCAATTTTCTTCCATAGGAAACCATTGACTATTTTTCTGTGAAATTTCTTCTGTCGATTTTGCATACTTACAAATATTCGTTAAAAATCGCCCATATAACCTAAACGCATTCTCTCAACTGCTTACAGGTGGTACACTAGTGCTGGATCCAGGATCCAACACTGAACTAGAAAAAGTAACAATAACCTCACTTACCTGCTAAGTGAATTTCCTCCCATAGGATAACATTGGTGATTTTATTAGAGAAAAGTTTCTAAGTGTCAACTTTTAAAATACCAAAATATTGCTTAGAAATCACAACAGTAACTAAATCGTATTTACTCACCTGTTTCGAGGTACTGTCCCAGGACTGAATCTAGGATCCAGTCCTGGAGTTAGAAAAGTAATCCTTAAAGTAACTAATTGCATTTAACTTGAAATTCCCACTGAGCTCAATGTGTTATTGTGTTTGAAATTGTGTTGCCTATTACAACCACTGTAACTATTATATTCAAAAGTCTATTGCCTGTTGAAAAGTATTTATCTAAAGCATCTCAATCTGAGAAAGTATATTTTGTTACCTATTGTTGGTTCTAAAATTAAACAACTACCTATTTTTATACAAAAACCATTGGCCTAGAGTTCAGTTCTTGAGTGTGTGAGACCATTTTCTGACTGAGTGTGTGCAACAAATGCTTTACACTGTCCTCTGATACTGCCTTACTGCTCGACCAAGCTACCACTTTAGAGAGTAAGGTTATATCTAACTTTAGCCTCTGCCAAACCTCTGGGGACTGTGGACTCTGTGCACACTGTACCTATTTGGGAACAGTATATACAGAGCCACTTTCCTACAGATAGATAATTGCAAGGCCACCCGCAAGTTGTTCTGATCTATCTAATCTCTGAATGAGATATCCGGGGGGAAGGGCGTTCACAATATCTGGATTGCAAGAGGCAGTCCAGATTATCATTAGTTATTAAATCATAGATATGAAGAGTGTGCTTAAACATCGACCTTGCATTTATAAAGCCACCGCGTAGGCAGCTCAGCATGGCATTCTCTTTAACTACAGGAGCCTGTGTGGGTTTAAGAACCTTTTTGCAGTTCTTGCAACTGATAGGTCCCTCCCATTTTGCAGCATCTAAATAATGGTGACAGTTAGGTAGGACATTTTTTAAAGATAATATAAATTGAAATTCCCTCGTGAGAGGCTATTCTGGCAGCGGAGAGGTAGCATTTCTGGCTCTGGGCCCGGTCCAGGTGCGGACGGGCTCAGACGGGCTTGCCTTTGGCGCCATCCCCAGTTTATATAGTTGATTGGCAGCAAGCCAGTCAAGAGACTAGACCGTCTCTTTGTCCAAAATGGCCCCCGCTAATGGGCAACAGGAAGTAAGAATTTCGGAAGCAGGTCGCGTTTAAAACCTACCTCCACTCAATCAGCACAAGCTGTGGTGGAACAGGGAGAAAAATGGCACCCACAGAGGTAGGGGAGTAGTATTTAAAAACAGTTTCTAAGCAACCACTATTTTAAAAGTGACAAAGCAGATAAAGAACAGTTGTCATTCATGCACGCAATCACAGTAAGTGCATTCAAAGATTTGTTTCGAGAAAGGCATAATGCGTGTCCCCGCAGCGCGTGCTCTGCAGTTCACCAAAAATACCGATTAGGCAGATATTCAGCTCTTCAGCATGAAACAGATATACGACCTGGCTGATGCTTAGCGAGCCCTTCATCCCTTTAAGAGGGAATGCATGTATTACTCTTCTGTACACAACACCCTCCTACATTGATTTGTGGTTGTCTTCTGAAGCTCTCTTGGCTAGTATTTCGGCTGTCAGCATCCTTGCTAGAATGCTGCTGGACCACTCGCCTGTTCTTGATCCAAAAGGAGCGCTTTAATTCATCAAAATTCCCAAGTTAATTACTTTTTAGGTAGCTCATCGCACCGACCAGATGGACTTCATTTTGAATTGAACAGAATATCACACATACAATGGAAGGGACAGACGGATGCTGCCAAGAGGGATATCCGGTTAGAAACTAACTGCGAATAATAATGTTTTAAGCCCTGATGATGTCCCTAATGGACGAAACACGTCGGCTGACATTGATTATTATGGTGTGATCTGGCGTTATGAAGTGAACATTGTGAAATAAAATGCATTAGTTGGATACATATAAAACTGCCTATGGAATTTTTGTGAATTGACCTACATAAAGATTAATTAACTTGGAAATGTTGATGAATTAAAGAGCTCCTTTCGGATTAAGGTTATATTGTGTCTAAAAATTGGTCCAGTTGCGGTGGGACTACTGAGAGTGGACTGCATCCTAAACGATTGGAAATACAGTTACCAGGATTATACACCTGTGCACCCGATTCTTGCCCGCACCGCTGGACATTGCACTCACCAGTTCTTCTCATGGTGGAAGACCCCCCCACACACCTCTCCTGGGTTTCACTAGTCTGAGGCTGCAGGATATCGAACTGTGGGACTTGGTGTTCTGCTCAGAAATCAAAACTGACATTTTGGAATGCTTCAGTCTGAAAGAACATTCTACACTCCCTGTGGAGACCCTGTGAAAGACCATTAAGGTACACATTTGTGTGATCTACATCTCTTGGGAAGCGGGAACTCTTACATTCCTGTGGGGGATGCTAGATAGTCTACAACAGGACCGTAAAACTTTGGAAACCGAATTTAACCGCACCAGATCAAAAACCACACATACTAAATCCCAGGAACTGCGTGCGGCGTTCAGAGAGGCAGCAAATTGCTAAATATTATACCTTGCCAAACTTGCTCGAACCTGGTGTTTTGATGAGGGTGGCAGACCTTTGAAAATGTTGGTTTGGGTGCTTAAACCCTCCACTAATAACTTCCAAATCTCCAGCATACAGATGAGCAGTGGTGTTGTTTCATCTACATCATCAGACATTGTAACCACTTTTGGCCAGTATTACACCGAACTCTATTTCAACAGATTTTATTGGACCACCTCAGAGATTATATTTTAATTGGATGCTGTGGCCCTGGCACTGGTGGAGGGCGAGGCACTGGAATTGCTTAGTTCCCTGTTGCCACTGGAAGACGTTTTGACTGCTATCAAAGATCTCTCAAGCAGCAAGGCCGCTGGTAGAGATGGCCTCCAACTCAAATTTTCCAAGGAATTTGCTGATATACTGGCTCACAGACTACTCATCACCAGGCCACTTGCTGTACTCAGCAAGTGGCCTGGTGATGAGCCATCTTCCCCCTACCAATTAGCAGGTGGTAATAACTGTATTACTGAAACCTTTCAGGAACTTAATGTTATGTGCCTTGTACAGACCTTGTCCCTAGTAAACCCAGACAACAAAATCTTTGCCAAAATTCTCGTTTAGCACTTGCAGCCCCTCATGCAGTTTCTAGTGTTGCCAGATGAAGTCAGCTTCATCCTTAAGACCTCCACAGCCTTCAATCTCTGCACTTTGATAACTATACTACAACATGTGGGCTCTCATCTGCCAGTGATGGCTGTGCTTCTAGGCGTAGAAAAAGCATTTGATGCCCTTGAATACCTGTTTATGCTCAAGGTCCATTGACGACTGACACTAGGCAGTCAATTCTTGAAAATGACCTCACTGCTTTATACTGCATCCAGGTCCAGAGTCAAAATTAATAGGCAGCACTCACATTTGATTACCATAGGTAGGGGCACACCACAGGCCTGTCCCCTGTTGCTGATGGTTATTGCGCTAGTGATAAAGCCCTTAGCTTGCTTCCTCCGTGACTTTCACTCACACTGAAGGCTATGTCATCCTCTAGTCCTCTCCTCCTGACATGCTACTGCTGCCAAAGGCTTAATGGCTAGAGAAAAAAAGCAGAAAGGAAAGAGGACAACCTTGCTGTGGACAGTGAAATATGTTATATTAACTAGATTCATACCCTCCCCTCTTCTTGACTAGGGCTACCCGATTAGAGCATAATACCCTAATCCATATACTCCAGCCCATCCCCAAGCCCATTCAAGCCATAACCATCTCAAGACATTTCTATCTAATGGTATTGAAAGATTCTCTCAATAAACTGGAGCTATCATCGCTTCTGGGAATAAAGCTACATTAGTCTCCTCCAGGATTCTGTATAGTCTCATGAGATTTCCTGACATACTATGAGTGGGTATGAACCTATACTGATCCTTATGAATCAAAACAGGTAGGTGTGGATAGAATCTAGATGCTAGCACCTTGCTAAGTAATTGAAAATCCTCGATCAGCATCAAAAGCGGTCTATAAGTTGAAGTCGTATCCCTTCTCCTACCAGGTGTAGAGAGTGGCACTGCCAAGTCCTCCATAGTAGAGGCTGGTAGTTCTCCCTTGTGCCAGGCCACAGCGTACACCTTTGCCAGAAGCAGCACCAGAAGTTTGGAGTAAGTAGAATAAAACTCTGCTGGTAGACCATTCAACAAAGCTTCTTGATTCTGGCCTTGTCTTCATTGCATGTCTAGTCTCATTTTCAGTAATCCGGCCCCCCAGAGTCTCCGAGTTCTCCCGTTCCGACTTATTCAAGGTTGCTCTATACAAGAATACATCTACCTCTTCCGGTACTGCTTCCTCAATCTGGGCATAAAGGTCTGTGTAATATTCCAGAAAGGAGGCGTTGATTTGAGTCTGGAGATATATCACTTGTTCACCAGGAGCTCATATTTGTATAATCAGAGACCCTCTACTTTCTGGTCCAACTAGCCAGTACAACATCTTCCTAGGTTTACCTGCCCCTTCATGCACCCTAGTGTCGTACTCCTTATAATTATAGCACCTCAGTCTCTCAACGATCTGGGTATAGCTCTCCCCTACTCTTAGTCATTTTAGCTCTAGGAGAGTGATTCTCTATGGAATCTAGCTGGATGTCATGAATAGTCTTATTAAGTGCTCTCAATTCTTCACCCAGTAGCTTCATAACTCTCAGCATCTTACCAGTACCACTAACCTGCACCACCACCTTGGATGCCTCCCATTCAATGTAATGCCTTTTGCCCCACCATGATTAGTTCAGAAATACTCTAAAATAGAATTCCCCAATGAATTCTGAAAGACATCATTAGTTAGGGGAGTTAGGCTGCAGCTTCAGAGTGGTAATTTACTTCTTACATGAATGAAATTCTTGTTCATACTCATTCATCCATATAAATGAGGCATTATTTTTCATCAGCAGTTTTATAGGTCTAGCCTTATCGGAAAATCATTCAGCAAACTGTGCATAAAACTCTGCCATGCCTAAAAATTATCATTGTTGATCTTTGTTTTCTGTATTTAGAGCTTCTTCAATTTCACAAATTTTTCTTTGCTGGAAATATTATTCCCCAAATACCCCATCTGCCTCAAATTTGCATCTGTAGATGTAAACGTTAACCAGCTACATTGAGAATCTTGAATACGTTTCTTAGAATCTCATCATGCTCATTCTTGTTCTTTCCCAAAACCAAGATGTCATCCTGAAAATAACATACTTGTATTACATCCTCAAACTACTTATACATAACTTTCTGAAACACTTCAGAGGATGAAGCTCGACCAAAAGCATCCATAGACACCCATATGCTCCTTCTGGCGTTATGAATGATGTGAGATATTTGGAAGATGGATGTAGCCTTATATGATGATATATCTTTGAAAGATTTAGGGACATATTCTCAAGGATCTATCGGCGAATTATCGGCACTTTATCGCAGCCAAAGTCACGATAAATGTACCGCTCCATTCACAAGCTGGTGCTAACAGCCGATACCACCAGTTTACCTGTGATAAGCATACGCAAGAAACATCGCCACAGATGACCCCGGCAACTATCTCTAATGAGATGCAGGGTAGGCGTTCCCGAGCAAAAGGCCCCAACAAACACACACCTCAACATTCTCAACGACCAGCCAGATCGGCGAAAAGACCACAGAACAGGTGATAAGGCGCGTTAGTAGCAGGAAATTAACACCTGCTTTGACCTGGTGCAAAGTCGGACTACAACCTCTACCAGAAAAGGGAGCCCAGCCCACAGCCACACCTGAAGACCAACAGATGCCATGGAGCCACTGATCATGCAGCTCGGAGCCCCAACAGGGCCACAACACCCACCGCCACCACCCCCAGGACCGCCACCCCCCGAACCACCACAGAGGCAGCGCAGACAAAGACAGCGGACCTTCAGGAAACGCACCAGCCTCGAAGACCTGACACCAGACAATGTCATTGCCCACTCGAGACTCAAAAGGACAACCATCTGTAGTATGTAGTATTCGGTATCGCGCGCCGTGGTAGAGTGTTAGGCGCGCGATGCCTCTAGGTGTTATGTATTGTTATGTATTGGTATTCTTTCAAATGTAGCTCGGGGCATGGCGTTCTTCTCTACGGGCGTTCAGATGGTATCTTGCCAGTTGCCGTTCGGACGTCTGAGTGAGAGGACGCTCTTGCTACGGGTGGAGTGTATTCACGAACTGAATAAACCTACTTTCTACTCACCGCGATTCCTGCTGCTTATTTCATCTGGCGATGACCGGGATTTGCTCCACCCGTCGAACCACGCAGATTTTGGCGATCTTCAGGGGGCTTCACGTACGAAGTTTCAAGGCCTGTCGATTTTGCTGCCATCGCGACCACGCTTCGACGATCGTCTCTGGAGTGGGAAAAGCATCCGGAGGTAAATTGTGTAAGTGTTCCTCGCGCATTGCTGAGTGTGAGTTTATTGAGTCTCCACGCATGCGCATGACTGCCGAACTACTCATTCCCCATGTGACGTCAACACGTAATGAACGTGACGCCATCTTGGATTGGGGTCAAATGCTCGCAACTCTACCGGTATAAAGGTTGAACCGGTCACTGCCTGCCTGCGTGTCTCATTTCGACGGCACGCACGTCATATTTTGAGGAGTTAATTCATTCCAAGTGGGCATTACGAAGTACCAGCGTGATGTCAATAATAATTCGACGACACGCACGTAATTTTGAAGGGTCTAATTGTTGGATTATAAATATTCCTGCATACTTCGACAATACACACGTCATTTAATTAATTTCCCATTTCGTGTGTGTTGGATTCATTCTGCGACGATACACACGTCATAACTTGCAACATTTATTTCAAAGCACTGCATATTCAGTTTGGGTACTTCTACACAGTTGGTTTATATTAAAGACTTTCACGAGATTATACCAGCATCATATCTGATTTAATTTCTTGCAGTGTTAATAACATTTCTACAGCTATACTCATGGTGAGTTTGGTTAAAGAGAACTGATCAAGAATTTGTTTACCTTTTGATTCATTTGAGAATTATTTGAGAGGCATTTGGTGAATAAATTTTTATTTAAAAAAAAAAAAAAAAAATTCTACAAACAACCAACAGACTAATCTCAACCTTACTCAACCGCCACCCTTCCTTAAGCAAACCTGGTAGCCCACCTATTATCTGGATGGAATGGTTTAGACTTTTCGAGAACCATCTTGTAGCTATAGATGCCTACGGTTATTCTCCTGCACGCAAATTCGCTATACTTTTTGGTTGCCTGGGTCAAGCGGCACAAAGAATTTTTGATAGTATGGTCCCTATTACACCACCAGCCGCACAGTCCGGGGATAATCGGTGGAATGTATAAGTGGAAGCCGTTGCTAGACTTAAAAAACAATTTGAAGAAGAGCCCAATATTATGCTGGAACGACACAATTTTTACACGCGTAAACAAAAGGAAGAGGAAAAAGTGGAGGAGTACGTTTCCGCTCTCAGGGTGTTGGCTACCACTTGCGGTTTTGGTCCATTATCCGACAACTATATAAGAGACCAATTTGTTTTTAATTGTGTATCACGTAAAGTCAGGGAAAGGATTTTGAGTTGTAAAAACCCTCCTTTGTCTGAGGTTATTGAGTTAGCTCTTAGCATTGAACGTTCAACGATTACAAGTAAGGTTATGCAAGCTGACGCCAACTGTGGTATCAATGCTATTGACTCGGTCGAGCCAGATCAAGAAAACACATTAGCGTCAGTCAATGTTAAGTCCAAGGGAACAAAATTCGTACAGAAGAAACAAAATTAATTTTGTTATAGGTGTGGATCTAGAAACCACATTGGTAATTTTCCGGGATGGCCAGCGGTTTCGAAACGATGTGTGATTTGAAAGAAAATAGGCCATTTCCAGGGGGTTTGCAGAAATGCTAAGAAACCGATTAATATCCGATATTTACAAACTGAAGTTGATGAATGTACAAGTTCTTTGAACAATGTTATTGTAACTTTGGAGTGTGGAACGTATTGTATCAAGGGTCCTTTATGTTCGGCTCTAATTGATAATGTTTCTTTACAGGTTATGGCGGATTCAGGGTCACCGATAACCACTTTAAGGGACACAACTTTTTATGAATTTTGGAAGGACAAAGATTTGCTCACGTCAGATGTACACCCCAAAGCTTTCGGGGAAAAGGATATAAATATACTGGGGTACTTTACGGGCATGGTACAATGTCTGGGTAGAGAGACCATGACTAAAATTTATGTGGCGGAGAAGGGCAAGAATTTAATCGGGTGGAAGGATCTAGCTCGGATGGGGTTGTACTTAATTCCGGGCGATGAGAATCCGATTAAACTAGGGAGATACCCGTTTGCGACATCGAGACGATAGAAACAGGTAACAACAGTGAGACCTGCTTAGGGAGTTTAAACTTGTTTTTAGAGAAACTGTAGGGAAAGTTAAAGGGGTGGAACATCACATTAAACTGATTCCGGGTTCACACCCTGTTTCTCATAAGGTCCGTTCGGTTCCCATGAGCGTTCGTGAGGACCTTAAACTCATGTTGAAAAGTTTGTGCGAGCAAAAGATCATAACCCCGACGGATTCTTCTCAGTGGGTGGCACCCATTGTGGTCGCACGGAAAAAATCTGGCGAAATTAGGCTTTGCGCCGACTTGCGCACTCTTAATAAGAATATAGTGGTGGATTGCCACCCGCTGACCAGAATCCACGAGTTGCTCGCAAATCTAGGAGGGGCAAAGTGGTTTTCTTTGATTGACCTTAGGTCAGCATACCACCAGGTTCCATTGTCAAAGGAATCACAAGAGCTAACTACCTTTGTGACACCATTCGGGGCGTATAAATTCCTTTGTCTTCCGTTTGGGTTAGCATCAGCAGGGAGTGTGTTCCAAAAATTAATGGATACCCTGTTCAAGGGGATTGTGGGGGTCCAGGCATACTTCGGCGACATCTTGATCTATGCTAAGTCTCGTGAGGAACACGATAAAGTTTTAAGGCAGGTTTTGACCGTTCTCGAGTCTAGAGAAATGACCGTGAGAGCGGACAAGTGCAAGTTCGTGGTACAAGAATTTGAATATTTAGGGCACATGGTGTCCGAGAATGGAATTAAACCCAAGTTCTCAGTGATTAGGGCAATTGAGGAGGCAAAAGCTCCAAATGACAAGGACGCTTTGCGTTCTTTCCTGGGGTTGGCGGAATACTACGCTAGGTTCGTACCTAATTATGCTCAGTCCGTAGAGCCTATGCGCGAATTGCTTAAAAAAGGACATCGTTTAAATGGAATGATGATCTGGAGTCAGCGTTCAAGAACGTTAAAAAGCTGATTGTATCTGCTCAAGCCTTGTTTGCATTTAGGGACGATTGTATGTCCCTTATAACTGTAGATGCTAGTATGTCTGGGTTAGGAGCAGTGCTGAGCCAAAGAGTAAACGGACGTGAACAGACTGTGGCGTTTGCCTCCCGGTCTTTGAAACAATGTGAAAGACTATACAGCACGATAGAGAGGGAAGCACTAGCGTGTGCATGGGCCATACATAAGTTCAAAATGTATATTTGGGGTCGGAAATTCGAATTGGTAACAGACCATAAGCCTTTAGTGTACATTTTTAACAATATTAATTCGTCCAGCATGTCGGCTAGGCTGATGCGTTTGGTCTCCAAAGTCCAAGAATTAAATTTTTCTGTTAAACACATCCCAGGTGGAACATTTTTTAGAGCGGACTGCTTGTTAAGACTACTAATGGAGAAGGATGATGAAGATGATGCTATGATGGATGATGTGGAATGTGTCGCGGTGGTGGATGCGATTCAGGTGTGTGATTCGATTTTGTCAGAGAGTGCGTGGAGAGACGCATGTAACAGGGATGCAGTACTAAGGAAGGTAGTTGAGTATTCATCTAGTTCATGGCCTGAGCCTAGGGGTTAAGACGGAGATCTTAGAACTTTTGCCCAAGTGGCGAGTGAGTTGTCAGTCGAAAATGGGGTTGTTCTTCGGGGGGACAAGTTTGTTCCCCCGGTCGATTTGCGCCCTGTAATTAAAGTAATGCCCATTCAGGTCATCTAGGGTCCACTAAAACTACAATGAAGATTAAGCAGCATTATTGGTGGCCTGCGATAGATGCACAGGTGAAGTCTACTATCGATAATTGCCCTGAGTGCCTATTATCAGATAAGCATTGGCGAACCTTGAAAACCCCGCTCCATCCTACCGAATTTCCGGGTTCCTCTTGGGAAAAAATTGGCCTGGATTTTTCTGGACCATACTCTGTACTTAATCAGGATAAAAAATTCATTTTACTGGCAGTGGATTATTTTTCCAAATGGATGTATTATAGTTTCATTGAGTCTCCTGATACAGAGTCAACTTTAACGTTTTTAAGGAACATCTTTTCGATCGAGGGTGCTCCAAAGGTTATTGTCACTGACAATGGCACACATTTCATGTCGGAAAAGATGTGTACATTTTTGAGACAGCTTGATATAAAACACCTCAAGGTAGCATTGTATTCCCCGACTTCCAACGGATTGGTCGAAAGGGGGAATAAAATTGTAAAGGAAGGCGTTCAAACTGCTCTGGCGGCAGGTTTGGAAGTGAATGCATTTCTAGAGGAGAAATTGTGGAGCTATAATACCTCCCCTCACTGTACAACTGGGGTATCACCTTTTTCGTTGTTAAGAGGTAGAGAAGCCCACACATCTCTATTCCCATCTTGGTTAAAAGAGAAGTCTAATGAAAAGAAGTTAGACATTAAGGACGTTGCCAAGAGGGTTTGCGCTAAGCAGTTACTAATGAAGGAAACTTTTGATAAGAGGTGCCACCCAACATTAGAAGATGTGTTTGTGGGGGATTGGGTCCTAATTAGGAAGCCAACTAAAGTGATAAAAGGGGAATCAAAGTTTTTAAAACCAGAAAGGGTGTGCAAAGTAAGTAAGGGAGACGCTTTTGTTGGAAGTAAAGGGTGGTGGAACAAGAGACAACTCGTTAAGGTTTCTGACATACAAGCCAAAATTTTGTTAGAAAGACAGGAAAATATGTGTGATGAACTTCACTGGGGGCATTGGTTAAAGCCAAACGAGTCCCATGGGGTTTCAAGTACACGCGCTCTGTCTGATGAGGTTTCAAGTTCTCATGATCTGGGTACTGGACCCATTGGGGAGTGTTTGCGTTCTAGTGTAAATAAAACTTCAACACAGTCTTATGGGGGCACGAGCAGTTTCCACACTTCTAGTGGACGCACTTCTAGGATTCCCAGAAGACTTAAGGATTTTGTTAGGTGCTAAGGAAAGAATGTTATTTTAGGTAAGAGTTGACATGTGATGTCAGGGAAAAAATGATGAAAATGATATTATTTTTTTACTGTAGGCACACTGTATCTTCTTTGTTTTTGTAAAAGGGGGAAGGTGATGTAGTATGTAGTATTCGGTATCGCGCGCCGTGGTAGAGTGTTAGGCGCGCGATGCCTGTAGGTGTTATGTATTGTTATGTATTGGTATTCTTTCAAATGTAGCTCGGGGCATGGCGTTCTTCTCTACGGGCGTTCGGATGGTATCTTGCCAGTTGCCGTTCGGACGTCTGAGTGAGAGGACGCTCTTGCTACGGGTGGAGTGTATTCACAAACTGAATAAACCTACTTTCTACTCACCGCGATTCCTGCTGCTTATTTCACCATCCTACGCATCCTGACCATCATTGCCCACAGACTGAATGTACCAACACAGTGGACAACCAACATCCCACCTCAGACAAAATTGCTGGCTGTGCTGCACCTGTGGGCCTCTGGTACCTCCCAACCAACAACCGCCAGTGTCAGAGGAGTCTCATAGCCAGCCCCATCCAAGTCCCTCACACCTGTCCTGGGTGCCATCATCAGCTTCGTACCCTAGTACCTATACGTCCCCCACAATGCGCAGGAACAGCTGGAGACCAAGCAAGGACTACACGCCATAGCTGGATTCTCGTACATGTTGGGGGCAATCGACAGCACCCATGTCCTACTTGTGCCCCCTGCCGACACTGCACACAATTACCGCAACAGAAAGCACACACATTTCATCAATGTGCAGGCAATAGTGGACTACCGGGGACTCTTCACCAATGTCGTCGCCAACTACCCAGGCAGTGTGCATGATTCCTTCATCTTTCAACAGTCCATCATCAACCAGCGCTTCCAGGATGGCACCTATGGGAATGCACTGCTCGTTGGTAAGTACCAAATGAACCCACCACCCACCTCAACTCCACAATCATGCAACTCACAACTCTGGCAATGCACACGTTACAAAATCACATACAAAGTGCGAAACAACATGCCCACCCACCAGACACAACAGCACAACTTAATGTGGCAACATGGGCTAGCCATGTACATGTGCCTTTCAACGGCATGGCACCTCAGTCACACAATAGCAGAATGTGGGGAGAGGTGGGAATCAGGCTTGTGCGAAGGAGGCAAGTGACCCATGAATGAGAATGTACACAATGCCAAGTGTGGCGGAGATGTGCTGGACAGACTGCAGTATGCAGACCACAGACATATCCATGTCTACATACACTGCTGGTGTTTGGAGTGTAGTGGACGGTGGGCGCAACCATGTCACCCCAGTCAGTGGGGAAGATCTCGGAAATGTAGCTTGTGACGTCCCCCCCGTAAGCGTGTGCGGAGTGGGCTGGCCCGGCGTACGCCAGGACAGCATAGGGGTGTGAATAAAAAGCATGTAGCTCTGGCTGTGGTTGTCTTTTGGAATGCCCAACGTGTTTGCCAGGGTGGCGCCTTCCACCCAGTCACAAGGCCAACGCCGTCGCCGTGAGCGGTGTTGCCTGCGATCCTGTGCACCTGCTGCACCTCGGGCCGCTGGTCCCCAAACCCGTCTTGCCAGACCCTGCACAGCCAGACCTCACTGCTCACCTGCTGACACCGGCGTGTGCCAAAGGTGGCCCACCGCGTACCGGCGCAAGCTCCAAGCCCAAGGCCCGCATCCTTGGCAGCCTCCTCAGACCATCACTACCTCCGCGACACAGGCCCGCTGTACTCCTTTCTCGTTGACGTACTCTGCCGCTGCTTCCTGCCTACACTACAGTCAAGTAGGTCACACATTTGGAACTGAGTCTTGATTATACAATGGCCGAGTACACATATCAATGCAGAGTTTAAATCACTATACTCCCTTCGATGTGGTGACACCAAGTCTGTGCATAGCATCCCAACCACACGTGTCTGTGGCCCCTTGATGACTACGCCTTCGGCCTACACAGCGGTCAAGTATGGTCACACATGTGGAACTGAGTCTTGATTTGTGTATGGCAGAGTTCATATCATTGCACGCAAGGAGAGGTGTAAGAGGAAGACGCGTTTGGGTCTGGAGGAAAAAAGGATCATCGTTACGGAGGTGATCAAACACTGCCAACTGCTCCGGTGTCACTAACTCTGTGCTTTGCGAGCCAACGACACGTGGCTGTGGGCCCCTGCTGACCGCTGTCTCGGGCCTACACTGCGGTCGAGTAGGTCACACATTGGGAACAGTCTTGATTTATTTATGGCAGACTTGATCTCATTGTACTGGCCTCATCGCAGACTGCATTCCCTTCCAGCTCCGGTGCCACTAAGTCTGTTCCCCGAAATCCATGGACACTTTCTGGTTGAACTTTGGTGGAGACTGAGTCTATGGACTGGGGGCTGTCTTCATCAGCATGTCGGTGATACTGACTTTGTGGCAAAAACAAGGCTGTAGCATTCCACTCCTCTATTTGCCGCTTCCGACCGGCCTCTGCCCTCTGCATCATGCCCTGGAGGACATCTTCCATTCTCCCCCGTAACACTCTGCGACATTCACCTTCGACATTGACGAGGACCCGCTCAGCTCTTGTGGCCCTATCTCACTGCACCGCAAGTCACCGCCCCATGACGGTGTGCCTGTGCCGGCCACGGTGCATCCGGGGCCACTAACTCTGTGCAGCTCAAGTCATGGACCCTGTCTGACTGACTATTGGATGGCCTGTGGGTCATCAACGCCATGTGTCTGTGGCCCTGTGCCAACCACTGCCTCCGGCCTCAACTGTGGTCCACCAGGGCTCACACATCAAATCGAGTCCTGTCACATCACCGCAGGATGCACACGCCACCACCACCGGGACCAACTCCAAACAACAGGTGCCAGAGTCAGAGGTGTCTTACTGCCAGACTATCAGAGTTGCTCACACCTGCCGTGGGTGCTATCATCAGCTTGATACCCTGCTCAGCTCTTCAGGTGCCACTAACTCAGTGCACCACAACTCATGGACTATTCTGGTTGCATATTGGGTGAACATTGTACTTTCTCCGGCGCCCATCATGATGCTTCACAGTTGTTTCTGTTATACTGGTGTTTTCTGTTTCTGATTTAATTGTGATCAATGTTCAAGTAGTTGCCAGCACCAACGACTCCATGAGGGCTGGCTTACACTCACCCCACACACATCCAGCACAGGCGTCACTGTACATGTGACCCTGGCAATAAAGGTGTCTAGCTCACGTGCCCGTAGCCAGTTCCACTAACTATCTGAGTGTGTCCGTGTGCTCATGATGTATGCATTAGGGCCCCGGGCCCTGCAACATTACATTGTGCCATGTGCAGCAGACGCAGCCATGTCACCGCAGGCAGCAGGTGAGACTTTGCACATGTAGCTTTGTCGTCCCCCACTCAATACGTAAGAAGAGTGAACTGGGCTGGCGTATGCCAATCCTGCGTGGGGGTGTGGATGATTATCCTGTGGCTCTAGTTCTGGTTCATTACTGGAAATGTGCAAAGGCATGTATCTCTGTCGCAGTGTGGGTCTCCGTTGGGGTGTGTAGGTGGTCTCTGATGGGACCTTGACACCCACGTATGTGATCTAATTCGGCTTCCATGAGGTGGAACCCCACCCGCACCTGTTCTGCCACCCCCTTCTGGCAGTCTGACACCTGGCCTTCCGATGCGATGTGTGCTTCGGTGGGTTGCTGGGAGCCAGCCGTGGTGGTGGGTGCGTCCAGCTGTGTGGTCTGTGCAGGGGGTAGGGTATCCTCGATGCAGCTGGGTTGCCCTGCTCCTGGAGGTCGATTGCCTAAGATGTCCATGAACTGTTGTAGTGCGTCGGTGTCAAAAGTGTAGAGGTCCTCTTCAGCATCACTGTAGAGTTGTCTGGTCTGCTCTGCTGGAGGTGTTGTTTGTCCCTCTGCAATGTGAAGGGGAGATGCTTGTTGACATTGTGTTGGCATGTATGTTGATGCATTGTTCAAGTTTACATACAGACTGCATGACAATGTACATTGTGATGGTTTGGGAGGAGCGAACTATTTGATGCGGGACAGTGGACATTTGGACTACATGACATAGGTGAGGTTGTAAACGTACATTCCCATCTCACAGTTTCCTGCTATGTCAGATGTGATTGGCCATTTTCTACGCACAAGCGGACCCAGTTGTGTGCTCTGTTCTGCAGTGTAAGTGTTGCACTGTGTACCACATTGTCGTCCATGTGGATGTGCTGTCATTGCTATGTGTGTGTGCTGCATTGTGGGAGAGTCGCCCCTGCAGCTGTGATTTTGCTGCCCCTTATCCCTTGGAGGCGGGGTGCCTTTGACTTTTGTGCTTTTAAGGTGCTGTGATGTTGGCTACTTGGGTCATTTGTGCTCTTGAACGGTTTTTGTACTCTTGTGCATTGTCTGTCTGCAGATGTATTGTTGATGTCAGTGGTTGTTTGTGCACGTGAATGTGCCAGAGTGTGACCTGCTCCTTTACGAATGTGGTCCACACTCAGCCACCTCAATCCCGTGGCGTGCACAATGTCATGGTGATTGTACTCCAGCCATGCTGATCGTCACTTGCATTGTCAGTGTGGCTCACAAATACGCATCTTTGCTGTGTTTTACACAGGTGCATGTGTGTTGAGGAATTGGTGATGTGTGGGGTGGGTCCCCTTTGGGCACATGGTGGACGGGGGCCACACTTGATCTTTGTATGTGTGCTGCAGTGTGCCACGGGGATCAGGGACATGACCCAGGGTCACTGTGGGTGTGCAGTGTGCTACACGTCATTGTGCATGTGTGCCATTGTGCCCGTCACCCCTCATCCTCCCAGTCCCTGTTCATAACTCACCCTGTTGATGTTGTGTCAGGTCATGTCGAGCAGTGTCCGGACTCCCGACTCCTCGCACCGTCTCCACACTGATGACTGTGGCCTCCATTTGCTCCAGCTCGTCCTCTGGTGCAGGACTCCCACCTCCATTCGCCGTTGCTGCCTTCCTGTTGGCAGCGGGTTTCTGCTTGGTTTGGCTTTTCACATCATGCCAGTGCATCTTGGCCTCCTCGACACTCTGACTGCATTCACAATGGAATGCCATTTTTAAATCTGTGTTGCCAATGACAGGGTGGAGGTGATGGACAGTTGTTGTTGGTGTTCTGTCACCTCCGGGATTGCGATCCGATTGTCATGTGGACTGAACCGCGTCTTCCTCTTCCTCTTCTCCTTGGCCTTCCCCGACCCCGAGGTTCCTTGCTGGTGGCCTGTGGGGCTTGTGGGGTTCGCGTTGACCTGGGCACTCTGTCCGGGTGCATCCGTGTTGCTACGCAGTTTATTTTGTTTTTGGTGTGTTTTTCTTGTTCTGCTTTTATAGAGCATTTTCACGCATGACGTGTGGGAATTGCAGGTCTTTCGAAGGTTATCGCTGATTTTTGTATCGCGATTTGCCTCATCGCAACTTTTTTCATGTTCGTGTTTCGCATTTTTGCGGCTTCGCGTTGATTTTAATGCGGTCATTTGACACGTTATCGTGGGACTATCGAAAGGTGCAGCTGGGTTAAGAATACTATGTTAACACTACGTTGTTTTCCCGCGATAGACTGCGATATGCAAAGTTGCGTTAAGCTAATTTTGCATTGATTATCACATGTTCTTGAGAATATGCCCCTTAGTGTGGTAAACACACTTGCTTCTCCTATGATCATTATTAATTCATGCATATTTGGCAGGGATATCTGTCTACTCAAATACACCTGTTAAGATTTCTTGAATTGATACACAATCTGATCTTATCATTGGATTTATGTGTAAGCGCTACTGGACTGTCACTGGATAACTTTTGCAACACCTCACCTAATGGCTCCCTTAAGAATACCCGTATAGTTCTTGCCTTGTACACACACACTGCCACATCACATTTTAAAATTGTGTAATCTACAAAGTCTTTACAGCATCCTGGCTTCCCACTAAATACACCAAGAAACTCCACCTTCCACTTGTTAATTCCATCATCATGAATTATCAATACTTGATCAGGATGATTGGCATTAAATCAAATTCCCAGTGGGTTTGCTCTTACCATAAAAACAACCTTTTTCATATATCTTAATGGCAGCCTATCTTTCTTTAAATTTGATCTTGGCCAAATATAACCTAATAAAGGTAATTAAATTTCACAGCAACTCATTGAAGATATACATTTTCTTGTACATCTCTTCACCAATGACAGTTTAAGGAAAGCAAGAAACAGACAACATATGCTCATTTCTAGATCCTAGCCCTAATATGATTGTACTGTTTTGTGGACTATAATCTTCCATTACACTCTTATGTTTTCATATACCGCTAAAACGTCATCACTCTCACTGCTAGTCATGCACTTTTCTTTAATTATGTTTAACATTTTTATCCTTACCAAAATCTTGTATACAAGCACAAGCCAAATGCCCTAATCTCCTACATTTAAAACAATGCTTTTTCGATGCAGGACTGTCACAAGTGGTTGCAACATGTTTAAGCTATTATATCTAAAACACTCCATTTTGTTGCTTTACTCATTTCATCTTTTGTACCCACTCTTCTTTTTTCGAAAGTTTTGTTTGCTACCATAGTCACTTTGCTTTAATCCAAAGTAATTCAATAAATGTAGTGGGGTCAACACTTTGCTGCTGAAGTGACTCTCACATTAGCATGCATATCTCATCACCTGAGCCACGTTGTATTTTTACATTACAATACCTCTGCAGAATGATATATGCTGGTTATTTCTTCCCTTAATTTGTCTAAACAACTAGTAATGTTATTTCCTTTGCTCCTCTTTTATGTTTTCTGCTCGCAGCGCTCCGCTGCAACATTAACGTATGGTGCTAAGCAGTAGTTTCTTTGACAGTGGTGCACTATTGCATCTGGAGCAGCAGGTGGGGATTTACATGTGTTTACAGATAAGATTGTTCTGTAGTGGTGCAATACTTATTTTTGAGCAGCAGTGGTGCCTCGAGTCCCTTGCGATCTGTTGTCATGGAGGCTGCAGCAGTCTGTGCGGTGCACGCGCGCACCTCTCAATCTGGGTATAGAAAGACAAGCATTTCTCTTCACTGTGCCCCTGATAGGTATGGGCTGCCCTCACTGCTGAGGACAGAGAACGGCATCTCTTCCGTAACAAACATTGGGGTAACATAGTATAAAGTTCACTGAGACTTTAATGTCTTGAGGGGCCACCATACCCTCCACAGCCTCACGGAATAATCTCACAGCAAATAAATCGTGGCAGCAGGCTCTCTGCTAACACCAAGAAGGTCTCACTACTGCAAGCACCACTCTTTTCACTGAAGCCACAGCTTCCATCTTATGTTGCTATGATTACTTACCGGTAATCCCCATTACTCTTAGTCCTACTCGTCCTCGACCCAGTCATACTTATTAGTTATGACTGGGTCGAGGACGAGAGACGTAGAGGTAAGGCATTATTGCCCCTTCATCCAGCCCGAATACAATGGTCAGTAAGTTGGTAAATAGTTCATTCACAGATGATCAAGATGAGAGTTCACAGCACCCACAGCTCAGCAGCCACTGACTCATCAGGAATCCTCTTCACCCTCCCATATTCCACCTTCCACCTTCCAAATCCAGTTATGAGCCTGTTGAGTGATTATCATAGACATAGCAACCACATCCATGTTGCTCTGCCTTCAAGCCTGTACGCCTGAGACATGGCAGGTCTACTTTCCCTGCCCTCTTATCATTGACAGAGACAGGAATGGGCTTCAAATGCTATGTGTATGCCCGCAGTGCCTTTGTCTTTGCCGAGGCGTTCAGCAAGATTGAAACCGTACTGTCGCTTCATCTGCCATTTTATTTCAGTTCATGAGTGCGTCTAACTGCGATATGCCTGCAATTGTGATTAAATATACACCAGCCTTGAGCGAAATGTCTTCTGTGATGTGCATACATCATAACTTCCTAAGAAATTAATACTGCCAGTACTATTCTTTTTACACTCAATTGCTCTTTGTCCTGCTTATGTTGAGTGTGTTCGCCTTTGTGATGCATGTACAATTATCCCAATAATTGTCTATTTTAAATCTTGAAACTCATTTTTCTAGAAATTATATAACATTTTTTCACATTAAATTGATTGATTGATTTTCACATTTCTATTGAATTCCTGACATTTACTCATTGTGTTATTATGCTAGCTCTACTCTTGAACTATCTGTAATGTCACAATGCAACTTGAAACCCCACATAAATTCCTTCTGTGTAATCCTCTGCTATCATGGAAAAGTTTCAAAGATGAGTTCTTAACATATTTAGTCACCATTGATACTGATAAAATGCCAGATAAAAGAATAGAGGTGCTTTTTCCTCTATTGTCTGGGATCTGAAGGACAGAAACTATTCAAAATATTACCTAGGGTTGAAGCTTTGTCGTGTGAGGGGACTACAATGGCTTTGAAAAGGCAAGGGCTAGATTCGAGAGGTGTTTCAAGCTACACATTAGAAAGGTATCATTTCCATACATACGCACACAGAAGGAAAATTAAACGCTTGACATCAATCAATCAGTCAATCAGGCGTTTGTTAAGCTTGACTACTCACCCGTATGGGTCTCAAGGTGCTGGGGGTTAGCAGGCTCCAGTCCATCAAGGGGGGGGGTCTGTCGAAGAGCGAGGTTTTCTGACTGAGGTGGAGTGGCAGGGCATTACAGGCTCGGGCTGCGAGGACGGAGAAGGAGCGGCCTCATGATCTGGTCTTTCTGGTGCGCGGGACCACAGCGTAGGAGAGCTGGGCAGATCGTAGGGTCCTCTGGGGTGCGTGGAATTTGAGTCGGCTGTTCAGGTATGCTGGTCCGATGTGGTAGAGGGCCTTGTGGGCATGGGTGAGCATCTTGAAGGTGACTCTAGCTTCGATAAGGAGCCAGTGGAGTGTGCGCAGGTGCTGGGAGATGTGGCAGTGTCTTGGCAGGTTGAGGACCGGTCTTGTGGCGGCGTTCTGGATGTTCTGTAGCTTGTGGGTGAGGTTTTTGTTTATTCCGGTGTAGAGTGCGTTGCCGTAGTCGAGTCTGCTGGTGACCAGGAAGTGAGTGGCGGTCTTTCTGTTTTCGAGGGGGATCCATTTGAAGGTCTTACATAGGAGGCGGAGGGTGTGGAAGCAGGAGGACGAGACAGAGTTGATCTGGCGGTCCATTTTGAGCTCGGAGTCCAGGATGATTCCTAAGTTTGGTGCATGGTCAGTGGGGGTGGGAGGGCTTCCGAGGGCGGGGGGCAACCAGGTGTTGTTCCATACGTCGGGGTTTGGGCCCATGATGAGTACTTCTGTTTTGTTGGTATTTAGTTGTAGGCAGCTGTTTTTCATCCATTTGGTGACAGCTTCCATGCCTTCTCGAAAATTGTGTCTGACGGTATTGGGTTCGTTGGATAGGGAGAGGATGAGTTGGGTGATGTCTGCGTATGACACAATGTTGAGTCCGTAGGTTCTGACGATGGGGGCGAGCGGAGCCATGTAGACATTGAGTAGTGTAGGGCTGAGGGAGGACCCCTGGGGGACTCCGCAGGTGGTAGGTGTAGGGTCAGAGAGGAAAGGGGGAGTCTGACCCGCTTTGTTCTGCCGGAGAGGAAGGAGCAGATCCAGTTGAGGGCCTTGTCTTGGATCCCTACGTCATGGAGTCTGCATATTAGGGTGCAGTGAGAGACCGTGTCGAGGAGGATGAGGGCTGCTGTTTCTCCTTTGTTCAGTAGGGTGCAGATGTAGTCTGTTGCAGCGAGGAGGGCGGTTTCCATACTGTGGTTTTTTTCTGAAGCTGGATTGGGAGGAGTCGAGGATGTTGTGCTCTTTGATGAATGTGGCGAGATGGCTGTTGATGGCTTTCTCGATGACTTTCGCTGGAAACGGGAGCAGGGCGATGGGTCTGTAGTTTCTGAGGTTGGTGGGGTCCGCTGAGGGTTTCTTCAGGAGGGGTTTGACCTCGGCGTGTTTCCAGTCGTCGGGGAACGTGATGAGTTGGTGGTGGGCGTTGGTGGCGGCTCTGAAGTTGTTGTAGACTTCTGTGGATTTGGTGTTCCTCCAGGTCTTTTCAAGGCGGCGGCAAGTGCGTCTGGACTCTCGAAGTTCGGTGGTAAACCATCTGGTTTTCTTGGCGTGGATGTTGTTGTTTTTCTTGAGGGGGGCTATGGTGTTGGCACTGTCGGAGATCCATCTGTGCAGGGTTCGGGCTGCGGTGTTGGGGTCGTCGTTTTCCGCAATGGTTGGGGTGGAGTTGCTGAGTGATGAGGTTACCTGGTCATCGGTGATTCTGGTCCAGTTTCTTCGTGGGAGCAGGTGTCTGTGGATGGTGGGTGTTCTGAGGGTGAAGTGGATGCATCGATGGTCAGTCCATGGGAGATCGGTGGTGTGGCTGAAGGTGATGGAGTTACCTGTTCTGAAGAGGGAGTCGAGGGTGTGTAATACTGAGTGTGTGGGTTCGGTCATGACCTGGCGGAGTCCAATGCTGTGGAGGTTTTCCAGGAGGGATGTGATGCTGGGGTCCAGTTAGTTGTCGAGGTGGAAGTTGAGGTCTCCCAGTAGGGGGTGGTTGGTGGACGCGATGGCATGGTGGTAGATGATGTCCGTGATGGAGTTGGCGAAAAAGTCCGCGGGGTCCAGGGGGTCGGTAGATGAGGGTTCCTCGGAGGGTGGCGGTAGGGCTGGCCAGTATCTTGAAGTGAAAGTGTTCCATCAGGTCTGTGGGCTCGTCAGGGAGTGTGCTCAGGCGGAGGTAGGATTTGTGGACAATGGCGATTCCTCCTCCCGGGCGGGTTGGGCGGTCCTTCCTGGAGATCTTGTATCCTTGGGGAATGGTGATGGCGATGTCCAGTCCCGAGGTGGTGTTGGTCCATGTTTCAGTGAAGAATGCTACGTCCAGGGTGGTGCTGTCGAGGAGGTCCCAGATTTTGGCGGCGTGTTTGTGGAGGGATCGGAAGTTGAGCAGGATACATTGCAGGGTCTTCGGTTGGGTTGTGGTCTTGCGGGCGGGTTGCGCCGGGTCCGTGATCTTGGCAGTGCTGCAGGTGTGCCGGCAGCGGTGACAGCTGGAGGGTCCGTGGGTGTCAGCTGGTTATGCTAGCTTGCTGTTGTTGTTGCGTCCTGGGTTGAGAGCGTGGAGTGCTGCTGAGTCGTAGCATTGGTATTGAGGAGGTCCAGGGTTCCTAGCACTGGTCGCGGTCGGGTCGCAGACGGGCTTGCCTTTGGTGCACCTTCGGCGTGCCAGCGGCTCACCCGCTGCCTGCGTCAGCTGTGTGCCACCATTAAGCAGGGGTTGGGGAGGGCTGGACAGCTGGGAGGCGGGAGCGGGGAGGGGAGCTGGATTGGGCCAGTTGCGTTGGTTGTGCTGGGGGGGAGGGGCCGCGAGGGCAGCAGCAGCAGGGAAAAACAGGCAGAAAAGGCAAAAAGAGAGGGAAGAGTGAAAATGAGGCAGTGAAAGGTGCAAGAAAAGTGGGGGAAAGAAACAGAAGGAGAGTGAGAGAGGAAGATTAAATCAGGGAAAAACGAGTGAAAACGGAGGAGAGACACAGAGGGTAGTGAAAGGGGGAGAGTGAAATCAGTAAAAAACAAGAGAAAACGGAGGAAAGACACAGAAGGAGAGTAAAAGGGGGAGATTGAAATCAGTGAAAAACAAGAGAAAATGGAGAGAAAGAGCGGAGCGAGAGAAAGGAGACAGAGGTCCACTGGACCACCAGGGATGAGGCACAGGTAAAACCTGCGGGTGGAGGAGGGCCTCGAACACCAGCACTTGAAAGTGCAGGGGCTCGAGGGAAGGCCTCACTTGATGGTGGAGCTGCGAGGGGGGTAGAGCAATTTCACTGACAATGAGTGAGTGGTCTTGCTCGCCTGTTCCCGCAGCGGCCGTCATTAAGTAGGGGTCGGGGAGGGCTGGACAGCTGGGAGGCGGGAGCAGGGAGGGGAGCTGGATGGGGACGGTCGCGTTGGTCGTGCTGAGGGAAAGGGTCGTGGGGGCAGCAGTAGCAGGGAAAAACAGGCAGAAAAGGCAAAAAGAGAGGAAAGAGTGAAAATGAGGCAGTGAAAGGTGCAAGAAAAGTGGGGGAAAGACACAGAAGTCGAGTGAGAGGGGAAGATTAAATCAGTGAAAACGAGTGAAATTGGAGGAACGACACAGAGGGGAAGTGAAAGGGGGAGATTGAAATATGTAAAAAACGAGTGAAAACGGAGGAAAGACACAGAGGGGGAGTGAAAGGGGGAGATTGAAATCAGTAAAAAACGAATGAAAATGGAGGAGAGACACAGAAGGAGAGTAAAAGAGGAGATTGAAATCAGTGAAAAACAAGTGAAAACAGAGAGAAAGAGCGGAGCGAGAGAAAGGAAACAGGGGTCCACTGGACCACCAGGGATGAGGCGCCGGTAAAACCTGCGGGTAGAGGAGGGCCTCGTACACCAGCACTTGAAAGTGCAGGGGTTCGGGGGAAGGCCTCACTTGATGGTGGAGCTGCGAGGGGGGGAGAGCAAATTCACTGACAATGAGTCAGTGGTCTTGACATATTTCTAACTATTCTCAGAAATGCAGCTACTGCTTGCAATTTTGTCACAAACATAGATGAAATGTAAGGAGCAGACTGACGGTAAATGCTACAAGTAAAATTACGGGTTATGGGTAAGTGGAGCGCCCTAGTCCAAGTAAAGGTACTCCCCTTTGAGTCTAACCGTCAGAGATGGTTACATCTATGGTTAGGTTTTTTTATAAGAAACAATGGCGGAATGTCCCTATATGAAGTGACATATAAAGCACCATTCAAGAATGGTGAAGGAGAAAAAAACTCCTTTTCTTTTATATTCCCTCACACACTCTACTGGTGTCATGCTTCATCATCTGGACACCACGACCCCTACAAGTCATGGTGGGCTCAACCAATGTTCCAGGGAGAGCTTAAACCACCGGGGGATAAAGATTAAAAATCCACTGACAGATCCCGGTATCCCTTTATTCTTGGATCTGGCAGGGATATTAAAAGTAAAAATAGAACGATAGGGTCTTTTGGAGTATTATGGTCCTAGGACCCTAAGGCCAACATGTTTCAGTCCAGACAAGTGCCCAGAAAATGGTGCTGGACTTTCTTTAGGGCTACCTCCCCCCTGGGAAATGAGTGAAGAGAGAATTACCCTACACTATTTACTGAAAAAAGTGCAGATAGCTGCGCCTTTTGTTTGTATGTAAATCACTCCATCCCATATTGGGAGACTAAAGAAAACAGATGGGACCGCACTCAGAAAAGGGAGGCCATCCTTCTAAGTCCTGCCCTGTCCGTAAACGTAATCGGCGGTGGTTCCATCGGCTGCTTAGCTACCACCACAGATAAGACAAATGAGCAATCTCTGACCTGGATAATAGAGGTGAATGAAAGCAAACCATAGAGGGAAATTAATGAAGTGTTGAGTGTTAGTAATAGATCTTTCAAGACAAGGAAAACCTAAGATAGGACGGATGAAAAGAGGAAAATGTCAAATTACAAATGTAGTAACTCCTCATTGAGATTTCTTTACAGAAGGGATACTTCAGAGAAAGACTGCAAATATGTTTGCAAAAGTGTGTAAGGTGCGCAGAATGGTTTCTTAAGGTAGAGTAGCGCATAAGGCTGAAGCAAATGAGCTAGATTCAGAAGTGAACAAAATGGTTGTCAGAATACATGGCCCTTATGGTAAGACATTTTGGGAAAGTAGATGAGGGGATGAAGGCCCCCCTGTTCTCATTACAAGTTTTTGGTATTGAACTCAGAGTAAGAGCTGACTCAGGGTCACTACATACAAATATTACTAAAACTAGATTCAGTGGTATGCTGACAAAGTCAGACAGCTCATGCACTCAGATGACAGGACTGTCTCAATCTGTGGTCTGTCTATAGAATTTATAGGGCATTTTGCGATCAATGTTTTATTCGAAGTGAGATTCACAAGGATAGAAAATAATGTTGCTGTGTTGGCATCAAAGATTGTAAAAGGCCTATGTGCACCAGAGCCTGTAATGGCAATACAAAACTTGGATATGATATTTTTAGATTTTTAAATCTTTTCCAAATATGGACAATGGTAAACAAAGCAAACAACATAGCTTTGTATACATAAAATGTTTGTAAAAAAGTTCTGTAGCTGTAAAGCCAAACTTAAGAGGTGTGCCAATTTGTGTGATATCACGTACCAACAATTCATGAAAGAAGATGTGGTTGTGAAAGTCTTCATTGTAGGGACAGAATCCCGTAAAACGCTGGCCAGGAAAATGAATGGTAAATTATGTCTGTGTGTGTAGATCTTAGAACCCTCAAGGCTTGCATAATCATTGATAACCACCATCTGTCTAAGATCCATCCGTGCCTAAACATCATATTTCCTACTGCTGACCTAATGACAGCCTACCACCAAATTGAACAGTCTCAGAACTCTTACTACCTTTATCTCTGCTTTTGTTTATGATTGTCTCCAAGACGTTTATTTGAGGCTAGCAAAGAATGCTTTGTTCTAAGAGCTTGCTCCAAAACAAGTCAATCTCTGCCAGCAATATTGTTTCTAAGGAATATATATTGCATGTCATCAAGAAAGCACCATATGGGGGGCATGGCTAGCAGCTGATGAAAATGGCCGCAGCCTAAAGAGTCTCCGTTGCCCGATTAACTTCCCCAAAGATCCGTTCATTAATCCGTCGGCATTCTGAACCTCAGTGCAGCGCACAAAGAGTCGGAAAGACACAAGACTCCGATGCTTCCAGTCCGGGACCGCTCGGACACTCCCCGGTGACATGGCATAGAGAGAAAGAAGTGTGGCCTACATTGCAAGCTGCAACCGGGGACTGGAGTCGGTCCGGAACCGACCGCAACAGAATAAGCTGACTGGCAGGTATAGTGGGCGGAGTACAAAGCAGGAACGAAGACGGTGGCTTGGCCAGGCTCAGCGCGACAGCAACCTGACAGCGAGAGGCGGTGAAGACGCCTTGCACGGCGGGGGCAGGCATGATGCTGCGGGCGAGAATGGGAGAAGAGATGGCTCAGATTACGCCACAAAAGACGACCGGCATCTGAATATGACCGGGACCGCCTATCAGCAGACCCAGGGCACGAATACACGACGGGGACTACACCGGAGGGCCCCTACTGCCCAAGATCAAGTTGCGGTAAGGTCAGCAAGACGCCGCAGAGGGAGATCAGGAGCAGCCGGGAGTGGTTCAACCGTGTGGAAAAAAGGTGAAGCCACAAGGGGCTGTGCTGAGCGGACACTGCAGCGCCCTGTCCCAACTTCCTCATTGCTGCCGCTGCCGTGAATTAAACCCCCCGCCGGGGTGGGCACTAAGTCTTGGGGCACCTAGGCGTACTGGAGGGAGGAGGAACACGCTATTGCACAGACTACGGGAGAGCGTTTTTTTGAACACGCGGGCACTGCTGCCCTCAGGGCACAGAAGTTGGCACGAATTCATAAAGGCAAGCGGGACAGGGGTCCGTAAACTCCAAAATCCAAAGACATACTCACGCTGTGGAACCACCATTAGCCACACAGCACCACAGAGAAACTTCAGGAAGCGGCAAGACGCACAACCCACATTGCTTGCTTGATCCACTGGTGCTAAACAAGTAATACGACAGGTCCTGGGGTGGAAAACCCGAAAGGCCCCATGTGCCGTGATAGCGCACTGGCAGGCAGCGGTGAGTACCAACCTAGCCCCGGAACGTTGTGAGGACACCTGACCGCGGCTGTGATGGGGGCAGAGTTCAGCGTGTCACGAACTCCGCAAAACGTTATAAATATGCCTATACTAAAACACAGGCGAAACTCACAGACCAGGGCACCACCCCAGCGATAAGCCCTCCGGCAACAGAGAAGCCAGAAGTCACATTACAGGACATTATGACCACCTCCTTAGATTCACGTATCGGGTTAATTTCAATGGAACTCTCACTGATCCGGGCAGAATTTCACAAAATGTCCACCAGAGTATCGGAGCTGGAAACCACCACGACAAACCTCACGAGCGACACAGCCGCTCTTAAGAAGCAAGTTCGCCAACTCGAGGCCGACAACAAAATGATGGCCGCTAAACTCGATGACCAAGAAGGCCGTTCAAGGCGGAACAACATTAGAATCATTGGCGTGCTGGAACAAACAGGAGGCTCAGCACTTGAGCTATTTGTCGAAGACCTCATCAAAAATCATCTCAAGCCGTGAGGTCTCTCCAACTACTTTTCAGTGGAAAGAGCGCACCGTGTCCCAGGAGGGAAACCCAGACGAGGAGCACCTGCAAGACCCATTCATGCTCATATTTTCAATTTCTGGGATCGAGACGTGATACTACAGACAGCACGTATTGCCCCTTTGCTGCGTCTTGCACACAGTACTATCACAATCTTTCCAGACTACACGGCAGCGGTCACGAAGCAGCACTGTGGATTTCCAGCAAAACTGAGGGTGGAGGCGGAGGGTAAAGCATATTTTTTTACGACGCCCCGAGAGGCACAAGCGTGGCTGGAGGGATGGTGAGACCCGGTAGAGGAATTGGGCAATGTGTGCAAGACGAATCGTCAGAGGGATCAGGAGAGGCAGGAGCACCGGGAAAATCAACGCAAGCGAGCAGAGGAGAATAGGAGTGCCTACACTGACAGTGGACACTGAACATGATGGGAGGTTTGAGATAAATAGAATGCCGTTCCGCAAGGCTGGACCCAGAATTTATATCATCAAGGGGGAGACGCAGTGGCTGACGCCTCTCTGGAGACAATCATGTGAAAACAAGACACCTTTTGGACACTAGGCCCTGCTAGGTCAGGTGCATTTGTAATGCTGCATTTTTCATGTAATGAACCAGTGACAGTGAGTTTGCCAACAAGGTAAACAGTGGAAAAGGGGGAGGATGAAGGGGTTCACGGACAACTCTCCCCACCAGTAAGGTATCGGGATGGGTATAAGGACTCTGAGCAGTTGCAGAGGCGGGTAGTTTTCAGTCCGCCATGCAGGGAGGCAGGGAGGAGGGTGGGTAGGGGGGAAAGTTACTTGATTTATGTTTTTTGTTGTTTAAATGTTTAATACGGGCAGCGGTTGAGTACCATCACTTATACATTGCGCCTCTGCCTCATTACGTCTCTAGCTGCAAGTGCACAAGACATGGTGGAAACGATAGTGCAGATTGAGCAAGAGACCGATCCACCACTGACACCCCCCACGTAGAGTACCCCCTTATCATTGATTACATGGAATGTTAATGGACTTGTCGATAAAATTAAGAGGGGGCTGGTTCTACAATATTTAAAGCGCCATGCCCCGGCAATAGCATTGATTCAGGAAAAACATCTAGTGGGCTCCTCCTGTAAAGCTATGGACAGATGATGCCGCATTCTGAGTTTACTTCATGTTCACAAGGGGTTGGTATTTTAGTACGGAAACACTTTCCACTTGTAATTAAACGGACATGGACATGCCAATGAGAGGGGCAAGCCTATAACATAGTGTCAGTATATATCCCCACAGCACTACACTCAGTGGCCTTCCCAGCCCTTAGAGCATTTCTGCTCGCCCTTCCAGAGGGAGAGCTCCTGATTGTTGGAGATTTTAATGCCATCGTCAATGGTGCTCTCAATCGCCAAGCCCCTAGAGGCCATGACAGTGGAACCTCCCGATTCGCGGAGTTCATTGAGGTGCTTGGCCTCATAGATACTTGGCGTTTCCGCTATCCTTTGAATCAACGATTCACCTTTCATTCTGGGGTTCACAATAGCCTTTCCTGGATAGATTACCTTCTAATGTCGGCTGATAGTCTGGGGGAAAATATTGGAAACCACTGCCCTACCCAGAGGTATCTCTGACCATTCCCAGGTAGCGATGAAATACGCATACCAGACTGCAACTCGACGCCGTACCTTCCCCATATACCCGGGTTATCTGCATAACCCCAAAATCCTTAAAGGCATTACTACCACCACGCAACAATATTTCCACATGAATGAACCCTCAGTCACTTCCCCAGTAACCCTTTGGGAGGCCTATAAAATAGTCCTCTGGGGCCAGGCCATCTCATCTATCACAGGTCACAAAAAGGAAAAGAAGAAAGAGATAGAGACCTTAGAACTAGAGTTGGCCCACGCAGAAGGTCTCCTTGGCCAAAACCCGACGAGAGTGACACCTCAAGCTCTTAATCTTAAACAACAGGAGTATAAGGGATACTTAGGGGAAGATATCAGGGCCAAACTACAGGCTACACAACATAAAATATACGAGGTTGGGGATAAGGCGGTGAGGCTTCTCGCCTGGCTTGATAAGAAAGAGCGCACCAGCCGGTGGATCGCATAATTACGCACAGACGATAGTGAAACCATAACCGACCCACAGGAAATAGTGAACAAATTGGCACAATATACCATCATGTGTACACCCCAACATCATCGACGACAGTTGAGGAAGTACAAGCTTTCCTTAAAGATATAAAAATGCCCACCCTAACGCCGGAGGTGGCCATGATGCTTGAGGCTGACCTCACAACAGACAAACTCCAACTAGCTATAGGAGCCATACAATCAAGGAAAGCAATGGGGCCAAACGGCAAACCCATTGAACTCTACAAAAGAACAGCAACCACTATCACTCCGCATCTTTTAAATATGTATGTGGCCAGTCTAGAGGCAGGGGAACTCCCGCGAGATCAGCGTATAGCCACCATGGTGGCGATTCATAATCCCGGGAAGCCTACCTGGGAATGTGCATCCTACCAGCCCATTTCATTAATCAATGCAGAGGCCAAAATACTTGCTAAACTCCTGGCAGCCACATTAATACATCCGGACCAATCCGGCTTCATGGCGGGTAGAAATACAACCCTTAATCTGAGACATCTGCATGGTGTAATGGCATGTATACCCACAATTCAGGAGGCAGCAGACCTCCTTTCATTGGACGCTCGTATGGCCTTTGATATGGTTGAGTGGCCCTTCCTTTTTGCAGTCCTTAAGCATCTAGGCTTTGGCCCAAAATTCTGTGCCTGGGTACAACTGCTATACACAAAACCCCTAGCCCACGTAACGGCAAATGGTCATATATCGGAGGACTTCCCGCTAGGACGCGGAACACGTCAAGGGTGCCTCCTCTCGCCACTTCTGTTTGCCCTTGTTCTGGAGCCACTGGCTGCATGTATTAGGTAGTACCTGACTATCTGAGGGCTCTGTTGGGCGGAAGGTTGGGAGGACCGCATATCACTATATGCTGATGATGTACTGTTGTATATGGCACCTCCCAAACAATCTATCCATGCGCTCCTGAATATCTGTGACCTATATGGCCAAGTTTCTGGAAATACCATCAATTGGACCAAGTCGGTTCTATATGTCCTATATGGCCCGCCACAGCCGCACCTGAAGGGGTGTCATCTACAAATAACGAAGGGAAGTTTTATGTTCTTGGGAATCCATGTAACACAGCTATCAGAAGAATTTACCCAAAAAAACTCATGCCACCTCTGGAACGACTTAAACGTGATGCGAAACACTAGCGATCCCTGCCATTGACACTGCTTGGGAAAGCGGCACTTTTCAAGATGATGGCACTTCCCAGGTTTCTATATGCCCTGCAGAACACCCCGTTCCTTTTCCGTTGTATGTTTGAAGGCTGGCGGTGGGTCGAGAGGCACGGCGTCTTACTGGGGCGATTGATGAAGTAACATTCAATGTTTTGGACTTTCACCTATCATAGTGAACACAAGAGATATCTAAATTTGCAACATAAATTGAGGATTTTATGTATTTTAAGCAATTGTGAACTAGGCCTGGGCCAAAATTCCGTTCCGTTCGCGGAAATTGCAATAATTTGGCATTTTCGCGTTCCGCAGAAAGCTCGAAAATGTCAAAATTTCCGCATTCCACAGTTTAGCGATAATTTGTTTCTTGCTCGCGCTGTAAAATAATACATTCTCACGTGCGCGCGATCGCCTTACCTGAATCCCCGCGTTTCCCCGATCCGGTCGCGTTCTCCACGAGATGTTGGATTGTTGGTAGCCATTTGCGCTGTCTCGCGACACTTCGCGCCCGCAGTAACGTCATGCGTCGCGCGATCACGTATTTCTTCTCGCGATCATGCACCGTGAGACAAGTGAAAACAAGATGGCTGCGCAACCGCATGGGTAAGTTGGCGAGCCGCGACCAAGCAGAAAATACCGCGAACGGGCGGGAAAAAAACTTCCGCATCTTCGCGATATTTCCACATGTTTGCGGAGATTTTTAACATTTTCGCTATAATTTGCGAAAGTGAATTTCGCAAATTCCGCCCACCCCTATTGTGAACCACTAACTTCAAGTGTCGAATAAATTGAGGAATCGTATCTATCATTGGGGACTCATGAAAGATTGCCGTACTATTGCTAAGTGAATCAAGTAGTGATCGTGGTACGTCAGCGATCAGCATAAGATTGGATGATTACTATTATTGCCCTGAGGAAGCCCCATTGGGGCGAAACGCATTGGCTGTATTGCGGCTACTGTGTTTGATCATCTTGCGACATTAAAAAGAATATAACGCATATTATTGAAGAGTCTGGACTGAGTCATTCACTGTGCATTTGTGCATCTCTTTGTGTTGCCTCTCTGTGTGCTCTTTAAATGGGAATCCATGTAACACAGCTATCGGAAGAATTTACCAAAAAAAACTCATGCCACCTCTGAACGACTTAAACGTGATGCGAAACACTGGCGGTACCTGCCATTGACAATACTTGGGAAAGCGGCACTTTAAGATGATGGCGCTTCCCAGGTCTCTATCTGCCCTGCAGAACACCCCGTTCCTTGTTCCGACGGGCTACTCCAAAGCGATAATGGCGGAAGTATCCACTTTACTCTTGGAAAATAAACCGGCCCGTATTGCCATGAATAAATTGGTAAAGGGCTGGTACGATAGTGGCATAGCACTTCCAAACATACAACTATACTATTGGGCATCTCAGTTGATGGTACTTAATCAATGGATTCACGCCCCACAAACAGACCCCGCGTTTAGGGCAGACAGACATGGGTTGGGGGAGGGAGGAGTATTGAGGGCATTATACACTAAAAAGCGGATTACCCCGCTGATTGGACCTACGGGACACAGAGTCCAAATTTGGCACATAGCGCTTAAAAAACGAGGCTGGGACGGTGGCATAACCCAACTCACCCCACTCTGGGAAACGCAACGACTAGGAAGGCTTCGTAATAGTAAGAGTTTCAAACGTTGAGACTCTATTGGAATATCAACGGTGGGTGATTTGTGGATCAAGGGGGAGGTGGCTACCTTTGCTCACCGCTGGGAACTGTATGAAATGGCGCCCTCCAAAATATTCAGATACACACAGATCAGACATGCACTCATGGCAGCCATACCTGCTGGTACCACACTTCCGGAGGCCTCTCCACTAGAGGATAGGCTATTGACAGACCACATGGACAAGAAGGCCATTTCAGTCATCTACCGCAAACTTATTAACAATCTACCAAATCCCACAATGCCTCTGCGTGAAAAATGGTTCAACGAACTCGGGGACTTAAATGACACGGACTGGCAGGAGGCGCTCTCGTCCCCGCGCGCATTAGCAATATCCTCAAGACTAAGACTGATGCAACTGAAAATACTAGATCGTATGTATTACACCAGAGTGACCCTACATAGAATAGAGGGGGGGGGAATGCGCTATGTCTCAGGAAATGTGGGGCAGAGGGTACTTTTTATCACACACTATGGGAGTGCCCACAGATAGAGTCCTACTGGGCAACAGTTATGCAAACTATTACTCAAGTGGGTGGAGTTTCAGTTCTGCCAGAACCCAAAAAATGTCTTCTAAATATTTGGGAGCCCATTGATCTCAATCACGTAACACAGAACTGGGCAACGATAGGAATGATGTTCTCCAAACGTAATATAGCTAAACATTGGGGGTCACAATCCTCTTCGACACACCATGACTGGTGCAGGGATATGGATGGTGCCATGGTGGCAGAAAAGGCGATGTATGTACGCCGAGGATGCCCCAAAAAGGGGAAGCGAGTGTGGGGAGCCTGTAACAAGTACAGAGGGAACATTTGGACTCCGCCTCTGACCACGTCCAACATGGACTCTGACTGAGGGGGGTGAGTGAGAGATGCTTGTTGGTAACTTTCTGCCACAATTATTGTATTGAATGTACAGAGGTCATACTATGTCAATGTGCTGTGAGATGTGAGATGTATATCAAGATTCAATTTGTAACCACTTTAATTTTGCCCTGTCAACAATAAAAAGAGTTTAAAAAAAAAAAAAGCACCATCTACCCACTGCAGCAAAAAACTGTTATCTACCACAGGACTCTGAGAATATTACTGTAAATTTGTGAAGAACTTTGTTGGTGTCATGGAAGCCCTCAGGAAACTTCCACATAGGAGCAAAGAGTTTATGTGGGACCAAGATAACAGAAAGCCTTTGAATTGGTTAAAGATTAAATTATTACTGTACCTGCAACAGAACCTTTTTCGGTGGGAAAACAATGCACTATTATTATAGATAATAGTTCTTATGGTTTGGAGGCTGCTCGCTGTCTAAATGTCAGGAAACCATAAATGGGTAGTTACCTTTGCCTCCCCCATCCTCAGTGATTCTGAAAGATGTTATGCTGCTGTAGAGCTAGAGCTGTAAGCTTGTTTATGGGCAAGGAATCATTTTCAGCACGTTTGGGATTACAAGGTCATGATCAGAAGTGAACTTTTGTTGAACATTTTGTCTCTCAGTTAAGGACTCTGCAGCTTGTATTGCACATTTGTGTCCTAGACTCCAACAATATAGTTACAAAACTATATATGTCCTAGTTACATCCTAAGTGTGTCCAAGGTATGGTCCTTTGTATGTCCTAATCAGTTTGCGGATTATTTCTCATGCACCCTTGTTCTATGACTTCACAGAGGGTGATTGACGAAGATGAAATAAGAGTAGCGCCTACCAGTCCTGATAGGATAGCACTGAATGTCTTAAGAACAATAGATTAGGAAGCAAACCAATGATCAAACACTCCAATTCATCATTAAATATTTCACGTAAGGATGATCTCCTAGCAGCGGTTTAATCACACTTTGAAATTATTTGTAATGTTACACTGGAGTTGATTGTACTCCCTGAGGGGCATATCAGCAAGCGACAGCGATTATTATCACTGGCCGCTCTTAACGTGAGGAATTTTATCGCCGGCTATCGCAGATAATTATCGCCATGCTAGCGCTGTATTAACAACGCATAGCGCAATGGCGATAATTATTCCAGTGATAGCGATGTTTTCCATGGAACACTACTGGCTTTCCAGCGATGTTCCACGGAAAACTGCGATATCCTTGGTGATAGGGCCTGTGGTCTTACCCCCCCATGTTAGGTATGCCTTAGTCAGGAATTTAACAAACGTTAAATTCCTGCGTTAAGGCATACTTAACGTGATTTTAAATATGGCTAACCCTCGTTGTTAATATGAGGAAGCTGAGTTAGCGATATTTACCCAAGGGAGTCTGGTCAGGCAGCACGCCTCCTTTGCATCTCATTAGCGATGCGATGGGAGGCGTGCTGACAAGGGGCGCTAATGCAAGGATACACGCGCTAGCGTGTCCTTGTTGATAATGCGATAATAATATCGCCGCTTTTCGCCTGAAAATGGGCTCTAAAGCGGCGATAATAGTATTGACGCACCTTGTTAATATGCCCCTAGGTTAGTTATGAAAGGTGAAAAACATTTACGACCAGAGATCGTACATTAATCCATTCCTAAAAATAGTCAACAAGATAACATGGGGATGTTTGTCCTTAGGAGTTTGCTGAGAAGCTATTTCTGGGGCCTGCCATAGACAGTAGAACAATGTGTCAGATTGTTTGACATGTACCTCTATTGACAAAAAAAACTCTAAAATTACAACAGTGCCAATACAGCCTGTTCCTTGGCCTGAGCTATCTTGACGAAAGTTAGGTTTTGATTTAGTAAGTCCTTTTAATTCCTAAAACTTACACATGCAATACACATTAGTTCTTGTGAACCTTTTCTCCAAATGAGGCTAAGATTAAACTCCTGGAAAAAATGACCACCATCTTGGTTCTAAATTTCTTTATTAAAGTTTTCTGCAAATAACGTTTCCCTGAATCAATGTCACCAACAATTGAGTCCAACTCATGTCTAGTGAAATGTCAGAATTCTTATTCAAGTATTATATTAAACTCACTATGGCTTCCTTTCAGGTCCTTAGGGCAATGGGCAAATGGAACATTTCAATCATCACTTGAAAGATAGTGATCTAGAGTCTATTCATAGCAGTAGCGACTGGCCCTTAGTTGTAGGAAAAAGATTATGGTCTCCCAGAATCACACCGCAAAGTTCAACACCCTCAACTGTGCCCATGGTGACTGAAGAAAAGTCTATTTTTATGAGGAAAACATTTTTGAGTATAAGAACGTTGACATCAGGAATGTTGTTGAAACCAACCAGCAAGAACCATACTCACTATATGAAGTTAGAACAAAACTGGGAATTTTTGTAAAAAGAATCAAGTGGCAACTGATGGGAGTGATGATCCCGTTTCTTGTTAATGCATTGTTTATCTCAGATGCCTGTCAGTGGGGAGTTTGTTGGTGAGAGAACAGTTGACGAGTGTCATGTGTCTGGGAAGGACGATTTCTATGTACTGGTTCAAAATACTGCTGTTCATGCGCTTGACATTGCTGGCTCAGTGAATGCGAATGATGGAAGTGATTCTATTGCTGAAAGAGTTAAACAATCTTAAGAATTATAAACCCTCCTTATCCCCGTTTTTAAAAAACATCTTCCTCCTCTTCCTCCTTTGTTGTTCGGTTAAGTGTACTTTCTCCTTTTTCTCGTTTCCCCTTTTATTCTAGATCTCCCACCTTTTTTATTATTTATTCATGGTGAGGGTTATGCTCTCCTTGCATTGATGACCTAACACTATAAGAGCAGGTCTTTTCTATCTAAGAATGTTCATTTGAGGGAGTCCCTTGTTAGTTTGAAGACCTTGCAACAGTTAGACTCTGGACATTTTTGCTTTTAGATGTCTTTGATGTACTGCCCACCATTGTCTTTTCTGTCTTGGGAGATCCATAGTTGTCCTGTAGAGAAAATGTCCAGTAAATGTCCCCATGCATTAGGAAAAATCAGTCAACTCGTTTGTACATTAGTTATGTAATTTCCAGCGATTTATCTTTTCTTTGCTAGCCTGTCCTCCGAAATGACATAAATTATTACATGGATACCATGCCTCCATGGCAGATGGCGCTTACACCACTCTTGTATTCCAGTAGTGCAGTTTTCATCAAGCATGTGGAATCAACTTCAAGAGTAAAGTTTGTGGCAGCAAGGTAGATAACATTACATTTGCGGGACAGACACTGCTGGAATTGTAGAGGTGGTGCCTTTGTCACACCTGCTGTGCAGTGACTGACCCGCCGAGTTCTAAGAAGGACCCTTGCTATTATGCATCAAAAACCTCAACAAAAGATGTGCAAAGGCAAATTTGCATGCATGGTGTGCATGCCAAATTTGAAGTTGCTCAGCCTCTATGCATCCATGCTCCAATTAAAGACGCAATGGCATCCAAATGTTCATGCATTCGAAAGCTGCAAGCAGCACTTTCCAAATGTAGGCTTCAGTACCGTAAGCCATTGTTAGGTGTGTCTTTTTTCTTTTTTTTTTGTCCTCATCTCACCTATAAACTGCTTGCAGGACTTATCCGGTCTACGTTGTTAACGGGGCGCCCTCCGACCGCCTGCATTTGTTTAGGTTATCCAACCAATCCCCTTTTATCATCCGGGATTTAGGTGCTAATCATAGGACCATGATGTTTATCGACCCTTAGAATCAACAGAGTCTCAGTTCCTGACCCAATCTTATAAATGGTGCCCAGAGCATGGGGGGGGGGCTGGGTCTGGATCTTATAATTTCTAGCTGAGCCATTGCCAGTGCGGACTTTAACCAGTCTTCAACTTTCGGGGGAAGGGGGTCTTTCCATTTAAGACAGATTTCCCTACGGGCCAACAAAATCAGACATAACAGCAGACCTCTGTGGGACTGTTCCAGATGAACAGTAGACACCTGATCGTTGGCAAAAAAAATCAAAGATCTATTCAAAACAATATCGGTTCCGAAGGTCTTACATAGATACCTACACACCCCTTCCCAATATATTTCTAATTTAAGACATTCATAAAAAATATGTATATCATTAGCTTTGGGGAGCGAGCACCTGGGGCATCTCGGTTCGGGATTTGGGGAAAATTTCAAGATCTTGTCCGGAGTGTAGTAAATTCGATTGGTAACGAAAAAATGGTTTTTTTTCAGACTGGCTGAGTTGGTATATTTATAAAGCAGGATCATGGAAGGTTCCAAAAGATTTCCAATATCAGCTTCAAAAGGAGGCTCGTTCCAGACTGACACCTGTTGTGGAATACCTACATCGTCTGCATTAATCAGGAACCTATACCAAATTGAAATTTCCTTCTTCGGATGTTGAATGGTTTTAAGCACAGCTTCCACCTCTCCATTGCCCCTAAAATTCTCCTTTTCTGTTTCAAACCAGGATTTTAATTGGATTAACTTAAATCTTGAAAACCCCGGGCCTATTCTTACTTTTAATACCTCCCAAGGGTGTATACTGTTTTCATCCCCCAAGTCGGACCATATGGAGACATGCCCACTCTTTTAATGGGGAGAGCCATACTGTCCTGAAGACAGAGGGGGGTCCCAGGAGAGTCCCAGATCGGAGCCTGATCGGAATAATAACCTATCCCGCATCTAGAACGGATGATATACCAGACTTCCAAGGCATTTTTGATCACCTTTAACCTTACTCGTTTAAAGAAATTTGGTGAACCAAACTTATAGAGAAACCCGACCTTACCACCCCTCTTTCAGTGATGACCGACTCCCCCAACAGTTTACCCCGGGCGCTTGCAGTTGGTTCGCCCAGGAGCATCCTAATAGCCTTGAATTGAAAAGCGACCAGATAGCAGCGGATATCAGGGAGGGCCAATTCCCCTTTAGCTAAACGGCGCCTCAGTTTTTTCCATGATAACCTAACACCCTTCTCCCCCCAGATGAAACTCCTAATTTTACTTTGCGTCATAGAGATAGAGTGTTTAGGGAAACCTAGAGGGACCGTGTTGAACAGGTAAGTTAACTTCGGGAGGATGATCATTTTTACTAGATTCACCCTCCCGAAGATGGTCAGAGGGAGATTCCTCCACCTTGCGAACATTTGATCTATTTCTTTTATAATTTTTCCGACATTGATTAATGGGATTTTTTCAAGATCTTTCACAATTATAATCCCAAGATATTTAAATGTATTGCTGGTGGCCCCGCTCCACTGATCGATGTTCCAACACATAACCTCCGTCTTTGTGGAGTTAACCAAATACCCGGAGATTAAACCGAAATCTTCCAACAGGGACCCAACCTTTGGCAATGTTATCTCTGGATTATCTGTATAAAAAATTATGTCCTCCGCATATAGTGCGATTTTAGACCGATATTGCTGATTCTTGAACTGGGTTATAGTCACATCTAACCTTATAGCCTGAGCGAGAGGCTCAATATACAAATCGAATAATAAGGGTGAAATAGGGCAACCCTGCCTAGTCCCTCTTTGAATTTCAAAGCTAGGAGTAAGAAGGTCGTTAATGAGGATTTTAGCTGAAGCATCCTGCTAGCACCCTCTCAGGGTATGGATAAAAATTGGACCAAAACCCATCTCCTCTAGCACACCCTGTTGAATGCCTTGTCAGCGTCTAATGCGACCACTGCCAAGGGTTCCGCTCTGGTGGTCGCCAGATCGATATTACCAATAAGGAGCTGGGTTTGTTCCTGAATATGTCTCCCAATAATGAACCCTTTCTGGTCTGTATTAACCAGTCCAGGGACTAATTTACCCAATCTCCCCGCCAAGATACCCATAAAGATCTTATAATCTGCATTCAGCAGGGAGATTGGGCGATATGAGTCCGCTTTAGCTGGATCCTTCCCAGGCTTAAGGATTAAGACAATGATTTCCTCCCTCCACGAGCTAGGGATATGACCTGTTGGACTATAGATTGAGTGAAACAGGGATCCCAGGACTGGGATTACTTCTTCAGAAAGGGACTTATAAACTTCATTTGGCAGGGCATCCGTACCGGAGGCTTTACTATTTTTTGAGATCTTTATTTGAGTTCTTATCTCCTGCAACGTAATTGGGGAATCAAGGAAATCTTTATTAGCCTGGGTTAACGAGAAGAGGGATTTTGAGCTCAACCACCCACGAATTAGTTGTTTAGAGGGGAATAAATTCTCCCTGTATAAATCCGAAAATGAGGTAAGCATGGAATTTTGTATATCGCCTATATCCGTTGATCTATCCCTTTGGCTGTTTATCTCCAGCTCGGCGATATCATTTTTCGAGCAATCAGTCCTTGCCTTCCATGCCAAAAGAGCACCAGCCTTCTACCCGTATTCGTAGTTCTCCATCTTATTCCTTTCCCATCGGATCTTACACTTCTTTTCTAGGATTCCTCTATAGTTTTGTCTGGCCTGTTCAAGTTCAACCAGCACCTTTCTTTGTCCTTCGGGGGAATTTGATAGCTTAAGGAGCTCAGATTCTAGTAATCCGATCTTTTCTTCGCCCAATTTTAATTCACGTCCTTCAGCGCGATTTTTAAAGCATATGAGGCTGTGTAATCGGCCTCTCAGGCTAGCCTTAAAGGCATCCCACACGACCTCTATGGCTACTGAACCTATGTTAAGATCAAAAACTCCAAGGATGATTTTTTGACTGCCTGAATTAATTCAGGATCATCTAACCTTCCCCTGCTAAGTGTCCATCTCGATTGAATTTTTTTTGTTAAGTTTTTAATGGTACAGAAAACAGGGGAAGAATGATCCGATAAATGGCTAGGGAGAATAGATATATCTGAACCCTTATCGAGTAAGCTCTTACTAACTAATAAGTAGTCAATCCTAGAGGAATGATGGAATCTCTTACTGTAAAATGTAAACCCAGCCCTATCCCCTTTCGTAAACCTCCATACATCGGCCAGGCCAAGATCATGAATTGGATTCTTCATTGCCCGTCTAACGAGGGGTGTCGCAGTGGGGCGTCCCTGATTCGACCTATCTATATAGGGGTCCAACAAGACATTGAAATCTCCTCCAACAATTATCGGGGGAGCCGCCAGCATAAGCTTAGACTGCAGCTTTACGATATACGAGGGGTCGTCAACATTCGGACCGTAAAATGAGGCTCACATTAAAACAGGACCCCCAAAGTCCAACTGCGCAATGACCCACCTCCCTGATTGGTCAGTCTGGATGGATTTAATCGAACAAGTTAGCCCCCATTTAACCAAGACTGCCACCCCATAACTGTTAATATTTTGGTCCGAAACACAATAAGCTTTGATCCAGGGTACTCATGAAAATAATTTATCCGACTCCCCGGCAGTCAAATGGGTTTCCTGCAGGAGGCAGACCCGAGCTTCTACGAGTTCCAGATATTTCATTATCAACCTTTGCCTCTGAATACATCTTAAGACATTTACATTCCAGGAGAGAAGACCCAGACCGGCCTGACCTATAACTACAACTGCCATCTATTTACCGAGCCCTTTTTCCTTTGTTGTCCTTTCGATGATTAAATCCATAAAGTGAGATGAGGTAATTTTTTTCCTATTTTTAATCCCTACCCACATCTGGTGGACCCCCCCCCAGTGCTCCCCACAAACCCCCCCTTCCCTCCCAAATTCCCATAAGTGTCTCTAACCCCTTGAGGAACCCTCCCTTAAAGATGGGTTAACCCATTTGGTCGCCCTCACCTCGGGCTCAACTAAGAAAACATACTAAAGAAAAATGGGGAAGGGAATAAGGGCAAGAAAAATAACGGAAAATATGCTTTATCCTATAAACACTGTTTTACTTGACTTTGCTCACTTTGCCTACTTTGCTTACCTTAAACCGGCCATAAACCTGCCATAAAGAGATCCACCTCTTCAACTGTATGGAATAGGTGCATCTGATTATTATGCATAGCACGCAACTGAGCCGGAAATTTTAATTGCCCCTTAACTCCCAGTGACCTCATTTCCTCCAATCTGCTTCCCATCTCCCACTGCCTTGTAGCCGTTATATGGGAAATATCAGACCTAATCTGAAAGATAAATGTATCCGAACCATTAGGAAAGAAAGTCACAGACCCCTCCTTAAGACCCAAAGATAAAACGTGTTCCTTTACTGAATAAGAAAGAAAATTGACCAGAATCTTCCGGGGTTTCAGTTTTTTCGGGTTTTTCCTATAGGGGTCTTAGTGAATTCTTTTAATTTCTGATATCAAATCAATATCAGGCTGATCTTTCAAAACCGACCCCTTTAACATGGAAATAACGAACCCCTTTAAATCTGATCCTTCTAAATTCTCGGGGATATTAAGGAGTCTTAGATTGTTCTTTCTCGAGTGGTTTTCCAACCTTTCAATGTCGTCCTTCAGAGCCTTTTGTTGTAGAGTTAACTTCCCCACATCCCTTGCGGCCTCACTTATAGCTTCTTTGATGCCAGGGATTTCTGCTTCAAGGAGGCCCGTCCTTGCCACCACCTCGTCGAGCCTCTGAGACAAAACTTCACAGGATGCCTTAATCGCCGCCTGATTGGATTCAGAGACAGAAAACCTACCGGCAAGCTCTGCTTGGTTTAATTCCAATACCTTAAACCCACTTAGCATCTCCTTCTTCATGGCGATCAATATATCTTTTTTTTTCTTTTTCAGAGAATGAAGGGAGGGCAGGGGGGGGCGTGTTTTGAGGCCGTTATGAGTTGATTCTCCGGCTTGATCCCCCGATCGGTCTCCTGTGGTTCCCCCTCCGGCTGCCTCTCTTTCTCCCCGCATCTCTCCGGCCTCTCCTGCCTAATGCTGACGGGCCTCGGCGGTGGGCTCCGCGGCTGGAGGTGGGAGGAGGCGGCGAGGCATCGAAGACGCCGTGACGCCGCCTGCTTCTGGTTCCGGGTCACGGGGGCAGAGACAGCACCTACGGCGGTGGCTGGTGAAGTTCGTGGTTTTTTGGAGTTGCTGGGTGACTTTTGTCAGGAGCTTGCAGCTTTAACATCAAAAGAAGGGGCTGCATGCCATCCCTTCGGCGAAGGTGAAGGTGGAGGTGCTGTACGAACTTCGGGGGGGGGGTTCAAGCGCTGGTAAGGCAGAGAATATTCTCCAGTTTGTTTGGTGGGGACCTGTGGTCTGGGGAAGGGAATATCGATTCCACCAGCAACTGTATGGAGGCGAAGGAAGGTGGATACCCAAAGGAAATAGCCTCGCCTCCCAGAGTGGGCCGGTATACTCTAAGAGCCAGAGTTGCTTATTCATTACAGAAATCGGAAATTACTCAGGCCATTGTGACCCCAAAAAAAACGTCTATTGTTAATTTAACTAAGGCGAAGTTAAGGAGGTCGTGGGCCAAATTTGGGGAGGAGGAAGAAGAGGAGGAATTAAAACAAAGAGGGGTTTCCAAAACTAAAATCAGAGCAAAAAAGAAACCTGTCTTTATTTAAAAAATTACCCCCTCCCTATAGAGTTATGGCCACCACCGCAGAGCCTAATGAAACAACAGTGGCGAACTCTGATGAATTGGAGGGAGTCTTCACCAAAGTAAAAACGAAGATTAAACAGAAATCTGCTGTAAGTGATGGGATGTTTCCTCCCCTATGACCCCTTTTTCACAATGTAAACAAAGGGGGGTTAAGCAAACTACCAAGCGACCCACTGGGCTTCTTACTGACTCTCCGGCGCCTAAGGTCTCGCAGCAAGTTGTGACTCTCTCAAACAGGTTTAATGCCCTGGGGGCACAAGACGAAGAGTTGCCTGTATTGACTAAAGATCCCCCCAAAGGTATATTAACGGGGAATCCTTCTGGGAGCACGGATGTAGTAGATGGTTTTGAAGTGCGTTCTTTGGCCGATATATTGTTAGGTGTGTCTTATGCATAACTTGTCCTTTTGTCACAAAACCACCACCTATGGGCAGGTATTAGGTACTGCTGAGGTGGAGGGGGGTTTAATCAAAGTAGGTTAGGGATGGAGAGTTAGATATGATAAATATGACATGGTAAGTAAGATATGGTAGGTAAGTTATGTTAGGTATGTATAGTAATATGATATTGTGGTGATCTTGCATCCATTCCATCATAGTACTATGTCATTGGAATGTAGAATGTACTGTGTGAGGCTGTAGTTCAAGGATTCCAGTTTATACAGTTACTCTGGGACTGCAGCAGCTCTGGCTAATAAATATACATCTTGAAGTATTCCTGTCTCCTGCCATTTACTGCATTATGCTTCACTACAATTTGGCGACGAGGATGGGCTGTATTGCACTAAATGTAGTTTCCCATCCAGAGATCATATCTACTGTATAAATTCAGGGATTCAAGAACAACGTACTGAAAATACATCCTCGCTTCTGTGGATTATTGTAGAGGGGGATTAAGATCTGGAATGATATGACTGAAAGAAGTAAACGCTGAAATACAGGAAGAATTGCAACGGTATACGCACTGCACGAGTCTCTATTTTTCCCTGTCTACACATACGAAATTGGAATATTTATTTGAATGAAATGTCACTTGTGCACTGCTTTTTGGAATCCAAAGTCTCACATGCTTTAAGACCAGCCAATTCAATTCAATATACTTTAGTACCAAACATCCCAATGCACCTATTCACAAAACACTGGTACGACTGTAGATCAGACTTGGAATCATCACTGCCGTAGTATGTATTTATATGACGCAAACCTGCATGGTGACGCTTGGCGGTACCTTAATGGTTACCAGGTTCAGTCACACGATGAATGTGGGATTCGGCTGTTTGGGCACCTGACTACATAATCTCTGTGAAGTACCACAACACAGTGTGATCAATAGCTTCATGTCCCGGTAAAGAAGCCTATCCGGGCTGAGCTGCTGGGTAGGAAGGGACCTCTTAAATATAAGGGAACCTCGAATGGGATTGCCAAAGGCAATGGTCCCGATCAAGCCCACTCGACCAGAACTTGTACTAACCTCCCCAGAGAAACCCAGCCAGAAGAATCTTCCCCCAAAGCGGCTCCAACTATTCCACCGGTGAATTTGCCCCCGAGTGCCACCCGTATGTCGCCATACTTACTAACGTACCCATTTTGAAGGATGATCATTATGAATCCCACCAGGCTTTAAAAAATAAAACCATGCACTGGTTAAAGACCAATAGACCTCTTCCTAGGGGTCTAGATGGGTTGATCCTAGGAGTGAGAAGGGTAGGGTGGGTAGGATATGGTCGCAAGCACCTAGAAGGAGATTGTATGGTGGTAAACTTCAAAGACAATAGGGTTGCTCAAACTATTTGCAATCAAAAGTATGTAATTGGGGGGGCAAGCATTGGTGTAGTAGATTTAACCTATTTTTACCCTAGGACTGCAGCAAATAATAATGGTTTACATTCTGGCGGGGGTTGGAGCAATAACCCTATTTATCCTGAGAATCCTGTCATCCCTCAATTATTCCAACCGGCAGTCTGGCCCGGGTCTTATGGGGGGCCGTCGGGATATTGAACCGACACTTGCCATAGGGTGGCCTTCAGGGACCAAAGCCCAGGTGATGTTCCTGTGCCAAACGAGTCGGTTGATAGCAATGTCTTTCTTCCCTCTCAGTTAGACAAAGCCACTACCCTACCTCAGGACATTAACTCGCTTGCAGGAAGACTAAGTGGGGGCAGTAGATTAAGTCTTATAGATCTGACAGAGGGGGCACCTAACACCAAGCCCCGCAGGGAGCCGGTTGTGGCGGATCCAGACTTTAAGATTTTTAGCTGGAACGTCGCGGGTATCTCAAGGAAGCTGGGACTACCAGACTGGAACGTGCTTGTGGAGGGTCACTCCATTTGCATTTTTCAAGAAACATGGTGCAGGGAGCCCTGCCACAAGGTAGGATATTCGACATATTTTGTTCCCGCTGTCCCCCCTGTTTCAGGGAAGGGACACCCTTCGGGCGGTCTCCTCATATGGGTTGATGTCGCTCTCGATTGCCAGGTGGTTCAGCAACCCACCAACTCTCCCGATCTCCTCAATATTACTGTAAAGGGTGCACGGGGTGGCCTCCTCCTGGACATCTTTAATATCTACGCCAGAGGCATGAAGGGTGGTATACCATCGGCCACAATATCCCTATTAGAAGGTCCGCTCAGGCAGCGCCTTAATAAATCTCGCATCTTGTTGAGAGGAGACCTGAATTGTACGTTCGAGCCTTTGGGCCTGGACGATACATTGGGAAGTGGTGAGGAGGACTCCAGGAGAGGGATTCCTGCCCATCAAGAGGTGGACCCAAGTGGCGGTACAGATTAATTCCCTCATCATGGAATTTGACCTTAGGGCTGTTAATGGGAGGTCCAAGTCTGACCTAGTGGGTGCTCATACTTATAATAGGCCGAATCATACGTCTAGAATAGATTATATTCTTCTTGACGTAACTCTATGGAGCATCCTGAAGGATATGGAGATCATACCGACAACTGAGAGTGATCATAATCTCCTCTCACTCGCTCTCTTTCCCCAGTGGTTAACTGATAAGGGGGGATTATCATCTTATATAGCTCCAAACCCCCACGAAGTTGTCCCATCCAATTGTGGTAGACGGCTGAAGTGGGCTAAGCTTATCATGTCCGAAGAGAAAGTGGCAGATATAGGGGCACTTCTGGCTACAGCACAGTGCAAATTGGAGTCGCTGACCCGATCACCTGAGGAGATCACGCTGACCTTCTGCGACTTAACTAGGGCGCTGAGCAACCTATTTATTCTCCCTAGCATGGCTCCTCGTGCTAACAACAGGAAGATGCTGCCCAAAACGCAGGGTTGGTTTACAAAAAAATGCAGAGTCAAGAAAAAAGCGCTGGTAGGGGCTGTCAAATCTAAATCCCAGGTTGCAATTAGGCTTGCAAGGAAAGATTACTCCCAGACTTTAAAGGCAGCAAAAAGAGAGGGGGAGGAGAAGTTCTGGGCGGACCTCTTGGCTGCAAGCTTGGACAGGATCGCTAGGGGATTTTGGAGTTTGGTAAGATCCAGGGAAAGGCCTGTTGGCACATTGCTGACATGTAATATCCCAGCTCAGAATTGGTTTAGCCACTTCTTGTCCCTTTATACCCCTGCCGAGGGGGTCCTTAATGACTCCTTTGCTCTGCTGGTCGAGGCAAGGGACACTGAGGTCGATGCCTTTACTGACAGAGAAGTGGAGGTCGTAATCAAGTCCCTGGTCCCCCTAAAAGCTGCTGGGCCTGACGGGATACCCGGCGACTTGTTACGTACCAATTCCAAGCAATGGGGGAAGTTGGTTTCCACTCTATTGAATGAGCATCTGTACCTGAATCCTGGAAAGGGGAGGAGGTTGTCCCGATATTCAAGAAGGGATGTCGGGACAACCCCGCTAACTATAGGCCCATAAGCCTTATTGATTCATCCCAAAAGGTGGCAGGGAAGGAAATTCTGGGGAGGATCCTCCAATGGGTGGATGATAATAAGATTCTGTCAGATTTCCAGGCTGGTTTTCGCTCTGGAACCGGGACCATAGATCAAGCCTTCAGACTGGCGCTCCTGCATTGGAAGGTAGTGGTGCTGGGCAAGGGCAGTCTTTATCTGGCCTTTATCGACCTCAAGACTGCCTTTGACCTGGTACGTAGGGAGGAACTGTGGAGGGTCTTGCAGGGTTTGGGGGTGCCTTCTTATATCCTATAACTCCTGATAAAACTACACACAGGCAATTATGCGCAGGTGCGGTGGGGTAAGAATGGGGAGAAAACCGACAGAATTCCAGTGAGTAGGGGCGTCCGCCAGGGATGTGTGTTAGCTCCCACCCTATTCTCTCTCTATGTGAATGGTGTGGTTGAGTATCTGCTACAAGAACCTGCTGATGCACCCACCCTGGCGGGCACTCGGATCCCCACACTGCTCTTTGCAGATGACAGCCTCCTCATTGCAAAGACCCCCCAGGGCCTCCAAAAACTTCTTAACCGCTTCCAGGAGTTTTGTTCCCTTAGGGGATTGGTGATCAATGTTGACAAGACCAAATATTTGATCATGAATCCTCCTGGGAAACTGGGGCGCCCCCCAGTCTTGAACTCTGCTCACCTGGAGAGGGTGTCAGAGTTTGACTACCTGGGAATCCGCCTTAGCGACTCTAGGAGTTGGACTCCACACATCCACAAGATGCTCCTTAACCACAAAAGGGTGGGTGGTGTGTTGCTTAGGGAACATCGTTCTTCCACAAAACAATTTATTGCCCCAGTTGTGGAGATTTATAAAGCTAGAGGGGTTAGTGCTGCCTTGTATGGGGCGGAGCTGTGGGGTACAGGCAATCTCGATGTACTTGCAAAATCGGAGAGCAAATTTTTGAAAGATCTGACGGCTCTCCCTTTGAGCACACCCACAGTTCCAGTGTTGCTGGATCTAGGCTGCAGATCAATTGCGGACCAAGCTCGACTTCGTCCCTTGCTCCTGTGGACCCGCTTGTGGAGGGTGCCCGAATTAGCCTCCTATGCGGAGGGACTGTCCGAGGTGATGTCAATGGGGGTCTGGCATAAGGTTAAATGGTTGAGGGACGTTAAACATCTTTTGGGGGAGCTGGGCTTAGGTGAAGCTTGGGTTACTCGATCTGCCCCTCCTAAAGCCACTTTAAAGAAATTGTATTGGGATTGGGTTTCGTTTAAACTCACTGTCGATCCACGCCTATGTAAGTCAACTGTAGCCTTTTTGAGGATTAAAAACGTGGTAGCTTACGAACCCTATCTCGACATGATTTCCATTCCTTTTGATAGGGCTTTATATTTTAAATTTAGAGTAGGGATTCTACCTATTGGTGACCTGATATCCCGGTGGAAATTGTCCCCCCAGTCCTCCCCCTTTTGTGCCCTCTGTTCCACGCGGGTCGAGACGGTGGCACATATTCTTTTTGAATGCCCTGACTATTGCTCTCCCAGGAGGCGCTGGCTCACACCACTTTGTAGACAGTTGGGAACTCTCTATCACACTGTGGCCCTACGTATTTTATTGTCCGACACATCCACTTTGGTGGCTTGTGCTGTGTCTAAATTCTTAAAGTGGACCTGGTTGATTCGTCCAAAAAGGCTTTCCATATCAATTTAATCCTGGTTTTAACTGTATTAATTGTATTTATTAAGTTATTGTTTTTTACCTTCTTTTTCTTCTGGGAATGTGTTTTATTTGTTGTTTTTCTTAACTGTTGAACTGCTTTTAAGATATTTTATGTATCGAAATAAAGCCTATCAATCAATCAATCAATCAATAGCTTCATGACCTTCCCAGCACCCAATAGGAAAGGACTGAAAAACAAAACCACCCCTTTTGGTCTTAGTAAGGAGGCTCTCGCTGCTTGGCACCATAGGGGCTTCCCGAACCCCATTCCACCTGCTCACAAAAAGCGTTAACACCTGCACTGCTGCAGTCCGTGCACTCACACCAACACTGAACCAGTCACCAGATCATCATATTCTGCCAAGAAGGTAACTGCAGGCCTCCTCCTACCCCCCATAATAATAACCACATGAAATCCTCGGGTCTAAGAACATGCATATGTTCTTAGACCCGAGGATTTCATGTGGTTATTGTCATTGTTTAGGGATCCAATCCTCGCAGGTCTTTACACTCCCTAGAACCCCCCCATACTCTTGTTTTGTTGTTCCTCCTACCCCCACCAAAGCCCACTACAAGGCTGCTCAGAGGGCAGGAGCCTCAGCCGGGTCAAGCATGCCAGGCCTGGCAGCAGCAGAGGCGTGCAAGCCGGTACCCCACTAGGGACAGTCCAGCCAAGGGCAGGCATGAGACTGCATCCCTACATTTTGTGGCACTTGTTACAAGTGATAGTTTTAAAACATTAATTTAGAAACATTCAGGCCGCACTCCGCCTCCCTGACAACAATGCCACTGGTAAACTGAGAAACAAGTAAGTTGTTATGCAGTCTATGAAAAGTATGTGCACAACGGAGGTTTTTGTAGAGCCAATATCCTGAAATGATGCATTTCAAGGTGCTCTCTGGTGTGATGATAAAGGAGAGAGGCACAGTGAAATTAAGTAATTGACTCGGATCACACAGTGTGATCAAGGAGGAAAGCCTAGACTGATCCCAGGGGTGCTGGTTTCAGCTGTGCATATCAGCCACTGGCTAGAGACCTCTTTGCCTCTCGTTTTACAGCACACCCAAAGGAATACCAGGGCAGCAGAAAGGAAGCACTTTAGTCACAAGTTCACTTTTGATGTTTAATAATATTACGGTGGCCCGCAGTTTTTTGGGATCGTTTGTTTGATGAGGTTTAAAAAAAAAGCATGAGTTCATGGGTCGAGTGCATTACAGGTAGGTCGCGCAGATTATGAAAGTCACTTCCCCTGCAACATTGTTGAGAGAGAAAATGCCGGGGCTGTAGTGAGGCCTGCGTAGAAAGAGTTTTGATGTATGCCAGGGGCTACTCACATGGTGTTGCTGCGAACTTGTAACTTTGTTCACACATGGAGTGGGGTTGAGCAAAGAGAGTGAGATTTCTGTTCAAGTAATTGTGCATCCCCCCTCCCATCCTCATGTTGGCCTCCACCATTTTTGGCCGGATATGACCCGCAAACTCGATGTAGCGGAACTCTCCTGGTAAAACCATATGAATACATACTATGGGGCAGATTTATGTTGCCTGGCGCATCCCTGCAAATCAGCAAGGATGCGCCAGGAATGATGCGTCACGCAAGTTTACCCTTGCGCCACACATGATGCGCCGCATTTATAATGCGGCGCATCATGGCGCAGGGATAAACAGATGCGTGACGCATCCAATGGCGTAAGGTTGGCGCAGTGCTTCAGTTGCGTCGCAAGCGCGACGCAACTCCAGCACTGTTCCAACCAACCCTATCCCTAACATGGTGCGTCAAGCCTTGCGCCTGCTTCAAGCAGGCGCAGGGTTTTGGCGCATCAGCGTTGGGAAAGTGACTCAGTCAAATCTTATAGATTTGACTGAGTCACTTTTCAGGGGCGTTCCTGCGACGGAACGCCCCCCCCTATGTCGACACGCCCACGTGAAACCTGATGCAGGTTTTACGTGGCGCAGGGCTTTACATCGTGACGCATCTCCATAGATGCGTCACGATGTAAATATGGCGCAACGTGGCGCAGGGTTTACACCGCCGCTGCGTCACAAAAGTGACGCAACGGCGGCGTAAAAGTGGCGCATCTCCGACATAGATCTGCCCCATAGGGTTCCACTTAGGGTGTAAAGCATTTAAATATTTGTCCTGCTGTCACAAGAGGCGCTGATGTTTCTAAGGAACCAAATATATAGATTTACCAATGGTTTGACCCTCTTTGCAATTTAAAATTATTTTCACTTTGCATATTTGATAAAAGCCGATATTCAATGGATGATGGCAGAAGTTCAAGCAGCAGGGTAAAAAAAATCAAGCAGTAGAAAAGGAAAGTAAGGAAAAGAAAAAACAACAAAGGCTTAAGCAGAAAAGTGTTCTTTTCAACTGAATTTGTCACAAACGTGAATCGTACGAAAACTAGAAACATCCTCCTACTGGCTCAATGTGAATGCATTAAAAGTAGGTTAGATGTTTTTGCTTTTAGCAACTCAGGGGAAATGCTGAGGGATGGGAAGGTGTAAGGAAGAGCTTTATGTTCTAGGCTAGAACAACAAATACATTTCTATTTTTGAGACCAGGAGTTAAAATGGATGAATCAGTCATACGTTCAGAAAACGCTGATGCCCCTGTGAAAGAATGTAAAAGCTTGTCATTCATATCCTGAGCCCTCCACCAGCCAGCTATATGCTTTAATGTACTGTCATTTCAGCCGTTTACTCCTCTCTCCCATGAGCTTTGGTAATACGCTTGCATCATGTAAAACATGTCTGGCTCTGTACCTCCATGTTAGTTAGTAAGGCCGGGTGGGGGCCGCACCTGGCGCTACTTTAAACCATGGAATATTACCGCGCTTCTGTTGAAGATTTCACACGATTGATGAACAGCAAACAGGCTGAAGTCAAGAAAGGTATAAAACTGTTCAGTGAGTTCATCATGGAGTTGAACGAGGAGGTAAGCAATGACAATAAGTCAATTCAGGGATGGGAAGTCCATAAACATGTAGGAGAAGCTTAAGCCAACAAGTATGTCAATAATAATATAACAAATGCTGTGTTATTGGTGACACAAGGGGGCGGGGGTGCACATATAACATCAGCATAAGGAATGTTACCTGGAAATGAGAGGACCCTAAAACACGAACGCACTACATATACAATATTTTACCAGTACACATGGGCTATCTAACCTGGTCCATCCCAATTCCCCCTTTTCCTCGAATATCCTGATTTATCTGTCATCTTACTTGCATAGGTGTTTTCCTCATTCGTCAACACCACAGAACTCTATTGAGCCCAGCATCTGTTTTGCGTATTTTTTGATAACCCTGCTTTGTATCGGAGTAGCATATCAGCCCATTTTCTTTCCCCGGTGGTATCAATTTCAAACTTAGCCCCTCTCCATCTTTCTACATGTCATAAGCAATGGCCTGCCCCTATCACACATGTGGCAGATTCTTCTTATGAATACATGGGGGGACTTGTATCAAGAGGGCAGATTTCGTACCACTGACGTATTCTTCCAAAACTACCATCCAACCCCCCTAGACGTCTTCCTATATATATGTCTTCGGCAGGGCATACGCTCTATTACCCCGGAGTTCCCACATGAACCCCCTGCCTTCTCCCTCTCCACGTTATGCTTAGCACGACTTCTCCAAAGCGACTAGTATCCATGATATACCATACCATACATACTCAACGTCCGAGGCCTGCCTGTCCCATGCGTGCGCAATGGGATTCTGAACTGGGTTTTGAATTATCGGATGATCAATGGCATTATTGTTGCATGCAGATGGAGCAAATTTCAGCTAGCAGTAGGCTACGTATCACACATTTCAAATTTCTTCAACGCATGTACTACACTCCCGCTAGGATGCACAAATATAAACTTAAGGACTCAAGCTGTTGCGATAGATGTGGAAGCCCGGACGCAGATTTTATGCATCTGGCTTGGGTCTGCCCAGGCGTGCATGATTACTGGGGACAAGCTTTAGACGCTCTTGAGCAGATGACAACACTAACTATAATGAAAACCCCTCTCCTTGCTCTACTGGGTTACACCAAACACATCCCTAAAGCGCAACGTAAATACGTCTCCCTGTGTCTGTTGATGGCCAAAAGAAGAGTTGCGTGTCGCTGGGGAAGCGGGAGGGCGCCTAAGTGTAAAGATTGGTTGACGGACTTAGTGTATTGTCAGGAGAAAATGTCCCATTATGCAGAATTAATTCCTCGCACATCACGTCCTAGAGATGTATGGGGCCCCCTCACGGGTTACTTGCTCACCCATCCAAGGATGAATCCAGCCAGTGATGACTCACCTTCAGTCCTCGCCCATGACCCACATGTAACATAAGGTCCATTGCTTAATTATACAGCCGTGACTCTGTTTCATACCCTTAATCTTTTGTCATTACTCTTTCACTTGTGCGGCCGCTTTGATGTTCTCCGTGAGCCATTTTTTTTTCCTGTTTATTACTGCTATGTAGTAATGGTGGCACCCGTGCTTTAGCTTAAACATCGTAGGCTAAAGTCGGGTGCCGAGATTGCTTCAAAAGTAAAGAAATAGACAATTCTTTACTTTTGAAGCAATCTCGACACCCGACTTTAGCTTAAGATGTTTAAGCTAAAGCATGGGTGCCGCCATTTCTACAGAGCAGTAATAAACAGAAACAAGCATTGGCATAGCCAATTGGTCTCGCTGTTGGGACCTTATAAGTATTTAGTTATGCTTTAAAACACAGAAGAAAGCAGCTATGTTATAGATGACTGCACTGCCTAGACATGTCACTCAGTACTAGTAAGGGTATTGCCCACCTCAGATGGCCAGCTGCCAAAAGACCATAGAATAAGTTCACATTCACAAGGGTATGAGAGGCAATATGTTATATGTTTCACTGTGTTCATACAGTAGTACAATTAATCGCCCATCAACATCAGAACAATTGCTCTGTGAGGTCCACCTTGACTACACGCTACCCCAAAAATTACACCCTTGATGCACCATTGCGCTACATTGGCTGTCACATTTTGCCCATGCTTGAGCGAAACACATTGCCTGTGGTTGTATCGAATTCTATGCATATCAAGATTAAAGAACAACTAAGAATACAAGCTCCTGCGTGGACTCTTTAATTAATTGTACTACTGTATGACCACAGTGAAACGTATAACGTATTGCCTCTCATACCCTTGAGAATGTGTATTTAGTTATGCAACTGTTGCATGGCTAAACACTTATAAGGTCCCAAAAGCAAGACCTATTGGCTATGCCAATGCTTGTTCTTAAAGGAAAGTGGAATTCATTTAAAAAAAGAAAAATGAAACTTTTCAGTTTCATTATTTAAGGACAGGCAGTGGTCCCTTGGACCACTGACTGCTCTTAAAAAATATTTTCGCAAACGCTCACAGAGGGAAAGGGGTCCCTTGGGGTTTGCGAGTGGTTTACCGGCTGCAAATACGGTTGTAAAACAATAGTACATGGCATTGAGACTCGCTATTAGGATGCCCCTTCCTAATAGCGAAAGTAGCAAACACTAATTTGTGAGTCAGTGACTCGCAAAATAGCATTTGTACATGCCAGGACCCTTTCCCGATCTCCCGTTTACGAACACAAAAAACGGTAGTACACCTGCCCCTAAACGAATGCTCCAGGAAGGTTTGTAAATAGCACTGTGCCCTTAATGTATCATAGGTTCAGACACCCAAACTGCAGGCAGTAAACTCATAAATCAATTAAAATGTTGCTGTGCCAGGAAATGCGGCTCATGTTGTATCTGTACACATCCTCAAAATGGCATGTCCTTGACGGGCAGCCCATCCAAGCATTTGCCAAGCAGGAAAAATAAATGAAGGAAAGCCAATGGCTGAAGAGGGCTGACCAAAGCTCACTTTCTATTCTATTCTATATTTCTTTTTGATGTAAGCATGACAAGAGCTCCAGCAGAAGACAGCTAGAGATGTTTGTAGCTAAACCCACCCAAGATGGATGATTGGAACAGCGCATGCCATGGCTGCATGGCAGACCCGCATAGTTTACGTAATAACTGAATAGAAACCCTAAAAGACAAGGTCATTCTTCGAAAATTACCAAACTGATGTTCCCCAAGTACTGTTTTTGCCAAGTGAGTGAGGGACATTTCTGAAGTTCTTACCTCTGGTATTGCCATGGTTATCTTTGTTGAACTGGACAGAAGAGACCCTGGCTTGAATGGCATCGGAGGGGAGCCCTAGATAGGAGCAGCCGTCAGATGCCTTGTCCACAGCACTGGGCTTGAGCAAGATTGTCCTCAATACCCAAGTAAGGCAACAGGACCCCCAAGGGGAAAGGCAGTGCTCTCGCTGCCTGTAAATGAGACGGGGGAACTGGGGGCATAGCAGGCTGAATGAACATCCACAAATTATTGATGAATGCTCATGACTGCCTTCCTCTGACTGATGTCCTTAGTATTTTATTGTCCCTGGCCCAGCATTGCTATTTTCTCATCTCATTCGGCATGTTTGCCTGGTCTATATTTGTCTAACTTTGCCACCGTGTCTGCGTCTTCTTGTCCTGGGGTGGTGTGACCCTGTCTGAGAGTTTAACTCTTCACATCCTGTGTCAATGTGTTCCTGCCCAAACTTAAATGACTACATATGGAAGTTCTTTGCTCTATGTACGTGTCGCTATCTCCCAAGAGACGGTGTCCCTGTTTGTGTCACTCTCCCACTTTATATTTTCCATTCTTGCTTTTCTTTCTCTCTCTCTTTTTTGCTCTATTTTCCTTGCTCTATGGTTGTGTCTGTATTACACGGATACTCCAATAGTCAGAATAGTTATCTTCCTGTCCCAGAGTTTTAGTCTTCTTTTCCAGTGTTTTTGTTCAACTATCCCTGAATTTATAAGTGCTTGTCCAGATTCTGAGACTTCCTCTCCCAGCACCTGCATATTTTCCTGTCATAGTGTCCCACTCCCCCCAATGTTTGTGTTTCTGTGCCTTTGTTTTCCTCCATATTTTGCAGTGTCTGTCTGTCCTAAGGTTTGTGTATCTGTTGCTCCATGTTTCTGCTTCCCTCTTTTTGTGTGTACCTGAACGAGTGTCAGATTTTTATAAATCAGTGTTAATCCATGCCTCTCCGTCTCTCTGCCACTTGGCTCTCTGTCCCATTGTCTGTACCTCTCTATCACATGTCTGTCTCTTCTTCCCGAATGTCTTTGTCTGCAGGTCCCAGTGTCCATGCCTCCCTTGCTATGTATGCATGTACCTCTGTTTCATATTCCGTTTGCCGTTTCTCTTTATTCCATGTCTGTATCGACGGCTGGGTGTACAACGATCATTGTGTCAGTGTGGTGTAGCGGGTAGTATTAAGTATGCAATCTGAGGTTGGTTGGTATTGGATCAGAGATGGATGCATGTTGACTGGGGTACCATGTCCTGTGACTAGGAGAATGGTTGCAAATGTTTTAGGGTGTGTGACCTCAAATAGTCATGGGGGCAGTCTTCGTCATAGCAGATAGTCAAGGGCTAGCCTGTTTTCATTGGTCTAGGGTCTGCTGTGACTTTAGGAAGCATGCATATTGAGAAAGTATGGTGCGGGATACAATGTGGGTTTGGAGTGAGGCAAATAATGTGGTTTGAGAGGGAGATTAGGAATGGGGTGGGAATGGTGGAAGTGGTATGGGAGAAAATAAAATGATGGATCAGTGGCTGTGAGTTTCGGTGGGGACTATAACTTAGGGTGTATATTTGTGTGCCTGGGTGTGTCTAGGATAATTCCTTAGGGAAGTAGATGGGATTGCTGGAAAATAGGACTGTAATAGGAGAGTGGTTAGTGGGAGTAGTTGCAATTAGAAAGCAGTGTGAGTAGTTTGATGGTGGAGTTGCAAATTAATGTATGCACGCTGAGAGGGGCAAGATAAGTATATGGAATGTATGAGGTGATACAAATTCACTAAAGATAGATGGAGATAGCTTACAAAATAAAAATACTTAGGCATTTGGTTCAACCAAAACCTTGGAAAATCTTTTGCTCAACAACAAGAACCCTCTTGCTAAAATAAGGCTATAGTCAACCAGATGGTGGGGGGGGGGGGCATATTGAAATCATCAAAATGATGATTCCGGAGGAGCCTAGCGCGCATCCAAGATGGTCGCGTGAGCACAGGGCTCCCCGGACCCTTGCTGCTCCTCGGAATTTATCCTGAGAATATCCTGATGTGGTTTATGGAATCTGGCAGATGAAGACCGGCTGAGCACATATCTCTTTTCAGAACCCGAATCGGACCTGGGAATCCTGAGTTGTCGTTGTTCGAACTTTTGGGACCCACCCGACGGAGGTGCCCGGGGCGAAGGTGACCCATGGAGCCGTGTCGTAATTGAACAACAGCGGCTGCAGTGCGGTGCCAGTGGCCGCTCTACCACTTTCGGTTTCACTTTCGGACTTCAGGGGGCCGGCCTGCGCACGCATTTGATGTGGCGGGGTGTTTCCTTGGCCTCTGCGCGAGGCCTTGTCTCCACCTGCCACTAGTGTGCCCATCGCCTTGGGTCCCCCCGCGCCGCTATATTGTGGTCCCTGGTGAGGCGCTGGTCTGCGGTGCCGGTGCCCCTACGACTCTTGATCGGCGGTCCCCTTCGGTGTCCGTGACCACATGGGGGGCAAGGGGGGCCCGAGGGGCGTAAGACTAAGGCCTCCCTCCGCGGGGGACCGGTCCAGGCCAACAACATGGACCGCTACACTCAGGGCAGAGGGTCCCCTGGAGCGACCGGCCCCCCCCCCGGATGCCGCCGGTGGTGGCACGACCGTCTCTCCGGAGCTTTCCCTGCAGGACATCATGGGCGCCATCGATGGCATCAGGGAAACCATCGCCACGCAATACGAGGCCCTGGCCCGTAAAATCGACACGGTGGCAATCGATGTCACCTTAATTCGGGCAGATCTCTCCAAAACTAACGAGAGGGTTCAGGCTCTCGATGTGCGGACCTCCACCCTTGGTGCGGATGTGTCGGACCTGCAGGCCGCGCTTGGTGACATTAAGGCGGTCAACGATCAGATGGCCCGGCGGCTGGAGGACTTCGAGGGACGGGCCCGACCCAACAACATCCGTGTCATAGGCGTACCGGAGTCCTCCGACAACCGCCCGGTTGACCTCCTGGTCGAGGAACTCATCCTCCAACAATTGGCCCCTGCAGGCCTAAGTAAGTTCTTTGCCGTGGAGCGGGCCCATCGAGTTCCGGGCGGTCGGCCACGGCCGGGGGCCCCCCCGAGGCCTATCGTGGCCAAACTGTTCCACTATAGAGACCGAGTTGCGATTCTGCAGGCCTCACGGGTCCACGGCCCGGTTCGTCATGAGAACTCATCCATTAACTTTTATCCGGACTTTACCCAACTTGTCCAGAAACAGCGGATGGGATTCCAGGGGGTGAAGCGTCGTCTCCGTGAACTGGGCCTAAAGTACTCTATGCTCTACCCTGCAAAACTCCGAGTGGAACATGAGGATCGGACTGCCTTTTTTGACTCTCCTGTGGCCGTGAGTGACTGGCTGGACTCGCTGCCGGACAGAGGTGGCCGTCCCGGGCCCTCTGCAGGCGCCGAAGGTGACGGGTCCCCTTTGGAGTGACTTTTGGTCCTTGATTTTGCCATTTTGCATTGTTCAGCTGGGTTTTACTTCTTTTGTTCATTTTGTCTCACTAGGACCTGTGTGGGGGGCGGGCGGGGACGGGTCCCTTTCCTCCTCCGGGGTCTTTTCGTAGAATGGGGTTAGTAGGGCGACAGGCACACTGCAAGTTGGGGGGGTTTTCTGGCCCGCAGGGGTGCAGGGTGGGGGGAGTTGGATTTGGGGGGGGGTTGGGGGGAGGGAGGGGTTGTTTTGTTGTGTGTTTTTTGTTCGCAGGGCGAGGTATTGATTTTTGTCCAGATTCGGGAACTGTGCTACTGACTGGGGGGCCTTTGATCTATGGGAGGGGATGGGGGGGGACGGGTTGAGACTGATGTCATGGAACGTCAATGGGTTGGGGGATCGTATCAAACGGGGTGTAGTACTGCAGTATTTGCGTCGTCTGACTCCTGATGTGGTGTTTATCCAGGAGACGCATCTGGTTGGCAATGTTTGTCATGCAATGAACAGGGGGGGATACCGCCTCGTGGCCCATTCTGGTTTCACAACTGGTTCCAGGGGGGCGGGCATTCTCCTGCGATCCTCACTTCCGTTGGATATCACTAGGGTAGTCTCGGATGACAGAGGGTGCTATGTGTGTCTGACTGGGAGGTGGGAGGGGCAGCCCCTTTCCCTGGTCTCAGTTTACGTCCCCCCGGGCCTCCAGAACTCCACCTTCGCGGACTTGGGTCGAATGCTGCTTGAACTTCCGGATGGTCTTTTGCTTATGGGCGGGGACTTTAATTCGGTGGTCTCGGGTGACCTGGATCGTCACCCACCCAGGGCCCTCCCCGCTGCTCAGGCATGGCTTGGTGGACTGCTGGAGACCTTCGGCCTGGTGGATAGTTGGAGATTAATGCATCCGACCCAATGTCAGTACACCTTTCACTCTGGGGCGCATGGGAGTCTTTCTAGGTTAGACTATTTCCTTATGCCCGCGGCACAGACTGGTCGGATTCGAGAGGTTAGGCACCTGGCGCGGGGTATTTCCGATCATTCCCCGCTGTGGCTGCTCTTTGACACCGAGTCGCGGTCTGCAGGGCGGATCGCTCCCATTAACCCGTGGTACCTGCGAGACCCTACGACTCGCGACAGCCTGGTTAAGGCTATGGACCAATACTTCCTTGAAAACGAGGGGTCGGTGTCGTCCGCAATGTCCCTGTGGGAAGCCTTTAAAACCGTAATCCGCGGACACGCCCTCTCCCAGATAGTGGTGGCTAAGAAGCTCAAGAGTGAGGCAGTGGTGAAGCTGGAGACTGACATCTCGGGGCTGGAGTCGGCCTTGGAGACGGGTGTCACTCCGGACGGGCTCCATGCCCTCAGCCTGAAACAGTTTGAATACAGGTCTCTTGTCACTGACGCTGCCAAAACGATGTATAGGGAGCAGCAGGGTCGATTGTATGATGCCAGGGACAAGGCGGGAAAGTTGATTGCGTGGCTGGATAAGAAGGAGAGAGTGAATCGTGTGGTCCCGGAGCTGCGTGTCTCGGATGGAGTGTGTGTGACTGAGCCTGGTGAGATTGTGGAATGTTTCGCTGACCACCTCCGGGCCGTGTACTCCCCGGTGACTGATAGGGATGAAGAAGACTCTTGCCTTCTGCTGAGGGATATTGCTTTGCCCGGCCTGTCCGTCGAAGACCGTGAGCAGCTGGACGCCCCCTTGTCTGTAGATGAAATTGCAACTGCGATTCGGTCCCTTCGTTCGGGCAAGGCGATGGGTCCCAACGGGCTGCCTATTGAATTATATAAGTTGCGCCCGGATAAACTCGCGCCCTTCCTCCGTCGTATGTTTCAGGAGTCCCTTGAGGCAGGCTCCCTTCCTGACGACCAGCGTCTGGCTACGATAGTCGTGATCCCCAAGGACGGTAAGCCACGAGACCGCTGTGCCTCCTACAGGCCTATTTCACTGCTAAATGCAGAGCCTAAAATCCTGGCTAAAGTCCTTGCCAATCGTTTGTTGAGCGTCATCTGCGATTTGATTCATCCTGATCAATGCGGCTTCATCCCTCACCGTAACACCGCTCTTAACTTGCGGCGTCTTCACGGCGCCCTCGCCAGGGCGGAGTACCTCTCCGAACCAGCCGTGCTGGTTTCTTTAGACGCCACGATGGCCTTTGACACCATCGAGTGGCCATTCCTCTGGGCTGTCTTGGCCAAATTCGGCTTTGGGGAGGGATTTCTTGGCTGGGTGAAGCTTCTTTACACGGGACCCATGGCTCAGGTGGTGGTTAATGGGCGGGTCTCTCGGCCCTTCGCTCTCGGTAGGGGTACGAGGCAGGGGTGCCCGTTGTCCCCTCTGCTCTTTGCTCTTGCCTTGGAGCCGCTCGCTGCTTGGCTCCGCTGGGAGCCCTCGATCAGAGGGATCCGGTGGGCCCCGGGCTTCGAGGATCGGGTCTCGTTGTATGCGGACGATATTCTTCTGTATCTCACCTCGCCGCGGCAGTCGCTTGATGTTCTCTTTGATGTTCTGACTTCCTTTGGGAGAAATTCGGGTCTAACAATCAACTGGTCTAAATCCTGTGTCTATCCTATCTCCGGTGACCCTCCTCTCTTGCCGCCTCGGCTTCCGATCCAATTATCTCTGTCCGGCTTTAAATACTTGGGAATATACGTCTCGATGGACCCGGTGGCTCGCTATGAGCAGAATCTCCTGCTTCCACTTCGGCGTTTGAGGGAGGACACGGCTTTGAGGGAGGTGTAGGCTGCCCTTGTCCCCGCTGGGTCGGGCAGCACTGTTTAAAATGATGTCCCTTCCCAGATTCCTCTATGCACTTCAGAACTCCTTCGATGTCATTCCTGTGTCCTACTTTCGGGAGGTGGAGAGCCTGCAGAGGAGACTGGTGTGGGACGGGCGGGCGCGTATCGCTCTGGCAAAGCTTACTCTCCCCTGGTACGACGGGGGCATCGCGCTTCCCGACATTCGCAGGTATTATTGGGCCTCACAGCTATCGGCCATTAACCATGCCACGTATGCGCCTGGCTTGAATCCGGCGTATGAGATGGATAAATTCCTGCTTCCCGGCGGGAACTATAACAGGGCACTTTACTCCAGCTCGGCTGGACGGACCCTCACGGGCCCTACTAAGATTGCGGTACGGATCTGGAAGGCGGCCAATGTAGCCATGGGCTGGAGTGAGCGATTAACATGTGCTACTCCTCTGTTTGCCTCCGACCGCCTGGGAAGCCTCTGGACAACGAAGGGGTTTGAACGTTGGGACACGATTGGTATTAGTAGAGTGGGAGACTTATGGATTAAGGGTGCGGTTAAAACATTCGCGGCACTCCAGAGCGAATACGAACTTACGGAAAGGGAGTTCTTCCGCTACGCCCAGATTCGGCATGCCCTGCTCTCTGTTTTTGGGGAGGGGACCAAGATCCCGGCTTCTTCGCCCCTCGAGGACCGCATACTCGATGGTCATGTCCCCGACAGTACTATCTCTTTAATTTATAAAAAACTTATCAATAGTCGGGCTGACCTCTTGGTGCGCCTCCGGGAGGCGTGGACGGGGGATGGGGTGGAACTGGACGACGAGGACTGGCAGTCCGCACTGTCGTCCCCCAAGGAAGTGGCCATTCCAGCCCGTCTACGCCTGGTTCAGCTTAAGATTCTCCACCGGGTGTATGTGACGGGTCCCCGTTTGGTCTCGATGGGATTTTCTGAAGACGGGCTCTGTAAGCGGGGATGTGGACTCAGTGCCACCTTTCTCCATATCCTTTGGGAGTGTCGCGAGGTGGCGGAATACTGGCGCCGGGTTCATGTGGTCATGGGACAAGTCACCGGGGTTGCGCTGCTGCCGGAGGTGCGTCGCTGTGTCCTGAATGTGTGGGAGCCCAATGATTATAACGCGGCTCAGACTCGGTGGGCGGCCCTGGGGAACATGATTGCCAAGAGAGATATAGCGCAGCTTTGGGGTTCCCAGCGGCCTCCCACCGTGTCCGTATGGAAGGAGAACATGGACTGGTGCATGTTCAGGGAGAAGACTGTGTATGTGGCTCGTGGTAAACCGGGGGCATGGAGTAGAATCTGGGGGCAATGGAACGCGTATCGTGGGGGTATCTGTATTCCCCCCCTAGTGGACACCGATATTGCTTTGTCCCCCTGACCCTTGATGGTTCCTTGCGACTTTGGAATAACCGAATATAGACGTTCCTCTCCCGTGACCCCCCCCCGACCTATCAGTACTCCTTCCTCTTGATAGCTATTTGAAGGTCTGAAGTAGAATCCCCCGGATGTAGCCTGACCCACATTTTTTGCCCTTATGCCTCGCCTTTTGTTTTTATTTGTTATTTATGTTAAACCTATGTATCCTGCTTCCCTAGGACTATCCGGAGCCATGTACGGGGCTGGACCCCGGGAGTCGACTACTGCCTTAACATCTGTATGATCCTTTCTGAATCTAGCGGCCGGCCCTGGTGGTTGTAGGCCCGTGTTTGTAATTGATTTATTGTTCAATAAAATTTTCAAAAAAAAAAAATGATGATTCCTCAACTCATTAACTTCCTAATTGGCATGTCGCTACTCCACCAATCAGGGATTTTTTTCACTATGATAGACCTCTTACTTAATGAATTTCTATGGCAATCCCCCCAAAAAAAACTCTCCCTAAAAAGCTATGACTTAAAAAAACACCTGTGGGGCCTAAACCTCCCAGACTACCCTATAGTCCAAATGGCATACCTAGAGAGACAAGGCCTCTCCTGGTTCTTCTTGTCTGATACGGTGCCCCAGTCTGGGTAACCATTGAGAACAGCCTCGTCCTACCTCTCTCCCTCATCTCTTTTACCTCTAAGAGGATAGTGATGGAACACTTCTCAATCATTCTTTCAGGCACAGCACAGGCCCTTCGAAAAACTGAAAATAAGCTAACCTATTAAATGAGATACTCTACCGTAGCCTCGCTATGGCATAACAATAACTTAAAATCAGAAGGCAGGACTGTGTTCCTGGGGAAATGGACACAAAGGGGCATTCACTGTTTACACACAGGGCAGAATTACGAGTTTTTATTTATAAAAATCTGATGTTAAATACCTCAAGGCTGATTAAACAGGAGACAAGTATACAGTATCTACTGTACTATGCTGATTTTGGTGCGATAAACACCAAAATCTGCATTTTATCCCTCATAAACTCATAATACGTGGTATTGTTATTTATCAGGTGCGCTAAATATCACCTACGCTCGAAATCAGGGCCTAAGTATTGGAGTTGAGCATCTTGGAACAAATACCATTCTCCCACCTCAAATTCTAATTTAAACTATTAGAGATATACTTTTATCGCTTTCTAGGGATCAAAGCCGATATTACCAAGCATAGACCCCTAAAAGCACCAGATCTCCCAGACCCATTAAGGAATTTATCTAGAGGAGGACATATTGAATCCAAACTTTATTTCATTCTGACACTGAAATCTACCTCCCTCACAAAATCAGTTCAAAGTAAATGGGAAACTATTCTGGGCAATACAAACGTCACACATGGCAAGACTCTAAACTGCTCCTCTACTTGGTCTAACCTGACAGCTAATAGGATTTCACCCTAGCATAACGCAGACTATGGACTGCATACCTGGGCCACTGGACCCCCTCCAAATTCTTCAAACTTGATCTCTGAGACTCAGACAATTGCTGGAGTTGCAGAAAGGAGACAAGAAATCTACAATCCATGCTCCTTGAATGCACATCTTCTAATACATTCTGATCTGAGCTTGGTGTATCCATTTTCCAGATCCTCCTTACAAGCTCGACTCCAAACCGCACCTTTATAGCACTGGGGTCTTCCCCTGGAAAATAACCCACCGTCTGGACAGCGAGGAACATATTCTATGGGGCATACTAGTTTCAAGGTATTAAAACCATTTGGTCGGAATTAAAAAAAATCTCCAAAGGCCAAAAGTACAAAGCTTTTTTCCGGTTGCAAATTTCCCGATTCACAGAATTGGGCTGTTTCCAACTGGAAAAATGCTTTTTCAAATGTACAAAATGTGATATGCTAAATTAGCATCAAAAAGCCTTTTCATTTGCAATTTGGTATTTGGAAGGGTCGTGTTTAGGGCGTTCCTTTCAAATACTGAATTGGTATGGTATATATTGCTGTTCAGAAAAGGGAAGAAGTTCCCAAGGGACTCCTTCCCCTTTCATATAAATAAAAATATTTTTTAAGAGCAGGCAGTAGTCCCACAGACCACTGCCTAAAGTAAAAAAATGAAACTTCAAGGTTAAATGTTTTTCTTTTAAACGCATCCTTTAAGAAAAACCGGATGTATTTTTTTTTTAAAAAAAGATTGCTTTATTAGAATACAATCACAGACATTGTCGTCTGCTGACCTCAGCAGGCCACTTTTCCTGTGATGACTATGACTCCTAATGGGTCGCAAACTATGATCTTCCTCATTAACATTCATGAGGTAGGTCGATTTGTGATGCACAATGAATCCCTAAATGAAATTTAATGAGTTTCTACATTTCGAATACCGATTTCCCAATATCTGAAACTATGACTATACAACAAAAACTTCGTTGTACCCTATCCTAATCACCATACTCCAATATGTGATCAATCCTTGTTTCTCTTCCTCTGTATTGCCTTTATATAGATTGTTTTATTTTAGAAAATCTCAATAAAAATGACTTGAAATTAGGAAAAAGATAGTTGGGGATACAGTAAAGTTCCGAGAAGCAGCAGAAAAGGGCATAGTGGTAGAATTAAATTGAAATGGAGGGGTTGTTGTTCATAAACATGCAGCAGTGTAGAGTGGTGGGAGAGGGTTTAAAGGAGTGTTGTATTAGCACGAAAAGGTAGGCTATGGTGTGAGGGATGAGTTGGGTAGGAAGAATGTTTAATTCCGCCAGTAGAATTGGAGAAATTTAGTAATTCCGCTTTACCTTTGTAACACAGAATTTCTAATAAATTCTGATGCTCTGCTGGTGGAATGAATCATTCAGCAATAAATAAAAGGCAGGAAAGAGATTGTTAATGCTCCACTTGGATGTTTTAAATGTGGGAGAGAGACAAACAGCTGGCGTGCACTCAAGTTTAAATAATAATACCAAATGGATGACGTTTTCCAAAAACTTATATTGAGCTTGGTAGTGCAGTCCCTGTCTAGAGCATTTCGCTCTAGTCTCTTACGCCACTTGGATGTTTGACATTCTTTGTCTAAATCTAGCAATACTTTCAAACTTTAATGATTTGCTGAGATTGCTTGTAAGAAAACAAGTGCAGTTTGGCATATTATTTGTAAAGAGTGAGTGTTAGACCTGGCACCAGTGGGATGGGTCTCCCTTCAACTTTTTGCCTTTACCTCCTGTGTTTTGCTGTGTGTTGGACTCCATTTTTGCTGGTGTAGATGCTTTGGGCACTTGGCCACTGCTGTTCAGTGCCAAAGTGCAAATGCTCCCTCTTTAAATTATTGTTAAGGATTAGTGATTCCATGATTGGCTTATTTGATTTACTTAGGTATTAGTGCTACAGGGGTGTTAATTTCTAGGAAAATTGGTGCCTGTCAATTTAGCGATAGTATTTACTGATCTAATCGTCTTGCGGTGCTAAAGGTGAGGGAAAACACCCTAGAACCCCCAAACCGTTGGACCCTGGGCCTGTCAAATAATATACAACAAATCCTATGCACACGCTCAAATATTCAAATGAGGGTTCATCGTAAGGTTCAAGCACAAAACGAAATCCAGTATTGTCTCTTATGTTCTTTTCTTTGTCTTTTATTCAACAATACCCAGCCAACATGTGTTTCGCCGCATGGGGATTACCTCTCGACTTCTCCAGAGCTGTCCAGTTCTGTATGTTCTACCTTCAAATGCCTTACTGTCGGTTGTAATTCTGTCCCGGCCGGACTTGTAATTCTCCTAATTGGATTGAATCACCATTGTGCTCTCCAGTGGATTCTTTAAGGACCTAATTTTCGAGGTCTATAAATAAATCTTGTGCGTTCTGGCTTGCCTAAGACTCCCGAAATAAGGTGAGTCGCAAAAAGTAGGATATCTGAAGCTAGTGCGCTTCCGTCTAAACCTGGCGCCGGGTACGCGTTCTGTCCCGTGAGTCCAAGGGCTTGAAACTGAGCTTGCCTTCTATTCAGAAGTCTCAGGGCCACAAAGACTTCACCACCAGCTGGGTGCCTGCTTGTGTTTAGGACCTCTAGATACTGTTTGTCGCTGGAAGCTGGAAAATCGACGCAACATCGAAGAACCGTGTCGCATCCGCACCTGTTTTTGACGAATTGCCAAAGAAACTGTTGCAACGCCTGCTGCGGTTCAAGAAATCGCCACACAATGCATCGGGTGCAACGATCTCCGAAGTCCGAGATCACCGCACCAATCCCGACACAAGCTGTGTGGCTGCACGAAGCCACGCATCGTACCAGATCATTGCATCGCATCCAAGCGCCAAGACTGCCGCATCGTTGGGTGGCACAGAAAGAAACAGACGCATCAACTCCCCACGCAGTAAGAAAATGACGCATCACCTCCTCTCGTGTAAGGAACCAACCCAACATCTCCCCTGCGCTGCAGTAAGAAACCGCGACATCACTTCCCTTGAAGCAAGGAACCAACGCATCACCTTCCCTGCATGTAAGGAACCTACGCATTACCTTCCCTACGGCCATTTTGTTTGTTTTGCATGACGCATCCAAGGCACTTTGTGAGAAAAGTGTCACAATTACAACTTGCATTGAACTGAACTATTTCTACCATTTGAAAGCCTTATTTTTAATACTGTATTGTGTTTTTTTGTCGTTTGGTCTTGTTTTGGTTAAGATCAAGATTACTGTTTTTTCTAATCTGGTGTGGTGTCCATTTGTAGTGTTTCCCCTGTATTACTGTATGTGTTCACAAATGCTTTATACACTGCCTCTGAGATAAGCCTGTCTGCTCGTGCCAAGCTACCAAAGGGGTGAGCAGGGGTTATTTTAGGAGTGTATCCCCCTTACCCTGACTAGAAGCAAGGGTCATTATTTGGACAAATGTACCAACCTCTGCCAACTAGAGACCCCCATATCTAACAGTGAGATGTGTGACCTTGGATTAAGCTGCACCACCTCTTCAGGGTGAGTGCTGAAGCAAGACATGGCCTCCTTATTGTCCGCAGGGTAGAAACCGCATAAAGGGCAGAGTTGTACGTGTTTACACTAATAAAGCCTTGCACAGCATAATGCACATTTTACTCCAAGGAGCAATAAAGGCCACTGCTATCTGAACACTTAGGATAAACCCTATTTGCCCATCTCTTTAAAGAGGCCAACGCAAACTCTAAAACACCTCCAGGATCCCCTCAAATACAATAGTAACTAATTGATATTATGCAGGCAATGACCATAAGAGAAAAAAGTACAATTGATGGACAGAATTCAGAACAATGTCATACATTCACCCCAGTACAGAGGTCTGGGCCTAAATCCATCGTTTTTTTGCTCACCGTGCCATTCCAGTTTGAGCCCAGCCATATGCAAATCAGTCTTGACCCTGCACCCAAAAGGAAAAGTCCAGCCCGAACTGCCAGGCCAGGTCCACCCTGGACTGGAAAAAAAGCATACTAGGCCCGGTTTTAGGGTTTCACCCCTCATCAGCCAGGAGAGCTTGACTCCAATGGCATAAACAGCAATTGATCTTGTTGGTAGCAAACCCTTGGGAATTGGGGTGTGTCCCCTGGGCACTGGTTTTTCAATGTTTGTTCCTTTATTCAAATTTTCAATAAAGTTGCGTGAGTGTTTGGTTTTTTAAACATTTGTTTATTTGATCACGAAATTACATCTTCATTTCTGTGATGCATTAATGTAACAAGTTCCACGGTCTAACAAATCCCGATGCATTTCGGCTTTGTAGCCTTCGTCTGGGGAATGTTTAAGAGTAAAGAAACAATGTGTATACTAAGCATGATAACGCCTATGTTACAGGGTGATGTCGATAACATGAGCGACTTATATCGTTTTTCGAATGTCTGGTTAGTAGTTAGCAATATCTGTGCGTGTGTATCGTAAAAGAGTCGTAACGTTTTCTAATGTGCTTGTCGGTTCATTATTCGGATGAAAACGTGCATCCTTCGTGGTTGATTATAGTAATATGAAACCCTGTTTTATCGTGATTTAATCTGAGTGAAAAGAAAGCTTAAAGAAAAAGAAAGAGGAATCTCGTACCCCATTGTTGCTTGTGGTGGTGTGAACGGTCGGTTAGTGTGGTTTAACTGACTCGTGTTTTAAAGTTATTTATACTCTGTGGATTTGGCATGCTAGTGAAAATAATCAAAATCCCTTAACGTGCCGAGGTGTATCTAAACTATAAAAGCAGGCTGAAAAGCAGTCCTGAATCGTGTTGTTACTTACTATGTTTGTGGACGGTGATTGAAGATTCCTGGCGCGTTCGGTGTACAAACGGGCTCAATGCTTCCTGGAGCGTGAAGACGTCGTGACGGACATGCCGTGTTAAACGTGCGAGTGTGTGTAGAGATAGAAATGGGACTGGGTTATAGATCATGAACAGTGTAAACAGACTGTGTTAGTTTAAACATATACCATGGTTACTTAAACGTGCCATAAATAACAGATAAACGTGTTGTTTGAAAAAGGCAAATCGATCAGAGATAACAGGTGAATTCCATTCGGTCATTCATTCCGTGTGGTTTCATTGAGTTCAGTGTGCGTATCCAATAGTTTTCTCATTGTAATAAAGCTTTGTGATTGTCTTTACCTTCAGACTTGGTGACAATTTCCAGGACATTGAATTTGAGCTGACTGACATTGTGACCAGCCTCGCAGAAATGATTTGCCACTGTGGATTTTGCGTTCTTGGTTCTTATATTGCTTTTATGTTCATTTATGCGTATTTTAATTTTTCTTTCTGTCTGTCCCACATAGATTTTTCCACATGGGCATTTCAGTGAATATATGGTGTTGGTGGTATCACATGTAGCTGTAACTTTCAGTTTGATGGTGTGTCCCTTCATGGGATGGGTAATATATGCGCCTGGTGTGATGTTGTTACAATTGTTGCAGTTCCAGCATGCTATTGTTCCTTTGTATTGAATGTGTGAATCTTGATTAGTAGGGTTTTTTATGATCTCTCCTAGGTTTTGTGCTCTGGTATATGCGAAGATGGGTTCATTTTCGAAGAGGTTGTTGAAGTCGGGTTCCAGTTTTAGTATGGACCAATGTTTTCTGATGATGTTTTTGAAGCTTTTGCTCATTGTGGAGTATTTAGACACCAAAGTCATTCGATTATGTGTGGATTTTTCTCTGGGTGTCAATGCTGTGATCCTATTGATGCTGTTGCTTCTGATTTCTGCTTGATGCAGGATATGTTCTGGGTATCCTCTCGCTCTGAAGCAGTTCAACATTTCATTTACGCGTGTTGTCCTGATATCTGGGTCTGATACTATTCTTTTGACCCTTAAAATCTGGGTGAAGGGCATGTGGTTTTTCATAGTGTTGAGGTGGAAGCTGTCATATGATAGCGTGTTGTTTTTATCGGTAGTTTTCCTGTAAAGATCTGTTTGAAAACCATCTCTGTTCTGTGTGATTTTGACGTCCAAAAAATGGATGTTGTGTTCTTGGATCTCAAAAGTAAATTGTAGCCTTTGATCTATCTGATTCAATTCTTTTAACAATTTCATGAGTGTAGTTGTAGGTCCTTTCCATAGGATGAATATATCATCTATGAAATGTACAAACATTTTCAGATGAGTTTGCCATTCTGCGTTCGTTAAGATGTGTTTTTGTTCATAGTTTCCCATGAAGATATTGGCGTACGTTGGGGCGGCACAATTTCCCATTGAAGTACCAGTCTTTTGTAAATACCAGTCAGTCTTCCATCTAAAGTAACTGTGTTGTAGAGTAAATACCAGCAATTCCATAAGAAAGATTTGGAGATCTTGGCTGTATTCGGTTTGTAAGAGAGCTTGTTCTGTGGCTTCTATGCCTAGTTGATGCGGTATGGATGTATAGAGAGATTTAATATCTACTGTGCACATTGTCATCGGTTCCTTAATGTCTTTGGTGATGTTATGAAATTTGATTAGAAAGTCTGTAGTGTCTTTGATATAAGTATGTAATTTGACAACACTTGGTTGTAGGTATTTATCCAAGAATTTCTCCACTGGTTCGTGAAGACTGTATCTTGTGGACACAATTGGTCGAAAAGGTGTTTTGGTCAGGTGTTTATGTATCTTAGGGACCATATATATGGTCGGACTTTTGGGGTTAGTTTGAACCAAATATTTCTTTATTTTTTCATTGATGGTTCCCATGTCTGTTGCTTTCTGGACGGTGTTTTTTAAGACTTCTAGAATTTGTTCAGTTGGATTGGAGTCCAACTTCATGTAGGTGTCTTCGTCTGATAGATGGGCTTCGACTTGCTCTTCGTAGTAGCTGGTGTTGAGGATTACCAATGCTCCCCCCTTGTCTGCTTTTTGACACGTAATGCTTGTTCTGTTGGATAATGATTTCAAAATCCCCCATTCTTTTTGTGTGAGGTTCTTGGGTTTTTTTCTTTTCTGAAAGTTAAATCTCTGGAGGTCTTGTTTTACTAATGATTCAAACGTGTCTAAACTTTTGTGGCTGATAGGTGCCATATAGGAGCTTTTAGTTTTCAATCCTCTTAGGGGGTCTTCCTCAGTTGCAACTGGAAGTTCTACGACATTTTCAAAATAATGTCTTAGACGTAATTTTCTCATAAACTTGAAAAAACTTATTTCTATTTCCAAGCTGTTAGTATGTGTTGTGGGAACGAAGGTGGTGCCTTTTTGTAATACTTTAGATTCAACTGTGGTCAATTGATAATCTGAGATGTTAATTACTAAGTCGTCTTTGGACCCCCCTTCCTTTGTTTGTTCTGTTTGGTAGTCATCATTCGTGTTTGGGGTAATTCTTTGGTTTGTTCTAGTTCTTTTACTCCTCCTGGGTCTTCCCCGTCGGTGGTACCTGCCTCTAAAAAAGAGACGGATACGGGTGTTTCACTTGATGTGGTTGCTGAGGTGGTCTGTTCCGTTGTTCTTTTTCGTTGGTTTGATATGTCACTTTCTGAAGACGATGTATCTGTATTGAGGTTGTACGGTTTATTTTGTCTTCGTTTGGCGTATATGTCCGCCCATGTATAGACTTCTCCTAGCTTATAATCTAAAGTATCTCTTCTATATTTTCGTATTTTTCTTTCGTTGATTTCTTGTGTGTGTTTTGATAGCTGAGTATTAATGTCTTCCAATACTTTATTCCAATCTTCAGTGGGTAAAGTTGTTTGTAGTTCACTTTTTACTGTTTCTATTTCTTTCGTGAGTTCTTCTAGTATGTTAGATAGTTCTTCTATAATTAAGAGGATCAAGTCTAGAGAGCATTTGTTCAGTATCGCGAACCAGCGGTCCTTGAATTGTTGAATGTTTTTGCATAGTGAAGGTTTTAGGGGGATTCTCAGTCCCCTAGGAATTCTTTGAGCCTTGTGATATTTAATCATGGTGCTTGCGTGTAATTTCTGGTTGATTGCCTTTTTTCGAAAGATAAAGTAGTTGACGTATATTTTGTTCCTTCGTTCTCTTTGATGTAAACTCTGTGGAATCTTCCTGTATTAGAGCGTAGATCTTGTTGGCTGCATCCTCTGTGAAGGCGAACGTATCCGCTCTGATGTCCGTTAAGTTTGATATTTGCTCATAAGCCATCGTTCTTGATGCGTGCTCCGTGCTAAGGTTCAGAGTGGGTAAATATATATAATTGTTGTAGTACGTGCACATCTGTGTTTATTGTTTAAGAAGTTTTGCGAGTATTTACGTTGTTCCATGCTCCTGGGTGTCACTTCTCTGAACAAGGAGTGCTTTTGAATAAATCTTGTTGGTAGCAAACCCTTGGGAATTAGGGTGTGTCCCCTGGGCACTGGTTTTTCAATGTTTGTTCCTTTATTCAAATTTTCAATAAAGTTGCGTGAGTGTTTGGTTTTTTAAACATTTGTTTATTTGATCACAAAATTACATCTTCATTTCTGTGTTGCATTAATGTAACAAGTTCCACGGTCTAACAAATCCCGATGCATTTCGGCTTTGTAGCCTTCGTCTGGGGAATGTCTAAGAGTAAAGAAACAATGTGTATACTAAGCATGATAACACCTATGTTACAGGGTGATGTCGATAACATGAGCGACTTATTTCATTTTTCGAATGTCTGGTTAGTAGTTAGCAATAATTGTGCGTGTGTATCGAAAAAGAGTCGTAACGTTTTCTAATGTGCTTGTCGGTTCATTATTCGGGTGAAAACGTGCATCCTTCGTGGTTGATTATAGTAATATGAAACCCTGTTTTATCGTGATTTAATCTGAGTAAAAAGAAAGCTTAAAGAAAAAGAAAGAGGAATCTCGTACCCCATTGTTGCTTGTGGTGGTGTGAACGGTCGGTTAGTGTGGGTTAACTGACTCGTGTTTTAAAGTTATTTATACTCTGTGGATTTAGCATGCTAGTGAAAATAATCAAAATCCCTTAACGTGCCGAGGTGTATCTAAACTATAAAAGCAGGCTGAAAAGCAGTCCTGAATTGTGTTGTTACTTACTATGTTCGTGGACGGTGATTGAAGGTTCCTGGCGCGTTCGGTGCACAAACGGGCTCAATGCTTCCTGGAGCGTGAAGACGTCGTGACGGACATGCCGTGTTAAACGTGCGAGTGTGTGTAGAGATAGAAATGGGACTGGGTTATAGATCATGAACAGTGTAAACAGACTGTGTTAGTTTAAACATATACCATGGTTACTTAAACGTGCCATAAATAACAGATAAACGTGTTGTTTGAAAAAGGCAAATCGATCAGAGATAACACGTGAATTCCATTCGGTCATTCATTCCGTGTGGTTTCATTGAGTTCAGTGTACGTATCCAATAGTTTTCTCGTTGTAATAAAGTTTTGTGATTGTCTTTACCTTCAGACTTGGTGACAATTTCCAGGACATTGAATTTGAGCTGACTGACATTGTGACCAGCCTCGCAGAAATGATTTGCCACTGTGGATTTTGGGTTCTTGGTTCTTATATTGCTTTTATGTTCATTTATGCGTATTTTAATTTTTCTTTCTGTCTGTCCCACGTAGATTTTTCCACATGGGCATTTCAGTGAATATATGGTGTTGGTGGTATCACATGTAGCTGTAACTTTCAGTGTGATGGTGTGTCCCTTCATGGGATGGGTAATCTTTGCGCCTGGTGTGATGTTGTTACAATTGTTGCAGTTCCAGCATGCTATTGTTCCTTTGTATTGAATGTGTGAATCTTGATTAGTAGGGTTTTTTATGATCTCTCCTAGGTTTTTTGCTCTGGTATATGCGAAGATGGGTTCATTTTCGAAGAGGTTGTTGAAGTCGGGTTCCAGTTTTAGTATGGACCATTGTTTTCTGATGATGTTTTTGAAGCTTTTGCTCATTGTGGAGTATTTAGACACCAAAGTCATTCGATTATGTGTGGATTTTTCTCTGGGTGTCAATGCTGTGATCCTATTGATGCTGTTGCTTCTGATTTCTGCTTGATGCAGGATATGTTCTGGGTATCCTCTCGCTCTGAAGCGGTTCAACATTTCATTTACGCGTGTTGTCCTGATATCTGGGTCTGATACTATTCTTTTTACCCTTAAAATCTGGGTGAAGGGCATGTGATTTTTCATAGTGTTGAGGTGGAAGCTGTCATATGATAGCGTGTTGTTTTTATCGGTAGTTTTCCTGTAAAGGTCTGTTTGAAAACCATCTCTGTTCTGTGTGATTTTGACGTCCAAAAAATGGATGTTGTGTTCTTGGATCTGAAAAGTAAATTGTAGCCTTTGATCTATCTGATTCAATTCTTTTAACAATTTCATGAGTGTAGTTGTAGGTCCTTTCCATAGGATGAATATATCATCTATGAAACGTACAAACATTTTCAGATGAGTTTGCCATTCTGCGTTCGTTAAGATGTGTTTTTGTTCATAGTTTCCCATGAAGATATTGGCGTACGTTGGGGCGGCACAATTTCCCTTGAAGTACCAGTCTTTTGTAAATACCAGTCAGTCTTCCATCTAAAGTAACTGTGTTGTAGAGTAAATACCAGCAATTCCATAAGAAAGATTTGGAGATCTTGGCTGTATTCGGTTTGTAAGAGAGCTTGTTCTGTGGCTTCTATGCCTAGTTGATGCGGTATGGATGTATAGAGAGATTTAACATCTACTGTGCACATTGTCATCGGTTCCTTAATGTCTTTGGTGATGTTATGAAATTTGATTAGAAAGTCTGTAGTGTCTTTGATATAAGTATGTAATTTGACAACACTTGGTTGTAGGTATTTATCCAAGAATTTCTCCACTGGTTCGTGAAGACTGTTTCTTGTGGACACAATTGGTCGAAAAGGTGGTTTGGTCAGGTGTTTATGTATCTTAGGGACCATATATATGGTCGGACTTTTGGGGTTAGTTTGAACCAAATATTTCTTTATTTTTTCATTGATGGTTCCCATGTCTGTTGCTTTCTGGACGGTGTTTTTTAAGACTTCTAGAATTTGTTCAGTTGGATTGGAGTCCAACTTCATGTAGGTGTCTTCGTCTGATAGATGGGCTTCGACTTGCTCTTCGTAGTAGCTGGTGTTGAGGATTACCAATGCTCCCCCCTTGTCTGCTTTTTGACACGTAATGCTTGTTCTGTTGGCTAATGATTTCAAAATCCCCCATTCTTTTTGTGTGAGGTTCTTGGGTTTTTGTCTTTTCTGAAAGTTAAATCTCTGGAGGTCTTGTTTTACTAATGATTCAAACGTGTCTAAGCTTTTGTGGCTGATAGGTGCCATATAGGAGCTTTTAGTTTTCAATCCTCTTAGGGGGTCTTCCTCAGTTGCAACTGGAAGTTCTACGACATTTTCAAAATAATGTCTTAGACGTAATTTTCTCATAAACTTGAAAAAACGTATTTCTATTTCCAAGCTGTTAGTATGTGTTGTGGGAACGAAGGTGGTGCCTTTTTGTAATACTTTAGATTCAACTGTGGTCAATTGATAATCTGAGATGTTAATTACTAAGTAGTCTTTGGACCCCCCTTCCTTTGTTTGTTCTGTTTGGTAGTCATCATTCGTGTTTGGGGTAATTCTTTGGTTTGTTCTAGTTCTTTTACTCCTCCTGGGTCTTCCCCGTCGGTGGTACCTGCCTCTAAAAAAGAGACGGATGCGGGTGTTTCACTTGATGTGGTTGCTGAGGTGGTCTGTTCCGTTGTTCTTTTTGGTTGGTTTGCTATGTCACTTTCTGAAGACGATGTATCTGTATTGAGGTTGTACGGTTTATTTTGTTTTCGTTTGGCGTATATGTCCGCCCATGTATAGACTTCTCCTAGCTTATAATCTAAAGTATCTCTTCTATATTTTCGTATTTTTCTTTCGTTGATTTCTTGTGTGTGTTTTGATAGCTGAGTATTAATGTCTTCCAATACTTTATTCCAATCTTCAGTGGGTAAAGTTGTTTGTAGTTCACTTTTTACTGTTTCTATTTCTTTCGTGAGTTCTTCTAATATGTGAGATAGTTCTTCTATAATTAAGAGGATCAAGTCTAGAGAGCATTTGTTCAGTATCGCGAACCTGCGGTCCTTGAATTGTTGAATGTTTTTGCATAGTGGAGGTTTTAGGGGGATTCTCAGTCCCCTAGGAATTCTTTGAGTCTTGTGATATTTAATCATGGTGCTTGCGTGTAATTTCTGGTTGATTGCCTTTTTCGAAAGATAAAGTAGTTGACGTATATTTTGTTCCTTCGTTCTCTTTGATGTAAACTCTGTGGAATCTTCCTGTATTAGAGCGTAGATCTTGTTGGCTGCATCCTCTGTGAAGGCGAACGTATCCGCTCTGATGTCCATTAAGTTTGATATTTGCTCATAAGCCATCGTTCTTGATGCGTGCTCCGTGCTAAGGTTCAGAGTGGGTAAATATATATAATTCTTGAAGTACGTGCACATCTGTGTTTATTGTTTAAGAAGTTTTGCGAGTATTTACGTTGTTCCGTGCTCCTGGGTGTCACTTCTCTGAACAAGGAGTGCTTTTGAATAAATCTTGTTGGTAGCAAACCCTTGGGAATTAGGGTGTGTCCCCTGGGCACTGGTTTTTCAGTGTTTGTTCCTTTATTCAAATTTTCAATAAAGTTGCGTGAGTGTTTGGTTTTTTAAACATTTGTTTATTTGATCACGAAATTACATCTTCATTTCTGTGTTGCATTAATGTAACAAGTTCCACGGTCTAACAAATCCCGATGCATTTCGGCTTTGTAGCCTTCGTCTGGGGAATGTCTAAGAGTAAAGAAACAATGTGTATACTAAGCATGATAACACCTATGTTACAGGGTGATGTCGATAACATGAGCGACTTATTTCATTTTTCGAATGTCTGGTTAGTAGTTAGCAATAATTGTGCGTGTGTATCGAAAAAGAGTCGTAACGTTTTCTAATGTGCTTGTCGGTTCATTATTCGGGTGAAAACGTGCATCCTTCGTGGTTGATTATAGTAATATGAAACCCTGTTTTATCGTGATTTAATCTGAGTAAAAAGAAAGCTTAAAGAAAAAGAAAGAGGAATCTCGTACCCCATTGTTGCTTGTGGTGGTGTGAACGGTCGGTTAGTGTGGGTTAACTGACTCGTGTTTTAAAGTTATTTATACTCTGTGGATTTAGCATGCTAGTGAAAATAATCAAAATCCCTTAACGTGCCGAGGTGTATCTAAACTATAAAAGCAGGCTGAAAAGCAGTCCTGAATCGTGTTTTTACTTACTATGTTCGTGGACGGTGAATGAAGGTTCCTGGCGCGTTCGGTGTACAAACGGGCTCAATGCTTCCTGGAGCGTGAAGACGTCGTGACGGACATGCCTTGTTAAACGTGCGAGTGTGTGTAGAGATAGAAATGGGACTGGGTTATAGATCATGAACAGTGTAAACAGACTGTGTTAGTTTAAACATATACCATGGTTACTTAAACGTGCCATAAATAACAGATAAACGTGTTGTTTGAAAAAGGCAAATCGATCAGAGATAACACGTGAATTCCATTCGGTCATTCATTCCGTGTGGTTTCATTGAGTTCAGTGTACGTATCCAATAGTTTTCTCGTTGTAATAAAGTTTTGTGATTGTCTTTACCTTCAGACTTGGTGACAATTTCCAGGACATTGAATTTGAGCTGACTGACATTGTGACCAGCCTTGCAGAAATGATTTGCCACTGTGGATTTTGCGTTCTTGGTTCTTATATTGCTTTTATGTTCATTTATGCGTATTTTAATTTTTCTTTCTGTCTGTCCCACGTAGATTTTTCCACATGGGCATTTCAGTGAATATATGGTGTTGGTGGTATCACATGTAGCTGTAACTTTCAGTGTGATGGTGTGTCCCTTCATGGGATGGGTAATATATGCGCCTGGTGTGATGTTGTTACAATTGTTGCAGTTCCAGCATGCTATTGTTCCTTTGTATTGAATGTGTGAATCTTGATTAGTAGGGTTTTTTATGATCTCTCCTAGGTTTTTTGCTCTGGTATATGCGAAGATGGGTTCATTTTCGAAGAGGTTGTTGAAGTCGGGTTCCAGTTTTAGTATGGACCAATGTATTCTGATGATGTTTTTGAAGCTTTTGCTCATTGTGGAGTATTTAGACACCAAAGTCATTCGATTATGTGTGGATTTTTCTCTGGGTGTCAATGCTGTGATCCTATTGATGCTCTTGCGTCTGATTTCTGCTTGATGCAGGATATGTTCTGGGTATCCTCTCGCTCTGAAGCGGTTCAACATTTCATTTACGCGTGTTGTCCTGAAATCTGGGTCTGACACTGTTCTTTTTACCCTTAAAATCTGGGTGAAGGGCATGTGGTTTTTCATAGTGTTGAGGTGGAAGCTGTCATATGATAGCGTGTTGTTTTTATCGGTAGTTTTCCTGTAAAGATCTGTTTGAAAATCATCTCTGTTCTGTGTGATTTTGACGTCCAAAAAATGGATGTTGTGTTCTTGGATCTGAAAAGTAAATTGTAGCCTTTGATCTATCTGATTCAATTCTTTTAACAATTTCATGAGTGTAGTTGTAGGTCCTTTCCATAGGATGAATATATCATCTATGAAACGTACAAACATTTTCAGATGAGTTTGCCATTCTGCGTTCGTTAAGATGTGTTTTTGTTCATAGTTTCCCATGAAGATATTGGCGTACGTTGGGGCGGCACAATTTCCCTTGAAGTACCAGTCTTTTGTAAATACCAGTCAGTCTTCCATCTAAAGTAACTGTGTTGTAGAGTAAATACCAGCAATTCCATAAGAAAGATTTGGAGATCTTGGCTGTATTCGGTTTGTAAGAGAGCTTGTTCTGTGGCTTCTATGCCTAGTTGATGCGGTATGGATGTATAGAGAGATTTAATATCTACTGTGCACATTGTCATCGGTTCCTTAATGTCTTTGGTGATGTTATGAAATTTGATTAGAAAGTCTGTAGTGTCTTTGATATAAGTATGTAATTTGACAACACTTGGTTGTAGGTATTTATCCAAGAATTTCTCCACTGGTTCGTGAAGACTGTATCTTGTGGACACAATTGGTCGAAAAGGTGTTTTGGTCAGGTGTTTATGTATCTTAGGGACCATATATATGGTCGGACTTTTGGGGTTAGTTTGAACCAAATATTTCTTTATTTTTTCATTGATGGTTCCCATGTCTGTTGCTTTCTGGACGGTGTTTTTTAAGACTTCTAGAATTTGTTCAGTTGGATTGGAGTCCAACTTCATGTAGGTGTCTTCGTCTGATAGATGGGCTTCGACTTGCTCTTCGTAGTAGCTGGTGTTGAGGATTACCAATGCTCCCCCCTTGTCTGCTTTTTGACACGTAATGCTTGTTCTGTTGGATAATGATTTCAAAATCCCCCATTCTTTTTGTGTGAGGTTCTTGGGTTTTTTTCTTTTCTGAAAGTTAAATCTCTGGAGGTCTTGTTTTACTAATGATTCAAACGTGTCTAAACTTTTGTGGCTGATAGGTGCCATATAGGAGCTTTTAGTTTTCAATCCTCTTAGGGGGTCTTCCTCAGTTGCAACTGGAAGTTCTACGACATTTTCAAAATAATGTCTTAGACGTAATTTTCTCATAAACTTGAAAAAACTTATTTCTATTTCCAAGCTGTTAGTATGTGTTGTGGGAACGAAGGTGGTGCCTTTTTGTAATACTTTAGATTCAACTGTGGTCAATTGATAATCTGAGATGTTAATTACTAAGTAGTCTTTGGACCCCCCTTCCTTTGTTTGTTCTGTTTGGTAGTCATCATTCGTGTTTGGGGTAATTCTTTGGTTTGTTCTAGTTCTTTTACTCCTCCTGGGTCTTCCCCGTCGGTGGAACCTGCCTCTAAAAAAGAGACGGATGCGGGTGTTTCACTTGATGTGGTTGCTGAGGTGGTCTGTTCCGTTGTTCTTTTTGGTTGGTTTGCTATGTCACTTTCTGAAGACGATGTATCTGTATTGAGGTTGTACGGTTTATTTTGTTTTCGTTTGGCGTATATGTCCGCCCATGTATAGACTTCTCCTAGCTTATAATCTAAAGTATCTCTTCTATATTTTCGTATTTTTCTTTCGTTGATTTCTTGTGTGTGTTTTGATAGCTGAGTATTAATGTCTTCCAATACTTTATTCCAATCTTCAGTGGGTAAAGTTGTTTGTAGTTCACTTTTTACTGTTTCTATTTCTTTCGTGAGTTCTTCTAATATGTGAGATAGTTCTTCTATAATTAAGAGGATCAAGTCTAGAGAGCATTTGTTCAGTATCGCGAACCTGCGGTCCTTGAATTGTTGAATGTTTTTGCATAGTGGAGGTTTTAGGGGGATTCTCAGTACCCTAGGAATTCTTTGAGCCTTGTGATATTTAATCATGGTGCTTGCGTGTAATTTCTGGTTGATTGCCTTTTTCGAAAGATAAAGTAGTTGACGTATATTTTGTTCCTTCGTTCTCTTTGATGTAAACTCTGTGGAATCTTCCTGTATTAGAGCGTAGATCTTGTTGGCTGCATCCTCTGTGAAGGCGAACGTATCCGCTCTGATGTCCATTAAGTTTGATATTTGCTCATAAGCCATCGTTCTTGATGCGTGCTCCGTGCTAAGGTTCAGAGTGGGTAAATATATATAATTCTTGAAGTACGTGCACATCTGTGTTTATTGTTTAAGAAGTTTTGCGAGTATTTACGTTGTTCCGTGCTCCTGGGTGTCACTTCTCTGAACAAGGAGTGCTTTTGAATAAATCTTGTTGGTAGCAAACCCTTGGGAATTAGGGTGTGTCCCCTGGGCACTGGTTTTTCAATGTTTGTTCCTTTATTCAAATTTTCAATAAAGTTGCGTGAGTGTTTGGTTTTTTAAACATTTGTTTATTTGATCACGAAATTACATCTTCATTTCTGTGTTGCATTAATGTAACAAGTTCCACGGTCTAACAAATCCCGATGCATTTCGGCTTTGTAGCCTTCGTCTGGGGAATGTCTAAGAGTAAAGAAACAATGTGTATACTAAGCATGATAACACCTATGTTACAGGGTGATGTCGATAACATGAGCGACTTATTTCATTTTTCGAATGTCTGGTTAGTAGTTAGCAATAATTGTGCGTGTGTATCGAAAAAGAGTCGTAACGTTTTCTAATGTGCTTGTCGGTTCATTATTCGGGTGAAAACGTGCATCCTTCGTGGTTGATTATAGTAATATGAAACCCTGTTTTATCGTGATTTAATCTGAGTAAAAAGAAAGCTTAAAGAAAAAGAAAGAGGAATCTCGTACCCCATTGTTGCTTGTGGTGGTGTGAACGGTCGGTTAGTGTGGGTTAACTGACTCGTGTTTTAAAGTTATTTATACTCTGTGGATTTAGCATGCTAGTGAAAATAATCAAAATCCCTTAACGTGCCGAGGTGTATCTAAACTATAAAAGCAGGCTAAAAGCAGTCCTGAATCGTGTTTTTACTTACTATGTTCGTGGACGGTGAATGAAGGTTCCTGGCGCGTTCGGTGTACAAACGGGCTCAATGCTTCCTGGAGCGTGAAGACGTCGTGACGGACATGCCTTGTTAAACGTGCGAGTGTGTGTAGAGATAGAAATGGGACTGGGTTATAGATCATGAACAGTGTAAACAGACTGTGTTAGTTTAAACATATACCATGGTTACTTAAACGTGCCATAAATAACAGATAAACGTGTTGTTTGAAAAAGGCAAATCGATCAGAGATAACACGTGAATTCCATTCGGTCATTCATTCCGTGTGGTTTCATTGAGTTCAGTGTACGTATCCAATAGTTTTCTCGTTGTAATAAAGTTTTGTGATTGTCTTTACCTTCAGACTTGGTGACAATTTCCAGGACATTGAATTTGAGCTGACTGACATTGTGACCAGCCTTGCAGAAATGATTTGCCACTGTGGATTTTGCGTTCTTGGTTCTTATATTGCTTTTATGTTCATTTATGCGTATTTTAATTTTTCTTTCTGTCTGTCCCACGTAGATTTTTCCACATGGGCATTTCAGTGAATATATGGTGTTGGTGGTATCACATGTAGCTGTAACTTTCAGTGTGATGGTGTGTCCCTTCATGGGATGGGTAATATATGCGCCTGGTGTGATGTTGTTACAATTGTTGCAGTTCCAGCATGCTATTGTTCCTTTGTATTGAATGTGTGAATCTTGATTAGTAGGGTTTTTTATGATCTCTCCTAGGTTTTTTGCTCTGGTATATGCGAAGATGGGTTCATTTTCGAAGAGGTTGTTGAAGTCGGGTTCCAGTTTTAGTATGGACCAATGTATTCTGATGATGTTTTTGAAGCTTTTGCTCATTGTGGAGTATTTAGACACCAAAGTCATTCGATTATGTGTGGATTTTTCTCTAGGTGTCAATGCTGTGATCCTATTGATGCTCTTGCGTCTGATTTCTGCTTGATGCAGGATATGTTCTGGGTATCCTCTCGCTCTGAAGCGGTTCAACATTTCATTTACGCGTGTTGTCCTGAAATCTGGGTCTGACACTGTTCTTTTTACCCTTAAAATCTGGGTGAAGGGCATGTGGTTTTTCATAGTGTTGAGGTGGAAGCTGTCATATGATAGCGTGTTGTTTTTATCGGTAGTTTTCCTGTAAAGATCTGTTTGAAAATCATCTCTGTTCTGTGTGATTTTGACGTCCAAAAAATGGATGTTGTGTTCTTGGATCTGAAAAGTAAATTGTAGCCTTTGATCTATCTGATTCAATTCTTTTAACAATTTCATGAGTGTAGTTGTAGGTCCTTTCCATAGGTTGAATATATCATCTATGAAACGTACAAACATTTTCAGATGAGTTTGCCATTCTGCGTTCGTTAAGATGTGTTTTTGTTCATAGTTTCCCATGAAGATATTGGCGTACGTTGGGGCGGCACAATTTCCCTTGAAGTACCAGTCTTTTGTAAATACCAGTCAGTCTTCCATCTAAAGTAACTGTGTTGTAGAGTAAATACCAGCAATTCCATAAGAAAGATTTGGAGATCTTGGCTGTATTCGGTTTGTAAGAGAGCTTGTTCTGTGGCTTCTATGCCTAGTTGATGCGGTATGGATGTATAGAGAGATTTAATATCTACTGTGCACATTGTCATCGGTTCCTTAATGTCTTTGGTGATGTTATGAAATTTGATTAGAAAGTCTGTAGTGTCTTTGATATAAGTATGTAATTTGACAACACTTGGTTGTAGGTATTTATCCAAGAATTTCTCCACTGGTTCGTGAAGACTGTATCTTGTGGACACAATTGGTCGAAAAGGTGTTTTGGTCAGGTGTTTATGTATCTTAGGGACCATATATATGGTCGGACTTTTGGGGTTAGTTTGAACCAAATATTTCTTTATTTTTTCATTGATGGTTCCCATGTCTGTTGCTTTCTGGACGGTGTTTTTTAAGACTTCTAGAATTTGTTCAGTTGGATTGGAGTCCAACTTCATGTAGGTGTCTTCGTCTGATAGATGGGCTTCGACTTGCTCTTCGTAGTAGCTGGTGTTGAGGATTACCAATGCTCCCCCCTTGTCTGCTTTTTGACACGTAATGCTTGTTCTGTTGGATAATGATTTCAAAATCCCCCATTCTTTTTGTGTGAGGTTCTTGGGTTTTTTTCTTTTCTGAAAGTTAAATCTCTGGAGGTCTTGTTTTACTAATGATTCAAACGTGTCTAAACTTTTGTGGCTGATAGGTGCCATATAGGAGCTTTTAGTTTTCAATCCTCTTAGGGGGTCTTCCTCAGTTGCAACTGGAAGTTCTACGACATTTTCAAAATAATGTCTTAGACGTAATTTTCTCATAAACTTGAAAAAACTTATTTCTATTTCCAAGCTGTTAGTATGTGTTGTGGGAACGAAGGTGGTGCCTTTTTGTAATACTTTAGATTCAACTGTGGTCAATTGATAATCTGAGATGTTAATTACTAAGTAGTCTTTGGACCCCCCTTCCTTTGTTTGTTCTGTTTGGTAGTCATCATTCGTGTTTGGGGTAATTCTTTGGTTTGTTCTAGTTCTTTTACTCCTCCTGGGTCTTCCCCGTCGGTGGAACCTGCCTCTAAAAAAGAGACGGATGCGGGTGTTTCACTTGATGTGGTTGCTAAGGTGGTCTGTTCCGTTGTTCTTTTTCGTTGGTTTGCTATGTCACTTTCTGAAGACGATGTATCTGTATTGAGGTTGTACGGTTTATTTTGTTTTCGTTTGGCGTATATGTCCGCCCATGTATAGACTTCTCCTAGCTTATAATCTAAAGTATCTCTTCTATATTTTCGTATTTTTCTTTCGTTGATTTCTTGTGTGTGTTTTGATAGCTGAGTATTAATGTCTTCCAATACTTTATTCCAATCTTCAGTGGGTAAAGTTGTTTGTAGTTCACTTTTTACTGTTTCTATTTCTTTCGTGAGTTCTTCTAATATGTGAGATAGTTCTTCTATAATTAAGAGGATCAAGTCTAGAGAGCATTTGTTCAGTATCGCGAACCTGCGGTCCTTGAATTGTTGAATGTTTTTGCATAGTGGAGGTTTTAGGGGGATTCTCAGTCCCCTAGGAATTCTTTGAGTCTTGTGATATTTAATCATGGTGCTTGCGTGTAATTTCTGGTTGATTGCCTTTTTCGAAAGATAAAGTAGTTGACGTATATTTTGTTCCTTCGTTCTCTTTGATGTAAACTCTGTGGAATCTTCCTGTATTAGAGCGTAGATCTTGTTGGCTGCATCCTCTGTGAAGGCGAACGTATCCGCTCTGATGTCCATTAAGTTTGATGTTTGCTCATAAGCCATCGTTCTTGATGCGTGCTCCGTGCTAAGGTTCAGAGTGGGTAAATATATATAATTCTTGAAGTACGTGCACATCTGTGTTTATTGTTTAAGAAGTTTTGCGAGTATTTACGTTGTTCCGTGCTCCTGGGTGTCACTTCTCTGAACAAGGAGTGCTTTTGAATAAATCTTGTTGGTAGCAAACCCTTGGGAATTAGGGTGTGTCCCCTGGGCACTGGTTTTTCAGTGTTTGTTCCTTTATTCAAATTTTCAATAAAGTTGCGTGAGTGTTTGGTTTTTTAAACATTTGTTTATTTGATCACGAAATTACATCTTCATTTCTGTGTTGCATTAATGTAACAAGTTCCACGGTCTAACAAATCCCGATGCATTTCGGCTTTGTAGCCTTCGTCTGGGGAATGTCTAAGAGTAAAGAAACAATGTGTATACTAAGCATGATAACACCTATGTTACAGGGTGATGTCGATAACATGAGCGACTTATTTCATTTTTCGAATGTCTGGTTAGTAGTTAGCAATAATTGTGCGTGTGTATCGAAAAAGAGTCGTAACGTTTTCTAATGTGCTTGTCGGTTCATTATTCGGGTGAAAACGTGCATCCTTCGTGGTTGATTATAGTAATATGAAACCCTGTTTTATCGTGATTTAATCTGAGTAAAAAGAAAGCTTAAAGAAAAAGAAAGAGGAATCTCGTACCCCATTGTTGCTTGTGGTGGTGTGAACGGTCGGTTAGTGTGGGTTAACTGACTCGTGTTTTAAAGTTATTTATACTCTGTGGATTTAGCATGCTAGTGAAAATAATCAAAATCCCTTAACGTGCCGAGGTGTATCTAAACTATAAAAGCAGGCTGAAAAGCAGTCCTGAATCGTGTTTTTACTTACTATGTTCGTGGACGGTGAATGAAGGTTCCTGGCGCGTTCGGTGTACAAACGGGCTCAATGCTTCCTGGAGCGTGAAGACGTCGTGACGGACATGCCTTGTTAAACGTGCGAGTGTGTGTAGAGATAGAAATGGGACTGGGTTATAGATCATGAACAGTGTAAACAGACTGTGTTAGTTTAAACATATACCATGGTTACTTAAACGTGCCATAAATAACAGATAAACGTGTTGTTTGAAAAAGGCAAATCGATCAGAGATAACACGTGAATTCCATTCGGTCATTCATTCCGTGTGGTTTCATTGAGTTCAGTGTACGTATCCAATAGTTTTCTCGTTGTAATAAAGTTTTGTGATTGTCTTTACCTTCAGACTTGGTGACAATTTCCAGGACATTGAATTTGAGCTGACTGACATTGTGACCAGCCTTGCAGAAATGATTTGCCACTGTGGATTTTGCGTTCTTGGTTCTTATATTGCTTTTATGTTCATTTATGCGTATTTTAATTTTTCTTTCTGTCTGTCCCACGTAGATTTTTCCACATGGGCATTTCAGTGAATATATGGTGTTGGTGGTATCACATGTAGCTGTAACTTTCAGTGTGATGGTGTGTCCCTTCATGGGATGGGTAATATATGCGCCTGGTGTGATGTTGTTACAATTGTTGCAGTTCCAGCATGCTATTGTTCCTTTGTATTGAATGTGTGAATCTTGATTAGTAGGGTTTTTTATGATCTCTCCTAGGTTTTTTGCTCTGGTATATGCGAAGATGGGTTCATTTTCGAAGAGGTTGTTGAAGTCGGGTTCCAGTTTTAGTATGGACCAATGTATTCTGATGATGTTTTTGAAGCTTTTGCTCATTGTGGAGTATTTAGACACCAAAGTCATTCGATTATGTGTGGATTTTTCTCTGGGTGTCAATGCTGTGATCCTATTGATGCTCTTGCGTCTGATTTCTGCTTGATGCAGGATATGTTCTGGGTATCCTCTCGCTCTGAAGCGGTTCAACATTTCATTTACGCGTGTTGTCCTGAAATCTGGGTCTGACACTGTTCTTTTTACCCTTAAAATCTGGGTGAAGGGCATGTGGTTTTTCATAGTGTTGAGGTGGAAGCTGTCATATGATAGCGTGTTGTTTTTATCGGTAGTTTTCCTGTAAAGATCTGTTTGAAAATCATCTCTGTTCTGTGTGATTTTGACGTCCAAAAAATGGATGTTGTGTTCTTGGATCTGAAAAGTAAATTGTAGCCTTTGATCTATCTGATTCAATTCTTTTAACAATTTCATGAGTGTAGTTGTAGGTCCTTTCCATAGGATGAATATATCATCTATGAAACGTACAAACATTTTCAGATGAGTTTGCCATTCTGCGTTCGTTAAGATGTGTTTTTGTTCATAGTTTCCCATGAAGATATTGGCGTACGTTGGGGCGGCACAATTTCCCTTGAAGTACCAGTCTTTTGTAAATACCAGTCAGTCTTCCATCTAAAGTAACTGTGTTGTAGAGTAAATACCAGCAATTCCATAAGAAAGATTTGGAGATCTTGGCTGTATTCGGTTTGTAAGAGAGCTTGTTCTGTGGCTTCTATGCCTAGTTGATGCGGTATGGATGTATAGAGAGATTTAATATCTACTGTGCACATTGTCATCGGTTCCTTAATGTCTTTGGTGATGTTATGAAATTTGATTAGAAAGTCTGTAGTGTCTTTGATATAAGTATGTAATTTGACAACACTTGGTTGTAGGTATTTATCCAAGAATTTCTCCACTGGTTCGTGAAGACTGTATCTTGTGGACACAATTGGTCGAAAAGGTGTTTTGGTCAGGTGTTTATGTATCTTAGGGACCATATATATGGTCGGACTTTTGGGGTTAGTTTGAACCAAATATTTCTTTATTTTTTCATTGATGGTTCCCATGTCTGTTGCTTTCTGGACGGTGTTTTTTAAGACTTCTAGAATTTGTTCAGTTGGATTGGAGTCCAACTTCATGTAGGTGTCTTCGTCTGATAGATGGGCTTCGACTTGCTCTTCGTAGTAGCTGGTGTTGAGGATTACCAATGCTCCCCCCTTGTCTGCTTTTTGACACGTAATGCTTGTTCTGTTGGATAATGATTTCAAAATCCCCCATTCTTTTTGTGTGAGGTTCTTGGGTTTTTTTCTTTTCTGAAAGTTAAATCTCTGGAGGTCTTGTTTTACTAATGATTCAAACGTGTCTAAACTTTTGTGGCTGATAGGTGCCATATAGGAGCTTTTAGTTTTCAATCCTCTTAGGGGGTCTTCCTCAGTTGCAACTGGAAGTTCTACGACATTTTCAAAATAATGTCTTAGACGTAATTTTCTCATAAACTTGAAAAAACTTATTTCTATTTCCAAGCTGTTAGTATGTGTTGTGGGAACGAAGGTGGTGCCTTTTTGTAATACTTTAGATTCAACTGTGGTCAATTGATAATCTGAGATGTTAATTACTAAGTAGTCTTTGGACCCCCCTTCCTTTGTTTGTTCTGTTTGGTAGTCATCATTCGTGTTTGGGGTAATTCTTTGGTTTGTTCTAGTTCTTTTACTCCTCCTGGGTCTTCCCCGTCGGTGGAACCTGCCTCTAAAAAAGAGACGGATGCGGGTGTTTCACTTGATGTGGTTGCTGAGGTGGTCTGTTCCGTTGTTCTTTTTGGTTGGTTTGCTATGTCACTTTCTGAAGACGATGTATCTGTATTGAGGTTGTACGGTTTATTTTGTTTTCGTTTGGCGTATATGTCCGCCCATGTATAGACTTCTCCTAGCTTATAATCTAAAGTATCTCTTCTATATTTTCGTATTTTTCTTTCGTTGATTTCTTGTGTGTGTTTTGATAGCTGAGTATTAATGTCTTCCAATACTTTATTCCAATCTTCAGTGGGTAAAGTTGTTTGTAGTTCACTTTTTACTGTTTCTATTTCTTTCGTGAGTTCTTCTAATATGTGAGATAGTTCTTCTATAATTAAGAGGATCAAGTCTAGAGAGCATTTGTTCAGTATCGCGAACCTGCGGTCCTTGAATTGTTGAATGTTTTTGCATAGTGGAGGTTTTAGGGGGATTCTCAGTACCCTAGGAATTCTTTGAGCCTTGTGATATTTAATCATGGTGCTTGCGTGTAATTTCTGGTTGATTGCCTTTTTCGAAAGATAAAGTAGTTGACGTATATTTTGTTCCTTCGTTCTCTTTGATGTAAACTCTGTGGAATCTTCCTGTATTAGAGCGTAGATCTTGTTGGCTGCATCCTCTGTGAAGGCGAACGTATCCGCTCTGATGTCCATTAAGTTTGATATTTGCTCATAAGCCATCGTTCTTGATGCGTGCTCCGTGCTAAGGTTCAGAGTGGGTAAATATATATAATTCTTGAAGTACGTGCACATCTGTGTTTATTGTTTAAGAAGTTTTGCGAGTATTTACGTTGTTCCGTGCTCCTGGGTGTCACTTCTCTGAACAAGGAGTGCTTTTGAATAAATCTTGTTGGTAGCAAACCCTTGGGAATTAGGGTGTGTCCCCTGGGCACTGGTTTTTCAATGTTTGTTCCTTTATTCAAATTTTCAATAAAGTTGCGTGAGTGTTTGGTTTTTTAAACATTTGTTTATTTGATCACGAAATTACATCTTCATTTCTGTGTTGCATTAATGTAACAAGTTCCACGGTCTAACAAATCCCGATGCATTTCGGCTTTGTAGCCTTCGTCTGGGGAATGTCTAAGAGTAAAGAAACAATGTGTATACTAAGCATGATAACACCTATGTTACAGGGTGATGTCGATAACATGAGCGACTTATTTCATTTTTCGAATGTCTGGTTAGTAGTTAGCAATAATTGTGCGTGTGTATCGAAAAAGAGTCGTAACGTTTTCTAATGTGCTTGTCGGTTCATTATTCGGGTGAAAACGTGCATCCTTCGTGGTTGATTATAGTAATATGAAACCCTGTTTTATCGTGATTTAATCTGAGTAAAAAGAAAGCTTAAAGAAAAAGAAAGAGGAATCTCGTACCCCATTGTTGCTTGTGGTGGTGTGAACGGTCGGTTAGTGTGGGTTAACTGACTCGTGTTTTAAAGTTATTTATACTCTGTGGATTTAGCATGCTAGTGAAAATAATCAAAATCCCTTAACGTGCCGAGGTGTATCTAAACTATAAAAGCAGGCTAAAAGCAGTCCTGAATCGTGTTTTTACTTACTATGTTCGTGGACGGTGAATGAAGGTTCCTGGCGCGTTCGGTGTACAAACGGGCTCAATGCTTCCTGGAGCGTGAAGACGTCGTGACGGACATGCCTTGTTAAACGTGCGAGTGTGTGTAGAGATAGAAATGGGACTGGGTTATAGATCATGAACAGTGTAAACAGACTGTGTTAGTTTAAACATATACCATGGTTACTTAAACGTGCCATAAATAACAGATAAACGTGTTGTTTGAAAAAGGCAAATCGATCAGAGATAACACGTGAATTCCATTCGGTCATTCATTCCGTGTGGTTTCATTGAGTTCAGTGTACGTATCCAATAGTTTTCTCGTTGTAATAAAGTTTTGTGATTGTCTTTACCTTCAGACTTGGTGACAATTTCCAGGACATTGAATTTGAGCTGACTGACATTGTGACCAGCCTTGCAGAAATGATTTGCCACTGTGGATTTTGCGTTCTTGGTTCTTATATTGCTTTTATGTTCATTTATGCGTATTTTAATTTTTCTTTCTGTCTGTCCCACGTAGATTTTTCCACATGGGCATTTCAGTGAATATATGGTGTTGGTGGTATCACATGTAGCTGTAACTTTCAGTGTGATGGTGTGTCCCTTCATGGGATGGGTAATATATGCGCCTGGTGTGATGTTGTTACAATTGTTGCAGTTCCAGCATGCTATTGTTCCTTTGTATTGAATGTGTGAATCTTGATTAGTAGGGTTTTTTATGATCTCTCCTAGGTTTTTTGCTCTGGTATATGCGAAGATGGGTTCATTTTCGAAGAGGTTGTTGAAGTCGGGTTCCAGTTTTAGTATGGACCAATGTATTCTGATGATGTTTTTGAAGCTTTTGCTCATTGTGGAGTATTTAGACACCAAAGTCATTCGATTATGTGTGGATTTTTCTCTAGGTGTCAATGCTGTGATCCTATTGATGCTCTTGCGTCTGATTTCTGCTTGATGCAGGATATGTTCTGGGTATCCTCTCGCTCTGAAGCGGTTCAACATTTCATTTACGCGTGTTGTCCTGAAATCTGGGTCTGACACTGTTCTTTTTACCCTTAAAATCTGGGTGAAGGGCATGTGGTTTTTCATAGTGTTGAGGTGGAAGCTGTCATATGATAGCGTGTTGTTTTTATCGGTAGTTTTCCTGTAAAGATCTGTTTGAAAATCATCTCTGTTCTGTGTGATTTTGACGTCCAAAAAATGGATGTTGTGTTCTTGGATCTGAAAAGTAAATTGTAGCCTTTGATCTATCTGATTCAATTCTTTTAACAATTTCATGAGTGTAGTTGTAGGTCCTTTCCATAGGTTGAATATATCATCTATGAAACGTACAAACATTTTCAGATGAGTTTGCCATTCTGCGTTCGTTAAGATGTGTTTTTGTTCATAGTTTCCCATGAAGATATTGGCGTACGTTGGGGCGGCACAATTTCCCTTGAAGTACCAGTCTTTTGTAAATACCAGTCAGTCTTCCATCTAAAGTAACTGTGTTGTAGAGTAAATACCAGCAATTCCATAAGAAAGATTTGGAGATCTTGGCTGTATTCGGTTTGTAAGAGAGCTTGTTCTGTGGCTTCTATGCCTAGTTGATGCGGTATGGATGTATAGAGAGATTTAATATCTACTGTGCACATTGTCATCGGTTCCTTAATGTCTTTGGTGATGTTATGAAATTTGATTAGAAAGTCTGTAGTGTCTTTGATATAAGTATGTAATTTGACAACACTTGGTTGTAGGTATTTATCCAAGAATTTCTCCACTGGTTCGTGAAGACTGTATCTTGTGGACACAATTGGTCGAAAAGGTGTTTTGGTCAGGTGTTTATGTATCTTAGGGACCATATATATGGTCGGACTTTTGGGGTTAGTTTGAACCAAATATTTCTTTATTTTTTCATTGATGGTTCCCATGTCTGTTGCTTTCTGGACGGTGTTTTTTAAGACTTCTAGAATTTGTTCAGTTGGATTGGAGTCCAACTTCATGTAGGTGTCTTCGTCTGATAGATGGGCTTCGACTTGCTCTTCGTAGTAGCTGGTGTTGAGGATTACCAATGCTCCCCCCTTGTCTGCTTTTTGACACGTAATGCTTGTTCTGTTGGATAATGATTTCAAAATCCCCCATTCTTTTTGTGTGAGGTTCTTGGGTTTTTTTCTTTTCTGAAAGTTAAATCTCTGGAGGTCTTGTTTTACTAATGATTCAAACGTGTCTAAACTTTTGTGGCTGATAGGTGCCATATAGGAGCTTTTAGTTTTCAATCCTCTTAGGGGGTCTTCCTCAGTTGCAACTGGAAGTTCTACGACATTTTCAAAATAATGTCTTAGACGTAATTTTCTCATAAACTTGAAAAAACTTATTTCTATTTCCAAGCTGTTAGTATGTGTTGTGGGAACGAAGGTGGTGCCTTTTTGTAATACTTTAGATTCAACTGTGGTCAATTGATAATCTGAGATGTTAATTACTAAGTAGTCTTTGGACCCCCCTTCCTTTGTTTGTTCTGTTTGGTAGTCATCATTCGTGTTTGGGGTAATTCTTTGGTTTGTTCTAGTTCTTTTACTCCTCCTGGGTCTTCCCCGTCGGTGGAACCTGCCTCTAAAAAAGAGACGGATGCGGGTGTTTCACTTGATGTGGTTGCTAAGGTGGTCTGTTCCGTTGTTCTTTTTCGTTGGTTTGCTATGTCACTTTCTGAAGACGATGTATCTGTATTGAGGTTGTACGGTTTATTTTGTTTTCGTTTGGCGTATATGTCCGCCCATGTATAGACTTCTCCTAGCTTATAATCTAAAGTATCTCTTCTATATTTTCGTATTTTTCTTTCGTTGATTTCTTGTGTGTGTTTTGATAGCTGAGTATTAATGTCTTCCAATACTTTATTCCAATCTTCAGTGGGTAAAGTTGTTTGTAGTTCACTTTTTACTGTTTCTATTTCTTTCGTGAGTTCTTCTAATATGTTAGATAGTTCTTCTATAATTAAGAGGATCAAGTCTAGAGAGCATTTGTTCAGTATCGCGAACCAGCGGTCCTTGAATTGTTGAATGTTTTTGCATAGTGGAGGTAGGGGGATTCTCAGTCCCCTAGGAATTCTTTGAGCCTTGTGATATTTAATCATGGTGCTTGCGTGTAATTTCTGCTTGATTGCCTTTTTCGAAATATAAAGTAGTTGACGTATATTTTGTTCCTTCGTTCTCTTTGATGTAAACTCTGTGGAATCTTCCTGTATTAGAGCGTAGATCTTGTTGGCTGCATCCTCTGTGAAGGCGAACGTATCCGCTCTGATGTCCATTAAGTTTGATATTTGCTCATAACCCATCGTTCTTGATGCGTGCTCCGTGCTAAGGTTCAGAGTGGGTAAATATATATAATTCTTGTAGTACGTGCACATCTGTGTTTATTGTTTAAGAAGTTTTGCGAGTATTTACGTTGTTCCGTGCTCCTGGGTGTCACTTCTCTGAACAAGGAGTGCTTTTGAATAAATCTTGTTGGTAGCAAACCCTTGGGAATTAGGGTGTGTCCCCTGGGCACTGGTTTTTCAATGTTTGTTCCTTTATTCAAATTTTCAATAAAGTTGCGTGAGTGTTTGGTTTTTTAAACATTTGTTTATTTGATCACGAAATTACATCTTCATTTCTGTGTTGCATTAATGTAACAAGTTCCACGGTCTAACAAATCCCGATGCATTTCGGCTTTGTAGCCTTCGTCTGGGGAATGTCTAAGAGTAAAGAAACAATGTGTATACTAAGCATGATAACACCTATGTTACAGGGTGATGTCGATAACATGAGCGACTTATTTCATTTTTCGAATGTCTGGTTAGTAGTTAGCAATAATTGTGCGTGTGTATCGAAAAAGAGTCGTAACGTTTTCTAATGTGCTTGTCGGTTCATTATTCGGGTGAAAACGTGTATCCTTCGTGGTTGATTATAGTAATATGAAACCCTGTTTTATCGTGATTTAATCTGAGTAAAAAGAAAGCTTAAAGAAAAAGAAAGAGGAATCTCGTACCCCATTGTTGCTTGTGGTGGTGTGAACGGTCGGTTAGTGTGGGTTAACTGACTCGTGTTTTAAAGTTATTTATACTCTGTGGATTTAGCATGCTAGTGAAAATAATCAAAATCCCTTAACGTGCCGAGATGTATCTAAACTATAAAAGCAGGCTGAAAAGCAGTCCTGAATCGTGTTGTTACTTACTATGTTTGTGGACGGTGATTGAAGGTTCCTGGCGCGTTCGGTGTACAAACGGGCTCAATGCTTCCTGGAGCGTGAAGACGTCGTGACGGACATGCCTAGTTAAACGTGCGAGTGTGTGTAGAGATAGAAATGGGACTGGGTTAGAGATCATGAACAGTGTAAACAGACTGTGTTAGTTTAAACATATACCATGGTTACTTAAACGTGCCATAAATAACAGATAAACGTGTTGTTTGAAAAAGGCAAATCGATCAGAGATAACACGTGAATTCCATTCGGTCATTCATTCCGTGTGGTTTCATTGAGTTCAGTGTACGTATCCAATAGTTTTCTCGTTGTAATAAAGTTTTGTGATTGTCTTTACCTTCAGACTTGGTGACAATTTCCAGGACATTGAATTTGAGCTGACTGACATTGTGACCAGCCTCGCAGAAATGATTTGCCACTGTGGATTTTGCGTTCTTGGTTCTTATATTGCTTTTATGTTCATTTATGCGTATTTTAATTTTTCTTTCTGTCTGTCCCACGTAGATTTTTCCACATGGGCATTTCAGTGAATATATGGTGTTGGTGGTATCACATGTAGCTGTAACTTTCAGTGTGATGGTGTGTCCCTTCATGGGATGGGTAATATATGCGCCTGGTGTGATGTTGTTACAATTGTTGCAGTTCCAGCATGCTATTGTTCCTTTGTATTGAATGTGTGAATCTTGATTAGTAGGGTTTTTTATGATCTCTCCTAGGTTTTTTGCTCTGGTATATGCGAAGATGGGTTCATTTTCGAAGAGGTTGTTGAAGTCGGGTTCCAGTTTTAGTATGGACCATTGTTTTCTGATGATGTTTTTGAAGCTTTTGCTCATTGTGGAGTATTTAGACACCAAAGTCATTCGATTATGTGTGGATTTTTCTCTGGGTGTCAATGCTGTGATCCTATTGATGCTGTTGCTTCTGATTTCTGCTTGATGCAGGATATGTTCTGGGTATCCTCTCGCTCTGAAGCGGTTCAACATTTCATTTACGCGTGTTGTCCTGATATCTGGGTCTGATACTATTCTTTTTACCCTTAAAATCTGGGTGAAGGGCATGTGGTTTTTCATAGTGTTGAGGTGGAAGCTGTCATATGATAGCGTGTTGTTTTTATCGGTAGTTTTCCTGTAAAGGTCTGTTTGAAAACCATCTCTGTTCTGTGTGATTTTGACGTCCAAAAAATGGATGTTGTGTTCTTGGATCTGAAAAGTAAATTGTAGCCTTTGATCTATCTGATTCAATTCTTTTAACAATTTCATGAGTGTAGTTGTAGGTCCTTTCCATAGGATGAATATATCATCTATGAAACGTACAAACATTTTCAGATGAGTTTGCCATTCTGCGTTCGTTAAGATGTGTTTTTGTTCATAGTTTCCCATGAAGATATTGGCGTACGTTGGGGCGGCACAATTTCCCTTGAAGTACCAGTCTTTTGTAAATACCAGTCAGTCTTCCATCTAAAGTAACTGTGTTGTAGAGTAAATACCAGCAATTCCATAAGAAAGATTTGGAGATCTTGGCTGTATTCGGTTTGTAAGAGAGCTTGTTCTGTGGCTTCTATGCCTAGTTGATGCGGTATGGATGTATAGAGAGATTTAACATCTACTGTGCACATTGTCATCGGTTCCTTAATGTCTTTGGTGATGTTATGAAATTTGATTAGAAAGTCTGTAGTGTCTTTGATATAAGTATGTAATTTGACAACACTTGGTTGTAGGTATTTATCCAAGAATTTCTCCACTGGTTCGTGAAGACTGTTTCTTGTGGACACAATTGGTCGAAAAGGTGGTTTGGTCAGGTGTTTATGTATCTTAGGGACCATATATATGGTCGGACTTTTGGGGTTAGTTTGAACCAAATATTTCTTTATTTTTTCATTGATAGTTCCCATGTCTGTTGCTTTCTGGACGGTGTTTTTTAAGACTTCTAGAATTTGTTCAGTTGGATTGGAGTCCAACTTCATGTAGGTGTCTTCGTCTGATAGATGGGCTTCGACTTGCTCTTCGTAGTAGCTGGTGTTGAGGATTACCAATGCTCCCCCCTTGTCTGCTTTTTGACACGTAATGCTTGTTCTGTTGGCTAATGATTTCAAAATCCCCCATTCTTTTTGTGTGAGGTTCTTGGGTTTTTGTCTTTTCTGAAAGTTAAATCTCTGGAGGTCTTGTTTTACTAATGATTCAAACGTGTCTAAGCTTTTGTGGCTGATAGGTGCCATATAGGAGCTTTTAGTTTTCAATCCTCTTAGGGGGTCTTCCTCAGTTGCAACTGGAAGTTCTACGACATTTTCAAAATAATGTCTTAGACGTAATTTTCTCATAAACTTGAAAAAACTTATTTCTATTTCCAAGCTGTTAGTATGTGTTGTGGGAACGAAGGTGGTGCCTTTTTGTAATACTTTAGATTCAACTGTGGTCAATTGATAATCTGAGATGTTAATTACTAAGTAGTCTTTGGACCCCCCTTCCTTTGTTTGTTCTGTTTGGTAGTCATCATTCGTGTTTGGGGTAATTCTTTGGTTTGTTCTAGTTCTTTTACTCCTCCTGGGTCTTCCCCGTCGGTGGTACCTGCCTCTAAAAAAGACACGGATGCGGGTGTTTCACTTGATGTGGTTGCTGAGGTGGTCTGTTCCGTTGTTCTTTTTGGTTGGTTTGCTATGTCACTTTCTGAAGACGATGTATCTGTATTGAGGTTGTACGGTTTATTTTGTTTTCGTTTGGCGTATATGTCCGCCCATGTATAGACTTCTCCTAGCTTATAATCTAAAGTATCTCTTCTATATTTTCGTATTTTTCTTTCGTTGATTTCTTGTGTGTGTTTTGATAGCTGAGTATTAATGTCTTCCAATACTTTATTCCAATCTTCAGTGGGTAAAGTTGTTTGTAGTTCACTTTTTACTGTTTCTATTTCTTTCGTGAGTTCTTCTAATATGTTAGATAGTTCTTCTATAATTAAGAGGATCAAGTCTAGAGAGCATTTGTTCAGTATCGCGAACCAGCGGTCCTTGAATTGTTGAATGTTTTTGCATAGTGGAGGTAGGGGGATTCTCAGTCCCCTAGGAATTCTTTGAGCCTTGTGATATTTAATCATGGTGCTTGCGTGTAATTTCTGCTTGATTGCCTTTTTCGAAATATAAAGTAGTTGACGTATATTTTGTTCCTTCGTTCTCTTTGATGTAAACTCTGTGGAATCTTCCTGTATTAGAGCGTAGATCTTGTTGGCTGCATCCTCTGTGAAGGCGAACGTATCCGCTCTGATGTCCATTAAGTTTGATATTTGCTCATAACCCATCGTTCTTGATGCGTGCTCCGTGCTAAGGTTCAGAGTGGGTAAATATATATAATTCTTGTAGTACGTGCACATCTGTGTTTATTGTTTAAGAAGTTTTGCGAGTATTTACGTTGTTCCGTGCTCCTGGGTGTCACTTCTCTGAACAAGGAGTGCTTTTGAATAAATCTTGTTGGTAGCAAACCCTTGGGAATTAGGGTGTGTCCCCTGGGCACTGGTTTTTCAATGTTTGTTCCTTTATTCAAATTTTCAATAAAGTTGCGTGAGTGTTTGGTTTTTTAAACATTTGTTTATTTGATCACGAAATTACATCTTCATTTCTGTGTTGCATTAATGTAACAAGTTCCACGGTCTAACAAATCCCGATGCATTTCGGCTTTGTAGCCTTCGTCTGGGGAATGTCTAAGAGTAAAGAAACAATGTGTATACTAAGCATGATAACACCTATGTTACAGGGTGATGTCGATAACATGAGCGACTTATTTCATTTTTCGAATGTCTGGTTAGTAGTTAGCAATAATTGTGCGTGTGTATCGAAAAAGAGTCGTAACGTTTTCTAATGTGCTTGTCGGTTCATTATTCGGGTGAAAACGTGTATCCTTCGTGGTTGATTATAGTAATATGAAACCCTGTTTTATCGTGATTTAATCTGAGTAAAAAGAAAGCTTAAAGAAAAAGAAAGAGGAATCTCGTACCCCATTGTTGCTTGTGGTGGTGTGAACGGTCGGTTAGTGTGGGTTAACTGACTCGTGTTTTAAAGTTATTTATACTCTGTGGATTTAGCATGCTAGTGAAAATAATCAAAATCCCTTAACGTGCCGAGATGTATCTAAACTATAAAAGCAGGCTGAAAAGCAGTCCTGAATCGTGTTGTTACTTACTATGTTTGTGGACGGTGATTGAAGGTTCCTGGCGCGTTCGGTGTACAAACGGGCTCAATGCTTCCTGGAGCGTGAAGACGTCGTGACGGACATGCCTAGTTAAACGTGCGAGTGTGTGTAGAGATAGAAATGGGACTGGGTTAGAGATCATGAACAGTGTAAACAGACTGTGTTAGTTTAAACATATACCATGGTTACTTAAACGTGCCATAAATAACAGATAAACGTGTTGTTTGAAAAAGGCAAATCGATCAGAGATAACACGTGAATTCCATTCGGTCATTCATTCCGTGTGGTTTCATTGAGTTCAGTGTACGTATCCAATAGTTTTCTCGTTGTAATAAAGTTTTGTGATTGTCTTTACCTTCAGACTTGGTGACAATTTCCAGGACATTGAATTTGAGCTGACTGACATTGTGACCAGCCTCGCAGAAATGATTTGCCACTGTGGATTTTGCGTTCTTGGTTCTTATATTGCTTTTATGTTCATTTATGCGTATTTTAATTTTTCTTTCTGTCTGTCCCACGTAGATTTTTCCACATGGGCATTTCAGTGAATATATGGTGTTGGTGGTATCACATGTAGCTGTAACTTTCAGTGTGATGGTGTGTCCCTTCATGGGATGGGTAATATATGCGCCTGGTGTGATGTTGTTACAATTGTTGCAGTTCCAGCATGCTATTGTTCCTTTGTATTGAATGTGTGAATCTTGATTAGTAGGGTTTTTTATGATCTCTCCTAGGTTTTTTGCTCTGGTATATGCGAAGATGGGTTCATTTTCGAAGAGGTTGTTGAAGTCGGGTTCCAGTTTTAGTATGGACCATTGTTTTCTGATGATGTTTTTGAAGCTTTTGCTCATTGTGGAGTATTTAGACACCAAAGTCATTCGATTATGTGTGGATTTTTCTCTGGGTGTCAATGCTGTGATCCTATTGATGCTGTTGCTTCTGATTTCTGCTTGATGCAGGATATGTTCTGGGTATCCTCTCGCTCTGAAGCGGTTCAACATTTCATTTACGCGTGTTGTCCTGATATCTGGGTCTGATACTATTCTTTTTACCCTTAAAATCTGGGTGAAGGGCATGTGGTTTTTCATAGTGTTGAGGTGGAAGCTGTCATATGATAGCGTGTTGTTTTTATCGGTAGTTTTCCTGTAAAGGTCTGTTTGAAAACCATCTCTGTTCTGTGTGATTTTGACGTCCAAAAAATGGATGTTGTGTTCTTGGATCTGAAAAGTAAATTGTAGCCTTTGATCTATCTGATTCAATTCTTTTAACAATTTCATGAGTGTAGTTGTAGGTCCTTTCCATAGGATGAATATATCATCTATGAAACGTACAAACATTTTCAGATGAGTTTGCCATTCTGCGTTCGTTAAGATGTGTTTTTGTTCATAGTTTCCCATGAAGATATTGGCGTACGTTGGGGCGGCACAATTTCCCTTGAAGTACCAGTCTTTTGTAAATACCAGTCAGTCTTCCATCTAAAGTAACTGTGTTGTAGAGTAAATACCAGCAATTCCATAAGAAAGATTTGGAGATCTTGGCTGTATTCGGTTTGTAAGAGAGCTTGTTCTGTGGCTTCTATGCCTAGTTGATGCGGTATGGATGTATAGAGAGATTTAACATCTACTGTGCACATTGTCATCGGTTCCTTAATGTCTTTGGTGATGTTATGAAATTTGATTAGAAAGTCTGTAGTGTCTTTGATATAAGTATGTAATTTGTCAACACTTGGTTGTAGGTATTTATCCAAGAATTTCTCCACTGGTTCGTGAAGACTGTTTCTTGTGGACACAATTGGTCGAAAAGGTGGTTTGGTCAGGTGTTTATGTATCTTAGGGACCATATATATGGTCGGACTTTTGGGGTTAGTTTGAACCAAATATTTCTTTATTTTTTCATTGATAGTTCCCATGTCTGTTGCTTTCTGGACGGTGTTTTTTAAGACTTCTAGAATTTGTTCAGTTGGATTGGAGTCCAACTTCATGTAGGTGTCTTCGTCTGATAGATGGGCTTCGACTTGCTCTTCGTAGTAGCTGGTGTTGAGGATTACCAATGCTCCCCCCTTGTCTGCTTTTTGACACGTAATGCTTGTTCTGTTGGCTAATGATTTCAAAATCCCCCATTCTTTTTGTGTGAGGTTCTTGGGTTTTTGTCTTTTCTGAAAGTTAAATCTCTGGAGGTCTTGTTTTACTAATGATTCAAACGTGTCTAAGCTTTTGTGGCTGATAGGTGCCATATAGGAGCTTTTAGTTTTCAATCCTCTTAGGGGGTCTTCCTCAGTTGCAACTGGAAGTTCTACGACATTTTCAAAATAATGTCTTAGACGTAATTTTCTCATAAACTTGAAAAAACTTATTTCTATTTCCAAGCTGTTAGTATGTGTTGTGGGAACGAAGGTGGTGCCTTTTTGTAATACTTTAGATTCAACTGTGGTCAATTGATAATCTGAGATGTTAATTACTAAGTAGTCTTTGGACCCCCCTTCCTTTGTTTGTTCTGTTTGGTAGTCATCATTCGTGTTTGGGGTAATTCTTTGGTTTGTTCTAGTTCTTTTACTCCTCCTGGGTCTTCCCCGTCGGTGGTACCTGCCTCTAAAAAAGACACGGATGCGGGTGTTTCACTTGATGTGGTTGCTGAGGTGGTCTGTTCCGTTGTTCTTTTTGGTTGGTTTGCTATGTCACTTTCTGAAGACGATGTATCTGTATTGAGGTTGTACGGTTTATTTTGTTTTCGTTTGGCGTATATGTCCGCCCATGTATAGACTTCTCCTAGCTTATAATCTAAAGTATCTCTTCTATATTTTCGTATTTTTCTTTCGTTGATTTCTTGTGTGTGTTTTGATAGCTGAGTATTAATGTCTTCCAATACTTTATTCCAATCTTCAGTGGGTAAAGTTGTTTGTAGTTCACTTTTTACTGTTTCTATTTCTTTCGTGAGTTCTTCTAATATGTGAGATAGTTCTTCTATAATTAAGAGGATCAAGTCTAGAGAGCATTTGTTCAGTATCGCGAACCTGCGGTCCTTGAATTGTTGAATGTTTTTGCATAGTGGAGGTTTTAGGGGGATTCTCAGTCCCCTAGGAATTCTTTGAGCCTTGTGATATTTAATCATGGTGCTTGCGTGTAATTTCTGGTTGATTGCCTTTTTCGAAAGATAAAGTAGTTGACGTATATTTTGTTCCTTCGTTCTCTTTGATGTAAACTCTGTGGAATCTTCCTGTATTAGAGCGTAGATCTTGTTGGCTGCATCCTCTGTGAAGGCGAACGTATCCGCTCTGATGTCCATTAAGTTTGATATTTGCTCATAAGCCATCGTTCTTGATGCGTGCTCCGTGCTAAGGTTCAGAGTGGGTAAATATATATAATTCTTGTAGTACGTGCACATCTGTGTTTATTGTTTAAGAAGTTTTGCGAGTATTTACGTTGTTCCGTGCTCCTGGGTGTCACTTCTCTGAACAAGGAGTGCTTTTGAATAAATCTTGTTGGTAGCAAACCCTTGGGAATTAGGGTGTGTCCCCTGGGCACTGGTTTTTCAATGTTTGTTCCTTTATTCAAATTTTCAATAAAGTTGCGTGAGTGTTTGGTTTTTTAAACATTTGTTTATTTGATCACGAAATTACATCTTCATTTCTGTGTTGCATTAATGTAACAAGTTCCACGGTCTAACAAATCCCGATGCATTTCGGCTTTGTAGCCTTCGTCTGGGGAATGTCTAAGAGTAAAGAAACAATGTGTATACTAAGCATGATAACACCTATGTTACAGGGTGATGTCGATAACATGAGCGACTTATTTCATTTTTCGAATGTCTGGTTAGTAGTTAGCAATAATTGTGCGTGTGTATCGAAAAAGAGTCGTAACGTTTTCTAATGTGCTTGTCGGTTCATTATTCGGGTGAAAACGTGCATCCTTCGTGGTTGATTATAGTAATATGAAACCCTGTTTTATCGTGATTTAATCTGAGTAAAAAGAAAGCTTAAAGAAAAAGAAAGAGGAATCTCGTACCCCATTGTTGCTTGTGGTGGTGTGAACGGTCGGTTAGTGTGGGTTAACTGACTCGTGTTTTAAAGTTATTTATACTCTGTGGATTTAGCATGCTAGTGAAAATAATCAAAATCCCTTAACGTGCCGAGGTGTATCTAAACTATAAAAGCAGGCTGAAAAGCAGGCCTGAATCGTGTTTTTACTTACTATGTTCGTGGACGGTGAATGAAGGTTCCTGGCGCGTTCGGTGTACAAACGGGCTCAATGCTTCCTGGAGCGTGAAGACGTCGTGACGGACATGCCTTGTTAAACGTGCGAGTGTGTGTAGAGATAGAAATGGGACTGGGTTATAGATCATGAACAGTGTAAACAGACTGTGTTAGTTTAAACATATACCATGGTTACTTAAACGTGCCATAAATAACAGATAAACGTGTTGTTTGAAAAAGGCAAATCGATCAGAGATAACACGTGAATTCCATTCGGTCATTCATTCCGTGTGGTTTCATTGAGTTCAGTGTACGTATCCAATAGTTTTCTCGTTGTAATAAAGTTTTGTGATTGTCTTTACCTTCAGACTTGGTGACAATTTCCAGGACATTGAATTTGAGCTGACTGACATTGTGACCAGCCTTGCAGAAATGATTTGCCACTGTGGATTTTGCGTTCTTGGTTCTTATATTGCTTTTATGTTCATTTATGCGTATTTTAATTTTTCTTTCTGTCTGTCCCACGTAGATTTTTCCACATGGGCATTTCAGTGAATATATGGTGTTGGTGGTATCACATGTAGCTGTAACTTTCAGTGTGATGGTGTGTCCCTTCATGGGATGGGTAATATATGCGCCTGGTGTGATGTTGTTACAATTGTTGCAGTTCCAGCATGCTATTGTTCCTTTGTATTGAATGTGTGAATCTTGATTAGTAGGGTTTTTTATGATCTCTCCTAGGTTTTTTGCTCTGGTATATGCGAAGATGGGTTCATTTTCGAAGAGGTTGTTGAAGTCGGGTTCCAGTTTTAGTATGGACCAATGTATTCTGATGATGTTTTTGAAGCTTTTGCTCATTGTGGAGTATTTAGACACCAAAGTCATTCGATTATGTGTGGATTTTTCTCTGGGTGTCAATGCTGTGATCCTATTGATGCTCTTGCGTCTGATTTCTGCTTGATGCAGGATATGTTCTGGGTATCCTCTCGCTCTGAAGCGGTTCAACATTTCATTTACGCGTGTTGTCCTGATATCTGGGTCTGATACTGTTCTTTTTACCCTTAAAATCTGGGTGAAGGGCATGTGGTTTTTCATAGTGTTGAGGTGGAAGCTGTCATATGATAGCGTGTTGTTTTTATCGGTAGTTTTCCTGTAAAGATCTGTTTGAAAATCATCTCTGTTCTGTGTGATTTTGACGTCCAAAAAATGGATGTTGTGTTCTTGGATCTGAAAAGTAAATTGTAGCCTTTGATCTATCTGATTCAATTCTTTTAACAATTTCATGAGTGTAGTTGTAGGTCCTTTCCATAGGATGAATATATCATCTATGAAACGTACAAACATTTTCAGATGAGTTTGCCATTCTGCGTTCGTTAAGATGTGTTTTTGTTCATAGTTTCCCATGAAGATATTGGCGTACGTTGGGGCGGCACAATTTCCCTTGAAGTACCAGTCTTTTGTAAATACCAGTCAGTCTTCCATCTAAAGTAACTGTGTTGTAGAGTAAATACCAGCAATTCCATAAGAAAGATTTGGAGATCTTGGCTGTATTCGGTTTGTAAGAGAGCTTGTTCTGTGGCTTCTATGCCTAGTTGATGCGGTATGGATGTATAGAGAGATTTAATATCTACTGTGCACATTGTCATCGGTTCCTTAATGTCTTTGGTGATGTTATGAAATTTGATTAGAAAGTCTGTAGTGTCTTTGATATAAGTATGTAATTTGACAACACTTGGTTGTAGGTATTTATCCAAGAATTTCTCCACTGGTTCGTGAAGACTGTATCTTGTGGACACAATTGGTCGAAAAGGTGTTTTGGTCAGGTGTTTATGTATCTTAGGGACCATATATATGGTCGGACTTTTGGGGTTAGTTTGAACCAAATATTTCTTTATTTTTTCATTGATGGTTCCCATGTCTGTTGCTTTCTGGACGGTGTTTTTTAAGACTTCTAGAATTTGTTCAGTTGGATTGGAGTCCAACTTCATGTAGGTGTCTTCGTCTGATAGATGGGCTTCGACTTGCTCTTCGTAGTAGCTGGTGTTGAGGATTACCAATGCTCCCCCCTTGTCTGCTTTTTGACACGTAATGCTTGTTCTGTTGGATAATGATTTCAAAATCCCCCATTCTTTTTGTGTGAGGTTCTTGGGTTTTTTTCTTTTCTGAAAGTTAAATCTCTGGAGGTCTTGTTTTACTAATGATTCAAACGTGTCTAAGCTTTTCTGGCTGATAGGTGCCATATAGGAGCTTTTAGTTTTCAATCCTCTTAGGGGGTCTTCCTCAGTTGCAACTGGAAGTTCTACGACATTTTCAAAATAATGTCTTAGACGTAATTTTCTCATAAACTTGAAAAAACTTATTTCTATTTCCAAGCTGTTAGTATGTGTTGTGGGAACGAAGGTGGTGCCTTTTTGTAATACTTTAGATTCAACTGTGGTCAATTGATAATCTGAGATGTTAATTACTAAGTAGTCTTTGGACCCCCCTTTCTTTGTTTGTTCTGTTTGGTAGTCATCATTCGTGTTTGGGGTAATTCTTTGGTTTGTTCTAGTTCTTTTACTCCTCCTGGGTCTTCCCCGTCGGTGGAACCTGCCTCTAAAAAAGAGACGGATGCGGGTGTTTCACTTGATGTGGTTGCTGAGGTGGTCTGTTCCGTTGTTCTTTTTCGTTGGTTTGCTATGTCACTTTCTGAAGACGATGTATCTGTATTGAGGTTGTACGGTTTATTTTGTTTTCGTTTGGCGTATATGTCCGCCCATGTATAGACTTCTCCTAGCTTATAATCTAAAGTATCTCTTCTATATTTTCGTATTTTTCTTTCGTTGATTTCTTGTGTGTGTTTTGATAGCTGAGTATTAATGTCTTCCAATACTTTATTCCAATCTTCAGTGGGTAAAGTTGTTTGTAGTTCACTTTTTACTGTTTCTATTTCTTTCGTGAGTTCTTCTAATATGTTAGATAGTTCTTCTATAATTAAGAGGATCAAGTCTAGAGAGCATTTGTTCAGTATCGCGAACCAGCGGTCCTTGAATTGTTGAATGTTTTTGCATAGTGGAGGTTTTAGGGGGATTCTCAGTCCCCTAGGAATTCTTTGAGCCTTGTGATATTTAATCATGGTGCTTGCGTGTAATTTCTGCTTGATTGCCTTTTTCGAAAGATAAAGTAGTTGACGTATATTTTGTTCCTTCGTTCTCTTTGATGTAAACTCTGTGGAATCTTCCTGTATTAGAGCGTAGATCTTGTTGGCTGCATCCTCTGTGAAGGCGAACGTATCCGCTCTGATGTCCATTAAGTTTGATATTTGCTCATAAGCCATCGTTCTTGATGCGTGCTCCGTGCTAAGGTTCAGAGTGGGTAAATATATATAATTCTTGTAGTACGTGCACATCTGTGTTTATTGTTTAAGAAGTTTTGCGAGTATTTACGTTGTTCCGTGCTCCTGGGTGTCACTTCTCTGAACAAGGAGTGCTTTTGAATAAATCTTGTTGGTAGCAAACCCTTGGGAATTAGGGTGTGTCCCCTGGGCACTGGTTTTTCAATGTTTGTTCCTTTATTAAAATTTTCAATAAAGTTGCGTGAGTGTTTGGTTTTTTAAACATTTGTTTATTTGATCACGAAATTACATCTTCATTTCTGTGTTGCATTAATGTAACAAGTTCCACGGTCTAACAAATCCCGATGCATTTCGGCTTTGTAGCCTTCGTCTGGGGAATGTCTAAGAGTAAAGAAACAATGTGTATACTAAGCATGATAACACCTATGTTACAGGGTGATGTCGATAACATGAGCGACTTATTTCATTTTTCGAATGTCTGGTTAGTAGTTAGCAATAATTGTGCGTGTGTATCGAAAAAGAGTCGTAACGTTTTCTAATGTGCTTGTCGGTTCATTATTCGGGTGAAAACGTGTATCCTTCGTGGTTGATTATAGTAATATGAAACCCTGTTTTATCGTGATTTAATCTGAGTAAAAAGAAAGCTTAAAGAAAAAGAAAGAGGAATCTCGTACCCCATTGTTGCTTGTGGTGGTGTGAACGGTCGGTTAGTGTGGGTTAACTGACTCGTGTTTTAAAGTTATTTATACTCTGTGGATTTAGCATGCTAGTGAAAATAATCAAAATCCCTTAACGTGCCGAGATGTATCTAAACTATAAAAGCAGGCTGAAAAGCAGTCCTGAATCGTGTTGTTACTTACTATGTTTGTGGACGGTGATTGAAGGTTCCTGGCGCGTTCGGTGTACAAACGGGCTCAATGCTTCCTGGAGCGTGAAGACGTCGTGACGGACATGCCTAGTTAAACGTGCGAGTGTGTGTAGAGATAGAAATGGGACTGGGTTCGAGATCATGAACAGTGTAAACAGACTGTGTTAGTTTAAACATATACCATGGTTACTTAAACGTGCCATAAATAACAGATAAACGTGTTGTTTGAAAAAGGCAAATCGATCAGAGATAACACGTGAATTCCATTCGGTCATTCATTCCGTGTGGTTTCATTGAGTTCAGTGTACGTATCCAATAGTTTTCTCGTTGTAATAAAGTTTTGTGATTGTCTTTACCTTCAGACTTGGTGACAATTTCCAGGACATTGAATTTGAGCTGACTGACATTGTGACCAGCCTCGCAGAAATGATTTGCCACTGTGGATTTTGCGTTCTTGGTTCTTATATTGCTTTTATGTTCATTTATTCGTATTTTAATTTTTCTTTCTGTCTGTCCCACGTAGATTTTTCCACATGGGCATATCAGTGAATATATGGTGTTGGTGGTATCACATGTAGCTGTAACTTTCAGTTTGATGGTGTGTCCCTTCATGGGATGGGTAATATATGCGCCTGGTGTGATCTTGTTTAGGCCTGGGCGGTAAATTCCGTTCCGCTCGCGGAATTTGCGGAATTTGGGTAATTTCGCGTTCCGCGGAGAACGCGAAATTGCCCAAAAATCTGCGTTCCGCGACTTCGCGATATTTTTTGCTTGTTCGCGTTCTCAATATGCGTGTTCGCGAGATATTTCACCCCGAGCACGCAAACAGCGATCGCGAACAGGAAAAAAGTATCGCGAACAAGCAATTCCACGTGTTCGCGGAATTTCTGCGTGTTCGCGGAGATTTTTTAATGTTTCGCGGAGATTTGCATAACGCAGTTACGCAAATTTCGCCCACCCCTAATGTTGTTACAATTGTTGCAGTTCCAGCATGCTATTGTTCCTTTGTATTGAATGTGTGAATCTTGATTAGTAGGGTTTTTTATGATCTCTCCTAGGTTTTTTGCTCTGGTATATGCGAAGATGGGTTCATTTTCGAAGAGGTTGTTGAAGTCGGGTTCCAGTTTTAGTATGGACCAATGTTTTCTGATGATGTTTTTGAAGCTTTTGCTCATTGTGGAGTATTTAGACACCAAAGTCATTCGATTATGTGTGGATTTTTCTCTGGGTGTCAATGCTGTGATCCTATTGATGCTGTTGCGTCTGATTTCTGCTTGATGCAGGATATGTTCTGGGTATCCTCTCGCTCTGAAGCGGTTCAACATTTCATTTACGCGTGTTGTCCTGATATCTGGGTCTGATACTATTCTTTTTACCCTTAAAATCTGGGTGAAGGGCATGTGGTTTTTCATAGTGTTGAGGTGTAAGCTGTCATATGATAGCGTGTTGTTTTTATCGGTAGTTTTCCTGTAAAGATCGGTTTGAAAACCATCTCTGTTCTGTGTGATTTTGACGTCCAAAAAATGGATGTTGTGTTCTTGGATCTCAAAAGCAAATTGTAGCCTTTGATCTATCTGATTCAATTCTTTTAACAATTTCATGAGTGTAGTTGTAGGTCCTTTCCATAGGATGAATATATCATCTATGAAACGTACAAACATTTTCAGATGAGTTTGCCATTCTGCGTTCGTTAAGATGTGTTTTTGTTCATAGTTTCCCATGAAGATATTGGCGTACGTTGGGGCGGCACAATTTCCCATTGAAGTACCAGTCTTTTGTAAATACCAGTCAGTCTTCCATCTAAAGTAACTGTGTTGTAGAGTAAATACCAGCAATTCCATAAGAAAGATTTGGAGATCTTGGCTGTATTCGGTTTGTAAGAGAGCTTGTTCTGTGGCTTTTATGCCTAGTTGATGCGGTATGGATGTATAGAGAGATTTAACATCTACTGTGCACATTGTCATCGGTTCCTTAATGTCTTTGGTGATGTTATGAAATTTGATTAGAAAGTCTGTAGTGTGTTTGATATAAGTAGGTATTTTGACAACACTTGGTTGTAGGTATTTATCCAAGAATTTCCCCACTGGTTCGTGAAGACTGTTTCTTGTGGACACAATTGGTCGAAAAGGTGGTTTGGTCAGGTGTTTATGTATCTTAGGGACCATATATATGGTCGGACTTTTGGGGTTAGTGTGAACCAAATATTTCTTTATTTCTGTTGCTTTCTGGACGGTGTTTTTTAAGACTTCTAGAATTTGTTCAGTTGGATTGGAGTCCAACTTCATGTAGGTGTCTTCGTCTGATAGATGGGCTTCGACTTGCTCTTCGTAGTAGCTGGTGTTGAGGATTACCAATGCTCCCCCCTTGTCTGCTTTTTGACACGTAATGCTTGTTCTGTTGGCTAATGATTTCAAAATCCCCCATTCTTTTTGTGTGAGGTTCTTGGGTTTTTGTCTTTTCTGAAAGTTAAATCTCTGGGGGTCTTGTTTTACTAATGATTCAAACGTGTCTAAGCTTTTGTGGCTGATAGGTGCTATATAGGAGCTTTTAGTTTTCAATCCTCTTAGGGGGTCATCCTCAGTTGCAACTGGAAGTTCTACGACATTTTCAAAATAATGTCTTAGACGTAATTTTCTCATAAACTTGAAAAAACTTATTTCTATTTCCAAGCTGTTCGTATGTGTTGTGGGAACGAAGGTGGTGCCTTTTTGTAATACTTTAGATTCAACTTTGGTCAATTGATAATCTGAGATGTTAATTACTAAGTCGTCTTTGGACCCCCCTTCCTTTGTTTGTTCTGTTTGGTAGTCATCATTCGTGTTTGGGGTAATTCTTTGGTTTCTTCTAGTTCTTTTACTCCTCCTGGGTCTTCCCCGTCGGTGGTACCTGCCTCTAAAAAAGAGACGGATGCGGGTGTTTCACTTGATGTGGTTGCTGAGGTGGTCTGTTCCGTTGTTCTTTTTGGTTGGTTTGCTATGTCACTTTCTGAAGACGATGTATCTGTATTGAGGTTGTACGGTTTATTTTGTCTTCGTTTGGCGTATATGTCCGCCCATGTATAGACTTCTCCTAGCTTATAATCTAAAGTATCTCTTCTATATTTTCGTATTTTTCTTTCGTTGATTTCTTGTGTGTGTTTTGATAGCTGAGTATTAATGTCTTCCAATACTTTATTCCAATCTTCAGTGGGTAAAGTTGTTTGTAGTTCACTTTTTACTGTTTCTATTTCTTTCGTGAGTTCTTCTAGTATGTTAGATAGTTCTTCTATAATTAAGAGGATCAAGTCTAGAGAGCATTTGTTCAGTATCGCGAACCAGCGGTCCTTGAATTGTTGAATGTTTTTGCATAGTGAAGGTTTTAGGGGGATTCTCAGTCCCCTAGGAATTCTTTGAGCCTTGTGATATTTAATCATGGTGCTTGCGTGTAATTTCTGGTTGATTGCCTTTTTCGAAAGATCAAGTAGTTGACGTATATTTTGTTCCTTCGTTCTCTTTGATGTAAACTCTGTGGAATCTTCCTGTATTAGAGCGTAGATCTTGTTGGCTGCATCCTCTGTGAAGGCGAACGTATCCGCTCTGATGTCCGTTAAGTTTGATATTTGCTCATAAGCCATCGTTCTTGATGCGTGCTACGTGCTAAGGTTCAAAGTGGGTAAATATATATAATTGTTGTAGTACGTGCACATCTGTGTTTATTGTTTAAGAAGTTTTGCGAGTATTTACGTTGTTCCGTGCTCCTGGGTGTCACTTCTCTGAACAAGGAGTGCTTTTGAATAAATCTTGTTGGTAGCAAACCCTTGGGAATTAGGGTGTGTCCCCTGGGCACTGGTTTTTCAATGTTTGTTCCTTTATTCAAATTTTCAATAAAGTTGCGTGAGTGTTTGGTTTTTTAAACATTTGTTTATTTGATCACGAAATTACATCTTCATTTCTGTGATGCATTAATGTAACAAGTTCCACGGTCTAACAAATCCTGATGCATTTCGGCTTTGTAGCCTTCGTCTGGGGAATGTCTAAGAGTAAAGAAACAATGTGTATACTAAGCATGACAACGCCTATGTTACAGGGTGATGTCGATAACATGAGCGACTTATTTCATTTTTCGAATGTCTGGTTAGTAGTTAGCAATAATTGTGCGTGTGTATCGTAAAAGAGTCGTAACGTTTTCTAATGTGCTTGTCGGTTCATTATTCGGGTGAAAACGTGCATCCTTCGTGGTTGATTATAGTAATATGAAACCCTGTTTTATCGTGATTTAATCTGAGTGAAAAGAAAGCTTAAAGAAAAAGAAAGAGGAATCTCGTATCCCATTGTTGCTTGTGGTGGTGTGAACGGTCGGTTAGTGTGGGTTAACTGACTCGTGTTTTAAAGTTATTTATACTCTGTGGATTTAGCATGCTAGTGAAAATAATCAAAATCCCTTAACGTGCCGAGGTGTATCTAAACTATAAAAGCAGGCTGAGAAGCAGTCCTGAATCGTGTTGTTACTTACTATGTTCGTGGACGGTGATTGAAGGTTCCTGGTGCGTTCGGTGTACAAACGGGCTCAATGCTTCCTGGAGCGTGAAGACGTCGTGACGGACATGCCGTGTCAAACGTGCAAGTGTGTGTAGAGATAGAAATGGGACTGGGTTATAGATCATGAACAGTGTAAACAGACTGTGTTAGTTTAAACATATACCATGGTTACTTAAACGTGCCATAAATAACAGATAAACGTGTTGTTTGAAAAAGGCAAATCGATCAGAGATAACACGTGAATTCCATTCGGTCATTCATTCCGTGTGGTTTCATTGAGTTCAGTGTACGTATCCAATAGTTTTCTCGTTGTAATAAAGTTTTGTGATTGTCTTTACCTTCAGACTTGGTGACAATTTCCAGGACATTGAATTTGAGCTGACTGACATTGTGACCAGCCTCGCAGAAATGATTTGCCACTGTGGATTTTGCGTTCTTCGTTCTTATATTGCTTTTATGTTCATTTATGCGTATTTTAATTTTTCTTTCTGTCTGTCCCACGTAGATTTTTCCACATGGGCATTTCAGTGAATATATGGTGTTGGTGGTATCACATGTAGCTGTAACTTTCAGTTTGATGGTGTGTCCCTTCATGGGATGGGTAATTTATGCGCCTGGTGTGACGTTGTTACAATTGTTGCAGTTCCAGCATGCTATTGTTCCTTTGTAATGAATGTGTGAATCTTGATTAGTAGGGTTTTTTATGATCTCTCCTAGGTTTTTTGCTCTGGTATATGCGAAGATGGGTTCATTTTCGAAGAGGTTGTTGAAGTCGGGTTCCAGTTTTAGTATGGACCAATGTTTTCTGATGATGTTTTTGAAGCTTTTGCTCATTGTGGAGTATTTAGACACCAAAGTCATTCGATTATGTGTGGATTTTTCTCTGGGTGTCAATGCTGTGATCCTATTGATGCTGTTGCTTCTGATTTCTGCTTGATGCAGGATATGTTCTGGGTATCCTCTCGCTCTGAAGCGGTTCAACATTTCATTTACGCGTGTTGTCCTGATATCTGGGTCTGATACTATTCTTTTTACCCTTAAAATCTGGGTGAAGGGCATGTGGTTTTTCATAGTGTTGAGGTGGAAGCTGTCATATGATAGCGTGTTGTTTTTATCGGTAGTTTTCCTGTAAAGATCTGTTTGAAAACCATCTCTGTTCTGTGTGATTTTGACGTCCAAAAAATGGATGTTGTGTTCTTGGATCTGAAAAGTAAATTGTAGCCTTTGATCTATCTGATTCAATTCTTTTAACAATTTCATGAGTGTAGTTGTAGGTCCTTTCCATAGGATGAATATATCACCTATGAAACGTACAAACATTTTCAGATGAGTTTGCCATTCTGCGTTCGTTAAGATGTGTTTTTGTTCATAGTTTCCCATGAAGATATTGGCGTACGTTGGGGCGGCACAATTTCCCATTGAAGTACCAGTCTTTTGTAAATACCAGTCAGTCTTCCATCTAAAGTAACTGTGTTGTAGAGTAAATACCAGCAATTCCATAAGAAAGATTTGGAGATCTTGGCTGTATTCAGTTTGTAAGAGAGCTTGTTCTGTGGCTTCTATGCCTAGTTGATGCGGTATGGATGTATAGAGAGATTTAACATCTACTGTGGACATTGTCATCAGTTCCTTAATGTCTTTGGTGATGTTATGAAATTTGATTCGAAAGTCTGTAGTGTCTTTGATATAAGTAGGTAATTTGACAACACTTGGTTGTAGGTATTTATCCAAGAATTTCCCCACTGGTTCGTGAAGACTGTTTCTTGTGGACACAATTGGTTGAAAAGGTGGTTTGGTCAGGTGTTTATGTATCTTAGGGACCATATATATGGTCGGACTTTTGGGGTTAGTTTGAACCAAATATTTCTTTATTTTTTCATTGATGGTTCCCATGCCTGTTGCTTTCTGGACGGTGTTTTTTAAGACTTCTAGAATTTGTTCAGTTGGATTGGAGTCCAACTTCATGTAGGTGTCTTCGTCTGATAGATGGGCTTCGACTTGCTCTTTGTAGTAGCTGGTGTTGAGGATTACCAATGTTCCCCCCTTGTCTGCTTTTTGACACGTAATGCTTGTTCTGTTGGCTAATGATTTCAAAATCCCCCATTCTTTTTGTGTGAAGTTCTTGGGTTTTTGTCTTTTCTGAAAGTTAAATCACTGGAGGTCTTGTTTTACTAATGATTCAAACGTGTCTAAGCTTTTGTGGCTGATAGGTGCCATTTAGGAGCTTTTAGTTTTCAATCCTCTTAGGGGGTCTTCCTCAGTTGCAACTGGAAGTTCTACGACATTTTCAAAATAATGTCTTAGACGTAATTTTCTCATAAACTTGAAAAAATTTATTTCTATTTCCAAGCTGTTAGTATGTGCTGTGGGAACGAAGGTGGTGCCTTTTTGTAATACTTTAGATTCAACTGTGGTCAATTGATAATCTGAGATGTTAATTACTAAGTAGTCTTTGGACCCCCCTTCCTTTGTTTGTTCTGTTTGGTAGTCATCATTCGTGTTTGGGGTAATTCTTTGGTTTGTTCTAGTTCTTTTACTCCTCCTGGGTCTTCCCCGTCGGTGGTACCTGCCTCTAAAAAAGAGACGGATGCGGGTGTTTCACTTGATGTGGTTGCTGAGGTGGTCTGTTCCGTTGTTCTTTTTGGTTGGTTTGCTATGTCACTTTCTGAAGACGATGTATCTGTATTGAGGTTGTACGGTTTATTTTGTTTTCGTTTGGCGTATATGTCCGCCCATGTATAGACTTCTCCTAGCTTATAATCTAAAGTATCTCTTCTATATTTTCGTATTTTTCTTTCATTGATTTCTTGTGTGTGTTTTGATAGCTGAGTATTAATGTCTTCCAATACTTTATTCCAATCTTCAGTGGGTAAAGTTGTTTGTAGTTCACTTTTTCCTGTTTCTATTTCTTTCGTGAGTTCTTCTAGTATGTTAGATAGTTCTTCTATAATTAAGAGGATCAAGTCTAGAGAGCATTTGTTCAGTATCGCGAACCAGCGGTCCTTGAATTGTTGAATGTTTTTGCATAGTGGAGGTTTTAGGGGGATTCTCAGTCCCCTAGGAATTCTTTGAGCCTTGTGATATTTAATCATGGTGCTTGCGTGTAATTTCTGGTTGATTGCCTTTTTCGAAAGATAAAGTAGTTGACGTATATTTTGTTCCTTCGTTCTCTTTGATGTAAACTCTGTGGAATCTTCCTGTATTAGAGCGTAGATCTTGTTGGCTGCATCCTCTGTGAAGGCGAACTTATCCGCTCTGATGTCCATTAAGTTTGATATTTGCTCATAAGCCATCGTTCTTGATGCGTGCTCCGTGCTAAGGTTCAGAGTGGGTAAATATATATAATTCTTGTAGTACGTGCACATCTGTGTTTATTGTTTAAGAAGTTTTGCGAGTATTTACGTTGTTCCGTGCTCCTGGGTGTCACTTCTCTGAACAAGGAGTGCTTTTGAATAAATCTTGTTGGTAGCAAACCCTTGGGAATTAGGGTGTGTCCCCTGGGCACTGGTTTTTCAATGTTTGTTCCTTTATTCAAATTTTCAATAAAGTTGCGTGAGTGTTTGGTTTTTTAAACATTTGTTTATTTGATCACGAAATTACATCTTCATTTCTGTGATGCATTAATGTAACAAGTTCCACGGTCTAACAAATCCCGATGCATTTCGGCTTTGTAGCCTTCGTCTGGGGAATGTCTAAGAGTAAAGAAACAATGTGTATACTAAGCATGATAACGCCTATGTTACAGGGTGATGTCGATAACATGAGCGACTTATTTCATTTTTCGAATGTCTGGTTAGTAGTTAGCAATAATTGTGCGTGTGTATCGTAAAAGAGTCGTAACGTTTTCTAATGTGCTTGTCGGTTCATTATTTGGGTGAAAACGTGCATCCTTCGTGGTTGATTATAGTAATATGAAACCCTGTTTTATCGTGATTTAATCTGAGTGAAAAGAAAGCTTAAACAAAAAGAAAGAGGAATCTCGTACCCCATTGTTGCTTGTGGTGGTGTGAACGGTCGGTTAGTGTGGGTTAACTGACTCGTGTTTTAAAGTTATTTATACTCTGTGGATTTAGCATGCTAGTGAAAATAATCAAAATCCCTTAACGTGCCGAGGTGTATCTAAACTATAAAAGCAGGCTGAAAAGCAGTCCTGAATCGTGTTGTTACTTACTATGTTCGTGGACGGTGATTGAAGGTTCCTGGCGCGTTCGGTGTACAAACGGGCTCAATGCTTCCTGGAGCGTGAAGACGTCGTGACGGACATGCCGTGTTAAACGTGCGAGTGTGTGTAGAGATAGAAATGGGACTGGGTTATAGATCATGAACAGTGTAAACAGACTGTGTTAGTTTAAACATATACCATGGTTACTTAAACGTGCCATAAATAACAGATAAACGTGTTGTTTGAAAAAGGCAAATCGATCAGAGATAACACGTGAATTCCATTCGGTCATTCATTCCGTGTGGTTTTATTGAGTTCAGTGTACGTATCCAATAGTTTTCTCGTTGTAATAAAGTTTTGTGATTGTCTTTACCTTCAGACTTGGTGACAATTTCCAGGACATTGAATTTGAGCTGACTGACATTGTGACCAGCCTCGCAGAAATGATTTGCCACTGTGGATTTTGCGTTCTTGGTTCTTATATTGCTTTTATGCTAATTTATACGTATTTTAATTTTTCTGTTTGTCTGTCCCACGTAGATTTTTCCACATGGGCATTTCAGTGAATATATGGTGTTGGTGGTATCACATGTAGCTGTAACTTTCAGTTTGATGGTGTGTCCCTTCATGGGATGGGTTATATATGCGCCTGGTGTGACGTTGTTACAATTGTTGCAGTTCCAGCATGCTATTGTTCCTTTGTAATGAATGTGTGAATCTTGATTAGTAGGGTTTTTTATGATCTCTCCTAGGTCTTTTGCTCTGGTATATGCGAAGATGGGTTCATTTTCGAAGAGGTTGTTGAAGTCTGGTTCCACTTTTAGTATGGACCAATGTTTTCTGATGATGTTTTTGAAGCTTTTGCTCATTGTGGAGTATTTAGACACCAAAGTCATTCGATTATGTGTGGATTTTTCTCTGGGTGTCAATGCTGTGATCCTATTGGTGCTGTTGCTTCTGATTTCTGCTTGATGCAGGATATGTTCTGGGTATCCTCTCGCAATGAAGCGGTTCAACATTTCATTTACGCGTGTTGTCCTGATATCTGGGTCTGATACTATACTTTTTACCCTTAAAATCTGGGTGAAGGGCATGTGGTTTTTCATAGTGTTGAGGTGGAAGCTGTCATATGATAGCGTGTTGTTTTTATCGGTAGTTTTCCTGTAAAGATCTGTTTGAAAATCATCTCTGTTCTGTGTGATTTTGACGTCCAAAAAATGGATGTTGTGTTCTTGGATCTGAAAAGTAAATTGTAGCCTTTGATCTATCTGATTCAATTCTTTTAACAATTTCATGAGTGTAGTTGTAGGTTCTTTCCATAGGATGAATATATCATCTATGAAACGTACAAACATTTTCAGATGAGTTTGCCATTCTGCGTTCGTTAAGATGTGTTTTTGTTCATAGTTTCCCATGAAGATATTGGCGTACGTTGGGGCGGCACAATTTCCCATTTAAGTACCAGTCTTTTGTAAATACCAGTCAGTCTTCCATCTAAAGTAACTGTGTTGTAGAGTAAATACCAGCAATTCCATAAGAAAAATTTGGAGATCTTGGCTGTATTCGGTTTGTAAGAGAGCTTGTTCTGTGGCTTCTATGCCTAGTTGATGCGGTATGGATGTATAGAGAGATTTAACAACTACTGTGCACATTGTCATCGGTTCCTTAATGTCTTTGGTGATGTTATGAAATTTGATTAGAAAGTCTGTAGTGTCTTTGATATAAGTGGGTAATTTGACAACACTTGGTTGTAGGTATTTATCCAAGAATTTCTCCACTGGTTCGTGAAGACTGTTTCTTGTGGACACAATTGGTCGAAAAGGTGGTTTGGTCAGGTGTTTATGTATCTTAGGGACCATATATATGGTCGGACTTTTGGGGTTAGTTTGAAGCAAATATTTCTTTATTTTTTCATTGATGGTTCCCATGTCTGTTGCTTTCTGGACGGTGTTTTTTAAGACTTCTAGAATTTGTTCAGTTGGATTGGAGTCCAACTTCATGTAGGTGTCTTCGTCTGATAGATGGGCTTCGACTTGCTCTTCGTAGTAGCTGGTGTTGAGGATTACCAATGCTCCCCCCTTGTCTGCTTTTTGACACGTAATGCTTGTTCTGTTGGATAATGATTTCAAAATCCCCCATTCTTTTTGTGTGAGGTTCTTGGGTTTTTGTCTTTTCTGAAAGTTAAATCTCTGGAGGTCTTGTTTTACTAATGATTCAAACGTGTCTAAGCTTTTGTGGCTGATAGGTGCCATATAGGAGCTTTTCGTTTTCAATCCTCTTAGGGGGTCTTCCTCAGTTGCAACTGGAAGTTCTACGACATTTTCAAAATAATGTCTTAGACGTAATTTTCTCATAAACTTGAAAAAACTTATTTCTATTTCCAAGCTGTTAGTATGTGTTGTGGGAACGAAGGTGGTGCCTTTTTGTAATTAAGAGGATCAAGTCTAGAGAGCATTTGTTCAGTATCGCGAACCAGCGGTCCTTGAATTGTTTGCATAGTGGAGGTTTTAGGGGGATTCTCAGTCCCCTAGGAATTCTTTGAGCCTTGTGATATTTAATCATGGTGCTTGCGTGTAATTTCTGGTTGATTGCCTTTTTCGATAGATAAAGTAGTTGACGTATATTTTGTTCCTTCGTTCTCTTTGATGTAAACTCTGTGGAATCTTCCTGTATTAGAGCGTAGATCTTGTTGGCTGCATCCTCTGTGAAGGCAAACGTATCCGCTCTGATGTCCATTAAGTTTGATATTTGCTCATAAGCCATCGTTCTTGATGCGTGCTCCGTGCTAAGGTTTAGAGTGGGTAAATATATATAATTCTTGTAGTACGTGCACATCTGTGTTTATTGTTTAAGAAGTTTTGCGAGTATTTACGTTGTTCCGTGCTCCTGGGTGTCACTTCTCTGAACAAGGAGTGCTTTTGAATAAATCTTGTTGGTAGCAAACCCTTGGGAATTAGGGTGTGTCCCCTGGGCACTGGTTTTTCAATGTTTGTTCCTTTATTCAAATTTTCAATAAAGTTGCGTGAGTGTTTGGTTTTTTAAACATTTGTTTATTTGATCACGAAATTACATCTTCATTTCTGTGTTGCATTAATGTAACAAGTTCCACGGTCTAACAAATCCCGATGCATTTCGGCTTTGTAGTCTTCGTCTGGGGAATGTCTAAGAGTGTCCACAAGAAACAGTCTTCACGAACCAGTGGGGAAATTCTTGGATAAATACCTACAACCAAGTGTTGTCAAATTACCTACTTATATCAAAGACACTACAGACTTTCTAATCAAATTTCATAACATCACCAAAGACATTAAGGAACCGATGACAATGTGCACAGTATATGTTAAATCTCTCTATACAGCCATACCGCATCAACTAGGCAGAGAATCCACAGAACAAGCTCTCTTACAAACCGAATACAGCCAAGATCTCCAAATCTTTCTTATGGAATTGCTGGTATTTACTCTACAACACAGTTACTTTAGATGGAAGACTGACTGGTATTTACAAAAGACAAAAGACTGGTACTTCAATGGGAAATTGTGCCGCCCCAACGTACGCCAATATCTTCATGGGAAACTATGAACAAAAACACATCTTCAGCTTCAGCAACCGGGAGCTAGACTGTCTCCAGGTAACAGGCAGATATGGCCTGGGGGGTGTCTCTCTAAACTCTGCAGGTGGGGGCATCATCTCGTGTCAACACTAAGAACTTCTGATTGAACTAAAATGGCAAACAACACCTAGTGGTGCCTTACAGTTCATGTTGATGGCAGACAAGATTCCTGTCTCAAGATTTCCTATTCCAGATAATTATAAAATGAGTAAACTCAGACTACAACTCCCAGCATGCACTCTTTTGATAATCGAAAGCAGTCGACATGTTTCGGGAAACTTTTAAAAAACATTGAGCGATTGATGGAGGTACATTTAAAAATGTGTTGTGTTGTACCTTCCCCGCATATGTTCTTGGTTAATGTTTTAGAGGGGTTTTGATGTCCGTAAGAATATCCTTAATCCTTTTGCTTTTTATTCATACCAAATGTTACAATAAATTCGCTTGGCGGGGCTGGGGTGGGCTTCCATGTCTTCGCTACCTCAGTGGGATCTGTAATAGGTACATTGGCATTCCTTCAACCAGGAGACTGTCATCCCCATCCTGGCTTTCCCACTTTAGAAACTGGCAACAGGTGCACATTCTTTACCTTCGATTTCCCTGAGCTGGTTAAGCTGCAGTATTTTGAATTAGGGGTGGGCAGAACTCTATGGAATCTCGCAGCTTCTATGTAACTCCATGGAATGCCATTGAGTAAAACTCTGAAGCGACGCCCACCCCTAGTTTTTAGCTCATACTTCTAAAGCCACTCGGTGCAACAAGTAGACAACTCATCACATGAACCTCCCATTATTAGCTTATGGTACTAAAGTTCATCCATGCATAGCAAAGATAAGTACTATATCAGCACTAGGGGTGAGTGCAATGTTCCTTTCCACCCACGGAATTGGTGGAAATTTTGGCCACTACATCTTCCTTGTTAACGCAGATTCCTGCAAAATTCTGCCAATTGCTGTGAGATGAAAATGTTCGCCAGTGAGGCTCACGAATATGTAAGCTGTCAAGCGAGATTCGTCTTCCCCTAGCGCGATTTTCTAACGCAGGCTTTCGCTGGTGTTCATGAGCGGTCTCGATCAGAGGGCAGCTGTTCGAGTAGATTTAATGCTGCTCAAGTATATTTTCTATCGAGTGGCAGCAAAAGCAAGTCGATCGTCCGCAAGCTTTTGCCACCCATTAGTGCGATTTCGCTGAGTTTTTCTGTAACTTCGTCGAATTCCATGGAGTGAAACTACGCAAGTTCCTCCCACCCCTAAATAGCACCTTAAATGAAGCTGCCAACAGAAGCAGAGCCCTTATCAAAACAATGAGAAGCTGCATGAACCCTCAACTTCCTCCTTCTATCCCATGCTCCACAGACAAGTGAAATGTCATCAATGACAATATCAAGTATGATTCTTCTTCAACACCCACCCCACCACACTGAGTATAACAATGATCACCCTCAAACCCCTGTATTTCAAAACATTGCAGAAATTCCACATTTCTTCAAAGCCACCAACTACGGAGAGGATAACTTACCTTCATAAAGCCCTCTTTGGAGGAGCTTTCTTACCCCATACTTACCCTCATCAATGCCTCTGTCACACCAGGTTCTTTCCTGAAGATCTCAAGACAGGCCAGATCCTCCAATTCCAGAAAAAAAAACTCTATACCCTGACAACATATCCCACTTCTGGCTCATCACTCATCTATCTTTCATTAGTGAGATTATGGAAAGAGCAGTCTGTGCACAACTTCAAAAGCCACATCATCTCCAACTATTTCCTGCTCAACCAAACTTTAAATCATGCGGCAGCATGGAGACAGACAAATGACAAACCATTGACATTGCCTCCTGACAACAAATAAAGAAACCCCCTGCCTCTTTATTTTACTGTTGTCAAAAAAGGAGGGGTTTAGCCCAAAGGATTAGAGGGTAGGTAGGGCTAGTTATACTATATAAGAATTTTTTTTACCTATGCCTCTGGTGACTTCAACACTTATTCGTATGAAGTAAGATAAACGAAAATTAATACGTTTATCCAAGCAATGATTTATGCCTTTTATTTATTTTATTTTTTAAATTAATATCTTTGATCACAAAAAGAACACATAATAAACTACACGAAATACCACATTGATATTTACACAATGAAAGTGAACAACGTGAAAAATGTGTTGTGACATACAATTATAAATAAACTCATAATAGTCAAACATTGAATCCATCAAATGCAGATAAGGAAAAATGGTTTAGATGAAGGATTCCTGGGTCCAAAAGAATTCCAATTTTTGAATAAAAAACAACCAAGAATTCCGGTATTATATTTTCTACCGAAAATACATAAAAATAGCCAAACGCCCCCAGGTAGACCGATAGTTTCAGGCTGTGACTCTGTTTTGGAGCCAGTCTCTAAATACATCGATTTTTTTCTTAAACCATTCTTGCCCAGTGTTAAATCTTATCTCAGAGATACAACAGACTTCATCACAAAAGTGGAGGGTATAACATTTGATGATGACATACAGATAATGGTGACATTGGATGTCACATCCCTGTATACCCAAATCCAAACGGCACTCCAAGTGATGGAACTTTACTTGGACTTGGACTTGAGGGAGAGACCACACAGGGTCCCCACATCATTTATCATGCCATTGGCTGAAATATCCCTTCGAAACACAAACACAAACACACCAGAACAACAGAACAAGAGCCGCTGCTTTTCATGGTGCTTTTGTTAATTGTGTCTTTGAGTCAAAAAATGACACAAGACCACATTTCAAACTAAAACATAGCGTGAAATGACAGATTTGCTTTTTGTGTAATTATGTGTAATTTTGTCATTATTATGTGAAAGCAAATTACGTGAATGTCACACACCTCTATTCTCTGCATGTTCGCAGCCAGGACACATTCAGACTGGAAATGATTAAGTGCAAAAGGAAAATAAGGAAAGAGGCCTTGTTATGGTAATACATTTTATTGAGTGCTCATAGACCCTGAGGTGTCTTGGTGCTGAAGCTAAGAGGAAACACAAACTGGTGGAAGATATTAGTTATAAATCAGCCAAGTTTTGAGCTCCTTCCTAAAGGAGATCCGCAAAGAGAAAGATCTAATGTGAGGGGAGAGAGTGTTCTACAGCTTAGATGTACTCGTGATCAGACTTCTTCCACTATTATCAGGATTCTTTGTGTAACATTTAGCTTTGCCCCAGTAAAGCGTAAGAGTCTGGTGGGCTGGTGCCGTTTGAAGAGATTCTTAAAGTAGTTAGGGTCGGAATTATTCAAGGCTTTATAGGCAATGCAGAGAGCCTTAAATTTTATACGGTTTCTTACTGGAAGCCAATATAGTTTATGAATTTCTTTTTAATTGGATTGGAATTTGAGTAAACCTAGTAATACTCTGGAAGCTGCATTTTAATCCATCAGCAGTTTTTTTAGATGTTGAGCTTGGATATTCATATAGAGACCGTTGCAATAATCTAATTTAGATACACTAAGGACCACTGCGGTGGAACACCTTCCGCCTACGCTCTCGGACCATGCACCTGGGACGACTGGTCATGACGATCCCACAATCCTTCCGCTGGCATGCTCGTGTAGACTACCCCCACATGCATTACAAGATGCAGCGTGTAAGAAAGAAAACTAATTTACCATTACAGACTACTTTGACCACAATGTCCGCCCGATTGAGTTGTCATCTACTTTATGGGAGGCGTTCAAAGTGGTGACAGGCAGGACTTGTATTTCCAAACAATCCACGGTATTGAAGGTGATTAGAGGATCCTTGAGCAGGTTGGAGTCCAAAATCCACAACTTGGAACAGGTACATACTGCCGATCCCATTCCAGCCATACTGGCTGTCATTAGGGATAAGGACATCGCAATACTGTGAAGAAGCGGACAGGGAGGTGAAATATTTTGGGAAAGAGACATAGGTGTGACGGTAAAGTGAAGGGGACCACCCTAGTAGAACTCTGGCGGGACTACTGCACAGGCCTCATGACTCCATCTAGGTGACCGGACTAATGGATAGTAATTCTCAACTAGTCCTGTCCTCTTTCTATGCTCAGCTTTACACTGCTGGGCTGATAGGAGACCAAAAGTGCCTATCAGAATATTTTAACATCCGCCAACTGCTCTGGCTGGAATCAGGGCACAGATAATTTCTTGATCCTCTGATAACACCGGAGGAGATTGCTTAGGTTATAGCTGCTCTGCCAGCTGGAACAGCTCCTGGCTCGGATGGACTCACACCCACATTCTATAAAGAATACCTAGACATGCTTATCTCACATTTAATAGAGATGCACCATGAATCGTTGACATCAGAGCAGCTTCCTCCATTCCTCAGAGAAGCTATTATTGTAACTATACTAAAACCGGACACGCCACCAGAACTCTGTGATTCCTATCGCCCCTTGTCCTTGATAAATATAGATAATAAAATATACGTGAAAGTCTTGGTGCACCGCTTGCTGCCACACCTGCCCCTAATCATCAGGCCAGACAAGTTGGGATTCATTCCAGGGCATGCCATGTCACACAACCGTCGCAAATTAATTGAAGGAAGTCAATACTTTTCCCGCTCATGGACGCATCCGGGCCATGCCAGACAAAATACCCATTAAAATGGGCAAACCTACCAACCAAATATTTGGGTGTCTGGCTGCATAGGGATGTGGAGGAGCTCTTGAAGGTAAATTATGGGTGTGCAGTAGATTGGCTAGAATCACACATCACGATATGGAACAAACTACCATTATCTCTTGCCGGACTAATAGAAATCGCAAAAAGTTCTTGCTTCCAAAATTCTTATATCTCTTTGTTAACATTCCTATGCCACTTACAGCACTGTTAATTAAGCGACTGCGATCCAACTTGATCATGCTCATATGTAGCGGCCGACAGCCTAGAGTAATATACAACCTTCTAATGTTGCCCCTCACACGCAGCTGTCTCAGTGCACCCGCCTTACAATTATACCCTTTATGTGCTCACGCAAGGTTCCTGCACTATTGGCTTCACCCCGCCCTATTCCAGCCACATGTGGCAGTAGAACATGATTGGGCGTCCCCAAGGCCATTGGCAACAGCATTGTTTCAACCATACAAAGCACCCAAGGCTGATATAAATACTGTAGAATGCATGAGATGGGCATGGGATGGTCTCCGCTGACACTCTTGACTCACAATATTATATGCACCATCAGCTGTGCTGGCAAACAATCCCATTACCACCTCATTGCAGGATAGGGCAAAGCGGGCCATGCTGCCACATTCAGAGTGAAAAAGGCTCCTACTTGCGAAGCACAGGTTAGCAATACACTGTGGCCGGAAGCCAACACCCTCCTGCACAGCGTGGTTATCAGATGTCTCCTACAGTCAGGAACAACTCACTACTTACTGGGACCTTATGCCTGCAAGATCCAGGCCCATAGACATTGGGGAGGCTCGGGGTGGCGATCCTCCCGCCATCATAATGAGCCCCTAAATCCGGGCGCCAGATCCTATAAAGCTGGGAAAGGCGACGTCGCACAGTCATGGCCATTGCATTCAGAAAGACCTTTACAGTACTAGCGTTTTATGGGGTGTATTTTCAGCGTGAGGAGTTCCATTTGTAATTTTGCCTCTTTGATTGTCGGATAACATGTGGCTAGTTGTTTATAATGCATTTTATCGCTACCTAATTGCGATTTGCTTCACTCTCTTTCTGGCTTGCGTGTACCTTATTTCATGACCAACTGGGCTTCAATGAAGCGTCCCTACTTAAGAAGCCTTCATAATGGGCACTTTTTAAAATGGCGTCAGCACCTCCCTTTTATTAGTTACTGCCTGCATGGCCACAAGTTAGTCTGCTTCTTCTCTCCTCATTTGCTCTTGAAAATGTCTGCATATTTGTTTGTGTCTGTTTTTAGTAGTAACCTATGTTAACGCATTTTCAAAATGTACAAAAGTACAATATAAAAAAATTCCATCAAAAATCAAAAGATTCATGAGTGTTTTCTATGGAGGTTATAAAACAGCCTGAGTCAGTAATGCAGGCATGGTTTTGTAAGACATTTTTTTTGGTTAGATTGGCTGCCGTCAGGATGAGTGGATGGAAAGATGGATAAAGAGAAGAACAGTATTTTTATTCAAAAGCTCTTTGCTGCGCACCAGCACTCGGCATTTGGGGGCATATTTAAAACTAAATGGAGCAGCGCTGCAAGCAATTTAGTTGTGCTGTGTCATTTAAAAACGCAGGAATACTCTCTATTTATAAGAATACGGTGCACCTCTGTGTTTTCTCTAGCACCAGCGCAGGCACCCTTACACCATGGTGCATGGGTGCCGCTGTTGCAGGGATGATTGTGTTTGTGCAGGAAGGGACGTCTTCCAGCACAAAAACAATCATTAATGGCATTTTGCCCCTTCTACATGTGCTGCAGAATCCAGCACAAATAGAAAGAGCAGAAAACATGGAGAAATAAAAATATTTCTCCTTGTTGCACCACTCTAACGCCTCCTATTCAAAGGCATTAGTTTTTTGCGCTTCCTCAGATTTACAGATACTTATAAATCTGGTGCAGTGTCAAAAAGCAATGGGTGTTGTGTGAGAACGCCCACAGCAACACCCATTGCATGCCGCTTTGCCACATAAAACTGCGGTGAAGAGGGCCATATTTACAAGGTGGCATTAAGCCAAGCAAAATGACTTAGCGCCACCTTGTATATATGGAGCAGGGCATTGCGCCACCGAAGCATCAGAAAAAGAGACGCTCCGGTGGCGCAATGCCCTTTTAAATATGCCTCTAGGGTGCTTTAGCACAAACACAACCGGAAAATGCTCAGACAGTATTCAAATAGATGCTTCCTCAGTGAAGCCCTACATTTGTGCAGACCTCTCTTAAGTGATATATAGAAGACATTTGGTACAATGGTCTAGGGAATGATGTAAGCACACACACTGTTACTTGCCCAAGATCCAGGGCAACATGGGCTTGGCATTATTAGCTCTTTGCATGGAGAAGCCTGAGGTATTAACATTTTAGCTGAGAGTTAAGTGTAGGTCGTTGGATTAACCTTGACGGTCCCTTGGGTATAGGTTGTATAAAGAAGATAATTCTTAGTGCTGGCCACATGTAGTGAATCAGACCCAGTCACTTCACAAAATAATAGTTTCATAGGTTTCATTGCACAACAACTGATTACACAGTAACATTAAAGTTTAAAGACGTGTCTCAAAAGAATGTTTTCTGGCAGATCCTTATAGTGTTTACCTTGAAGATTTGTGATACCTATAGGTAGACATTTTTACTTCCAACACGGCCACCATAATCATACCGACATTGACTAGAGGTGGTAGCAGTGAGTTGGCAGTCTATTGGACGCCAGGGAGATCAGGGCACATTATGGGAACTAGGATGGAATGGCGAATCAAAAAGAAGTTTGCAATAAACATCAGCTTTTTCGTTGCACTGCTTGAAGCAGGCCCATTGTGTCAATGGATCCTGAACATTTCAGAAAACATGACACATGCCCTACCAAACAGTCACACACAGAGGAATGCTCCACTGTTTGCAGGCTGAACATGCTGGACAGGGTCTGCGTTGGCTGCGGGAGAGCTGAGTGTGCAGCTGGTGGGAGATGGCTGATGCAGCTCATGGTGCATAGTACCCCTCGTGCTCTGGCTGGATATATAGACGCAGGGGCTAGGCGTGGGCAGAAGTCCAAAAGCCTGGGTGCAGGCCTGCAGGTCCTAGAGCCCAGCAGTGCCATGTAAACAATGAGGCATTCATGGTTGGCCGAGATGGTGCAGCACAGCCCAAGCATCTCACAGAGCCTTCTGAGTGTCTCCCGGCAGTCTCCACAGGACGGTGGCTCAAACTGCTGCTATCATCATAGGTCCAGGAAGGCCGCATCTACCATTGATTCAACTGGGACTTCAACTTCGGTGACCATCATTGGCCTTACCAGGGCTGCATCTGTCTTTGTTCCAGAAGGGGCCTTATCACCACCACCATATTGGACCTCAGTGGCCGGGTCTGCACCGGGGCCATCACACGGAATCAAGAGACTGATGCTGAGCGGGCATGCAGAGAGATGTGGCCATTGCCTAGATAAATCTCTGGTCTAGTAGACTTGCTGCTCATCACGGTTACCGCAGTTGGTGTGCGGGGAGTGCCCTCTGAATATCGAAACGACAATATAGATGGGCCACAATATCGAGGACCGAATATCGAAAATAAATTATCGACAGGTAAGTAGGTCTAGATTTTTAATACCTTACTCCAAAATATACGTTCCTACGTGGTAAACATATCTTCAAAGTAAGTAGATGTGGAGTTAGGAATAGTAAATACAGTGGTGCAACGAAACTCGAGGAGGGGTCTCCTGCAAAGCACCACTTTGGTCCCAAACCAAGAGGCATATTATCAAGCACGGCGTTAAAATTATCGCCGCTTTAGCGGCAGAAAACTGCAGCTAAAGCGGCGATAATGGGCTTGATAATATGCCCTGGAGAATTCCCATAGAAGCCCATGTTGACACCAGAACATGGGCTTCTATGGGGATTCTCAAGTGCATATTATCAAGCCCATTATCGCCGCTTTATTGGCAGTTTTGTGCCGCTAAAGCGGTGATAATTTTATCGCCGTTTCTTGATAATATGCCCCCAAGTGTCTTATGCTAAGGGGCCTCCAGAGCTCAAGGCCCCCCGCACCGTGGAGGCTGCAGGGGCTAATGTTACTCCATTGAGTGTAACTATACTTCCCTATATGCAAATACCTTTCGTTATTTTGTCAGTGGCGTAACGAAACTTGAGGGGGCCCCCCTGCAAAGTACATGGAGGGGGCCCCCATTCTCCTCGCCAGTCAAGAGCCCTCTGGCCAGCAACCCGCCATACTGCAGGGGCTCACCCCAGCCATAAAAAAAGGATTCTGGTTCCTCTATTGGTCACATCCGCCCTCTCATCGAGCGATTTACATACATCAGTAAATGCTGCTGCGCCCTCCAGCAAAGTTACATAACACTGCCTCCAGCCGGCCCACCAAACACATCCTCCTACTTGATGACCCACCTTCAAGTGAAGACCGCTCAGTTAACCACCTTCAAACGCAGGTCACTTCCGTCGTGCCTGCTACTAACGCATCCATTACACTCTACCCTCACCCCTATGAAACCCGCAATTATGCTTTTCTGCCCGCCTTTAAAACCACCCCTCGGATGTCACTGCAAACCTGTGACCGCCGCCTACTGCTCCCCTGTCCATCACCCACAGAAAGACTGATGACCGGTCACCATCTAACCACTGCCTACCAGTAAAGACAGAGCCTTTCAGCTGCTGGCCTCCCCAATGCCACTATGGAAGTTTTAAAAATGTTGAACAATCTCTGCAACTGACCACCTCAAAACATTTCTTCCTGCTAGCCTATACGGCATCAAAGCCGTTCCTGCTACTTTTCATCCTCTGCATGATGCACACAATAATATCAAATGTACAAAGGGTCAGATTTTTGTTTCCTCACGCCAACATTAATTTACACTATGTACCCCACTAAACCATACCTGCTGTCAAAGGCAAACCAGATCCCATATGTAGCACCAGTCAACAAGAACCCCAAGGACAAACACCAGAGAGAATGAGCGATTCATGAATTAAACCTACAATGACAACGTAGCATTTCCCCACCAACTGTCAGCCCAGGGAAGTCTGCAACCGCACAGTAGCCATCAACACCAGCAACGTCTAAAGCGCATTTCCACTTCCTTTCTTTGGCAGCTCCTGATACATATACTTATGCCTTCTGGGCGCCATCTACCACAGACCACAGCATTCTTGTGTCCCTAAGACTAACGGAATGCTGTCGGTGAACGCTTCTCTTCCCCCTTCCTTACTAATAACTAATGGAGGATAACGAAAAAAAAATATAGTATTTTCTTATGCAAATAGCGTATCAAGCACTTGCTGCCCGCAGTCCTCGCCAGATCCACCCAAATCAATATTCTGCTATCGCACCATCCTGTCACCCCTATTATTATCTGAAGATATTTTTTTATCCCTTCCCTGAACTGGGAAAAGCAATACTTTGCACAAAAACAAGTCCCTTTAAAACCTTTGCTACTTACAGACTCGCAAAGCACTTCCTTGTTTTACTAACTGTTGTAAAGCAAACGGATAACTCATTCTAGGATTGGGATTATTGTTTAGAGGTGTGGAAGTTAATACTGAGACATAGGATGATTTTTTGCATACACTCGTTCTTCCCTGCATGCGCACACAAAGCAACATTACAATTTAGCTAAACAAATTGTTCAGAAATGTACCGGAAGGTAAAGAAACAGCCCAAATTATTTTTACAAAGAAAAATAGACAATCGTCAACTTTAGACCCCATGACATAAAAGCCTTAGCGTGCACAGCTTGCTCAAATCCACGCTACCTAATTCTACCAAACTCAGCACATTTGAACTCTCATAATTCCATGCCACACTATTCAACTATAAATAATTTAACCCTACATTCCATACCACATAATTACAATCCTAAGTATGAAAAAACATATATTTCTACTTCACTCCATACCTCATAATTCCACATCACATAATAACATTCCACACAACTTAATAGCACTCCAAACCACATAATTACACTCCACACTACACAATTCAAGTACACATAATTCCACTTCAACCTATATAATTATACGTCACACAACATATTTACACGCAACTCCAAAACACAGAATTACCCTCCACAAAATACAACTCTGCAAAATGCTACATAATTCCACTCCGCACAATTATACACCACACCATGCCACATAATTCCACATGTCACAATTCCACAATTCATCCCCACACAATTCATCACACATAATTACTCCACATAATACCACTCAGCACCACATAATTAACCTCCACATAATTATGCTCTCATCCATATTGCATAAATACACTCCACATAAATCCAGTCTGTCACGTAGCAACATTCCACATAACTACACTTCACACCATGCCTCATAATACCACTCAACATAATTTTCACCCAGCAGCGAACACTTCCACGTCACACATTTCAACTCTACACATTTCCATTCCACACCACATAATTCAACAACAAACTACATAATTCAAACCAACAACAGAATTACATAACACACCACATACATCCAATCTACACCACAAAATTCCACATCATGCTATAATATTTAACAGCACACCACATAAGTAAACTCCACTACATACCACTCCACAACGCAAAATACCATTCCAGATAATCTTACTCCAAGACACACAATCCCACTCCATGACACACAATCCCACTCCACATAATTCCAGTACACTCAATACCACACAATTACTATCCACATAATTATTTCGCTACACAGATCCAATCCACACAATACAATTCCACAACTAACAATTCCAATCCAAACCACATATGTCCACTTGACACCACACACATTCACTCCACTCCAAGCAGAAAACACATAGGTAAAATACACTGTCCTTTACAATGTCAATAGCTCTAACTCTAACAAATGCGAGACCAATTGCATTGCAAATGCTTGTTTACCTTCCAATGTGACCGAGCAGATCCTGTTCATTTTTGTTTTTTAAATTTATTTTATGGAGTTTTATATAGCTCGAACTTGACCCGTATCGGGTATCATAGCGCTTTTCATGAGCACCAGTTGCGTTACATGAGGACACATTCATATTTGTTAGGCACAGGGAGATTAAGTGATTTGCCCAGAATCACAGGACGTTCAGCGTCATTGTTGAAACTCGAACCCAGTTCCCCAGATTCGAGGTCGACCGCCCTAGCCGTTAGGCCAACTCCTCTCCCAAGTATGAGTAAGAAGAGGCATACGAAGGGCTAAGCAGAAGAGCTGAAGTATGTAGATGTAAAAGTAGTGGAAGGTAGGGTCAAGTAGGAGTATGCAGGAGTAAGAGTGCAAGTAGGAGTAGGTAGGACTAAGTTAATGGTAATAAGGGCATTGGTAAATACGGTAGCAAAAGTAAGAATAGCAGTTAGAAGACGTAATAGGAGTAAGAGGAGAAATGAGTAAGAGCAGGAGGAAATAGGCGTAATAAATTGTAAGTGGAAGCAAGAGTATGTTGGAATAATAAAACGTAAGAATGGGAACAAATATGAGGTGTAAGAGAAAGGTAAAATTAAGAGGTTACGTAGCACAGTAAGAGGAAGTATGCAACATATGAGTAGAAACAAAAATCAGCAGTAGGCATAAGTAGTAAAAGTTAGTAAATTAAGTGCAAGAGTAATGAAAGTAAGATTGAAAGAGACCAAGATGAGAAAAGAAAGACGAAGACAGCAAATCCTTCCATATTCTTCTACGAATCCAGTGCTAACAACGCATGACACGCTTTTCATTTTATGCACACATCAGATGAAGAGCACGGACCTTCCATTAAGCGCTATTGTAACACGCTTCAGTTGGTAACTTGCGTGCAGCTGAAATAGGTACAATTTATGTGTTTTATAGCGCTCACAAACAGCATAAGCGTGTTTCTTGGCACTATTTCAACAAAAGTTAACACTATGCCACTGGCAGAGGTACAATTTGTTTTATTAATGGGTTGCACACAGACCGGTCTCTGTGACGTGTTGTTCGACGAAAAAGTGCAAGAAAAGACTTCTTAATACCATGTCAGCAGCACTTCAGAACTGTTTGGATAAAGCTTAGCTGTTGCCCGGGAGTCGAATAGTGATTTTTGTGTGTCTCTGGCGCCCAGTAGCAGTGCGTTTACCCCGAGGGCCACATTTGGCATGTTCTGATTTGAACTCACCATTATAGAGAGAATGTAATACTAGGTCATTTATTGTCACATGCCCCCCTTTCTCTGTAGTCCCCGGCACCTGTTTATAGGTGGACAGGAAGGAGCCCTCTCTCCTTCCAGGACAGCAAGCAATACCACAGAACAGTGCCAAGACCAACACAAACGGCTTCCGGTAGCTCAGCTCATGTGCCCCGGTAGATGTGAGGCTGTGAGCTGATGAGTAAGAGGTTTAGGAGCAGGGTGAGGAGCTGGCAGCCTACACCAGGGTGGAGCAACAGCACCGAGGCGTCTACAGCAACAGGGGACGGGTCTCCTCAGCTCCGAAGTGTGAGGCCAGCACATGGGAGCCATGCAGCGGCAGCCAATGCTTGTGAAGCAAGTAATCAAGCATTGGCAAAGGTAAAATAAAACCAAGCTAGTGCCAACTAACACGAAGGGTGGGACGGGGAATGGTAAAATTGGGGGCAGGAGGTAGGCCCGGCTCCAGGAATTTTTATTTGGGTGGGCCAAGGGTACATTCGGGTGGGCCACTGCTGGCCCGATTTATCGCTTATATATCTAGCCAGGCCTGCTTCTGGGCCCTCCTTTATCTCTCCTTACTCGTACTAGGCCCAGTAAAACGCACTCTTTTCAAAGTCTCTTTCTAAATGTTATCACTCTCAAAAAGTGCTTTTCTTCCATGCAATGTCCCTTTGATGGGAAGAGGAAGTTTCTAAGGTGGGAGTATCAAGCAAGTGACACTACCCGGGCTTCCTCTGTGCGAGCCTTCAGGGAGAAACCCTCTTCATTACTACCTCCACCTGATCCCTGACTCTGCAACACACTCCCTTACAGGCTTGATTATCCACTTTTCTACCACCCCTCTCCATCACACCTTATCTCACACCTGACCTTGGGCCCTAGCCCCATATCAGCCACCATTCAGTTCCACTTTCACTATTCCCAGTAAAAAACAATAGTAAAATCACCTTCAAACTTGAAATATTGAATATAGCAGTAAAAATAATTAGCACGCACTTTAAAGTATGCTCCACAGTTGTCCTAATCACCTGACTGTTAATTAAATAAATGAAAACAGAAAGGCCATCGCAGGGCCGGCTTTATTGCTGGTGCAAACGTCTTTTTGACCTCTTTTTTGACCTCTTTCTCTGTAGATAGCTTAACTAGCACCCTCCAACAGTACCCTTCATCTCGCCATAGCCACTCCCCCTCATGGCCTCCTCCTCAGACTCCCTAACTACCACCCTCCACCAGTGTCCCCCATCTTTCTGTAGCTCCCCCACACCCCATGACCTCCTCCTCAGATTCCCTCACTGCCACCCTCCACCAGCGCCCCTCATAGCTTCGTATTTCCCCCCACTCCATGACCTCCTCCTCGGATTCCCTGCCACCCTCCACCAGTGCCCCTCATCTCTCTGTAGTTCCCCCCCATGACCCCCTCATCAGATTCCTTCACTGCCACCCTCCACTAGTGCCCCTCATCTCTCTATAGTTCCCCCACCCCATGACCTCCTCCTTGGCTTCCCTCACTGCCATCCTTCACTAGTGCCTCTCATTTCTCTGTAGCCCCCCCACCCCATGACCTCCTCCTCAGATTCCCTCACTGCTCCCTCAACCAGCGCCCCTCATCTCTCTGTAATTCCCCCCGAGCCCCATGACCTCCTCCTCAGATTCCCTCACTGCCACCCTCCACCAGTGCCCCTCATCTCTCCATAATCCCCTCCACCCCCGTGACCCCCTCCTCAGATTCCTTCACTGCCACCCTCCACCAGCACCCCTCATCTCTCCGTAGATCCCCCCACCCGTGACCTCTTTGGATTCCCTCTCTGCCACCCCCCACTAGTGCCTCTCAGCTCTCTGTAGTTCCCCCACCTCATGACCTCCTCCTCCGCTTCCCTCACTGCCAACCTCCACTAGTGCCCCTCATTTCTACATAGCCCCCCCACCCCATGACCTCCTCCTCAGATTCCCTCACTGCTCCCTCCACCAGCGCCCCTCATCTCTCTGTAGTTCCCCCCCACCCCATGACCTCCTCCTCAGATTTCTTCACTGCTGCCCTCCACCAGTACCCCTCATCTCTCTGTAGTTCCCCTCCACCCTGTGACCTCCTCCTCGGATTCCCTCACTGCCACCCTCCACTAGTGCCCCTCATCTCTCTGCTGTTCCCCCCACCCCGTGACCACCTCCTCTGACTCCCTCACTGCCACCCTCCACCAGTGCTCCTCATCTCACTGTAGCTCCCCACCCCATTCATTACCTCTTCCTCGTTTTCCCTCAATGCCACCCTCCACTAGTGCCCCTCATCTTTCCGCAGCTCCACCCTCACTCCAGGACCTCCTCCTCGGCTTCCCTCACTGCCACTCTCCACTAGTGCCCCTCATCTCTCTGTAGTTCCACCCACCCCGTTGACCTCCTCCTCTGACTCCCTCACTGCCACCCTCCACCAGCGCCCCTCATCTCTCCGTAGCTCCCCACCCCATGACCTCTTCCTCGGATTCCCTCACTGCCACCCTCCACTTGTGCCCCTCATCTCTCCGTTGCCCCTCTCTCATATCCATTCCATTTGTTGTACAGCGCTACTCATAGCGTCACAGTACTTTACATAACAGCACGCATTATACAGAGACAATAAATCAGTCTATGGGGAATGTCACATAAGCCAATGAGGATTACAACACCCTCTAGAACCGGGCCTGGCAGGAGGTAACATATCCTGCACTTGTTAGTGGTGTGAGACAAAGAAAAGGGTCAGCGACAGGAGGATATTTACAGCTGGGACTAATTAAAGACCCAGATAACCTATCTGTAGAAATGTAAATGAAGCATTTTAAAACATATCAGGCATTTGTTATCAACCCACAACATAGCATGTTTTTTGAAGGAGCTCACAATGAAAACTCACAATTAAAACTGCTAGACTTACCGACAACGCTGCAGAATGTTATCGGTCCTGCTCTTCTTTACAAGTCTAACCTCTCTCCCTGAAAGCCCCGGTGTTTCCGGCCGGGCTCTGACTGAAGAGAAACAATGTAACTTGTTACTTTGTTTCTCTTCAGTCCTGCCCTGGGTCTACGGGAGGAGCGCAGAGCAAGCAGGCTGCAGACTGCACCTGCTTTCTAGAGGAAGCCTTTCTCTCACAGCTCTTTACCAAAGAGCTGAGGGGGCCCCCTTCACCTACCGAAGACTGGGGGCCCCCCCGCACCGCGGGGGCTGCGGGGGCGTTTGTTACCCCCCTGTATTTTGTACCTTGATTTTCTGTCCTTGAAATTCCTGTAAAACGATGTTGTTGATGTCGATATTCAGTGGTGCGAGTGTGCGGGGGAGGTGCTCCCAAGCTGCAGAGAGGAGAAGAATGATTCTATGGGGCCTATCCACTACACCAAGGGGGTAAGACTTGAAACTGAGTGCTCCCTGGACTGTGAAGGAATAAGAGCTGCACGTGCGCTTGATTCAAGCTAATTGCATGATTTCCCAAGAAAGGTGAAACCAGCTGTGAGGGCCACATGCGAGGTATTACTGAAGAGACAGGGCGTGTAGCACCTTGAAGCCGAATAGCTCCCAGGTACACTAACTTGTATGACAAATTGAATTGTGTAGTATTTAGTGCAAATGTATGACTAAAAGTACTTTTATCTTTAAAAAGATAAGCACTGGCCTGGACATAGGAATTAGTGTGGTTTTTCTGAGATGCCTCCGGGATGTAATGCGCTCTACAAATAACATAACATAACAAAATCAAGTGCGGAAAGTCTTGTACTTGGCCAATTTGCAGAGCCGTTGTAGGATGGGCCCGGGAATAACAGAGGCAAACTACCTCAACCCCCATGGGTCAGGTTTAGTATCTTTAAGGTCAATGCCTAACTCCGGCACTCTGAAATGGAGGGAGTGTAAGGCAAGAATGCACCTCAATGAACCAGATAGTAGGAGTTTAAAGTGTAAGATAGTTGATGCACTTAAAACGAAACCTGAGAGTGAAGGCATTGCTTCCTGAGAGGAATGAGACTAATAAATGCAGAAGAGTTATGTGGCAGACGGAGCACATCTGCCTGATGGTTTCTCAGAACTATTACCGAAGGTCTCTGCGTTTGTCAGCAGATGATAATATTGCCATCAATAATCTTGATATACCTACCTTTTTAATTTTTTTAGTATGAGGTAGAATTCAAGAGCCGCAGTGAGAACATCATAAATAGAGTTTTTAGATCCAAAACAGGCTTTGGAACAGGGGAAACAACATCTCCGTGGCAGCTTCGATAAGGAACAGAAGGTAATGATGAAGAAGAGATTAAGTGGCACGTGATTGAGATCTGAAGCTGGTGCAGAGCTGGATGAAAGAAAGAGACCTTTTAGTTGCTGTTCCAATGTGTGACACGCCTACTTGGTCCACAGAATGTTCAAATGAAGGCGCAAACCGTGGCCCAACACCTGCTCCAAGCAGAAACACAGCTTGGACACAGATGTACAAAGTTACAAAACCTGATGGCTCGAAAAATTCGCTAAAATGTATTTTTATAAGAGCTTGGAAAAAAGGACTGCACATTGCACAAGACCAGTCCTTCTGCCACATGGGAGCGCTAGCATTTAGGAAGGAGATACTACAGATGAGTGACCCCATTGCATTTGCCTGCCGCCGTTCTTCCCCTCGGCTACGCCACACACCTTCCCCACTCCCGGAAGTCCAGTCCTGCAAGCAGGTGAATGATTGAATGGTGTAGTCCTGTGGAAGATACGCATATTATTGTTTTCCGCTGAGTACGAGGCTCAGGGGCATATTATCAAGGGCAATATCGCCACTTTTGTGGCACTTTTTGCCCAAAAAGAGGCGATATTTTTATCGCCCTAATATCAAGCCTGCGCTAACAGGCGTTAGCGAAGGATTACAGGCGTTAGCATTCGGTATTTTTCCACTTTGCATGTCAGCGATATATATTGCTAATGATATGCAAAGTAGGCGTTCCTGACTAACACGTCATGGAAACACTCGCAGACACAACTTTGCTCTATTATCAACGCGGCCCCAGAACCACTAAGATTAAAAAAGCCGCGCTAACCGTGGTTATCGCCGGTAATTAATGTCTGCAAAAATCCTGACTTGCCTATCTGTATCATGGGAGGTGGATTGTACAGCCAAGTCCACATCTCCCTATCAATAAGGATTCCCCTTTCGCTGCAGGTTTATCGCTGGATTCCCAGCGATAATCCCACATTTCACCGCTATCGCCGGATTTTTAATCGCCTTGAAGATATGCGTTGATAATAACGCGATATCTCGGCGATTAAATTCAGCGATAGCCGGCGTTGGCCAAAATCGTGCAAAGCGGGAAATGCAATATTTATCACGTTGCCTTGATAATATGCCGCTCTGTGTGAGTTTGCAAATCCACCGAGATGGAAATTGATTATTAGTGGGTGGTAGATAATTGACAGTTGTGAGTATGTGCTGTTTGTAGTTCTAACCCTTGCGATATCCACTGGCTCTACCTAGTAAATCTACAAATAGGATTTGATGTACTCCAGTTTGGAGGTATGTAACCTTTGCAGGGTGCTACGTAGGGACAGCTTTAGTCCATCAAGGTATCTATCTCTCCTATTTTTCAATATCCCACTGCCCTGCTCTCTCCAGCCATTTCTAATTTCTTGCACCTACTATTGTAAGACAGGTGTTGGGTGTCTGTTTTTGAATTCAAATTACCTCCATGAAACAGAAAGATGTCTTTGTGCTCTCATTTAGCGGATCAAGTCTTTTCCATCAAATAAGGCTCTGGCATGAGATAAGAGACACCTGTAAAAAACAATGTGACCAAAGACAGCCCTTACCATACACCTACCAAAGGAGTGGGACTGGCCACCCATCACCCACATGTGTTTCCAACTCTGTCAAGGAGGTAGAATGCCTATGATTTCAATCACAAATGGGGAGACAGATGTTTCCTCTTGGATTCACTAACATTTTAAAATGTATTGTCTGTACATCAAATAGAGTGAACGCACCTCAGTGGCAAATACTACCCAACCAGGAATCCCTTATGGTTTTTAAAAGGACTCTCACCGCCTGTGGTTCTGTTTGGTAAATACATTTTTGAGGTGTATGCATGGAATCCAACACAGCCAGTGTGGCCCAGAAAACAAATATACAGGTGCAACCAAAAATTTGATAGACATAATATATAACAGTCCTGCTGGACTCCTCCCACCCCCCATGCATCTGCAAAAGGAGTTCAGAAAATTAATGGAATACATCTCAGTTACATAACCCATGATTATTGATAGATCAGTGCGATACAGTCTCTTCTGGGCCATGAAATGTCCGTACTTCATCTTCCAGAAGCTGGTGATTTTGATGGAGTGGCTCTAGTTCAATTCCCCTGAATTCTGCCCATCTCACCCATATTTTTAGGTGTTTGTAGGGGCATCCCCTAGCTTTGTATGCCACAATCTCCATTCCCATACTGTGGTTTATACGCTTTTTCCAGACTGATAGCTACGGGAGTGCTGTTGTATTTAGCGAGCATCAGTCCTAGGCCTAGGAGTGAGATCTTATATTTATTCCCACCCGTATCATCCATAAAATGAAGGAGAGCAACTGCATGGGACTGCCCTTGCCCAAATCCCACCAATTCGGGCAGCTCCACACTGTGTGAAAGAATGTTCCTTTTTCTGCACTTCAGCTGAGACATGTTGGAGGGATCACCCCCATAAGCCTTAGCCAGTGTTGTGTCAGATAGACCCTTTGTATGTACTTAGATTGATTTAGCCGGAGCCTAGCTACAACTGCAGCTCCTCTGGGGTAATCAAGTATCTCCGTCCAGTCTTATTTTCTAAAGTACATACATCAGCCTCCCTTGCAGCATGTAGGTCTCCAAAGATATCTGGTAGGTTAGAGATCAGGGTCTGGTAGACCTTGGCAATTTTATGGTCTCCCAAGTCTCCCATAATGAATTTACCTTCTAATGGATTACATTCTGGAAGCTCAAGCAATGCCTTTATATGTGGGGCCAGTGCATGGCGGAGTTGGAGGAGCTTCTGGAACTGGCTGCAATGTAGCTATAACTAAGTCTGGAGTATCTAGTAGGACTTCAGGCCCCTGCCCTGCATGGCATCCTCCAACGTGGGGATCCAGATGAGGTTCCACCTTTGGAATCCCTCCAGCATAGCTCTCTGGGAGCATAGCTGTTCTATTTTATTATTTTCATGTTTCTTTAATTACTTTGGCTTGTACTTTATTTATGTTTAAATGCCTTCAGTAATCTTTTGCTATGGTGTGTGTACATTCTATATTCCAGTCTTCATAGTCTCTGGAGGATCTGTCTAGAGTGGTCTGCTTGTACTGGGCTGAAACCCAATAAACTTATTTTTATATATTCTGTGCTCCTTGGAACTACGTTACTACAATTTTGGTCACGAATGAAGACTTTTCCGCTACATCTTCTTCAGCACAGGGGTGATTTGTCTTCAAAAGAAAATAACCTATTTTTGATTATTTTGGATTATAATTGGTGCCTGGACAGTGAGTGTCTGAAAAGTTTCAGTGCTCAGTCCATCATCTCCTTGTGTTTGCTTTGTTTGCCCTAAGTTGGCAAGGTCTGCCCAGAGGTGGGTCCATTGCTCACTTTGCCCCTGGATTCAAGCTAGCCTGGTTGTTGAGGGGTGTTACCCCGAAACCGGTCCCAGTATGGTTGTTTCCAGTTCAGGGAAGACCTGGCTTGACAGTTCGGGCAGGACTGTTCCCATGAGGCACAGGATCAAGACTGATTTGCATATAGCTAGGTCTGAACTGAGGTGGCAAAGTGAGCTAAAGAACAGTGATGGATTCAACCCAGATCTGTGACTGTCTGAAAAGTTTCAGCACTCCGTCCATCATCTCCTTTTGTTTGCTTTGTTTGCCCTAAGTTGGCAGGGTATGCCCTGCTGTGGGTCCCTTGCTCACTTTGCCACTGGATTCAAGCTAGCATGGCTGATGAGGGGTGTTACACTGAAACCTGTCCCTGGATGCTTATTTCCAGTTCAGGGAAGGCCTGGCTTGGCATTTCGGGCTGGACTGTTCCCATGAGGCAGAAGGTCAAGACTGATTTGCCTATGGCTGGGCCTGAACTGAGGTGGCGAAGTGAGCTAAAGAACGATGATGGATTTAACCCAGATCTGTGACTGGGGGTGAGTGTCTGAAAAGTTTCAATACTCCGTCCATCATCTCCTTGTGTTTGCTTTAGATTTATTGTGCCTCATCTCATGAACTTCCTGGATTTACTTTGTGACTGCTATGCTTCATCCGAAAGCCCAGAATTTCTAATAAGCCCTAGTAATCCGTTTTGTATTTTTCTTGATACTTTCTACTGTATGAGTTACCATCACGGTGCACGCACTGCTCTAATTTAAACTCTTACTGCGCGATTGGATTCCTCTTGACGTTCCTTTCATAACGCTTATGTCCCTGCAGAATGAAGAGAAACAGAACATTGACTATCCCCGCAGCACACATTTTACGCGCACACATTGGACTACATGTGGGTGTTTCCTTCAGGAGCAGTGTCCTCCCCTTCAAGCCGCACAAAGCCGTTTCGGATTCCTGCATTTTCTCCTGCTTTCCGGAGCAGCACTCCCCACTCCCAGACAGCCTTTCCGGCTTTCCACATTTCTCACAAATCCCTTACTCTGTGCCTTATATCCTAGAGTTGGGTGCGGTTTATTCGGCCACCGTGAATTCAACAAGTAAACATTATTAATATTGGGGGGGGGCGGAGCTTAGCTCGCAGCGGAGATGGCTGCTTGAGCTCGGAGGACAGGAGAGACAGGAGGCATCACCCTGCAGCGGGCGCACCGGCGGCAGCTGGCGAAGTAAGCGGGGTGCTGCTGGGGCTTGAGCGGGAGCGGCGGAGATAACTCTGGGGGCCCTGGAGATTACCCCACAGCGAACGGCGCACGGAGGGTCTGCTGTTGCGGCGAGTGCCCCTGAAACTCGGAGCGGGCACGGGCAGCGGCAGACGGCGAGGTGGTAGCCGGCGAAGAGTGACTCTGGGGCACGCTGGAGGCACGCTGTGTGCAATAATCTGAGGCAGGCCTGGACCTAATAGAAGTAGCAGCCTGAGCGGGGGAGACTAGCGCAACCCTGCTGCGGCGGCGAGGAGAAGGCAGCAGGAGGGGAGAGCTTGCCGTCGGGTTATAGGATGCCGGGCGGGAGCCCCTGATGGACGCTGGACCTGGCGAGGCGCTGAGTTAGCAATAGGTGTGCCTCCCGAGTTGGGCCTGGTGCTAACGTATCGAACTCGGAGGGAGTGGAGTGGTGGCCAGGCGCGCGGCCTAGCGGAGAAGCGGGACAGACGGCAGGAGACCGGCTCGCCTGGTGGAGGCGACTGGCGGAGAGCAAGCAACGCGGGCGCCCACAGAGTGAAGGACGCGCGGGTGGCCATTGACCGTGACACAGCCGCGTGGAGACTAGAGAGTGCCCAGGCAAGACGGCGCTGCGCTGAGCCGCGTGGGGAAGCGCGATGGGCAAATCCGACAAAACCCAGTCAAGGCTGACGTTCGGGCAGCGGCGCCCCAAGACACAGACGCCGCTGGAGGGGGCGACGGGAGGCGCGTCTTCACCCCCGGAGGACGACCAGGACTTACGGGGGCTCTTGCTGTCCATGGAGAAAGGGTTGCAGAGCGGCATCACCTCCCTCGGCGCCAAGATAGATGCGCTCTCGTACCGAATGCACCGCATGGGGGAGCGCCTGGACAAACATTCGGAGCGCCTGGACCAATCCGACAGACGTTTATCGGAGGTGGAGGGCGCGCAGACAACTCTGGATCTTGAACACAAGAAGCTCGAGCGTCAAATGCAGGTGTTACAGGACAAAACGGAGGACTTAGAGGCCCATTCACGGCGGTGTAACTTGCGAATTACTGGCCTTCCGGAGTCCACTGCCCCGGGTCGGATGGAGAGCTTCGTGGAAACACTGCTGGTTGATCTGCTGGGAAAAGAGGCGTTCTCCGGGATGTTCATGGTGGAGAGAGCGCACAGATCCCTGGGCCCCAGGCCTCCGCCGGGAGAGCCACCCCTACCGATAATTGCCAAACTGTTGAACTACAGAGACAGGGATGTCGCGCTGAGGGTTGCCCGGGAAAAGAACACATTGATGTATGAAGGGTCACCTATCTCGCTCTACCCGGACTTCACAGCTAGAGTGCAGGAAGCCAGACGCCAGTTTGCCCCTGCCAAAAAGCAGCTCCGGGAAATGGGAGTGGATTATGCGATGTTGTACCCAGCCAAGCTGCGGGTCAATAGGCAGGGCAAATCACACATCTTCCAAGACCCTAAAACACTGCAAAAGGCGCTGAAGGACTGGGCTAAGGAGCAGCGCCGGAGCCCCGCAACGCCGCTGCGGGAAGACGCGAGAGAGGGCGATATGGAAGAACAGGACTGACCCCGTAGTGCGGACTTACCTGATTTGCATTTCAGGCATGCTGAGCTGGGATGTAGGGAGGTAGGCTTGGGGGAGAACAGGCGGGGTGCTGATTGATGATGTTGTCAGGGATTACAGTAAAATGTGGGGCGCGCCCCCCCCCTGACAGTGACGCAGCCGCTGGAGAGTGTACACAGCGAAGAGATGTCTGGCTGGGCGCGAATGTAGCGCCCATGGCCAGTGAGGCTTCTCCAATTTATCCACTCTTTTATATGGTGCTCAAGGGAACGACTAGGCCCTTATGCCTGAGAAGGGCATCGGAGATGTGGTAGACTAACGCTGGGACGGGATGGAAGAGAAAATAGTGGCTCGCCGGGACGGGCAGTTGCCGTTAGGTACCGCGAGTGCGTTCCACACCTTTCAGTGGGTTCACAAGTTGAGGGCGGGGTGGCGGGAGGTATGGGGTGCCCAGGTATGGGAATCGGCAAGGCCAAGTTGGGGTGGGTCTGCTGTGGGCGGGGGGGAGGAGGGGGTTTGTGTTACGGGGGTTCGAGGTCACAATGTTGGTGTGCATGGTCCTGTCTGTTTGTGTGCTCCTGCACTTTGAGAGGCGCTCCGTGGGGCGATTGGAGCCCTGGCGTCAACGCTAACGAAAACCGATACTGCTATGCCTGAGAGACTAGACACGCTCAGAATCCTAACTTGGAATGTTAGGGGCCTGAATGATCACCGCAAAGCCCGTAAAGTTATGCACTACCTTAAGAGACATAAGATAGATATAGCTTTCCTTCAAGAGACGCATCTTCCTAATAATAGCCCCATCCTACGCTCTAGGGAGCTACGGGAGGCGCAGGCGGCGGGGTTCACGACACACTCTAGAGGGGTTCTGACTTGGGTTAGCCCGCGGGTGGAACACAGGGCGCAGCGCGTCGCCATAGACAGCGCTGGCAGATTTGTGCTCACACGCTTCCAGGGCATAGGTCTAGATTTACTCCTGGTTAATTGTTACGGGCCGAACTATGACTGCCCGGAGTTTTTCACAGCATTGGCAGGCGCGATCGGGGATGCAGACGCGCGGAATGTGCTCTGGGGCGGCGACTTTAATGTAGTGATGGATCCTGAGCTTGATAGATCGGGTGGCCCGAGACGAGCGCAACCAGCGGCAGCGAAGACGATCACACGTGAAATGCTTTGCTTAGATCTCGCGGATTTGTGGAGAACTCGTAACCCGGCATTAATGGGCTACACACATTACTCTGCATACCACAACTTGCACACGCGGATAGATTACTGGCTACTATCGGCGTCCCTCCTTTCGCAGGTGCGCGAATGCACGGTGCTCCCACGCACGCTTTCCGACCACTCGCCGATACTGGTTTCCCTGGCCACGCCCAGAAAAGTCCCCCCGCCATTTCTTTGGCGATTTCCCCCTTACTCGCTGCTGGATCCCCTCTTTAAGGAGGAGCTGGCGGCTGCGATTGAGCTATTCTTTGATACCAATCTGGGCTCTCTGGAGGATTTCCAGTCTATCTGGGAGACCTTTAAGGTCTACATTCGAGGGGTGGCGATGGCCAAACACTCGGGGGTGCTCCGAGATATTAGGCAGCGGCTTACGGCGCAGGAGCGCAAATTGGAGGCTCTGGAGACCAGACTGCGAGAAACGGGCGGGGAGGAAGTTACAGAGGAGATAAAAACTCTCCTGGCGGAGTACCACGAGACTGCTGATACAGAGGTGCTGCATCTGGGGAAGTATGCTACGGCCAGGGTTTATGGGGAAGGCGACAGACCGGGGTCGGTGTTAGCTAATTTGCTCAAGGCCCGTAGACGCAGAGCCGCCGTCACCCAGATCAGGTCTGAGGATGGTTCGCTACTAACGGCGGAGGAAGACGTGGTAGAGCGATTTCGGTCGTACTACGCCGGGCTTTATGCTTCTCAGCAAACCGGTATGGAAGATAGCATAGGGGACTATCTGGACTATATAAAGTTGCCGTTCCTCGCGAGCGAGCACAGGGAGTTTCTGTCCCTGCCAATCGAGAGGGACGAAATTCTAGAGGCCCTTGCTGGCATGAAAGCGCATAGCGCCCCGGGAGCGGATGGCCTCACTGTTGCGTTCTACCGCGCTTTTATTGACCAGCTCCTACCACACATATCGACGCTGTTCGATGACATGTGCGTTAAAGGACGTATGCCACCGTCAATGCGTGAGGCGCTCCTGGTCGCTATACCGAAACCAGGCAAAACACCCGAGGAGTGCAGCTCCTATAGGCCGTTATCACTGCTTAACGTAGATGCGAAATTATATGCCAAGGTTCTTGCCACGCGCCTGGCCCTGCTCGCACCGGAACTGGTTGCCCCAGAACAGGCGGGGTTCGTTCCGGGCAGGAACCTCACATACAATTTACGGACGGTGTTTGGAGTCATGCAGCATGTGCGCCCCGACGCGCGCGTGTTCGCTGTCTTCCTTGACATGGAAAAGGCTTTCGACTCGGTCGAGTGGCCATTCATGCGGCAGGTCCTGACAAGAATGGGGCTGGGCCCGGTCTTTCTTCAAATGATAGGAGTGCTGTATAGTGGCCCCACGGCGAGAATACGATTGGGTGATCGAGTCACAGAAGCGATACCAATCTCAAGAGGAACGAGGCAGGGCTGCCCCCTGTCGCCCCTTTTGTACGCATTGGTGGCGGAGCCACTGGCGTGCACTATGCGGGAATACCACAGCCTACGGGGCATCAATTTTCCAACTTACAGGATAACTGTGTCCACATATGCAGATGACACCCTGCTGTAAGTCAGGGACCCGGAAACTAACCTGGCCCCAGTGCTGAGGGAGGTGGTTGAGTTTGGAGCGCTCTCCGGGCTGAAGGTCAACTGGGACAAGTCTATCGTGTTCCCGCTGATGCCGGTCACGGTTCCTTTCGTCATGGAATACCCGTTGCAGTGGACTGAGGATCCGGTCCGATACCTGGGGATCCAGCTTCATAGGGACTCGGAGGTGGTGCTATCTGAGAATTACGGAAGGGCCATCAGTAAACTTGAGGACGACGTGGAGACTTGGATCACGCTGCCCCTTTCGCTGCTGGGACGCATATCCATCATGAAGATGGTGGTGCTCCCTCGGTTCCTGTTTCTGTTTGCGAACATCCCCATGGTTCTGTCCCGTGCTTTCTTCGCGCGGTTGAGGGCGTCAATGCTGAGGCTGGCGTGGGCTGGCAAGCAGGCGCGGATCAGCTGGAGGGTCCTGACGCTGCCTTACCATATGGGCGGCCTGGGAGCGCCCGATATGGAGCTGTATTATAGGGTGGCGCAGGGGGCTCAGGCGCATAGCTGGATACATGGTGGTGAGACCGTCCCGCACCTCAAGTTAGAGACATTGTTTGCAGCGCCGCTGCCGCTCCCCGCTGTCATTTTTGAACGCCCGGACCGCCGCACGGGGTTCCTCGACTCCTTGAACTCCACTAGACATGCTTGGAACAGCATACTACAACGCGCGTCGGGGGCGCAGCTTTATTCGCCGGCAATGCCAATTGCCTGGGCAGTATGGCTGGCCCCTTGCACGGAAGACGGAGTGATACGGTCGCTCAGAGCGATAGGTGTGCACACCATGGGCGACATGTTTGATGACGGAGTGGTAAAGACAGGGGAGGCGGTGGCAGCCTCGGACGCGGGGTGCACGCAGTTGCAACGTTTCCAATACCACAGAGTCAGGCATGCCTGGAAACAGTTATTGGGGTGTGACATGGCGGAGCCTGCGGAGGTTCGGGAATTGACGCACATAATTAAGAATGACAACCCCCAAGGGTTGATCTCAAAGCTGTACCAAATGGCGCAGTCTCAGAGGGTGCATGAGTTCGCTAAAGCCAGATTGGAATGGCAAAGGGACTTAGATATCACAATTGACGATGCCATGTGGGCATACTGCTGCACGGGGATCAGACGCATCTCCCTGCATGGCAGACATCGGCTGGTCCATTTCAAGTACCTCAACAGGTATTACTACACTCCGGAGCGCTTACACAGATATGGGTTGCGGGAGGACCCTGCGTGTGAACGGTGCAAGCACCCGACGGCGGGCTTCCTGCACCTAGCGTGGCGATGCCCGGGCATATACAACTACTGGGAGGCGGTATACCAACAGATAGGGGAGGTGACGGGGGTGGAGATGGCCCCGGACCCGGCTGTGGCATTGTTGGGACATTCCAGGGTGGTGCCAAAGGCGGCTCGACACCTGGTGGATATGGGGATGCTGGTTGCTAAACGACGAGTTGCGATGTGCTGGATGCGGGGTCCCTTGCCCACTGTGGCGCAGTGGAGGCGCGATGTGCTATACTGCTGCACCCAAACGGAGAGGTTCAGTGAGCTGCTGCCACCGCGTAGCCGGCCAAAAAACTTCTGGGAACTGTACGTAGACTACGTGGGCAGACGGGAAAAGGCAGCGGGAAGCCCCGCGGGGGGCCCCTGCTTGGAGATGGCAGAAGAGGAGGCTCCCGGGGGGGGGTGAGCGTGTGGGGGAAGCATGATGACTTACCTACGACGTTCAGAGTAGAGGCGACAGAATGTGTTAGGAGTGCTACACGGGCGGAGGACGAGTGGTGACTGAGTGTGGGATGCGGCTGAGGCTGCGACCGACAGAGGACCTCGAATGTTTAGTTCGGGCGGGAGGGTAGGGGGAGTTGGGCGGGACCCTTGGGAGGGGGAGGGGGTTTAGAGTTTACGGCCACAAAACGGGACTGTGCACAACAATATGCGGGAGGAACACGCTCGGGCCTGGCCGCCGACAGGGGATCGCCCCACTGCCAAGGTACATGGGAGAGGGACAATTGGCATGCAGTGGGTCCTGTACCAGTGATGCACAGCGATGCCCGACCTCCGGGATGTGGGATAGCTGATACTTTTGGAGCGATAATTGCGAAAAGGTGGCCGGCCCCTGGTTGGTGGCGCAGAGCTATATATGTCAATGTGCCTTGTTTGCAGTCAATAAATAAAATTTAATAAAAAAAAAAAGAAACATTATTAATATTGTGTGCATCTATATCTTGGTTTTTGTGCAGTGCAGTAGATGATAATGTTTACCCTCATATGAGGAGAATGGAGTAAAATATATATATATATATATATATATTCCTCCAACAGTTTGGTTGCGTCGGAACCCGTGCCACTTGTAATGGATTCTGTAGGCTACGCGTTTCGAAGCGTCCGCTCCTAGCTCACGAGAGCAAGGAGCAGACGCTCCGAAACATGGAGTGACTTTGCCGAAATAAAATCACGCACAAAGAAATCAGTGGCCAAGGTGTGTTGTCTTTTGGATGACTGAGACAACGCTTTGTTGGATATATATATATATATATATATATATCACGCTCTAAGGTTGCCACACAGTTGGGACGCACTCGGGCAGCTGCGGAAGGTTCAACCTTGAAACCTTTATTGAGAAGAGGTACGGACAGCACACATCAAGCAGGAAACATCATTGCAGTCCATCATCGTGCCTTACGCGTTTCAAAGTATTTCTTCATCAGAGGCTTTGAGATGAAAATGACGGACCGGCACTCCCCCGCATCCTTAAATGCTCGATGCCACGCCCTTCATGGGCAGCCCAAATGGGACCGTGTTCTGCTGCATTGTGGGAATTGGAGTGCCATCTTTAAAATCCGTAAATGGATACGCCGTCTTACTGCATGAATAAAATATTTTCAGGCTCTGAATGGGCCCCCACATGTGACTCTGTCCTTAATCCAGACGCAGATGCCCCACAATGAGGTAGGTAGATACCATCCCCGTTGCCCCCAATGTTGGTGGGGTGGTGCACTCCCTACGGCTGGGCTGCCGCAAATACATCACGCTCTAAGGTTGCCACACAATTGGGACGCACTCGGGCAGCTGCGGAAGGTTCAACCTTGAAACCTTTATTGAGAAGAGGTACGGACAGCACACATCAAGCAGGAAACATCATTGCAGTCCATCATCGTGCCTTACGCGTTTCAAAGTATTTCTTCATCAGAGGCTTTGAGACGAAAATGGCGGACCGGCACTCCCCCACATCCTTAAATGCTCGATGCCACATCTGATTCCCACAATGCAGCAGAACACTGTCCCATTTGGGCTGCCCATGAAGGGCGTGGCATCGAGCATTTAAGGATGTGGGGGAGTGCCGGTCCGCCATTTTCGTCTCAAAGCCTCTGATGAAGAAATACTTCGAAACGCGTAAGGCACGATGATGGACTGCAATGATGTTTCCTGCTTGATGTGTGCTGTCCGTACCTCTTCTCAATAAAGGTTTCAAGGTTGAACCTTCCGCAGCTGCCCGAGTGCGTCCCAATTGTGTGGCAACCTTAGAGCGTGATGTATTTGCGGCAGCCCAGCCGTAGGGAGTGCACCACCCCACCAACATTGGGGGCCACGGGGATGGTATCTACCTACCTCATTGTGGGGCATCTGCGTCTGGATTAAGGACAGAGTCACATGTGGGGGCCCATTCAGAGCCTGAAAATATTGTATTCATGCAGTAAGACGGTGTATCCATTTACGGATTTTAAAGTTGGCACTCCAATTCCCACAATGCAGCAGAACACTGTCCCATTTGGGCTGCCCATGAAGAGCGTGGCATCGAGCATTTAAGGATGTGGGGGAGTGCCGGTCCGCCATTTTCGTCTCAAAGCCTCTGATGAAGAAATACTTCGAAACGCGTAAGGCACGATGATGGACTGCAATGATGTTTCCTGCTTGATGTGTGCTGTCCGTACCTCTTCTCAATAAAGGTTTCAAGGTTGAACCTTCCGCAGCTGCCCGAGTGCGTTCCAATTGTGTGGCAACCTTAGAGCGTGATGTATTTGCGGCAGCCCAGCCGTAGGGAGTGCACCACCCCACCAACATTGGGGGCCACGGGGATGGTATCTACCTACCTCATTGTGGGGCATCTGCGTCTGGATTAAGGACAGAGTCACATGTGGGGGCCCATTCAGAGCCTGAAAATATTTTATTCATGCAGTAAGACGGCGTATCCATTTACGGATTTTAAAGTTGGCACTCCAATTCCCACAATGCAGCAGAACACTGTCCCATTTGGGCTGCCCATGAAGGGCGTGGCATCAAGCCTTTAAGGATGTGGGGGAGTGCCGGTCCGCCATTTTCGTCTCAAAGCCTCTGATGAAGAAATACTTCGAAACACGTAAGGCACGATGATGGACTGCAATGATGTTTCCTGCTTGATGTTTGCTGTCCATACCTCTTCTCAATAAAGGTTTCAAGGTTGAACCTTCCGCAGCTGCCCGAGTGCGTCCCAATTGTGTGGCAACCTTAGAGCATGATGTGTATATATATATATATATATATATATATATATATATATATATTAAGGGTGGGCGTAGTGCTCCGCCCACAGAGTGTATGTAGTGCTGCCTGCTTCGTGGTCCACTAAGTAGGCGTAGCAGGCAGCACTACGCACACGGTGGGGCGGAGCAGAGCTGCCCGCCCGCCCTCATTTTAAAATAATTTAAAGTATTTTAAAGTAAGAAAATGCCTTACCTGAGGTGCGGCGTCCCGGGGCTCCCTCTTCCTGGTTCAGTGGCAACTTCTTCCTCACAACTGCGCATGGGCGGACGTCTGCTACGCCTACTTCGACCTCGTTTGGGTACCTTTCCCTGATTGGGAATAGAGCGCCATAGCGTGTTTGGCTAGACAGCGCGAATCCGGTTCACTGATTGGAGGTGTCCTGGCATGTCATCGCGCACCACGTGAGGCAACGCCCCCTCCCGCCTCGCTTCTCGAGCGCGATTCTTTCTGACATTACTTTATAAACATGCCGGCTCCCCTCTCTCACTCACCATCGGGGTCCGGTTACCGAGGGATCATATAGGTGCCGAGCGGGTGCCTAGCTGAGCGGGCGTGAGTCCTACGCCCAGACACTACAGATATGTTTTTGGCAAATTTCGCTGCTCTTTTTAATTTTCCATTTTCTTCTCCCCCCCCTTTTTCTTCTGCATTTTCTATCTCTAGGGAGTGCCAATGTAGCTTCCACCCCCCTCCCGAGACCCATGGTGTATATCCTGACTACACCCCATGTGAGACCCTATTTTCGCTCATGTATTCAGTGCCCTCAACACTATGTCTTTATCGCATATAGTGTTTCACCACATAGGTTTGTGGTTAGCGCTAATGAGCGTCCAGGGCCCTCCATATCCCTTATTTGTTTTGCGTTTAGGGATCGCATTTGTTGTGTGGCATGCATTTCTTCTGTCCTCACAGCAGCACAGATGGCCAGCATTAGCGACTAAGTGCACCACGCAGAGCACAATTATTTGTATGTCCTTGATGACAAACCCATACGACTATGATTAACCATTCCTTGTTTGTCTCTCTCTTTGTTTGTCTGTGTATTTGATACTCTTACCCAGAATAAACTCGGTTCCTCTCCATTGCGGGAGTCACCTTAATCATTTTTATACAAAAAAAACTTTTTGTTTTCTTTTCACACTTATATCCTCAGGTTAGGGTGGGCCTTAGCGCGCTCATACCGCCTAGGTTCTCACGCCCCTTTTTGGTCCTGACGAATGCAAGTTTACAATTAACACATAGGCAGAAACATGTTGACCATCCCTTAAGGGACTTGTCTGAACAATTTATTCAGCTTTTACGTCCCACACTCTGTTTTTATATATGTCTGTTTGGCTTTTAATAAAGTTTATTTTTTGACACAAACCAGACATTTTTAACAATCACTTCCACTACTCACCACATACACAACCAGCTCCGCAGTAATTCTGGCGTCGAAGCACACCGGGGTGGCACTCTGCCTCTCCCGGTGGGGCCCAATGAGGAAGCATGTCACCAACCAGGTTGGTGAGTGAGGGCTTTATTTAGAAACCTATTTGGTTTCTGCTATTGTGCTCTACCAATAATTCCTAGGCACACTCTTTCGTTGTTTTGATTATAATGACTTTGGGGGACTAACAGTGGCCCATATCGTTTTTTTTTCCCTCACTCTCTCGTTGTTTTCAGCATTGTCAAGCTTATTCTATTTATGATGCAATTTGATCCTCCATCCAAATTCCTTCAAACATAAGGAGAACCATGGACTAGGTCGAAGGAGAAATGTTTGACTGAACTCAAAGCTATTGATGGCAAAAGACTATCTGCTGAAAGGAAAAAAAAACTCTTTTTACATCGCTTAGGATCAGAAGGTCAAGTTGTTTTAGAACACTTCCGCAAATTGATGGCAGTGGTGACAGGAATGTTTTTGAAGACACTATGGTCAGTATAGAGACTAGATTCAAACTTACACCTGGTGTTGCACTAAACAGGCTCAAGGAAGTGATATTTATTTTTCTAGCTTCTCTCAAATGGAACAGGGGGATTTTCTCTCTTTGTGAGCACTACATGATATCATCTGTATTAAAAGTACTATTTAAAAATACATTTAATTTGCTTACAATATCAATCCACTTTTCTATTTGTTTTATTCGGAGGATAATTTTTGCTTTCCCTCTCCTGCTCAACCTGCATTACCAGCTCAGTTCTGAGAATACAATGATCCTGACCTCTGCCTCATATAAACCTACCATTTGAATAATGCCATTACTCCTTTTCCTCCGAGCTTGTTCTTTTCCAGGATCTGTTTCTATGGTTACCCCCACTTTTTGTCTGTTGCTAAGCTGTATTTTGACTAGTCTGACTAGGATCCTGCTAAACAGGTCATCTGCTTTCTCCCTAAACTAAACTAGGTACTTAGGTACATTCCAGATTGGATACTGATGTACCCTTATAAGTCCCTAGTATATGGTTCCAAGGTACCCAGGGCATAGGTACCCCAGAGGTCTCCCATGGCCTGAAGCATGTATTATGCCACCCATGAGAGACCACTCAAAATGGATCTACCTGCCTGCCATTGCAGCCTGTGTAAGCTGGTGCTAGCACCACTTACTAAAGATATAGGTTTTCTATATCTAGGGTCACTGCACTTAAAACCTATAAGTCACCCCTATAGCAGGCCTTTGCAATCCTGAAGGCAGGGTGCTTTGTTCTAAGTGAAAGGGTGCCCCTGCATGAGCAGGACACCCCAGCAGCCTACAGAATCCATTCTCGTGGGTTGTCAGTGAAGCAGCCATATACCATATAGAGGGGCACCGCATAATTACGCGATGACCATCTCGAAAACAGTTGCAACGAATCCAATCATGTTTGGTATCAAGTATGTTGGAATCATACCCGTATGATTCCAAGCACTGAAAGAGCCCTCCATTAGGCTGTTAGTGTTCCCGCTACCAGCCTTCTTGACCTGGACAGCACAAGATGGTTGCTGCCGCCCAGTGACATGATTCTGCCCTCCTGCTGCTGAGCCAAGCTCAAGCAGGGTATGGCAGAACAATAGGCATCCTGTCACAGGGAGGTGTGACCATCTCTCAGACAGGATTTAGTGTATTAGAATGGGGTGGGTGTGGTTGCCAGTGTCTGCAAGAAGGGCACATTTGGTGTCCCTGTGCATAGTCCAGTTCAAACCAGTCCTGGGAGCCGTTGGCTCCCGCTCTGGCACGAAACTGGACAAAGGACATGGAAGTAACCTCCCCCCTGTCCAAACCCTCCCATGGGATGGTCTCCTGAATCTTGTCTACCCTTTCCCTAGGGTACTTAAGGGCTTACCTGGGTGTAGGTCCCTAGATTCATTGTGGAATAAGGTTCAGCTCAGACATCACTGCACTTCTACCGTCTGTGCACTCTGGACTTCACTGGACTTCATTTGGGCCTGACTTCATCTCCCTTCCAGTCTGCTGAATAGTCTTTGCCTGTGCATCTTACAGGAACCTTCCAAGACCTGTGAAGCATCAAAGACACCTGAAGAAATCTCCTTTGGAGTGAAGGAGTCACTCCCCTGAATTCGCAGGCACCGCAACTACGTTGACAGGTCTGCAGATCCTGAGCTCCTCTGGACACCATGGGCTGTGCAACACAGGTGGTGGTTTTCCTCAGCTTCTGGCGCCTGCCCTGCCCTCTCACCAAGTTTGAGGCCAGTATCCCTTGTGGTGGTTGCAATAACCGAACCCCTGTGCACCTCGTCCAACTTGCAGTTGCAAAGGCTTGTTGGCTTCTTTGCAAGAAGATCACCGGGCTCAAAGTAGCCCCAACCTCGACCAGAATCTTCAGCCAGACCACATCGTGTGCATCATGGCCTGCATCTTGTGGTGACCTGCTTGAGGTCCTCTCGCAACTCCAGTGCCTTCGGACTATGGGTCCACTTGAGGGTCACACTTGTTTCTATTGGGCTCCCCTCATTGCTTGGGGCCTGCCCTGACTCCCCTGTTGTTGGCGATTCCCCTGGACCTTGCTGGTCCCGACATTGTTCACACTTTGATTCCTGCATTTATTTCATTTGCCAAGGCTTGTTGGTGCTCCCGTCGGACACCAACCCCTCAGCACTGACTCGACATCCTTAATGGGACAGCTCATTCACAGCTCCTGGTTCTCCTCAGCATCGCCTGGTCCTCACAGCTGCTGAGTCAAGGTCATTGTCATCCATCCTGCAACACCCAACATCGGAGGGCATTCGTCTTCCAAGTTTTCTGGTCACCCCTGAGTAACATAGACTCTGTCCCCTCTGCTTGCAGGTACCCCTGATAAAGAATCCATCCTTGGATTCCACCAGACACTTCTTCCTTCTTCAACAGCAGCACTTTCCTGAAGTCCTCCAGTGTGTTCGGCTGCAGTTTCCGAAACCACTTCACACGTATGCACCTGGCTTCCCTGGTGTAGGTAACGTGGGAATAGGGTATCCGCGGGTGGAGTTTCTCTCCAACCTTCTGTCTTCCACAGGGTTTCTTCAGGGTCTACTGGAAAGGGTCCTTAATCTCTAAAAATCCAACCGCGACTTGCACATAGAGTTGTACAGAGCATGTGGTTGTGTTTCCACACTGCAAACACTCTCCCTGGAGTCCCTACCTACTCACCTTGGGTGGTTCCTTAGGGTCCCGGCACTTCTACCTCGTCTCGACACTGTCTTGACTCGAGTCGTGGTTCTTATACCACTTTCTTAGTATATGGTTTGGTCTCAACCCCGGGGCCACTGTGTATTTCGTGCTTTTTACTGTGTTTCTTTGCTAATGTACTCTGTGCATTGTGTTTATCTCCGTTTTGGAGATATTGGAACGTACTAGAGAGTATTATATAAATACATATTTTTATAAATACTTGGTGTGGTTCTTTTTCACTTAATCTATACCATACGATTGCATTCTGGTAAAACAAGCTGCTTTGCACTCTTTCTGGACTAAGCCTGAAAGCTGCTCTCCACAGGTACCACTTAGAGAGCTTTCTATGGTTGTCTAAGACCTCTTAAATCACCATAAGGGTTGTCTGGACTTGTGCAAGTTGCACACTTAAATAAGTGGACATCATATACCAGGCTAGTGTTGCAGGGAATCTGCACATATACAGAACCATGCACAGGAAAACAGGACCTCAGTGAATAGGGGTGTACCAACCTACCACATTAGAATCCAAAATTCCAAACCGACTAGCTATAGTGTCTCATTCGTTCTCCAACTAACAGCGAACTTACCAATGATTAGACAACCCAGAACACAACACTCCCGACTCTCTCAGGAATCGCGGGAGCCAGACAACTCTTTCGCTCACTCACTCATACCTGTCCACAAGGCGAGTAATCAGAGTCGCAGTATAGTTTAAAATGTTTATTTTAACTAACGAGCTCTATGGTACAGTACACATGCCATTACTAGCAGCAAAATGCATAAACACAATATAGTCAGCATTGTCACAATTCCATAGAATACAAACGGGGATACCATTTTATAAAGACAGTGGAAAAGGGCTACAATACCTAACCACCCTCCCCGTGGTAAGAAATAGTTTATTATAAAAAAGAAGAGCTCTGGGCTTTGTCAGCAGACCCCATACCTCAAGGCCTAGATTAAAGGTTTACATCTCAGGACAAGCACAGCTCTTCTCTCCGTAAAGGTGTCTCTCCAAGTGTGTGAACAACATGCTTAGCTTGCAATATTAAAGCATACAATTTCCAGTAGTGCAGCTGTGTGTGTCATGTTATGTCTAGGTGTGAGGGACTGACCAGAACAGAATAACAAGGGCATGGCATTGTTGATCGACATTGTACATCATGTGCAGACTAAACCTCATAGCATGGCAGAGAACGCGAAAAGCAGACAGTTCTCATGTGAAAAGGGCACAAACAGAGTCTTGCGAAATATATGCATGCAGTGTTGTGCGCAAAAGCAGCCTCATGGAAGCGAAGCTCATGCTAACTTAGTAGATGTCGACAATGGATCCACAATCTATACTACACCCTCCCCCTGGTAAGTCAATCGTATGTATACATAGTATGAAAACAGAGTTCAAAAAGTGCAAGCAGAGTTCAAAAGGTGGGAGCAGAGTTCAAAAGGTGAGAGCAGAGTTCCAAAGCGTCTATGTGTTTAAAATTAAACGAAACGAAGAAGGGAGAAAAAAAAACTATGAGGGAGAAAAAAGTCATTTTGTAGAAAGGTATCCGAAATACAAGAATTGGTGAGTTTAATCCATCATAGAGTAGGAGCAAAAAATGCAACACCCTCCAGAAGTAGATCATTGTCGCTGGTAGCAAAAAGCAATGCCATCCACTTTAGCAAATTGAAGGAACAAGTGTGCTCCTCATACTCCGGTGCCTCCATTAGCATCTCCAGACAACTTGCATGATATTCGATCTAACTCTGAAGTAGGAGATTCTGTGCAGCCTCACAGATATCCCATTGAGCCAATATTCCAAGTGCAGCCGCACTCGCCATAAGGCCAATCCCAGAACAGTCCTGCTCATGGGCCACTAAGAGACCCATCAGCTGGCCGAAATCTGGGTCTGGACATGACATTTTGGAGAGGCAGAAATCCAACGCCCATGTAAGCTGACATTGTAGACATGAAGACTGGTTGCACGCAAGTGAAGTGTGAAAAGTGGAAGGACAACCCATAAGACACACTGAGAGTTGCCAGTGGTAGTGTACCGAAGCATCCATGCATATGGACACAGAGCAATTGCAGCCGGCACGGTCTGTGCAGCACTATAAGAGGAGAAGCCGTTGCGCAGCAGACACAGTAGAAGCAGGATTCCAGCAGCTAATGCCAGTATTAAAGGGAATCCACCGAAGACGCTGGAAAAGATAGAATGAATGAATGCAGGTATAACAGCAAATATTGTCTGAAAAGAAGTCACAAGGCCAGAGCTGACAGCTTCAAAAAAATGTGCAAGGCCTCTTGTATCAGACGCATTAAATATGGGGTGTATTAACTCCCCAAAATGCAGTGGTAAGTTAGTGTTTTAAAAGGGTTGGAATTTCGCTAGCAGCACTGGCCACCTGCAGGTTGAAGGTTTCTCGTGTGGAAGTAAGGGCGACTTCTGGTTGGGTTAAAAGTACCTTTAATCTGCTCAACCTGTTGAAATCTGCTTTCAAAGTTGGTATTGAAGGCCAAATTGAGCTATCGAGCTGCCCATGCAGGGAGGAAACAGCACATTTTTACAACAAATTATGCGCTGTGAAACCGTTACTATGTATGGTATGCCAGCCAGCAAGCCGCAGCATTCTTGGTTATTTAGAGTAAGATAACTACCGTTAGTAAGAAGAGTGAATGTGGGAATTATTGCGGGAACTGGATTACCTTTTAAAACACATGCAAGGTTCAGAGTTGACATTTTACATGCTCCGTGCAACTTTATATTTTTGCAAACAAAGAAATGGCCTACTGTAGAACCACGGTCCTACCCTGTAAGGTATACTTCATGTTCTTCCCACAAACATCGATAGGTAAAAGGCAAATCCACAGTTCATGCAGAAAAGCACTACCCGGGGGTTCAAAGCTGCCTAGCGGGTAATGTTTCATACAGGAGCTGAATTGAAACAGTGCGAAAGGCAAAGATATAACCCCATGAATTAGCCAAGCAGCAGAGTCAGTTTCCGCTACAGAAAAGGGCAAAGGGTCTTTTTTTTTCTATGTGTAGAAGAGTGTAGCTTGCAGCTTTCATGGACATAAACTGTTGTTTGTCAGTTACATTAAACGGTAAAAACAAAGCAGATGAATTCAAAGAATCCCATGGTACTTTCCACATTTTTAGAGTTTGCAAAGTCCATGCGAATTGCATCACAGAACGCAAATGATTTTGCCCATGATATAATAGAGACACATCTTCTTGTCCAATATCTATAATAGAAGAAACAATATTATCTAAAGTGTAAATGCGGGAAGATAGCGTACTAATACTGTTGTCGACAACAGCAAGAACCTTTTCTAAGTTTGCTTGGTCAATTTCCCGCAAACGAGATGCAGCTTAAATTTGTGAAAGTTTCCATATTTCATAGTAAGTTGCGTAAATGAATCTCTTTGTTCTAGGAACCCATGGTCCCAAGACAAAGTCAGCCAAATTAATGTTATTGGACAACAACGATAAGTGTTGTTAAGCGGAAAATAGAATAGAGTGCTGCAACCACTGTTGACATAATTTACCAACCGAATAGGTTGTTACCGAATGGGTATCTGGAAATCTTGCGTCGGGTTTGTCTTGCATATAACCAAAGGGAGTGTTGTGAAAACGTAGTTGGCAGGCATTTGAATTCGTCTGCCAAACTAACCAACCCATAGGATCCAGTTCAGACGTATTAAACTTGTTATTTGGATTTAAATTTTGTAATGTATCAATGGTATAATTTGCGTATGAGCGCCAATTGTAATATTCAGCTAAAGAGCGAATGGCAGGGGCGTTCATTTTCTTTGCAGTGGCCAAGCCAAAACAAGTTGTTTGGAACACTGTATCATTTAAAAACATAATTTGTGCTGGTATATGGCAGGCACGATGTAAGGCTTCAGTACCGTGCACCTGCCAGTTTTTGGAACCCCAGATCGATTTCAAATCAATGGTGGCCTTTCAATGATCATAACCATTTACTGACAGCTCATGTCTTAAAGAATTAGAATAAATCAATTTAGTATGGGTTAACATGACTTTGGGAGTTGAAGAAATATTCAATTTAAAATAATAGGACTCGGGAGCAGACCTGTCAAAGTCTGTGAAGTATGTAAATTTACTTCTAAGTGTTTTCGAGCTCCCTTTCAACGGAGTGGGACAATGATCCCACTGTGTGTAATTAACAACAGGTCGTAATGTATTTGTCTTATGTAGGAAATGATGCCCATAGTGTTAATAACAGAACAAATCGACATAATTGGCAGAATTCAAATATAAATCTTCAGCATTAAAAGCAGCATAATACTTTAAATCTGAAAACAATGCTTGTACTGCATGCACATCCCAATCATCTGAACGTATGTCCTTTGTTACCACATCACCCATGGAGACACGAAAGACGTATGGAACGTTGATGATTTCCATCGGCCCATGGACTTGGAAATCCACTTTATCCCAGATGATGCCATCAGAAACAGGGAAGGCTGAAATGTTAACAAGAGTCTGGTCACCTTTTATGACGTGGGAAGATGAGTGGGGGGCCAAAATACCGTCAACCAAGTTCACAGCAGAGCGTTCGGGCAAGTAGTGACCATTGATAAGCAGAAAAAACACTGTTACAAAGCCTATTGTCATGAAGAGAAAAATCAGGATGAGGACCACCAGATGTAGGTCAAGGAGGGACTAGATAAGTCTGTTTAAACCAGGAGACAAAAACAGTCAATTTGGTAGGGCCAATTGAGGAGGTGGAGGACAAGTCATAAGAAAAACTGCCATGGTGCAAAGGACTCTCGGGCAATCTATGCAAAGACTCACTTGTGGGATATGCGTATTCAACTTCCATGTTGCAGGAGGAAGCTGGGGGAACAGGCAAATGGTCAACAACAGGGTCCATCTCAATGACAGTGTCGTTTGGTGAATTGAAAGTTGCGCCAACCCCAGGAATCCACGAAACTGTAGGGCAAGAAACAGCAGGCGTCACACTATTCAGAATTGGCCAGATGTTGTGTCTTGACATTGTCAATGGAGATGTAGCGGTTGTCTTTGCGACCAGGAAGTGGTGGTAAAATGACTGTACCAGTACCCTTTAAGCAAAGCACTGGAACCGGTGCATGATAAGAGGGACCAAATTCTTTTTTGTTCTCCAACTTCTCTCGGACCAGATCACCAACTTTCGGAAGCCAGCCAGCCACCGGAATCAGCAGGGTAGCATCTGTTGCCATAGGCAAATGTCCAGTAGCAAGACTGGCAAGGGTCTCTTGTAGGTCCTGTAACATAGTAGAATGATTATCTACATCAAAGGTCGCGGCTGCAACGTCTAGACCATCAAGGTCTGGCACAAAAATTTTGATGCCAAAGAGCTTCTCGTATGAGGTCCACCCACACAGAGGTCTTCTAGGGAGATTCTTACGCCACGTTGGACTCCCTACAAATGGGCTAGCTAGTTCCTGCCAGTACCTAAGACTCTAGCTGTCAAAGATTGCTTTAAGTCACGATTCATTCGCTCCACAATTGAGTTGCTCTCAGGTCTATATGGAGACAAAAACTGCACCAGCACCCCCAAAGACTTAATCGCGTCCTTGTATGCCTTAGATGCTAATGCTGGACCTTGGTCAGAATGAAAGGCGCCACAGGCAAAAATCCCTACAAAGACACGCCTATCCCTGATGACATGTCGAGCGTCAGCACTGCGTTGTGTCTAAACCCAAAGGAATCTAGTGCACGAATCAACTGCAACCAAAATGTATTTATATGCAGTATCAGAAGAAAATGAACGGCAGTGATCAAGATATACACAAACAAAGGGGCGATTTGCAATGCAAACCTGTGTTTGTGGTGGACATGTCACCATAGAAGGCTTGATTTGTTGACAGATGTCACAAGAAAGTACATAATTATGGGTCTGTTTATATAAACCACGCCACCAATAACGTTGCTGCATGATAGAAACAGTCGCGGACACTCCAGCATGGGCCGAAACCATATCTTCGTGTGTGGCTTTGATTAAAGTGTGTTTGCGGTCTGCGTTGGGAATCAGCTGATCTCCAACGTCAGGTATTCTAGCAAAAGGAACTTGTTCTGTAGTTAACTGATAGTAGGACTTTGAAGGGAAACCCTATGGATAATTAGATCCCTTCGCAGTTGCAGCTATTGCTGCCACAATGTCATTATCAATCTTAGTCATGGACCTTGTAACGGCTGCTACGGAACACGTGGCTTCTGCAGATTTGGCTGCTTCATCAGCAAAACCATTCCCAAGAGTGTGTGCTCCCACATGCTGATGGCCAAGAGTATGCATAACATGTGTGAGTGGCAGATGTTGTTTAAGATCCGCCACTCGAACCCAAAGCATTTTATGCTTAATTGCACTGCCTTTAGAATCTCGATAATCATTTTGAGACAAAAGGAATAAGTTGTCAATGAAAGACTGAACACAGTAATAGGAATCACACACAATGAGTGTAGAAACACTCGAATCTGCAAACTCAAGAGCAAGAACCAGAGCGCGCAGCTCAGCCAATTGGGCGGTACAGTCTCCTAGCGCCTGTGTATGCACTACATTAGACTTGAATTCTCCATGCACCTTTGTACCAGCCACAATAGGGCAAGCTGCTGAATAAGCATGTTTAGAACCAGTGTCCAGTTGCGCCGAACCATCGGTGTAGATGATACATGTGTACTCCTCTAAGGGAAGCAAAGACAAAGGAGGTGGATGAACGTGTTCATACTGCAAGAACTCCTGTGTCTGAAGAGAGGGATCAAAGATAAATGTGAAATCAGGAGACGTCAAAGAAGTAGCCCATTGTATCCAACGGGGATGTAATGCTTTAGAGGTTGGTACACTCACCCTTGTCACAGCTTCTAAGGCAGGGTAAGGTGTAACCAAGAAAATGTGTTTCCCCTGTGCCAGTGCGCATTCCTTCAGGACCACCATCTGCACAGCTGTCAAAACCTTTTCAACAGTGGAAAACCGCATTTCGGCTGAAGTGTACAAATGTGATTTGTATGCAGTAGGTATTGTGTCGCCTTCATTGTACGTCAAGTAAGTGAAACACACTGTGCCTGGCACGATTCGTATCACCAGGTTTGTGTGGTTATCACGTGTCAACAAGTAATTATATTCAAGTAAATCAGACTGCAAAGAATGCAAAATAGCAGAATGTTCTGGGAGCCAGCCGGCTTTTCAAAAGGTAGGTTGTATCAAAGCTAAGCCTGGGCGTTGAGCTACGCTCCGCTCGCGGAGCTTGCGAAGTTAAGGTAACTTCGCAATTCGCGTAGAGCGCAAAGTTGCAGATTGCTACGCAATCTACTGCGTAGTGTAGTAGTTTTGCTTCCTTGCGTGCTCAATATTCATTCTCGCGCGCGCTGTAATGTCTTACCGTGATTCTACGTCTCACTTTTCTGTCCGTTCACGTGCGCCACGAGATTTGTAATATGGCCGCCCGAGCCCGCGAGAGTGTGCGAACGCGAACACGTCATTCGGGCGCGCAAGCTGACTTCCGGCGGCTGTCTTGGTAAGATCAAGATCCCAAACATGCAAAAACTACAATCTGGCGAAGAATATCTCTCAAGCTTCATAAAACCTTCTCTAAAATGATCATTTTGCTCAGAAAAACTCCTCAGATTGTGATTTTGCTGTAGTCTTTTGTGTAAGGAGTCCTTTAATTTTTTTTACTCTTTTTTTCAAGAGGAAGGAAGTGCCCCTGAGTCTCCAACTTCCTGTTCCTGTCCAGCTGGCTCCTCCCAGTTCTTTGTCCATGTGCTGTTCACTTTCATTTGGATTTGGAGCTGGAAGGATCACTTTTTGTGTCTGTCTGCTGCATCATACCATTGGATTGGATTTATTTGAGGAATTTTGATTTGAGATTTAATTTACTACAAGTAAGTTGGAGAATTGGTGTGTTTGTTTCATTGGGGCTTGTTTGCACCTACATTTTTCTGGGATTTTCATTGTTTTTAAAAATTATTGTTGTGGGTGGCCTGTACTTTCAATAGGGGCCTAGTTGTTTTTCTTTGCAATTTCAGCCAGTAGGGTACCCATGGGTCCATGTTTCTGTGGTGTCTGTTGAATTTAAACATCATGTAGGGCATGGATTGCATAGGATTGAAATGCTAAATGTGGCTGTGGTGTATTTCATTGTGTGTGCGTGTGTGTGCGTGTGTGTGTGTGTGTGTAATACCTTTGTTGGATGTGTGTGCTTGATGTGTAACTTCTTTCCAATCCTTTCGTAGCCCTGTTGATTTTCATTTTTGTATTAAAGCTGTGTTGTTTAGCAGGCCTCCTTTGTCCGGTCATATATAGGCCTGCTTCAGTTCATTGTTTTCAATGGCCTGTTGTGACTGTGAGTGGCCATGTGGCTTGTGGCAATTTTGTGGTGGTAGTTTAGTAGTGTGCGTTTCTTAGTGAAGGGTAGAGGCGGGAGAGTGGCGGTAGTGGTGAAAAAGAGCGTTTCCTGCTCAGTTCTTCCTCTTAATTCCATCGGGAGCGCTGAGTCGCTCGCCTTCACGCTCAGACTGTCCCCGGGCCAGGCCCTGAAGGGGTTGTTGGTCTACAGGCCACCAGGCCCTTTGGGTTCCTTCCTGGAAGATCTGCAGACAGCTGTCTCTGAGTTGGTGCTGACCTCACAGCACTGCGTCATGGCTGGTGATTTCAACCTCCACCTTGACGTAGCGGATGACTCGGATGCGGTCAAACTGTTGGATATTACATCTCCACTGGGATTGTTACCATTCGTGTCGGGGCCAACCCATGAGAAGGGGCATACCCTGGATCAGGTGTTTTCATCTGTCCCTCTTACGGAGGTTGACACCCTGCCGGTGCTCTGGTCCGATCACAGGCTGATCAGATTTTCGGTGCTGGAGAGTGCGCGGCCGGATAACAGTGCCTCAGTCTTGTCTAGACCGACCTCGAGAGCGCTGCACAGAGTGACACCTGACATGCTGGAACAGGCGCTTCTGGATCACCCATGCCATCTTTCGGGCGATCTGGATAGCGACACTGAGGCTCTGCAGCGGTGGCTCATTGATAGGCTGGACGATCTGGCCCCCAAGGTAGCCCTCCGATCCACGGTGGCACGGCAATCTGCACCATGGTTTACGGAGGCTCTTCGTGTGGCTCGCAGCCAATGTAAGGTGGCCGAGAGGGCCTGGCGACGTTTGTATGATGGGGAGGCTAAACTCGCCTACAAGGCGGTGGTGAAGGCCTACCATCGGGACATTCTGGGAGCTAAGAGGGACTATTTGGCTAGGAGGATCGAGGCATCCGCGAACTCCTGTAAGGAGATCTTCACCATTGTGAAGGAGTTCACGACCCCTAGTTCCCAATCGCCCCCTCTAGTTTCTTCAGATACGTGGGCAGGTGATCTGGCCGGCTTCTTCACTAATAAGATCAAGGCGATTCAGGCCTCCTTTGTGGAAGGACCGGAGGATGGAAGCGGCGTCACCGGGGCTGGGTGCGGATTTCCGCACACACCGACGGCGGTGCTGTCTGATTTTCCTGCTGTTTCCAGCGATGTGTCCAGGCAGCTGTTGGCCAATTTGAAATCTGGCTCGCCACTTGACCCCTGCCCCGCCAAATTTTTGGCTGGGATGGCGGAGGTGGTGAATCCGCTGGTTAATCCCATCCTCAACGCCTCGCTGAGGGAGGGGAGGGTCCCCAGCTCTTGGAAGAGAGCGATGGTGATCCCCCTCCTAAAGAAACCGGGTCTCGACGTCGAGGTTCTGGCCAATTATAGGCCAATTTCACTTCTTCCGGCCCTCACGAAGATCACGGAAAAACACGTCCACGGTGTCCTGTCGCGCTTTCTGGAAGCTAACAATCTGCTCCATCCATCTCAATCCGGTTTCCGTCCTAATTTTAGTACGGAAACGGCATTGCTAGAGGTCACTGAGATCATCAGGGAGACTCTTGATGTCGGCGGGAGGGCGATGCTGGTCATGTTAGATCCATCGGCGGCCTTCGACACCGTCCCCCACAGGGCGCTCTTAGCGAGGCTTTATGACATCGGCCTTAGGGGGACGGCGCTCAGGTGGTTTACATCCTTCCTTGAAGGCCGCCGCCAGACGGTCTGGGTTTCCCAGAGCTCTGCCGAGATGCCGCCATTGGGAGTTGGGGTTCCACAGGGATCTGTGTTGAGCCCCACGTTGTTTAACATCTTTATGTCCCCTTTGGCGGCCTTGGTGGAAGCATATGGGGCCCAGATCATCTCTTACGCCGACGACACGCAACTCCTCTTCACATGCGGGAAAGACCAGGAGTTTGATGGAGGGAGAATTCGGGACTGTCTTACATTGGTCTTTGACTGGTTCCAACGGAACAGTCTAAGGGCCAACTCGAGCAAGTCCGAGGTTCTGTTTTTTGGTTGCGGTGTCGATCCGGAGTGGCAGCATTGGTGGCCGTCCGACATGAGCCCTCCTGCACAGTCTTCCTTGGTGGCTAAAAACCTGGGTGTCAAGCTGGACAACCAGCTATCGCTGCGAACACACATTCTGGGTCTGGCTGGCACCTGTTATGGAATTTTGAAAATGCTCCGTAAATTCCTGCCCCTGCTGTCTGAGGAGCACAGGCGTATTACTGTGCAGGCTCTCGTCGGTTCGAGGCTTGATTATGCTAATGCCCTCTTCCTTGGCCTCCCTGATTACCTAGTTCAGCGCCTACAGGTGGTACAGAACTCTGCCGCCCGGGCTATCTTTGGCCTGCGTAGACGAGCCCGAGCTTCCGGGCTGCTTCAGGCGCTACATTGGCTGCCTGTCCGGAAGCGGATCCAGTTTAAATCCCTGACTCTGATGCACAAAGCCCTGTTTGGATCAGGGGCTGGATACCTGCGGCGGAGACTAGCCTTCTATCGACCAGTCCGCTCCTTGCGCTCGGAATCCCTTTACAAAGCGGTGGTCCCTCGGGTGAGGAAGGCCCGCACGGGAGGGCGCTCTTTCAGCTGCAAAGCCCCACAGCTGTGGAACTCGCTTCCTCTTTCGCTGCGCAGCACTGTCAATTTGTTCCAGTTCAGGAAGAGCCTGAAGACCTGGCTTTTTAATCTTTAGGCTGTTCTTATTGCTTCAGTTTCAGTTCTTTTTCTCATTCTTTTGCTGTGTTGTGTTATTTTTATTCTGAGATGCAGGTGGAAAGCGCCGGGACACTCTTTTCGAGTAGCCGTGCGCTATAAAAGAACGCTGTAACATAACATAACATAGTCCATAAAGGCCTGCATTTCTTTTCTTTGTTCCCCTTGGCTTATGCTTGTTGTTGTGTCCTGGCCATGTGTGTGGCGGCCATTTTGTGATGGCAGGAATTGTGCTTTTGCCATAGGCTTACATTGTCTGTCTTCCATTTCTTGTTGTTGTGGGTGGGTAGCGGCCATTTTGTGGAGCCATCCAAGCAGTGTGCTTGCTTTTGCCATTCTGTTCCAAGCTTGTGGCCTTGTCTGCCAGTAGTAGTCCCAGAGGTAGTCATGCTTAAATCATGGGTGCATAAAAACAGTTTGTGTTGTCTGTTGAATTTTTACACCATGGATGGTTTTGGATTGAATTGCAAAAGGTGTTTTTTGGGGTGGAATTGCAGTTTTTGGGTGTGTGTTAAATAAATAGGGCTTTTCAGCCAGTAGGTAACCCTAGGGATCCAGCTCGCGTACTTTTGGTAACTCTGCACAGCGTGACAACGCAGACTTACAGTTTTTGTCCTTTTCGCACTCTCAATATGCGTGTTCGCGCACGCGATAACGACTTTTTGTACAGTTCGCGATGCCGAACACGCAGAATTTGCAATCTGGCAAACAATATCTCGCGAGCAACATGAAACCTTCTCGAAAACGCTGATTTTGTACATTTTGCTAAAAAAAACTCATCAGGTTGTCATTCTGCTGTAGTTTTGGAGCACGGAGTCACTTTTATTTTAAAAAAATATATTTTTAGGAGAGGAAGTAAGTTCCACAGAGACTACAACTTCCTGTTCCTGTCCTTTGTAATCACTTTTTTGTTATTATTGTGGTGGGTGGCCTGAGCATGTGGGTGGTGGCCATTTTGTGGAGGCAGGCATTGTGCTTTTGCAATACGCCTGCATTGTCTCTCTTGTATTCCTGACCTTTTCTTGTTTTTGTGAGTGGCCTGGCCATGTGGTGGCGGCCATTTTGTTGGACCAGCCACTGTGCTTTTTCCATAGGCCTCCAAGCTTGTGGCCTAGTCAGACAGTAGGCCCAGGGGTACTACTCATCTATTATCACGGGTGCATGGAAGTTAAACAACGTTTTTGTGTTGTGCGTTAAATTTCAACATCATGTATGGCTTTGGATTGAATTGTAAAATGTGGGCTTTACTTTTTTTCTGGGGTACATTTCACTTTTTGTGTGTTGTAAATAAATGCCTTTAGTTTTCATGTGTATATGTTTGTTGTTGTTGCTCCCTGATGCTTCATCCATCCCATAAGATGCACAAATTTTTATTTAGGGCAAACAGCCTACACTACATTTATGCTTTTGTTCTTTGCTATTCTTATTCTTCCTGAGTGTACACAGTACAGTACAAGTACACCAGGAGCCCTGGCCTTGTAAGTCTCATAAATGGCTATACTGTTGTTGTTCACTGACTTAATAAAATGTAACAATTGTGACCACCCACCACACACTAAGAAGTTATATATTATATTATTGATCTTTTGACTAATGTTCTTCTGGCTTTTTTGCTTTTAGGTGCAAAAAAGACGGAGGAGGTGTGTCATCATCATCGACCGTTGTGGTGCCAGACCGACGTCCTGCTGCTGTACACGACGTGACGTGACGTGTGAGTGACCTGACCAGCCATCTCTGCAACTTGTACAACTGAGTGCTGTTATGACATCTGAAGAAGATGCCCCCAAAGAAAGCAGGTAGCAGGTCCTCCGGTACCAAGAAAGTTGCCATGGAGAAGAAGGAACAAAAGAAGAAGGAAGTGTCACTTAAGTCTGTTGTGCCTCCCAAAACCATTTTTGGGACACCAAAAATGACGCCTGCAGCAGCGGTGTCCGGGGGCCAAGCTGGGGTCAGCACCTCCGCATCAGTGTGCCCAACCCACCAACCCAGGCCCAAGCAGATGAGTCTGGAAGATGTAGCCAGCCTAATGGTGGAAAGCAGTAATGCTGAGCCTGAACTAAACTTATCGCTATCTCAAAGTAGTACACAATCAACGCAGGAGGGAACACAGCAGATAAGTGGTCAACAACAACAGCCGCAACCACCGCCCGCAATAGTAGCTGTAGTTCCTCCCGAAGTAGGGGCAGTTCAGGAAATTGAGCCTCATGCAGAGGAAGAAGAGGAAGCCACTCCTTCGGAAGTTCCATTGTCTTCCAAATCCCCAGCAAGTAAAAGGAGGGTTATTACATCAAGTTCTTCGCTAAGCCCCCCTTCTGATGATCTAGATGCCACTTGGAAGCCACAAACTGAGTCTGAGAGGGAGACACGTCACAAGAGCAGGCATGGGAACAGGAAGGTTCCAGAAAGCCTTACACTTATGGAGGTTGATGTAGAAGAGCAGGATGATGATGGTGATGAGCCAGTCATCACAGACATCACTCCCTGGCCTGAGGTGATGGAGACCAACATTTTTACGCTATCCAAAATGGCTGTGATGGATGCAGCACGCATACCTCCAACACAGGTAACACCAACACGACCTCCAGCTTCCATATTTACATTAGCAAAGGGCCGGCATTGTCCTACATCCAGCACAAGTACCACCTCAGCAGAAGTAGGTAGTGGTACTGCACAGAGTCAAATTCAACACACACCCTCCAGTTCATCCGGCATTGGAAGTGGCACCTCCAGCAGGAGACAAAAGTTAAGCTCCCCAGTGTGGGACTTCTTTACGGTTAGCGGAAAGGAGGAGAACATTGCTATATGCTCTGTTTCTCATACCTCTGTTAGCCGTGGTAAGCTTGGTACAAACTATGGTACTGGAGGCCAAATGACCCATCTGAAAAAACACCACGCAATCCAGTGGGAGGAGCACCTTTGTCGCATAAAAACTGGAACCATTGCTGTTGGGGATAAACGAGTAGAAAGTCAGCTCACGGTGGAACAGGAAGAAGAAGAAGAGGGAGACATTCTCTGTGGTAGTGGTACACAAAGTAGCGCTGTCCCCTCACTGCAGTGGTAACGCCCACATCCTCAGCAACATCTCAGTGGCACAAGAGTAAGAGTCAGCCTCAGACACCAAGGAGTACTGCTTTTAAAAAAAGTGCGACGTTGAGCACAGGAAGGAATACCACGCAGCCTACCATTCTTAGCATGTTTAGTAGGCCGGAGGGGCAGTATGAATGCAACCACCCAATAGCACGTTGCGAAGCTTGCTAAAATATTAGCACTGGACCTTCTCCCTTTTTCTTTTGTTGAAGGGGTGGGTTTTCTTGAACTTGTGACCACCATCTGCCCAAAATGGAAGGTTCCCAGCCGCTACTATTTCGCAAGAGTTGCTGTTCCAGCACTACATCACGACGTGCTGGAATTGCTTGGAAAAGCCTTAAAACAGAGTGCTGTTCAGAGTATCCACCTGACAACAGACATGTGGACCAGTTGCCAAGCCACTGATTACATGTGCATCACTGCACACTGGGTCTCTTTTTCGGGTGTTAAAGATAAGATATCTGAAGGTGTTGTTGACACCGCTGAGATTTTTAAAGACACTCACAAACATGCAACTGTAGCCATGTTTGCTATGGAAAAATCTCATACTGCTGCAAACATTTTGGATGAGTTTAACAGCAAGGTGTTTGAGTGGCTGCGACCAAGAGGGCTTAACATTGGTTTTGTTGCCACGGACAATGGCAGTAATGTAGTTAGGGCCATGAAAGATGGTGGCTATTTCAGGGTCCCGTGTTTGGCACACTGCATTAACATTGTTGTTCAAGACTTTCTGAAAAATGAAAGCAAAGTCAGCAACTTACTGACCACCTGCAGAAGAATATGCTCACATTTCAACCATTCTTTTAAAACCCGGAAGCAGCTGAGGATCATTCAACGTGAGCATAAAATGCTAGTCAAAGCACTCATCCAGGAGGTGCCAACACGTTGGAACTCAACTTATTACATGCTTGAGCGTCTATTTGAGCAGTACATACCACTCAATGCTTATGTCATGAAAAGGTCAGGAGATCCTACTGTGAAAGGCATGACCGTTGAGATGGCCCAATGGGACCTCGTTAAAAGCCTGACAGAGATGCTACTTCCTTCTGAGGTCTTCACACGTGAAGTCAGCAGGGAGGACTATACTATGGGCCAAGCTATCCCATTGTTGTACATGCTAGAGCAAGAGCTGAAGGAGGTGTCAGAAATGTACGCAGGTGTGGATGACAAAGTAGACGCATATTATTTGGCGGACACCTTAGCTGCTCGCTAATCTGACAATACAAGGATTCAAAATAACATTGCGTCACATCGACATTACATTACTGCCTCAATTTTGGATCCACGTTACAAATTATTGCTGAGCAGTAATGAAGTAATTCCTTTTTCAGAAGTGGATGTTGCCAAGTACAAAACTTTGATAGCTGAGGAAGCCACTGACTTTAAAAACGAACGGATCTTAATTAGAGGCCCGCCACCCCAGGGCAGAAAAAGTACTACAGGGCACCCAGAGTCAAATCCTACTTCAGAGACCGAGAGCAGTGCGTTTGCCTCCCAGCAGTCAACAACACTGCCAGCAATAACATCAACAACAGCACCAACAGGATCATCAGCCACATTTAAAAAAACGGCAGGTGATTGGTTTCTACGGCAAGGGTTTTGTACGTCCATTCATGATGTGAAGGCAAAAGAGGCCAAGCAAATCGGAGCACCCCTGAACATTGAGCGGATGGTTCAGGCCTATCTAGATGACACAACAGAGGTCTTCATGGAGCAAAGCCCATTGGTGTATTGGTATGGGAAAAGAAGCCAATGGCCAGTGCTCAGAAGGCTGGCGATAAAGTATGTGGCTTGCCCTGTTGCAAGTGTCTCTTCAGAGCGTGTTTTCAGTGCTGCTGGTGCCATTGTTACTGTGAAAAGGACCAGTCTCTCGCCCAAAAGCGTTGAGAGGTTAACCATGATCAAAATGAATCAGCACTTTATACCACCGGAGTACAAAATACGTGAATCACAGCAGGAAGAGGAGAGCGACTTCGATGACATAAGTAGTGGGTTCTTACATGACGTACTTCTGTCCGAACCACCAGAGTTTGAGGACGAGCTCCTCTTCCCTGACAACTAGGCTTTCAAATTGTTCTTCCTTCCTTTATTTGTGTGTGTATCTGTTTTTCTGGTTCAAATCTAATCACAACAAATCCATCAACAGTCTCCTCTTTTTATTTCCCTATTGGAGTTGCACGTCTGTGCATAACTGTCCACTCCACTCCTCAGAGTCCTGCTCCATCTTCATTACTCTCCCTAAATACATTTCAAGCAAGCCAGACATTGGATGGAGATGGAGAATAGTACAATACATGTTGCCTCTAACAGTCCCTCCATAAGAAGTGAAACGTGACTACAGCTATATTCTGTTTTGTTTCCAAGCCTTAAGAAACTCATCACTGACTGTCAGAAGGCTAGGCAGGCATCTGATCTGACAGCAAGACAGGTAATGAGTGATTATTTTGAATGATGGCATGCATTGCATTGGATGCTTGCTGACTACGAGTGAATGTGCATGAAGTCGAACTATACTAGTTGATCTACAAAGTAAAAGGGACTCAGGTGACAGTCAATGTTTCCTTGTTTTTTAATAACCATATTGTACTCCTACCACTGCAGGTGCCGGCCAATATCCGTTGCAATTTTGTAATATGGAATATATTACAAACTTAATCAGTGACTACAGACTGAGTTGGTGTTGGAGAACCACACGGTCATGATGCTGAGCATACTATCTTTGCACACAGTCAGTCAGTTGGATCGGAGATAATTGATGGAATAACTGTGTTTCATGGACTGCCTTAAAAGGTAAACAGTTTCAACAAGAACCACAGCAGACCTAGGCTACATGTCCATGTAGTGGTGTGGACTGGAGTAGAGTGTAGTGGTATGAGGGACAGTGGCACATTGATTTAGTCACTTCATTTGGAAAATGCTAGGTTGCTGCAGTGCATATGCCTTTTGTCTGGCTCAGTCGAAATTTAAGGTAAATGGGGGTAGGGTGCCTGGCCTGTGCCATGGTTGGCCTGTTCTGTGGCTGTGCTGGCTCCTGTCCCATTGTTGTTGTAGCTTAATGCTGTAGAGTAGACACTATGTATCCTATCCAAGCCGCCTCAGTCTGAAAGTGTTCTCTCAAGAGTCTTGTCTTCTCTTCTTGCACTCCACTGTAATTGAGTTTATTTTTTTTAATTCAGTTATTTTTCAATACCCTTTTTGTTTTTCAATCTACACTTACAGGCCGGCCTTTAACCAGTGCTAGAGTGAGAGAAACAACTCACACTTACCATTCCAATCCGCATCAGGCAGGCAGTGGTACCCAAGATTGATGTGCGGAGTGTCCATGGAAGGGAGGACCAAGAGGATTGACTAGAATGATGCAACTCCACATTTGGACCAGGATAATACAGTAACTTTAGTATCATTCATCTTTAAATTTATTTGATTCATTTTTTCTCTTCAATCATTACGACTGTGTGTTGTGGTTTGTTAGGTAATTATCCCTACAACTATTTTTTCATTTCCTTTGCTAGCTTGAAAAATAAAAGTAAGCCGGTACATCATGTAATTGGTTCGGTCTGAGGGCGGCAGACAGGCAAGGCAAATTTCATATTAATAATTTCTGCCCTGTACTGTCTAATTGTGTAGTAGTAGTTAGTAAGTACAACTCATTATCATTAACCATCAAGTTCTCTTCATCAGCATGCATGCATTTCCTTTATCTCACTTTATAGATTTCTTTTATAATGGATCATGGTCGTCTTACAAGATTGTGTTTTACTTTTGTTGTGTCCATGCATACTGTCTGTTTTTCTTTGTCAAACCTTTCCCAAAAAAACCCTTCCCATCCATTCATCAATCTGTAACCCTCTTCCCCTGGGCTGTGTGATTTATATTGAGGTGTGATGTGACTACATTATATGTACACCAACAATTGATCACACGCTTGCTGGGGCAGATGTGGTGAAAGCAACACTAATTTAATTTCAACTAAGGCAGGGCAAGGATCTTCTTCTGCTTGCCCACCCATGCTGTACTTTACTTTGTTCTACTACTCCTCCCACAGTCTGTCTCAGTCAAGTGACTTTCTCTTTCTTTTTTCAAATGCTATTGCCAGTGTCTACTACTACCACCACAATAATGGCATTTTCTCCATTCATTTGGGAAACCAACCATGCAGCCATCAGTGTGCCGAACTTCATCATCATCAATCACAGGTAAGATACGTTTGGTGGGAGGTATAATGGACTAGAAGGAGAGACTGACAGTACTAGTATGACAATTAAAAATAACTCAGTGAGGGGTACCGCATCTATCTGTTTGTGTGTTACAAAATCGGCAGATCTTTTAAATCAAACACTGGCTGTGGGCATGCAGCAGCAAGGAAACAAAGTAACAAACCATGTGACTTAAATTGAATTCGGAAAACAGTAACCCACCACAAAACATTAACATCGTATGTTTAAGTAAATAATATAAAATGTAATTTACCCTAACAAAAATAAACTATCCCACTCTGACCTAACCCACCCCTCTCCCTAACCCCAACCAATGTCCAAAACGAAAGTGAAAGTCCCAAATGTTCGTAAGTGAAACCCCAACGCCCAAAACCCACCCACCAACAAAAGAAATTAAAAAGGGGCAAATGACAAGGTCCTATAGTCGGCGGGCCTTCAGGTGTTTATCCACCAGGATTTTTACACGGTCCTCTAGGTACTCCTCCAAGCGGGCCATCCGGCGGAGCAGCTGGTGGCGAAATGCCCTGCAGTTACAAGCACGGCGGCGGGCGGCGGGCGGTTGCCGGACCACGGCGCCGTAAAACTGGAGGCAGGGCCTGACTGGGGCCTGGGGCATTGGAGGAGGCTGCAGCTGCAGCCGCCTCCTCCTCCTCCTCCTCCTCCGCCTGAGCCACCAGCCGGCGATATTCATCGCAAATGGCCTCCAGTTTACGGCGCCAGGCCCTAGCTGCCAACTCCTTCCTCGTTGGATTAGGTGAGGAAGGAGTATCTGTATCAAGAAAGAACATGTTGTAACCAATACTCATAGCAAAACAGAAACACAAAATTCATTCAACACATAGTGTCACAGTATCACTAGCAAGCACAGTATATAACATTTGTGATTTGGTGGTAAGTATCTATACTCCTACTTCCTCGGACTCTAACATTTGTGGGAGTTTCTGACATTATACTCGTACTATGTACTCCGGTACACACCAGTTGTGTTGTTCTTATCTCTAGTTTAGCGCAATTACATAACCTTGTTGTAGCCGGCATGCCAGCTCAGTCAGCTAAGCTTGCACTCAAGAGAAACAGATATGAGTCCCATGATGCAGACTCACGTTAGTTTTATTTACTACTACTGTCTGCAGGTGGGGAAGCTCATATTTTTGTATTACGGCCGGTGGCACTTGCCATACTCTGTTACATGAGGGCAAATGATCAATTTCACTTTCACCCTGCCCTGGGTACTACAAAAAGGCTGATTATTTATCGGATCCAATGACCATTGCTTATATTATAGATGGTAATACGACATCAGGTCAGTAGCGGTCAGTGGTGGGAGTGCTGCCGGGCTGTGATGTGGGAAGGTGCAGGGTGGGGGTAGTAAACTATGGATTACGGAAAATCACAGGTAATTGAACAATACATATAAATAAATAAAACAAATTTCGTTGCACGCACTGCAAGGCATTTGGCGGTGCAGTGCGCACAATGAAAATCATTTTATTTATTTTTATGTTTACTTACCTGTATTTGGCCGTAATACATAGTTTACTTGCCACCCACCCTTCCCCACCCCATGTCACCACCCGTAAGCACTCCCACCACCGACCGCTACTGCATAGGGTACTTTGCTTTCATTGATTGTGTAACTAACAGATAGGCCACCCTTTGCAGGCTGGCTGACCCAATCGAAAAAACATTAACATAGGTAGGGAGTGGTCCTCGGTGTCAAAGCCCACACGAAGGGAGCCCAAGGAACCCTGCCAAACCGCGCTCGAGTGCACGGTGCCGGGAAGAACTACTAATCCCATGAGCCTTGGCGAAACCCTGACGGCGGTGATGTCAGGACGTACGCGCACGGCGAGCACAAAGAGGTTCCGGGGCACCGAGCGAGTGCCGCTTACTCTTTGCTGAGAGCTGCGCTGGACGTCGCGGAGGCTGGTAAGGGTGCATTGTACACCACGCTAATTTCTCTGCAGTCTTGCTCAGCTTGGTTACTGGTGGTGAGTCAAGGGGGCAGCCTTTTGTCGCCCCGTCCGGAATGAGACTCGGATCGAGGGTCTCTGTGTGACGTTTCCTCTAGGAGTCTATGGTTGATAGACTCGAGTCTTAACTTGTTCAAACTGCTGAGAAAACCCGAAGGACCAATCAAGGCTGGTACCGGGAGTTCTATTGAGAACGATATTCTTGGGTGCATTCTTCCCTCATTGGTGAACTCTGTGGATGATGTTCATGCGGGGAAGAAGGGCACCATTTGTAACCTTGTTTGCAGTGCTCGGTTTACAACCATGCTGGATGCTGCTTGACTAAAACACTGCGCTGCTACGATTTCTTGTGTGTCTTACCCTATCCCTTATGGTGGTTGTGACTTATAATGCTCCCCGAGTAAGTACACGAACTTACTGAAGTTCGTGGTTTTTGAAGCTGCTGTTTCTGAAAAGGCATAAGGCACTGTGATGGAACCTAGCCACTGTCTCATGAATGAATGCAGATGTGTGTCCGAATAACAAGTGCCTGATACCTAATTATGGAATGATCAAGACCTACGGAATTATACTGTGTGTTTTCTTTTCTCACATTATGCAGCAGGGGTTCCGAGAGTGAGCAGGAGGTCGGCTCTTCCGCTCCCCTGTCTTCTTCATATTCTTTATCTCCAGGGTAAGGGTCTTACGGGCGAAAGGATACTGTGAGGTTAGCGAAACATACAGGGGTGCGAGCTAATACTACATCCTCTTTTACTATAGATCGTGGAGAGTACGTCCTTAAGTGTTGTGGGTCCCCTATTCGACGCTGAGTGTTTTCTTCCTTTACAGGTACCTTTCTTATCCTTAGCGTTGGGGTGGAGCAGGGTTGAGTAGGAAGGAAGATAGGCAGGGAGTTACCGATTGCTGTCTCCTTCTGTCTTCACAGGTCTCCCTCCCTGCTGTCCCCATCCTTTCCTTGCCCCGCTGGACCACTCCATGGAGTCTGTCATTATATCTCAGACCGTGGGGGTGTCGAGAGGTGGACCCCTATAGAGCAACGTACGATCCTGAGGATTCCGGCCACAACACTCGGAGTCTGAGGAAGGCGCTTCGGCTTGATAATATATATATATCTATATATATGTGTATATATATATATATATTCACTGAAAAAACCATAGGTTTCACACAAGTTATAGTTAGCGGACATTTTACTGATAAAAAACCATTGAAATTCCCCCGTTATAGTTAGTGCAGGCAACTATAACTCACGCGACCGCAATCCTCTGCTGATGCTAATACTGTATTTAGACACTTATTTGCCCATGTCTTCTTCCATTAAATTTTAGCTATACATATATTACAAATATTTTTTTTTCATAAAGACACATATGTCATCAGCAGAGGATTGCGGTCGCGTGAGTTATAGTTGCCTGCACTAACTATAACGGGGGAATTTCAATGGTTTTTTATCAGTAAAATGTCCGCTAACTATAACTTGTGTGAAACCTATGGTTTTTTCAGTGAATTTGCAAGGTTTTTTAAATGCTAATTCCTAACTATAACGTGTGTGAAACCTATGGTTTTTTCAGTGAATTTGTACGGTTTTTTAAATGCTAAGTTACTTTACGCCGTTCGTGGCGTGCGCGCCCACTTTACGCAGTTCGTTCCGTGCGCGCACGGTGCGCTTCGCGCACCGTGCGCGCACAGTGAGCACGCGGTGCTCCGCGCGCCCACTTTATGCAGTTAGTGCCGGTTAGCGCCGGTTAGCGCGGTGGGCACGCGGTGCGCTACACGCACCGCGTGCCCACGTTACGCTAAATGGGCCATGTACGCACGAGGCCGTATTAGGCACATCGTTGTTAATGGTTAACTACAGATTGTCTTTAGATGCCATATGCCATGCACAAAAGGTGCTCTTCGGGCTCCTTTTGCACACGGGGTGTGGAAAACGTGGATATAGTTATTTATTTTAATTTTTTTTACCGTACACGTACGGTAAGCGTAATCGGCGATTTTTTGAAAATAAAAAAATTTACATTTTTTGCCTTTTGGGTTCTTTGGGGACACCATAACAATGACTGGGTGGTTGGGAGCTGTCTATCAAGCCGCTTTTACTGTTTTCGGACTTTGTTTTTCCTCAACTCCCCTCAGAGTGCGAGAGAGAAAATGGCGGCCGACACTTCCTGGTTTCGACCGATTCGAATGTTTACTAAGATCTAACAGCCAATCAGAATCGCGCTTGCGCACGTCACCGTACGCGTACGGTAAGCTTACCGTAAGCGCACGGTAAGCGCACCGTAAGCTGGCTCAGATATATATATTGATTTAAATGCTATTTTCTCAGGAACTACTGAACAGATTTACACCAGACCTACAAAAGGCACTTCCTTGACCCGAGGACTACCTCTCTGCCAAATTTCAAGTAACTCTGTTCAGCCATTCGGGCTGTAGCTGTGTCTAAAGGTCCTATGGAAAAATGCATGGGAAAAACGTGTTTTGGGACCCCCTTTTTTCTCAGCCCCCGCTTGACGAATCTCCCCGAGACTTTCAGGGTAGGAGCGGAGCATAGCGCCCCACCTATTTTGAAAATTTCGCGAGGATTCGTCGACCGGCGCCAAAGTTATTCCAAATAGAATGTTGCGGATTTCCTATGGAAACGTGGTCCTAACTATAACTACCTACTGGCGATATATATATATATATGACGTGCTTGCAAACTACTGCGAGCCTACTGTATTCTGAAAATACTACTTCCCCTCCGCTTTGCTACTCTGGCGCAGTTTCTTTGACATTTTCTTCAAAGTAAGACAATCCAGTGACACTCTCCAGCTATGCTCTCTATTGATGATAGTACATCCACGCATACATCCTTTCAAGTAATCGTCTATCCTTCTTTTTTATATATCTCTTAACAAACCTTAGTTGGTTTCACCAACAACCACCCATGCGTCCGCTCCTTCCTTGCTTGCCTTGGCTTTGAGTTTGAACCAAACACCGCTGATTCTTGCTATCTAGTACTATCCACCCATACTGTGTCGCCCACCCAGGCAAGCATCCTCTTTCACCTTCCACCCATCCTTCAACAACCCATGCATCTGATCTGATTACTATCAGCCAGCTATGCATGCTTCCAACATATCCTTCTCTGCCAGTCAGTCATATTATTTATCTCGCCCGTCCTTCCACCCTTCTTTCCCTCTTTGTTCAACACATCCATCAAGGTCATCTGATCTGAGTTTGTCTTCTCCATAAAACCTTCACAGCTGATTTGGAGTCAAATAGAAGAGGCCATTGGTTACTCAACTCACGCTGCTAATGCTAAGTAAAGGGTGTCTTCTTCAACCGTTGTATAATGTTATTATTTATTATTAAGGTGATTTATAAAGCGCACGATTACCAAATAGGTGTACTGGCGCTGACTACTTCTTCCAGGATAGGGCCAGGGCAGCGAGAATTAGTTCGCAAAAAGCCAAGTCTTCAAGGCCTTTCTGAAGCTTAGCAGATTGTTGGCGTTTCTCAAGTGAAAAGGCAATTTATTCCACAATTTGGCGGCGCCGAAAGAGAAACTGCGCCCGCCCCATCGGGCTTTTTTTATAGAGGGGGCTGCTATCAATTTAGCTTCTGATGATCGGAGCAGGCGCGATGGGGAGTACCATTGAAATTGTCTTTTAAGATGGTCCGGCCCCTCTCCATGTAACGCTTTAAAAACCAAGCAAAGAGCTTTAAACTGAACCCTGTTCCCAACCGGGAGCCCGTGCAGTTTTTTTTATCACATTAGAGATAGGAGCAAATTTGGGGGTACCTGTAAGAAGTCTAGCCGCAACATTTTGGAGCATCTGAAGCTTGTGCAACAGATTTTGCTGTAAATTTAAATAAAGGCTATTACAGTAGTCCAACCTAGATAAGACCAAGGCGGTGACCACAGTTTTACGGCAGTCTAGCGGCAGCAGAATCAGGATTTTTTTCAATGTTCTTAGGATGTACCCTGTTTTAGAAGCTACCGCCTTGACCTGGGCAGCCATAGATAGTTTTCCATCTAACAGGATCCCCAAATATTTGACCTTCTCAACTGGGGTAGGGAGAGACCCCAGTGAAGGCGGCCACCAGGAGGGTGTCCAAAAGTTAGGGTTGTTTCCAAACAACATCACCTCGGTTTTATCAAAGTTCAACCTCAGGCAATTACCTGCCATCCATCGACCTACTTCCGTCATACATGACTGGAAATGAAGATCCAACCCCTTCTCCCTACCTGGCAGTAGAGATACCACAATTTGTGTGTCGTCTGCATACGCGGTGATCCCAAACCCGTAGCGACTAATGATAGGCGCCAGGGTAGCAACGTACACATTAAAGAGGGTCGGGCTAAGCGATGACCCCTGCGGGACGCCACATGGTAAGGAGAAGGGTTGTGAATGAAATTTGCCAAGTGCGACTATCTGACTGTCAGAGAGAAATGAGTTAAGTTACTCCCAGGCTTTCCCTTGAACCCCGCATTTCCTTAAACGTTCCATCAATAGCCCTTGATGGACCGTATCGAATGCGGCTGAAAGGTCTAAAAGGATCAGGGCTGCCCTGCCTCCCTGATCTACTGCTGATCTGATTTCTCCCATCGCTTTAATCAAAGCAGACTCAGTGCTATGACCTTCCCTGAAGCCGTATTGGGATGGATCAAGCTTATGGGTTTTCTTTAGAAAGTCACTGGGCCCGATTCACAGAACTAACTTAAGACAAAATCCTAAACTTACTACCATTTTCGTATTCACAGAAGGCACTTACTCATTTTGGTATTCACAGAAAACACTTACTCACTTCGGTATTCACAGAAGTTAGTAGTCCTAACTTTAGGACTCCTAAATTCCTTCTGTGAATACCGAAAGTCTTAAAATTAGGATTTTTCTCAGTTTAGGAGTCCTAAAAGTTTCGAAATGGTAGTAAGTTTAGAATTTTGTCTTAAGTTAGTTCTGTGAATCGGGCCCACTGAGTTGTCTGTTCATTACCTTTTCAACCAGCTTGGCAGAGAGAGGCAGGCGGGAAATAGGCCGAAAAGTATTCGGATCAAGAGGGTCCAAACTGGGCTTTTTTAACAGAGGTAGTATGGAGGCCTTCTTCCATTGTTTCGGAAACTGACCGCCTTCAAACATCCCGTTAAAAATGGGGGTGAGATAACAAGCAATAGGGAGAGGGACCATTTTAATAATTTTCAAAGGGCATGGGTCCAGAGGTGAACCAGATTTTGCATCTGTTAGGAGCTCCATCGTGTCCTGCACGGTTAGTGAATTAAAAACCTCCAAGGTCTCTGGCGGAGAATCAACGTCTCCCGCTTCAGTAACTGACGCCAAGGCATCCTTTATAGGATCACAGAGGCTTGAAAAAATATTAGTAACCTTAGTTTGAAAGAACGCAGCGATCTCTTCGCAGAGCTCCGAGCTGGACTGGATAGTAGCTGGCCTAAGAGTGGTCAATTTGGAAACAGTGTGAAACAGCTCTTTAGAAGAGTTTTTGGCTAACTCTATTTGGGCTGCATAGTATTTCTGTTTTGCCAGCCATACCGTTTGTTTATAAGTATACAAACTTGCTTAGTATATCTGCTTCTCTTTGTCGAGATAGCCCTTCCTCCAGTTACGCTCCAATCGTTTGCAAGTGTATTTTTGCAGTTTTATCTCCTCAGAGTACCAGGGGGCCGAGGGGACAACTCTTTTAGGCATAATAGATTTAGGTGGGGCTAGTTCTTTGCAAGCCTGCAAAAGCCATCTCGTATATGAGGCTGCTGCCTCCTCCGTTCCACCCGATCTAAGGGCTGCTGAAGAGGTCAGTACCTTAAGCAGGCTCCCCGCCTCCACCCTATTCCATGCTCTAGTTTCAATCTGTTCTATTGAATCACTACCGTTAGGCTTTTGACTCTTCACGTTGAGATTAAACAGGGCCGCAGCGTGATCCGACCAAACCAAAGGCAGAAGGCCCACGAAGGACAGACCTGGAAAGTTGGAAAAAAAAACATCCAAGGTGTGGCCCGCTTGGTGGGAGGGTGCTATCACATGCTGTGTGAGCTCTGCAGCTTCCATCAAATCCATTAACCGAGCTGTCTCCAGGTCATTAGCGAGTTTCAAGTAAAAGTTGAAATCTCCAAGAATGGTGTAAGAGTCTCACAAAAAGGCTTCTTCCAATAGGTTCCCCAGAGAAGGGAGAAAAGAAAGTCTAGGACCGGGAGGCCTGTATATTAAAGTGCCCTTAAAAGAGTGATGGTGTGTTATGCTAAGATTAAAGGAGAGCAGATTTAAAGGTTTAAAAGTCCCCTGAATAGAGTTATGATAGATAATAGCCAGACCCCCTCCCTTCTTATTGGGCTTGTTCAGAACCTCGCATTGAAACCCGGGTGGGGTGGCTTTAACTAGATCAGGACCGGACGCTTCGTCCGTCCAGGTTTCCGTAATGAATGCAAGATTTAAACCGTTGTCTTCCAACAAATTGTCGCATTCAGTACTGTGTTTTACTAGGGACCTGGCATTGATTAGTATACAGTTAATCGTCTCAACCAAAGCTCCGGACCGGCGATCGAGGACCTTCTGAGTCCTCACCTGTTCAAATAGAAGCTTGGGGAGCAACGTCCTACAGTTTAAGCAGGACCCAAAAGGTAGGCTATCCCTTGAGTCCTCGACCAAACACCCGCAGGCAGCATTCCTTAACGCACCTCTCAATCCCAGTAAGGCCTCTCTGGAGTAAGTGTATTTCACAGGATCTCCTGGTGACTCTGAGCCAGGGGTTTGGGCACTGAGCGTGACCCGAGCGCGGACGGGCGCAGACAAGCTTGCCTGCGTTGCTCTAAATAGGCCGGCATCCACACACTAGACTGTCACCCTGCAATCCCCTCAAGATGGCCGCCTCCACCCGTGAGCACCGCACCACAGTATCTGCCTGCTCGGCTCGGGAGCCCGCGCCAAGGTGAGAAGAGTGTGCCACTAAAGCTGACAGTACTTTATTTAAAACATACGCGCAGAAAATTAAAAGTTCTTAAAAACACAATAAACTTAATTGAAAAGTCTCGGGAGGTGCGGAGCAAAAATCAGTGTATTCACCGAACGAGAGCGCCAAGTTAAGAACCCTCGCAGAGTCTTTACCACAAATGGCCTCCCTCTCTCTCCCGGCTCAAGCCTCAGGAAAAGTAATAGCCATAATAGCAATAATGTTCACTACAACTTAATAAGTCACACAGTACAGTGAAGTAGTGAACACACTTCCATCTAGTAGTAATGACAAGAAGTAATGAATATTACCACCACCAGCCACTGCTGCTGGCTCCCCCCTGTCACTACTGCACGTTCCGCCAGTTCTCCCCCCCCCTCCGGGATGGCCGTATTGCCATCGCTGCTGGCCCCGCCGGCACTGGTGGTTGGTAGTGTGACTAGAAAAAACATTACACATTTTTAGATGCCTGGAAACCTCCCCCCTATTTTATTAGTGTTCAATTGGAACACGGAAAAAAAAGTTAATACAACATACATCAGCACTAGAGTAGTACAGTCAGTAGACAGACACTAGTAGTGATATGGGGGCATATGTATCAACCGAATTTTTAATCGCAAACGCTGCTATTCGCAAAAAACAGCGTTTGCGATTAAAAATTCGCAAAACGTGATGTATGCGGCAAATTCTCATCGCAAATTTAAGGAATCGCTAATTTAGTGATTTCTTAAATTTGCGTAAGCATTTAAGAAAACGCAAAATGCGATTTCTTAAATGATATGTAACACGCACCACAGCATTGCGAATTATCCTTAAGAAATCGCAAATTACCACCAACTTCTAGTTGGTGGTAATTTGCGATTTCTGTTAAAAATGCACTTTTTGGAATTTTACAAAGTGCCACGTGGCGCACATACATGCCCTTAGGGCATGTATGTGCACCATATGCACACACATGCTAATTTCAGGGGTGCATCAGGGTGTCATCATGACACCCTTGCACCTTTGAAATTATTCTCAAATTGCGATTAGCAAATTGCGAATCGCAATTTGAGAATTACTTCCCATTCATTCCTATGGGTCTCCTGGCCCATAGAAATGAATGGGAAGGTATTCCTTAATTGCGATTTCGCAATTTGCTAATCGCAATTTTGCGATTTTTTAAATACATCCCGTTTTGCAATTCTCAAATAGCGATTCTTTAAAAATCGCTATTTGAGAATCGCAAATGGAGATGTTGATACATATGCCCCATGGTTCCTAGGGTCATCTAGTCCTTCTCTACTCTTTTGAAAGTTAGCCTGAGCCATGTGTAACCATTTTAGATTCATCATTCATGTTGACTACTACTCTTTTTGCGCATATTTAATTATACCTGGCAGCTTATTGGCATGTGCAGTAGACGCCTTTGAGGCCACATGATGGTTGCGTACAATTGAAGAGGTCGAAAAACAAGCCACTTTGTTATTGAGTTTGGTTAGTCCGTATTGCTTAGCCATCACACACATGTTACACTTTTTGACATGACTGCGAAATGCTTGTATACTATCTAACGGCTAACGCGCAGCATTTTTCTCATATAATAGGTGGAAGATTCCCTTCTACAAACCAGAGATTTACAGAGCTTATGATGCATGATGTAACCAGTATTTCTACGTTCTACGGTGAGGGGTCTCCCAGAATTAAACAGATCTGTTGTCTTGTTCTTGTTGTCATGTACTTGTAAATGTTTACTGTTTTAATCTTATGCTTTTTGCTAGCTTATTGACGATGGCTGTAGTAAATTAAATTTCATATAACGACGTACAGAGCTTGTTACTTGTTTCAAATAAACCTTTTGAACTTACACAGAGACTCGGTGGTATTTGGTGTGGTGGGGTGGACTTACACAAGTGAGTGAGCAAAATGGTGTTATGTTCTGGGTTGTCTGTCTCAGTCATCATCATTGTGTATCTTCTTCGTGGGGGGGGGTCGGGAGTGGGACCCTAATGTGAGACACTATAGCTAGTCGGTCAGGGGATCGTGGGTTCTTCGGACTGAGGTGTGATCAGTAAGGTCCAACCTCCCATCACCAACATCCTATTTTGTTGTGCATAGTTCTGTATGTGGCTCTGCAGAATCACTACAACAGTAGTAGTATCATGTACTATCCAATCCAAAATACTAGTCAAATATCTGGTTGGGCATTTTGTTTGTGGGAATTGTCAAAGCCTCAACATTGAGAAGACTAGAAGAGGACAACCCAAAGGACAGGACACAGTGGCTAGAGCTATTGGTCAATCAGAGTTTTATTATTCCAAAGAAAACCTTCAATAAAGAGTGGGCAACTGTGCAAGCTTCGCTACAGACAGAATAATATTAGTAGTAGTAGTACAGAGAGTCATAGCAGAGGCAGTTAGAAGGAACTTAGTTAGAGGCAGGGATAAACAGAACTTGGAAACAGATAGTCAAGGTCAAAGAATCTTTTGTAAAAAATAGAATTAGAAAGTGGAACCATAATTTATAGTTCAGAAAAAAAAAATGCAGTAAAAGTTAGTGAAATATAACTGTTAATATAACCACTGGAGGAATTACTGGGGCCAGCAGCAGGAGTCTCGGTAGAGGAGCGGTCCTGTGGTTCTCCCGCCGACTCCGACCCAGTCTTTTTGCCCCTGGGTGGTGCTGATGATCATGTAAAATATAATAAAGAAAGAGACAAACATTAAGGGGTGCTGTGAAACAAATAATAATAAATCATTTGGAAAAATAAGTCAAAAAACATTTTAGGAAACAACAATTGCAATAAAATTGATCTATCTAATCAGATGGATCGACTGGCTGCTTGCTGGATTCACGGATCATCTACTTATTTATGAACACTCCAGTGTTCCATAATCATTCTGATTACAAATACTAACGGAGCCTAGTAAGTACCACCTGACCTACACCACATATTCCAGACGGGCCAATTGTTCACTAAGTCTGCATTTCCACTTTTTTTAGCCATCAAATGCATAGATGAGATGGAGGACACATGCATAAATGTGTGCATACATACAACAAATTGTGGGTTGGTTGCATGATTCTGATCTAGTTCTGCTACTGACTGACCATGCTAAGCCTACCACTCACTAATCAAAGTACGAAAGGTTCTACGGAGGACTGGGGTAAGCAGCACTCAGTGACAGAGGAGGCGTCACGCAGACCGCGTAAAACAATTATTAACTAATACTAACTAAACCTAGTATCCAATATCCATCCACCACTATTTCACAGTAGGACAATGGAAGAGTCTCTCTAGCAAATCGCATTACCTAACTTCAGTTCTTTAAAATAAACTCTTACATAATCAGCACAAGCTAGCGCAAAGTTGCAAACAAGTAAGAGTAGCACCGAGCACCTGGGTCCTACAATCACAGAAGATTTTGATTTTTGGAACGTAATTTACCAGCAACGCTTAGCACACAGCAGTAATCTTGTTATTCGTCAAAAATTTAATTTATACACAATAAGTTACTCACCAAGCCCAACGACCTCGACACCTAGCAGGTCCAACAGGTCCTGCTCCATTTCCAGGATGTTGGACCACCGGTGGGCCAGCTGATTACGGGTGCGCCGGACCCCTGAGCACCGGAACACTGCCAGGCGCACCTTCGCCCACCAACGGTGACGCTCCTGGGTAGCGTACCCGGAGCCGGGTCTGCCGCCTGCTGCCAAGGTCAAGGGGAGGTGGCGCTGAATGAAAAAACAAGTGCGACCACCTCCGCCTCCCCAATAAGTTGCCGGGCCTGCACCCCTGCAGGACGCATTTTGCCGCAAGGCAGGCGGCTCTTGTCCGCAGGTCCCTCGCCCTTTGCATTAGATGTGCCCTTGGCCATGGTTCTGGGGTGGGTGGGAGGCGGAAAAGAAAAGTTAGAAGGGGAAAAAAAGTTAGGGGGAAGAAGTAAGAAAGAAGTAATAAAAGTAAAAAAAACACAGTAAAAGTAGAAATAAAATGCAAAATATAAACTTAGGGAAATAGAGAGATAGATGCTAACTGAAAAAAGTCAGATTTTTTTTTTAATTACAAAGGATTACAAAGATTAAGGCAGGATAGAAAAGTAGGCCCAGAACCATAGCATAGAGTGAAAAACAAGATGGCCGCGCCCATTCGCGACCGCGTGGGTAAGTTTGCGCGATATTTCTTGCGAAGATGCAATAATCGTCGCGAACAAGTAAAATGCGCTTCCGAACACGACATGTGCATCGCGAACACACTATCCGCGACCTGGAACAGGAAATAAGGCCGCGCCCATTGGCGACCGCATGGGTAAGATCGCGAGATATTATCCCCCGAGCAGCAAACAGCTCCCCGAACACGCTCACCGCGCTCCAGAACAAGAAAAGGCATCGTGAACGGGCACCACAAGCAACTACGCAAGCTCGCGAAGCTACGCGTAGCTCGCGTAGTGCAAGAAAATCTTCGCGTGGCTTCGCGAAGCGCGACTATGCGGACTACGCCCAGGGTTAATCAAAGCATAGGGAGGCTTGATACGTTGGGCATACTCTGGAATGTAAGACCTCCCGAAATTTAAAGATCCCAGCAAAGACTGAAGTTTTTTCAGGGTAGTTGGAGATTGCAAGCGTGCGCATTTCTCCAGAAAGTCGGGTGACAAGCCCAAACCTTCATTATTGAGCTCATAGCCGAAATAAAGCACTGCATAGCAAGCGATGTGTGATTGGGAAACACCCATTACAACGATTCCGTTTTCACGCGCTGCCATCGCAACGCGGATTTTACATCGCGGTAGGCTTGACACCGCATGCTTTTACATCGCATGCTACTAATGCGCATGCACAATTACATCGCTATCGTTAAAAACGCAAGCAATTGCAACGCGTCTACAATTGAAACGCGGCACGCATAAACTCGAACCCCCCCCGCCCGCACCACTCCTGAACTGCTCATTTTTGCCTACATTACTTATTCAGTGACTCTGCAACGCGGCACGCATAAACTCGAACCCCCCCCGAGCCTCATTATTTATTCAGTGGGCACGCATAAACTCGAACCCCCCCCCCCCGTAGTCCACAAACTCAAGGATGATGCGGTCAACAAGGCATAGGTGCGGCCATAATTCGTCGTATGTGAGATAAACATCATCAATATACGAGTATGCATCTGGGTCTATGCTGTCTAACAAAGACAACACGCACGGTGAAAACCCCAGGGCTAATCTAATACCCCATAGCTAAATGCCAAAATTGTTTCTGTTTTCCACGGGCCGTGAATGTGATCCATTGACTGCATTGAGGGGACAGGTTATGACTGTAAAAGCTATTGAAAATGTCAAGTGTTGTTTTATATTTTTTACGAACAATACTGTCCACAAGGGCAGAGCTCTGGGTATTCTGTACCGCAAAAGTACGACAATGAGAGTCCAAATGCCAGTAATTTAAAACTATGCGATAAGACCCATCAGGTTTAGACACTGTAAAAAGAGGATTATTCATCGGTGACACACATGTCTCAATCACTCCTTGATACTCAAATTCAGTTAGAACATCAGAAATGTGACCTTTGGCTTTCTGCAGATGGGATATTGGGGTTGAGGTTGAGGCATAGACCACAATGGAATCTCATGTGGTGGAGAATCTTTATCCGAGCCCACTTGATTATGGTACACGCTGCAAAAGCCTCTGCTTGCTCCTTGGGGGTGTAACGCGAAAAACTCGGAAGTATCACGTACTTCCCCCTTGATGCGGACAGTACAAAAGGTGGGGGCGAATCTGCCTCTGCTAACAAAATGTCATAGGAAGCGGTCAGATTCTCCCAAAAAATCCCTGTGATTACAGGCTCAATGTCACCTTCAATTCGAAAAACTATGTTATACAGCCTATCCGGGGGGGCAACCCGGGTGTCATCTGTCTCTACTGTAATGAAAGTTTCAGTTGCTGTCGCCTTCAGACAAGGCCGCAGTGCCTCCCGCACTATGCTAACTTCCGATGCGCTGTCGAGCAGAGTCACCGCCCAAGTCCAATCCAGCAATCGAGTTCTCACCGTCTGAGGCATATCTCGCTGGCAAAGCGGCAACCTTTTTCTTTTGAAACGGGGTACGGAAGCTTGGTAGCTCCTCTTGTTTCCCCTTGCCGTCAAACTGACGAGGCTGATCACGTCCCTGTGGCACAGGATGACTCTTGCCACGATCCTGGCAATCACCACCACCGACTTTGAGAGCCAGATGTGTCCTGTGAAGAACGAGGAGAACGCTGATCTGGGACTTGAAATCTATCAGGAGTATTAATTTTCGCGCGGTCGCGCAAGTCATAAGTACGCTCAGAAGTGTCAGGTGTCAGTGAACCAGCACGCGAACCCTGTTTCTGTTGTTGCTGCCCCTGTTTTTTATTTTTTAAGTTCTTTTTAGGAAAGACTGGACACCCGTCTTTATCAGACTGAGCTTTCTGTTGTGTTTTGAGATTGTGTTTGCGTTTGAGTAAAAGGCTTAACTCCCAAACTATTGCGGCCTATTGTTTTATAAGCCTTTGCAATAATCTTCGGTAATATACAAATATCACTCACCAGGCCGGGCATATGCTCGACCTTATTTTAACCAACTCCTCGGACATCCGCTACAATGCGACGACCCCTCTTGAGTGGTCTGACCATTATTTGGTGGACTTCTCAATTTTAAGCAAACAGGAGTTAGGAGGACATGAAAACAGACTCCCCAGAGTCTTTAGACAGTGGCGCAGAGTTACTCCTCAATCTTTTCAGGACCTTTTTAACCCGCCATGTTTCAATGAGTTAGATGATATTAATGACCATGTAACAGCTTTGAATGCCAACCTCGAAGCAGCTATTAAACAATTAGCTCCATCTAAATCTCAACTGAACCCTCTTAAACGCGTGCAAGCTCCATGGTACACTCCTACTCTGAAAACAGAGAAATCCCGTTGCAGAAAGTTGGAGCGGACCTGGCGCCTCTCACACAATCAAAATGATAAAGTCGTCTTCAAAAATGCTCTAATTGCCTATCACAAAAATTTGAGGCGCGCCCGTAAAATGCATATTGCGACTGAGATTGACAATGCTGAAAATTCCTCTCGTACACTCTACCAAATATTAAATACGTTTACTAATCCCAAGGCTTGTAATACAGATGCTGCTCCCTCACAATACCTCTGTGACAATATAGCAAATTATTTGTCTCAGAAAATTGAAAACATATATCAAAAAATTACCTCGACTAGTAGGCCCTGCCCCAGTCAGCCCTTAAATTCCATCCCCGTCAAAGAGACATTACACACCCTTGACACCTTCCCTGCATGCACGGTATTGGAAGTTGCTGCTCTTCTAAAAAGTACCAAATCTGGCTCACCACTAGATCCTATGCCTGCCAAAATTACAGCTACTTTGTCAGATTCGCTCGCCAGTCCTATTTGTGCTATCCTTAATAAGTCACTAAAGGATGGTGTTCTTGCGGCGGAGTGGAAGGCAGCCCAGGTCATTCCTATTAAGAAAAATGCGAAACTGTCACCAGAGGACTATACCAATTACAGACCCATTTCGCTGCTCCCCCTTCTCAGTAAACTCCTTGAAAAACATATCAACAAACACCTATCCGCGTTTATTGAATCTTCCCAATGCTTAGACGAATCACAATCCGGTTTCCGTCCAAAACATAGTACGGAGACTACATTAGTGGAGGTCATAGACAACATCAGAATGGCAGCAGATAAGGGTCAGGCAGTGATATTGGTCCTGCTTGACCTGTCTGCTGCCTTCGACACCATATCTCATCAGGTCCTCATCACCAGACTCGAGGAGATGGGTGTAAGAGGTAAAGCGCTTGGTTGGCTGACTGATTTTCTGACCAACAGGACGCAAACTGTCAATCTAGGTCCCTTTAGCTCGTCCACCACCGGGATCAGCAAGGGGGTTCCTCAGGGCTCTTGTTTGAGCCCTACATTGTTTAATATCTATGTAGCCCCCTTGGCAGGATACCTCAGACGGCTTGGGTTTGACCCCATATCCTATGCCGATGATACGCAACTTTTGATGTCTTTCGACAAAGCAAATCCGCTTACCCTGGACTTGTTTTCTGAGGGCATGAAAGGAGTTGCGCATTGGATGAGGGAAAATTATTTACAGTTAAATTCTGACAAATCAGAAATCATGTTGTTTGGAGAGGCAAAACTGAGATGGTCCCCTAGTTGGTGGCCAGAGGAATTGGGCTCTGCCCCGTCCCCCAAAGATGTTGTAAAAGACCTGGGTGTACGCCTGGACAATGATCTTACTTTAGAAGAACATGTTAACAGTACTGCCAACACCTGCTTTCATACCCTCCGCATGTTGCGTAAGGTCTGTCCTTTTCTTCCCTTATCTACCCGTAAATCTTTGGTTCAATCACTGATTATCAGTAGATTGGACTACTGCAATGCCCTGTTAATTGCAGCGAAAGAAAAATCTTTATGCAAACTGCAGGTGGTCCAGAACACCGCTGCCCAATTAGTAAATAACGCACTTCCCAGGACCCCCTCAGCTCCTTTACTTCACGACCTCCATTGGCTCCCCATAAAAAAGAGGGTCAGATTCAAAATCTGTTGCATGGTTTTTAAATCCTTGCACAACTTGGGTCCTGGCTACTTTGCTCGGAAACTGGTCAGATACATTCCGACTAGATTACTGAGATCCAGCCAACTTGCATACCTGCAAATCCCTCGCATCAAACTAGCCCGGATGGGAGGTAAAGCGTTCTCCTATCTGGCACCCCGTTACTGGAATCTCCTCCCATTACAGCTTCGCCAATGTACCAAATTGGTGGTCTTCCGGAAATTACTGAAGACACATCTTTTCTAATCATTTTCCCTCAGTGGCCAATCAGCAGTCTAAAGCGCAGAGATACCCCGTATGGGGTGATTCGGGCGCTATACAAAACCCATAAATAAAATAAAATGGTTTCATCCCCAGCTCTACAGCCGCTTCAGCACCATGTTCATCTTGCACATGTTTAATCACGGAGGGGAGTACAGTCATAGAGGGAGAGCCGAAACACTTTGAATATACGGCTGCAAACACCCTGCCCCAGGTGTTACAATCAGCCACCTCAAGAAGTAAGTCTATAGGCAAACTTCTCGTCACTATCCTGTGTTTCTCCACAGGATTTGTATTGGGAAAAACAGCTTCAAGCTGTCCAAATTTCCCAGCAAGCCAATAAGGTAAATCATCCTTATTTTGTAGGGACTTGCCCATTACGGGATTAACCATGTCAGGACTGATGGTTATACCAGCAGGTCCAGCAGGCTGCGCAGCAACGCCAGGCAGTCCCACCTGGTAGTTGCGCAACATAAACTGAATAACAGCTCTATGCACGCATATTAAAGAAGTGTGTAACATGCGAAGTTCTGCCAGTGCAGCTGTTGTAAGCCCACGTGGGTGATGTGGCCCCATCTCTCGATAAAGGGCCCGAACAGACCGTCGTGAGTCAGTGAGGAAGGGCGCCATTAAACCAAATTCGGTGTTGCCAAGCTGTGAGCGAAACCTCTAGACCCCGATAGGGCGGATACTCATTAGGAACAGCCGTGGCAGTGTATCCATGAAACAGATTATCAGCTCCGTCCACCGCCAGAAAGGTGACCCAAGAGCAAAACACTTCAAAGCGGTATGCTGGATCCGGTTCTACTACAAAAATCAGCACAACACCCGCATCAGGGACCCCATGTAGAGTCAAATAAGCTCTGAGCGGTGCGCGACTAGGTGGCGGAATATTAACCGCCATCACGAAAAGCAAAGAAGAACAACTCAATAAGCGGCAGTGCAACAATGGGTTAAGAATAAAGAAAGAAACTTTTTATTTAAAACTTCAAGCTTGAAAGAACCTATAAAAACATTAATATAGGAGGTTACACCGTCACAGCTGTCTCCAGAGACGAAAGTGAGGGTATTGTGGACAACCACAAGCACTACTCAAGCGTCTCACAGATAAGAACCAGACCAAACTTTGGCGGCACCATGTTGCAGGGATTCTGCACATATACAGAACTATGCGCAAGAAAACAGGACCTCAGTGAATAGTGGTTTACTAACCTACCACATTAGTACCCAAAATCCCAAACCGACTAGCTATAGTGTCTCAGTTGTTCTCCAACTAACAGCGAAGCTACCAATGATTAGACAACCCAAAACACGATACACTCCCGACTCTCTCAGGAATCGCGGGAGCCAGACAACTCTTTCGCTCACTCACTCATACCTGTTCACAATGCGAGTAATCAGAGTTGCAGTATAGTTTAAAATGTTTATTTTATCTAACGCGCTCTATTGTACAGTACACGTGCCATTACTAGCAGCAAAATGCATAAACACAATATAGTCAGCAGTCACAATTCCATAGAATACAAACGGGATATCATTTTATAAAGACAGTGGAAAAGGGCTACAATACCTAACCACCCTCCCCGTGGTAAGAAATAGTTTATTATAAAAAAGAAGACCTCTGGGCTTTGTCAGCAGACCCCATACCTCAAGGCCTAGAGGAAAGGTTTACATCTCAGGACAAGCACAGCTCTTCTCTCCAGAAAGGTGTCTCTCCAAGTGTGTGAACAACATGCTTAGCTTGCAATATTAAAGCATGCGATTTCCAGTAGTGCAGCTGTGTGTGTCATGGTATGGCTAGGTGTGAGGGACTGACCAGAACAGAATAACAAGAGGCATTGTTGATTGACCTTGCACATCATGTGCAGACTAAACCTCAGAGCGAGGCAGAGAACGCGAAATGCAGACAGTTCTCATGTGAAAAGGGCACAAACAGAGTCTTGCGAAATATATGCATGCAGTGTCGTGCGCAAAAGCAGCCTCATGGCAGCGAAGCTCATGCTAACTTAGCAGATGTCGACAATGGACCCACAATCTATACTACACTAGTTTCTCACAGATGGTGAGACATTCAATGATTTCCTTACTGCTTTGCGTGCCCTATATGTGAACTGTAATTTTGGACCCATTACTGATGAAATGATCAGATATCAAATTATTGTTTGTGTCAAGAGCAAGAAAGTTCAAGAACAACTGTGGATTATGGGTGACCCAAATTTGAGGGATGTCATCAGTACTGCCAAAACCATGGAACAATATGAGAAATAGATGAAATCCTTTTATAAGGGCAACAAGGGAGTAGTAGACGATGTGTGTACTGTAAAGACTGGAAATCCACGTAGTGGACAAAGAGGTATTAAAAAATTTGACAGGGAATTTCATTGTTTCATATGTGGAAGTGTTAGTCATGAGACATGGTTTCCAAGATATTGTGCATTGGGTAAAGAATGCAAGAAGTGTGGACGTCGTGGGAATTTTGCAGTTGTATGCAGAGATCTCAAAGTTGCTAGTGCTGATAGTTCTAGTAAAGGTAACATTTTATATATCAATGAGGAAGAAGATGATGGCGGTGTGAATGGGAACAGTATGGGAATAGTGTTGTCTATTAATGATAGTAAGATAGTAAGGACAGTCATATTAGTCTCAAACCACCCAAGTGCATGGTGCAAGTTCTTGGTTTAGAAACAGAACTTATGGCTGATTGTGGCTCACCTTGGAAATAGTTACTAAAGATTATTTCCTTGATTGTTTCTAAGGAGTTTTATGCCTCAAGGATTTGAAGAAATCAGATATTGTTGATCAGGCTTTTGATAGCTCTAGAATTGACATGGAGGAGTATGAAGAAGTTGACATGAAATTCAAGGGACGTGTTGCTCACATTAAGTTAGATGTTGCTGTCAAGGGTGTGAATGTGTTAGGGTGGAGGTATCAATGGAGTTTGGAAATAATTCTTAATCCTAGGACTTGTGATCCCGTGTTGGTGTTATCAGAAGGTGAGGACAGGAGTGGAGTTATCAACTCTTTTCCTCAAGTATTTTCTGGAAACCTTAGAAGACTGAATCATTTCAGTCATAAGATAAAAGTAAAGGATGGAGCCACACCTGTCAAACAAAAACTTAGCGGGTTAGCAGTGAATGTGAGCGGGGATCTTAAAAAAGTGTTGCAAGCTCTCATTGATGATGACACTATTGAGGAAGTGGAGTCATCTGACTGGGTTCTTTCATTGTTTTGGCGAGAAAAGCTGATGAAAGTTTGAGGTTATGTGTGGACTTGGGAGCATTGAATGTTAATTAGGTGGTAGATTGCCAACGTTTACCAAAGAATGAGATAGTATGCATGCTAGAAGTGGCCAAAGTGTTTTCCACTTTTGATCTACGATTGGCCTACCAACAGATTGCTTTGACTGATGACTCTAAACAATTTACTGCTTTCCTTACGCCGCCGGGGCTATTCCAATATAAGAGGATGCCTTTTGGGCTGGCCTCTGCGGAGTCACTTTTTCAGAGAGCAAATTATCACATTTTCAAGGACATAGATGGTTTTGTTAAATGTTTCCAAGATGATATACTTGTATTTTCTCAGAACCTTGAAGAACATGTGGGATATGTGATGGAAGTTTGTAAGCGTTTAGAATTGCATGGTCTGACGCTTAAGGAAAACAAATGCTAAATGTTTTGCAATTCAGTTGAGTATTTAGGACATACCCTTTCTGGAAATGGTGTAATTCCCCAAACATCCATTGTAGATGTTATTGGTAAGACCCCAGCACCAGATAACAAGGAGAAACTTTTGTCTTTTGCTGGGTTATGCGTATAATATAGAACGTTTAGCAAAGATTTTGCTACTAAAATGGCACCAATCGGAGAACTTACTAGGTACAAAGCGGAGGACTATTGGACTGAAAGACAACAGGATGCGTTTCAACAAATCAAAGATGAAATTCTGCGGGTTCCTATATTGAAACCATTTTGTGTGAATAAGTTGTGTATTCTTACTGTTGATGCTAGCTTGTGTGGAGTGAGTGGTGTGTTATCTCAGAAGTCTGTTAAAGATGAGTAGTGTTTTGCTTTGTCTCCCGCACCCTTAGTGATACTAAAAGAAGATACTCTGTCATTGAGATAGAACTTTTGGGGTTTGTGTGGGGCATTGAACACTTCTGCAACTTTTTATTGGGAAGCAGATTCATACTTAGGACGGATCACAAACTTTTGGTGTCAATTTAGCCACCCGGGGGTGGTTGGAATTATACAGCACAAATAGGTAGACTCATGTCCAGACTGCAAGAATACAATTTTAGTGTGGAGTATGTTTCAGGCAAGTACAATGTAACAGCTGACTGTCTCTCCCGGCTACCATGTCCAAATAAAGAGAACATTGATGTGAGTGAGGATTTTGAGATGGATGCATCTGTGGGAGATTATGTTTCAAGAGAATTTATTGCTAATTCTAAAGATGATAGGCGTAAAAGTGTTGTTGCAGATGGAGGATGGAACTTACTGAAGAAGTTTAACTTGGAAGGGTGGCCCAAGGGAAGATAAGTTCCTTCTGAAATAAAGGGCCAGATGCACGACCAGTGTAAATTGCAACTCGCAATTTGCGCTCGACTGCGAGTCGCAAACTGCGAGTCATAATTTATAATGTACAACACTGTCAGAGACACTGATTGTGATTCCCAATGGGGTCGCAAAATGCGAGCCTCATGGATATTAATGAGGCACTCGCAATTTGCGATCCAATTGGGAATGGCTGGACCTCCCAGGGATGGTGGCCTGCTGGGCTCAGCAGACCTCCATGTCTGGGACTGCTTATCAATAAAGCAGTTTTTTAAAAGAAAATGCAGCCCGTTTTCCTTAAAGGAAAACGAGATGCATATAAAAAAAAAGAAAGTTTTTGTTTTATTTTTTAAGGGCAGGTAGTGGTCCCTGTGACCACTGCCAGCCCCTAAAAAGTATTTTCCCATGCATTTGCAAAGGGGAAGGGGTCCCTTGGGGACTCCTTCCCCTTTGCAACTGCATTACTACCCTCATGAAGAGGGCAGTAAATTGGGAGTGTTTTGTGACTGCTTTGTACATGGCTTGTGAGTCGCTATTAGGAAGGGAACACGCCTTCCTAATAGCGAGTCGCAAAACATTATTTTGCGAGTCGCAAATCATTTGTGTTAGTACATGGCCCAGAGGAAATTTGCATGCGCAAACGGGTCACAAACCTGCAATTTTCCATCGTACATCTGGCCCAAAGGGTTTTCAGCAAATGTCTAGTGAATCGGAGGTAGAAGGTAGAAGGTGAATACATTTACAATGATGGCAAATGTGTGCCTCCGGAATCTATGCCAGATGAAATTATAAAACTTGCGCACAAGGGTCATCCGGGCCTGTCCTCAATGAAAAGACTGGTGAGATCTTTTTGGTGGCCTAGTATGAATAAAATGGTTGATAGAGTAGTGAAGGAATGCAGTGAATGTATCAGCAGTGACAAGATGTTAATGTCTTTTCCTGCTCCTTGAAAGCCTGTGCCGTGGTCAAAGTGTCCATGGCAAAAAGTGGTATTTGATATTTCTGCTACATATTATTGTTTACTGCAGGATGCTCGGTTTGCTTTGGTTATTATTGTTTCCCACTTCAAATGGCGAGAAGTTAAGTTTGTCACCCATACGACTTCGCAAGCAGTTATTGAATTTTTCATGGAAGTTTTTGCCCGTGAAGTGCAGTGCTGAAGTTTTAGTAACTAGCAATGGTGTACAATTGAAGTCACGTGAGATGGGGGATTTCCTGAGGATGTGTGGCATTAAATATGTTACTACTGCACTTTATGAACCACTAGGTAATGGCCAGGTTGAGAGAATTACCGAGTCATTAATGATGTGTGCAGAGTGGGATATGAAATCTGGAAGAGAGTGGAAAGTTGTGCTCAGGGAGAGACTCTGGATGTATCGCATTACTCCTCATTCTATCAAGGAATTAAGGGGCATATCAACAAGGGCTTTATCTCTGCTTTTTTGGCTTTAAAAGCCAAAAAAGCAGAGATAAAACTAGCACCCTATCAACAACAGGGTGCTAACATGCAAATTCGCATGTTAGCACCCTTTTACTCTACGCTTCCCCTTGCAACTCTAATGAGATGCAAAGGGGGCGTTCCAGAGTAAAATAATAGGAGAAATGTCGCTAAGCGACATTTCTCCTATTATCAAGAATATCGCTAATCCTGTTAGAGACAAAAAAAGCAGCGTAACCGCGGTTAACGCTGCTTTTTTACGTCTGGTATTTTTCTGACTTAGCCATGATATCCTATGGAAGGAGGATATCATGGCTAAGTTTGTCTGTCCCTATCAACAAGCTGACGTGAGATTATCGCTGGGTTTCCAGCGATAATCTCACGTTAGCCACTTAGCACCAGGGTTTTTATCGCTATTGAGATAAGCGTTGCTGATAGCACGCTATCTCAGCGATAAAAATCGGCGCTAGCCGGCGATAATTATCCGAGCGCTCTCAGCGATAATTATCGCTGGTTGTTGTTGATATGCCCCATAATCCTTTCCGTCTGTTGAAGGGGAGAGAGCCTATATCAAAATAGTGTCTGTGATGAATTAAAAAGAAAATGACTGATGTTATAGCGAAAGATGTACAGTCTACCTCATTGAGGTTAAACAGAAACAGCAGATAATTAAAGAAAGTTATGATGCCAAATGAAAGGTGAAAGTACCGACCTTTATGGTGGGTGGCTGGGTAAGAATACTCAAACCATGTTTCAGAACAAAAGGGACTTCTAAATATGGTCCTTCCCTTAAGGTGGTGAAGACATGAATAGTGTTGTGACCTAGAAAGGAAAGTATGGAATGTGAGACGGGTTGTCAAGTGCCATACTGGAATGAATGAAGGGTGCCATAAGAACAATAATGAACAGAAGAATCAGTACTTTATCAGAACACACGTATAGAAGGATTTTGTGGTAATGAAATTCAAAGAAGTAGTCTAAGTAATGAGTATTCTAGGGGCTCTGTTGATAGACTTGTTGAGATTGAATCTGTAGCTTCCACAGTTAAAGTAAGTGGGAGAATTGCAAATCCCCTTATAAAAATGAGAGATTATATTTAGTACAATGTGTTAAGTTTTCTGTGTTAAGGTTAGGGATGTGTTCTATTTTATTGCTTTCATGTTTATTTAATTACTTTGGCTTGTACTTTATTTATGTTAAAATGCCTTCAGTTATCTGTTGCCATGGTGTGTGTATGTTCTGTATTCCAGGCTTCAGAGTCTCTGGAGGATCTGCCTAGAGCGGTCTGCTTGTACTGTGCTGAAGCCAAATAAACGTATTTTTATATATTCTGTGCTCCTTGAAACTTCGTTACAACAATAACATCACACCAGAGTGGCGTTTGTTCCGTTAGTCTGCGCCACCATTTCATTTTTCGAAGTGTCAACTGCCACAAGTCTAGGACCACTGCTATTGTTGGGGGAAGAGTGGCGCCCCCCCCATATAAGTATGCTTGTAGCAGAGACTCACTCAGTGCGATCCATTCAAGAGCATACACTGGGTGTTCCTGTTTATTATGCTACCACTCATTTATTATCCGGAGGTGGGCCGTCCGGTAATAGGACTCGACATCCACTGCCACAATACCCCCACAGTGTGTTGACTGGAACCCTTTACTAAGGGCCTTGTGTGAAGCCCCCCCCATATCACAGAAAGGCATTAAGGATGTCGTTCAATTTTTAAAACCACTCTCGCGGGATTTCAAATGTAAAATTTGGCAGTTGGTAAAGAAATCTGGGCAATGAGCCCATCTTGTACATCGCTGACCATTCCGTCAGAGACAGTGGGGGTCCAGACCAAATATTTATGTCTTCTTTCAAATGAGCGGCTATTGCAGTTTATTAGTGTTTGTTAGAAATGGGGGTCTCTAGTTGGCAATGGTTTGCACCATTGTCCAAGTAGGGACCCTTCTTCCTATCAGACTAAGGGGGGATACACTTCTAAAATAACCCCTGCTCACCCCCTTGGTAGCTTGGCACAAGCAGACAGGCTTATCTCAGAGGCAGTGCATTGAGCATTTGTGCACACAATCAGTGATACAGTGAAAACACTACAAATTAACATCACGCCAGTTTAGAAAAATACGGAATCTTTATCTAAACCAAACAAGACCAAAATGACAATAATCCAAAACACAATATTCAAAATATGACTTTTAGAAGGTAAAAACAGTTCTGTCCGTAGCAAACTATAGATGTAACATTTTCAACACAAAGTACCTTGGATGTGTAAAAATCATAACCAAGAACAGCCGCAGGGAAGGTGATGCATCGGTTCCTTACTCCAGGAGAGGTGATGCATTGGTCCCTTACTGCCAGGTCGTGGAGGTGATGTGTTGGTTTCTTACTGAAAGGGAGGTGATGCATTGGTTTCTTACTGAAAGGGGAGGTGATGCATCAGTTTCTTACTGCAGCCCCGGTGTCCTTGTAGACTTGGCGCTCCGGTGCGATGCATTGGAATCGGGGATGCATCGGTTCTCGATGTAACGGTGGCAATGGTGCAGCGTTGGTCTCTCCAGCATCGCCATTGTTCACAAAAGCACCATTCGCATCTCGAGTGACTCCACCGACGCATTCAACACCGCCGAATACCTGCACTTCCAGATCCACACCGACCCCAAGACTACCCTCAGAGGCACCCTCATCTACAGACCCCCGGGACCACGCGCACAGTTCTGCGAAGACATCACGGACTTCATCAGCCCTCACGCCCTCCCCTCCACCGACTACATCCTCCTCGGAGACCTCAACTTCCACCTGGAGAACAACAACGACCGCAACACGACCACCCTGCTGGACAACCTCGCCAACCTCGGACTCCAGCAACTGGTCAGCACCCCCACCCACTACGCCGGCCACACGCTCGACCCCCTCTTCTCATCCAGCAAGCACATCACCTTCAGCCACTGCACCGGACTCCACTGGACTGACCACAGCTGCGTCCACTTCAGCTTCAAGAAGAACACGGTCCACCACCACCCGAAGCAGGTTCCCCACAGAAACTGGAGCAAGATCACCGTCGACCAGCTCACCACCTCCCTCAGCCAGAACCCACCGGTCAGGACAACGGACCCTAACACAGCAGCCCTCGACCTCACGCAATGGCTGACCTCCTATGCCAACGACCTCGCCCCACTGAAGAACCCACTCACCAGGCCCAGAAGCAAGAAGGCCCCCTGGTTCACCGACGAACTCAAGGACTCCAAGAAGGCCTGCCGCACCCTCGAGAAGGCCTGGCTCCTCGACAAGACCACCGACAACATGACCGCCCTCAAACTCGCCACCCGCAGACATCACCAGCTCATCCGCACCACCAAGAAGAAATCTTTGAAGGAACGACTGGACAAGAACGCCCATGACAGCAAGGAGCTCTTCAACATCGTCAAGGAGTTCTCCAACCCCAGCACCAGCAACAACGACATCACTCCCTCGCAGGACCTCTGCGACTCCCTCGCCTCGTACTTCCACCGCAAGATCGCCGACATCCACAACAGTTTCGGCGCTCCACCCCCGCACCCATCGACCGAACCTACGCACCCCGCCGCTATCCTCCAGACATGGACCAAAGTGACCCTCGAAGACACGACACGCATGATGAACACCATCCACTCCGGATCTCCGACCGACCCATGCCCCCACCATGTCTTCAACAAGGCCGCCTCTACCATCGCACCCCACCTCCGAGACATCATCAACGCCTCCTTCGACACAGCCACCTTCCCAGAGAGCTGGAAGCACGCCGAGCTCAGCGCACTACTGAAGAAACCAACTGCGGACCCGACCGACCTCAAGAACTTCCGCCCTATCTCGCTCCTTCCTTTCCCTGCCAAAGTCATCGAGAAGGTCGTCAACAAGCAGCTGGCCGCCTTCCTCAAAACGAACGGATCCCTCGACCCATCGCAATCCGGATTCAGAGCCAACCACAGCACAGAGACCGCCCTCATCGCAGCCACCGACGACATCCGAGCCCTGCTCGACAAAGGTGAAACAGCGGCACTCATCCTCCTTGACCTCTCCGCAGCATTTGATTCTGTCTGCCACCGTACCCTAGTCCAATGCCTCAACGACACCGGCATCCAGGGGATTACTCTGGAATGGATCATCTCATACCTCTCCGGCAGAATACAGAGAGTACGCCTCCCTCCGTTCCGCTCTGAGGCCACCGAAGTCATCTGCGGCGTCCCGCAAGGATCATCGCTCAGCCCCACTCTCTTCAACATCTACATGAAACCCCTCGCTGCCATCGCACGCCAACACAACCTCAACATCATCTCCTACGCCGATGACACCCAGCTGATTCTCTCCCTCACCAGAGACCCCGACACCGCCAAAGCCGACCTACACGAAGGGATGAAAGATGTCGCCGAATGGATGAACATCAGCCGCCTGAAGTTGAACACGGACAAGACAGAAGTCCTCATCCTGGGACCATCGCCCTCCGCATGGGACGACTCCTGGTGGCCCCCGGCCCTGGGCACCGCACCCAAGCCAACGGACCACGCACGCAACTTGGGCGTCATCCTGGACTCCTCCCTATCGATGACCAGACAAGTCAACGCCGTCTCCTCATCTTGCTTCCACAACCTCTGCATGCTCCGCAAGATCTTCAGATGGATCCCGACCGAGACCAGGAAGACTGCCACCCAGGCCCTCGTCACCAGCAGACTAGACTACGGAAACACCCTCTACGCCGGTACAACAGCCAAGCTTCAGAAAAGACTTCAGCGTATCCAGAACGCCTCCGCCCGTCTCATCCTGGACGCCCCCCGACTCAGCCACATCTCGAGCCACCTAAGAGACCTGCACTGGCTCCCTGTCAACAAGAGGATCACGTTCAGGCTCCTCACCCATGCACACAAATCCCTCCACGACCTCGGCCCAAGGTACCTCAACGACCGCCTGACCTTCTACACGCCCACCCGACAGCTACGATCCGCGAACCTCGCCCTCGCCGTCGTCCCTCGCATCCAGAGAGCCACGGCCGGAGGAAGATCCTTCTCCTACCTGGCGGCTAAGACATGGAACTCCCTGCCCGTCCACCTGCGGCTGACCCAGGACCACCTCGCCTTCAGGAAACAGCTCAAGACCTGGCTGTTCGAGCAGTAGCAGACCCCCTCCCCCAAGCGCCCTTAGACCCTTCCGGGTGAGTAGTGCGCGATATAAATTCCTTGATTGATTGATTGATTGATTGGTTTCTTACTGAAAGGGGAGGTGATGCATCAGTTTCTTACTGCAGCCCCGGTGTCCTTGTAGACTTGGCGCTCCGGTGCGATGCATTGGAATCGGGGATGCATCGGTTCTCGATGTAACGGTGGCAATGGTGCAGCGTTGGTCTCTCCAGCCCCGGTCCTATGATGCATTGGTTCTTGCAGCTGCACAGTAGGGCCTGCATTGGATTCAGTGAGGTGACCTCGCACTTCAGAGATCAGTACACGGGATTCGGCATGTGGCGATTTCTCTAGCCGGGCGCAGGCGCTGTGTCGGTTTCTTCAGCAGCACAGCAGCGATGCGTTGAAGAAGGGTGTGGATGCATCGCGTTTCTAGTAGTTGCGTCTCTTTTCCAGCTTCGATTTCGGAAAGGGCACCCTCAACAGTGTCAGCAACCACACCAACAGCACACACCATTTCAAGATCCTCAACCACAGTGTCAGCAACAACCTCAGTGACGGGTAACCTGGACAGACAGACAATCGGCCACATGATTCTTAACACTAGCAATATACTCCAGACAATAGTTAAAGTCATTCAGTCTGTACTGCCACTTGGCAATGCCTTTAGTGACCCTGCCCCCCCCCCCTTTGGTGGTAAAGAGATCCTCCAATGGTTTATGGTCGGTTCTCAAAAGAAATTCATCCCCCCACAAGAAGTTCCGGTAATGTTGTAAGCCCCACCACAAAGCTAGGACCTCCTTTTCGATCGTGGAGTAAGTGCTCTCCGCCCCCGAAGTGCTCTAGATGCAAAAGCGATGGTCTCCTCCCTATTGTCACATCTCTTTTACATAAGGACAGCCCCTAAGCCCACATTGCTGGCATCCGTAGTAACAATACAACAATCATTGATGTTGAACAACTTTAGGGGGTGTGCCTGAACAATTGCCTCTTTCAAGAACTCGAAGTCAAGACCACACTCAACAGACCACACATACTTTGCATTCTTTTTCTGGAGCTCACGCAAATGCGCCGTCATGTCTGAGAAGGTGGCTACAAATTTGGTGTAGTATTCAACCAGCCCTAGAAAGCAACGAAGATGTTCCTTATTCTGTGGTTCAGGTGCATTCTGGATGGCATCTAAAAGCTTTACCTGGGGTTCAACTCCCCCTGCCAGAAATGTGGTGCCCCAGATAGTCTACACCTTCTTGAAAAAATTTGCACTTGTCCTTCCTCAGCGTTAACCCACGCAATCTGACAATGTCCAACACTTGCTTGACTCCGGTATCGTGTTCTATCTCAGTTTTTCCATAAATAAGAATGTCGTCTTGGAGGAGGGCGGGGAAGGGTGGGCACGACAAACACCTCAATGGACACCTATTCTCGTTGTTATTTTGGTGCTTACAGGGTTGAGTATGGGTTTCGTGAGGATGTGGGGTGGGGGGAGAGTGGGGAAGGGTGGGAGTCGGGGAGTTCTTTGGGTGACATGGGGCAGGAGGAGATATGAGATGGGAGATTAAGGGGGGGCTGGACGGGGTGTTTGGGGTGTTTTTGTTTCATGATTGTTTACGGTTACACGCAGCAGGTTATCTTCTGCGGCAGTCTCAGCTACAACAGGTTAGGGACAATGCAGACAGGATACAATCCGTCGGTGCGGCACACGAACCACAGGCGGGATGGGTGACATACCATACACTGTGTTGACGTGGAATGCCAACGGCCTAGGGAGTAAGATTAAGAGGGGATTGGTGAATAGATATATCAAACTGCTTAAGCCTCTTACAAGCGACTCATCTCCGAGGTACACACTGTGCATTCTTAGGACGAGGGGCATACACAACACTTGCACATGCGGGATTCTCCCCCGGTGCCCGAGGGGTGGCAGTCCTCATTAGGAAAACCCAACCCTTCCACGTAGTTAAAACATGGGTTGACCCTGGGGGTACATACGCAGCGGTACGAGGCACGTGGGGTCGGAGAGACTTCACACTGATCAGTGTCTATGCCTCGCCGTGCTTGCAATCCCAGATACTACACAATGCGGCTCAGATACAGTTAGATTCAGATTGCTCTACACATATATTGGGGGGTGACTTCAATGATGTGATTAATCCCCTCGTTAACAGGTCCACTCATGGTTACGGGCACTCAGACGCCTACTCCACTGGTAGATTTTGTATGCTCCTTGGGCCTGACGGATCTCTGGCGCCGCCACCATCCCTTCAACCGTAGATACTCGTTCTATTCCAGGCCTCATAAGTCCTTCTCCCGGCTCGACTACCTTTTTGCACCGGCGGGGAAAATCCAAGTCATCATGGCTGCGGATTACCTAGCACGGGGCATCTCAGATCACTCTCCACTGCAGCTGCAGGTGGGGCGTAGGGAGCGTAGGCTCAAATCGGACTGGAGATTAGACGCCTGGGATCTCTGTGATGAACACGTAGTTGAGACCGTTGCTGTAGAGTCTAAGCTATTTTTTCAGGACAATGAGGGGTCTGTCTCTTGGAGGCCTCGCTTTGGGAGGCTTATAAGGCGGTGCTCAGAGGGAGGCTACAAGATGTAATTGCCCGTAAACATAGAGAGGAAACTTTACAAATACAAGGTCTAGAGAGAAAATTGTTAGAACTCGAAAAGAATCTCCCCAAACAACGAGGGGAGACGGTTAGACAACTGGAGATCACGCGCAAGGAATTTCGGGCCCTAGTGGAGGGAAAGGCTCGCATGCAAATTCTGGCCACCCACTACAGACTGTACGAAACCGGGGACAGGGCAGGGCTGCTCCTAGCCTGGTTAAGTCTGAAGGACCGGGACACGAACTGGGTAGACAGAACTGAAGAGGGGGAGACACAACACATGACGCCCCCCACAATTGCGGATGCATTCGCGAATTATTATGCCAATCTATACTCGGCCCGTTCGATGACAGACGAACGTAAAATAGACGATTACCTCGCCGGGATCAACATGCCCACTTTGCAAACGGCAGACACAGAGGTTTCAGATGAAGACATTACCTTAGAAGAAGTTACGGCTGCCATTGCTAAGCAGAAGTCGGGGAAAACCCCAGGGCCGAATGGACTCCCAGGGGAATTTTTTAAACAAAACAGCGGTATTCTTGCTCCCTGCCTCCTAAACATGTTTTTTGCGGCAAAAGAGGAGGGATCACTCCCCCCAGACCTCTGTCAAGCCACAGTTGTAGTCATACCAAAACTGGGTAAATCCCCGGAGAGCTGCAGCTCCTATCGCCCAATGTCGCTCCTTAATGTTGAAACTAAGATATTGGCCTCTATAGTGGCCATGCGCCTTTTGACAATCATAGCATCCCTGGTACACAAGGACCAATCGGGCTTTATGCTCAAACGCGCTATACGTTTCAATCTCTGTAGATCAGCAAACTGGCTGGATGCGACTACAGGAAGTGCTGTTCCCCATTTGCTGCTATCGCTTGATGCTGAAAAGGCATTTGATACTGTACATTGGCCCTTTATGAGGCGGGTTCTCTCAAAACTGGACTTTGGGCACAATTTCCGAGTGTGGGTCGATATTTTATACACTAACCCCAGGGCTATAGTAAGAGTTAATGGTGTCAAATCGGCTGAGTTTTCCATCCAAAGGGGGACTAGACAGGAATGCCTGTTGTCTCCCTTGCTATTCTCGCTTGTTCTAGAACCCCTTGCATGTCTGATTAGAACCCACCCAGGCCTTACAGGGTTCCGGGACCCCGCGGGTCATCTTTCGGACGAGCGCATCTCCCTCTATGCCGACGATATTCTGTTGTATGTTACTAACCCGGACAATACACTCCCAATTATTCTAACGGTGACTGAAGAGTACGGCAGACAGGCGGGATATGAGATTAACTGGGGAAAGTCAGTCCTCTACCCAATAGCAGGACACGTTGATGTGCAGTCCATATCGGCATGTCTTCCAATGACCGTGGAGGGCTTTCAGTATTTGGGTCTTTACATCTCTGTGGACGTGAAGAGCTGCTTTGCCCATAACATCCAACGAGTCTTGACAGATTTTAGGAGTGACGTGGCTCGATGGCGGCACCTCCCACTGACACTGCTCGGTAGGGCTATGTTAAAAATTATCACCCTGCCTAAGCTACTATCTGTCCTCCAAAACACATATCATAAACTACAAGATGTAATCTTTACTGCTATAAACACCGAATTGCGCACCCTGATGTGGGATGGGGGATACCCCCGAGTGTCGCTCAGAACGTTGCAACACAGCCAATACAACGGAGGAATTGCTCTACCAGATATTAGAGCATACTACAGAGCGGCGCATCTAGTGTTTCTTAATGAATGGGGACATGCACCGCAGGACCACCCCACATACACCCTAGAGTGACTGCAATTTCATAAACGCTCACACCTTCATTATATCTATGGGAGGCAAGGGATTAGTAGCCTTCTACCCGCAACGCAGAGAGTGTTTGCGGGATGGAGGGAGGCCAAACAGGAGATGTGCTGGGACAAACAGCTGACGAAATCCACACCACTATGGGAGGGTAGGCGCCTGCCCGAGCTTGTAAAGCTACAGGGGTTTAAGAGATGGGACGCTATAGGCATCTCTACCCTGGGTGACATAACTCAGCGGGCGATTTGATGACGTTTGCAGATCTACAAACAGAATACAATCTGAGGAGATACAGGAGAAGGTAGTCTCCTTGACTTATAAGACTCTAATAAACAACATGCCTGATGGACTAAAGACACTCCGGGGCAAGTGGGAAGACCTGGTAGGCCCACTAGAAGATATCGACTGGGAGATGGCCCTGATGCACCCTAGAGAGGTGGCGATTAAGCTTAGACTTCGACAAGTCCAGTGTAAAATCCTTCATAGGGTCTACTATGACCGGGCGAAACTGCATGCGATGGGTAGGGCAGAGACGCCAGAGTGTTTGAGATGCCATACAGAAAGAGGCTCCTTCATTGATACGCTATGGGATTGCCCGCCGATACATTGTTACTGCAGTTTGAACGTGAAATGCTTGAGTGTACATATTTTATTGGACTGTCTATGCATAATGCAGAAAGATTAAGAATTTTAAAGCCAATTTTCTTCAAGTATAGTATATGCACACATCAGGGAGCCTTGAGTTTTCTTTCGCTTTGCATTCATTTGATGTAATAAGGGTACTGGGATGTTTTTACAGGCAGTAAATTTCAAATTCAAATTTAAGTTTATTATGTTTTGGCTCTCAAAGAGGGCCACATAAAATAAAGACACAATTATACAACAATACTTACAATAAAATCACAGACAAACAGTTGAGAAGAAGATACATCATATACACTGGTCAGACAATTGACAGATATTTCTCTATATTTCATTCAATAAATATTTAAAAAACCTTTAAAAAAGTTAAAAACTTTAAAACAGAACATTTCATTTGGAGGACAATAAAGTGCATGAAAAAAAGTGTTTACATTTAAAATTCCTAATTGTAAACAAATAGGTTTCAACCATTTATAATGCAATGGGCGTAAAGCAGGACAGATAAACAGAACGTGATTACGATCCTGTACAGCATTATGACAAAGATTACATATAGGAGATACACCAAACCATTTAGCTAAAAGTTGATTTAATGGAAGCAAATCTTGTCTTAACAGGTACCATAACCTACGGACTCTGTGGGGGATATTCCATGTGAGGTATTGTTGTGGCAGCTTTAATGTATATGTGTTTAAAAGAAGTTGGCTTTTCGATTTTCCTTGTTGGGCAATCATATCCAATTTATAACTGAGCTCCCAAGATGCATTTTTTAATTTAGACTTTAGTTCAGAGGGAGTAAGTAGGAACAGAGTACTTACATCCAACTCTAACCGAATTACTGCTTCTCTAAAGTTTTTTACTAACAGGGAAAACTCATTGAAATTGCCCAGAAGCTCATTTTTTATGGCTTCCCGTAAGGAATCCTTTTTACCTCTAGCTATGCAAGCTACCCACCTTACCAGAGCTATCAGCCCCTGTACCCAACAACTTCGGAGTCCGAACTCCAATCTACATGAGGATACAGAACAAGCTGTATTAATGGAAGTAATTCTTCTTAATATCTTTCATTCCATTCTATGTAAAAATCCCCAGTGTTTTAACTCTACTAATTCTAACCCATACAATAAAGTTGCAGGGATCTTTGCCCTAAATACCTCCATAAATAGTGTAAGGTGTCTCTTCCCTGTAGCCTTGTACAAGGAGCATAATCCCATACCATGGGCTAATGCTTTACGCGAGTTATGATCTGTATGGAGTTTCTCACTTAAGTTTGCCGAGATTATTTTACCCAAAAAGGTGTAGGTTTTTACCACCTCTAACTTATGTCCGCCTATGGCCCATCCATAATTTACAGACCTACATTTTTTCTTTCCAAAAATACACATGATTTTACTTTTCGAAGCATTAATCTTCATGAAATTTGCTTCTGCAAATTGATTTAATGCACATAAGCGGTTAGACAAGCCCTTCGGAGTTAAATCTAATATGAGGATATCATCTGCATACATTAAAATTGATACAGGAGATCCTCCAATTATCGGGGCTATCCCACCGCACACTGAAATGGAAGAAGGAAGGTCTGCCGTATAGAGAGAAAACAATATAGGGGCCAATATGCACCCTTGTTTCAGCCCATTAGGTGAGGGAATAGATTGAGACAAACCTCTTTCTCCACCTTGTAATACCATACACCACGTAATAATAAGCATGGATATTTCTTTTTACCTTGCTTTTATGGAATTGTTTGAAATAGAAATACTGGATGGTTATGTCGTTTATTTAAAAGTTTGGATAATGTTGTGTGTAAATCGTTTACAGTGAATTTAGACATGCATTGAGTGATGTATTTAGTAATTCTATGTATGTAGTGGTAATTTTGTTATTATGTTTACATTGTGTTGTAATAGTGTAATTGACTAAGGTCCTTATAAACTTAAAATTTGGCTGACTAACGGACATCCTCCTGATCTTCTGTAAATATGGAATTCTAAATCTCTTTAAACTAATTTTATAGGTAAAGCTGCTTACCTTTCTTAAACAGTCTGAAAACAATTTCAGGAATCTATCGTCCCACTTATCTTCTGGCATGGAGCTGATTTCAGTTGAACAGATTATTTGGTGAGGGAGGTTGGGATCAAGAATAATATGCAAATCTTTCTATTCACCCACCCCAAGCACACATGACCCATCCTTTACTTAATGAATGGTGGCATTCTTTATAGAGTTTCCTTTAAAGAACACTGTGAGAAGCTGGCCTGGTATATGAAGTCCACTAGTGTAAGTGGGCACCTTCCACCAGTCCAGACAGCCCTTATTGTGATTTAGGAGATTTTAGACAACCTTAGAAGCTCGCTAAGTGGTAGCTGTGGAGAGCAGCCTTTAGGCTTAGTCCAGATGAGTGTAAAGCAGCTTGCTTTACCGGAATGCAATCTTATAGTATAGATTAAGAGAAAAAGAACCACAGAAGATATTTATAAAAAATATGTATTTATCATAGAATACTCTCTAACACGTTTAGATATCTCCTACGTGGAGATAAACACAATGCACACAATAACTTGCATGGAAATACAGTAAATAGCACGTAATACACAGTGGCCCTGAGCAATCAGGGGAGCCCAAAAGAAACAACAGTGACCCTCAAATGGCCCCACAGGCCAGAGGCACTGGAGCCGCAAGAGGACATCAAACAGCTCACCAAAAGATGCAGGCCACGATGCACATGATGCGGTGTGGGTGAAGATTCTTGTCACTGGAGGTGCTCGAGTTTGCTGATCCTTTTGGAGTCCGTAGGAGCGAAGGATCAGCAGACCGGTCAGCTTAGTTGTGGTGCCTGCAGATCCAGGGAAATGACTCCTTTTCTTCAAGAGAGATTCCTTCAAGTGTCTTGGATGCCCACAGGCCTTGGAAAGTTCCTGTATGGTGTACAGGCACAGACAATACAGCAGACTGAAAGGGTGACAAAGTCGAGCCCAAACAAAGTCCAGCGAAGTCCAGAGAGCCCAGTCGGTAGATGTTGAAGTGGTGTCTGAATTGAATCGTGTCCCATGACAAATCTAGGGTCCCACCCACAGGAAAGCCCTTAAGTACCTTACTTAAGGAAAGGGTTGGAACGATTCAGGGGACCCTCCCAGGGGAGGGTTTGGACAGTGAGGATACTCTTATATCCTTTGTCCAGTTTCCCACCAGAGCGGGAGCCAACGGCTCCCAGAGCTGGTTTGAACTGGAATATGCAAGGAGGCACCAAATGTGCCCCTCAAGCAGACTGAGTGGCACTTACAAGCACACCCACCAATACACTAAATCCTTTCTGGGTGGTGGTCACACCTCCCTGTGACAGAATATTTATTGTTCTACCTTCCCCTGCTCGAGCTTGGATCAGCAGCAAGGAGGGCAGAATCATGTCTCAGGTCGGCAGCAGCCATGTTGTGCTGTCCTGGTCTAGAAGACTGGTACCAGGAGCACTGAGACCCTACCTAGGGCTTTTCCAGTGCTTGGAATTATACCTCCCACACCGTTTATGGTGTGGGGATATGATTCCAACATGTTTGATACCAAACATAATAGCATTCGTTGTAGCAGTTTTCGAGATGGTCATCGCATAATTACGTGGTGCCTCTCTATATGGTATATGGCTGCTTCACTTACAACTCTGGAGAATGGACTCCTTAGGCTGTAGGGGTGTCCTGCTCATGATGGGTCACCCTAACACTCAGAGCCATCACCCTGCCTTCAGGATTTGCAAAGGCCTGCTAAAGGGGTGCCTTATAGGTTTTAAGTGCAGTGACCCTAGATGTGGGAAACCTATATATTTTGTAAGTGGTGCAAGCACCAGATTACACAGGCTGCAATGCCTGTCCTGTAGTTAGAGTTTGAATAGACTCCCCTGGGTGGCATGCTTCAGCCAATGGGGGACGTCTGGGGTAGGTATGCCCTGGGTACCTTAGTACTATATACTAGGGACTGATAAGGGTACCCCAGTATCCAATCTGGGATGTACCTAAGTACTGAACATAACAATTTAGGGGTGAAAGCAGAGAGACTGGGGTCCTGATTAGCAGGATCCCAGTCAGACTAGTCAAAAACAGCTTAGCACCAGGCAGAAAGTTGGGGTAACCATAAAAGCAGATCCTACTTTCCTACAGACATAAAGAGTGAAATTGCCAAGATGCCAACCCTTGGACATTTTGATTTCCCTAGAAAATCTATGCTGATGACGGATGCCAGTATTAGAAGTTGGGGGCCGTGTTATTTCAGATGTACGAAGGCGATGAAAAGGTGGTGGCTTTTGCCTCATGCTCTTTGAGGGGTGCTGAGAGGTACTCAGTGATCGAGCTGGAGGCTCAAGCATGCACATGGGCTATGCACCACTTTCGATTTTTCTTGTGAGGGCTTCCATTTGCACTCAGAACAGGCCATAGACCTCTTGTACAGTTGCTGGGATGCAGGACTGTTGAGATCAGTACTCCTCACAAAGATGGGAGGAAGAACTGTTTGAATACAACTGCAAAGTCCAGTACTTACCAAGGGTTAAGAACATTCCAGGTGATTGCTTGTTTAGATTGCTGATTGTCACCTCTGGAGGGGTGGAGACTGTAGAGAGTTTACCTGTCATGTGGGTCAGGGAATCAGCTATTTGATGAATCAGAGAGGCAATTGGAGGATGCCGGAGATGATGTAAGGAAGACCGTTATGAATTCTGCAGTGTCGGGCTGGCAGCTCCTTAAGATGATGCCAAGGCATTTTTGGAACGTCAGAGAGTAATTGTTTTTTGAGGAAGAAAAGCTTTTTCGAGGTGAGCGGAAAATCCATTCTGCAAGTTTGGGGGACAAAATAGTGAACCTGGCACATGTGGGACACCTGGGGAGAAATCTAAGGTGGAAAGGGGGGTGAAGGTTTGTATTGAATGTGAAGGGGAAGGACAAATATAGAAGAGTAAGGAGTTTCCCACTTTCACCTTCTGAAATCCTGGAAGAACCCTGGGTCAAGCTGGGATTGGACATTGTTGGCCCCTTTCAGATGTTGCCACAAGCAGAAAGGTATGTCCTGGAAGCGGATGATTACACATCCAAGTAAGTCTCTGTGTGCTGTGCGAACAATGTGACATTTAGAGTGTGTTCGAATTTCTTAAAGATTCGTTTGTCTCAGAAGGGGTACTCAAAATTAGAATCACAGATAACGGAGTCCGATTAGTGTCTGATGAAATAGGGAGATGCTTGGATGATTCAGGCATCACTCGTCTTCGCACTGCACTGTACTCGCCACAGGCAATCGGACTCATAGAAAGCATGAACCAGTAAGTCAAAGCATCTGCTAAAATAGCAAGAGACAAGGGAATCTCACGAAAAGAAATATTCTCAGAGAAAAGCTGTGGGCCCACTGCCATGCTCCGCACGTGGTTACAAAACTGTCACCATTTCAGTGCCCAAGGAGAAGATGTGCAGGGTCCCAGCTTAACCCATTATGGTTGAACAGTAAAGAATGTTTAAAAGTGGTGGATTCTTGTGATATTAAGAGATAGAAAGGGAAGTATAAAAAATGTTTTGATGAAACACATAATGTTCACTCTCGGAAATGGCATGAAGGCGAGTGGGTGCACGTAAAGAAACCAGGGTAGGTCCCCAAAGGGAGATCAGGGTTTGGGGTCTGAAGCGCATTTCAAAAGTGCAGAAGAATATGGTGGTGCTAAGTGATGGTGAAGTATGGAGTATGGTCATACTGGCAAAGTATAGAAATGTGGACTCACCCCAGGATAGTAATGTAGGCACAAGTCTTCCTGGTATGAACACCTCTAGGGCACCCCAGTGTGAGGATATATGGACTGATACAGACACTTCCAGTACCTCACAATTTGAGAGTGTTAGTTGTAGTGATCGACCAAGGAAGTTACCACCGTACCTAATTGATTACAAATGGCAGTGATTGCAAACTTATGTCAAGTGCAATTTCATAAATCTTTAGGAAGAGTTATGCTCACAACACTTTCTTTACTGTGATCATTAACTGTGTGATGTATGACCTTGGTGCCCTGTAATCGGGGTCACTCTTGTTATCCAGTCTTGGGGCGTTACATACAGTGATGTTTGTATGATAATTTGTATCCTTAAGATGTTACCTTCACTGTTTACAGGAAGAGATGTGTTGTATTCTTCCCTTTAAGTAGCCACTTAACCTGGACATTCTCCTCTGACTCTGGGGGGATGACTATGGGAACGCTGAAAGTTGCGGAGGTTGGGACTCTACTGGAGGATGGCGCATGGAGGTGACTGATGAACTGTGCTTTGTTGGTGGAATAAGGAAGTTAAGAGACAACCAGCAATCAGCCGAGCAGAGGTGATTGATGAGCTTTACTATGTTGATGGAATAAAGAAGTTAAGAGACAACTAGCCTCCAGCCTCTTTAATCTTAACAAAATCATACCATCCAGAAAGAGTAATTAGTCTGTTCCTCTGTCTATGAGCTGTGTGGCACCGAGATACCCCTCCCCGGGAGATTTGTGCACATTATAAATTAAATTAACATAACATAACTTAACGAGTCGTTGCCCCTGCTTGTTTTCCCAATACAGGTGTAGCTGCATAGGTTTCTCCTATCTCCCCCCTCCTGTAAAATGTTTCACCCTCTCCTATACACTTATGCCTTTTAGGCGACCGCTAACAAATATATGGTTAACATTTATGTCATCTTCTTATGGTTGTATGTCAGAATATCATTGACAGAAATATTGTCTGACATAAATCTTTGTCCTGTGTTTCGTTTAAAAAAGATTATCCCATTGGGTGTACATTTTCTATCATGAACTCCTGTGGGAATATATAGTTTAAAACACTGTACAATAGTTATCGCCAGAGAATATTCTGACAACAATATTCTGACACATATCCATACGAATACAATATGAACCTCAACCACGTTGCAGGTAGGATCACATTCGAGGTTAAGAACTAGTGAAACCTGCAACATAGATTCTCCTTGTTGAATTCAATAATCAAATCAAGAGACCACTACAAGTGCCCATGATGCTCAGTGTCATACCCTTCCCTAGGCCTGGACTGGTCCTTTAACACCATGTCACCTAATCATAACTTATGACACCACATTGAGTATCTTTATCTGTATTGGGTCACTCAGAATTCACCCTTACCCTACCCACCTCCATTACCACACCCAACCAACCTCCTTTCAGTGAGCTTACTTCACCTCTCTCTCCCATCTATCCACCTGGGGTACTGTACCTATTTTGGTGAACTATTGTTTACTCTATTGTTACTCTATCTGTTTCTTATAACATTTTATTATTACCTGATACTTCTGTGCAAGGCTTCATGATTGTGTGGCTCTTATGATCATGGAGTAGCTTGAGTTTGGCTTTTGTTCTCAGGAATACCTTTAATTGTGAGCGTTGCCTCCACATTTACATACATGCATTTCTGTATAATACCACAGTTTCCATGCTATATGTGATACTTTTTATAACAAAGACAAATACAACTATTTAAAAAAGAGACCGCTCCTTTGAAACCTCACTTGCTATAGACAGTCGTCAACAAAATGATGCGAACCAGCCAGATATACCTGAGACTATTGAGCCCAATCAAGATATTCCTCTAAGAACCGCTTCTTGCCACCATCTCCTGAGCAATCAACAACTATACATTTTTCAGAAAATACTATTTCTGCAACCAGACAATACAAATATTGGTGGCAGAGCAGTAGTACAAGAGATCAATGTCCTACAACAAATCAATTTAGAGAACACTCCACTGACATTCCATCGCATATTCACAGGAAAACTACAGTAACAGTTGGCAAAATGGAGTGCAACTCTATAGAAGCCACCAATATAATTGCGTTTCTCTACAAAAATCTCCTTAAAACTGCCTATAGTTTAAGGTTTTGTCTTTGTCAATGAGGACACCATCTCCCAGTCTTGACTTTCATTTAACAACCCAATCCACTCTGAGAACTGTTATTTTAGTTAAAATAAATCAGATTTAAATTTTAGACCACTATGGGCAGTAGCAGAAGGAACTGCATAGAATACGGTGTTTCAAATAGCTTAGAGATCCCTGCTACGCAGTAGCTCCTTTTCATATTACTTTCGTGAGCGTCATCATATTTCTTTTGCAAGATTTTTTTAAGGTCTCCTCACTATTTGAAGAAAACAGATTAGTGCCTCTAACTGAGGAGGATGGTCCACTCCATCCCTTTGGAATATTTCACTCTTGAAGCAGACACCCATGGTCAATAAACACTGAACAATTAAAGGCCATTGCTGTTTTCAGGGGGTTTAAACCTTCTGAGGAACTATAGCTACCTCTCTCTGAGGATGTTTTTCAACAATGTATATTTTAAAAGAAGGACAAGGGGCAGACTCACCAACTGCTGATTATTCACCCCTCACTGTTCCTAATTTGCATTGTCAAATTTGTGGATTACATTTTTTTGTGTTACTGTTCTTTTGTTGGCTCACAGTAAAGTAAAGAATCAAATTCTTACGAAAGGCTTCGTCCGAGGTGAGCGGTGGGAGCTCCGCGAGGGGCCTAGAGGCCGACGGCACAGGTCTGAGCCCTTGGTGTAACAGGGATTATTGCAGGCCGGTTGGGGGCCTTAGCTGCTCTATTGAAACTATTGAAATGACCCAGGCTGAGTGTAGAGTGTAGACATTGAGAGGAGAGGAGTGTGGGACGCAATCCGCCTGACAGGTGCTACTGCGGGGGCTGGTCAGTAGGGGAGATAACCGGCCGTGCTTGGAGCCCGTGCCAGGCTTTGAATTTCCACACTGGCTCTGGGCGCCTCTGGACCTGCCTGTGCCGATGTGTGGTGAGATGTTCCCACTGGCTGAGTGGAGCAACTAGTGACACGAGGAGCTGCCGCCACGTCAGGGGGAGCTACATCGCCATATGACCTCCTGCCTCCTTTCGCCTCCTCTGCCTTGCCTTGCCTGTCACATTACTCCTATCAGTAGCTGCCAGCAATTTGTCTATAACATTCCGGCGATTTACTGGCCGGACAAGCCACTTACCTTTGAAGGGGAATCCTTTTACTGTATTCTACTGTATCCTATTCTGAGTGCTGAACCCTGCCTGCCTACCCCCATCAGAGCCAACGTGGGAAAATTTGTTGTACTGGTTCTGACGGTTTTGACGGTTTTGACGGTTCCGGGCTTGAGCAGAACTACAGCTCCCAGCATCCTTAGCGGCGGGGCAGGAGACGCCGCCTTAGCAGCGTGGAGCGCCTATAATACCGTAGGGTGCCTGTTACAGACCGGAGAAGGCTGGGCCCACCCCCCGAATATTGATGCCCGGTGTTTTGGACATCTTAGCAATATTTATTGATAATTTGGGTTATTTCATCTCAAGTGCCTATAGCTGTTACACCTGTTATTGCTTTGGATATATGTTTACACAGTGTAAGATTGGATCTCTTCAAGCTCTTTAAGATTTTTAAGTACACACAGTTAGGGAAGATGACGACGCGCTGGGATAGGGAGGAAAATAGCGAAAGGTGGGGGGGGTTACTGGGGGGGTTACTGGGACTTTGGACCAATTCACAACTAGGGCCGCAACAGTATTGGAACATGAAATAGCTATTGCTGAACGCCGCCTGTCATTAGAACCTCTTTTTAATAAACGCTCTTCCCTGGCCCCCACAGCGGCAGCTACTAGTCCAGTAATATTTGGAAAAGAAATATCTCATGTTGATGCTAACAGGGGGAATAGTAATGGCCGATCATTAGAGGTGTTGTCCAACATTAATGTAACAAGGGAGGACAGTAGTATTATTGACACAAGTATTGAATTGGTCTTAGATCCTATATCCAATAAGCCTATACCACATCCCCCTACAAGGTCTATAAATAAAAATAATTCGTTAAAAACAGCATATGGGCAAGCTACCGTAACAAAAAGGAAATTCGGAGGGAGTAAACAGAGGGGAAGATGCCCTAAGACTGTTAAAAAAGTCAAAAACATCTAAAACAGTTGTTACAGAGACGCAACCTATATCAACCTCAACATCTGCATTGATCAATATGCCCTCATCAACTGCAATAGCGCTAAGTCAGCCAGAGTCCCCATCTTTTTCACCCCAATTTATGGAGGGATTCATGGAAAAAGTAGTACATCTTATGAAATCTATGATGGCCCCACTCTTGGAAAGGGTAAAACGGATCAGCGAAAAATTAGACGCTTTAGAACAAGTAACAACATCTAGTTCTGATACAAGCAGACAGTATACAAAACCTGACTACAGTAACACAAAATCTAACTAGAGACCCAATTAGCGATCACAACGCTACTATCGCTTTATCCTTACCCTCCACGACCCCAACTGTCCCGATATTAAATGGCAAGGCTGATAAACTTTCAGGGAGTGGGACTATGATGGCTGAAAAGGGGGGTATGCATGCTGGGGAGAGTGAGGTGGACAAGGTGGATAAGGTTCCGGGACATGTGGGACAGATCAATAAGGCTGTATACCCAGTTAAGGAATCCTTTACAACTGTAATACCAAAGAGAACGTTCCAACATATTGATTTACCCCCAGAATCCTCCCCATATACAGTAGTGTTATCTGGTGTCCGTGAGCTAAACCTCGCAAAAACTGAATCTTATTCTGAATTAAAAAATAAGGTTACATACTGGCTGAATAAGAATAGACCCCTCCCGCCAAACATGTACGGAAAAATCTTATTTGTCAGAAGATTAAGCTGGGTGGGGTCCAGAGAAAAGGATATACAGGGGGACTGTATTATTGTTAATTTTAGTGACAGAAGGGTGGTTAGCTACATCTGCGAATGGTATCACCAGAGAGGAGAAGGTGGTATATACATTCGCGATCTAAGTTATTTTTATTCCCCATCTTCCTCTCTGGCACTAAACAAGCGTCAATCGGGGCCCCTGCACAAAGGTATGATGGAGGGGCATAGTACTAGATTTAATATTCCCACGTTCAATCAATTTGATAGGCTTTCAGAATTGGAGGGGGTGGATTGACTTAGTATAGAGGGTACAATTGATAGTTTGATCCCTAATTTGGTGGATGTGATCTCTTCCCCTAAACGGCTTATAACTGCCACCATTAACACTCCTGAAACTTACACCTCGATTGAGAATTCACAAAATATGTCAGCTATTTTGGGTTCAGCCGACAGAAACAACCGAGTAATTTCGATCAGTAAGATCCAGAGTATTTCTTTAAAGGAGAATACAAGTACAGGCCAAGTCCATGCTAGCTCATGGGGCAACTCTAACTGGAGTATACTTTATTGGAACACTGCAGGTCTGCGCTCAAAAGTGGCGAATGACATTTGGCTTAGTTTTGTCCACAAGTTTAGTATCCTTTGTATACAAGAAACATGGGCTACATCGGAGATACACTTAGAGGGCTATAAAACTTATTTTTCTCCAGCATTATCATCACCCTCTGGTAGAGCAAAAGGTGGTCTGACTATATTTGTTTCTAATCTTGTGCAGATCAAGAAAATAGTCCCAAGTAAATTGGAATTGAATTTCCAAATTTTAATCCGGTACCTGAGTAAAGTTGACATTGTTAAATTGCTCAATTTTTACAATAATCTCCATCCATGAGAGTTTATAAGAGTGATAAAAGAAATTTTTCTTTCTGTCCAGGATATAATTAACAAGGTCACCAAAGATGTGGTAATTATTTGGGGTGGCGATTTTAACCAAACTCTTTGTAGGATTAGCGATTACTTAGTTTGTGGTATTAAGGATGAGAACGAAAACCCGATAACTCATTTTCCCCATACAGCATTAGGGGATTGCTTGAATGAAATCTGATGTGGCTTAGACATAGCTCTGGCAAATGACATGGTGAACCCCTCAATTCCGCTTATTCCTACTTTCAATGGTAGAGGAAGGTTAAGCATAATAGATTTTATATTCATCTCCTCCAAAGCTGGACCTTGAGTCTTGAATTTCAAGACCCATGATATCACTATTAGTGATCATTACCCAAACAGTATTACCCTAAATCTTCGGCAGAAGCAAGATAGACACAATATAATGAGGACCCTTGGGCAAAACACCTTGATTTTAGATAGGCTTAATGGGTATTCACTTAAGTGGGAAAAAGTGGACCCATTGGACATCACCACGAGTGTGGTTAAAAATTCACAAAAAGCGATCGAAAACTGTTTTGATTTGGCCACCACTAATGAGGATGTTATGACTAATTTTGCGACCGTAACAAAATCAATAAAAGAAGCCCTTCACGTCAAATTGAAAAATAGTAAGCCCAAAACCAAAGGATGGTTTGATAGTAGTTGTACTAATGCATATAGAAAACTAAAGGCAGCATTACATAAAACAAAAAGGGACACCCAGGAAATTGTCACTCTTAGAAGGGAATAGAACCGGGTTATAAAACTTAGGAAAATAAAACTGAAAAAAGAACTATGGGCTCAACTCCATAAATCCTGCACTTTAAGAGATAGTGCCGCTTTTTGGGCGGTCATAAAGTCACCTTTTTTGTCAGATTCTAGAGACAAGCCCAAAATTGATGTCGCGATAGATAAACAACTATGGGTTGAGCATTTCGTGAGGATTTTTGGCACCCCCCATAATGGGCATGAAATACATAATGCACAAGTTCCAACCATTACTGAGTCCAAAATAACTCCATTCCCAATTGCTCTAGACATAACGCTTGAAGAAGTGGAGCTCGCAGTGATGGCTAGCAAAAATGGAAAGGCTCCAGGCCCCGATGGGGTCCCAATAGATCTTTTTAAATTCAACATGGACTTGTGGATCCCAATTTTGACCAGAGTCCTACGAGCATCCTGTGCTGTAGGGCTTGTGGACTCGTGGTCAAAATCCATTCTTGTTCCCATTTTTAAACAAGCATTTGCAATGCAATAGGTCTCGCATTAGGAAAGTTTGAGCTTTTTGTATTGTAAATTGACAAATTTTTTATTTATGTGTTGGTATTGAAAATATTGAAATTACCTGCTTTCTCATGTACAATGTCAATAGTTTTAACTGTTGCAAATGTGACACCTATAGCATTTGTAATGCAATATGTGTTATATTTACGTGACTTAGATGTATTGATATTACAAATAAAAATGGCTTTTAATTTTTGCAAATAATTAATACTTAAATAAAAATTAATGTAAATTATAATGGCAATCGTTTAAACTTTTGTTAATAACTCTTGTGAAGATTATGTTTAGTGTATTTAATTGCGCCTAAAATCCAAGAACAGAAGTTAAATATTATCATTTTCTTTGTGCCATTTGTAATAAAGCCTAAATATTGAGAGAACATATTAGAGCCAGTTGTTGTTGAATGGTTGTACAGATTGATACTGTGGTGGAGGTGAGTGATGTTGTGGTGGTGTCGAGTGACGCTGTGGCGTTAATTGATGCTGTGGTTGTGCTAAGTGATGCTGTGGTGATGCGATAGATAGATAGATAGAGTGCAATAGTCCGATAGATAGATAGTTAGATAGATAGAGTGCAATAGTCCGAGAGATAGATAGTTAGATAGATAGAGTGCAATAGTCCGATAGATAGATAGTTAGATAGATAGAGTGCGATAGATAGATAGATAGTTAGATAGATAGAGTGCAATAGTCCGATAGATAGATAGTTAGATAGATAGAGTGCAATAGAGTGCGATAGATAGATAGGGTGCGATAGATAGATAGAGTGCGATAGATAGATAGGGTGCGATAGATAGATAGAGTGCAATAGATAGATAGGGTGCGATAGATAGATAGAGTGCAATAGATAGATAGAGTGCGATAGATAGATAGAGTGCGATAGATAGATAGAGTGCGATAGATAGATAGCGATAGATAGAGTGCGATAGATAGATAGATAGAGTGCGATAGATAGATAGATAGAGTGCGATAGATAGATAGAGTGCGATAGATAGATAGATAGAGTGCGATAGATAGAGTGCGATAGATAGATAGATAGATAGCGATAGATAGATAGATAGATAGATAGCGATAGATAGATAGATAGAGTGCGATAGATAGATAGATAGCGATAGATAGTTAGATAGATAGATAGATAGATAGATAGATAGATAGATAGATAGATAGATAGATAGATAGATAGATAGATAGATAGATAGATAGATAGATAGAGTGCAATAGATAGATAGAGTGCGATAGATAGATGGATAGATAGATAGATAGATAGATAGATAGATAGATAGATAGATAGATAGATAGATAGATAGATAGAGTGCGATAGATAGATAGATAGCGATAGATAGATAGATAGATAGATAGCGATAGATAGATAGATAGATAGATAGATAGATAGATAGATAGATAGATAGATAGATAGATAGATAGATAGCGATAGATAGATAGATAGAGTGCGATAGATAGATAGATAGAGTGCGATAGATAGATAGCGATAGATAGAGTGCGATAGATAGATAGATAGAGTGCGATAGATAGATAGAGTGCGATAGATAGATAGATAGATAGATAGCGATAGATAGATAGATAGATAGATAGATAGATAGCGATAGATAGATAGATAGAGTGCGATAGATAGATAGATAGAGTGCGATAGATAGATAGCGATAGATAGAGTGCGATAGATAGATAGATAGAGTGCGATAGATAGATAGCGATAGATAGAGTGCGATAGATAGATAGATAGAGTGCGATAGATAGATAGAGTGCGATAGATAGATAGATAGATAGATAGCGATAGATAGATAGATAGATAGATAGCGATAGATAGATAGATAGAGTGCGATAGATAGATAGATAGATAGATAGATAGATAGATAGATAGATAGATAGATAGATAGATAGATAGATAGAGTGCAATAGATAGATAGAGTGCGATAGATAGATGGATAGATAGATAGATAGATAGATAGATAGATAGATAGATAGATAGATAGATAGATAGATAGATAGATAGATAGATAGATAGATAGATAGATAGATAGATAGATAGATAGATAGATAGAGTGCGATAGATAGATAGATAGCGATAGATAGATAGATAGATAGATAGCGATAGATAGATAGATAGATAGATAGATAGATAGATAGATAGATAGATAGATAGATAGCGATAGATAGATAGATAGATAGAGTGCGATAGATAGATAGATAGAGTGCGATAGATAGATAGATAGATAGATAGATAGATAGATAGATAGATAGATAGATAGATAGATAGATAGATAGATAGATAGATAGATAGATAGAGTGCGATGGATAGATAGAGTGCGATGGATAGATAGATGGATAGATAGATAGATCGATAGATCGATAGATAGATCGATAGATAGATAGATAGAGTGTAATTATGTAGAATATAATTATATGGCACTGAGTGGTTTTGTGTGGAGTGTATGTTGATTTTAGTGGCGTGTAATTATGTGGCATTGAGTGTTATTTTGAGTGTATCTTGCATTGTTTGCATTGTAATTAATTGGCACTGAGTGTTATTTGGAGTGCATGTGGCATTGAGTGTAGTGTAATTATGTGGTGTGTAATTATGTGGCGCTGAGTGGTATTTGAAGTGTATGTGGCATTGAGCGCTGTGTAATTATGTGGTGTGTAACTATGTGGCACTGATTGGTTTTTGGAGTGTCTGTTGTATTGAGTGTATTGTAGTTATGTGGCATGTAATTATGTGGCTCTGAGTGGCATTCGGAGTGTATGTTGCCTTGCCTTGTATTTCTATGGTTCCTTAAACCCTTAGAGGCAATTCTGTTATTTTAACTAAAAGGATGGTAGTTAAATGGTGTTTACGGCGGGATGGTCGTTAAATGGTGGCTACGGAGAAGCTGTGTGCTGAAAGGCAAAGAGAACACGCGCATGAAAGTGAAAGCGAGGATGAAAATGGAATGAGTGTGGCAGGATGGTCGTTAAATGGTGGCTACGGAGAAGCTGTGTGCTGAAAGGCAAAGAGAACAGAGGCATGAAAGTGAAAGCGAGGATGAAAATGGAATGAGTGTGGCAGGATGTTAGTTAAATGGTGGTTACGGGGAAGCTGAGTGCGGAATGGCAAAGAGAACACGGGCCAAAGCTGGAAGAAAACACGAGATGCGAGAGGCATTTCTGTGTGGCAAACAGTGGTGGGGCTCAGAGCATTCTGTTGCTGCCTTGATGCCTGTGTGTGTGAGCAGTGGGGCTGTGTGTGTGAAGTGCCTAAAGTTGCAAGAAAACATATGGTTATTTAAATCCTTAGACGCAGAATTAATGGAGCTAATGTTATCGACCTTAGAAGGATGAAAAGGGAATGAGTGCGGCATATGTTAACTTTGTAAGCGCAGAAAGCGTGCAGGGCAAAATTATTATTTTGGTTGTTTGAGACTCAGATCTGGGCAAAGCTGCAAGAAAACACGGAGGGGGGAGGGCGGGCTGTGTGCTGAAAGGCAAAGTGAACACGGGCATGAAAGTGAAATCGATGGATGGCAATGCGTCCGTGAGACTAGCCCTGTGGTGGGGGAGGGACAGTTGTGAGAGGCGCCATGAGGAAACAATCTCTCGGCATGCTGTGGCGGGGGCGGGGGAGCGCATTCCAGGCGGGGGAGCGGACCCTTTGAAGTATGAGGCCGAGGCTGTGGCTACACGTGCCAGTGGGCTGAAGCGCTTCCCCAAACGGATTGCATGGCGGCACGATGCACGTAATTGTGCGCGTGCTCGCCATGCAATCCACTTTTGGGAGCACTTTGAAATGCCCCTCTTACTAGAGTCTCGCATAGCGAATGCGTAAATGCAATAGCTAGGCGAGACCTAAAAAGGGGACCGCCAATCCCCTTCCTGTTACCGTCCCATTTCTTTGCTGGACTCTCTGGGGAAAGTGGCGGGGCGAGTTATCCCAGAGCGACTCCAGCAGTGGGCGGACGATAACAAGATCATATCAGATATTCAATTTGCGTTTCGAGAAGGACTTGGTACTACTGAACAAACCCTCAATTTGTCTCTTTTGATGGGCAAGTACGTAAATGCTAAGGGGGGGCTTTATATATGGCGTACGTTGATCTGTCGGCAGCTTTCGACTGTGTTAGCCATACTAAGTTATGGTCCACTTTACTGGATATGGGGGTAGACCAGTCTCTCATAAATTTTTTGCACGAATTATACTCTGATGCGACAGCCAGAGTTAGGTTTGGTGTTGGGGGGAACTAACGGCGTCATTTAGGGTAGAGAGAGGGGTTAGGCAGGGCTGTGTCGTGGCCCCCTTTCTGTTTACCCTTTATACAAATGGCCTGGAACAGGATATTGTAAAAGGGTGCCAGGACCTGCCTATTATTAACAATCGCCCAATACCGGCCTTACTCTACGCCGATGACACCGTGATTTTAGCTCGCACCCCCTTAGAATTACAACGTGCTCTCATGAGATATAGCACTTTTATGGCCAACCTGGATCTAAAAATTACCATTAAAAAAACTTTTGTTATGTCCTCAGGTTCCCGAATTAAGAAAACTAAGGCTATCTTTATTGATAATGTAAAACTTGAGAGCACTAACACATACCCGTATCTGGGAATGCTAATATATCATAAAGGTTCCTGGAGACAGGCTATTGAGTCGAGGAAATTGCTTTTTATGAGGGCAACAACCGCGTTAGTTAATTTTTCGAGGAGATTGGGAACGAGGCCTCCCATTGAACTCATCAAGATATATAAAGCTAAATGCGTAGCTATTGCAACGTATGGGGCCGGCGTGTGGGGGTATGGGAAGGTCGACGCCCTACAAAAGGTTGACAATTGTTTTTTAAGGTTTCTTCTCGCTGTCCCTCAGGGCACTGCGATTTATTCGTGCCATTTGGAACTGGGCCTGTTTTATTTGACAGACTTAGTTAAAATCCAACCTCTCCTCTTATGGCACCGCATTTGGACATCAGATAAAACTATCTTCTGCCAAGGGTTTATTCAGGACTGTATTTCTCTAGAGAACGCTCATAAGATTGGATGGATAGCTTACATTAAAAACTTTTTGTATGACTTGGATATGGCGCAAAATTATCATACTCCTATCCTAATCTCAGAACTCTCTAGAAAAGCATTTAAAAAACAATGCTTGACGCATTTAGAATACCTGCGGCTGACCAACGAGGCCAGCAAAATAACAGTCCAACATATGTTATTAATTCAAACAACTCTGTCCACCCAACCCTACTTAACTTTCAATCTTTCTAGCTATGAAAGATTTTTGTTAACTCGGTTTAGGTTGGATATTTTCCACCGTCTGGTCACTTTTCCAATAACTAACGACTGGGGAAAGATACTACAATCATGTCCTTGTGATGATGTCCCTGCCCAATCTACAATCCACACAATCCTATTTTTTAAGTTTTATTGTGAACCAAGGAAACGTTGGCTTGAAAACTCTGGGTTTTCGAAGGTGTCGCATCGCATTTCTCTCCCTCCAATATTTGGATGAAGAATGCTCTCCTAAAGCCATAGCTACATTTTTGAAGTTCGTTATCAGACAAAGGCCAAAGTTAGACTAAGCTGAGAAATTTATTCGTCAGGATTATACTTACTTTTATTAGCTGTATAGCTTAAGATGTTTCTTCTAAAATTGTTCTTAATTGTTTTTATTTTTGTATCTTATTAATTGTGAAAATCGTGATAGTTCTAGATGAATTTTTTTGTATGTTCTTTATCGGAAGAACATAACTTAAATTTCAAATAATTTCATCTGTGTAAATCTTCTTTTAACATGTACTTTTATGGTTTTTTATTTTCGAAATATTTAAAAACTGAATAAAGGACACTGTCAGGTGATGTATGGAGCCACTGCTACATAAGTATGATAAAGCAGTAGAGGTCAGTAACCAGGTAGTTGTTCAGCTAGAGTACGACTTGAATTCCAACAAAACCCACAACCTTCCCCGAATCCCAGACAGATTGTGCCGTCATGAGATTAGATGACCAGGATATCGGTGTTGGCCCCTAGGATACACAGGGTTTGGAGACCAAGGATCAGCAGCAGACTCTCGTGCAGACTTGCGTGCTCCAGCCACAATAAGATAGCACAAACAGTGAAAGCCAAGGAAGGTAAGGGGCTAGATAAGGTCTGTGTGAGAGTATGTGTAGAGGGAAAAATAAAACCAATACGAGGGACACAAGATCTGGTGGACAAACTATGCGAATTGGTAAGCCAATACAACTAGGCGTCTTTGTCAGACAAAGAAGCATATGTGCCATGTGGTTAAATAGTCTCTTCTACTATTGGCCCAGAAGTTTACTGCAAACTGAAAGTTCCCAGCCCTGTCGTGGCTAGAAGTCTTGGTTTTACACTCTCCATTGCTGAGTTTTTCAAAACTTCCATACTCTTCCCTGTATGAGTCTGGTGATTCGGAAATTAGCATGAGGGTTAATACACTTAGCAGATAACACCTTAACTTTATGCTCTGGGACTAAACCCATGACAGTTTCTTTTAGACACTCTGGGGTGGGAAACATCGTTTACAATGCATGCGATACTTCGCATGCAATTACAACGCAAGTCGTAAAAACAACAACTTGCTGTAGGGGGCAGAAGTTGTTGGATTTGTTGGATTTTCAATCCAACAGCTTCTCTACTGTTTCAAACATTGGAGTTGGAATACTAAATTATACTATTCCAAACTCCAGCGCTCCCCCTACAGCAAGTCGTTGGAGAAGTTTGGCTCAATGATTAGAGCGGCAGACCCTGATGCAGAGGTCTAGCCCGGGACCAGGGTTCAATTCCCCACCTCGGCGGGTCTAGGGCTCAAAAATTCCACGGACATGATAATTCTCACCTCGGTGCCTATTCCAATCATTGAGTCCCACTCTGCAACTCTGGGCAATAGCTTGCTTAATCTCCACAACGTCCCCCACAATGCTAAGGATGCCTGGCCTCCACCTTGGGGGTGCCCAGGAGTGGATGCCTCACAGGGAAAGCCAGGATGGGTTCCACAGCGGTATTCGTACAAGCACCTTGAGACCCTTGCGGGATAGTAGTGCGCTATACAAGTATCAATTTACTTGCGTTGTAATGGCATGCGATGTAACAACGCATCTTTGTAACGAGGTAATGTCATGTTTAGAAAACGCATGCGTTGTAACGAGTGCTATTCCTCTGGGGCGTATGTGCAAGGAAATAGCAGAGCTGCAAATTTTGCAGCGCTGCGCGATTTCAAAAGCTCAGGGATGCACCGTATTTACAAGAATATGGTTTAGGCAAATGGTCGAATTGGTGGGTGTTACCAGGGTTTACACACAATAGGTGATGACCCAAATGCGGGTTGTGGCACAAACCAAAATGGTGGTTTCACCCAGACACCACCTGAATCAAAGTAATGAGCTGTGTGATTGGTTTTATATTCTTCTGAATAGGGATTTCAGGGGTAGTTGAATCCCCAAATTAGGTTTTCGGCATCATATATGCTGAGAAATTGAGTACTCGTCTGTGGTATTCCTTTCTTTTTATTTGAAGTCATGTGCAGCGGCAGAAAGACAGCCCACACGTGTTTCGCCCGAGGGCTGACAAGCCAGGGCTTGGCAAGGCTGAAGGCGGTGTAGTGAGGTTGTAGGAAAATAGGTATGTCAAGTAGGTGGTGGGTGGATAGGGAACGGGACAGTTGGAAAGTCATGAAGTTGAAAAGAGGGGGTAAAAAAGTGCGAAGAATATAAAGGACGAGAAGAAAGAGAAAAAGGGTAGACATGAGTTGCGAACGAAGGGAAAGGAAAACCGATAGGACAGGAACAGGATAAGTGGTTGATATAGTGAGGGAGGCGGTACGTGGGTTGTGGGTGACACATAGTAAAGCCCGGAGTGTATAGGGAAACGTTGAAAGTGAGAGGGGAATTGTGAGTCAAATAATGAAAGGGCAAAGGAAGAAAGGAAGAGAAGGTAAGTTGAAAGTGAGAAGGGGTACAGTGTGAGTGACAATTCAAAAACTGTAAGGTGCCAATGTTAAAATTAAGTCGTTTAAACACAAATCATAAGTGTATACATTAAATATCACACAGAAGTTACAAGGAAAGATCTAGCCCTTAGATAAGCCAAAATATTAATGCCATATTATTGAGACACAGAAGGACAGAGCCATATCCAAAATGTCAAAAGGTCATAATACAGTCATTTAGATATTGGTCATAAAAGTAAGCCTAACACAGTACCTACAAACAAATGAAAAAAATGAAAAAGAGCGACAAATCTATAATACAATCTGCATAAATAAGTATCATATTCATGCGGCACAGAGGAATGGAGTCACATTGAAGGTGTGGTCAAATCTGTCACCGGTAGGTGAAGTTGCATAAACGTCATGTAACGAGACTGGGTTCGACAGGACAAAAACACCAGTAGCATCAACGCAGTAGTGAGTGGCCTATGTAATATATATACTAAGAAAGCACCAGAGAACAGTAGCGTATAGTCTTGCATACGCAAGGCAGTATTGGACATAGTGATTGCGTAGGTAAGTTCAAATGGTCACAATTAGCGATATTGCTATTAGTAACACTCAGTAAAGCAGAAATAGACATTGTGATAGAGCAGGTAATTCAAGTGATTGCGCAGGTAAGTTCACATGGTCACAAATAACAATATTGCTTATTATACAGGAGTAACACTGTGAGAAGTTGGCCTGGCATTTGCTGGTCACTAGTTATAGTGGCCACCTTGCACCAGTCCAATTCGACTATTATGGTAGATAGGTTTAAGACAACCTTTTAAAGAAAGCTATCCTAATGGTAGCTGTGGAGAGCAGCCTTCAGGCTAAGTCTCAGAGGAATGTAAAGCAGCTTGTTTTACCTTATGATCTCTTGAATTACCAAATGAAAGGACACCACACAGGTATATATATCAAATATATATGTATTTATTTCTAGACACACTCTACTAATCTCTTTATGAGATTAGAAGCCAGATACACATTCAAAATTCAAAACGTTTCTCAATAAGTTAAGCACAAATATGGCTGGAGCCCTAGGGGCGTACCAGACCATACACTAAAAAAATGGTATAAGAAGGTCGACTTGCAAAATGACATGGCCTAGGGCCTGTAGAATCGCTGGGGCTTCACCACTGCAGTGAAAGCAGGTAAGTAGTAGGCCCACGGGAGACGCGTGCAGTGTGTGAACACAGCCGCGGGTTCCCTATTGATTATAATGGCGCAAGTCGCGGTTTGATTTTTTAAGTTTTAGGGTTCTTCGAAGAAGTCTACAAGCAAGCCACTTACAAGGTAAGTAATTCGAGGGCCAACACACACTAGGGCACCGGAGTGCACGAGTTACCTCACCCAGGGAAGCCGGGTGCATAGGTGTCTTTTGGTGTCGGGTCGCGTCGCTGTTTTCTATGGAGACCAAAGAAGACTTGCTGCTTGTGTCGACTGAAGAAGTGTCCGGTGGAATCCAAGGGTGTATTCAAGATGCTGAAGACCGGTGGCCAGGAAGATGGATGACCACAGATGTCGGGTGATTTCAGGTCGTCGATGGTGTTTTGATTCTTTGCTCACAAGGTCCAGGAGAGTTTGACGATGACTAGCAACTGGATTCGGAGTATCCCACAACGTCTGCAGCTGATGGCGGTGTGGGCAACCGGATTGGAGCCAACAAGCCTTGGCAACTGCAAGTCTTGTGTAGAGAGAAGAAAGTCGATGGTGCAGACCAGCAAGGTCTGAGAGACTCACTCAGCGAAAGTAAGTGAGGGCAGGTTGGGAGCAACCAGGGGAGCCCTTTGAGTTGATAAGAAAGTCTTCGGGGGACCCGCAAGCCAATGGGCAAGGGATCGCAAAGACGCCTCTTCAGAAAATGCTTCACAGGAGCCCACGGTCACTCGGGATGGGGTAGTCCTCTGATTTTCGCTGTAAAACCTGCTGGAGGCTTGGCCCACAAATGGTCTAAAGCACAAGTTCGTAGAACATCATGAAGGGGTTGCACTCGACAATAGTGCATGGTCCCCGGGTATTGCTGATCCTCATCACTCGTGGGGTCCACTCACCACAGCTTTGCTGGGGACTCACAATGGCTGTCGAGAAGTCAGGAAATCTACTTCTGGGGCTGCAGGGGCTTCGAACTCCGGCGGGAGCGGGAAAGTTTGCGACCATTGATTAAGGTTTTTGGTGCCTGCCAAGCAGGGGAGTCACTCCTTGACTCCAAGGGAGATTCTTCAGTCTTCCAAAGGTAGTGGAACGTTGAAGGGCCAGGATTCTTCTTTGTAGCACGTCGTCCAGGGATATCTGATTTGCAAGGGCAAAGTTTGCTATCTTATAGTGAAGATAGGGGAGGGACTAGCTCTATGACCACTCCTCTGGGAGGGTCAGGGTAGGGGGTGGTTACACCCACTTACCTTTGTCCAGTTTCACGCCAGAGCAGGGACAGGTAGCCCCTGAACCGGTTTGAGCTGGCATATCCACAGAGAAGCCTACTGCTCCCACAGTGCAGGACTTCAAAGCACTCTAGAAGTGCACCCACCCATCCCCAATACAATAAATCCTGTCTGGAAGGTAGTGACATCTCCCTGTGACAGGATGCCTATTGTTGGGCCTCCTCCACTGCGAGTTTCAGTCAGCAGCAGAAGGGCAGCCCAGTGTCTGTGCTGGTGGCATCCATTTTGTGATGCCAGGGCTCTTTCAGATTTCTACCATGTTACCACAGTAGGTACATGTTGTCCCCTCTAGAAGGGTGGGATCATACTCCCACACCAGTTACTGGTGTGGGGGTATGATTCCAAGTTGTTTGACACCAAACACGACATGTTTTGATGCAGTCATTCCAAAGTTAGCATTAACCGGGAGGTTATAATGCACTTAAGAGTATATGGTTTAACCGCATCCACAAACAGCAACAAGGAATAGACCCTGCCAGCTGCAGAGGGATCCTGCTCATGCAGCGGCACCCCCTCACATTGTAAACCAAGCACCCTGCCCTCAGGATTGATAGGGCCTGCCATAGGGGTGGCTGATAGGTTTATATGTGTGTGTATGGTGAGGTATAGGAACCTATACCTCTGTGAGGAGTGCTAACACTACCTCACCCAGGCTGCAGTAGCAGGCATGTGGTGTCAGATTGAGTCTGCTTCCCAGGGGTGGCATAATACATGCTTCAGCCCCTGGTAGGCCTGTGAAGTGCCTAGGCCCTAGGTACCTAAGGTACCATGTACTAGGGGCTCATAGGGTACCACAGTATCCAATCACTAGTGCATCTAATATGCACACCACGTCGTTTAAGGGAGTAAGAAGATAGGCTGGGGTCCTGGATAGCAGGATCCCAGCCAGACTAGTCAAAAACCATTCAAACACCAGGAAAAAATTGGGGGCAACCATGCAGTCAGATTCCACCTTCCTACAAACACTCAGTAAAGTAGAATATCTGGAAAGGGTAAAAGGGGTTTGAGCAGAGGAGGAGTTGGTGGGAGAGGCAGAACCAGTGAGTGACAGGGAGAGGCGCAAAGAACCAGGGAGGTTGTGCATCGCTACGCTAGAGAAAGAGGCCGCGATGCCAGAGAGGGTCAGGTTTGGCCGGGTAAACAAATGTCAGTAGCAGGAAAGGTGTACAAATTACCAAGGGGTAAAGGCAATAAATTAATTAGCGTATGACTGGGAATGAGAACAAGGGTCTGAAAACTGTGCGTGAGGGGAAACGCGAGTATAAGGAGGTACAGATACTTACAGATTCAAATATAGATGCACGAAAGCAAACGCCGAGTCTTGGGTCAAGATGCGGTCTGAGTGAGCTGCATGTGGCTGCTAGCCGGTTCCTTAAGTTACAGGGAAAGTGCCTGAAGGCGGAGGAAGAATGACGGCAAGAGCGGTAAAAGTGATGATTTATCGCTCATAGTACAGGGGTTCGGGGCGGCAGTTCGCTGTCTAGAAAATAACACGACCTATTAGACAACGTACCAAGTGTAATGGGACACAAAAGGAAGGATAAAATATATATTCTTCAAATAAAAAGAGAGGAATACCACAGATGAGTTCTCATTTTCTCAGCATATATGATGCCGAAAACCTAATTTGGGATTCAACTACCCCTAAAATCCATATTCAGAAGAGCATAAAAGCAATCACACAGCTCAAGAATATGGTTTACCCTTGTGTTTTCACTTTCCCAGGCGCTAAATATAATTGCGTAGCACCAACACAGACACCCTTGCGCCATAGTGCATGGGTGCCTACATTGCAGGGAGGATTGTTTATATGTAGGAAGGTGCCATTCTGCAGCACACATAGAAGTAACAAATCACCTTCCTGCACAAAAACAATCATTAATGGCATTTTGCTCTTTCTTTGTGTACTGCACAAGTATTTATGCACCAATCTAATGCCTGCTTTTGCATGGCGTTAGTTTTTGGTGCTGCCTTAGATTTCTCAGATTTACACGTCCTTGTAAGTCTGGGCAGTGTCAAAAAGCAATGGGTGTTATGGTGGATCGCCCAAAGCAACACCCATTGCATGCCCTTTTCATGCAGATTACTGCATTCGAGGGTACCATACTTACAAAGCGGCATTAAGACATGCAAAGTGGCTTATCTCTGCTTTTGTAAATATGGTGCAGGGCATTGAGCCACCAGAACATCGGAAAAAATTGCACAATCCCCTTGAACATCTGCCCCTCTAAGACTACGTGGAGATTTACCTCGTAGCGCACTGCAGCAGCCGCAAATGCTGCGCTGCGTGAAAAGGTGAGAGGAGGAGAGCACCCAATTTACTAAAATAAGGCACTCTCTTCCCCTCTCCCTTGCGTCGGTGCTGAAATCAGCTGCAATGCGCAACTGAGACACCTTTGCGGCAGGGTCCAAGGGTGTCTTTGTGAGTCTAGAAATGGTTTTGTACTGGAATATAATTCTTCCAGTACAAAATACTATGCTCAGACTAACTTGAAGCCTTTTCCCTCTTTGTATGAGTGCTGTACAGTGCAGAACACATGCTAAATCGGAAAAGGAAGGAGAAATGAAAGCATTTCTCCTTCCTTGCGCCTTCTTTGAAAGGGCGCAGATTTCTCACACTAAAGCCTGCTTACTTTGTTTAGTAAATTGGGTTTAGCGTGAGAAACCTTGGGTGGTTGCATGGGAATGCCCAGGCCCCACCCCTGGTTGGTCCCCTTGGCACTGAGTAATGCAAGCCAGCTCTATGCGCTGCTTTGCCTTACTATTGTGTTAATTCCAGCGCTAAACAAGTTTCGCACTGGGAAGGAAATCGGGAAATAAAGATTTTGCGCCAATTTGCGTCCCTTTTGTGACACAAAAACGGTGTAAAATCTTAGCAAATCTCCTCCTATCTCTTTAGCAAGAAGCAGACCTGAACATTTTCAAGAAAGACTGATTCAGTGTCTATCTATTTATTTGAGTTTTATAAAGTACTGTAGAGTGTACAACATGATGAATGACGCAGAGGAAGTTAGTCAAATCAGATGTGCTGTGTGCCCGAGTCTCATATTCATAATTCGAAACCTCTGATTTGTAGGAAGTTCAAACAGAAAGCAAGTCCAATTAGTTCAGGAATTTCCTGAAATGCTTCTAGTTGGGTTCAGATTTGGAGACCGAGTTGAAGGTATTCCACAGTATTAGGGATTGTTCTTCCTGAGATATTTCTGCACATAGTATCTGCTAAAATTACCATTCATCGCCCCCTGAAATCCCATTAAATGAGTAATCATCCCCTGTACTCTTGGGCAACCCTTTCTCCTACTGTCACAACAAACTCTTTAAATGTGGCTTATGGCGGTGTTGAGCACAATATTAAAACAATAAAATACAACAATAAATGTTGTCAGAAAATTTGATGTTACACTGCTATGTAAGCCTTATTTACTTTGCATTTAATGCCACTCTGCAGGTTTCCGATTGGGTACAAAGAAGTGAGATTTTCTCATCTTTGACTGTATACAGTACCATTAGCAAATAAATATTGAGGATGAGTTGGTGGAGGATATACCAGCCTGAAAGCGGGACAAGCTGGAAACCGCCCGCACATTAACATAGACAAACAAGAGGCAGCCTCAGCCCATGCAGGTAAGAGCAGTGGGGCCTCGTGGGGGCGGGGGAGGGGGGATTTCGACCGACGATGACGAGGGAAAATTAATTATTTATTTATTTTTGCCTATCGTCGTCCATCAAAATTCCACCCTCGCCCACCGCTCTTCCCTGCACGGGCCGCTGCTAACAAGAGGAAACCAAGAGGTAATTCAGTCATAAATCACTTACCAGCTCCCTTCAAGAGGCGGCCATCTTTTTGCTGATATGAACTATATAGTCTAGACTGGTCTCTATGTCCCACCGTGGGTGATATGTTCTTGAATGAAACACCACGTCTGTCTGTCTTATTGATGTGTGACACTTTGTCACTGTTGAAGTTGGTTCACAAGGTCAAAGCTGTGATTGGCTGCGGGTAGTGGTCAAATTGGTTTGCAGAAATGTCAGCAAGTTTTATCTCAGAGTCTTGTCTTTGTCTGTCAGATGCCTTCTGACAGTGATGAGTTTTGGATGTCGAGGCGGTAGCCTTCTGACAATGATGAGTTTTGGATGCCTTTTGGATGACGAGGCGGTAGACTCACTGCTCCACATTAATTTTGAGCTTTTTAGTTGCTGTTTCGGATTCACAAGGTCAGTGCTGTGATGGGCCGCAAGCAGCAGGAACGAAACACTATGAGCAACTGACTGCCATTTAAATTTCGGTTTAAACATACAGAGCCGAAATCAATCTTCCGGCGAGAAAGCAAAAGACACACAATTGATGGACGGAATGCAGAACAAACCAAAACATTCACCCCCAGTCAAGAGATCTGGGTTAAATCCATCATTCTTTTGCTCACCATGCCACTCCAGTTTAGACCTGGCCATATGCAAATCAGTCTTGACCCTGTGCCTCATGGGAACAGTCCAGCCCGAACTGCCAAGCCAGGTCCTCCCTAGACCGGAAACAAGCATCCTAGGACCGGTTTCGGGGTTTCAACCCTCTTCAGCCAGGATAGCTTGTTTCCAGTGGCACAGTGAGCCCAGGACCCACGTCTGGGCATACCTGGCGCACTTAGGGCGAGAAAGCAAAAGACACACAATTGATGGATGAAATGCAGAACAAATCAAAATATTCACCCCAGTCAAGAGATCTGGGTTAAATCCATCATTCTTTTGCTCACCATGCCACCCCAGTCTGATTTGCATATAGCCATGTCTGAACTGGGGTGGCGGAGTGAGCTAAAGAATGATGATAGATTAAACCCAGATCAGTTGACTGGGGGTGAGTGCTTGCAATGTTCAACACTTTGTCCATCATCCCCTTTGGTTTTGCTTTGTCCGCCCTAAGTTGGCAGGGTATGCCCAGACGGGGGTCCCTTGCTCACTTTGCCACTGGATTCAAGATAGCCTGGCTGATGAGGGTTATGAACCCAAAACCGGTCCCAGGATGCTTGTTTCCGGTCCAGGGAAGACATGGTTTGGCTGTTCGGGCTGGACTGTTCCCATGAGGCACAGGGTCAGACTGATTTGCATACAGCCATGTCTGAACTGGGTTGGCGGAGTGAGCTAAAGAATGATGATGGATTAAACCCAGATCAGTTGACTGGGGGTGAGTGCTTGCAATGTTCAACACTCCGTCCATCATCCCCTTTGGTTTTGCTTTGTCCACCCTAAGTTGGCAGGGTATGCCCAGACGTGGGTCCCTTGCTCACTTTGCCACTGGATTCAAGATAGCTTGGCTGATGAGGGTTATGAACCCGAAACCGGTCCCAGGATGCTTGTTTCCAGTCCAGGGAAGACATGGTTTGGCAGTTCGGGCTGGACTGTTCCCATGAGGTACAGGGTCAGACTGATTTGCATATAGCCATGTCTGAACTGGGGTGGTGGAGTGAGCTGAAGAATGATGATGGATTAAATCCAGATCAGTTGACTGGGGGTGAGTGCTTGCATTGTTCAACACTCCGTCCATCATCCCCTTTGGTTTTGCTTTAAATCAATCTTCCAGCCTGTACTAGGGCCTCCTAATTACATTTGGATCTCCAAAAATAAGCAGACATTTTGAATGTAGTTACCACGTCCAAAATCATATATATTAACTTTAACCTGTATTCCAGTTATGTGTACCTCTTTACCTTGAGTTGTTTTTCATGTCTAAGTTTGAATCTGTTCTTATGTAAGCTGCTGTGTGCAGGTGATAATTAATCAACTTGTCTTTGTGCAGTTAAAGAACTGGTATAAAGATGGGAATGTTTCTGTCTCCTTGCACTGTAATGCCTGCATCGGTTTGACAAATTCCGAAGATTTATACACACTCCAGAACTTCAAAAATCAATTGCTCGTGTACGTTTTACCTCTGGCAGGTTTTTTGTATACGCTCTAATGTTTGCACTTCACACATGCTGATCTCAGATTTTTATGCAATGCTTTAGAAATCAATAAAGCGCAAATAAAATGTAAGTAGAACTTCAACCATCAATGATTCCAAACAAATTAAGTGAGTGTCACAAATGTGGGGAGACGGTACATAAATGTGCTCTGTTGCACGGACATTTCCACTGTTTAACTGCAAAAACAACATTTGAAGTGTCAAATTAATCCACAAAACTCAGTTTCTTCTCCTGTTTGTTCAAATGCCATTTTTTCAATGTTCTATCATTTTAAATTATTTTTGCATTGGTCAGACATTGCAAATGTTGGTGCAAAATTGCCATGCCCAGGAACAATTTATGTTCTATGAGGTCGGATGTTATATTTGATTTTGTGTTCGCAAACTATGCAATTTGAAAAATCATAGACACTTTGGGGCGTTAAAATTATCGCCGCTTTAGCGGCAGAAAACTGCCGCTAATGCGGCGATAATGGGCTTGATAATATGCCGCACCGAATTCCAATAGAAGCTCATGTTGACACCAGAACATGGGCTTCTATGGGAATTCTCAAGGGCATATTATCAAGCCCATTATCGCCGCTTAAGCTGCAGTTTTCTTCCGCTAATGCGGCGATAATTCTAACGCCGTTTCTTGATAATATGCCCCATTGTAACTACAAAATCAGGGATCATAATTTACAAAATCTGTTTTGTGAGCTGAAAGAGCATTGCTGATTCACAAAGTGGATTTTGAAACCTATTTCTTCACACAAATAGGAAAGGGCACAAAAGAGATATTCCCCTCGTGATTATTAGTTGGAGTTCTATACCCCAATGGTTCGCACCCGTAATGGAGCTCACAAACTTTTGGATGGTAGACATCACCAAACGTTTGGTGGCATCCAGTTCACAAAGTAGAAGTTGTCTGACTTCGTCAGCTTCCAGCTTGTAAATGCTGGTGGGTAGCCTCAGGAGAGAGCGAATAATGGTCCAGTAACTACTATATGCTCCCCCAGTGTCATTCCTTAGATGTGAATATTTTATTTAAAAGTCCTTTTAAAAGACAGCGGTCGTGTATAACAAAATGTTCACGCTGAATTCAAACTTTGGGACAGAGGTCTGCTGTTTCACTCATGCCTCCATCTCCGTAACAGGCTTTCACAAGGGTTTCAAAATGTTTGCTGCCTCATAAATATGCAAAACACTTGATGTAAAAAAACAGGGACTGGCTTATGCCTTAGGTTTAGTACATGGTCGCTTTCCATGTTATAAATCATTGTGTTGTAGTAGCTCCATTGAGACGCCAATCAGGAGCTGCGTGGCGCTGTGATGTGGGGCCCTTGGGTCATCCTGCGTCAGATCGGTTATACGCTAATCAGGAGCTGCGGCAATTAAAGGCCTTTCATCTATCTGGGCCATGGTTCATTGGGCTGGCGAAGCCAGCGATCAGGAGCTGATGGTGCTATGATGCAAGGCCCTGTGTCAGTCTGCACTGCGTTGCGTTGGATCGGGTGATAAGTTCAGATGAGCAGGGAAAAGTACACTCTGACTCCAGCCAAGGGTCCGGGTCCTGAGAAACGGCATTCAATAGGTCAGTAGATCAGGAATCACTCCCAGAGAGGCTAGCAGAGGGAACCAGGTCAGGTCCATTTGGGGGCTGGTCAGCTGGGAAGTAGGAGAGGCCTCTAGAAGCTTGTTGTGTCTCTGTAGCACAAACAGGAAGACCTTCAAATGACCCTTGAGGATCCTGGGTTCTAGTCAAGCAGGTATAGTCTTCCTTCTTCAGACAGCAGGGCAGTCCTTCTCCTGAATCTTTCGCAGATCCTGAAGTGTCCTGACTAGAGGCTCTGATTGTGCTCCTTTTATACCCAGTGCTAGCCTGTGTGTGGGGGTCCCTCTCTTTTCAGACCCCTAAACTGGTTCTGGTCAGACAAACTGTCTATGGTAACAGAGGGCAAGCAGACTGGACGTCATTTGAGGCTAGATAGGGGTCGCAGCTGCGACTTATAACTTGCTCTCTGCTACTCCTGCACTTCCTTTGAGACCTCTTACCTCAGAGGAGGCAAATGTTTTGCCTCCTCGAAGACCAGAGGTATCAAAGAAAGTGCCAGGAGTAGCAGGGAGCAGGTTAGAGGTCGTAGCTGCGACCCCTAACGAGCCTCAAATGACGCCCATGGCAAGCAGGCCCAGATGTCAGCTGCATTTGTCAGCGACAGGGCAGACAGCTTCAGAAGTCAGGAAGCGGGTTGGCACAGACCGCAGGCTATCATTTGAAGTTCAGGAAGGGCTGAGTACAACCCTTCAGGCCATCCTGCTCAGGAGAGGAACAAACTTCCCCACACCCAAGGTACTTTTATCCCCTGTCTGGAAGCAATAAACATCACACTACAGGAGAGCCATTACGGCCATGTGACCATGGCCACTGGCAAAAAGACACATTTGGCTCAGATGGGAAAATTCCACCTTTCTAAAAGTGGCATTTTCAAAAGGAGTAATTTAAAATCCAACTTAACTATTAAGGAGGATTTTAAATTACAATTCAGAAGAGTAGAAGAAGTATTTCTCTATCTGCTCCCAAACTGAAGTTATTACTTATTAAGTGTAATAAGGTAACAGAGTGTTAGTCTATGGGAAAGGTAGCCTTGCTTCACTGAAAAAAGACTTTAAGAGTTTTTCACAGTCAGGACACGTAAGACATAAGTACACATGTCTTACTTTGTAACTATCATGCACCTTTCTCTATAAGCCTTTAGTGTCTCCAATAGGGGTGGCTTATGAGTAGTAAAGAGGAGGTTTAGACCTGGCAAAACGTTTATATTTTGTCAGGTTGAAATGGCACTACAGGATGTGGTGGCAGGGCAGAGACATGTTTTTCACTGCTATTTTAGTGGTTGACACATTAAGTGTGGCAGCCCACTTTCAGCATTTAATTTATAGGCCCGTGACACATGTGATACCATTTACTAGGGCATTATAAGTAAATTAAATGTAACAATCAGGTGTATAACAATTTTACCATATAACAAGAAAATGAAAGCAGCCGGGTCAAAGGAGACTGCACCACCAGAATCAGTCACTAACAATATGCTATATTGCCCACCTCAAACATTCTGCTGCTTGTTGAACGTAAATAAATACTTGAAAATGAATTGAATGAGAGGCAATATAATAACTCAGATGAGTCAGGTACAACACATACTTTTGAAATGTGGCTTGCTCATATAATCATTGGTTCTAGACATTTGGGTCTTTTTTTCATCTCTTCCTCTCAGTTTATCATTTATGTAGAACTATTTTCAAAGAACTACTTTTTGTTCTCCTTCTTTACCTTGTCTGTTTTTAAATATGGTCTTGTATTGTATGCCATTACAGCCCTGAAGAAGCCCATGTTTGGGCGAAACGCGTTGGCTGGTTGTTTTTACGAAGCACAACAAGAATAATAAAAGACGGAAGATACAAAACATTTTTATGTGATTTGCTTTGTGTTGTAACTGACTCATCTGTGTTATTATATTGCCTCTCATTCAATTCATTTTCAACAATTTTACCATGTTTAGGAGAGCACAAACTGTTGTATATTGACATGGTGCATCTTGTTATGTTGTCTTAGCAACAGGCTATGCATTCTTTCAATGGTATCTAGGATGATGGAATTCTGAGCATGCCAGGAGAAGAGAGCTGGCAGTTGCTGAGTGAGGATGTGTCTTGGGGGTTGTTCCAGTGAACTTATGAATAAAGTTCTTTTTACAAATAACTTGTCTGCCCTTCGAGGATGGGATGTATTTCCTATTGAAAGCAGACTGACTAAAACTGAGAACCATCAACCCCTAGATTAGCATCAACTGACAGGATTGTTAAGCATCGATTAAGTTCTTGAAGACGTCTTGATGATGAGAACATCTTCAGATGAGACTGGAATGGCCATGCTATAACAAAGAAAACTGCTGAAGTCCTATCTGTGCCTGTTCATGTTGTGGATCTCGGGTAAGAGATAAGGATACATACTTTGCCATTTTAATTGCGCTGTAAGTTTGTGAGCTGGACCGGTGGACTGGATTGTTGATCAGTACTGCTGTGAGGAGAAAAGTAAGCTGCCTAAACCTCAGCGCTGTGAAGAGTGACTGTGTAATATGTGCACTATTTAAAATATTACATGAAGGAGAGAAAGTAAATGGGCGGCAATACTGCAAATCGTTATGAGTGAAATAGACAACGACATAGTCTGCACATTAACTGTGTAACTGACGAAATCACAGACTAGTGAGAAGGCGATGCACGTTAAGTGTGTAACCGGTGAAATTACAGAATAGTGAGAAGGCGAGTGTGCAAGAAAACAGTACGTTTTAAAAACAGTACGTCTTGACTTTAAAAGAAACGTCTGGTTGCATGAATGCAGACCAACTCCTTTCGTGTTGGCCGTTGATACAGAGAAGCTTGCTGCCAGTTACTCCGCTAAACTGTTATCGTTCAAGTCAACTTATCGGACGCTGCTCGTGCTTCTCTCTGCCCTCCTTCCTGCTGCTTGTTGCGCGTCAGAATGAAACTCATAACGCCAGACTTCTCTCCTCCTTCGTCTTCACCACGTCAGATACGCGCAATGCAGTGTGGGAACTGCAACGCGTAATGATGTGCAACGTCTGATACGCTTGCTGAACTACAGCGTATGGTTGTTATGACAACCAATATACATGCTGTAACACGATCACAAGAGTAGAAGCGATACTCAAAAGGATTAAAAATAATGGTGACAGCAGGCATCTTTTTGAATAAACTCTTGTGTGCAAAATTCAGCAGGCTGCATCTGGCAAGTGCAAGTGAAGGGTACCACAACTCACTACCATTCAGCTATGAAGACTATGAGACTGTTATCACTGCGCAGACCACGGTGACTACTTCAATTTTGTTACTTTGTTTTTTTAGTGTTAACCTGATTTTTTTATACCATTATATATCATTTAGCTCACAGTTTCACAAGACGCTTAAAGTGTGTATAACATTGCCTTGGGACATAGTTGTTCACATTAATTTTATAGATAGGTTGCCTTGGAATACAGTTTGTTTATATTAATTTTATAGAGAGAAACGCTACCAATATGGAAATATCATCCATTGTAGCTCCGCCGAAATTTTTACAAAGCCCTGGGGAACCTGCCTTACGGTGGGAGGATTGGATAGATTCCTTCAAAACTTATTTAGAGGCTATTGGTCGGGAGGATTTTGTAACGTCCCGTAAAGTGGCAATACTCAAGCATAACTTAGGAATAGAAGATAGAAAGGTATTAAAAACCTTACCTATTAGTGCAGTTCAGAAACAAGCTGTTATTGAAGAGAAAACTAGCGATGGTGAAAGTAAAGAGGAGGGTGATGTGGTAGAGATACACTACGAGGAGACAATTTCCACTGATGAGTATATTGAAGTAAAAAGCACATTAGAAGAAATCTTTGGCAAAAAGACCAGCATAGTGGTAGAAAGGCGCACATTTTTTTCTCAATCCCAACTACCGGGGGAGTCTGCAGAGCAATACATTTTTGTGTTAAGAACACTTGCAGCTACCTGTAAATTTAGAGATCTTCACGTGGAAATCATAAGAGATCAATTCATAAACAGAACAAGCAATACTAAAATCCAAGAGAGGCTACTAGACATGAAAGATCTATCTTTAAAAAAAACTATAGAAGTAGCAAGACGAGTTGAAAACACTTCAAAATATGTCAAAGAGATAAGCTCAGACAAATCTGTCGCTACCAAAGTGTGTGTCGTAGGAAAAAATCCCCTTGAGAAGAAGGAAAGTAATAGTAATAGCAAGATCACCACTACTCCTAAAAATAATAAGGTATCTTACAGATGTGGTAGCATGAGACACACTGCAGACTCCGACAAATGCTTTGCAGTCAAAGAGAAATGTAAGGATTGGTCACTTAGTACGCATGTGCAAGGCAGGGTCCTCATCCAACTTAAAATGGAAGCACCCTGTAAATACTATAGGAGAAGATTTTGATAATGACAGTTCTGAAAATGAAGGGGAAGTAGAAGTAATGGTTATTTGTGACAATGTTATAAATGAGGTATCTGAAACTTACAATCCACCTAAATGTGATTTAGGTTTTGATGGCACTAGAATAACTGTGTGGGCTGATTCTTGTTCTCCATACACCATCATAGATAAGAATGAATGGGAGAGAGTAGGGAGCCATGAGTTAAAGATTCCAGATGTTGAACCAGTAGGGTACTGTGGGGTTAAACTTCCATTGTTGGGTTATTTCAAATGCACTTTGTCTCACAAAGGAAAGGTAGCCACCAGCAAAGTATATGTGGTGGAAAAGGGAAGAGCATTGCTGGGGTGGTGTGAACAAAAAAAGTTGGGCATCACTTTAGATCCCAAGCGCCCGCAACAAGTATTGGCCACTGAAGATGTTGAAACAATTAAATGGGGTGCCAAATTTCCAAAATTGCTTAGTGAGAAGTTGAGTTTTTTTCAAAAATTTGAACATCGTACTGTGCTTAAGTCCAATAATATTCAATGTGTTCACAAAGCAAGGAATGTACCTTTCACTCTGAGAGAAAAGTTGAAATTAGAATTACAAAGATTATGTGAGGCACAAGTTATAGAACCATTTGAGTCATCTGAATGGCTTAATCCAAATGTTTTGGCGCAAAAACCAGATGGCAATTTACGCATGTGTATTGATTTGAGAGACTTAAATTGCAATATCCTAGTTGATCGATACCCAGTACCCCACATCAATGAAATTGTGTCTTCAGTAAATAATGCCACATACTTTTCTCTGATCGACTTATCTAATGCATATCATCAGATCAAATAGAATCCATCTTCAAAACATCTCACATCTTTCATCACCCCGGAAGGAGCTTTCCAGTTCATCAGAATGCCATTCGACTTGGCATCCGCCTCTGCGTTTTTCAGAGGGTAATGTCTAAAATATTGGTGGGGTTACCAAGGGTGTTGGTGTTCTAAGATGATGTGTTGGTTTGGGGTTCCAATCGTATTAAACATGACGCAATATTAACTAAGACATTGGAGGGGTTGCAAAATGCAGGGTTAACAGTGGGAGTTAAAAAGTGCAAGTTTGGTGTTAAACAAATTGATTATTTGGAGCACACTTTATCCAAAGATGGGGTCAAACCGAAGAAGAAGCTATTGGATGCGACTACAAATGCTCCATCACCACAGGACAAGGATCACTTACGCTCCTTTCTGGGCCTTGCGGAATTTTATTCCAAATTTGTCCAGCATTTTGCTGACAAAGTTCACAGACTCAGAATATTAATGAAAAAAGGGGTAAAATTTGATTGGACGGATGATTGTCAAAGGGATTTTACTTCCATCAAAGAACAAATTGTTAAGACTGTTTCCTTGAAACCATTTAATCCTTCACATCAAAGCATAATTGTAGTGGATACTAGTGCTTATGGCCTAGGAGCAGTGCTGATGCAAAAGCACTTAGGTCATGAACGAGTAGTAGCATTCGCATACCACACATTGAGGGGTGCGGAGGCTACTTACTCGGTCATTGAAAAAGAAGCACTTGCATGCTGGTGGGGAGTGAACTATTTCAAGAATCACATATGGGTCACACGTATTGAAATTAGATCAGACCACAAACCGCTCATAGCGTTGTTTACCACTAAAGGAGCTGCAAAACAATCCCAGAATTGCCAAATGGCTATACAGGCTTCAAGGATATGATTTCTCTCTACAATATGTTCCTGGCATTCGCAATGTCAATGCTGACTGTTTATCACGTTTACCATTGGAATGCAATGACAATGATATAGACTCCAATGATGATTGTGTGGTAGCAAGTGTAGTTGAATCATGCAAAGGAGCTATAACTTGTGATGAGTGGAAGGAAGCTGTAACCAACGATACCATTTTCAAGGAGCTGATTGTTGAATTGTCAAGAAAAAATTTAGAGAGTTTTGGACAGTATGGACAGAACTTTCAGTTGTGGATGGTGTGCTACGCAGAAGTGGTAGGTTGGTGGGTCCAGAAAGCTTGCAGAATAGACTACTGAAGTTATTACATGAAGAACATAGTGGTATGTCCGGAATGAAGAGGAAAGCAAGAGAATCCTTTTGGTGGCCAGGGATGGACAAAAACATAGAGAATGCATGTGTAGTGACAAAACCCATAGGGTAGAGGAGTCACCTATCTCTTCCACTAATTTTCCCAGCAGACCATGGGAAAAGGATGCCATGTACATTTGAGGTCCATTTTCGGCCAAAGGAATAACAAATAAGTATGCATTGGTGTTAAGTGACTGTCACTCCAAATGGCCAGAAGTGGCATTTACTGGTGACATTAAAGTGTGTAACATTGAATTTTGTGACCAAATCTTTCGCAGAGAAGGATGTCCAGATAAATTATTCACGGACAATGGTCCACAATTTATATCTAATTAATTCAAGACATACCTTACCAGGATGGGTATTACTCATTACACCACAGTTGTTTACCATCCCAGGGAAAATGGTCTTGTGGAGAGATTTAACAGAGTATTGAAAGAATGCGTACAATTATCTGAGGAGAGTGGTGGAGATTGTAAAGAGGCAGTGAAGGAAATGTTGTAGAGCTACCGTACCACACCCCACTCAGTCACTTATGAGTCCCCATTCAAACTCCTTAAAGTTAGGCAACCAGGCACGAAGGTGGCTCCTGGATGGATGTTTAAGGATTTCTCACGACCTGTATGTAAGACGAGTTTGGAGAGAAGAGTAAAGAAACAACAGGACAAGTATGTGCATAGACACAACGAAAAGTTAAAAAGGAATAGTCGCAGTTTTGCCATTGGAGATTGGGTAAGAACATATAGTGTGGGATTATAAAAAAGAGGCAACAAATTGGAAGTTAAGGCCTGGTTGGAAAAAGAGAGTGACAATTATATAGTTAAAAGGTGCGATTATGTAAACAAGGATAAACAAGCCCGGATAATTTCAAAATGGCACAGTGATTATGTGACTTATTAACTATTAATATGTATTCCATTTTATAATGTTATGTTGAATTTACTCGGATTTTTTTTTTTATCATTATATTTCGTTCTTTTTTTAATTGTTTATTCTTATAGCTGTAACATGTATAATTATCTGTTTCACCTTTATTATTAAGGAAGGAAGATGTGTTGTATCTAGACATGGTGCATCTTGTTATGTTGTCTTAGCAACAGGCTCTGCATTCTTTCAATGGTATCTAGGATGATGGAATTCTGAGCATGCCAGGAGAAGAGAGCTGGCAGTTGCTGAGAGAGGATGTGTCTGGGGGTTGTTCCAGTGAACTTATGAATAAAGTTATTTTTACAAATAACTTGTCTGCCCTTCTTAAAACAAACACTTAACCACTGGTTAACAGGAGTAAAGTGCACAGAGTCCTAACTCCAGCAAAAACGGGTGCAGCAAAAATATGGTAATTAAGGCAAAAATCTGGGGGAGTACCAAGCTAAAGATGTCAGGTCTAGCACGGCATGATTAATATAACAACATAACATTGATGTCTATTATAGATACCGCCTGTAATTTAATTAGAGTGCTGACATTATAATCCAGAGGAGCAGTGGTAATTTCGGGTTGTATTACCTGAATAATTATGACCTTGCTTGAAGGAAGATATAACGCCACAAAACCCACAAAAACGCCGGGAGCCTAAATAATTTATACCAGAAACTGTCATAATTTAATGGTTCCCTTAGTGTATTCCTCAGCAACACATGTATCGATAAATCACAGGAATTTAAAAAAGCAATAGCAGTTATGTCCACTTGTATTATTCGGAGGCCCATAATTTGAATATGAACTATATCATTGTCCTGTATGACTCCTTATTGTTCATATATTTGTGATTTGTTTTTCATTTGTGAGACTTTATTACTGGTGTGAAGCACCAAGATGAAGGCTTTGTTTAATCGCGTAATTTTCTTCATGATAATGAAACATGCTAACAATGGGCCAATTCACAGAACTAACTTAAGTCAAAATCCTAAACTTACTACCATTTTGGTATTCACAACAGGCACTTACTCATTTTGGTATTCACAGAAGGCACTTACTCATTTCCTAACTTTAGGACTCCTAAATGCCTTCTGTGAATACCGAAGTCTTAAAGTTAGGATTTTTCTCAGTTTAGGAGTAGTCAAGTTAGGACTCCTAATTTTAGGACTCCTAAATGCCTTCTGTGAATACCGAAAGTCTTAAAGTTAGGATTTTTCTCAGTTTAGGAGTAGTAAAGTTAGGACTCCTAATTTTAGGACTCCTAAATGCCTTCTGTGAATACCAAAAGTCTTAAAGTTAGGATTTTTCTCAGTTTAGGAGTAGTAAAGTTAGGACTTCTAGCTTTACTACTCCTAAACTGAGACAAATCCTAACTTTAAGAATTTCGGTATTCACAAAAGGCATTTAGGAGTCCTAAAGTTTGGACTCCTAACTTCTGTGAATACCGAAATGAGTAAGTGCCTTCTGTGAATATCAAAATGGTAGTAAATTTAGGATTTTGTCTTAAGTTAGTTCTGTGAATCGGGCCCTATGTGTTTAAAAATGTGTCTGTTTTTTGTCTCCCTTAGTTTTTTATCAGATATACTGGTGCCATGCTGAATCATCCCGAAAGTCAAGAGAGTGGGCTTTGGCGGCAGCTATTTTGGCTATCTAGTGCCTAAGCTTTGGAACTCACTGCCTCTTTCAGTTTGTCAGAAGTCCCTCCAAATCCTTTTTCCGGAAATATCTCAAAACCTGGCTGTTTAGAATTCTCCGGACTTTGATGCGTTTGCGGCCTCCAAGAGTCTCGACCTTTAGCGCTGGGACACTTTGGGGCATATTTACTAGGATGTGGCGGAGCACTGCGATAGCGACCTTGGTTTATCGCCCCGCTCAGCCACATCCAAAACGCAGGGCTGCACCATATTTACAAGGATACAGTGCAACCCTGCGTTTGACCCTAAGCTGATGCTAATTTTAGCTGCCTAGCGCCAACGCAGACACCCTTGTACCATAGTGCAAGGGTGCCTGCGTTGTAGGTAAGACTCCTTATGTGCAGGAAGGTGCCCCTTCTTGCACATAAACATATTGAACTGGCATTTTGAAATGCAGCACACATAGAAGTTACAAAAAGTCACTTATTTTAATTGATTGTTTATGTGCAGGAAAGGTTGCCTTTCAGCACATAAACAATCAATGGTCTTTGCTGTTTCTGTGTGTGCTGCACAACCCAGCACACATAGAAACAGCAAAAACGAGAAGAAATGAAACATTTCTCCTCATTGCGTCTGTTTAAGACCACGTTTTCCCTTGTCTTAATTTTGGCACTGCCCCATATTTACGCTACCCTTGTAAATATGTGGCAGCATCAAAATCAATGGGTGTTGCGGTGCAATGCCAACCACAACATCCAGTGCCCGCCCCTTTCACGCTAAGTATACTGTGAAAGGGGGCCTTATTTACAAGGCTGCGTTAAGCAATGTTAAGTGGCTTAACACTGCCTAGTAAATAAGGCGAAGACAATAACACCATAGGAATGTCACTAATCAATCATTCAATCAATCAGGGAATCGTAAGCGTGTTACTAACCCGTGAGGGTTTCAAGGCACTGAGGGGCGGTCCACAGATCTGTTCAGCCGAAGAGCCAGATCTTGAGGATCTCCTTAGGGTGTTCAGGGAGGGGGCGCGTCTGATGTCTGCCGGTAACTCGTTCCAGGCCTTGGCTGCAATGTGAGAGAAGGATCTTCTGTCTGCTCTCGCTCTGTGGATGCGCGGGGTTTCGGCCAGAATGAGGTTGGAAGATTGGAGGTTTTTTTTGGGTACGTGGAAGTTGATTCTGTCGTTAAGGTATTTGGGTCCGTTGTTTTGTAGGCATTTGTAGGCGTGAGTGAGGATTTTGAACGTGAGTCTTTTCTCCACGGGGAGCCAGTGAAGACTTCATAGCTGTTAGCTGATGTGTTTGTGTCAGGGGATGCCGTGGACGAGTCTGGCGGCGGAGTTCTGTATTGTCTGGAGTTTGAGGAGTAGGAACTTGTTGATGCCGGCGTAAAGTGCATTTCCATAGTCCAGTCTGTTGGTGATGAGTGCGTGGGTGACTGTCTTCCTTGACTCAGGGGGGATCCACTTGAAGGTCTTGCGGAGAATGTGGAGGGTTTTGAAGCAGCTGGAGGTGACGGCGTTGACCTGTCCGTTCATGGTGAGTGATGAGTTGAGTATGATGCCGCGGTTCTTAGCGTGGTCTGAAGGGGTAGGTGAGCTTCCCAGGGCAGTCAGCTACCAGGTGCTGTCCCATGCAGAAGGGGTGGTACCGAGGATGCGGACTTCTGTCTTCTCGGCGTTGAGCTTCAGGCAGCTGTTGGTCATCCAGACTGCGACATCTTGCATTCCTTTCTGGAAGTTGAGTTTGGCAGTGGTGGGGTCTTTGGTGAGGGAGAAGATGAGCTGGGTGCCGTCGGCATAGGATACGATGTTGAGGCTGTGTTGTCGGACGATGGCTGCACGGGGGGCCATGTAGATGTTGAAGAGGGTGGGGCTCAGTGATGAACCCTTTGGGACTCCGCAGGTGGTTTTTCGTGGGGTCGGAGAAGAAGGGTGGGAGTCTGAACCTTTGGCTTCTTACAATGAGAAATTATCGGATCCAGTCCAGGGCTGTTCCTTGTATGTCTCCGTCGTGTAGTCTGGCGACTAGTGTGCGGTGGGAGACGGTGTCAAATCCCGCTGATAGGTCGAGTAGGATGAGGGCTGTGAAGTGGCCTTGGTCCAGGAGGGTGCGGATGCCGTCTGTGGCAGCAAGTAGGGCGGTCTCTGTGCTGTGGTTGCTTCGGAATCTGGATTGGGAAGGGTCGAGGACGGCCTTCTCTTCAATGAATCATGTCAGTTTCCTGTTGACTGTTTTCTCTGCAGCTTTGGCTGCGAAGGGGAGGAGCGAGATGGGCCGATAGTTCTTGAGGTCAGTGGGGTCAGCTATGGGCTTCTTGAGCAGGGGTCCTGAGTTCTGCGCGCTTCCAGTTGTCTGGGAAGGTGCCTGTTTTGAAGGTGGTGTTGATGGTGTGTTGTAATTCGGGTGCGATGGCGGCCACGGGTTTGTGGTAGATGTGAGGGAAGCAGGGGTCGGTGGGGCCCCCGAGTGGATGCTTTTCATGATCGAGACGGTGTTTTCGGCCGTGATCGGTGTCCAGTTGGAGATGGTGGGCTGGCTGGTGTTTCTGGGGTCGGTGGCCGTCTGTGGCGTCTGGTGGATGTTCGATGAAGTTGTCGTAGAGGTTTTTGATCTTGAGGTGAAAATAGGTTCCAAGCTTGTCGCAGAGGTCTTGGAATGGGGTGATGTCTGTGGCTTTGCTGCATGGGTTGGTGAATTCTTAAATGACACTGAAAAGTTCCTTGGAGTTGGTGGAGTTGGCCAGGATTTTGTTGTGGATGAAGTTCCTCTTGGTGGCTCTGATCTGGTTGTGGTAGTCCGTCATGGCGTCATGGCGTCCTTGTAGGTGGTGTGGTTTTCGGTTGTCTTGGTGTTTCTCCAGTTCTTCTCCAGGCGTCTGCAGGTGTGTCTCACTTCTTGGTGAGCAGTGGTGAACCAAGCGGCTTTCCTGGGGCGTTGCCTGTCCAGGTGTGAAGTTCTCTGGCTGCGTCATTTGCATCGGGTGCTCAGGTGTGGTTGTCTCGGGTGAGGGTAGAGTTAAGTTGCTTGTCGGTAACCTTGCTCCAGTTCCTTCGTGGTGGGTGTGGGGCTGGTTTGGGTGCCTTTGGTTTGATGATGGCGAAGTGTACGCAGTGGTGGTCGGTCCATGGCGGCTGCATTGTGTGGCTGAATTGGACGCTGTTTCCTGGCGCGACGATGGGGTCGAGGGTGTGTCCTGCTCTGTGGGTCGGTGTGTTGACGAGTTGTTTAAGTCCGATGCTGGCGAGGTTGTCATGAAGGAAAGTGGAGTTGGGGTCGCTGGGGTTGTCGAGGTGGAAGTTCAGGCCTCCAATGAGTATGTAGTTTGTTGAGGCGATGGTTTGGGGTACGATGAAGTCAGTGATGGTGGTGGCAAAGGGTGTTTGGGGGCTGGGGGGTCTGTAGAGGAGGGTTCTTCGGAGTATGGGGGTGGTCTGGATCTGGAAGTGGAGGGGAAGGTTTCTCTGGAGGTGGTGAGGCGGATGGTGCTTTTGTGGGCGATGGCGAGGCCCCCTCCTGGGTGGTTGGGGCGGTCTTTCCTCTGGATCTTGTATCCGTCTGGGATGACGGTGTTGATGTCGTGGGCGGAGGATGCGTTGGTCCAGGTCTTTGTGAAGAAGGTGATGTCGGGCGAAAGAGAGTCAGCTAGGTTCCAGATTTACATGGCGTGTTTGTGTATGAAGCGTATGTTGAGGAGGATGCATTTTAGGGCGTCGGCGGTGTTGGAGGCCAGAGTGGCGGTGAGGGTCTGGGGGCAGTAGAGGCAGGAGAACTGGCCATGGGTCGTGTTCGGCGAGTCCTGTTGGCATTCTCTAAGCCTTCCAGGGTTGAGTGCGAGGTGGGTGGTGGTGTCGTAGTGATGGGTAGTGGGAGGTCCAGGGTTCCTGCCGCTGGCCGTGGTCGAGTCACGGACAGGCACAGACGGGCTTGCCTTTGGCGTGCCTTATGCATGCCGGCGGCTCACCTGCTGCGAGCGTCCGCTGCGCAACTACGCAGCTGCCGCCATAAAGTAGGGGGGGTGGGAGGGAGGAGAGGCTGGGAGGCAGGAGCGGGGGAATTCCAGGGGGGAATTCTGGGGGCGGAATTCCAGGGGGGAGGGGCAGCTGCGGCAAAAGGCAAAAGGAACAGGCAGGCACGAAAAAATAAAACAGTGGTGGAATTAGAGCAAGACACAGATGGGCACAATAACAGTAGCACAACAGGGAAAAATTAAGAAACAAAACGGCCGAGAAAGGTTACGGTGGTTGCAGGCAGTCTGGACCCAGTTGGAGCGGGCAGCAAGCGCAGACAGCAAGCACAGGAGCGGGCGGCAGCCTCAAACCTCCCAAGGAGGAGGTCGGGGTCTGGAGGCAAGAGACGGCACAGCGGAGCTGCTAGGAGAGAGTGGACCTAATAGTGACATTCCTGTGACGATAGGAGCTTGTAAATATGCCTATGTGTTTTGAAGTCACTATGTGCTCTACATGCTCTAATTGTATTATTATTATTATTTTTGTTAGACCTGTCTTTTCCAGCGGGTTCATCCCCATACTTTTTGTTTTTCGGCATCCTGTTTCTGACCTGTTTTTGTTGCTTTTTATGACTCTGGGCACTTTACTGCTGCTGATCAGTGCTAAAGTGCAAATGCTTCCCTGTAAATTGTAATGATGGATTGGTAATTCCATGATTGGCATATTTGATTTACTGGTAAGTCCCTGGTACAGTGCACTGTGTGTGCCCAAAGCCTGTAAATCAAATGCTGCTAGTGGGCCTGCAGCACTGATTGTGTCACCCACATGAGCAGCCTGTAAATGTAACTCAGACCTGCCACTGCAGTGTCTGAGCGCAGTTTCGTACTGTCATGTCGACCTGGCAAATGCACCTACTTGCCAGGCCCTAACCTTCTCTTTTCTTTTCATACATACAAGACACCCCCTCAAGTAGACTCAAGGTACCCCCATGGGCAGGGTGCAGTGTATGTGAAAGGTAGGACATGTACTGGTGTGTGTGACATGTCCTGATAGTGAAATACAGTGTATTTAGTTTTTCCCTATTGAAAGGCTATCCGTCCCATAGGATAGAATGAGAGTTTATTTATAACATCTTATAAATATAACTTTGCATTGGGACAAGATAGGAAGATGGAGTTTAGTATGCCTGAACTAATAATCTAAAAATGCATCTTTTAGAAAAGATGATTTTTAGGTCTCGGCTAGGCAGCGCATGCGCTGTCTCGTCAAGAGATGCTGTATACAATATAGTGGAGGAAGCTCCACCCACTTTCTGCCCATCTTTTTGATTGACTTTATTCATAAATTCTGCATTGTGATTGGTGTTTGGCTTGTTAGTCCCGCCTCCTGACGCCTATGTCGGCATTTTGCTCCTTCCGAGGCTATCAGCCCCTTTACTCGAGCACTATTTGGTGCCCTGTGTGTCCCCCCCAGCCCCCTCCTGCAGTTTGCAGTTTTTTCACCCCCCCTCACCCCTCCACTCCTGTTCGTGCTTTTTTAAACCTGTAGGCTGCCATTTGTAATGCAATAAGTCTCGCGTAAATGCGAGTCGTATTGCATTGCAAATGCTTGTTTGAAAATAGTGCGCAGTCACAAGCACACCCACCTCGCGAATAGGAAGCGCAAACACTGGAAGTGAGGCGTCTCGCGCCTGAGTGTGTGCGGGGCTCCTGTGCACCAAGGAGAGCGCCGCACAACGTCCAGAGGAAGACGGAGCTTCCCCAATTGCTCCAACGCCGGAGAGGGGGATCCAGAAGCTGCTCTGATTGTGACAGAGCAGCGCAGCCCCAGGCATCGAGCAGCTGTGTAGAAACCAAGGACCGAGGCACCATGTGCTGCGAAGGGGCTGCCCATTTCCTCAGCTGCATGAGGCTGCATTTGTAACATGTCATCATGTGCTTCTACATAAAGACCTTCGGGCATCAAGCTCCGCGTGGAGCCAGGCGTGCAGCACCATTACAGAACAGACTTTAGCACCGGATCCTTTATCTACCCGAGCCAGCTCACCTTGAATTGGAGGAGCTCAAACAGCTGTGGATGTGGCGTGCAGTATAAACTTTGGATCCGGCATACTTGCCTTTGTCGGGACGCACAAGACTTGTAAGCGCGTTTGTTTTTCTTGTAATACCAGTACTATATGGGCATACATTGTGAGCTAACAGCACCTCTACCTCTGCATATCTGGTGCTGTCAAATCCATTCACTGAATATAACATTTAAAGCGTATTTACCGTAGAAGCACTGCTACTGGCTGTCATGCGACCTGGAAGTACTAAAATTGTGGTTAGTGTCTGATATTATAAGATCAATAGCCGGCAACGGACATAGGTTGAATTCACGGATGGGCGTTGTAAGTAGCTGACAGATGGTCACTTTGTGCACACATGCATATTCTGTACGGAATGTCTACGATCCAGGCATAGAGCAACAGGGCTCGATCTGCCAGCACCCCAGGAGGTAGGTGATCGTGAAACAGCTGTACGTCCCTTCCCAGCATCACCCTCTGTTTCCAGCTCACAAACACACCCTTCAGTGAGACAAACCTGTACGTCCAGGATCAGGAGAACCCCGTAAGATGTTAATCATTATTTTCCTCGTTACATCCCCATCAGCATCCCTGCCTCAGTTACAGAGAGAGACGCTACAACGGGTTTTGCGGTCGTAACTGCCGGCTTTTACACAACAGCACATTCATACAGAGATGTTTAGTGCATGCCTATAGTGTTAAAGGAGAAGGAATGAGTCTCAGAAAGTAGCAGGACTGCTGAATGTTTCACACATGAAAAGGGACCGCTTATCAGCTATACCTAGATTGTGTTCATGACCGGGAGTAGCACAATGACCTACGAGCCCTATAGCGAGTCCTATAGAACCCAATCTCCAGATACACCCATTTACAAAACGTGTCTACCTCACAGACACACAGTACAATATCCGTAATGGAGGCATTAATTGGGGGTCCCCAAGGTAAGGTTCAAACTTATCATGTTGGGACACACTTTACTGTGTCTGTTAAGCTTGTCCATTTGTGCTCTGATGAAAGGGAATGTAGCAGGAATAAGAGGACACGGCTCTCAGCCTTTTCCTTGTCTGCACTGCTCAGATGGCTGACCTAGCTAGAAGCACTTTTGAATTCCTCCAATGTCGAGGCAGGCGCCTTTACCCCTCTGTCAATCTCCGACCTCATGTGTAGTGCTGCTTCATGTTGAATCTATGTCAGCCGCAGTTTATGCACAAATGTCCAGTGGTTCAAGGTCCTATTCCAGGTGCTACACTGGGTTTGTTTTATATAGCTAAGAATCCTCTCTAGAGCTGTCGCTAATCTGCCATCTTCGAAATCTGAGTGCAAGCCACCTCAGTCAGGCAGCAAGCAGACCTTAGTCAGCACTGTAGAGGTAATCAGGAGTAGGCTGCAGCTGAGTACCCAATTGGCGCCATTAAAAGAACAGTCCGTACCCCAGTGGCGGCTGGTGACATTTGAAAGCGGAGTGGCGTAAAACAATTGTCCTACTTCACTGCGGCGAGCGAGCCTAGCGTACAAGCCTGAACCACCTACGGGGGGTTCGGGAGGGGGAAGGGGGTTCTCCCCTGAGAAAATTGTGAAAGAAAGGTGGGCAAATGGTGCATTTTCAAGCAAACCAGAAGGTCAGTCAATACTACTGTTTAGAGTTGTGGGAGCTAAGAGACCTTATAGAAGTTTGACAGATAGTGAGAATGCTCTGGGAATATGGAACTAAAATGAACAACAATTTACTGGTACCGCAGTAGCAAAACTATTCTTAATCATACTGGATAGAACCACGGTACATCCAACATGAAATAAATTCCAGTTAGGAGTCTCGTATAGCTGTGACTAGTATGCTTTTCCTGCTTCCTGGTCCAAGCCTCTATTGAAAGCATGAATAAGGAACCCTCAGGTAGGCATGTGTTGTTTTGTGTATCTTTGCATATGTATACTATAAATGGAACATTTTTATTTAAAACTTTTGAACCAACTGGGTCTGCAAAACAGCTTCCTCCCAAACGTGTGACACATTTTTCTTGATCTTATTTTTACCCATGTTATGTTGGTTTATTGCACCTTTCCCGAAAGCTGTCCAAAGTCATCTCTTAAGAAAGCTCTTCTTCCCGATTCCAATTACATCATGACCCTCTAAAAAGAACCTATTGTTTAACCATACCGATATACTCATTCTGCTTCCAGATTTTGTCAGATATGTACTAATGTTTTCATGTTCGGTTTGCTATTGTGCTCTGAATTGGATTTCATCATCATGACAGCCCCCGAATAAGAAAGTCAGCTTCTAACTGCTTAAGAATTCTATGTAACATTTATTCTGTATTTGCTGGGGTCAAATATTTTAAGCGCTATATGTGGTTTCAATCTTGCATTACTGCGGTTGTAATTTCTAACATCTTCAATCCTCCGGGTGTATATTTGGAAGAGTGTTGTTTGTACTACGGCCAATATGGGCTATGCTGGACAAAATGTGTGAGGCCTGAACAACCTATTGGATGAATGGTATAGTGGGAAGCATTTTGGTGTTTTTCGTAAGTGGCCAGTATGCTTCTCTTATACTGCCTTGGTTCGCAATGTTTAACCGTGTGAAGAGAATATTGAAATAAAGAGCGTTGCACTTTGGTTTAATTTATTTTCTTTAGTTAATCAGGTGAATTAACAGATGCCTCTTTGCCACTCATTTCACAAGCCTGTGTTTTCTGTTTAATAGCCCTCGCGTGTATAAGTCAAATTGAGCTTGAACAAGACTACAATTCCCAAAATCCTCTCGACTTCCACAGGGATGAGGCACAAACAAAGCAAAAACCAAAGGAAATGATGGACGGAGTGTTGAACATTGCAAGCACTCACCCCCAGTCAACTGATCTGGGTTTAATCCATCACCGTTCTTTAGCCCACTCTGCCACTCCAGTTCAGGCATGGCCATATGCAAATCAGTCTGACCCTGTGCCTCATGGGAACAGTCCAGCCCGAACTGCCAAGCCATGTCTTCCCTGGACCGGAAATAAGCTTCCCAGGACCGGTTTCTGGCATTTAGGCCGTCTTCAGCCAGGCTTGCTTGAATCCAGTGGCAAAGTGAGCAAGGGACTCACGTCTGAGCATACCCTGCCAACTTATGGCGAACAAAGCAAAAACCAAAGGAAATGATGGACGGAGTGTTGAACATTGCAAGCACTCACCCCCAGTCAACTGATCAGGGTTTAATCCCTCACCGTTCTTTAGCCCACTCTGCCACCCCAGTTCAGACATGGCCATATGCAAATCAGTCTGACCCTGTGCCTCATGGGAACAGTCCAGCCCGAACTGCCAAGCCATGCCTTCCCTGGACCGGAAACAAGCTTCCTAGGACCGGTTTCTGGCATTTCAGCCGTCTTCAGCCATGCTTGCTTGAATCCAGTGGCAAAGTGAGCAAGGGACTCACGTCCTAGCATACCCTGCCAACTTAGGGCGAACAAAGCAAAAACCAAAGGAAATGATGGACGGAGTGTTAAACATTGCAAGCACTCACCCCCAGTCAACTGATCTGGGTTTAATCCATCACCGTTCTTTAGCCCACTCTGCCACCCCAGTTCAGGCATGGCCATATGCAAATCAGTCTGAGGCACAAACAGCCACCATGCCATGACACATGCATTTCCAGCGCACACCACTGCGATATGAGGCTTCGTAGCACACGACCGAATGGGGCACATGGTCGCATCTGGAGTAAAACTCATAAAGCGCCTGGAACCTTCAAGGAGTATTGTGAGATATATGTATATAATTACTGCTAGAATGCACTATGTAGTCTAGTGCCTCAAAGTACACAAAAGGCAGTCAAGCACCTCTAAGCAGTTATAATGACAAAGGTAAGCTCCTTTGGCACTCAGACACAGGTGCCTCAATACACTAATAATGGCAGTGAAGCGTACATGTGTTCGGTACAGTGAAGGAAGCTTTCAACACTTTGGAAGTCAGACACAAGTACAAGTGCGCTCAGGAGAGTAAGGTTAAGCACCACTAGGCACTCTGAAGGTCGGTAAGGCGGCTCAATGTACGCATAATAAGCAGGTAGACAACGATGCAAAAGCCAACTAGTGGCAAAAAACAAGCACTCTTTAATGCACAAAACTACGAACCGAAGAACCTCCAGGCACTCTGATAATCCGAGTCAAGTGCCTTGAGAAAGAGCAAGGCTGAAAGCTGTAACAGTATGTAAGGCACTTAGAGTAGCAAAGCCAAATCTCTAAAAAAACAATCAGAGGCCGGACACTGCTATTGACGGCTGTGTCAGGCACTTATAGGTATTCTAAAGGCAAGCAACAGTCCCAAGCACACGAAGATGAACTGAACTACACTGCAGCTCCTAAAAAAATGCATGAATGACACGATAGGAACCTAACTTTGCTGCTATCTTGCAGCCCTGTACAGCTACGGGTAAAATTGCAGTGCAGTATGTGCACAGAATATTGCACTCCTTGCTTTACAAAGTTTGAAACAGTTGTATGCAGCGCCTTATGTCGACGGTGTGAGATTAAGTGATTTGCCCAGAATCACAGGGTGCTTTTGAGCCGACGCTGAGACTTGAACATGATTCCCCCGTTCCAAGCGCTGACATGACAGGTTTCCCATTTACATCGAATCATGACATGGCCGACCGAGCTTTACATCGTTCCAAGGTCGGTAATTTAAGTAGGATTCGATTGTACAATAGTAACTGTGGACCCAATAACAGCATGTGGTCCAGATTTCAGACTGTCAAAGAAAAGCAGAACGAGAAGTGCGAGAGAGAACGGTCCCTGCAGCCCCCCCCTTCCCTCCCCTTGCTTGGCATACACCCCCTGAGTCCCGCGACCCCTTCCCCACGTTCACAGCTCTAAAAATGTCTACTAGAAGAGAAACAACACCACAGAGCAGGACCCCATCCTTCTTAAATGAATGCTTATAAATGCAGGTCACTGTGGTAGCTTTGACCTTTTCCCCTCACCACTAATCTGCCACCCCTCCCCCCTACCACCCCAGATGGCTGCACACAGCCTGAGATACTGACCCCAGGTACCAGCTCCTGTGGTGTGTAGCGCGCCGAGAACCGTCCATCACCCTCTACAAGCGAGACCGCAGAGCAGCGTGAAAGATGCATGCCACCGGCATGATAGTTCAGGAGGTAAATGCACCTGCTTCAGACATCTATAGTTCGAATCACGGCCAGGCCTTTAGGCTTTCAACCGGAAGTACCACGGAAGCTGTGCATGATGCAAGTGAGTCAAAACGAAAAGGCCTGCGCTGTAGAAGCCTGCAGGTAGATCAAGAGAGTCTGCAAAAGGTCGGTGCCTCTGCTTGTGACTGACTCTGTCCCCGCGCAGGCGGACACTCTCGAAACATAGCCTGGTCCCGTATTCCGTAATTACCTACTAGCCATGCATTACTACAAATACAAGTGGGACGGTATAAATCTACATATAAGTTTTAAAAAACATACCATCCTCCAGTCCAGTTCCGCACAACCGCCGCCTCAGCTCCTGCTGCTCCCTAAGCCAATCACAACGCTGCTATGGCAGCGTTGTGATTGTAGGCGCACGGGAGAGCGCCCCAGCTGCGCCATTTTCTCCTACATAGAGAAAAAGGGAGAGTGGGCGGTCGGGCTTGAGGGCAGGGGGGAGTGGCTTACCCACTGTTGTGGGTACTGACTGTTTGGTCGGCTACTGGAGCAGACAAAACAGTCAGTACCCACAACAGTTGGTAAGCCACTCCCCCCCTCCCTCAAGCAGGACTGCCCGCCCCCAACCAGGCACTTCTACTTTCTCGCAGTGCAAGAAGCAGAAACATAAAATGGTGGTTTTTACCATTTTATGTTTCTGCCTTCTCGCACTGCGAGAAAGCAGTGGGGCGACGCCCACATGCCCTAATGAAGGAGCCGACACTGCTGTAGCCTCCTTCTTGCACGTGTGCACTGCTTCAGGGATTAGAGCTATTGCCCTCTAGCTCTGTCACACATTAAGCAGATGTGCACCTGGGAGCATGTAGGTCTGGACATCGAGAGAGTTAGGGCCTATTTATGTTGCCTATTGGAGAGTATCGGCTGAGGGCTTCGAGTATCGTGCATGGCTCTGCTGAGCCAATTCTGTCACATAATGCCTCCCTGGTGGGCCCCCACTGCAGCACAGATGTCAGTGTTGGTCCAAGGGGCGATATCCCACTTTTCTCCTCCCGTCGCTAGCAGATACATGAGTAAGACTGCCAAGCTATGCTGTCTGCACAACAAACACGGATAGGCTGCAGTTTCGGATTGCCCAGCTCTCCTATGTTACTGCATTGCTCTCTCCTGGTTTTGCTTCATTTTTCGCTGCACTATCAATTTCACCTCTCTCGCGCCCCCTCTCTCTCTCTCTTTCAAACAGTCTTTCTCTTTCTCAGACACCACACTTTCCCAAACAGACCTTTATAACAAATGCTTCTTGAGTTGATTATCAAACACATTCTCATGCACACATTTTCTCTCAAATGCACACACCCAATGTATACTCACACACACATTTCTTTTGCACATGCTTTCAGACACATCTCCCTTCTCTCACACACTGTTTCACTGGTGGAGCAGGTAAAGCAACATTTTGTATACCTTCTCTATTCTGCATGATAAAATACCAATTACGTAACTTTCTAACTATTAACCTGTATTAACTGTTTGGAGTGTTGACATTAACCAATATCACATCTTGATAAACACGAATTACACGCGGGTCTAAAATGCTAAGTGCATGGCAAATAATTCTAATGACTAACTGAAGTACGCATATTAATTGTAGCATTTGTTGTGATAGGATTTTTCCAGATTTATGTTGCTTTTGTGATGGTTTGCGTTCCTGGTAGGACGAAATGGTGAGTATTATTGCTTTAAATGTTGCTATAAGTTAGGAAAATACTAATATATAAAGGGATTAGTGTGGGTTTAAACATTAGAATCTTCATTTACGTGTATTAATTATTCTTTATGTTTGTTTCGCTTATGTTGGCATTCTGGCCTACTAGGCCGCAATATCCAAAATGGAGTTCGGAAGTGGCCACCGTCGTGTGAGCACGATGTCTACTGCGCAGACTCGGATGGCTCTGAAGATCTCCAGGCGTCCTCTGACCGGGTCACAGTGTTCCTCGTCAAGGATAGGAACATGGAGGACTGCTAAAACTCAACTAGTGTGACTGACAGAGAATACAAAGGACACCTGTCCCTAGAAGCCTGCATATTGATACTTCGGACCCTTTCGCATGAGAACTGTCCAAACCATGATGTAGCATGTTACCCAAATTTTATTATAAAAGGGGGGTTAGTAGAGGGGTGTAGGTTGTTGCGTTCCAGGAGTGTGATCCGAATCCCCGTTGACCGATTTGCTTGCACGAGTACCGGGTCCCCAGAGATCTATGGGACTGTGCTGTGCAGAGCGAAAGAACTTTTCTCCGGACCGATTTGGGTTGTAGCCTACATTCGATTGGAGGGTTATATTGGAAGGGATTTGATTTATGCAGGGCTGATAGGTTGCGGGAGAATGGTCACCAAAATCAGAGATTAGGTAAATATAATTGTCATACTGTTTTATGCCAATGTTATTAATATTCTGATTGATTATAATGCTGATTATGTCAATGAGGGTGAATTTAATTAGATAAACTAAACATGTATTAACAGAGAATGAGTTTGTAATTCTTTATAGGGTATTGATTAAAGATTCTGAGTTTTTAAATGTGTTTTAGCTGGTTCTAAATCACCATAAACCAGTCCAACTAATTGGTCCATCGACCAAGTGGTGGAGTGCCTTGATGTTAAAGATAGGATTCTATGAGTGCAGATGTATGATATGTAAATACTGTAAATATTTCTTTCTATAGGTAATAACATGTCCAGCGCTTCTTTCCTCCTGTGTGCAGATTCAAAGTGAAGTCGTATGAGTGTTGGTGTTATGGGCCCCACCAATGAATGCGTGCGTGAATGAGTTAGTGTGATGACGGATCTGTGATGCAAGGAGGATATGTCAATTTGCCCTTTCCCGCTGGAGCAGTTTTTCTGGTAGCAGAGTTATGGTTTTATTGCATTGGTTTGGTGATTATTGATAATTGATTATTGATCGCGGATGTTTGATTGATTGTTCATTTATGTACTAACATTCAATGTTGAGTCGCATTGCGTTTTATGTTGTTTTGAAGACTTCCGGGATGTAGGAAGTTGGATGCCCTGTAGGTACACGGGGGAAAACGTGTGGCAAGTGAAGTCGCACGGTGTATTGGTTGGTTGCCCTGTAGGTACACGGGGAAAAACGTGTGGCGATTGGAGTCGCATGACGCATTGTCTGGGTTCGAGTTGGTAACATCGTCGTGTGTTACCGTTAGGGACATTTCAGTGTGAATGTGCGTGAGTGCAATAGCAACAGGTTGTCTCGTGAAACTCTGGCCTAAATTCTCAGGAGTAGTGTAGTCTCCACATGTGTTTTATCCCCAGAGAAACGGTTAGCCTTTTTGCTTGTTAGAAGGGTAAGGTATAGGGAAGGGCTACTTTATCGGCGAAACGGAATAATTCCCTGGAAGGGCATAGTTAAGCACTGCTCTCGAGAAATACGGAATTCTTGGGTAATTGGACAAAACTATCTCTTGGTTTAGCTAAACAGGCAATGGTGGTGTGTTTATGTCGTTACTAACAGATGTTTGATTTAAAAGAGCGTAAGAGAATATTTGCCGATAAACTTTGTAAAGCAGGGGTCAGCCGAAACTGGAGTAGGCAGAAAAGCTGACGTCAGTAAAACCACGCTGGGATTGGCCAGCCATTGAGAGATGAAGTTTTCACGGATTGGTGCGTCGGTGTATGCTGCGCTAGGAGTGGAGAATTCCAGAGTGACGTAGACGCCCCTGATTGGTGCGTTAGTGTGAGTCGCGCTGGGATTGGAGAATTACAAAGTGACGTAGAAGACGCTCCTGATTGGTGTGTTAGTGTGAGTCGCGCTGCGATTGGACAGCAAACAAGAATAGTCGTAGAGGAGTGATTCAAGAAGTCTAGCAAGTTGAGATTACAGAATAAGAAAATTATGTACTATGATCCACCCGAGAAAGAGAAAAAGTCATGGTTTGGGAAGATCAAGAATTTATTTTAAAAGGATAAGCCGATTGTGACTAGAGAAGGACAGTTACTTCCTCCACCGAAATCACCCGCATCCTTCATGTTAGCGAAATATGGGAATCATACATGTATTTGGCTAGATAATTGGGCAAAGTATACAAAAGATGATGGAGTTTTAGCGTTTCCAGAAAATGGTTCATTTAATTTAGCGGTATTAAGGAACTTAAGAGAAAGGATGATGAGGTTAGAACCGAGGATGATAAATGAAAATTCAGCAGAATTGGTTAGGACTACTTTGGAACTAACTGAGAAAATTAGGGAATTGACTAAAATATGGAAGCTGTAACTGTGCCTGTAACTATAGGACCAGTGATGCCTGTCTTTGATAAAAAGAAGGATAGCGAGCATTGTTTGACCGTTCCATACCATAGTAATAAACCAACTGAGACAGAAGCAAGAAGTTCGGTAGAAAATCCATGGGGAAAATTTGTAGGAACCTCAGGGTTAAGTACTCCTAAAAATTTGACAATGAATCAAAGCCCAGCAAGTAAAATGCTAATGACAACAGAATCAGCACCAGAGACCCAAGAGAGAAGCGTAGAGCGAATGAGAAATGAAACAATTCCTGTAGGTCCTACTTCTGACGAATTGAGTGACTGGTTAAGGAGCTTACAGCAAAAAGATACAGAACCTCAACCTTTAGATGTGGCAAAACTAAAAATAACACTGGAAGAATTAATAGTAGGGACGATTCCAACTGAAAAATTAAAAACATATAAGGACGAAGAGTTAATGTTTCTGTGTAAGAGTATAACTTGGAGAGCAAGAAGATTGCATGAGAAACTAGAAGCAACAGCAAGCGAAATGGGTATTGATTTTGAAAAAATACGGTCATTACAGAAACCATATAGAGTAGATTTCTCCGAAAAGGATATCGAAAATTTAAATACTGTAGGACGATTAACTAAAATCAAAGAACTGATTGCCTTACTAAGGAAATGGGGTGATGTAGATAGGTGGAAAAGCAGGTGGTTTCGGAAAAGAGATGAGGCCACAGATAAGACCTTTTCAGCGTTTCCGGTAAGAGAAAAAGAAACGTTGGCAACAGAATGTCCCATGAGGGAGATCCTAGGAGGAGGGTATGTGCATGTTCCTTGGACTAGACAGGACATTTTATCATTCACAAATGATTTTCCCCGACTAAGGGAAAAGCCCGTGGAATGGTACAGACAAGTAGAATGATTTGTTAAATTATCAAAGGTACTGTGGATAGATTTGAATTTTCTGTTTGATATAATTGTGCCGGCAGACCTATGGGCGGAATATAAAATTAAAATTGGTTGGCCCACTCAAGAGAATCCTAGGGATCCTAAAACAGGTGCCCCTGATCCAGAGATAATGAGAAAGTATGAGCAGGTAATCACCTTTTTGAAGAATAAAGTGCCTCCGAGAGAAACGGATTGGGTAAAGATTGATAGAACTCACCAGGAAGTAAAAGAATCTGTACATGCCTATTATGAAAGATTACTATTAGCTTTTAAGCAATACAGTGGTGATGAAAAACTGAGTGAGAAGGATTTGAGTAATTTTGTATATCGATTCGTGTATGGATTGAGACCTGAGGTAAGCGAAATGATTGAATAGCATACAGTGGATTGGCAAAATAAAAAGATAGATGAGGTACTGAGACATGCAAAATATTTTAGTGACGAAATTGAAGCAAAGCAACGCAAGTTAAAAGAAAAGTCCATGTGGCCTCAGATTAAGGTAGCGGAAAGACAGGAAGCCCAACTGATTGAACAAGCAAATGGCATGGGCCACGTAAAACTAAAACCTAATATTGGAAAGGGATGGGGACAGATTAGTTTAGAAGAAGCCAAAAAGAAGTGACCGTGTCATAACTGCGGAAAGGTAGGGCATTGGAAATCCGAGTGTAAATTGCCCCCACATGCTAATGGCGATAATGCATCATTGAATCCACAGGTGCAGAATGAGGTGAGTTGTCAACCACAGCAACAGCAGCAGGTTGTTGCCCAACAGTGTCAGGTGCCAAAGCCACTTTATCCACAGAGCGTAAATCCTCAGAAATACAGTAATGAGACAGGATTCTACACCGAGGAACAGGTAACAAAGCTACCGTGCGCTAGTGCTGTTTCGCAGTATTAGCTGCAATGCGATGAGAGTGAGTCAGAAGAGAGTTATTGACGGTGCCGAGGAGAAGAAGAAGAGTGCGTACATGGCGCAACTCTAGAAGTAGACCAGACAGGCCCTTTTGTAGACGGAAAGATAAATGATGAAAATATTACTTTCCTAGTAGATACTGGTGCTACTCGTTCAACTGTTAGATCAGCTGATGTTAAAAATCTTCCTCTCTCGGATGACACAATCCAAGTAGTCGGAGTCTCAAACAGACAGATAAAAACGCACCTTACTGAACCAGTTAAAGTTAAAAAAGGGAAATTTTATGACATGCACCGTTTTGTCGTGTGTGATACCAGCCCTGTAAATTTGTTAGGGAGAGATTTGTTGTGTAAAATGAATTGCACGATTTTCTGTACTCCTGATGGCATAGCTTTTGAAACTCCTGATGAGGATGTACTGTACAAAATGACCATGGCCAATATGGAACCCGAGATTACTGAGGCATTTGCTTTATTTAACCAAGAGGAGCTGCCTCAGAAATTAAAAAAAACAGTGAAACCTGAGGTATGGGATTTCACAGGAGAAGATATGGGATTGATGAGAAATGTAGACCTTGTAAAAATAACTGTAAAGGAAGCAATAAGTTACCCAAATATTCCCCAGTATAAATTGACCCCCGAAATAATTGCAGGAGTGACTCCTATAATAGACAAAACCTTCGGAACCTTCAGAATAGTGCAAGACCTGAGAAAAGTGAATAAAATTGTTGTACCATGTTGTCCCATAGTACCAAATCCTTGAGTGATCCTATACCAGATTCCTCATGATGCAGAATGGTACACGGTCATCAACCTGTGTCATGCTTTCTTTTCTATTCCATTGCACCCTGACAGTCAACATATTTTTGCGTTCCGATTCGGCGACCGTACCTTGGCATGGTGCCGAATCCCACAGGGGTATACAGAAAGTCCATTGATATTTAATCAAATTCTAAACAAATCACTGGAAGATTTAAAAATGCCTGAGAGTTCAGTACTAGTGCAGTACATCGATGCCCTACTGGTGGCATCGAGAACCCGAGAAGCCTGTGTGGTAGATACAGTTGCATTGTTAAATCATTTGGCAGATGGAGGACTTAAAGTATCCCCATCGAAATTACAGTTTTGCAAAAAGGAAGTACAATATTTAGGCCATAAAATTGAGAAAGGGTTGAGGAAAGTGACTACAGACAGGATCAGAATAATAAAAGGAATGAGAGCACCAATGACCCAAAGAGAAGTGAGAATGTTTCTTGTAATGGTTGGATATTGCCGTCAGTGGATCAGCAATTTTTCACTGATCGCAAAACCTTTGGTGAGATTGACGAAGAGTGATGTGAAAGACCCCCTTGAATTGAACAAAGAAGAGTTGAAGGCTTTTAAACAATTAAGAGACAGTTTGTGTGAAGCCCCAGCTCTTGGAATGCCTGACTACGATAAGGAGTTTGAGTTCTATTGCAGTGAGCCGGATGGATGTGCACTTTCTGTATTAGTACAGAAACATGGAAAATTGAGACGACCTATTGCATATTTTTCAGCTGTATTAGATCCTGCAGCTGTGGCATTGCCTGGTTGTTTGAAAGCAGTGGCTGCTATCCGTAAGAGCTTGGAACAGAGTGAAGGAATTGTGATGGGATATCCTGTGAGAGTGTTTGTACCGCATGATGTGGCAATCCTTTTAACCAGGAGGCGCACACAATTTATGACGCATAGTTGTCTAACTAAGTATGAGAAAGTCATTTTGAGAGCAACGAATGTGAGCCTTGTGAGGTATCTCAATGTAAACCCCTCAACGTTGTTGCCTGATGCTGAAAATGTGGAAGTAAAGGATGATGTGGATCGTGATTGTTTGGAAGTGCTTGACTATTGCACCAAGCCGCGTCCGGACATAAAAGATGTTCCTCTGAAAGAAAGTAACTGTGATGTTCGTGGATTGGTCATGTTTGAGAACACATGAAGGTATCTTGAGTGCAGCATACGCAGTGTGTACTGTAGCGGCTGTATTGGAAGCGTCTTGTTTGAAAGGAGTGAGATCAGCTCAAGTTGCTGAACTGTTTGCATTAACAAGAGCGTGCAAATTGGGAAAGAATCTGAGAGTCACTGTGATTACAGATAGTCAGTATGGCTTCGGAGTGGTGCATGACTTTTGGCAAATATGGTCCCAAAGGGGGTTCTTGACCTCGAGTGGGACTTCCATAAGGAATGCTGAAGTTGACGGAAATTTGCTTGAGGCGATACAGCTGCCTATGCAATTAGCAGTGGTAAAGTGTGCTGCCCACTCGAAGACTGCTGACTATGTGTCGGCGGGAAACGAGTTCGCAAACGACATAGCGCAATATTGTGCGCGCAATCAGAATTAGGTCGTCAGAAACCGGGAAAAGGAAATGATCTCATGTCCCTTACTTTTTACTAACACTGCAAATACGTGGAAAGAGGTAAGACAGTTGCAGGAAGAGGCAGGAGATGAGGAAAGGAAACAGTGGATAAAATCAGGATGCGCACCCCGAGAGTCAGACCGAGTTTGGGTTTATCAGGATGGAAGACCAGTCATGCCAGATAGCATGGTCTCTACTGTGGCACGGATGTACCATGGACAGGCACATGTAGTAAGAGATGCTTTGATCAGACTTTTCAAACAGACATGGTATAATGCCAAGTTTCGGCTTGTAGCAGAGAGCCTTTGTCAAAGATGTTTTACATGTCAGCAATACAATCCAGGAAGAAAGACAGTGGTGAGTTTGGGAACAATAGGGCGAGAAGGAGGTCCTTTCACCAGAATGCAGATTGATTTAATTGAAATGCCCCCATGTAATCGGCTAAGATATGTCTTAGTGGTGGTTTGTCTGTTTTCACGGTGGGTAGAGGTGTACCCAACCAGAAGGAGTGATGGGATTACAGTAGCCAAACTCCTATTGAGAGAGTTCATTCCTAGATACGGTTTCCCAGTTACGATCGAGTCAGATATAGGAAAGCATTTTATGAATGAAATCATAAAATTGATTTGTGAAGCATTGAATGTACAACAGAAACTACATTGTGCCTAGCGTCCAGAGGCCTCTGGAGTGGTGGAACAAGTGAATGGCACCATTAAAAACAGATTGGGAAAAATGTGTTTGGCCACAGGGTTGAAATGGCCTGATGTCTTGCCTCTAGTGCTCATGATAATTAGATCTATCCCTGATTGGAATACTGGACTGAGTCCACATGAGATTATTTTGGGTAGGGAGATGAGACATGTTTTCATTCCTGTCAACAAGCTACTGCCTATATCTGATGACTTTGTGTTGGATTATTGCAAGGGGTTGGCTGATTCCGTTCATTCTGTGTTTCATCAGGTTGGATCAGATGCAACCACTCTTGAAAAGAAGCCCGCTCATGATTTGAGTCCAGGAGACTGGGTCAGAATCAAAGTACATAGAAGAAGAAATTGTCTGGTACCACGTTGGGGAAAACCGCGTTAAGTGATTTTGACGACGATGACGACTGTGAACTGTGCCAGAGTAAAGAATTGGATTCATGCGAGTCATACTCTACGAATCCCTAGTCCAGAGAGTAGACCTGAAGAAGAATATTTTGGAGAATCCGATACCAGTTCCGAGTCAGACTCAGAAGAAACAAGAGCCAGACCAACTCCGAGAAGGGGAGAGTTGGAACCAAGTCAAGTTACAGAACCAGAGAATTTGCCATTAAGAAGGCGATTGGAGATCTCTGATACTAGCTCAGAGTCAGATAATGAACAAGAGAAAACACAGGAAAATGTAAAAGAGAACATTGAAGAGACTGTTAAGGAAATTCTTGAGAAAGAAGCTCCACATGCAAGTACAAGAGAAATTTCACCTGAGGTTGTAGAAGTAGAAGGGGAGGAATTAGATACAGAGAGTGATGGAAAGATTGTTGCAGAAGACCCCCGAGGTGTTGTAGGGAAACCACACATCCAGGTAGAAGAAGGGACAGTTAGTCAGCAGGAAGACTGCATGGAAGAAACACGAGGAGGGACAAATTCAGATAAGGAACAGGAAGTTGTGGAAAAAAGATCAGCTGAAGGTAAAAGTCACACTGAGACCGAATCCGAGGATAGTGAAGGAGAAATACCAGAGGGACAAGTCCCGAGAAAGAGAGCTTGGAAAGCTGAGAGAGGTGAAAAGGGAAGTAAGTTGAAAAGGCCAGCAAAGGAGGAAATTTGGCCAAACCAAATAAAGAGACTAAGGTATCGATTGACCCAAGTGAAGTCATCTAACACAGAACAAGTGAATGAGGTGTCTCGCCAAGAGAAACCTGAAGACACTGATCAGACACATTTGAAGAAGGGAAAGCGAATTAAGAAACCCAACCAGAAGTATAAGTCACCGGAATGGACGTATGTGCCACTTCCTGAAGTACAAGAGGAAGCAGATAGCCAAGAAAGTCTAGGAGTGGCTATACCGGAAGTGGTTGAGGAGGAAGAAGATTCGGAAATCCTGAGAGTTATCTTGTCCGATATCGGAGAAGAGACGGATGTTCAGGAAATTCTGAGCCAAGATTGTGAAAACAAAGTAAAAGATGATCAAATACAGACTGAAGTGACAAAAAGAAATAACAGAGAGATTTAATTATTGGATAAGACATTTAACCGAAAAGAACCAAGTAGGCGTTCAGAGCCTTGGGTTTAGACAAAAGCTACTTGTGGGTAGACGAGGCTAAGTCAAAAGACACTGATCATTTCTGAAATGGCAAACACAGAAGGTAGAAAATCTACATGTGTGTTCCTTCGAAGATGGTGCAAGGTGTGTTGTTGTTGTACAGCATTACTAATGCTTCTCTGGAGTGTATTAGCCTTAAAAGTTTCATTTAAAGTGACGTTCGAAACGATAGAGGGTCATACTGAGAATAAGACTAATGTAGAAAAGATTCATGATACTCATACAACTAGATTGATAGACAGGACTAATTTACATAAGGATAGGTCTATAACTGATTTTTCTAACAATGTTTTCTCAAAGTTATTGTATGAATATGTAAAAACCATGGACGTTAGGGATTGTTATGTTTACATGCAATTACCTGCATCAGTGTCAGAAGGTGTTACATGTCACCACCTTCCTGGGACCTATGGAATAACATGTAGTGTGTTAGCAAGTTTGTTTTACAAAACAGGGAAATTAGAGTACTATTTCTCCAATGTAGATAACATTTTCTCACAAGCACCTGTAGTTCCTGAATTGAATAAGATAAAAAACGGCAAAGTTTTAGGTGAATATTTCTTAGAAACTAGAGAATTGACTTTAGAGGCAGTGTTTAAGAATAATCTTACCTGTAGTCTGAAGAAATAGGAAAAGACCTTCTTGGACATGGTGGAAGAGAGAAGAATTAAGATGCAAAGAAAGATACCTGAGGGAAAAGGAGAGAAGACAGTTTGGGACGTAGAAAGAGAAAAACATTTAAAGGGAGAAACCAGTCCGGCTATGGCTTTAGATTGACCTCAGAGAGGGAAATTGTGTATCAGAAGAAATGAAACTGTGTATGATAACTATTTTATAGGTGCGAGTGAATGCTATGATACGTATAGAATCATGGGAGGATGGGGATTTAATGGAGGAAAGGATCCGGTATTCCCTGGATTATATTTTATCTGCGGGAACAAAGTTTATTATCGTTTGCCGGACCATTGGTATGGCACATGTTACCTAGGCCTGGTCTTCCCAAAGATATTTCATGTGGGAAGGGGAAAGGATGGTGCACATGAGATAGGTAGACAACTAAAACGTAGAAGGAGGGAAAGTTGGTCAGAAATTGTAGGGGATATTTTTGGAACACTGATACCAGCCATTGGAATATCTCTGAATGCACATAAAATTAGAAAATTGTCTACTGTAGTGGATCGCTTATCGCCAAGCACTGCTGGAGGGTTCTTACTGGTAAATACCAAAATGGTAGCCATGAGAGCCATGGTGATGCAAAATCGACTTGCTCTTGATATTATTTTGGCCAAAGAGGGAGAAGTCTGTGGAATGCTGAAAGTGCAACATTGTTGTACTTATATTCCTGATGAGAGTCAAGATTTAAAGAAATAGATTAAGAATATAACGGACTTGCATGAGAAGATTGTTCCATTGGAGGTTGAAAGTGTTTGGGAGAAGATTGGTAAAGGGTTTTCTACTAGTCCTGGGCGAAAATTTCATTCCGTTCGCAGAAATTGCGATAATTTGACATTTTCGCGTTCCGCGGAAAGCGCGAAAATGTCAAAATTTCCGCATTCCTCAGCTTGGCGATAATTTGTTTCTTGCTCGCGCTGTAAAATAATACATTCTCGCGCGCGATCGCCTTACCTGAATCCCTGCGTTCGCCGACAAGTTTTCTTGATCCGGTCGCGTTCTCCATGAGATGTTGTATTGTTTTTAGCCATTTGCGCTGTCTCGCGACAGTTCGCGCCCGCAGTGACGTCATGCGTCGCGCGATCACGTCTTTCTTCTCGCGATCATGCACCGCGAGACAACTGAAAACAAGATGGCCGCACCCGCGAGCAACCACATGGGTAAGTTGGCGAGCCGCAACCATGCAGAAAATCTCGCGAACATGCGGGAAAAGAACTACCGCATCTTCGCGATATTTTCAAGTGTTTGCGATAATTTTTAACATTTTCGCGATAATTTGCGAAAGTGGATTTCGCAAATTCCGCCCACCCCTATTTTCTACCATTAAAAACTTCTTGATTAAGTTAGGCAGTACATTTATAGGTAAGATTCTAATTCCAGTTACTTGTGTGGTAATGTTAGTATTAATACTAAGATTAGGGTGTGTGTGTATAAAAAGAAGAAAATTACAAACTAAAATAAAATAAAAAGAGAAGTTACCAAGAGAAGAGAGAAAGAAAGAAAGAAAGGATAGAGAAATGGGAGATATAGAACTGAAGGAATGGAAAGAAAATTTGTATAAGAAAACCAAGGAGATTGAGATGGGGGAAACAGTGATGTAACGTAACATGTTGTAAGGGAATTGAGACATCATTTCCACAAAAATTTAGATTGAAATTTAGTGGGATTTGTGGTGATATTAAAAATCACCAAAGGGGGGATTGGTGGAGCAGGTAAAGCAAACTTTTGTATACCTTCTCTACTCTACATGATAAAATACTAATTACGTAACTTTCTAACTATTAACCTGTATTAACTGTTTGGAGTGTTGACATTAACCAATATCACATCTATATCAAACACGAATTACACGCGGGTCTAAAATGCTAAGTGCATGGCAAATAATTCTAATGACTAACTGAAGTTCGCATATCAATTGTAGCATGTGTTGTGATAGTAATTTTGCATGATTTATGTTGCTTTTGTGATGGTTTGCGTTCCTGGTAGGACGAAATGTTGAGTATTATTGCTTTAAATGTTGCTATAAGCTAGGAAAATACTAATTATGAAGGGATTAGTGTGGGTTTAAACATTAGAATCTTAATTTCCGTATATTAATTATTCTTTATGTTTGTTTCGCTTAAGTTGGCATTCGGGTCTACTAGGCCGCAATATCCAAAATGGAGTTCGGAAGTGGCCACCGTCGTGTGAGCGTGATGTCTACTGCGCAGACTCGGATGGTTCTGAAGATCTCCAGGCGTCCTCTGACCGGGTCACAGTGTTCCACGTCAAGGATAGGAACATGCAGGACTGCCAAAACTCAACTAGTGTGACAGAGAATACAAAGGACACCTGTCCCTAGAAGCCTGCATATTGATACTTCGGACCCTTTTGCATGAGAACTGTCCAAACCATGGAATGACATCTTCGGTCGCATGAGAAACAAAGAACTCTGTGAATAAAGCCTGACATTGCTAATTGTGATGGCTTAGCCAATCAGAGACATTCCCAATGTAGCAGATGTAGCATGTTACCCAAATGTTATTATAAAACGGGGGGTTAGTAGAGGGGTGTAGGTTGTTGCGTTCTAGGAGTGTGATCTGAATCCACGTTGACCGATTTGCTTGCACGAGTACCGGGTCCCCGGATATCTATGGGACTGTGCTGTGCTGAGCGAAATAACTTTTCTCCGGACCGATTGGGGTTGTAGCCTGCATTCGATTGGAGGGTCACATTGGAAGGGATTTGATTTATGCAGGGATGATAGGTTGCGGGAGAATGGTCACCAATATCAGAGATTAGGTAAATATAATTGTCATACTGTTTTATGCCAATGTTATTAATATTCTGATTGATTATAATGCTGATTATGTCAATGAGGGTGAATTTAATTAGATAAACTAAACATTTATTAACAGAGAATGAGTTTGTAATTCTTTATAGAATATTGATTAAAGATTCTGAGATTTTAAATGTGTTTTAGCTGGTTCTAAATCACCATCAAGCAGTCCAACACTTGGTCCATCGACCAAGTGGTGGAGTGCCTTGATGTTAAAGTTAGGATTCTACGAGTGCAGATGTATAATATGTAAATACTGTAAATATTTATTTTTATAGGTAATAAGGTACCACCCACATTTCCAGCGCTTCTTTCCTCCTCTGTGCAGATTCAAAGTGAAGTCGTATGAGCGTTGGTGTTATGGGCCCCACCAATGAATGCGTGCGTGAATGAGTTAGTGTGATGACGAATCTGTGACGCAAGGAGGATATGCAAATTTGCCCTTTCCCGCTGGAGCATCACCCTCACAGACACCCTCTCTCACTAAAGCTCTTTCACGCTCAGTCTCAGCTTACCCTATCTGATACATTCCATCAACGGTGACCCTCGACATTTTGAACAGGTGAAAGAAAATAATACCTTTTTCATTGTTCATTCTCCCCTTAAATATGTTGTTTTAAGCAACCCCTAACTTTCACAAGAATTCCATGTTAAAGAACAGTAGATATTGCAGTGCCCAGTAAAATATGCTGCATGGCTAAATACTTACAAGTTCCCAAAATCGAGACCGATTGCATTGCAAATGCTTGTTATATTGTGTACTTGAAAATACCACTTTTAGAAAGTGGGTATTTTCTTGCTTAGCCATCCTGTGTGCCTCTGCTGGTTTGTGTATTGACTGTCTGGCTTTGGAGTGACATGGGCTAAGGAGGTGCATTCTTTCAGACAGTCACCAGGGGGAGGGGGAGGTGATGTGTGTGTTCTGCCTTTCCTGAATAAGTCAGGGCTGGGCTGAATAGACCTGGGCTGCATTCAGAGTAGGGGAAGGAGTTCTCACTAGCACCTGAATTTAGAGTGATGGAAGTAGAATTCCCTTGCACCTGAATAGGCCCTGTCTGCCTTACACAATTCTGTCTCCACCTCCTGCCGGGCAGCTGCACCAGAGAGGACAAGACTGCTTTTGGCTGGGTGAGCTTCTCTGCCACCAGAGAACAAAGGAATTTGTGCTATAAAAAGTGGGGCCCAGGCCCCTGAACTTTAGACTACTGCTGAACTAAGGAATCTGCCAGGAAGAAGAACGGGGAAAGCTGGAGGAGGAATACTGCTCCTGTGCTGTGTGCTGTTGGGGCTGGCCTGCAGTGGTTGCTTCTGCCTTGGGAAGGGAAAGGACTGGACTGTGCTTTCATCATCTTGCTGTTAGAGTTTTCTCCAAGGGCTTGAAGTAGAGCATGCCTCCTGTTGGAAGTCTCAGGGATAGAAAAGACTTCAGAGATTACTTCTGGAATTCAAGGGGAGAAGAGCTGGAGAAACTGAGGAGAAGTACTGCCCCTTTGCTGTGTGCTGTCTGGGGTTGGCCTGCAGTGGCTGTTTCTGCCAAGTAAAGGACAAGGACTTTGTTGTGGGGGGTGTTCCCTGCTTGAGGGAGATCTCCAAGGGCTTGAAGTAGAGCTTGCCCCCTGTTTTGAGGTCTCGGGGATACAAAGACTTCACCCCCAGCTCCCCTGAACTCCCTTGCTGAGAGTTCTGACCTGCCAAGATGTGCCTGTTGCTGTTCTGGGCCTCTGGAGGTTGTTCCTGCTGTTGGGAGCTAGAAAAGTAACCCAACTACGAGAAGTGTGACCCATCCGCACCTGTTTCCGACGCATCGCTGAAGAAACCAATGCAGCACTTGCCCACGTCGGGAGAAATTGGCACACACCGCATCGAGGGCACCAATCTACAAAGGCTGAAATCACTGCACCGATTCTGACACAGGCCCTGCTGTGCGGCTGCAAGAACCTACGCATTGTGGGACCGCGGTTGAAGATACCAACGCAGCGCCGTTGCTGCCGCCGCATCGAGAACTGATGCATCCCCGATCCATACGCATCGAATCGGGGCACCAAGTCTACAAGGACACCGGGCCGCAGTAAGAAACCGACGCATCACCTCCCCGCGCAGTAAGAAACCAAGGCATCACCTCTCCTTCAGTAAGGAATCAACGCATCACCTCCCCTGCGTGACAGTTGGAAACCGACGCATTACCTCCCCTGGAGTAAGGAACCAACGCTTCACCTTCCTCACCTTCCCTGCGCATAAGGAACAGACGCATCACCTTCCCTGCGGCTGTTCTTGCTTTTGATTTTGACGCATCCAAGGAACTTTGTGTTGAAAGTCTTACATCTATAATTTACTATGGACAGAAGTGTTTCTACCTTTAAAAAGTCATATTTTGATTACTGTATTGTGGATTTTTGTTGTTTAGGTCGTGTTTGGTTTAGATAAAGATAAGTTATTTTTCTAAACTAGTGTGGTGTCCATTCTTAGTGTTTTCACTGTATTACTACTGTATGTGTGCACAAATGCTTTACACACTGCTTCTGAGATAAGCCTGTCTGCTCGTGCCAAGCTACCAAGGGCGTGAGCAGGGATTATTTTAGAAGTGTATCCCCCTTACCCTGACTAGGAAGAAGGGTCCCTACTTTGACAACAGTGCAAACCATTGCCAACTAGGGACCACCATTTCTAACAATTAATATTATAATTTAAACAGACAAGTGTGCAATGTACAGCTATATATTTTTTTTTACTGAACCTAAGTCAATGCCCGTCCCAGTGAAAGCTGCAGAAAGTAAACTGTGCTCATCGAGTCACTGTTACTTTTAGGTCTTAGCAATGGTTTAGCTTCATCTTGAGGCTAGGAGTCACAAAGCAGAGTCAGCTGGAAGCTTGGGGACCGCTTAGCAGACATGCCAACCCTCCCGATTCAGGCGGGAGACTACCGATTTCAAGGCTAGTCTCACGCCTCCCGATTCAAGCATCTAGAAACCCGATTCCTCTGGGTTTCAGCTGACAGGACTTTGTATTGTATAACGTGCTAATTCTTCCAGCAAAAGTCAGAGTGGCGATGCAGGGGCTCTAGGAGGGGTGAAAAACCAACAAAGCCTCATTAACAAGCGGATGGTCTTTTAAAGACCTGTGAAGTACTCGGGGGCAGCTGTGTGGGTGCCCAGGAAGTTGTTTCAGCCTGGTGTGCCACACACGAGGGAGGGGGGGGGTTGGTGTATGCACTGCCAGTAACCTGCCAGGCCAGTGCATAACCCCCGCACTGCGCCCAACCGGGGGAAACTTATTCTCTCAACCCCGCCGCCCTGGTGTCCCAAATAACTTAGCCAACAAGGATTGTAGTTGTTGTGGTCGTTGTTGGCCGCAGATTGTATTAGGATTATACACATACTGGTTATCCGGTCATCCTTTAGCATGACCCCTGATTACATTAGTCATTTGCGAACTCCCATATCTTGGCCATAAATCCCTGTCATCGTCATATTGTGCAGATCATATTGTGGTACATCCAGTTCGTAAATGGCCCCCAAACCAGTTCTCTTGTTAGTCCTTGGTAGTCCTCTTTCGTCATGTTACCAATGGGACCACCATTTGGTTGGTAACCCATGCCCTCTGCGTGTAGGGAGGGGTAGCTTCTCCCCGGAGTTAGGCCCCCAACTCGCTACCTTTTGTGCCCTGCCGACAGGCTGGGTCTGGGCCGCGAGCGCCGTCTCCGTTTGCTACCCCCCTCCTTGGCCCGGCCACCTCACCCTGCCGTGCGGCATCCCAAAGTGAGTGGCCCTCCTCCTACACACCGCCCTCTCGGTGTGTCCCCTTAGCCAACCATTGTACAGTTTTCCGCCAACACTCGTGTTGCTGTCCAGCACTGCGACACTGCTGATTCGTAGGTGTGGGTGGGTGGGTTCCGAAAAATTGCACACGGTGCGCCGCTCTCCCCGCTCCACGAAGTTAGGAGCTACCTGGTGGAGCGGCGGCTTATAACCCCCCCCCCAGGCTCTTCCCCCCACTCAGGTACAGCGCCCCCATTGGGGGGTTTGTACCTCGCCGAGCCCCCCATTGGACGGGGGGGTTTGGCGCCGCCATGGTGTCCCTGTGGGGAGGGGGGTGCTTCTGCTTGCCGCTTCTGGACGCCCCAAGGCTTTGCGATGCAGGTCGCGCAACGAAATTCGTTTTATTTATTTAATTGTTTACTTACCTCCAATTATCCATATTCCGGTTTTTAGTACCCCCGCCCCGCCTTTCCGCCCCACAGAACTCCCTCCAAGGGCCGCGGCTGGTGGTGAGAGTTGGTAAGTAAGTGGGACTTGTTATTTACAAACCCCTTGCAGGAAAAAGTGACATACTGGCCGCTCAAGGGGCTTGTAAATAAACCCCAGAGTGCCTTGCGGTTTAGAGTCCTGGCTCCTCCGTGGCATTCAGTGGCATTTTCAACACTTCACATGATTGACTGCACTTGATTGACAAGGAGTTAGGCCAACCAGCCTCCACAAAAACCTTCATACGGCAAGACACTCCAAAGTAACTAACTGTAGGCATCCCGTCTTCTGAGAAGTCTTCCTCAAATAAATGGCGGCGCTCCTACTTCCGCTCTCTGTCAGCTCTAGGCCCTGCATCGCGAGGTCGGTGGCAAGGCTGATGCCTCCGCGAACTCCCTCCATGTGAAGTATGATTATAAATCATGTGAATTATGGATACGGCCACTTTGAATTATGAATTATATACATAGTTAAAGTGCTGGAAGTTCACCTCAGCTGCTAGTTCTTCGTGCTTAATGCGGGAGGCAGACTCTGAGGTACAGACCGAGAACATGCCGCCCTGGTGATGTTAATTCTAATGCTCTCAGGACCCAGGCTAGCCTTATCAGTCCGTCTAAGGATAGGATTTTATATTTTATAATTTTTCGGAGCCAGCTTCGCACTTGTGTCTCACAGGACAAGGACTGACTTCACCGTCGCTCGAAATCCACCATTCAGTGCACACAGTGAATCATCGTGTCTTGTGGGATACAAGCAGTGGTCGAAGTGGGGGACAAAACGTAGGGGAACTGTGGGCGGAGAATCAGAGGGCAGGAATAACTCAAGGATTGGATCAGTGGGCAGAGCCAGAGGTGTGATCATAATGCGCAAACATCCCAATTTTTAGTATTTGTTTGGCATTTCACTGCCCAGTTTAATCAACCATTGTATACACATAATTATTTAAGGTTATAATGAGTTATTGACATTAAAACACATTCACAAAGTGGGATATGCTTCTAATCAGAGAATGTCCCAAATACGATAAAATGTGGAAGCACAAGCCATTTGTCGCCAAGCCATGGAGTTTGTCATCAGCACTTCTCCCTTTTTCCACAACAGCAGTTCAAACATGAATGGCAAAATATCCAAGTTTGCAAATGTTTTCTATATAAATATGGCACTGCCATATATGCCTCATAATGCAAGATCTGCTGCATGATCTGACCTTTTAAACTAATAAATTGTTTATAGCTCAAACGTATCAAAAGTTAATAAAAAATGTGACTTGTTTTGCTGCGGAGTAGATGGCTTATTGCACAGGTTGACTGATCACCTTTCTCACTGTTGCATTTGTATGTTACACTGGTACTAATAAGGCAAAATCTTTCCAGAGAGACTTAGCATGTGTACACATGTTAAAATAATAAAATATCAGAAAATATACTGCATTACGCTGCAGCCATTTTTTTTTTTGATAACCAATTTTTATTGATTTTCAGTTGCAACAAAGAACTCAGCACCATTTAGGAATACATCTTAAAGGGCAAGACCATGACACGAACATATCACATTGGCATAAAAGATAGACGTACTGCAGCCATTTTTTAATGCATAATTTAGTCAACACTGCGGCATAATTTTGTCCTCCTTTGCTGCATAATTAATTCCAGTGGCCCAACAAGCAGCACATGTTAAAAGTGCTTGTGAATGAAGCAGAGAGACTGTGAAGTTTGTGAACTTAGTTTGGTGTGCGAGCAAATTCTGCATTGCCAATCCCTGGTGAGTTGTAGCTACTACTTCTGAAACAAGGCCAATGGAGGTACCTATGGGTGAGGCAGACTGGCCTCAAGGGCAGCGCCGGCCTTAGCACTGGTGGTGCCCTGTGTATTAATGTTTGTTATTGCCCCCCAATGACCACCTCTGCCATGGATTCCCTCACTACCACCCTTTAAAGGTGCCCCTCAATTCTCCATAACCACACTCTCAGATGCATTTAATTTGATTTACAGCACCACTCATACCAGTGTAGGGTGTCAGAGCACTTTACATCACACACATTACTCAGAGACAATCAATATGTGTGTAAATCCCTGTATAGAAAATGTTACATAAGACTAAGGACTGCAAGGTGTAGGAGCCACAACCATACTAATAGGCTGTATAGTTTAATAGTGATTGGTCTAGAGAAACACAAAAACAGAATTTAAAACGATCCCTTTAATAATCAGAATTGATTTCTGTCCAATATAACACTTTTTGTAACATTAGGATAATCAAAGACTGGGGGTGGAAAGATAATGCTCTAATTTATACCTTGCAGTTTGTATGCAGCTCTTAGATGAAAGTTAATACCTCACTGTTCTATGTTAGGATTTTAACTTATAAACTGCAAGTAACAAAAGGATCTCTCTGACAAAAGCAGTAGCCCACTGACCTATTTACATTATGTGCACTTTGTGAACTGCATGGTACATGTTCTTTGCAGCAGGCACATTAACCCTCTGAGCTACCTTTCCATGAATCAAAACTTCCACTAGACAAAATGATCTCTCTCTAGGAAGAACATTAAACACCAGAATCATCATGACATTTTTATTGTTGCCGAAAATTGCTGGAGGCCAGGAAGAAGGCAGAAAGCACTTTTAAAACCTTAATATACTTGCAAACATAATGCCTCCACCCAAAGTCAGCACCCGGTGCGGTCACACTGGTTGCGCTGCCCTAGAGCTGACCACAGTGACAGAGTCACAGCACTGCTTCATAGGCCTGCCCGCAAGACTGGAGGTGAACTTCAGTATGGATTGTGGTGGACAAACCTTGAAGGAACCCACATATGCCACTGCTAGGGTCCACCTGCTGGTGCTAAGACACCAGGGCTTCTAAGCTCTTTCAAAGCCTTCTAAGGTCTAGCATGGGATTGTGCTCTCTCATGAGAGTGGTCTGGTGGACTGGTTACTAAGGCTGAACCTGGTTCCCCAGTACCAAATTCAGCAGCTCTGGCCATAATGCCACATGCTCTCCCCCACTGAGCACCATACTGCCCCACTGAGAAAAACTCACACTGCCTTCAACTACAACCCAATTGTTGCCGGCTATAAACACCTGGATGCGGCTCAATTTAAATGACGCACTAGATAAGAGCAATATGGGGCCTACAAAAAAACAGTAACAACATCCTGGAAAAAGCAAACACTCATAGGGAATGCAAAATTTTGCAAACCATGTGAAATGTAAGCAGGAACAACATGGTTACCTTAACGCTTTTACACTCACAATTCAGAAATCAGTGGGTGCTTTTGCCTGAAGAGTTAAGGACATGATACAGGGCCCTGAATGGACCCATTTTAATGTCCATTGCTAATATCCTTACAAAACGTAAGCAGTATGGTAAAAAGACCACATCCCTAGATGCAGAGCCGCAGTACATATTTTGTTTTCCAATCCACACTTTGCAGTACCTCCAGGATTGGTTCACTAGTTGCAAGCCCAGGGAAACAAAGACAAGAAAACAAAAATAGCGCTTCATTGGCAAACTCTGTAAAAGTGGCGCGAATGTGTTTGGGTGTGAATAAAATCAATCTGGCCAGTTTGCTACCACTCTGTCTTACTTTATTTAGTTATTTTTCATATTTTTAACCTTTTATTCCAGATGCTGCGCTTTGGAATCAAAATACGACATTTCCAGAAAATGTTCTTTTCATTTTTGGATCCATTTCACAGGGGAGCAAATAAAAGAAAGGAGAGGAAACAGAGTGAGAACCTCGTCTTGAAGTCACGGTTTTCAGTAAGAGAAGAACTGCTAGACAGAAAGAGAGGGAAGAAGGAAAAAGTGGGGGGCGAGGGCAGCTGAATAGGGTGACCAACTGGCATGGGTGCAAATTCAAGACGGTAAGTGTAAAAATTCAGGACAAAGGGTCAAAATTCAGGACAAAAATTCAGGATATATGATCAAAATTCAGGACAAAACTTCGGGATAAAAGGTACGTTTTACAGACACATCAGAGGAAGTTGCGCAATAGTGTAAAAGTAAGTAAATAGACAACCCCTTAAGTATAAGTCAAAATAAGTTCATATTAGGTTGAGACAATCGTGCACTTCATGGTTTTTCGGTATGCGCGCAGCTTTGAGCAACTGTGCAGGTATTTTGTTGTATGTCATACGATAATAATCTATTTATATGGTTACTGCACTGGGTTGTCCAGTCCGATATTTTGTTTACAACTCATGGTCCTGAGCAGGCATGTTTGGTGAGACGAAGATCTGCTCGGATAGTCTTTTTTACTAGCATCTCATATATGAGTGCCATTGTGAGATGTAAAGCGGCACGCATAGGCGATCTAAAGGGAGGATTGCTGTGATGAACCCACTACAGGGAACGCATCATGGGTGTTAAAGCAATTGGAAATTAAAATATGGAATTTGACTTTGCTTATGGGGGCTTCGCAGTGAGTTGCACTAGCTGACGAAGTCACAAAGGTGCTTATCCCTGCAGCTTTCTTAAAGAAGGCACTGTCGATACACTATCACATCGTTTATTTTTTACGCCTTGCCTTTTGCTACAAACTCAATATACATCTCAAGCACATCTCATGGCACTATGAGGCTCTCCCTAAAACCTTACACCTAAAACAAAACATGCAAACATTTACAATTATTAGTGTAACATTCAAGTAGTAGTCGGGTGTCACTCAAAATGTCATATGCATGATGTATGGATCCCACACATAAGCACACAGCAAATACAGAATAGTAACACATAGGCAAGGGAGTAGCCAGAAAATGTAAATACCTCGCACTTTGAACTAAAGCTCTTATGGCACCAAGAAAGCAAAGTAAGTCATCACAACCCTTCACAGAAGAGCTCTCTTGTATATGGATCTAGCCATCCATCCTTCCATCAAACTCCTGATATCCACCATTTCAAATGTTCATTCTGTCATCTATTAATTCTTTCATCCATCATTCGGTCTTTCACCATTCATTCTGTCCTTCCATCTGTGTGTCCATCCATATCGAAACCTTTTCAACCATTTGCAAACCTATCCATTATCTATCCTTCTATCCATCATTTCACTCATCTATCCCTCTATCCATCATCCATCCGCCCTTTCACCCAATCCATCCTTTCACATATCCATCCACTTTTCCACCCATCCATCCATTCACTCATATATGCAGCCATTTACCCTTTCACCCAAGCCATCCTTTCACTCATCCATCCACTCTTCCATCCATCCACTCACACATCCATCCATCCAACCATTTACCCTTTCACCCATCCAGCCATCCTTTCACTTACACATTCATCCACCCAGTCACTCATCCGTCCACCCATTCAACTTTTCACTCATCCATCCATCCTTCCTTCCAGCTCTCCACCCTCCCTTTCACTCGTGTATGCATTATTTCAATCATACATCTTTACATTCTTCTTATCACTCATCCAGGCACCCATTCGCCCATCCATTCTGCCAATCATTTATCCATGCTTTAACTCATCCATCCATCTATCCTCCCTTTCTCTCTCCCTTCCCCTTTCACTTAGCCAGTCATCCTTCCATCCTCCCTTCACCTATCCACCCTCTCATCCACCTACTCATCCACTCATAAATCAATCCATTGACCCTATCACTCATTCACCCTTTCACTCATCCATCCTTCCTCTCATCCATCCACCCTTTCACTCATCTATCCATCCTTTGTCCATCTACCATCCCTTTCACTCGCTCATACATCCAACCATTTACCCTTTCATTCATCCACCCAGTCACTCATCCGTCCACCCATTCAACTTTTCACTCATCCATCCATTCTTTCTTCCAGCTCTCCACCCTCCCTTTCACTCGTGAATGCTCCACATTCCAATGTTCTAATGTTATTTATTTCTTCTGCAAGCATAAGCAATGTGGAAAAAATAGCAAACATATTACAAATTCAAATAAAGGTGTTGCCCAGCAGCCCAGGCACAAAGCCGAGGCACTGAAGGGCACCCCTTTTTGGGCTGCTGTGCACATGTAATTTGTCACTTGCTGTGAAGAGAGCCAATGTGGGTTCACTCACTATGTATAAATTCATGTTTATTATAAACTTTTGAGACAGCATGAGTAGGGCCAGACCTAAAACTAACGCATCATTTAACGCGCAAGAGACAGCAAAGTCCAACAAAGATGTTTACCAACCACAGCGCCCCGCAGAAGCATCAACTTCTCCCCAAATCTTCCGATTGGCCTTAATGCCAATACATTTCAAGAAAGTTAGGGAGCATCCTTCATCAGCGTTTATTAACCGCGAGCCAGTGACAGAATCATTCTAAAGCATCTGTGTATTAAAACAGGTGAGCACAGGGTCAGCTGTTCACAGACCGAAAGTGCGGAAAACAGTTTGGAGGGGCAGGGAAGTATGAATTAATATCTCTTAGAATATAAGGGTCAGGTCACAGATCAGGTCAGGCTTAAGGCGGTTTGAGTTGATTATAAAGTTATGAAGGCTAAATACATGAGCGCACAATCTTCAAAGGAAAGGACTGCCGATGTGAGATGGAGGATGCGTGTTGGAGGTAAATCTGGAGGTGGGTGACCGGGTGAATCTGCAGCAGGCACCTAATGTGCGGGAGAAGGGTTAGTCAAACCATGTGATCAGCGCTGCCCCAGCCGCCCTGGCAAGCCAGAGTCTCCTTGTGTGAAACACTGAGCGTTAAACGGATTGCTCCAGGGCAGTCTTCACAGCATGGGCATAGTAAGCGTAATCATGACACTGACAAGAAGGAGGCCAGGGCAGACCAATGGGGGCAAAAGGACAGCTAAACAGAGAGCAGGGTGTAACAGCTCAAACTGGCCCATTGTCATTCTGTATGTGGCAATCAGCCGCAGACAGACTGACAATGGACCGGTGGGGCTGCTCTTGCGCTCGAGGAGGAGTGCGAGGCGGCCCCATCAGGGGGCTGAGGCTTCTCCCAGGGGGCAGCGCTGCTCCCTGCAATGGCCATAATTACGGACAAAAGGTGTCCGTAAAAGGGACCCTCATGGACAACGGACGTGAGGTCCAAATTACGGACTGTCCGTGAAATTTACGGAGGGTTGGTCACCCTACAGCTGAAGCGGCAGAGCAGAAGTGGACACTGTATTTATTGTTCTTCTCTGGGCAAGAAGGAAAAGACAGAGTCCTGTTACTTCTCTGCTGCCCGTCCTTCAACGAATGCCAGGAACGCCGAGCTTTATTTATAGGCAACGGTGATTTCTTGCGTCCTGGGACGCATTTTCAAAATAAAAAAGTAGGGGAACGGAATCCTTGGAAATGAAGAAGTAGGGGCACGCCATGCCCTGCCGATCTCGCCCTCTTCGACCACTGGATACAAGTGTCGGTGGCAGAGAATGTGCTTTTGAATTCCTTCCAGAATAGCGATGCTAGGTCCCACAGAGAGGAGGAGCAGAGGTAAGATCAACCAATCAGGTCACCCCGTGTGCCCTGAAAAAGCCCACCTCCTTAGGGCACAAGATATACATGTTTTTAAACATTAACCGAGAAAGATGTGCATGTCTTTAAGTGCCTGCTCTGGGCTCTTGCAGGGACACCTATGACATGCATGCAAGGTTGTCTAATGATGCCTGTCCGATGCAAGTACGACTGACAAGACAGCCAGGTGTATTCATGGTGCACTATGTGCTCTGGGTTAAAATGGGCTGCTGATATTTCATAAGTTGTAATGCCCCAGTACTGCCTATAGGCTCCAATCACAGAGCGCTGTTTACATGTTCCATCGGGCCAGTGAGGGCTGAGTTTTTTATTGGTGCAGTGATACCAGAGATTTCATTGGCTCAGTAACACCTAGGCACTCCAATGCCATAGTGCTACCAAGGATTTCCAATGCCAATGATTTGTGATTCCAATAGTCAATACGACATAAAAGCCTCAATTCCAAACTGCTACTAAGGTGTATCAATGACCCTGTGATATATAGCTGTTCGAATGTCTCATTGATGCCCGGGGGTTCAAATGGACTTCATAAGGATCCCTAAGGAGAAGTTTCCCATAAGGACAACAGTGTCTCAGTGCTTCAGTCGAATTCTACTGGCCTAGTGCTACCAATTGGCTTTATTGATCCAGTTCCCTTGTTCCCAGTGCTCATTGAATTCTAAAGACAACAGTGCACCTTTCGTGACTCCTGATTGGGTGAAGCATCTACGGGAATCTTGCCATCAAATCAGATATGAATGCAAATGTTTTGAGCCAGTCATCATGAGCAGTAGCATGTATAGTCTTACCTAACCCTCATTCTTAATTCTGGGGGTGGCAGATATCAACGGGATGCATCACACGTGACCTTTGTGGTGCAGCTGTTCTCTCTTGCCCTTTTCCGTGCTGCACTGGGTATGGAGTGAACAAAGCTTGCTGAGTGTAAAATAATTTGAGGTGACTGGAATTGAAATGAGACAAGCTCTAGATTTTCAGAAATGTAACAGGCAGAAATGTCATACCCCAAATGTTACAGGGGTGACACAGGTCTCTGTGGAATAATATCTGGGAATGTGAAGATGTGGGCAGCAGTCTAGATAAAATAGTAGATATTCTGGTCAACAACAAACTCAAAGTAACCTCCCTTAATTGGCTACCCTTTGAAGCCAGAATTCATCTGAAAATAGCTTGTATGACTCATAAAGCCATTCATCACAATACACCCAGTTATCTGGCACAGAAACTGGTGCCCTCTTGTGGTGTCAGATCCTCAAGAAGTTCTATCAACCTTCTATTGAAACCGCAAAGATTCAACAAGAAGAAAACATACAACCAAACCTTTTCTGGGATGGCGCCCAGAATTTGGAATGCTCTACCCCCAGAAACCAGACTTAATCCCTCTACTGCATCTTTCAAAATTGAAGTGAGGGCGCTTCTCATGGCTAAATTCACTTGAACAGGGACTACTGTCATTCTGCGACCCAATGTATCCTCTACTCGGAACTTTACAATGTCCTCTGCCCAGCCAGAGATCCTAGATAATTATCTATATTATGCTTGAATCTCATTGAATGTTTTTGTTATGTATCATATACCTGCGTCTACGATAGAATGATTATACTAGCACTGTCTATCTGTAATCTCTATGCTATCTACCTTGTGTCTATGTAGACTCTACCCTGTAAAGCGCTCTGATACCCGCAAGGATCTGGTTCGCGCTGTACAAAACTCTCAAAAAAATAAACCTTGGGTTGAAAAGATAGGCAGAAGAAACATGAGAAAGCACCAAGACTTTCCAAACACTTCCTCTTACATAGAGACCCCAATGTTTCTGACAAACACCGATAGTAAACAGGCTTCCCATGATGTAGCTTTGGAGAACATTTGGTTCACTTTGACTCGTCAAGAATAAACCTCTGAGATTATTTCTGGAACACATTACGAACGCCGTACACTGAGAGTTCAAGTTAAGTATTTCCAAAGGACTTCCTTCCAGATGTTATTAAACTAGTAAAGGGTACAGAACAGGAATGTTTCTTCTCCGTGTCTCGTTTCTCTCTTCTGCAGTCCTGCTGCTGATAGCACAGGGTTCCGTTTCTATTATGGACAACACAGCAGGTCGCTGTGCAGGCCAAGTGAAGAAGGCTGGATATTGGCTTTAGATTGCCCAATTTGAGATGTAATTCACTTGTTTTGAGGTAAACTAGACTTTGGTAAAATTACATGGTGCCAGGCGCGCAACACCCATTGGGCTCACCGGGCTTCAGCCCCCTCCCCCCCGTCGTGTGTGACAGCCCGGCTGAGACAGCCTCGCGGGCTGGCGTCCGTCTAATTGCAGCCGCGCCAGAGCACTTCACGGGTCTTTAAAAGACCATTTACTCGTTAATGAGGCTTTTGTTGTGTTTTTACCCCTTCTTACAGCCATTCTGCCTATGGCTGGAAGACTTAGCCCCCCCCTAAATCTTTTTCAGCCCCCCCGAAATTTGGCTCTAGTTGCCCACCTGAATGGTGCCCTGCAAGAAAGGAGGAGAACTAGTGCACAGTATGTGACTTTTTGACAAAGAAAGACACTTGGACTTCACTACAATCAAGGGAAAAATTTAGAGATTGCCTCCAGGTGTTCATTGGAATTGAGGTTCCAACAGCTGGTGAAGCTGGATCATCTAACCCAATGACAACAGTAAAGCTGTGCTATTAGCTCCATCATGAGTTACCTGTTCTCAAGAATGGGGCTAACACTTAGACCCTAGACTAACAGCAGCATACACTAAACCTGCAGTGCTAACCAGATTAGAAATTGATGAAGCTTCTTGGTGTTCCTGAAGAAACTAAGGCTCATGGGAATGAAGTAACCAACCCAAATACTGGGCATTTAGTTGAGAAAAGTATGACATGGATCTTATCAATCAAGGTTTTCTTTTCATATAGTTAATAACAAACCCAAAAACATTGAACTCGAATGCTAAAAACAGAAGCCAATGGTCATTGGAACTAAACCAGGGAGGTTTTTAAACGTTTCCCAATCCTAATTATCAACAGGGTTTTTGTTCTTCTTATCTTTGCTGATGGTCATTCCACAGTGATCTAGTCTTCTCAGAAAATAACCTTCCACCCGCATGTGCTTTCTTAAAACTTGGGTTGCTAGGATAGATTTGCATAGGTACACAGAACTGTGACATTTCAACCTGTCTTTGAGCTATTGCAGTGAAGATCCTTTGTAACAGCTTGGGGCCACAGCAGAGAACTTAGGAGGCCATTTAGAGTTTGTTGGATGCAGGCCATTTGCCAAAACATGATGCTTGCCCTGTTTGCCAAACTTGTAATTCGTCAGGCCCATTTGGAGCTTGGGGACGTACCACGTTTCTGCCTGCAGAGCATCACCTGACTGGTGAAACCTTCTACCGATGGCATATCTGGCACAGGGCCATCAGTCAATGTACTGAAGAACATATGCCCTATATTTATTCTTTTTAGAACTACCAGAAAAAGCCAGACCGTCGCTAACAGGAAAAAACAGAGGTGACCTCCATGCACTAGTAAAAGAACTCTCAGCATGACAGGGCAATTTGGGGCTGATTACGATGGCGGACAGACTTAAGTCCGTCCGACATCATCCCAGGGATTGGGACTGGCCGCCCATATGGCGCCGGTCCTGCACCTCAAATTACAATGCGGCCGCCACCGCGACAGCCGCAAAATGCTATTTTAACATTGCAGCAGGTGCTGCTGGCTGCAGCACCCACTGCAATGTTAGAAAGGTAGGTTTTGCTTTTCCCTGCACTACGTGGCAGGCACCACACGATGCCTGCCACATGCTGCAGGGAAATGTAGGGGAGCACCATAGGTGCCCCCCAAATGCAAAACGAAAGTGCCCCTGCACAGGGGGGCCTGCAACGGGCCTCCAAAGTCAATCCCGCCAGACTTTCCATGGCGGGGGAACCGCCATGGAAAGGCTGGTGGGGATACAGCATCCTAATGTGGCAGACGGTGCCTGCTAGGCACCGCCACCATTCTAGGGATGCAGGGCGGGTCCGAAAGGCAATCATAACAATTGACTTTGTCAGAACCGTCGCGGGCGGGCTTTCCGTCTGCCAGGCGCACCGCCCACCATCCTGATCTGGCGTGCGGAGAAAGGCCTTACGATGGCAGTGAACCCGCCACCGGCAGCGGGTTCACAGCCATCGTAATCAGGCCCCTAATGTTTTGTTTTTCTACAGCAGACTCCTGCTTTGTGAGCTGGTTATGGAAAAAACAAAAGCTTTACCAAGCAGGCATATCAAACATGGCACCCGCTCAGCAAAATTACAGCGCATTTCACGGAGATACAGAGGCAGCAGCGGCGTTGAAGGCACCGAATTTAGTAAGACTTATAACTTAAGGTAGCCTTTTATATTAATACCTGTTAATAGCAAACAATAAAAGCAATTTTCCAGCCATTTATTGTCCTATCAATAGTGGTTTTATAAGATTCCATCAGAAACAGATCCTGCTCAGGGGTTTTAAATGATAATTTGTGTGCTCGAGAGGTAAAGGGTCTTGACATCCTTTACTGCCAACAATATCCAATTAAATGAGCAGCCTTGTTAGGCAATGGGTCCACTCCCCAAAACGTGGACAATGCCCAAGTCCAGTGAAAATGCTAAGCTATTTAGGGATGAGATTGTGAACAAAAAGCAATACTTGCGTTCACAATTAACAAATTCTACAGCGTGTGTTTGCTTTCATATTTCATTAACAAAACATCTTATCAGTATTCAACAATATTACAATATCCTGTGCACAATTGTGAACATCCACAGGTTACAGCTATGAACTTGATCACAGAGTTTACAGAGAAGAAGGACAGGGTAGAAGGCCTGTCCTACACTGTAAACTCTATGATCATCAGAATAACAGAAACATATAGATATTCACAGCCTGCTGACGCAATTGTGTACAAAATGTGAACAAGGATGAGACGGAAATACAGTAAAAAAGAGATAACAATATTTTCATTCATACAACATCTCCTGTATTCATTTGAATTATTATAACAATTTTAAATACTGATTAGAAATATGTATTTTTGTGAAATATAAACGCAAACTCGCACTGCTGCCTTTGTTAAATTGTGTCAATGTGCCCATAAACTTCTCTCTTCCTACTTATTATAACTAGAATGATCCGCCATCGCATTTACCTATTTTACAAAGCACTAGGCCTAAGAAAAATATCTGTTATAAATGCCTGATCTTGCGTAAGTTTGATAAATTCATGTTACTCTTTGTAAATGAAATTCCGAAAATTACGCTATTATGGCATGTTAAATGTTACGTGATGTTAATAAGATTTATACAGCGCGCGTCTACCCTTGGGTATCTTGGCAGTTGCTGAGCCTGAACATGCTGAGAAGGACTCTTTTAGTTGTTAAACAGCCATGTTTTAAGCTCCTTCCTGAAGGCGAGCAGCGGGGAGATGGCTCTAAGATATGAAGCAAGGGTGTTCCTAGCTCCTTCCTACCCAATTCACTTTCCTGAATTTAGTAGTGTCGATCATTCTGGCTGTAGCCGAACGGAGATGTCAGTTGGGAGTGTACCACTTAAGACGTTCCCATAAAAATTCAGGTCCTGCCTGATGCAGGGCTTTATGAGCCAAACAGAGTGCTTTGAATTTGATTCGCTTCTGGACAGGGAGGCCAATGCAGTTTTTGAATACCTAAAGAGATGGAATAAAATTTAGGAATATTCAGAATCATTCTGGCTGCTGTATTTCAGACTGATTGAACCTTTCTAATCAGTTTTTCCTGTATGTTTATGTACAATCCGATGCAGTAGTCCAATTTCGAGAGAACTAATGCTAAGACCACAGTTTTCCTGGTATTGCTGGGAAAAAAAGGGAGTGTTTTTCTTATCATTCTAATAGTTTGTAAAGAGGACGAAACTACCTTGAATACTTGAGCTCCAAATTTGAGCATGTCATCAATAATAAAGCCCAAGTTTTTGGCTTTCGTCACAGGTACAGGTGGTGGACCTAAGCTATCAGGCCACCATGCTGGGGACCATGCAGGGAGAAGGTTGCCGAAAAGTATTACCTCAGATTTACCGGAGTGCAGTTTTAAACAATGCTTACTCATCCATAAGCTAATGGCAACCATGCAATCATGGAGTCTTGATGCACCTGAGGAGTCTTTATCAACTGCTGAAACTACCAGCTGAGTGTCATCAGCATAGGAGGTAGGATTTAGGTTTAAGCTTCTGATCAAAGATGCTAGTTCTGAAACATATCTATTAAACAGGGTTGGGCTCAGTGAAGAGCTCCGAGGAACCCCGCAAGTCAGTGTGAAAGGTAGGGAGTCATATTGTCCCAATGTTAGAATTTGAGACCTTTCTGACAGAAAGGAGGGTAATGAAAGGACCTTATCTTTGACTCCTATGGTATTCAAGCAGTGGACCGGAAGCTCATGTCACATAATTATGTGCTGTGTGTGTCAACATTTCAGTCCAAGTGAATGTGAACAATGCAAATGATTAGAACACAAGTGGCTGCTGTTTGCTACGCCTGTGGTATATTTCCTCTTTTGTAGATCAAAATGCATCCTTGCGTCCAGAGTTGACACGAGGGCTCATTTTTCACTACAATATAATGCCAAATGTTCGTTTTTGAATAATTGCAGGTAATTTCGCATACGTTTTTGATCCTTTAGCATATTTACGCAAAAGCAAATTATACAAATTTATTTTATAGGTCAAAAAATAGGCACTCAAAGTCTTGCCTTTAGTAGAATGTGAAATATGGATCTGAATGTACTGAAAATATTCCTTAATCCTTATTAAGTAGAACAAGAAATGCTTTCTATGTTGTATGGTGTCTGTAAGGGACCCAAAAGGAATACTGTTATTTGTGACCAGTGACCACACAGATACTCAAACTCATCTGGTTAGAAAACCCCAGACCCGACCTGATATTTTTCACATTACATGCAAAGTTGACTCACAAGTGTCTGACAATATGTTTGGGGAATCTATCTCACAATCAGAAAATCATTGACTTTTTTGTAAAAATGTAAACATTAATTTATTTTTCTAAATTCATCAATTAAAAACCATCATCTTATGTGTATTGCATAACGTTTTGTAAAACTATTTGCGTTGTACAAAATCAAAAAAGTTTAGTTTCTTTCCAGTTGTGTTCAATTCAGTATCCACAAAATGTACATAGATTGTCAAGGGACAACTAACAAATGCTTTGCAGAGGGGAGGCCACAGCTTCTTCAGGGCTGTGTGACATCAGTAAAAAGAAACAGACACAAAAAAGAATCCATTAAATTAGAAATAGAATACTCCAATCACTTATGCTTCATTGTATACACCGGGTGAAAAACCATGCTATTATTATTGATCCATTTTTGCCACATTTAAATGATCCACTTGTATGCTAATTGGTTTTATCACACTCAACATTGGAGAAATCAGACATATATCTGGTTGGGTATTGCACACCGAAGCCTCGCAGTGGTTGAGCCCTATTGTGCTCACATGAAAACCAAACGTCAAAATCAGGATTTGTGCTGGGGTACTGGATCTAGACAAGTGTATTTGGATGGATATGTATCTTCCGCGCAATATAAATGAGATCCTGGCAACGCTGGGTGGTATTGGCCTCTCAAATGCACATCCACATTGTAGATTTTGAAAGCAAGCTGTGTTGTTCTAGCTACGTAGTTGATCCTAGCTGTCTCTGGGCTTTGGGACACTCTCCTGCGCAGCGGAGCCAGCGCTGTTGTAGGGAGGGCCATAACTTCGCCGCCATCACCACCCACGAGACACTAGGCCACGCCCCTAACGCTAAGCCACGCCCCCTCGTCTTCCCGATAACAATGCTCACTCCCCGGAAGCGCAGCGGACGAGCGCAGCGGGCGTGCCCTCAGCACGCCGAAGACACACCTAAGACTAGCCCATCTGTGCCCGTCCGGGCCAGGACGGGGCACGGGGCAGAGGACTATGCTCTGCCCACTCTTAAAAGACTGGTATGATCCCCTAGTCAACTAAGAGCGCTACGCCCGATCACGAACACTAGGTGTACAACGCTCGAACTCCACAAAACCAGAGTCACCTCTTGCCCAAACTGCAACCTTGCCCTTACCATTCGCCAACCTTATTCTGATGCTACGAGGAGGCATAGGAAACACAAACAGCCCTGTAACGCTGTGGCACAAGAATATTTATTCTATAGTACTAACTGCCGCTCCCTACCGAAACACAACGCCCTCTTCCTGACAGAAACGTGGCTACACGAGAGTGCTGGCCCAGACGTTGCTACTGCCCTCCCCGCCAACTATGCAATCATCAGGATAGATAGAAATAAACAACTAGGTGGTGGAATTGCAATCATTTTCAACAGAGACATGAAATGTACGTTAGAACCAGTCGACATTCCTGACTGCGAAGCCGGCTTTTTTAAAATATCGTTGAACCCGAACTTTACGATGTCTTGCCTATTGATATACCGGCCCCCTGGCAATTCATCCCAATGGGCGTCAAATCTAGCCAATTATATTACTCCGTACTATATAGCCTCCAAAAACTTTTCACTTATTGGTGACCTTAATTTACATCTTGACGACCCTTCTATCCCCTTTTGCTCAAATTTGTTAGATGATCTGATGGGCCTTAACCTGACCTTAGTCAATTTTGGATCTACCCATAAAGCGGGCCATTTACTCGACCCCATTATTTCTAATATCATCGAGCTAAAATGGCATGACACCATCCCCATTTGCTGGTCTGACCACCATCTAGTAAAATTTAGCATTAATCTCCCACCTACCACTAGTATACAATCTGTTTTTTCAGCTACATGCAGGAAAAACTGGAAATTACTGGACATTGCAAAACTTAACGCTGCACTCCATGAAAACCCTCCTACAAAAGGTCATAACATGGATAGCTTAGCAGCAGCTACTCAACAATGGCTTAGTGACGCCGCTGATCATTGCTTACCCACCCCTCATATCAAAGGAAACAGACACCGTCACCATGCCCCATGGTTTAATGACCTTTTGAAGATTGAAAAATCGAAATGTAAGGCGCTTGAGCGTCAATGGCGTAAAGACTACGCCCCTGACGTAAAAAAGACCTACCATGAAGCCAGAAATTTATACCACACTGCTTGCGCGAAAGCGCAAGCTCTGTTTGTTTCAAATACCATCATGGAAGTTACCAATAAGCCGAAAACTCTGTTCAATAAGGTTAAAGAACTTGCAGGTGCACAAACCACAGCTACGGCTCCCCCTCTTAACACTCATCAATGTCAAGATCTAGCCTGCTTTTTCGCCGAAAAAATTGAGAAAATCATCAGGGACATTAAAACAAATAATAATGAACCATCCCCTACTATTGACATGGAATATGCTCCCTCCTGTGAGAACACCCTGGAATCTTGGCCTCTCATCACGGTTAACATACTGAAGACCATTTTTAAGACCATCAAATCTGGCTCCCCCAAGGACACGATTCATATCAAAGTAATTAAACAACTGGACGATCGCTCCCTGGAAATCATTGTGGATACACTCAATTCTTCGTTAGAACTTTCCACAGTTCCGGCCCTTTGGAAACACGCCATGATAACGCCATTGCTAAAGAAGCCCACAGCAAATCCAGAACTCCCGGCAAATTATAGACCTATATCTTTGCTCCCTGCCTTCTCCAAATGCTTGGAGAGACACGTCCACTCGGTCTTATCCACCTTTGCTGAAAATAATTAGCTCTTGCACCCTTTGCAATCAGGTTTTCGGGCTGGCTTCTCGACAGAAACCACCCTCCTAGGAGCTACTGAACACATCCGGAACCTCCTTGATAATGGTCAAACGGTCGCGCTCGTGCTGTTAGACCTGAGCGCGGCCTTTGACACCATATCCCGCGAAACACTCATCAAGGCGTTATACAGAAACGGTGTCCATTGGAAAGCGCTCGAATGGATCCGGTCCTTTTTGGCTCAACGGACATTCCAAATTACATCCTCCTTGGCCTGCTCCGACACTTTTAAAGCCCCTCACGGAGTGCCTCAGGGATCTATTTTGAGCCCCCTGTTTTTTAACCTGTACCTCAGACCCCTGGCCGACCTAGCGGAAGGATCTGGACTTACCCTCATGACCTACGCCGATGATTCCCAAATTATCTTCTCCCTATCTGAATCTTGTCCATCATCTCCGTCTCTCCTTAAATTAGGGCTTCAAAGCATCCTTAACTGGATGACAAGAAATCAATTAAAGCTTAACGGAGACAAAACAGAGATTCTTCTCCTAGGGAAACAACGAGATCTTTGGAATCCCTCTCACTGGCCCATTCAGATGGGAACTTTTTCCACCCCAGTTACTCAAGTACGTAATTTGGGAGTCATCATGGATAGCTCCCTTTCCATGAATCAACAGGCCAGTAAAGTTGTCGGCCTATGTCTTACCATTATCAAATGGCTGAGGAAAATCCTTTGGATGCTGCCCTCCTCCACTCAAAAAACCGTAGTCAATGCCCTCATAACATCACGGCTTGACTACGGCAATATTCTGTACCTTGGTTCCAACAAAGCGGTAGTCAGTAGACTACAGCTTGTCCAAAATGCAGCTGTTCGATTACTGTGCAGAATCCCCAAAAACTCCGGAGTCTCGAGCTACCGCCGTGAACTCCACTGGCTCAGGGTAGATAGTAGAATCCGTTTCAAAGCCCTGAACTACATGTTCAGAATTAAAGCTGGCATTGCACCCAATTACCTTCTAGCGTTGGCTCATCCCTACACTCCCAAGTGAAACCTTCGCTCGCAATCAGCTGCCAACTTCTGCGTTCCAAGATTCAAACTGGCAAGAATGGGAGGCAGATCTTTCGCCCACCTTGGACCATCCCTTTGGAACGCACTCCCTCCTTTCATTCGTAAGGAGGACAATCATGCCAGGTTTAGAAGGCACGTTAAGACTTGGCTATTCGAACAATAACTTGAACAGCCAGTATTCCCCTGCCAGCATTATGCTGTGTCTCGGCACCGGGAAACCCTTTTTGGGTAGCTCTTGTGCCTTATAAATTTAAAAAATAAATAAATAATGAATAAATACAGAGATTACTCTACATCATAGGTCGAGACGTTTGACATCTTTTGTGATTCTGGAAGAAGTATTTTAGTTTTTACGGGTGCAATTTTGGATTGTCTTCGGCATCCGCTATTTTTCAATGGGTAGATCATTGACTGTTGGAAGGAATATCAAAAGTGGCATGTTTTCAGGATGATATCTTGGTAAGGGGGGTTGATCAGAGGGAGAACAATGATCTCCTGAAGTTGGTGCTGGAGACGTTTAGAAAAATTGGGTAAACCATAGAGGCAGAAAAGTGCTAATTTACAGGAGAAGTTGAGTACTTAAGGTCATACACAAATAAAGTAAGAACAAGACTGAAGTTAGTGGAGGCAAATTAAAAGACACCTAGCCCGAAGGACAATGAACAGTAGAAATCATTCCTACTGCATGTAGAGCACTAGTCCAAGTTTGTGTATCACATTGCTAAAAGGAAACATGCACTAATTAAAAAGGAGTACAATTTGTATGGTCTGAGATATATATTATTTTACGATATCAGGGAGGTTATTGTGGCAACAGTTGCATTAAAACCTTATGATTCTTGGGATGAAACCATTGTGGAGGTAGATGTGAGTGCTTGTGGTTTTGGTTTTGATGCAGTACTAATGCAATGTGGTCAAGGTGTAGAATGAGTGATAGTCTTCACATCTAGAACTTTAGCTACTTCATTATCGAGAAAGAAGCCTTAGCTTGCTGGTGAAGGTGGGTGTGGGGAGGGGAAATTCTTTTGCAACTATTTATGTGGAACCAATTTTGAAATTTGGACTGACCACAAACCTCTTAAGAATTTTTCAAGAAACGGAAAACCAAAGCTTTGCATTGCAAAATGGATCTGCCTTATGTATGTATGTATGTAATATTCATATAGCACAAACCTGTCCAAAATGCAGTGGAACGCTGCACATGTGTAAAAGGGCATCATACTGTCAGTATCTAATAAAAGAGATAGCTGGGATTTTGAGGCACACGTATACTATGACTGCAGACCGTGCCCTCGCCACCGTCCCCCGCATTCGTAGAGTGACAGCCGGCGGCAGATCATTCTCCCACCTCACCGCCAAGACCTAGAACACCCTTCCCATCCGCCTATGGCAGACCGAAGACCTTCTGACCTTCAGAAGACTTCTCAAGACCTGGCTCTTTGAACAGTAGCAGCTTCCCCCCCCCCCCCCACCCCCCCCAGCGCCTTGAGACCCTCGCGGGTATGTAGTGTGCTTTACAAATGCCATGATTGATTGATTGATATTGTCCTAGGCAGCTGGGTGTTTGGGGCACAAGTATACTGTGATATATTGTCATTTAAAGAGGTGTCTCTACAACTCTTTACTAAATTAGAAAACAAACTGAGAGGGTCTTGATATATAACATGATGTTGTTCAAGGGCGCATAGATGAAAAAGTGTGCTGCCTTGTTTTTTTTCTTTTTGCATTTCTTAGTGTTCAGCCGGAGGGTGTCCTGGCTTCAGGTGTGAGGACAGCCACCAGAGATAGTGAGCTTGTCTGCACACGAGAGCTAAACTTCCTAGAGGTAATCAGGGATTCCAACCTATCCTTGATATCACATGCTAACAAGCTCACGAAAAGCAAATACCACATAATTAAAACTATGACGCATCTTTCCATACCTCGGATATGTGACAAGCTGTCCTCACACTGGTAATCTCAAAGCTTGACAATGTCAAGTGCCTACACCTTGATGTCCCCAGTTTTAGCATACACAAAATACAACTATTTCAGAATTCTGCCACAAGACTCCTTTTATGACTCCACCCAAGAGAATGCATGACTCCAGTTGTACAATCTCTCCACTGGTTACCTGTAGCTTGAAGAGCAATGTTCAAGCATTATACAGAAATATTGCTGGTATACCTAAAAGTTGAATTCAAATAATACAAAAAAATAGGAAACTCTGCTCCAGGCTTGAACCTCGAATTATCATAGCACCTCACTATAGGAATTCCACTGCATTTTCAGTACAAGCTGCCATGTTCACGTACTCACACCCAGCAACGATTCGAAACACCCAAAGAACATTTACACTTCGGAAGAGAGGTGAAAACATGGCTGTTTCTAAGATATATACATTATCCAATAGCCCTGGGACAAAACCCAGAAAACAATTGCTTCTTTAAGGACAATCTATAGTCCACACATATGGAACACCCCAACCAGCACAGAGCTTTCTATATTGAGTTAAGTAATGAACGGTTGACCTGTGTTTAGCCTGGTTATTGTATATTAATGCAAATTCCTATATAAGTCCCCTGGGCCTCACTAATGGTAAGAGCATAATACTCAGTGGTTGAGCAGCCACTTGCAGTTCAAACAGGCTGTATAATAACTCCCTTATGATGCTTGAACCTCTTGCAATCACATAAGACAGAATCGCTGTGGGTAATGTCCATCACCCAGTATTGTATCAGTCCACAGCAATAATCCTCTCTCATCACAAACAGAAAAGACATGGAAGAACAGAAGAGATTTGCCACATAGTATACACAATGAAAAAAGAAGGAATGAGAAGGAAAGACCCTACCTCATCCTCCTCAGAAAAATTGTAAAAACACAAAAGGAGGTAGAGCTTATAACAGTCGTACTATATCTGCTCGACGAACATAAAGGATCATGGAGAGCACACCACCTTTGTAAAAACTGCCCTCACCCACAACAGGTTGTGGCATGCTTCATCATAGGGCTGCTACTAAGGTCTTTGCACAGACCAACGCTAGCGGTGGAGCAATAGGGAGGGGTAAACAATATAACAATGATAAAGACAAACGGAAAAGACAGGATCCTATAAAGGTGCCGATCAATTGTGGATTAAAACTGGCTATAGGATATCCATATAATAATTTTATTTCTAGATTCCCTAGTTAGAGCAAAAAAAGGTATAATAGATATACCAATGGATGGTGGTGGTATGAGTAATGTAGGTGCTCACCACCCCCCTGTTCTGCATAGAGGTCGACATGTTTCTGCCGGTTACAGATTCTTTATCCGGCATTCATCAGGACAAACTTGATCCCTGTGCTGCTTTTCCCAAAAAAAACTTTTAATGCCCACTCTACTGGGCTATACTCCACCTGTGAGTCTGGAGTAGTACGTAATTTACTCTGCCACTTGGAACTGTGAATTAAAAACATAAGAGTGGTGAAAATAGAGTATTTCCAAAATACCAATTTAATACAAAGAAATAATTTTCTCGTGTGCTCTCCATAATTACTTCACATTCGCATACAACGCAATTGGTGTGACTGGGGTGCTTCTTAAATAATCAATATCACACCCTTTAAAAGGGCATTCAATGGCCCTCCCATTGGTGTATATATCACCCAATTTGTGACTCATATCCATCAATGCTAATTGCATGCTGTTATATAAGAAAAACGTGCCGAAATATCTCGAACATCTCCAATCAATCAATTCAGGTAAAAAGAATTATAAAAGCAGCAAGCCCTTTATCTTCCTCATAGGGCGCGATGCATCTTTACATGTAATAAATCTCGGCCACAGTATGTTAAGCACACCATACGTCTTACCGAGTTTAATATGTAAATTGCTAAAAATGGCACTGGAGTAAGAGGTGACCCTCTGTAGTCACACACTGCGGAAAGAGTCGGTAAATAAACTCACAGTGTTCATTTAGCTGTTAAATCCTATTGAACATGAGCTGAGATTTCGCCATGGTCCACACGCAAACATGAATTATTATTCACAGTTGTTAACGGAGCTTCTAGTCATTATTAATACCTTACCCGCTCTCCGAGCTAGAAAGGGGAAATGTGTATAAAAAGCCACACCGATAACACAACATCGATGTATTCTTCAGTGGCAGTGTCCTCATAGAAAGCATACCACTTCGTGCCCCAAATAGCTCTTAAGTTACGTATAGCGCGCTAATGTTAAAGTATATTGCGCTTCTCACACCGGGCTGGTACTTAGCTAACATACTCCCCAGAGCGTGTGTTAAATAAAAGGCATAGTGCCTCCCTCCTCCTTACTTCGTCAAGAGTGGTGCGCCGCCACTGTAATCAATCTCTCTCGGTGCCATGCAGGGACCTCGACCACCGTTCTCTCAGTCATTTTAGCTGTACTTCCCATCACGTGGTGTGCGCATGTGACAAGGCACGCACCACATTGAACTCAGGGTCTAGACCACTGACCCAAGTACGTAGACTATACCTCCTCACACAGGAAGAGGGAAAATGGAAAACGAAACCCTTGAATAATATATTTCAACAGTTTTGATTAAGTTGGTACGTTGTATAACAAACTCTGTGTTTTATGTGAGTCAGTATTTGTTACCAACACTCTGATGATTATCTTTTATTATTTATTTTATTATTAGAAAAACGCCCTAAGGGTGTACCTGTATCGAATGCCCTTTTTCTGCGTAGTGTAAGGTAAGGCGTGTGTTCGTCCTGGCACACTGGATATTACTCCTGTGTTCCAAAAAGAAAAGAGAGTTTGAAAAGGTTGAAAAGAGAGGTTGAGACCACTGGAATTCAAGATACGCCAATGCTTCAAAATAATACGTTTAATAGCGGTTGAAGATGTATTGAATGTAGTGACACAAATAGTGTTGTTTTTGGTATGTTTTTCAACTGATTCCAACAACGCCCCTCGAGGGCAGTTCCATGCTCGCTTGCGTGCCTTCCTAATCATTCGATTGGGATAGCCTCTATCAGTCAATTTTCCTGCAAGAAGAGTGGCCTCTCTCCTGGTTCAGAGCAATTCCTGCGAAGTCTCAGAAATTGCCCTACGGGGAGGTGCTCCCGCAGAGATTTTGGATGGAAACTCCCAAAGTGAAGAAGTCCATTCTTATCAGTGGATTTACGATGGACTCTTGTTGATAATTTCCCATCCTTTGGAAAAATGACTAAATCCAAGAAGGGAAGTTCTTCCTTGGTAATAGTAATCGTAAATCGCAAAAAAAGGGTTACGTCCATTCAGCCATTGCATGAAGTCCTGTATAGATGCCTCACTGGCTCTCCAAATAAGGAGGACACCATCTATAAACCGTTTCCATACACGGATATTATGTGTCCATGGGTTGCCGGTATCAAAGATATGTTTGTTCTCAAAGGTAGAGACATACAGACCCGCTAGACCCGGTGTGAATGCACTGCCCATTGATAAGATTTACCACATGCCAGTGGCCAATGGAGTAGTTTAATTTAGCCTATTGCTAGTTGTCCCAACTAGCTACATACTATCACTGCTTGTTGACATCTCACAATGGCAATCATTTATAGGATGATAATAACAAAGTTCATCCCAGCAGATCTTTCCGCAATCTCTTTCTCAAACCTATGCCTGCTCAGGACCATAACCATTGTGGCAGTCAAGTTAGTGGACTATGATCATAAAAATGATCATAAAGGGATCTGGGGAGCTGTTTAAAGCTTCCACTTGCTAAAAGAAAATAGCTGGGTGGCTGTCTATCATACTTCTTTATCTAGCACACTGCTAATCGTTGCATCCCATAACATAATATATGGAAACATTTCTCACATAGGATCAAAGCAAAAACACACTTCAACCCATACACCCTTCCATCCACCCTCTATGTGGTGTAGCATGCTACCCAAGTAGGCAAGCTCTTCAGCACCTCAAACAAGAATAGGAAGAGCTACATAAATGGTACAATACAAGATAAATAGGGGTGCTCATTGTGGTGGCTTTGTAAATGATGCAGCCGGCTTTGAAGACAGTGCTGGCCAACAAGTTGAGTGAATGAAATTCCATCATGATGGAGTGATGTGATCATATTTTGTCAAGCCTTGGGTGCAATATGCTGGTTCATTAGGATGCCCTTCGAGGAGTAGGGGCACAGTCAAGTTTGGAAGGCTATCAAACAGGGAATTACCACCATCACGATGAAAGGGCACAAAGAATTATCATGAAGGGACCTAAGGAGCTGTTTAAAGCTTACAACTTACTAAGAACAATAAGCCTTGTGGCTGGCTGTCACACTTCTATATCTATCACACTGCTAAGCGATGCATCCCATAATACGATAACTGTGCCTCAAGCAGGGCATTACCACCATCGCGATGCAAGAGCACAAAGGCTTAAACAGCAGTTCTGAAGTTGCTTTCTCGAAGAACAGTTTTACTTTCTATAGAAGAGAGAGCTGGTACATGTCCATCTTTGCTTTTTGGTAATGCAATCCTTGAGGGGAAGATTGAAGTTCAGGGTGAATCCAAGTGGCATTGCATTAAAAGAAAGTAGAATTTGGATTTACTATCAAGGATCATGTCATTGAGCCAGGTTTGTACTATTTAATGCTAGTTGTTTTTGGTAAAAAACAGGAATTATGTCTTTGTGGGGTTGGACTCCAGGTAGGAACAAAACATGCAGGTCTGGATAAGGTGCAGGCAATGTCTGAGGGTTTGGATGTCTGAGGTGGAGGAGACTTTCAAGAAGAGTTCACTATTGTCGGCCTATTGGTGAATTTTTATGTTATTATCTGTGAGTATACCCACAAGTGCCTTCACGTAGAAGCTGATGATGACAAAGAACAGTGTCGAATCCAATGGGATTCCTCCGGTGATAAGGTGCTTTTGAGACCTGGAGGTGCCGATGTGAACTGGTGTTGGTTGGAAATGAAAAACAGTGTAGGGCATTGTCAGTGAGTCCCGGTTGAGTATAATCTTAGGATCAGTTTGCTGGGTTTGGAAAACTTTATTGCTGATTGCTCGTCTAGATTGCTGATACAAAGTTATAACACGCTAGAGGAAGATCACTGGGAAGTAGCTATTAGGAATGTGTGTTGTTATAGAGCAATCAGCAAGGAGGAAAAGCTGGTGGGAGTTGAAGGGGCTAAGGGGGTTAATGTAAGCCAAGAAGTACATTCCTGAAGGTTGGCCAAAGACAGTGGAACAGGTAGTAAAATTTGAATTATAAGTTTTTATGGTTGGAATTGTCGAATATGAGGGAGTAGTAAGAACAGCTTAAAAGTTGGTACTTCTGGGAGCTCTGAGTAGGAAGATAATGTAGTTGTTACATGAAGGTCATGTAGGTATGATGGCAATGAAACCAAGGGTGAGAGCTACTTTTTGATGGCTGAGAATGAATAATGACAGAGGGGCTTATTAGGAGTTCAGCGGTGCAGGAGCATGACCCCCCGCTACCGCACTGCCAAACCCGTGTGGCCACTGCTTGCCAGATCACAATTTTTACAGTCACTGGTAGGCAGTTCTTAGACGTTCCCATGGCAGGGCCACTGAAATATGACTATCAATAAAACTTTGTGTTTTTGCCATGTCAGAGATGTCTGGACTGCTGGTACTTTATATCTGTCATGAAGCCAATTAAGGTTTTGGTATCAACTCATGGGTAATGCCTTGGTTACTTACCGGTAATTTTCATTACTCCGAGCCAAGTCTTCCTCACCAGGGTCATTACCCATGAGCAATAGCTCCTCCCCAGAACCTTTCAAGTATAACATATTACATTCTAGTTACCCCCAAGAGAGGGATGGGAAACTGGACTGTGGTGAGGAAGACTTGGCTTGGAGTAATAAAAATTACTGGTAAGTTTACAGGACATTGCTTCCTCACCAGTCTTCCTTACCACAGTCGTTACTACTCAACCCTACGGGTGGGCAAAGATTTTTATATGCAAACAAAGTCTCACAAAGATCCCAGTTGCTGGCCATGGAGTTTCTACTTTTCCTACATTTACCTCTATGCACAGTTTTGCCTTGCTAATTGGCAATACTTCCTTGAGAGTGCTGGTTGCCGCCAGTTATAAATGCACTGTTGTTGCAAATGAATTCTATTTTTTATCCTCATGACTTGGAAACTGCATGGATGTTTTTGAAAGACTTAGGGCCTTATTAGGAGTTTGCCTGTCCTACGGACCGCCAAACCCACGGTGGTGCTGCACCGCTGGTCCGACCACCCTCTTACAAGTAGGGTGGTTGGACCGCGATGGGACCGTTGCTACCACCTGGGATCCACAATCCCTAGTGGTCTTGCAGTGCTCTAAGGCCCCTAATATACTGGTGGTGCTGCTGTGGCACTGCCAAGCATATTTTCATGGCAGTGAGCCCTCCACGAAAAGTGTGGCTGTGATGAAACTAAGGGGGCTCTACAGGGCCCCCTAGTGCCTCTGCACCAGGGAATGCATGCAGGGGGCACATGGAGTGTGCCCCTGTATACATGCACCCCCAGTTCCAGAAGGGCATGGACTTCACAGTCCATGCCCTGCAGGAAGGTGCTAGGGTGTTCCCATTGCGGTGCCTTGTAAGGCTCACGTATGAGCCTTAGCCTGGCACCGGCGTGGCCCAGGCACCGCAGGGCCGCCTGACCTGGATTCCAGTTGAAATTCGGCCAGCGGTCGCATTATGGGTTTGGCGGTGTGGGAGCGGGCACCTGACAAGGGCATTTGAAGTGTTAACAGAAGATGAGATGACTATGGGGCAGAAAAAAATGTGTAGCTCAGTTGAAAGCAGCGAGGAAAGGACGGGTACCGAGCCGTGCAAAATGGAAAAATCACTACTTGGAAAAAAAAACTAAACTTCCCTGTCTTGTTAATATATATTTCAAAAGCTTCATTTTCTGATGCGTAAAAAAGATAAGTTGTAGCAAATGTATTTAATAAATTTACGGATAATGCACTAAGCCCGAAAGGGCGGCTGTGTTAAGGTTAATCTACATGCAGCCTACCGCAGGCCTGCACAGCCATGACATATTAATGCACTCTATAATTTTTAGTAACACGCATCCCTGCCTTCCTCTTGTCCTCCCCGAAGAGAAAAATATAATGTAATCATCGTTGATGCATTGCCAAGGTGGACGTGTCTACTTTATGACTGGTAGGTCGGAAGCACTTTATAATCTCAGGAGGCTAACAGGGGTTAGATAGAGGGGTGGGTGGGGGAAGGTGTAGAGAGAGAGGGTCAGACAGTGGCAGAGAGAGAGAAACAGAGAGTGAGACTAAGGGATGAATGGAAGCAAGCCAACATAAAAGAGTGCCAAGAAAAAAAGAAAAGAAAAATGAAAACAAGGGGAAAATTGAAATCATGGTATTTTCTTAAAAAGCCGAAAAAAATGACATTTTTAAAGTAGGAGGGGAAAAAAATAAATCGAGAAAAACAGAGGCAAGAAAGGAAGTGTGATTCCAGGAGTGTAAGGTAAACGATACAGGTGATGACGAGAGAGATAATGAAACAATGAGAGGGGAAGAAAGAGGTAATGAGGGGAATAAAGGAAAGTAGATTATAAGAAAGGATGAAAATGGAAAGCAAACAAAACAAGCATTTGCAATGCAATAGGTCTCGCATTTACGAGAGTTTGAGCTATTGACATTGCAAATGACAATGCCTTTTATTTTTGTTTTCGTTTTAAAAACATAAATGAAAGGCATTGTCATTTACAATGCCAATAGCTTACTCACGTAAATGCGAGACCTATTTGCATTGCAAATGCTTGTTTAAAAGGCAAGTAAGGCACCATTTTGTGGATGTGCGTCTGCGAGAGTGCTGCCTGCAGATCCCCTTTCTGGTCTGGTACCGTCATGATACTTGGTGCATTCCTGCTGTCACCGTTTACCAGCCAGGGTACGGCCAGGTTTGTAAACAGACAAGGTCAATCCAACAGGCAGTGACTATGCTTTACATTTATTATTTTCTGTTCTATATAGCGAGAACTCGGTCCAAGGGCTTCTGAGCGCTTTACATGAGCACCAAACTACTCACACGAGGTCAAATGCATATGTGTAGGCTCGGGGAGAATACGCGGTTTGCCCAGAATCACACAATGTGGAGCCGACGCAGGGTCTTGAACCGGTTTACTCCGTTCCAAACTTGAGCGCTTTGCATGAGCACTAGTTACGTTTCACACAGACACATTCATTTTTGGTAGGCACGGGGAGATTCGGTGATTTGCCCAGAATGACAGGATGTTGAGCGTGTCTGCCGAGACCCAAACCCAATTCCCCAGGTTTGAGGTCGACCCGCTCTAGCTGTTAGGCCACATCCTCTCCCCCTCGCAAGCTGTTATGTTTAGCAAAGTTATTGGGAGGTGTTTGCGGGTATTGAGTCCAAACTTTGGATGGTAGAGCGGGCCTCTAAAAATTGATATCTGTGCCTAAGACTGCAGTTTTAACTATTCACTTCCAACTCAAACCCTGAGAGTTCCATACTTTATTTGCCGCTGTTGCTAGCAGTTGTCAAGATCACACAATGTATGTTTAAATTGCCGATTTCAAACCCTAGCCTGGTAATATGTACCAGCACAATAACACAACAAGCTGAAGTATGTTTTCAGAGGTGCTGGAGGGTGCTTGCCGCAGAAGTGCTATGACCCGTGCACTCGTAAAATGGGCACAAAGAGGAAGGCAAGAGAATCAAGGGGCTGTCACCGCGCTGTTTCGCGATAAATTAGGAAAGAATCTCGGTGTTTAACATCTCATAGGCCTGTGGCTTTGACCCGCGCGTTTCCTTCTATCTTCGGCACTGAAATTCAGACGTTAGCAGCACTCGTGGAAAAAGCACAGCGCCTAGACTCCAGACCGGGGTCTTTCGACCAGTTCAGAGACGCACAAATGGAATTATTTCCCGCACCAAGTGCTGCTCTCTGCACCTCGCCAGCTGTGAAAAAATTAGAACGGGGTTTCGTTCCAGTGAAATCATTTACACACACATGCACACTTAATGCTAACACATCAACTAAACACGTTACCACTACACACACACACAATTGCATTTACCTCACACTCCCAAAGACGTAAATACGTACAATATATATACAAACACATCACACACACATGCGCATATATATGAAATGCTATGCTTAGCGCTGCTTTAAGAAAGGCGCCCATCCAGGCACTGCATGCAGAGCCAGGCGTGGCGGGTATTTGTAGGAATCTAGTTTCAGGTAGGTTCAGTCGCACTTATTGCCACGATGGCCGTTTGATACCTGTGCAAACAGGCTGTGTCTGGGCAGAGGCTGGTGGGAGGGAAGGGGTTGGGGCAGCTGGTCGGGAGGGGGATGAAAAGATGGGGGTGGAGGACAGGTGAGTAGAGATATTTGAAATAGTACGCAGTAAGTCAAGGGGAGATGAGAAAGAGCACGGTGTGTAGGGGCATATAGATGCAAGGGGGAGTACAGAAAAAGTCAAACACATGGCAGTGAGGTGGGTGACAGACTTTGGAAAGCCGAGGATGTTCTCTTGTGCAGCGCTACGAAGACACTAGCGGGGTTTAAACGAGGGCAGGAGAGGGGCTGCAGGTCTGAGCCAGACTGCTTGGGTTCTTCCAGACCCATTTTATAAGACTTTGGTAAATCTCTTCAGACTTCCATGCCCTTAACCAAGCACTCATTCGTCAGCATCATGCCTGTATATGGTCATTGAACTACGAGGTGACATGCTTTTTATAATGTGTAATTGGGAACCCATTCTCCTATTATAATAGCATTATATTAACCGCTTGTGTATCTAGCTACACAAACTGCATTTCCGGCCATGCTTAAATAATGGGTAGTACACAACTCAGCATGTTACCAGTTTAGCACCAGCGGAAGTAACACAAGCACCTGAATCCCCTGCGTTAGCATCAAAAACATGAAGCGCAGGAGCTCAGATGGAAATACAACTCGAGAGAGTGTGATTTGAGGGCTGGGAACCGGTCCAAGCTTTCCCGGATTCTGTGCCTCGGACTTGCACACTGGAGAGATGACTTGGCGAATGCTGGAAGGGCTCGAGAGGGGGCAGTAGGTCAAACACTCTGAGCCCCCTCCACCGCCACGGTCTAAACCAGTAGTTCCCCCATGTTCATCGGCAACCCGGAGGACAAGGAGCTGCTGCTTCCGGGTGCCTGGACACATCCGGAATGAAAAAGGGAGGGGTGAAAGCAGAGCAGCTACACGCAAGCCAGGATTTAAAGGTGCAGGCACTTCTCAGAAGTGCTCAATGTCAATATTAATTAAAAGAACATTGCGTGTGCCACAACAGACTGGCATTCGGGCAACTGAATAATGGTTTTCCTGACTGGGAGGATGTGAAATCACGGCAGAAGAGAGGCCACAGAGGAGTTGGAATAAACAGAGCGGGCGTGAAAGCACGGCGGGAGAGACGCCAGGGACCTAGGGAGGGGGTGGAACAAACGGAGTGGGAGGTGTATGGGCGAGCGCAGACAGTGCAACACGAGCAGTCTGCACATGCACTCTAAAACATAAAAAACAAGAGCGCACTGAAGCTGACGAGGAGGGAGTGGGAGGGGGGAGTGGGGACGGGCATGCTTTACGACGCGTGGATTCTGCTTTAACAGTGCATTAAAGTAGGAAGGGAAGCGGCCGTACGGCCGCGAATGTGAAAGTGATCGCGATCACGATAAAACATCAAAGCGGCGAAAGTGAAAGACAACGAGTGCTTTCAGGCTGCCAAATGGTGCGCGCGCCCGGCACACATGCACAGTAGTTGGCGGCCTGAAAGCACTCGTTTGCACTTCCAAAAGTGCTTACTATAAGTCTCGCCAGAGCAGCGCTAAAGCGCTGTCTCTGGCGAGACCTAAAAACTGGAAAAAGGCATAAAGTAGTTAAAAAAGAAAAGAACAGGAGAAAAAGTAAAGAAGGAAGAAGACATTAGACGATCCCATTTAGGTTAGAGGGATTTTGTTATCATGTTTTAGTTATATATGTCCTAGGTGCATCCATCCAAAATGCTGTATGAAGGCAATTACCCCTCAACCACGGTAATCTTCATTTTCCCAAAGGAAGGAAGTGCGACCTAACCACAAGAATAAACATCCGAAGAACTCAGAAAAACCAAACATAGGCATGGAAATCAATAAAAAAGCTATTCTAAGGGTTGTTGAAAACAACACCTGCGCTGCAAATCATGGAACAAGGAGACAGCTCCAGTTTTGAGAAAACAAAATCTAACGAGGTTTGCTACAGAAATCATTCACAACCTCACACGTCACTCCACATATATTGGGCACGAAACGAGGCCTCTGGTTCACCCTCATAAATAATTAGGGGCAGATTTACGAGGAAGTGCCGCAGCGCGGGAACGCAAGCCCTTTGACTGCGCCACCCTGCGCCACTTTCAAAGCACAGGAATGCAACATATTTACAATAATATGTTGCATTCCTGTGCTCTCCCCTGCACTGGCGCACAAACAGCTGCAATGCGCTGGCGCAGGCACACTTGCACCATGGTGCAAGGATGCGTGCGTCATGGGGAGATTCAATCACTACATTTTCCTCTTTCAATGCGTGCTGTAGAATGTAGCATGCATTGAAAGGGGAAAAACGAGGAAATTAAAACATTTCTCCTCGTTACACCTCCCTACGCCTCCCCTGGAGAGGTGTAGCATTTACATGCATTTACAGATTTACGATTCCTCGTAAATCTGAAAATGTGTCTTGTGCCATGGGTGTTGCGTGGGAACAACCACAGCAACAACCATGGAACGCCCCCATCATGCAAAGTGCTGCATGTGAAGGGACCTAATTTATTACAAGGACAGGCAAAGCCACACAGGGTGGCTTTTCCTGTCCTTGTAAATATGGGGCAGAGAAATACACCACCAGTAAGTCACAAAAAGGGATGTACTGATGGCGCAGGAGGCATGCAAATCTGCCCCTTAATATGGGGCAGGGGAATCAGCACAAATATGGCCCTATATATACTACGTCATGGCAGACACTTTATACCAATAGTGTAAGTTAAGTTCCCAATGGATGGAAAGACATACATTAATTGGCATACGAATTGCTGCAACCAATGATGTCACAGCATTGTGAAGTTGCATGTGAGTCCAAAAGGAAGGGAAGAGGTGTTATATTTAATTTCATCAGTGACATCAGTGATAATGCGAACGTTTAGAGCATCTATGTATTTAGGTAATAAAGGCTTCTGAAATTACACCTCTGGTAACGCATATCCCCATTAACATCAATGTAAAGGCTCCAACATCACTCTTTACATCTAAATGTCCCTGTATTGGATGCAGAGAGGAACAAGGCTGCATTTCTACTGTTTGTATACTGTAGTGGAAAAAACTGTTTGTCTTTTTTAGGTCTCGCTTGAGACAGCAAATGCACTGTCGCTTGTGCTCTAGCGGAAAGGGCAAATTTACATAACCTCCCTGCGTCACAGATCCGTCAACCACACTTATCCATACACACACGCATTCATTGGTGGGACCCATAACACCAACACTCATACGTTTCTCTCACGAGTCTGCGCACAGGAGGACGATGTATCCTCTGGACATGTGAGGGGGTACCTTATTACAGAATATACTTATTTACATCAACACCTATAGGACCCTAACCGTAACATCAAGGCACTCCACCACTTGGTCGATGGACCAATTAGTTGGACTGGTTGATGGTGATTTAGAACCAGCTAAAACACATTCAAGCTTCAGAATCCTCTAGTAACCTACTGGAAGAACCACAAACTCATTATTTCTGTTAATCAATATTTTGTTTATCTAAAATCTTGTTTGCAATCATATAATTAGCATTTCAGTTAATCAAAGTTGAATTTCTGTCAATCAACACAAATTGCATGGCATTTTATATTTACCTATTCTTGCTATCGGGGTTCTTTTCTAATTCAATTGGCTCTGCAAAACCCAAATTCTTCACTCAATCGTCCCAATCATAGCAGGCCAAAACTCAAGAAAGTCCGGGAAAGTTCTTTGCTCAGCACGACACAGTCCCAAAGATCTCCAAAGGACCAAGTAATCGTGCAAGCGAATCGATCACACAAATTCTGGACACTCTCCTCCGGACACGAACCCTCTCCTCATCAAGCTCACGTAGAGTGTTGAGCAGTGGCATGTATGTGACATGTGTAACCCCTCCCTATTCTACTACCCTTTTGATAATAAAATTCTGGGTAACATGAAACATTTCTTGGACTAGGAAGGAATATGATTGTTCCATTTGGCGAAATTTGCAATATGGTCCAGTTTTCCCACTGACTTGGGTTCTCAGAGTACTTGCAAGGTCACTTCCTCAGTCTATGTCATGCTCATACAACATTGGTGATTCTTGGTTATATGTGACTATTGTTTCCTGCGGACAATTTTCACTGACTGAAGTTTGACAGTCCTCCATGTTCCTATCCTTGACCAGGAACACTGTGCTCTGAATTGAGGATGCCTGGAGACCTTCGGAGCCATCTGAGTCTGCACAGATGACATCGCGCTCACAAGACGGTAGCCACTTCCGAACTCCATTTTGAATGTCATGGCTTGGTCGGCCCGAATGCCAACTTAAGCAAAACAAACACAAAAGAATAATTAATATGCGGAAATGAAGATTCTAATGTTAAACCCACACTAATCCCTTTATGTATTAGTATTTTCCTAGCTTATAGCAATATTTAAAGCAATAATACTCACCATTTGGCATCAACAGGAACGCAAACGTCACCAAAGCAACATAAATCATGCAATATTCTATCATCACACATACTACTGTTAATAGGCGTACCACAATTAGTTATTCGAGTTATTCTGCCATGCAAATAGCAATGAGTCCTGCGTGTAATTTGTGTTTACCAAATGTATATTTGTTGGTTACTATAACACAGCACACAGTTAATTCAAATTAAAATATAAATTGATTATGTTATTAATATTTTCATGCAAAATAGAGAAGGTATACAAAACTTTACTTTTCCTGCTCCATCACTTGTGAGACATTTTTTTTTACTTACAGGGTATTGAGGGCCCGCCCAGTGCTTACCATTGGTTAGCTTCATCGCCACTCTTGTTTACCTGCTCTCTTTGGACAATGTGTGCCGGCTTGAATTCCTCTTTGTGTGGTGGCCCTCCACAAGCCATGGCCCAAGTTCTGCTTCCTTGGGCAATGTCCTTCCACTAATCTCACTTCCGGAGACAATTTTTTCTTACTGTGGAAGCACTCCATAAGAGTGTATGTTGCATGTCCATTCACTCAATCCTCACGATTTCCTATTGCTTCTTGCTCCCTTCCACCCTCCTCTTGCTGTCTGTTATGTTCCTTCCTACTCAGTGGCGTAATGAAACCTCACTGCAAAGTTCACGGAGGGGCCCTCCACTCTACGGACCAAGTCAGGCGCTTTAAGGCAAAGAGCTCCACTGCCGGTGAACAGTGCCGGAGAGGGCCCCCTGCAGCTTGGGGGCACCCCTGCACCACGGAAGCTACAAGGCCTATCGTTACACAACTGCTCCTACAGGCTGTGTTGGCCCACCTCCTCCCACACTGTGTAGCTGCTTGCCCCGCCCTCCTCCTACCCTCCTCCTGCATTGTTTAGCCTGTCCTGTACCCCTCACCAGTGTTGTGCTACTTGCCACGTCCAGAAGCAATACACGTCTTGCAAATCTACTATCAATAGCAGTGGCGGCCGATACAATGAAGAGGTAGTGGCGGGTGGAGGTGGCGCGGGGGAGCGCGGGAGACGAAGTGTGGGGGGGTAATAATTTTTCAAAAACATACAATGGAACTGCCGGCCTCTTCCTGCGTCGTGCCTTGGTCTTCCTGGTCCCAGCAGACTCTAGGGCAGCATCAGACTCCCTGTGCAATCCCTGCGTTGCTCTCATACTATGAGAGCAATGTGGAGATTGGTCTGAGCAGGCTGAAATGATGCTCCGCTCAGGACAGGGAGTCTGTGCTGTTTAATACAGCCGGGTTGGAGAAACCTAAGCCCACATGTGTGTTTGGCCGGCCTGAGATGGCCGCCCAAACACCCATGTGCACTTAGAAGTGCACATAGGACTTCTCCTCCCTCTCCCATGCCCCAGCCCTACCCCTCCCTGCACACTCTGGCTCTGAGCTACCAAATTAAAAATTAAAATGATTATATTATATTGTTATATTTATCACGTGCTATCTCTGAGTCAGTGGGATGACGCTCCTGATCAAAAGGAATTTTGGTGTGCGCTTCCCAACTTAAAATAAACTGCGACACACTCCATTCTGTTCATGGCAAAACGTTGTCTTCATTACACTGCTTTGTCCTAACACATCACGCGAAAAACTACAAACACACGTGAAAGCTCTATAACAGGGCCTTACAACCAAGCATGCTTTTCCTTGGCTGCTGCAGTTAATGAAATGTCTAAGCTTTCCTTTCCTACATCGAAACCCTCTTGTGGGAGCCCCGAGTTTATTCAACTCAGCAATCCAATGTATCATATACTTTGAGGATCTTTTCAATAAAACAAGCATTGGCAGAGCCAACAGGTATCATCTACGAGAGAACTATTGGCCTTGTAATTGTATTTGTAGTCATGTAGCACAGCAGGACAGCAGCTGTGCAGCATGACTGAAAGTAAATAAATTAAGATCCAGCTATAATGCTGCACATTATTTGGAAAACATACTCTGTTTTTTAATAGTTAATCTTTATATAATAGTTTTATTGATTTGTAATTTTTACATAAGTTAAATAATTGCTATTCTACAGGAAACACAAGCTAAGTTATTAAGTACCTTTCAAATCTGTTCCCCTTACAACCTACAATTATTGAAAAATTCTCATCCTACCTGTGTTTTCTTCTATGCATACTCCTTGAGAGCAACCTATTGGGGAACATTTCACAAAAAAATCTTTCAAGTATGGGTGGGGATGAAAATTTCCTCCTAAACATACCTTTACGCTTTTTGGGATTCCCCAACATCCTCAGTAGTATAGTCGTAAAGGTAGGTCAGGCGCTGGTCTCCAGGTGTGCTACTGGGAACTTCGTGTAACTTTCCTTCAGGCTCCTTTTCCTGTTGTGCAGATTTTGCATAGCGTAGAAATCCTTCCAGGTGGAATGGAACCACCTATGCTAATGCACATTCTTTCCTCTGCTTGGAAAATATTTTTCTGTGTGGAAAAAAGTTGTTTACCCTATATCCAGTGGCTACTGACATCTTCAAGGAGGGGGCACATGTTATTTAAAACATTTTTTTTAATGTTCTTTACACAACCTCCGCGCTCCAGACCTCGGTCCTCTTCTTCCGTCGGACTGCTGAACGGGCTCCAGCAAACTCCCTTGACCAATCCTGGCGCTGCTCACATGTTGTTAGCCAGCATCAGAACAGAGCCCTGATTGGAGGACGCGGCCTGTCACAGCTCTCCCCAGCACACTGGAGGCCTGCACTTGTTTTATATGAATTGAAACGCTCTTTATACTCAAACCCACATAGAAAGTTTACCCCTGGTCTCTGAGACTGATTCACGTTTTCTTTAGACTGCAGCACTTCACTAGCCACTGACAACAATGCTAATTAACTACATATATTCATACAGCTCCAAATTAAGAGGTCTTCCGGATATAAAAGCCTCCCAAAACTAAAGACTCCCTTTTCCCACCTTATGGTCCCTGGCTAGCATCTCTCCTGGCTGCACTGTCTGCCATGGGGTAACTCCACCCCTTAGGCATCAATCAGTCAAACAACATTCGTAAAGCGCAGGACTGTCACCCCTAGGGGTATCTGGGCGCTGCACTCGTTTCCACCACTCCTCTTCTGGCTAAAGCTGGTGTCGCTGTTCTCCACGTTGGTCCCTTCCTCATAGTTTGCTTGTATCGCTCCTTCAACCCCAAGAGGGCCACTCCGGCCGCGCTGTTTGATGGCCGCTGAAGCATAGTTTCTAGCCTGTCAGATATTTGTGACCAGGAAGCCTTCAGCCCGGGGCTCTCGGATTTATGTATAGTGTTAGTAAATCAATATATTGATATTTTCAAGTTTGCAGCAACGTGCTGCCATTAATTTTAATGGTATGTATATTTTAGTGTGTTGTGCTTTCTAAAGTAATGGACTTGTTACAGATTCAATATATGTTTATTACTAGTACATTTATGTAGTAGACACTTGAATTAACGACGTGTCTGATTTAACAACTCATGGGCGTGTGTACGTTTCCTCCAAGGGTAAAGACGACACCTTTAACTCAGGGCGGCCGCTTTGGGACTGATGTCCAGACACAATGGGAGATCAACCCGGCTTCTGAAAAATGCCCCAACGGACTACGGTCCAAAAACGAATAGCTTCACCCTCTGTATTGGAAAAAGGGAAGATGGAGGACATACTACTACCACCTTTAAGTGAATTAGTGTTATTCCAAATTTAAAGTGCAATCAAACTTGTAGGCACACAGTGTCTAGTACCTTTAAGATATAGCTGCTTTTTGGGAGAATTTCAGGTTTATTGTAAACGTAATACAAAGATGGTTTATTCCCAGGGGCAGGTAAAATTACCGGAGTAGTTATTTACAATAAACTCACTTTCCTACACTATGGTCGTGGTTGCCGCCTAGCATTAGCTCAAGAGTACAGCGCTGCCTGTTTTACTCTTCACCTGCTCACAAGTGAGATGCCTGCTTGAGGGAGGGCTCATTCTTGCCACAGTTCATCTTGATGCTTGGACACCCACCTTGGTAGTAATATGGTCCTTGATGGGATGTCCTAAATCTGGAGTAGGACTCACATGCCTATTCCTATTCTCCCTTTCCTGTGAATTAATTATTTTAGAAGGGGGCGGTAGGGAAATGTGCCTACGCAGATGTATGTTTTTGGACCTTCTAGTTCCCATGGCTACACTCATTGAACAAGCATTGGCAACAGCAATAGGTTTAATTTATACTAGAGCTATTGGCTTTAACAATGTGTCGTTGCCTTGTTGTACACCAGTGTGGCTTCTGTTCAGCAAGGCAACAAATTAGTGGTGTGGAGTGTCCTAGAGTGGAGTGGGAGGAGTAGAGTATCATAGATTAGAAAGGTTGGAGTAGAGTGTCGTAGAGTTGAGTAGAGTTCAGTGGTACCGTGGCAGTGTCATAGAATCCAGTGGCATAAATTGGAGTGGCATAGAATGGAGTGCCATAGAGTGGCGTGGATTGAGGTGGAATAGGGTGGAGTGGGTTGGAGTGGATTGAGGTAGGGAGATAGATTGTATTGAAATAGATTGGGATGGATTGCATTGGATTGGGTAGAGTGAGTTGGATTGAGTGGAGATGGGCACATTTGAGTGGGTGGACTGGATAGGGTGGATTGAATTGGAGTGGGGTGGACTGAAATGGGGTGAGGTGGATTGGATTGGGGTGGATTAGATTGGTCTGGGGTGGGGTGGACTGGATTTGATTGAGTGGATTGCATTAGAGTAGGGTGGTTTGAAGTGGGGTGAATTATAGTGGAGTGGAGAGGGTGGATTGATCTGGGCTGGAGGGGGTGAATTGGATTGAAGTGGATTAGGGTGTGGTGGGATGGATGGATTGGATTGAGTGGGGGGGACTGAACCGGGGTGGGGTGGGTTTGATTGGGGTACAGTGGGGTAGATTGGAGTGTGAGGTGGATTGGACTGCAGTGGAGTGGGGTGGATTGGAGTAGGGTGGACTGGATGGCATAGATTAGATTTGAGTAAGGTGGATTGAAATGGGGTGGGGTGATTGGATTGGGGTTTGGTAGATTGGAGTGGAGTGGAGGGAGGTGGAATGGAGTGGGGTGATTTGGATTGCAGAGGGGTGGATTGGATTGGATTGAGGTGGATTGGATTAAGTGGGGTGAAATGGATTGGGGTGGATTGGATTGAGGTGGATTGGATTGGGGTGGGGTGAACTGAATTGGATTGAGGTAGACTGGATTGGGGCGGGGTGCATTGGATTGGGGTGGCGTGGATTGAAGTGGGGTAGTTTGTATTTGGCTGGATGGATTGAGGTAGAGTGGAGTGAACTGGATTGGAATAGGGTAGACTGGATTTGGATTTGGATGACGGGGACTGGATTGGGGTGAGGTGGGGTGGATTGGAGTGGGGTGGATTGGCGTGGGGTGGATTGGAGTGGAGCGGATTGGAGTAGGGCAGATTTCTTTTGGATTGGAGCAGATTGTTTTGGATTGGAGTGTGACAGACTGGAGTGGTGCATAATGGAGTGGGGCAGATTGTTTTGCATTGGAGCTGATTGGAATGGGCTGCTTGTTTTGGATTGGAGTAGAGCTGAATGGAGTGGGTCACATTGTTTTGGATTGGGGTGGGGTAGATTGTTTTGGGTTGGAGTGGGGCAGATTGTTTTGGAATCAATCAATCAATCAATCAATATACTTATAAAGCGCACTACTCACCCGTTATGGTCTCAAGGCGCTGGGGAGAGGGGATGCTACTGGTCGAAAAGCCATGTTTTGAGGCGTGTCCTGAAAGTTAGGAGGTCCTGGATCTGGCGTAGCTGGAGTGGTAGAGAGTTCCAGGTTTTGGCGGCGAGGAGTGAGAAGGATCTTCCTCCGGCGGTGGTGCGGCGGATGCGGGGGATGGTGGAGAGAGTATGATTGGAGGAGCGGAGATGGCATATGGGAGCGTGGAAGGAAAGTCTGTCGTTGAGGTAGGCTGGACCGGTGTTGTAGAGAGCCTTGTGTGCGTGGGTCAGGAGCTTGAAGGTGATCCTTTTCGGTACGGGTAGCCAGTGTAGGTCTCTGAGGTGGGGGAGATGTGGGTGCGGCATGGGACATCAAGGATGAGGCGGGCGGATGCGTTCTGGATACGCTGTAGCTTGGTTTGTAGCTTGCCCGTTGTTCCTGCATATAGGGCGTTGCCGTAATCCAATCTGCTGCTGACCAGGGCGTGGGTGACGGTTTTCCAGGTCTCGACGGGGATCCACTTGAAGATCTTGCGGAGCATGCGGAGAATGTTGTAGCAGGAGGAGGAGATTGCGTTGACCTGCTGAGTCATGCTGAGAATGGAGTCCAAGATGAAGCCCAGGTTGCGAGCGTGGGTGGTGGGTGAGGGTGCCGTGCCTAGGGAGTTGGGCCACCAGGAGTCGTTCCATGCTGAGGGGTTGGAGCCGAAGATGACGATCTCTGTTTCATCGGTGTTTAGCTTGAGGCGGCTTGATTCCATCCAGTTAGAGATGGCGTGTAGTCCGTTGTATAGGTTGTTTTTGGCAGTAGTGGGGTCTTTCATGAGGGAGAGGATCAGCTGGGTGTCGTCAGCGTATGATACTATGTTGATGTGGTGTGTCCGAGCGATGTTGGCAAGAGGAGCCATGTAGACATTGAAGAGCGTTGGGCTGAGGGAGGATCCTTGAGGGACGCCACACATGATCTTGGAGGCCTCAGACAGGAATGGCGGAAGGCGGACTCTCTGGGTTCTGCCGGTGAGAAATGATGAGATCCAGTTGAGAGCCTTGTCGCAGATTCCGGCGTTGTGGAGTCGTGTGCGGAGGGTGTGATGGCATACCGTGTCGAATGCGGCAGAGAGGTCCAGCAGGATGAGTGCTGCAGTTTCTCCTTTGTCGAGCATGATCCTTATGTCGTCTGTGGCAGCGATGAGTGCGGTCTCGGTGCTGTGATTTTTTCGGAATCTGGATTGGGAGGTGTCGAGCGCCTTGCTGTCTTCTAGGAAGCGGGAGAGCTGGGTGTTGACGACTTTTTCGATGACCTTGGCCGGGAAGGGGAGGAGGGAGATCGTCCGGTAGTTCTTCGGGTCGTCTGGGTCTGCCTTGGGCTTCTTCAGTAGTGTGTTGACTTCTGCGTGTTTCCAGATTTCCGGGAAGGTGGCTGACTCGAAGGAGCTGTTGATGGTGTTGCAGAGGTGGGGAGCGATGATGTTGCTAACTTTATTGAAAATGTGGTGAGGGCAGGGGTCCGATGGGGATCCGGAGTGGATGGAGGCCATGGTATGAGGGACGTCTTCTTCGTTGACGAGGGAGGAGGAGGTTGGTGTTGCTCGGGGCATCGGGTTCATGGGTGTATGTGGTCTGTTTGGGGCTGAAGCTGTTGTGAATTTCTTCTATCTTGCGGCGGAAGTGGGTGGCGAGGGAGTTGCAGAGCTCTTGTGACGGAGGGGGTTCGTTGGAGCAGGTCCTGGGGTTTGAGAGTTCTTTGACGATGCCGAAGAGTTCTTTACTGTTGTGGGCGTTGTTGTCTAGGCGGTTTTTGAAGTGGGTTCTTTTGGCGGTACGGATTAGTTGGTGATGCTTGCGGATGGACTCTTTGAGTGCGATGTGGTTGGGTTCGGTGGGATCCATGCGCCAGGCCTTCTCTCTTTTGCGGTGTTCTCCTTTGGAGTTCTGTAGATCAGGGGTGAACCAGCTGGCCTTGGCGCTGTGCAGGGTGTTTGATAACTTTTTGAGCGGCGCAAGGGTGTTGGCGCAGTCTGCTAACCAGCGATGCAGGTCAGTGGCGGCTTTGTCGGGGTCCGAGGTTCCTGGCGGTGGGGTCTGAGCGAGGGTGGAGATCAGTTGTTCTGTTGAGACTTTGCTCCAGTTGTGTCGGGGGGTTGTGTGCGGTGGTGGTGAGTAGGTGGTTTCTGCTAGGAGAAGTGGATGCAGTGATGGTCTGTCCAGTCGAGTTCGGTGGTGTGGCTGAAGGAGACGTGGCTGTTGGCAGCGAAGATGGGGTCGAGTGTGTGGCCTGCGGTGTGAGTGGGCGAAGTGACGAGTTGTTTGAAGCCGAGGTTAGCGAGGTTGTCCAGCAGGTGGTTGGTGTTGACGTTGTTGTTGTTTTCTAGGTGGAAGTTTAGATCGCCGAGGAGGATGTAATCCGCTGAGGCGAGGGCCTGGGTGCTGACGATGTCGGCGATGGTGTCGCAAAATTGTGCTCGGGGGCCTGGGGTTCTGTAGATCAGTGTTCCTTTGAGGGTGGTGTTGGCGTTGATGTAGATGTTGAAGTGGAGGTGTTCGGCGGAGTTGAGGGTGTCGTGGGTGCTGGTAGAGATTTTGATAGTGCTTTTGTGGACTATGGCGATTCCTCCTCCTGGTTTATTGGTGCGGTCTCTCCTGGTGATCTTGTAGCCTTCAGGGATGGCAATGGCAAGGTGGGGTTCAGAGGCCGGGCTTGTCCAGGTTTCGGTGAGGAAGATGATGTCCGGTGACGTGGAGGTCAACAGGTCCCAAATGGAGTGGGACACATTGTTTTGAATTAAGTGGGGCAGACTGCTTTGGATTAGAGTGGGGTAGATTGTTGAAGGGCAGATTGGAGTGATGTAGATTGTTTTGGATTGGAGTGGGGTGGATTGGTTTGGAGTAGGGAAGATTGGGCCCGATTCACAGAACAAACTTAAGACAAAATCCTAAACTTAGTACCATTTTGGTATTCACAGAATGCACTTACTACTTCTGGTATTCAGAGAATGAACTTACAACTTTTGCGATTCACAGAATAAACTTACTACTTTTGCTATTCACAGAATGGATTTACGACTCCTAACTTTACGTCCGCACTCGGGCCGGAAATTCCGGCCCGGAGGCGGGGCTTCTGGCCCGGAGGCGGAGCTTCCGGCCCAGAGGTAGGGATTCCGGCCAGTAGCGGAGAATCCCCACCTCCGGGCCGGAAGCTCCGCCTCCGGCCCGGAAGCCCCGCCTCCGGGCCGGAAGCTCCGCCCCCGGGCCGGAATTTCCGGCCCGAGTGCAGACGTAAAGTTAGGAGTCGTAAATCCATTCTGTGAATAGCAAAAGTAGTAAGTTTATTCTGTGAATCGCAAAAGTAGTAAGTTCATTCTGTGAATACCAGAAGTAGTAAGTGCATTCTGTGAATACCAAAATGGTACTAAGTTTAGGATTTTGTCTTAAGTTTGTTCTGTGAATCGGGCCCATTGTATTGGGCTGGATTGGGGTGGATTGGATCGTCAGCAGTGGACTGGACTGGTGTGGGGTGGATTGGATTGGAGTGGAGTGAATTGTGCTGGAGTGGAGTGGGGCAAATTGGAGTAGGGTGGATTGGGGAGGGAGTGTGGTGCAGTGGATTGGGGTGAGGTGATTGGGTTGGAGTGGGGTAGATTGAAACTGGCCTGAAATGAATTGGTGTGGGGTGGATAGGTTTGGGGTAGGGTGGATTGGGGAGGGAGTAGGGTGGATTTGATTAGGGTGAGAGGGATTGGATTAGAGTGGGGTAGATTGGATTGGGCTGCATCGGGGTGGATTAGATTGAGGTGAGTTAGATTGGATTAGATTGGATTGGAGTGCGGTAGATTGGATTGGGCTGGATTGCGTTGGGGCGAGGTGGATTGGATTGAAGTGGAGTATGGCGAATTGAAGTGAGGCAGAATAGAGTGGGGCAGATTGTTTTGGTTTGGAGTGGGGCAGATTGGAGTTGGAAATATTGCTTTGGATTGATTGGGCAGATGTTTTAGTTTGGAGTGGGGCAGATTTGAGTGGGGCAGACTGTTTTGGATTTAAGTGGGGCAGATTGGAATGAGGAGATTGAAGTGTGGCAGATTGTTTTGGATTGGAGTTAAGCAGATTGTTTTGTACTGGAGTCGGGCAGATTGGAGAGGGCTAAATTGAAGTGGGGCAGAGTCAGATTGGAGTGGAGCAGACTGTATTGGATTGGAATAGGGAATATTGAAGTGGTGAATGTTGTTTTAGATTGTAGTGGGGCAGAATGTTTTGGATTGGAGTGGGGCAGATTGTTTTGTATTGGAGTGGGGCAGATTGTTTTGGACGAAGTGGGGTAGATTGGATTGGGGCAGAATGTTTTGGAGTGGGGCCGATTGTTTTGGATCAGAGTGGGGCAGATTGGAGAGGGCTAAATTGAAGTGGGGCAGAGTCAGATTGGAGTGGAGCAGACTGTATTGGATTGGAATAGGGAATATTGAAGTGGTGAATGTTGTTTTAGATTGTAGTGGGGCAGAATGTTTTGGATTGGAGTGGGGCAGATTGTTTTGTATTGGAGTGGGGCAGATTGTTTTGGACGAAGTGGGGTAGATTGGATTGGGGCAGAATGTTTTGGAGTGGGGCCGATTGTTTTGGATCAGAGTGGGGCAGATTGGAGTGCAGAAGATTGGAGTGGGCTAGATTGTTTTGGATTGGGGTGGGGCAGATTTCTTTGCATTGGAGTCCGGAGAATTGGAGTGGGATGGGTTGGGATGATTGGAATGTGATGGATTGGAGTTGATTCAATCAATCAATGAATCAAACATTTGTAGAGCGCGCTACTCACCCGTGACGGTCTCAAGGCGCTAGGGGGTGGGGGTGGCAGCTACTGATCAAACAGCCAGGTTTTGAGGAGTCTCCTAAATGTCAGCAGGTCCTGGGTCTGTCGTAGGTGGATGGTTGGGGTGTTCCATGTCTTGGCGGTGAGATGGGAGAAGGATCTGCCGCTGGTGGTTGTTCGGTGGATATGTGGAACGGTGGTGAAGGCGAGGTCAGCGGAGCGGAGCTGGCGGTTGGGGGTGTAGAAGGTGAGTCGCTTGTTGAGGAAGGCTGGTCCTGCGTTGTGGAGTGCTTTGTGAGCGTGGGTGAGGAGCTTGAAGGTGATCCTCTTGTTGACGGGAAGCCAGTGCAGGCCCTTCAGGTGGGCAGTGATGTGGCTGTGGTGGGTGATGTCGAGGATGAGGTGTACGGAGGCGTTTTGTATGCGTTGGAGTCTCTTCTGTAGTTTGGTCATGGTTCCCGCGCAGAGGACGTTGCCGTAGCCCAGCTGCTGGTGACGAGGACCTGGGTGACCGTCCTTCTGGTTTCTGGTTTCCGTCCATTCTGATTGAATGAGGTGAGTGGTTTAGATTGGAGTGGGGTGGATTGGATTGGATTGGATGGGGTGGTTTGGATAGAGTGGGACGGATTGGTGTGGGATGAGGTGAGGTGGATTGGCATGGATGGAAGAGGCCAGAGTAGAGTTGGGTGGATTGGGATGTACTACATGATTATGTGTTAAAGCATAGTTTCAGAAATTAAACATAATAAAGAAACAATGTCGCTTTGCAATAAAATGATTCTCATATTTTGAGAACAGCGCCCACAAGCAAAAGAAAATATGAGTGCAAAGTGAGAAAAGAAGACTTGGCAAAATAAAAGAAACTTAACTGTAGAAAAGAAATCTTTGCAATTTTGTTTGTCCTGCTACGGCACATTGTTGCCAGTCACACGCCTTCTGTTTGCAGGGTACTAGAAGTTGAACAGAACAAAATAGTACCTCAAACACATCAGTAGCAGCAGACAGGCACTGATTAAGTTGAATCAATCAGTGCCTAGTCCCTGCTCCACAGAGATGAACGGATATTATGTTAGACCTTCCTCGACGAATTACGAGACTGTAAAGAAGAGTGCCACGGAAGCCAACAAATGGTAAGCAACGGGCGGGCTCCAAGCTCTTTTATGTATACACTAGTGTCTCACAAGCGAGACATATGCACTATTGCATGCTCTTGCAGGCTCAACCTTAATAATCTATAGACTACGGCTGCCTCAGTCATTTAAGTGGAGGGCAGGCTTTTCTAAATAAAGTGTGCGAAGACGTCGTGCTTTTCCAACCTTGCAAACATTTTTGAAACTCTGCCACTGCTAAAGAAGATGGTAGGTACTCGTAAGTGCAACTGAACTTTGCTTATACCTCTTGATAAGCCCATCAATGTGTTTTCCACACCTTGATTGGAGCATATCTACGATCCTCACACTGCTCTCATAAAGGCCATAATATAACTCCACATCCTTTCAAGCATAATCTCCAAAAGAGTTTTGCAGGAACCAGAGGACAATCAGAGTGCATTTCTGCCCTCATCATAGGTTTACCTTCTGCATCTTACTCCACAGTCAGCGTGTGGTCATCTCTGGCGAGGGATACTTATGAGGTCACATCATCATGCTGCAACAGACTTCCTAATGAACCTGTGGGGAGGAGGAGGTTCACCTTAGCACACGTGCTGGTAGATTCAGTCCAGAACTTGCAGGCTGAAGACTGATGCATTTGTTCTCAAAGCTATAGGGGAGTGGTAGTGCATCATGGATGAAAGGCAGCCTGTTAAAGATATACTGATTTCTAGACATGTCAGTCTCTTCTATAAACTTTCTTTAAATCTTTTTTGGGTATTTTGCATTTGCCAAAATATCTAAGTATCTCCTATTCATATGATTTGTGTTGTAGGCTGTCTCAGGATGCTGTAGTTGTTCCTTATGAGTGCCCAGTGCAACACCTACGGTCAGACCAGGGAAAGGGATTGGAGGCTGACATCTGGTTGGAGGAAGTAGCATTCGCAGTGGAGCAACTGCAGGCGGGGTAGGACCCCCGGCCAAACAGACTACCCATAGAGCTCTTCCATAGACTGAACAAACAGATAGCAGCCCCCCTGCATGCAGCATGCGTAGAAGTATTCAAATCTGGGGAGTTGCCGGAGGATATGAAAACAGCAACAACCGTTATTATTCCTAAAGCCCGGAAACCTGTGGACAGCTGCGACTCGTGTAGACCAATATCTTTATTGAATGGCAATACTAAATCTAGCAAAGGTGTTTACAGCAAGAATGCATGCAGTGATAACAGATCTGTTGCACTGGGATCAAAATGGGTTCATACCGTGACGGTTGACTAAATTGAACCTGCAGCGGCTTCACAACAACATAGCCAACGTTATTGTGTCACTAGATGCCGACAAGGCATTTGACTCGGTGGAGTGGGTCTACTTGTTTGGGATCCTAGCCAAGATGTGGTTCCGTCCTAAATACATACGGTGGATAAAACAGCTGTATAAAAATCCCAGAGGTAGGATGAAACTTAATGGTGCATTTCACAGGGCTTCCGGTTGGAACGATGTACCAGACAGGTGTGCTCGTTATCCCCAAGGCTTCTTGCGCTGGCTTTAGAGGCACTGGCGGCCAGGGTACGCATAGATGCTCAGATATGTGGATGGCCAGTAGGCACAGGTTGTGAGGAGTGTATTTCGCTGAACACCGATTAAGTCGTGCTGTAGCTCATGAACCTAGGACTGGGTGACTTCTTCCGAATCTTTGGTAGATACTTGAGCTTTGCAATTAAGTGGGAGAAATCCCTTGTCTACTCTGTGGGAGGATGGGAGTCACTTTGGACGGAGTCCCAAAGCTTCAAATACCTCAGGATTTGGATTACGAGAGACACGGCCTCTCATTATGAGGTGAACTTATTGATCCATGAGTAGAAGATTGGAGGAGAATATGAGGACTGGAATACATTTCTGCTCTTGATTGTGGGTAGAGCGGTAATGTTAAAAATTATTGCACTGCCCCGGCTCTCATAAATCCTCCAGAACAGCCTATACAGGGTCCCTGAGGCTCTATTCGGAAGGGTGGAAGCGCTGGTAAAAATGCTGCTCTGAATGTGGGGGTCCACTCCGGATTGCGATGAAGGTCCTTCAACGCCCCAAATATGACGGGGGCATAGCTCTTCTGAACATAAGGAAATATTATGAAGCGGCACAGTTCAGCATAGCCAACGACTGGGTTTATACAGACAGATTGGGATTAGGCCTGGGCAGCAAATTCCGTTCCGCTCGCAAAATTTGGGTAATTTCACGTTCCGCGGAGAACGTGGAATTGCCCAAAATTCTGCGTTAAGCAGCTTCGTGGAATTTTTTGCTTGTTCGCGTTCTCAAAATGCATGTTTGCAAGATATTTCCCCCCGAGCACGCAAACAGCTTTAGCGAACAGGAAAAAAGCATCGCAAAAAAGCAATTCTGCGTGTTCGGGGAGTTTCTGCATGCTTGCGGAGATTTTTTATCGTTTCGCAGAGCTTTGCATAGCGGGACTACGCACATTCTGCCCACCCCTAATTGAGATAACCCAGCGTTCCACGTAGACAGGCGGGGATTGGGTGAAAGGAGTTATCTTTATGCATTTTATGGAGGAAGCTAGCTCCTCAGGTGGGACAATCAACGAAGACGGTGATTGGAATCTGGAGCAGACTACACAGGGAGATGCAGTGAGATAAGAGGCTGACCCCAAAACATCATTATGGGAGGAGACTAGGTTACAACCAGTAACATCCCTGCTGGGCTTTCGTGGCTGGGACAATTTTGGTCTCTCCACACTGGTGGACATCTGGGACACAAATGTTGTTCCATTTGATTAGGTAAAGAAAGGATACTTGTGGGTGCGTTAACTTACTGTGCAGTAATTTCGAAATTTATGATGGCGTGGTTGGTCTATGTGAGAGGTGAGGCTGTCGCTGGTAGTGAAGATTGGATCCAGGGTATGTCCTTTGATGTGTGTAGGGTCTGAAACAAGCTTGGTGAGTCTAATGTTGTTCAGACTTTAATGGAGGACTGTGGAGCAAGGAGTCAAGGTGGCCCTGAGGTCTCTGACTAGCATGAAATCCTTGAAGTTGGAGGTAAAAGGGCGATAAAGTCTGTGATGAGGTTGAGGTTGAAGCAGTTGGTTCGTGGTCCTGGTGGTCAAAATGCAAGGGTGCCTTTGCGGCTGAAGCTGACGTCTGTTTGCATTCTGAAATGCATGTGTTCCATGTAGTGGGTGTTGCTGTCTGTGGATGTGATGCATTTGATGGTATTCCTGCGAATGATTGCGAGTCCCACTCCTGCCTGCAAAGGTGGTCCTGTTGTACAATCTGTTATCCCATTGGTATAGCCACAGCGATGTCTGGTGCGAATGCAGGGTTGAGCCTGGTTTCTGTGAGGAAGTGAAAGTTCAGCATGTGTTGCTGAGGAGGTTCAAGATTTTAGTGGCATGTTTGCTGAGCAAACAGGTGTTGACTGTTGAGAAGCATGCATGCGAGAGGTTGGTGGGGTGCTGATCTGGTGCTTAGGTGTGTTGCCGCAGGTGCAGCACAAGTGTGTGCATGTGAACTGTACTATTGTGGTGTGGTGGGGCTTGACAGAGCACGGTTCCTGGCCATGGCGGCCAATAAGTAGGTCATACGAGAGGGCTATGTGGGTGGGGCTATTAGCATGGGAAGAGAATCTCTGCAGGTAAGGAGTGGAGTGCCACGGGAAGAGGCATGGTAGGGGGATGTGGGGAGCACAAGGGGAAAAGGGTGCAAAGCAGGAAATGGGTGCAGCAGCAGAGGCTAAAAGTGGGGGAGAAAAGGAACAAAAGGTGGCAAAGTAGTTCAGATTTTCTGAAATGGGAGACAGAAAAGGCACATAATGTGAGAGAGAGCAAGAGTGAACGTGGCACAGAAGATGGCACGACAGATGGAAAATAGAAGAGAAAGGCACAAGAGTGGGTATGAAGAGACAAGAGGAGGGCAGAAAGAATGGAGCATGAGGAAGAGAGAGAGCAGCAGCCGAAAGCTGTGGAATCCTCAGGCGAGGAGTCGGGTCTGAAAGGGCATTGACTGGTCAGAGGACCGGTCCAAGTAAGTCTGGGGCTGGGCCTAGGCACTTTCTCGATTCTGCAATACTGACAGTTAAAGCACACTGAGTCGTCTGTTGGTGCTCAACACCCTTTCTAGCAGTGTCTGTTTGACGCCATAGGATGTTTTAATAAAGATACCTTGATTGACAACTTTAAAGGGATCCCACTCCAAATTTGTGTGATTGGTGGTACCTTCATTGTCCCTGAAGTACTCATCGATCAAGTCCCCAACAGTATCCCTGAAAGGTGAGTCCAACAGGGCGTCGGGTTGCAAATGCCAAGTTGTTATCACAGTCAAAAACTTTCCCAGTGTCATCATTATGAGGAAGGGATTGTGATTCGAGGCAGTGTGGCAGAAATATTCTCAGGTGTGGACTGCGATCTCAGAAATCTGTCCAGTCTAGTATGTATCCTGTGTATCCCTAAATATAATTAATATCTACATGTCTCCGGGTGAGACTAACACCAGAGGTCCACCAGGTCCAATTGTGCAGCCCACAGCCCAAAACCACACGTCAGTTGTCCTCAGGGGCCCGACGGGAGGGATGGTATAGATCGATCCGGATCGCAGTCCAAAACACAGTTATTGTCCCCCTCCCCCACAAACGGTTCATATTCATGCGTTTGTGAAGATGAGGGGACAATGCGTCTAGGAAATGTAATTGATTGGTGTTTGGGACATATAAAATTGGGAGACAACATGTTCTCCCATCCAATATGGCGTCCAGCACTATAAACCTACATTCCGGGTCATTGTATGTGTGTTAGACTGTGAGTGGCACCCCTGGTGTAATCCAGATCAGGACTCCCCTGGCATAAGCCAAGTGTCCTGGGGGATAGATCTGACCACACCAATGTTTCAGCAGTTTGCATAATTCATGTCAGTCATGTGCCGTCTTGCAGGCAGGTGGCATGTATTTTGCATCTACGAATGAAAGAGTAGACTTTGTGTCTTTTCATCAGGGAGTCCAACCCTCTTACTTCTCAGGAAAGATAGGTGTCTTTGTTCATAGTATACATTTGTTATCTTAGTATGATTTGTGGATAATGGGTGTATGAGGGCAGTGAGTAGTCTAAGTAGAGTATATGTTGCCTATCATGGGTGCCAGAGGTGAGCTTTGTAGGAGTAAGTGTATGTCCATTGCATGCAAGTATCCCCCCTTAGTCCCCTAGGTCAAGGTATAACATACCTTGTCCATCACAGCTGTTTAAACCATTAACATAACCATTAGTTCAAACATAGTCCAAAAATACTTGCCTTGTTGCTTTAGTTTGTGGGGGGTGAGGTCCAGAGGAGTCATGTGTTTTGCAGTCCTCTCAACCACATCCAGAATAATAATAATAATAATCCACATTTGTAAAGCGCGAACAAGCACCCGTAAGGGTCTCTAGGCGCTGGGGGCCGTTGGGAAGATTAAGCAAGCTATTGCCCAGAGTCACATGGTGCTGAGCTAATCTGCCGCCGGCGATCAAACCGTGATCCCCAGATTCCAGCGTCAGTCACCCTGGCCACGGCGCCACACCTCTCCCAGAAGGATAGGTCCCTTGACCACACATCCCAGGGTGCAGTAGGGAAGTGGTGGGTCAAGCAGACTGGCAACAGATTTGTTAAATCCGATTGTCAGTGGATCTGGGGGCGATGGAGGGGCCCCTTAATAGGGGATATCCCACCTCCTTGTGAGGTGGTGTCCGAGTCTTCTTCAGCTGTATCCATGTCACTGGTCCTAGTAAGGCAGGCGGGTTTCTCTGGGCTCATATATCAAATACCAGCAATGCTTGCTTGCCCGCTGCACATTACCTCAAGGGGAATTCAGGTGGCCGGCTTGCGCCTCTCTTCTTAGATTTTTCTTTGTGGGCAGGGTCTAAGTTGGTTTTGTGAGCTCGGGCTACGTCATGGCATTGGTCTTGCAGCAAAGTCCAAACATCCTTTGTAGTGTTGAAAAAATGGTTTTGTTTACTGTTAGGCAGAGCTTTACTGGGTAAATAAATCCATAGGAAAGGCACAACATTCTAATAAGGGGCCGATTTCGATGTCAGACGACCTGAGTCTTTCCGACATCTATCTGGAACTGGGGCCGACCGACCGACCGACCTCCTGTCGGGGGTCCCAAAACCAGCAATTAGGATGCAACCAAACACTGTTCGATCGCAATCCAATTCTTTACAATGGGAGCATGCATTCCAACTGGAATGAATGCTCTCATTGTAAAGAGCTGAGGTGCAGTTCATCCCTGCCACGGGTGAAGGGATCATCAGGGGAGCACCATAGGTGTCCCCTCAGCCGCCATCCGGAGGCCTTGCACCCATTGGGGCCCTGCTGGGGGCCCCCAAAGTTGGATTCCAACAGCCTTTCTGTGTTGGAAAGGCAGGGACAGAAAGGCTGTAGGAATCTGCCATCGTAATCCCTCGGGCGGAAGGAGCTGCCCTTGGGATTACTGGCCCCTTTCCGAATGGCAGATAGGCTCTACGAGCCCATCGGAAGCCATTTGGAAAGCCCATTCAGATTCCTTTACGACTGACCACATCATAATGGGTCCATGTGAAAGAAATCCGAACGGGACATTTCGATGCAGTTGGAATGGCTCCAACTGACTGTCGGAGCCGTTTCCGACTGCATCAAAATCGTCCCTTAAGAATCTGTTAATTCCCTGAGAAGCTGAGTCATCGTTTCTGCACCTGGGTCATGTAGTCTGGAAACAGGTGGAATGTGTGGCCCTCGAGATCCCAGGGGCCATGAGTGCGTGCCTATAGCAAGATATCGGTGCAGTCTCAGTAGTTCAACAATCTGGCCACCATTGGTCTCAGAGGGGTGCCTGGGGCAATGCAAGGAATGGTACCCTATTATCCCTCTCCGCTGTGAAAAACTTGGATTGTGTATTGGGAAGCTCGACATTTAGTAGCCAGTCTTACAAAAATAGTTCTGTCGAATCCAGATGTTATTGCAGCTGGACTGTCCCTACGCATCGTCCGTTCACTCCTGTAGGGTTTTAGGAGCATGACCTCCATCTGTTGTTGTAGAGCAGAAACAGTCAGCCTTAAGCTAGCTTTTATGCATAGAGTCTCACTCTGTCCGCCAACTATCTGTGATCCGCTCTAAGGAGGCCTACATCAATTGCTATAGCATCAATTTTTTATTCCAGCTCAGTGCGGGATTCCCGGATCACCTGCAATATAACCTGCGCGCTTTCGTTATATGAGGTGGCATTCTGTGACTCACGAGTCAGGCCAGTGGGAGCCCGCACCTTTAGCTGTAGGCTTTCCCATCGTGTCCATCCCGTTGGGGTCAATGGAAGTCCCCACTGCCACGTGTGTATGTGTGTGAGTGGGAGTAGCATGAAAACTGGCAAGATAGGTTGTTTGATGTCCCACAGAGATAGGCTACAGGGGCCAAATGTAGCGGTAGGGGTTCATTCGGTGGGTCAAATATGTCAGGCGCCAACCTCCAGGTGATCACACGCACCCTCCTATTCCCTACAACAAGGGGAGGGGGTCAGAGTAACTGAGGCGGAGGAGGGAGTTTGTAATATTCAAGTAGGGGCCTCCGGTTCAGTTCCTTGTTTTTGCCGGTGGGTTCCCACCTTGAAGCTGAGTCATCTTTGTCTCCTCTCTCCCAATTCTAGGGGCTCAATCACCTTAGTCCAGCTGCTTCATTGGCAGCAAGAAACCATTGACTGTGGGCAGCAGTGCATGCCTGTGTGTCCTTCCCTGGTGGCTCACCATGTGATTCCAGATGTGTTGCCCGTTGCAGGCTACATGCCCTCAGCTTGGGTCCCCACATCCTGGTGCAGCCGACTCCCCCGGGGGCCATTTGGGTGCCAAGCCGGGTAAGCCACTTCCGGCAAGGCCAATGCTTAGTTCTCTGTGAGGTCCCTTCTTCCCAGGGCCTCGCCGACGGTCTTGTCAAACTCTTGGGTCCTGCTTTTTCTGCTGCAGCATTCTGCAGCAACAGGGCACAATGCCCAGGACAGGATCAGGGAGTATGCCTCAGTCATTCCCAGGGCACCAACGTGAGCCTCTTTGACCACCCCACAGCCCTCGCGGCCTCATTTTGTAAACTTGAAAGAGTAAGGGCCTTTTGAGTCGAAACAAAGTTGTAGGCTTTTGTGGAGGGGTGCTGAATCAAATGCGGCATGAGGAGTCCGGTTCTTGCATAGCCAGTAAAGCAACTGACCATGCGCTTTGTTCCTCAGCCTCGCATGTGCAGGATGCTGGTCTGGCTAGGGTCTGAGCCATGACCCAAGTAAGGCTTGCCTGACTAGTCTTCGTCAGCCTTTGGGAGCTTGAAAGAGTCTTGAGGAGTGAACCCCAGCTCAAAACCTTTGCTTCCTTTGACCTAATAAAGTAGGTGCAATCTGGGCCTTTTAAATATTGTAGTTTCTGCTCAGGTTTCCAGCCTTACTGCTCTTCCACTTCCTTCATTGCCATGGGGTATACTTGCTAAGAAGTAGGCAGTACCCGGACCATTAAAAAAACACGCCTGCTGCTCATATCATCAATTCCAGTTCTTCCCCTTTTGGCATACGTTTAATAATTCAACACCATGTCTCCCAGGTGCATTTTGCCATATGGATTACTGGGCCTTCCCTGAGTACCACCGCTTATTGAGGGTATGCACACACTGAGCATCCCATGGCTCTTATGTCCAGGCTGTTGTTGGGTAGCGGCCTATATGTTTTGGTCCTTAGAACAGTTTTAATTTGCATGCTTATCACATAGCCTGACCTATCACACTGCCAGTTTGAAGAGTCCCATAACTGCACCTCCGTGGTCATTACGTATGACATGAAAACACTTCCCACCAGTGGCGGCTGGCACAGGTAAGAGTGGTGACCCAGTGGGCGATGCGGCGAGCGCAAGTTAAGTGGTGTTATTATTTTTTTTAATTACACCTATCCTGTTGTCTGTCAATTTAACACCCCCACCTCACTGCTCTTACATGTGCCAGCCGCCACTGCTTCCCACATCATCTCGAGCAAGAGAGCCAACTGGTTCACCCCAGAACTCCTAGCGTCAAAGCGCACCTGCCGGAAGATGGAGAACATTTGGCACAGCGAGAAGTCGCCGGGCAGCCGCGCAGCCCACAAAGACGCCATCCACAACCACCACCACCTCATAAGGACCGTCAAGAGGACCTCCTTCAAAGACCGCCTCGACAACAACGCACACAACAGCAAGGAGCTCTTCAACGTCGTGAAGGAACTCTCCAACCCCAGCTCCAACGCCAACGACATCCCGCCGTCGCAAGCCCTGTGCGACTCCCTCGCCACCTTCTTCCACCGCAAGATCGCCGACATCCACAATAGCTTCAACCCCCGGACGACCCTAACAGGCCCCAACACGCCGGAACCACCACACCCCACCGACCACGACCCCCTGACAACCTGGGCCAACGTGAGCATCGAAGACACCATCAACACCATGGGCACAATCCACTCCGGCTCGCCGTCTGACCCTTTTCCACACCACATCTTCAACAAAGCCGGCAGCTCCATCGCACCCCACCTGCGCAACATCATCAACCTCTCCTTCGAGACCCCAACCTTCCCTGAAAGTTGGAAACACGCCGAGATCAACGCCCTACTGAAGAAACCCAAGGGGACCCGAGCGAACTCAAAAACATCCGGCCCATCTCCCTGCTTCCGTACCCAGCTAAGGTCATCGAGAAGATAGTTAACATCCAGCTCACCCGCTACCTCGAAGACAACAGCATCCTGGACCCCTCCCAGTCAGGATTCCGCAGCAACCACAGCACCGAGACCGCCCTCATCGCCGCCACAGACGACATCAGGATCCTACTGGACAACAGCGAGACGGCAGCCCTCATCTTTCTGGACCTCTCTGCCGCCTTCGACACCGTCTGCCTCTGCACACTACGCACACGACTCCACGACGCAGGGATCTGAGACAAGGCCCTGGACTGGACCTCCTCCTTCCTTTCCAGCAGAACCCAGAGAGTCCGCCTCCCCCCGTTCTGATCCAAAGCCTCTGAGATCATCTGCGGCGTCCCGCAGGGATCCTCCCCTCAGCCCGACGCTTTTCAACGTCTACATGGTGCCTCTCGCACGCATCGCCCGACATCACGACCTCAACATAATCTCCTACGCCAACGACACGCAACTGATACTCTCCCTCACCACGGACCCCCTCACCGCCATATCCAACCTCCACCAGGGAATGAAGGCCGTCGCCGACTGGATGGAGGATAGCCGCCTTAAGCTGAACACAGACAAGTTGGAGATCCTCATCCTCGGGCCCAACCCCTCAGCATCGGATGACTCCTGGTGGCCCGCGTCGTTGCGGACTCCCCCCGCACCCACCAACCACACACCTGGGAGTCATCCTCGACTCGAAACTGACCATGACCAATCAAGTCAACGCTTTCTCCTCCACCTGCTTCAACATCCTCCATATGCTCCGCAAGATCTACAGATGGATCCCGACAGACACAAGGAAAACAGTCACCCAGGCCCTTGTCAGTAGCAGACTCGACTACGGAAACGCCCTCTACGCCGGAGCCCCGACCAAGCTCATCAACAGACTGCAAAGAATCCAGAATGCCTCTGCACGCCTGATCCTCGACGTCCCGCGACGGGACCACATCACCCCCACCTGAGGAACCTGCACTGGCTCCCTGTCGACAAAAGAATCTTCTTCAAGCTCCTGATCCACGCACACAAAGCACTCCACAAGACCGGCCCAGCCTATCTCAACAGTTGACTCTCCTTCTACGTACCCAACAGGAAACTCCGCTCCGCAGACCTCTCCCTGGCTACCGTCCCACATATCCGTAGAACCACAGCCGGAGGCAAATCCTTCTCCCACCGCGCCGCCAAGACCTGGAACACCCTCCCCCTCATCCTACGACAAACCGAAGACCTTCTAACCTTCAGAGGACAACTCAAGACCTGGCTGTTCGACCAGTAGCAACAGCACCCCCTTCCCACCCTCAGTGCCTTGAAACCCTTGCGAGTATGTAGTGCGCTTTACAAATTATTTGATTGATTGATTGATTGATTGATTGATTGATCTCAAAACAAAATCGAGACCCCTCCAATCGCACACCCTACACGGTGTAGCTTGCTATCCATGTAGGCAAGTGCTTAAGCATCCCACAGAGGGTAATAATTGAACTAAAAATAAAATAAATTAAATGATCTCACTTTATGTATTTGAGAGTTTTTTATGGGATGTTTGTCATGTTGACAGCAGAAGTCACAGAAAGGACCCTTTTGCTTTTTAAAATAAGCATGTGGCACAGCAGAGCTCTTTATTACTTCTGTGGTTATTGGGGTATGCCCTGTGCACGAAAAACTGCACATCAGGTAATTTTCCCTCTTCATATTTCCCCAGAAAAAAATTGACAAAATACGAACAGGGGAAAAATGCTCAAGAAACCGCAAATCGCGTGGAAATCGAGGCGCAAAACTCTGCTTGGCATCTCTGAATGTTATGCTTCATTTCGAGCAGAGAATCGAGGAATGCAGACCTCACCCAGTAATTAGCGCACCCCGTAGAATCAGTAGGTACAGGGTGCTCTGTCCCTACACCAAAAAACGCACGACATATAGAGATTTCACAAGCTTTACTCTTTAAAGGGTCTTTTTGCTAAGTTCCCTAAAATTACATGTGCATCCTTTAATATTGATGTAATTCTGGAAAGCACAGAGCTGGTTCTTTTCAATAAATTAATGCCAATCACTCTCTCAACCCCCTGGCCATAGTGTAGAAAAGTTTAATGAAATAAGTACAATGTGGCATGCATTATTTATGCTTCTCATTCTGTACTGTTTCGGGGATTCTCCGAATCTAACTTCCTGTTAGCATTAGGTTGGGAGCATGGGAGCTGATTCATGGACATTAGTTAGGAGGAGCCCTGGGTTACAGCTCCATGAACCATGTTTACTTTCTGCAGCTTCCACTCCTGGCCATTTCCCTAGTTGCTAACAGCAAATACAAGGCTGTGGAGGTGTTCGGCCGTGGACCAGGGATCAGCGCTGTGATGTTCCTGTGGGGCAGTGCATTCAGAGTCACTTCTCATGGCATTTTGGCTGACATTCATGAACTGTTTTCATAGTCATTGTTTTCTCTGAGCAGTTTCCACTCCGTGCCTTTTCCATAACAGCTCAAATACAATTAGGATCTGCCGAGGGCCTGTGGCTGAGGCAAGGGATCTAAATGTAATCAGAAATCAAATGATGCATGACATCATGTCTGCCTCTCCTGGCACTTTAGCGAATCGACATCCAAGAACTATACAACCCTCACTCTTTCAGGGCTGCCTCTCTCACCACGCTTCATACATCACTACATTGTGTTTATGTTCTCTGGGTATATGGAATTTGCTGCTTTTCCACCAGTGACGTGCTCCCTTTCGGTATTATGATGCCACTGGCGACTAGGAAAATATCACCTAGAATATGACCAGTGCTTTACTGTTGCAGCAAGCTTGGACTAAAGGCCCGATTACGACTATGGTGGTCCTAAGGACTGATGTAGTCACGGTGGCAGTGTGGGCATCGCCGTACCGGCAGTCCGACCACCCTATTACAACTTGGGCAGTCTGACTGCCATTGTATCACAGCAACAGCCAGCAAATCTCTAGCAGCGGTGCAGCGGTGCAGCGGTCTTGAAGTCACAATAACTTGGCGGGACCGCATCGGTTCCGCCAAGCATTTTACGAATTTCCTCTCTGCCACTGTTTTCATGGCGGTTCCAACTCCTTAAAAACCGTGGCGGAGAGGAAACAAAGTGGGCCCTACAGGGCCCCCTCTTGCCTCAGAGCCATGTGGTGCATGCAGGGGGGCATAGGTTGTGCCCCATGTGTGCATGCACCCCAGTACCTGCACGGCATGGACTACACCCGTCCTTGCCATGCAGGCAGTGCTTTTGAGGTTCCCATTGAGGTACCTATTTCAAAGTCACCACCGTGGAACCGCCAAGAACTGCCCGACTGGAAAAGTCGCAATCTGCCGGGGCGGTGACACACAGGTTTGGCTGTGTGGGAGCGGGGCACACCGCCAAACTCATAATCGGGCCCTAAGTATATGCGTGTGTGCTTTCTTGGAAACCATGACTTGAAAGGCAATCTAGTAAAGTACCATGTGGCAATAACAGGTGGGAAAATGATACACCCAGGAGGAGGAGATTTTCCATATGTTGACATTTTGTAACGATGGATCCAGTCTTTAATCTCCCAGAAATCCTCCCAGCTTTCTTATGAAAAGTATTAGCTAAACTGTTAGGTCCTCCGCCAGCTTTAAGTATTAAGTGTGGGTGCCTGCAGGGGTGTCATACAAGGATAGTTATAGCTAACAACAATAACCACTGTCTTGCTGCTTGCAGCTCATGTACAATGATTTGCAATCTGTAATTTAACTAAGGAAATGCCTAGAGTTTTTCCTGCCATAGGCATGTGGGAGCTGAACCCACATAATCACCTGAACCCCGATTTTTACCAAAATAATTTTGCGCCAGTGTCTCCAGTTGAGTTGGCAGTTACAGACTACACTCCTTATCAGGAGAACACGATTTAGCAGAGTTAAAGAGAATAAAATATCAGAAGTGGCTCTGAGTGACTTCAAAAATCAAATAGCTGTGTTTTGTTACTCTGCCCTAGGTTGGCAATCTATGGGCATTGCGTTGTTGTTCTCACGCACCACCCATGGATTTTGATGCTTCCCCAGATTTACTGGACCTCGTAAATCATGGGATGTGCCAAAATCTTACACTTTCCAGGGGAGGCGTAACAAGGAAAAACATCTCTATTTCTTCTTGTTTCTTCCCCTTTCTATGTATGCTGCATTCTGCAGAACACGTAGGAAGAATACATATGCCTCCCAGGATTGTTTTTGTGCAGGAAGGTGCCCCTTCACGCACAAAAAACAATCCTGCATGCAATGCAGGCACCCGTGCACCATGGTTCAATAGTGCCTGCGTTGGTGCTAGGCGGCCAAAAGTGCACCAATGCAAGGGAAAGGAAAGGAATGCGCCGTATTGACTTTAAAACGGCGCATTCCTGCCATTTCCCTGTTGCACAGCAAGTTGGCTTGCTGAGCTGCACTGCGTCACTTTTCCATAAATGAGCCCCTGAGTTCTAGATCAATAATAGGGAAAAACGTTAATTTAAATAAAGAATAATCAAAATGAGGTACAGAGAACAATGCATGAAATACCATGAAGGCTCAATCACAGAACTACAGCTAAGGCAAAATCAACAAACATATTAATCTCTAGTTAGACAGAGTCTTCATAGGAATTGTATGTGTTAACCTCATAAAGAGTATTGACAGCAAGTGTTAAAGGAAAATGGAAAGTCAACCCTGAAACAAAAATAAGAAAATCTACTCATGAAAAAAGCATATGAGCCCCCAAGAGCAGAAACTCAGAGGTTTTTATAGAAAAATTGCACCAGCTATTAATAGGTTCTGCAAATACAGAGTTGCATTGGCAAGTAAACAAATGCAACTTAATATTCTACAGCTTTAGAGCCAACCCATTTCTTAAAGAAAGAGAAATCTTCAATCTACTCTCTCAGCAACTGCGGTCCGGAGATGATCCCCACACAATGAAACATCTCTCAAACAATGGCTCATAGAATTAACACATCCACAAAAGCACTTGCAGCAAAAGTCCTTCAAAATGATACTTTGGGTACACAATGGAAGCTTAATTCACAATACATGTTTTCTAACAATGTTGTTCTTTGCTAATATATTGACGTCATTCACTTGATGCTTTGCGGAAACAAGGGGAGACATGGTTTTGCAGCGGTACACTGATTGGGAGCTGGAATGAGCAGAACAAGTTGGACAGCACACCAAAAACTGCATCCATATTAAAAATGATGGTGTATTGCATAAATATGTGGCATAACTATTCACCACATTATTTACACTTCTAAGTGACCTAGGTAACTCGTTCCTTCAGTGGTTATAAGTCTATGCACCATTGAAAACACTAATCATAGAAGTCAACCAAGATGGTGGTCATCCGTTCGGGAGCTCCTGGCTCACCGGTCCAGACTCCATGGCCATCTCGGCTGCTTGCTCCTTGAAGCCTCTTCCTGAAGGAGGTATATTGGTCTCTGTTAAGCCCGGGTCCCGACAGTGCCACCCGCTTTCCAGTTGTGCCGTGGGATGGAGTGGGGAGGCTCGGCCTTTGCTGGCGGCTGAAATGGTGGCCTCCACGAGCCCTCCAACATGGGTGGCATGATCTTTGGTGCTGCAACGGCTGCAGGCACCTGTCACAGGAAACTTGTAGCAGTCGAGGGAGTGCCGCCGGGCTGGGGGTGCAATGTTGCAGGCCCCCTTTGTTGTTACTCTGGCCTCTGATGGCCATGGGAGCCTTCTTCCTGTGGGAGCTGCCACCATTCTGGTCTCACGTTGGTGGACTTGCCACATCTGGAGAAGCTCAGGGGGCGGGTACAAGTGGGTTTGTGGGCCTGCCATGCCACATTTGACCCCGCAGAAGGACTACAACTTCCTCTCCTGCAGCAGCCCTGCTCCACTGCGGGTCTAACACCCATCTTGCAGCCTCCTGCCTGCCAGCATCTCCCTGGACTGTTGAGATTGCATAAAAGACCTGACCCCCCATTTCTGGCATTGCAGGGACTGTTTCTTGGCGTGTCTGCCTGCGCCTTGGACATCAGACAGTGGAGGTGGGGGGCCGACTGCTCGTACTGCCCAGCCCACAGAAGGGCCCACGTGCAAGTGGGTTTGTGTGCTCCGCCCTTGTTTCTGCCACTGTACAATGTGGGGCTTGCCTATGCCCCCTGGTATGACTTTGTTGAGTGCAGGACCTAGCTCCACAGGCAAACAGACTGGTGGGCAATTCTCCCCCTTCCTTCATCTCCTGATCAGCGGACCTGCGACCAACATGTGGTCCGAGGGCCCTACCCCAGCTCATGCACAAACAAGCTGGTTAACCCAACACCACAGACATCCTTCTTGCTAATCTGGTCTCATGGACTGCCCTGGAGACCAGTATTACAGAGGTTCTGCACGAGGAACTCTGCAGCATTGCTGCCCATGTGTCCGGGATAAAGGGGCACATCTTGGACCTTGGGGACCCTGGGCCTGATTACGACCTTTGGTGCATCGGGAGTGGGCAGTACGCCACCGCCACGCTCCCGCGGCACCAATGCCTGGCCACCCACCAGATTCAGAGTTTCTTCCTGTCTGACGGGCTGTTTTTAGCATTCCAACAGCGGTGCCTCAGAAAATGGGCACCACAATGGGAACTCCAAAACCAGTTCCTGCACAGCATGGACTGTAATGTCCATTTCATGCAGGAACTGGGGTGCAAGCAATCAGGGGAATTTTGTCATGGGCTCAAGAGGGGCAACTGTTTCTCTGTTTGATCTTGAAATGGGCGCAAAGATCGTTGGCCCCTCTGCCAAGGACTCCTTCATGAACGATGATTGATAAGACGAGTTTTCAGTCCTCCAAGATATTCATCTTTCCATATTACACCAGGCTGGTACAGTGTCAATGCAAATGCTTTGAGGCTGCGGGTGATGAACTTGCATTACATATGCTTCGTCGCGGTCTGATTGCAGGTTATTCATGCTTCTAAATCTTTCTCCGTCGACACTCTCGAGACAGCATGGCAGTGGGCTGTGGAACACCGGCTACTATTCAGCAATGCTCCTCTCTTCCTGGTTGGTTGCAACCTCTTGATAAGGCTGTAGGTGGCGGTCTTGCAGTTGAAGCCATGGCAGTAGAAGGGGACAGTAGGCGGTGGGTAGGGGCCGGTGGGGCTCCGCCTCTTTCACCACAGACTCCCCCAGTATTTCACGCAAGGATGACAGCTGGCTCCAATCATCATTGGCCACCCTCCAGAAGAAGAACATGTGGATATGGCCTTGTCTCCAGCGGGCAAGTGTAGCTGAACATGAACATGAACCTGTGGTGCTACCATGGATCCCTACCGGTCTTGAATGACTCACAACACCAGCAGCATATCATCCTTATCAACAAGTACTTTCCAGTTTGTTGTTTACACTGTTGGGGGGATATTTGCTTCTGGGATGAAAATGTGGGGAGAGGGGTGTTGGGAGAGATGGTTGGGGTGGTTTGGCATGTTTGGCCTTGTGTTTTTGTATTCCAGGCAGGCTACGATCCTGATAGTCCTCTCCCCCCACGAGTGTTGATAGTGGGGTTGCCATGGCTCACATATCTTGGTGACTCTTAAAATAATTAAATGAAACATCAATGGTCTGAACACACGCATTAAGCTGAGAGCAGTACTGGGTTTCCTGAAACATCATACTCCTGACGTGCTCTTATTGCAAAAGGCGCATCTCCTGGGCACTTGATGCCCCTTCCGCGCCCAATATTGGGAAGAGAAGGTCTACCATGCTGGTTACACTCGGGGCTCCTGGGGAGAGGCCATCTTGAGCCGCAAACGGATGCCTATGGTGGTCTCCCGTAGTGTGAAGGACCCACAGGGTTGATATGTCACGGTGGAAGGGGCGACCAGTGGGCAGATTTATCAACTGATGAGTGTTTATGCCCCTCCCCTGTTGCCAGGTCTCACACTGGTAACAGTGAGGGAGGTGTTAGCAAGACTTCCCATGGGTATCGGAATGGTGGGGGTGATTTGAATAGTGTTCAGATAAAATATTGAGAAAAGATATCGTCAGATATAAATCTCGAATCTGAAATATCATCACACAGAAATATCATGTGCAAGAATATTGAGTGGGAAGTAAACTAATTATAATTAATAAATAATTAATTGTTAATTAATATTAATGATTTTATTGAGAATTAATTATGTAAATTGCATAATATAATAATTTTTTGTTTTGGTGTGTGTTGTTTTTGTATGGGTAAAAATGGTGTCTAGGAAATATATTATAATAATACATTAATAATGTTAATGTATAATAAATATTGAAATGATAAATAATTGTGTAAAATATGTAATTTAGATATTCTTTATGTTGTATGTTAGGTGTGAGTTGTAACATTTGTAGGATTGAAGAAAGTAAAGTTAATTAACGATAATAAATGTTTTATAGTTAATTATTAATAATTGTTGAATTGACACTTAATTATAAAAATGATGCAAATAATATATTTTTTTATATATTAGGTGTGGGTTGTTTGTTGTGCATGGATAAAGGGTAGGGATGTAATTAAATATAATTACTTGAGTAATAGTTATTTATTATTAATAATGTAATACATATTTAATTATGTAACATGTGTAAATAATACCATTTAAAGATTTAATTTTAGATATGTGTTGTGTGCTTTGTAGAGATATAGGGTAGGAAGCTTTTTAAGTGATAATACATTAAAAAATTTACGTTTTATAAATATGTTATTTATCATTGTATGTGTTACTTGTGTTGGAGTTTTTAAATGTAAAGAATATTGAATTTGTTGATTAATATTAATTTGAGTATATGGGGCCCGACTACGATGTCGAACGACCTGCCACTGACTGGTTGTGGTCTGCCTGACATCCAAGGCCGCAGTCCGACTGCTGGATTATGATGCTGATGGTCGGTTCCCCCCTGGTCAGGGGGACTGATGAACGTGGAACCCTTCGGGCGGCGGGCGGACTAGTAATCCCTTAGGGGCCGATTCCGATCCGGGTCGGAAGGGCACCGAATCGGGTTTGGCCGGAAAAACTACGACCCGTACGCATGTTTTCCGGCCGACTCGTACAGCTGTACGAGCGAGCAAGTACGATGTGAGCTACATGAAATTCACAGACCGAGTCGTTTCCGGGTCCGAACCGCTCCGTACGTGTCGGTCGGAAGCTAACCATGGTGTGTAATGGATGCGATTCACGACCGAGCCAGTATGATGCACGCGTCGGACAGCCTGTGCGAGCTGGAGTGTCCAGTTCGCAAAAGCTCCCAGAGTCGAAATTCGGGGGTCCGCGTCGGACCCCCTAACATCCCAAGCCCTACGACTCGGACACAGGGGGAGACCTATGGGTCTCCCCAACACAGGCATGTACAGTGCGGATGGCACCGACGCGTACCCACTGTAGGGGGCGCACTTGTTCGAGACATACCCATTCAGTCAATGGGAGCGCATGTACGCGTCGTACAACTGGCTCCCATTGACTTCTATGGGAGTCCGACCGAACCGAGTCCAACAGCATACGTGTGCATCATACTCGCTCGGTCAGACTGTAGGGGTCTGGCTCGGTCGGAAAACACTCCGGATCCGACTCGGTCGGAGTGCTTTCCGACCCAGATCGGAATCGGACCCTTAATGGCGTAGCACCACCATCGGAAGTAAAATGTCCATTTCCCTTTAACTTTCCATGGCAGTCCAAGTGCCATGAAAAGGCAAACAGAAAGGGAGTTTGGGGGGCACTGGTCCCCTTTGGTCCTCCGCTATTGATCCAGGGAGGTTTGTAAACATGTCTTTTACCTTTGTGGTTTGTGCTGCAGATTTTTTCTGGGCCGCAGCACTAGCCACAATGGCAAAAGGCATGTTTCCGACTGCCTACACAGTGGTCGGATTGTAATTCGGTGGGCGGGACTGCCGAAATCTGTCGGCCAGTCACCATTCCGCAACGATCTGACCGCCATCATAACCGGAGCCACAGTATTGTATTTTAATAATCTGAATATTTGTAGTTATTTATTATATGGATTAAACATTGTGATAAATATTTAATGTATGTAAGTTTATAATTTTTTTTTTTTAGATTTTTTACATTTACATGTTTATATTTTTTGTTGTTTAGAATATTTTTGAAATTATTTAATTTTGTTCAAGTTAAATAGTCTGTTTCTAATACTGCAGTGACTGGAGTGGGAATAGTACATTTTAACCCCTCCGCTATCCAACACTTTCCCCACTGTTGCACTGATTGGAGTAGGAATATTACATTTCACTGCTCCGCTATACAACACTTTCCCTGCTGTTGCGCTAACTGGTGTGGTAATAGTACATTTTTGCCCTCCGCCGAATGGAGAGAGGTGATCATGGCTCTGAGGGAATTGGCTATATCCTTCAGGCTTAGTTGGATCCAGGTGAACTTTCTACACACTACATACTTGACCATGTTGCAGCTTTGGAATGTGGGTCAGCTTTCGTCGTCTTCCTGTCATCGCTAAAAAACCAAGGGGGCTGACTTTTATCACGCTGTCTGGCTGTGCCTCGCTACTGGTCCCTGATAATGGGAGGTTTGTCCAATGTGTTGGGGAGACCGGTGGATTGCTTACCTTGCATTGTGCTTCAGGGCCTGTTGGAGGATTTGGGTGAGACCCAATCCAACAGGTATCTTGTAGGCCTGGGGATTCTGCTTGCTAAGTGGTATATTGCCAAAAAATAGACTTCTGCTTCTGCTCCAGATTTGAACACCTGGCACAGGGCTATGGACTGGATCACTAAGAAGAAGGAGCCAGTGTACGCAGTGCAATGCTGCCCCAATAAACACTGCAAAATTTGGGGTATTTGGTGGGGCTACTTTGGACTCCAGGGATCATCAATCTGATAATCATGCCAAAGATCTGTGGCCATGAGCCCAAGGTTTGGTTGTATTGTTCTGCCTGTCATGTTTATTTTGTTTGCTTGATGTTAAAAAAAGCAAGAATAACTAATCATAAAAATTACTTTTCACATATTATTTGCACTTGTTGCACATTTTTTAAAATGCTACAACAGACAAAGTGCCCAAATACACCCCTTTACACCTCTGCCTACAAGGCACATATGCACACACCCACACAAACATGCAGAAGCAAATTAGAAAGTTATTTATTTAATATATACATTGCATTGTAGGCAAGATCATTGTCAATATTAGGTTTTGCAAGATACCTTCAGACTTCAAATTTTCATACAAGTAAATATATATTTGCAGCAATTTGTAGTGTATGTGTGATGAAATATTGCTGCCAAAAATATCAGCGACAAAAATATCACCCTAAATATATTGACGAGACAAGTATCAACAGCTTACTTTGTATATTAAGTCATAAATCTTGACAAAAAATATAGAAGACCACAATATCTTCAAAAATAGGTAAGTAAATTGAATTGTAACTATTACACATAATATTAACTTTAAAACATACCTTATATTTAAAAGATAAAATTACATTTATGCATGTAAATATATAAAAAAGATATCAATTCCAAGCATGAAATATGAATATATGCTTGAAAATAACTGCAATAAATAATAAACATATTTAAAATGCTGTTTAAGTACAAATAATCAACATACAAAATAAAAAACAAATTAAGTTACAAAAAATCTGTAATAACTATATTAAAATAAAATAAATTATTAAAAAATATTATCAGAAATAAATACCAAACACTTTACATCAAACTAACTTTTAAGAAAAAATGTTGGACTGTGAAGGGGTTCGAATAACTATTTCCTGCTCCAACATAAACAACAGTAGGGAAAGTTTAGGTCTTAAAGCGGGTCAGATTCACCATTCCCACCCCTACCTGAGCAACAGTAGGGAAAGTGTTGGAATTTAAAGTGGTCAGCTTTACTATTGCACCTCCAATGTAAGCAGCTATAGGCAGAGTGCTAGACTTCCAAGGGGTAAGATTTATCAGTCCCACTCCAACCTGAGCAACAGAGAGTGTGAGTATGGAAGGGTTGGTATGGAAGGGTTGGATTTAAAATTCTCATTCTAACCTTTTCAACACTAGGGAAAGAACTGGATTTTAGATGGGCAGAACTATTGACCATACTTCAACACAAGAAATAGTAAGGAAAACATTAAACTTAATAAAGTTCAGATCTAGTTTTCCCTTTAATATAAATACAAATGAATACTATAAACATAAAATAAATGAACATAAAATATAGTTCCATAAAGAAATTAAAGCGTATTTATACGTTTATACAATTATTATATATTATTAAAAACTAGAAACACGAAATTACGTATAAAAGATTAAAAAAGCTTCCCATACTATTATTTAAAATGTCAACTAAAAAAAACAAATGAATAACATAAATACATAATACACTTTTTTTAAAATTGTAATTACACTATAAAATTAAACATCATACAAAAACCTTAGACATGATATAATTAGCAGTATCCTATTAAAAACAATTTAGTTACTAACAAAATTACCTAATTAAAAAATAAAAGAATGTGACGATTTGTTTACAATTAGCTAATACAAAACTAAGGAAAGATTTACATAATTAACAAATTAAAACTCCTAAAAAATGTTCTAATAAATTTTTCAAAAATACTCTCCATGCTACTCCCCTAAAAACCTAAAAACCCACTGAAGAGAAAAACATTGTCAGAAAAGGAAGAAAAGCCTGAACGTTTATACCAAATCAAAAGCACAAAATCACACTAAAAATTATTAAACATCTTAACATTAAAATAATTATAACTTATAAAACAAAAACCCATGGTTTTTTTGACATCACAATATTTTTGATGTGATGTTTGTGTCTCACAATATTTTTGAGACTATATTTTGGCTATACTTGGTTGGCATTGATGAAATGCACATTAATGATTGTATTTCAAACTCATCATCTGTTATGAATACATCAAAAGCCCATGTGACATGGCGTAAAAGATTTCTAATGATGTTATGTTTTTATGAGCACCCTGAAGCACTCGTGAAGGCTTGAGCGCTTAAATGAAATCATAAATAATAAAACAATTATGAAACACACACACATTATTCAGTGGGTAGTTATAGTTAGGATCATGTTTCCATAGGAAAATAATTTATGGTTTGCATATACCTTAGGCACTGTTTGCCAATCCTTCTCAAAACGTTCCGAAAAAAAAGTTTCTTCCACTTCAGCTCGTTTCTGGAAAGTTTCTGGGTGATACATCAAGCGGGTGGCAAGAAAAAGGGAGTCCCAAAATGCATCACTGATGACATTATCCAATAAGTGTGTTACTTGTTTTTTAATAGTTAATGTAGTGGTGGGTAATTACCATATTACGTCTCTTCCTAATTTTTTTACAGCTTCTGTCCAACTAATGGGTGTAATTGTATACAAAACACATATGATCCTAAAGCATCATTGGTGTACAGAGATATTGATCATGTTATAAATCTTTGTACTTGTACTTGCAGTTGACAACTTGTGTCCCGTGTGTTCTACACAACATTTTTCAGTTCTGCTGAAAACATTTTCAGCAGGGCAAATATTCTACATAGTAGATACTAAGGGGTCTATTAGGCTGGAGGTCGGAAAACCACCCTGACCACCATGGAAGCGGAAAACCACTGCCCGCATGTACCGTGGAAAAACCGGCAGCCACATTAGGATCAACCGCCAAAAAACACAGACCGCGGCGGAACGGGGCCAAGAAAAACCGCCGGTAGCGGGCGGAGATGGCCAAAATCTGTTGGCGAAGGTCGAATGCGTAGCAGAAAAACACCAACCCTCCATAAGTATAGCAGAGACACAGCACGGGAAATTAGGATATCCCCGCTGCGGACGATCCGTGAAAAATATGGTGGACGAATGAAAAAACCCACAATAAGGCCAAAAAGTGCACACAGCAAACTAGCCATGCCCCGCAAAAACACAAAACACACCCCAATGACACAACCACATGGCAAAAAGAAAAATACAATTCCCAGGACAGCACACACCACACCTTACAGCAATACCCCATTTGGACACACCCACATAGCTGAGTATAAAACCAGCCCCTTCCCTGACCACAATCCTTTGCAACACTCCAGAAGAGAAGGGCATTCACCAGATCAGAGAGGAGAGGCAAAAGAATACAGCACACACACACCACCACCACCATCACTACCACACCTGCACTACTAACCCCTCTGCACATCACACACCATACACATCACAACCACACCCACCACTCACACCCCTGCACCCACAACCACTTTGCACACCATGTCAACACATAAAATGCCCAAATTCACAGAGAGTGAGTTGACAGTCATGGTAAATGAGATAGTCAGAGTGGAACCACAACTGTTTTGTAGCCTGGTCCAACAGACACCATTAGCCACAAGAACACAAATGTGGGCAAAGATAGTCGAAAGGGTCAATGCAGTAGGGACCACCCCGTGATCCAAAAAGGAGATCGTGAAGTGGAGCATGATCTGTAGAGGGTTGTCAAAGAGAGGAGAAGCAAAAACCGTGAGCTGGCTGAGAGGACTGACGGTGGCCCTCCCATTCCACCAAAATCATTCACACCATGGGAGGAGAAGGTGCTTGCCATACTGCTTCCAGAGAGTCTCACAGGAGTACCCGGGGGAGTGGAGGCTGGTAAGTACAAACAAATGACTACCACCACACTGCTATGTACTGTCTTGCACAACTACAAAGCTACACCACCTAGGACACATTCCATTCATCTGCACCACACACTCACAAAAACATGTCTCACAGATCCAACATTCACTCAATCCCATTCACCTCAAACATAGCTAGCAACATAACCATGGGGGCATGTGTACATGCAGACAGCACTACAACTCCCACCAGGCCCCCTTGTCCCACAGCATCAGCAAGATGGAGCCCTCCCCCCACCCAGAAGCATGTGTCAGCCATTACATAACCCACATCAAACTTACAGGTAGGTAGCCATCTTCCCTTGGAGGTTGTTTGGGGGTGGGAGACCTGTACCACTACTCCCACCATGCCCCCTGGCCCACAACTCAGCAGGAGGGAGCACTACCCCACCCAGAAGCAGTTGGAAGCCATTGCAGTACACCAAACAAATGTACAGGTAGGTAGTCATCTTCCCTGGGAGGGTGTTTGGGGGTGGGAGGCTTGTACCACTACTCCCACCATGCCCCCTAGCCCACACCTCAGCAGGATGGAGCACTCAACCCCACCCAGAAGCATGTGGCATCCATTGCATTGTTCACCTCCACCCAACAGGTAGGTAGCCATCTTCCCTGGGAGGGTGTTTGGGGGTGGGAGGCCAGCACTACAACTCCCACCTTGCCCCCTGTCCCACACCTCAGCAAGATGGAGCTCTCACTCCCACTCAGATGCATGTGGCATCCATTGTATTGTTCACCTCCACCCAACAGGCAGGTAGCCATCTTCCCTGGGAGGGTGTCTGGGGGTGGGAGGCCTGTACTACTACTCCCACCATGCACCCTTGTCCCCCAGTACAGCAAGATGGAGCTCTCCATACCACCCAGATGCAAGTGGCATCTAATGGTCTACCTCAAACAAACTAAGAGGTAGGTAGACATATTATTCTGTCTTGTGACCCCACTGAGAAGGATGTAAGCCTCCACCACGCACATACAGATGTGTCACATAATAAAGCCAAATGTGAGCACATAACAGGTAAGTAGCCAGTACGTGCACCAACCCATTCGTAACAAAATAAATGGTGCCATGTGACAACACCAGCCCTCTCATTGCACAAATATGTACACCGACCCCATTGTCATGCACAGTGTGCAAACAGGTAAGCAAAGGAAACTGTCACAGCTACCAAAGTGTGACACACCAATGCACATGTAGAAGAAACTCTGGGCTCAATCATGCAGAGCACCTATTGACATGTGCAGTGCCATGGGGCCAGAGCAACAAGGACCATTAAAAAAATGAGAAAGCATGTTTGGTGGTACAAATCAAGATATGCACATGACAGGACAAAGGTAAGCAGGAGATGACAATGGCCAGTCCATGGCCAGATGTGACGTCTGCCAGGTCAGACAAATCAACAAAGAGTCCTCAATGACATAATATGTTGTGCCAGTCCCTAGATGTCAACAGGTCCCTGTAATCGCAAATTATGCACGTGACGCATGGTATGTATTGACACCTTACACCATGGACAAGCAATGCATTTACCACTGCATCATGTCAGGAGGCACAGTAGTGCACATAGAAAACAATGTGATGATCAGTCAACTGTGTAGTGTTCAAACAGTGAATGACACACAGCTAACACAAAGCTTGCGGGGTGCACTACAATGACTATTTCCCATCTGACCCACAGGTGACCAAGAACTCACTGCAGAGGACAACACCAGCAACCTACAGATCCAGTCTCCACCCCCGGTACATGGACTCTCGAATGTTGACTCCCGGGATGAGCTCGAAGCCAGCCCATCTGGTGTGCCAGGGTGCAACAGGTCCCAGGACCCCATCGTCCCCCCCCACCACATCTGCTGCAATACAAATGCCTCTTCAGACCCCTGCTGTCATGGCCTGTGCGTCCTCCACCACCACCACCACCAGCACTGCCTGCAACACTCCCCCTGTCCTAGAGGATGACCACCCCACACCACCGACAGAGGAGGGCAGGGAGAGGATGCAGGTGCCCACAGTGGTGAGGCAACAGGTACGTGGCAGCAGGGTAGGTGGGAGGGGCAGGGTCACCCACAGACACCAAGAGGCTGGGACCCAATCCCTGGACCACATAACCAGAGTCCTTGGGGCATATGAACAGGCCCAGGGACGAATGGGCGGGTCAGACGAACTGTTACGGGAGCTCATCCTGCTGATGAGGTCCATTGACACCCGCATGGGACAAATTGTGGACCTCTTGGGCCAGCAAGTGGCGGTACTGAGGGACAGGCCTGCGCCACAACCAACACCTCCACCTCCTTCTGGTGGGCCGCAGAGAGGGGTGAGTCCGCAGACTCCACTGGCCCTGCAGCAGGCCCCGCGCCAAGTGACAAAGGGGCCGTCAGAAGAAAACCCTGGGAGTATCTGGAGGCAAAGCACCTGCCAAACGCCAGTCACGGAGCCAGCCATGATGGTAACCCTCTTCACCACTGCATTGACATTTTTTTGGCTTGTCCTTCCCCACACTGCCTTGTGAATGGCATCTGTCTATTCAACTGGGTCACCACATCAATGTGGTGACTACTCGATTATCTCATTTACCATAACTGTCAACTCACTGCTGCACCAATCACCTCAATGTAAATGCACACCCCCCTCACATGTCACCATTGTAAATAAAACATCCTTACACACATACTGTTGTGTCTGCTCCGTCTTTTTTGCAGGATATACAGTCTTCAACATGATCACAATGTACCAGTATGGACTGTATGCAGGCAAGGAGAAATTGAAGGCACCTAGGAAAACACAACAGAACAACATTCACTGGTCTGGGTGTGGCATCACAGACATCACACAACACCTACCATCAAGATAATCCAACGTGCACACGTCACAATGGGCAACAAGTGTCAACATACACATCCTGTAGATGTTCCTAAATGTCCTGTCCCAGAAACATTGCCAACCACCACTGAGTCTACAACTGGCTGCTGGTACAATTCTCACATACCCCTTCACGACAACAGCAACATCATCAGACAATGGGTATGTTGTACATTGTCACCCACCTTCAAGTGAAGTAGCGGGTGATGAGCTGTTGCAACACCTTCCTCCTCTCCACTGTCCTCATCACTGGACACGGTGGGTTTGCAGGCGGGGGCCTTTGGTCCTCATCATCATCCAGGAGCAGGGGAATCTCCTTGCGAATGGCTAGGTTGTGGAACATGCAGCATGCCACTACAATCTGACATACCTTCCTGGGCGAGCACCTAAGGTCTTGTCCAGGCAGTGGAAACTAGACTTAAGAAGGCCAAAAGTACGCTCCACCACACCACGTGTCCTCCCATGGGCATCATTGTAGCGGACTTCATCCGGGGTCCTGGGATTCTGCAGTGGGCTGAGCAACCAGGGACGGTTGGGATATGCAGAGTCACCTATGTATGACAAACACAAATAAACATTGCTATGTGGCTGAGGCAGAGGGCAGCAGGTCACACACACAGCACGCCATACCACTAGGCATACTCACCCACAATCCATGCACGCTCGGGAATCAGATTAGGCATCAGCTGGTGTACAATGTTGTTCCGCAGGATGTAGAAGTCATGGGCTGAGCCACTGAATTTGGCACACATGTGGGAGATTATCATATCTGTCAGGCACACCACTTGTAGGGGTGGGCGGAATTTGCGGAAGCGACTTCCGAAAATTATCGCGAAAATGTTAAAAATCTCCGCAAACAAGCGGAAATATCGCGAAGATGCAGAAGTTTTTTTCCGGCATGTTCGCGAGATTTTCTGGTCGCCAACTTACCCATGTGGTTGCTTGCGGGCGCGGCCATCTTGTTTTCAGTTGTCTCGCGGTGCATGATCGCGAGAAAAAAGACGTGATCGCGCGACGCATGACGTCACTCCCCATTTACACAAGTGCGGTAGTGATAGGCATGGAGACATGCCCAAATGGCGGTTGGCATGCTCCGCCGCCCAAATCGTGGTGCCTCATGTGAATGTATGGCACCCAAATCGCAGTAGCTACCGCCTAGCCCCAGCGGTGTGTCACCAGCACACCCCATTTACACAAGTGCGGTTACGGTAGTGATAGGCATGGAGACATGCCCAAATGGAGGTTGGCATGCTCCACCGCCCAAATCGTGGTGCCTCATGTGAATGTATGGCACCCAGATCACGGTAGCTACCACCTGGCCCCAGGGGTGTGTCACCAGCACTCCCCATTTACACAAGTGCAGTAGGGATAGGCATAGAGACATGCCCAAATGGCGGTTGGCATGCTCCACCGCCCAAATCGCGGTGCCTCATGTGAATGTATGGCACCCAAATTGTGGTAGCTACCGCCTGGCCCCAGTTTTTTTCCGGCATGTTCGCGAGATTTTCTGCATGGTTGCGGGTCGCCAACTTACCCATGTGGTTGCTTGCAGGCGCGGCCATCTTGTTTTCAGTTGTCTCGCGGTGCATGATCGCGAGAAAAAAGACGTGATCGCGCGACGCATGACGTTACTGCGGACGCGAACTGTCGCGAGACAGCGCAAATGGCTAAAACAATACAACATCTCATGGAGAACGCGACCGGATCGGGAAAACTTGTCGGCGAACGCGGGGATTCAGGTAAGGCGATCGGGCGCGCGCGAGACTGTATTATTTTACAGCGCGAGCAAGAACAAAATTATCGCAAAGCTGCGGAATGCGGAAATTTTGACATTTCCGCGCTCTCCGCGGAACGCGGAAATGCCAAATTATCGCAAATTCCGCGAACGGAACGGAAATTTTGCCCAGGCCTAACCACTTGCACATTTATGGAGTGGTAATGTTTACGATTCCTGTAAATGTGCTCATGTGCTTGTGGTGGCACAAGCCCTACATGGGTGCAATCAATGGCACCAACAACATGGGGGATTTGTCCAAGGGGATAGAAATCTCCCTTCACAGCTGCCAATTCCGGAGCCCTGGGGAAATGGATATATCTGTCCTTGTATATCATCATGGCAGACAGAACATCACGCAGCACCATGCTGAACATCGGTTGTGACATTCCACCTGCGCTGGCCACCGTGTGCTGGAACGATCCTGTGGCAAAAAATGCAGGGCCGCCATCACCTTATAAGTTGGGGTGAAAGCTGTTGGATATGTCCTGCGAGGCTGCAGGTGGGGCTCCAACATATCACAAAGGGTTTTTCGGGTGGCTCTATCCAGGCGGCATTTCCGGATGATCGCCTCATCCTCCATGTTCTCCAGCACTGTCAAGTGACGAAGCAGATTTGGTCTCCTCCTAGTTGAGATGAAAGTGGACACATGTCAATGCAATACATCATGAGATGGGCACAGCATCTCACGGTCTGGATGACACAACGCCAACAATGACTGTCATCAAAATTGAGTTACAGACCAGCTTACATGTAGGGACACCTTCAGCTACACAAATGGCACACATGTCAACTTACACAAAACAAGTACCTCAAACACCACCTCGGTTAGTGTGAATGCACATAGGGATATGGCCACATTTACCATGGGCACGCCTGGGAGTATAGCATCCAGCATATGTGTAACAAATCAACCCCACTGTGTCATACCTAGCTGCTGTACCTGACACACCTTCATGCGTCATTTGAACCTGACACACATTCACAACACAATTACCACAGTCTGCGCAGAAATGATGATTGTGTACATGATCAGACATAAGTGGACATCCAAAAAAATCATCATTCATTGAGACGAACATTGCTGTGATTGTCACTGCACCTCAACACATTGACATGTGTGCATGTTGTAGAGTCCAGAACAACACTGTCCTGCATACACGACCATCAATATCATAAGTGACATGCGAGGGAGTACAGGCCAATCAATGAAATCACATACACAAACATGGCATGTGTATTCACCAGTGGAGTAAATGGAACATTGGCATTGTGTGCACAATGATGTGCCATTGACCATGTGGGCACTGTGCATTGTTGATGTTTTCCAGATGGCCATTGCGATTGTATGGCACCCAAATTTCAGTAGCTACCACCTGTCCCCAGTGGTGTGTCATCAGCACTCCCCATTTACACAAGTGCGGTAGTTATAGGCATGGAGACATGCCCAAATGGCGGTTGGCATGCTCCGCCGCCCAAATCGCGGTGCCTCATGTGAATGTATGGCACCCAAATCATGGTAGCTACCACCTGTCCCCAGTGGTGTGTCATCAGCACTCCCCATTTACACAAGTGCGGTAGTGATAGGCATGGAGACATGCCCAAATGGCGGTTGGCATGCTCCGCCGCCCAAATCGTGGTGCCTCATGTGAATGTATGGCACCCAAATCGCAGTAGCTACCGCCTAGCCCCAGCGGTGTGTCACCAGCACACCCCATTTACACAAGTGTGGTTACGGTAGTGATAGGCATGGAGACATGCCTAAATGGAGGTTGGCATGCTCCACCGCCCAAATCGCGGTGCCTCATGTGAATGTATGGCACCCAGATCACGGTAGCTACCACCTGGCCCCAGGGGTGTGTCACCAGCACTCCCCATTTACACAAGTGCAGTAGGGATAGGCATAGAGACATGCCCAAATGGCGGTTGGCATGCTCCACCGCCCAAATCGCGGTGCCTCATGTGAATGTATGGCACCCAAATTGTGGTAGCTACCGCCTGGCCCCAGCGGTGTGTCACCACCATGGAGCATGCCCTTACAGCCAATGGGAACCTTGATTGCGGTGGCATGATGCAATTTTGAAAATCGCGGTAGGCGTGCTCCGCCACCGCAGAGCCGGTCATTGGATGCTACTGAAAGATGCACCATCGCGGCAGCACACGCCAGGCCCTTACAACTAATGGGAACTACGGGCCCGATTCACAGAACTAACTTAAGACAAAATCCTGAACTTACTACCATTTTCGTATTCACAGAAGGCACTTACTCATTTTGGTATTCACAGAAGACACTTACTCACTTCGGTATTCACAGAAGTTAGTAGTCCTAACTTTAGGACTCCTAAATGCCTTCTGTGAATACCGAAAGTCTTAAAATTAGGATTTTTCTCAGTTTAGGAGTCCTAAAGTTAGGACTCCTAACTTTACTACTACTAAACTGAGAAAAATCCTAATTTTAAGACTTTCGGTATTCACAGAAGGCATTTAGGAGTCCTAAAGTTAGGAGTCCTAACTTTACTACTACGAAATTGAGAAAAATCCTAATTTTAAGACTTTCGGTATCTTTTTCCAGAAGGCATTTAGGAGTCCTAAAGTTAGGAGTCCTAACTATACTACTACTAAACTGCGAAATATCCTAATTTTAAGACTTTCGGTATTCACAGAAGGCATTTAGGAGTCCTAAAGTTAGGACTCCTAACTTCTGTGAATACCGAAATGAGTAAGTGCCTTCTGTGAATACCAAAATGAGTAAGTGCCTTCTGTGAATACCAAAATGGTAGTAAGTTTAGGATTTTGTCTTAAGTTAGTTCTGTGAATCGGGCCCCTTGATTGCAGTGGCATGATGCAATTTTGAAAATCGCGGTAGGCTTGCTCTGCCACCACGGAGGCGGTCATTGGATGCATTTGAAAGAGGCAGTCCTGGACCACCAATTGCTGCACCTTGGCTTCTTTGAAACGGCCCCGGGGGGCTATATATGTGTGGGAGGGAGCCTCACATTTCCACTGCTCCCAGAGCCTGCTGCCAGAGACCCGTCACCTGCTGCTGCCTCCAGGGACTGCTGCCAGAGACCCCTCACCTGCTGCTGCCTCGACGGACTGCTGCCCGAGACCCCTCACCTGCTGCGGCCTCCAGGGACTGCTGCCAGAGACCCCTCACCACCCAATTCCGCTGCTGTTGTCTCATGTCCGCAGTGATGGCAAGGACAGAGAAGATCCGTGCCAGTCCCTTCACAAGTGAGGAGCTGGAGGTCCTGGTGGACGAGGTGCTCACACAGTACCCAAGTCTATATGGTGCCCCAAATGTTGTGGTAAGTCCTCAACAGTGGGGGGGAGAGCAGGGGGGCACACATGTAGTTGGACTGATGCATTATGTGCCTGAGAGTGTGTGGTTGTGTCATGCACTGCCTAACATGCTGTCTCCAGGGGGAAGGTGTGTGTACCCAATGCCACAGATTTCCCTGCCTGCATATGTATGTTTGAGTGACCTATGTTGTCAGCCATACAGTGACACCGAAAGTTGTTCATGCAGGAGTCAGGACAGCGATTGCTTGGCTGAATGGCTGTGTGTGCCCCTATTGTCCATCTCAGTGTGAGCCCAGCTGGCCTGCAAAGTCACCGCCCAATAAGACAAGGACACATCACTTCACTTACATAGTATTACATCAGTCTTTTCTCATTGCACTCCAGCTATGAGCCATCTCAGCACTGTAGATTGCACACGACCAACCTTGTGATGAGGATTTTGCATTTGTAAGATCATGTCCCTCAATGTGACATCCATGACACAGTTATCTATTCACAGAGCAGGGACATTGAGGGCTGCGCAGTCTTGGACACAGTGAGTCTATCCCCAAACACAGGTTGATATGTGATGTATGTGTTGCTCAACCTAGAAATGGACTGGAGATGTGGGCTGGCTACACAGGGGTTTCCGTGCTGGCATCCTGCATGTGTGTGAGATGTGCAGGGACTGTGTTCCCCCTCACACCTGCATGCATTTACATCAGCTTTTCCCATGCAGATGTACCATGTGAGATGTATACTTGTCTCTGTTAGACATATCTGTGGATTAGTGATGAGTTTGTATCTTGCTGCTGTACTGAGAGATGTAGGTACATAACACTGTGTCACTGATCATTTGCCCCTCTTGTCTTTCACGCCTGCAGCTCAAGGTGCACCAGCGTAGGGCCGTGTGGAGGGCCATTGCCACCAAGGTGCGGGCTCCGGGTGTCTCAAACCGACGGCGCACCCATTGCCACAAAATGTGGGATGACATCAGCCGGCTGGCAAAGAACGTGGCGGAGATGACCGTGGGGTTGCTTCCTCGCACTGGGCATTTGGCACAGCGCAGCATGATACCACTAATGTGCCGCATCTTGGCGGTAACACAGCTTCAGCTGGATGCACACTTGAAGGAGCATCAGCAGCAAGCTAGGGGTGAGTTTTCTGGGAAGGGTTACTTTGGCTGGGAGTGGCTGCATGTGTACAGAGCCTGTGCCAGTGCTGGCCTATGTGCTGTTGGTAGTGTGATGCAGTGGCATGTAAGTGGCTGCTAGGCTGGGTGCAGGTGTTACGCATTTGCCCTACCTGTACTTACAAAGGTAATTTGAGTACTGTGCATTCCCATTGCATTCTGAGTCGTGGTCTTCAAGTATCGTCTGCATTGGGGTAGTCTGGGGAATCTCATGGGAGGGAACGGCAGTGTGCCCGATCTGAGTGTGCCTTCATCAATGTGTCCATTGCATGCACTCATATTTGGGGGGCCTACACATCTAACAACAACGTGCACCAGTCTTTGGGCCCCAAAGTACAACTTGGTGGGTGGCATGGGCTCATGGCCATTGTGGAATGGCATGTTGTAGTCTGTGTCTGTGTTGTCCACTCCTGTTCCATCCAGATATGTCAGTGGCAACAAGTAGTGTGCCCCCATCATGTCCCTAGGTATGCTCAAAGCTACTTGTGTGGAAGTTTGAACGGAGCCACTAGCAGGGTGTTGTGCTGTGTGGTCATCACATGGCTCACTTATGCCAGAATTTCCAGTTTCCACGCACTGTTTGAGTCAATATAGTGAGTTAGCACAATGTGATTGCACAGGGTGGTGTGCAACATGTAGATTTGGTCATTTTTTGTTATGCATTGCTTGCATATGTTTGTTCTGTTGCTGTCACTGAATTGACCCTACATCTCTCTCTCTCATGCAGCATCTCCAGTGGTCACGGAGGGACAGGAGACACCAGTGGGGGTGAAAAAAGCACAACAGCTGCACAGGAGCCCAGTGACACAGATGTCACCAGCGCCTCAGGAGTCTGCTGGAGAAATTCCAGCCTGAGACGTAATGTACCACATCATCAGATGCCAGCTGGGATGCATCCCTGTTGGCAGGCACAGAGAACGGGGACTCTGCATCATCTTCCACCACACAGAAGCCAGTGCCCACCCTCTTAGCCACTTCCTCTGGTGCTGCCCGTGTTCGCCTCAGTAAGGAGGGGACTAAAGGGGTAACACCTAGTAAACAGAGTAAACAGGGGATGAAGGGGCAAAGGCGAAGCCAAGCAAAGCGTTCTGCTGGACCCAGCACATCCCCGGAGGGAGTGCCAGAATCTGCACCTGATGCAGCTTTGGTGGTAAGTGTTCCTGTTGTGTCCACACCACTTCTAATTGATCCCAATGCAGGGAAGCCATTTAGGATTCCCAAGAAGTGGAAGGGCACCCCTCCACAATCTCCCAGCCACATTGTGTCTCCCGTCTGCATGACTCCGCCTCTACGTGCCACTGCACCACCTGGTCATAGCAGCTCACCGGCTTGCCAAGCCACTGATAGCTCTACCTCAGCTGGGCTGCTCTCTCCCCAGTCAGGTGCCCCGACAGTCCCCGAGACACAGCCAGCTCCCACTCCGTCTGACAGCCAAGTCTGAGTGGTATTCACCCTCACACACCTGTCTCTCACATAGGTGGGCCTGTACTGCACATTGTTACCCCCAGACTGTGTTGCTGATCATGGAAAGGTACAGTCGCACACATTCCCTGTGCAGCCTCTCCTGGACATACTCTGCACTTCGTTTTTGCCACTAGACTTGTTGCTCTTTGCTGTGTTCAAGTATTCCCTGTGCAGCTTCTCATGGACATACTCTGCACCCTGGACTGGCCACTGGCCTTGCTGTTTTTGCCCTTGCCTGTGCAGCTTCTCATGGACATACTCTGCACTTTGCCATGCCCACTGGCCTTGTTGTTCACTGCTGTTTTGCCCTTGCCTGTGCAGCGTCTCATGGACATACTCTGCACCCTGGACTGGCCACTGGCCTTGCTGTTTTGCCCTTGCCTGTGCAGCTTCTCATGGACATACTCTGCACTTTGCCCTGCCTACTGGCCTTGTCGTTCACTGATGTGTGCCCCTTGCCTGTGCAGCTTCTCATGGACTCAATCTACACCTTGGACTGGCCACTGGCCTTGCTGTTTACTGCTGTTTTGCCCTTGCCTGTGCAGCTTCTCATGGACATACTCTGCACTTTACCCTGCCCACTGGCCTTGTTGTTTACTGCTGCTTTGCCCTTGCCTGTGCAGCTTCTCATGGACATACTCTGCACCCTGGACTGGCCACTGGCCTTGTTGTTTCGCCCTTGCCTGTGCAGCTTCTCATAGACATACTCTGCCCTTTGCCCTGCCCACTGACCTTGTTGTTCACTGCTGTTTTGCCCCTGCCTGTGCAGCTTCTCATGGACATACTCTGCACCCTGGACTGGCCACTGGCCTTGCTTTTTTGCCCTTGCCTGTTCACCTTCTCATGGACATTCTCTGCACTTTGCCCTGCCCACTGGCCTTCTTGTTCACTGCTGTTTTGCCCTTGCCTGTGAAGCTTCTCATGGACATACTCTGCACTTTGCCCTGCCCATTGGCCTTGTTGTTCACTGTTGTTTTGCTCTTGCCTGTGCAGCTTCTCATGGACATACTCTGCATTTTTTGCCTTGCTCTTCTCTACTCATGGTGCCTATCTGTGCAATATGTGAATAAAGACAGTTTTTCCTGTTGTCTGTTTTGTCAGTGTCCTTACTGAATAAAGTTCTTTTGCTGTGTGTATATGGTTTACTGTGCCACATGGTCTGTGTGCCACTTCAACACAGCCAATGTCTTGGCTCACTTACTCTATTTTTTACAGGGGTGACAGGGACTTCAGTTCTTCCTGACCCAGATATTTGTGGGGGCAATGATGTCAATTTTAAATGGCAAGCAGTTGTCATTTTCTTAATATGTACATGTTGGCTATATTGTACATGTCAGGTTGGGGGGCACTGCCAGCACAGAGTGGGATTCTATCCACAGTATTGCAGGCAGGCTGGCCAGGGTCATCATGTATGTGTATTCTTCCTTTATGTGTGCCCAGTGGTGTATGTTTGTGGTCATCTTGTGATGGCCAGTCAACCTAGTCCCATGGCTTACTTTCATTGTGTGCTCTTGGGTGGTCAAGGAGTGTGCAGTGTGAAGGGGGTGAGTTTGTCGGGGGTGTTGATGTGTGCATGCCCCTGCATTGTCAACTACACACATGTGTCACCCAGGATTTGTATGCCTGTTGTTTTGATTGTTCAGCCCTGTAGATGTGGTTGTATGCACATGTGTGAGTTGTATGTTGTACACTGTACAGTGTGTTGGTGTGTCCTTGCAGTTCTGGCTGACTCCTACTTGTTGTTTTTGTCACTTGTGAGTATGCAGAGTGTGTGACTGGCAAGTCAGTGTTGTGTTTTGTTGTTCATACGTGTGTCTTGTTACTGTTCTGCTGCTCCACACTGCCATTGTGGTTGTGTTTTTTCATGCATTGCTGTCACATGGTGCCTTTTTGCCTCCAGTATAGCATGTTGTGTGTGTTGTCATACCATCCCCTATCTGTGCCTCAGATGCCAACCCATTGTGAGTCTGCACTCCTTCTATTTGTGTATGGTACACTCCTGCCATGTCCCCTACTGACATGCAGTACACTTCACTTTGATGTCAGCTGTCCCCTTGGTTTACATGTGTGTGTACCTCCCCATCACTTGATTTGTGACACTGTGCTTTGTGATGCAGTTCTTTGGCCAGGATCAATGTGTCACTCAGGGCATTTCCCCAATGGGTTATATGTGATGTTCTTGTGCTGTTTGGCAGTCATGGTTGCTCATATGCAGTTCAATTGTGTGGGCTGCCCAGTCCTCTGTTCAAGTTGTTACCACCTTTCTGTCCCAGACGTGTGCATCTGTTGGTGTTGTGTTGGATGTATGTGTGTTGGCTGTGCTACTGCTTCACTTCCTGGGTTTGCTCTTGTCTTTGTGCTGTGCTGATTGGTGTTGTGTGGGTTAATGGTATGTCACTCATGTCTGTGTGGGGCTGGTATTCTTGGTGTGCACACACTGCTTGTTGTGCATGCAGTGCTGTGTGTGTATGTTGCCTTCTCATTGCCTGGTGTGCTTCCCCTGATGTCCTGCTGTGTTTGCTATGTGATCATTTTGCCTGTGCATCTGTTGTTTGTTTGATGTGGCTGTGTTGTTCTGTGATGGTGCACTTCTTCTGTGTGTTGTGGTATGTTGTCTGTGCATTGTTCCTGAGTGATGAGGTTGTGCACTCCTGTTGTGTCTGCGTTCCCATTGCCTTACCACAGTTTAGCTGCACAGGGCATGTCTGTTCTTGTGGTTCTGTGTGTGTTTTTGTTGGGTTATGTGTTTGTCTGTTGTTTTTGTGCAGACATTTGCTCTGGCATCCCTGTGTGTGTGTGATGTTTGTGGCCACCCCCAGGGTGTGTGATTGTTTGTCTGTGTATTGACTGGCAATTATCGCCAGCCTTCAGTGTGTTTGCCACTGGTGTTTTGTGATGCTGTTGCGAGGGGGGGTATGTGTGTAGATTCCTACTGGTGTTTGACAGTCATGGAGTGTGTGAATGGGCCCTGTGTGTTGTGCTGCTGGTGTACTCCTGTGAAGTAGTTGTGTACATGTGTGGCCGTTCACATTTTGACTTAAGGGCCTTCCTTTCATCCTTGTGCCTATACATGGGTTGCCTTGCTGTCTCCCTGTGTTGTTGCACTGAGCTGTCTGTGGTTTGACTTCACTCACTGTGCCAGCCATGTGTGCTTTGATGGGCTGAGGGTGTTGTTTTATGTTCCTTGTCTTGATGTGATGTGCACATGCTTGTTGTTTGTCTCCATGGCCTTCCATTTGTGTACACACCATTTTGGCTTTCCTATTTGTTGTGCTCCATTGCTGTTGGCATGTGGTATGTGTATGTGTCTGTGTGTCAGTATGGGGTATGTATGTGTGACTTGGCATGCTGTGTGTCCAGTAGGATGTTCGTTCCTTGTATGTGTGTGTGTGTTCATTTGGTGCTTGTACTCATTTTTATTGCCCTGAGTGTGGTGGTGTTGTGGTGTGTGTGTTTCCCTGGCCCTGTGCTACTGTGCTGTGTGTTCCTCTGCAGCCACTCCTACAGTGGCTGTCTCCCTGATTGTTTGTTGTGGTGTGGAGGGTGTGTATTCACCTGGCTTGTTGTTGTGCATTGGGGTGGACAGGAGGGGCACATGGCATGTGCCTTCAGAGGGTGTGCTAGTGTGTGGTGGGTGGAGGTGTGGCCCTGTGCTCTTTGTGCCTTGCCCATGCTTGGCGCTGGCCCTGTCTTCTGCATTGTGTGCATGTATTCCCTTTTCTTCACCGCTGCGGTGAAGTGACCGGGACATTGCTGCATGATCGCAGAAAATGTGTGTCCAGGATGCGGAGAGGTGACTTGGTGGCAGGTGGGTCATGTGTGGGTGCACTTGTGGATGTGTTCCTGTCCCCACCAGGGGATTTGGACCCTGTATCTGCCCATGTGTTGTGTGTTGTGTTTGTGTTATTCCGTACCTGCGGCCGTGTCTGCGTCGGTCCATGAGTTGCTGGTGATGTATCAGGTACAGCACCGGAAAAATGGGTAGAGCTGGATCCATGGTGTTCGGGACCGGGTGGAAGGGACCGGGACTCTGGTTTCGTGCTCTGCTGTCGAGCTTCCGCTGTCTCTGGTTGGGCGGTTTCTCCTCTGTGGTGCATCTGCTTGTTTGGGGCATCCTAATTTATGGAGCGGGGCGGGCGTCATTCTGCACGGCGGTGAGTATCCATTGGCTCACACCGCCGCTGTGGCGGGTGCACTTTGATGGTGGTTCGCGTCGCACCGTGGTGGACGGGAAATGGGCTATGCTTGGCCATACTAATATTGCGGGCGTGAGGACCGCTGCTCGCGGGCTAAAAAATGCATTTTTCCGCACCGCCAGCACCGCGGTGGTGCCACCGCCCGCCATCCAAGTAGGCCCCTAAGTATTGTAAGCAGCTTAAGTTTTTAGACAGAATTGTCTCAGCACTACAAGTTTGTCATAACATAGAAGCCTGTGTGCACCAGGTACTAACCTAAGTACATGTTTGTGTTTAGCTTCAGAAGATGGACCATCTGTAAAGGTTCCACCTCAGTATGAAGGCTGCAGGTAATGTGGCATTTAGCACCTTCAGATCTTGGGGATTTGTACTGAATAGTGTCTCTTTGGACAAGTTTTGAATAGAATGGACATTGTTCTTAGTAGATACTTTAATGCTCTCTGCCTTATTTCTCATGAGAGTTTGACTGTCTGCAAACAGTTTGGTACAGAGTAAACTCTCTCCATAAAGTAAACACTGTTTACAGTGACAACTTTTCTACTCATTTCCACTTCATTTTTCACTGTAGGTTCAGTGACTGTGAAGGGTTTGATACAGGTAAAGGCTGGTTGTATTAGGGCATCAGTTATGTAACAGAAATTGAGTACCTGGAAGAAATTGGTTTGAACATTGTGTGCAATAGGAGTTACCCATCTATTTGTGGTTGATTATTAATATGATCTCAGCTACCCATGAAGTGTATGGTATGGGCTCAATGTTGCACGTCACAAGCGTGGTTCTCCTAATGGGGTTGTGTGTTTGATGGCATTAATTATCTTCATATTATTCTGAGCTAGTTTGTCCTTACTTCCAGATCTCTAATGCCATACTTGTTTATAGAGTAATGTGTACAAAAACAAAAGAAGTTTAGATAATGTATTCACATCAGTGATGTCATCAATTATGCGATGTGAGATGTCATCAATGATGTCAAAAATGATGTCACAGAACATGTCATCAGTGATGTAATATGTGAGGTCATAAACAGTGCATGGTGGGGCAAAAGCGATAGTTAGGTCTGTCAACTATAACTGATTAATTTCTGTGTTTTTTAGAGTTCAAAACATTAATGTTGTCACTGACATCTTCTCTTAACTAATGTCAGTTTAACATTTGTTTTTTCAGTATGTTTTTTTAAAAACAAAATAAGATCTTATCGCACCTAATAAATAATGTTCCTATAACCTTTGTTTTTTTCAGTGAATGTGTTGTGTTTTTTTAATGTAAAGTAATATTTTATTACCATACGTAAAGCCAACCCCCAACCCCAAGCCAACCCCCTGTATCACAGGTGGTTGACTGCAGGACCAGGCCAGCGGCTCTACAGCCAAATCCCGGCAGCCAGCCAGCCACATGCCATGCCATGCACAGCCTTTGGTCTTGCGTGGCGTGAGGTTGGACATTGGGCCTGGCTTGCAGCCAGGCACTACGCCCAACACTCTGCAGTCAGCCAACCCAGCTCTGTGCATGGCATTTGGTTCTGCGTGGAATGGGGATGGTCTCAGAACCTGGCTTTTGGCTGTGTGCAGAGGGGGTTGGCCACAGGGCTTGGCCTGCCGGCTGGCCCTGCATTAAAAACCCCCAGCAGCAATACCACGCCATGCACAGACTTTGCTGTGCTCAGCATATGTTGGCCTTTGGACCCCAGGCACCCCATCTCTCGGGCCAAAACATATATTTATTGAGGGGAGAAGGCTTCCAGTTCCCCTGGGCCTTGATTGGCCCATTTCCCAGGGCCTGTTCCAATAAAAAGAGGAGGGGGCGGAGTGTCACTCATCCCCAAATCTTAAAAGGCCTTGGTGATCCTATATATTGTACCAAAAACAATTAAATAGGGGAAGGAACTGCACAGCCCCCCTCCCAAGTCCTACTAAGGCCCCTGGCACCCTATCCCCTGGGACCAATCCAATAGAAAAGGGGTGGGGAGACATGTGGCTCACCTCCTCGAGCCCTATTAGGCCACAAGGACCCCATACTCTGGAGCCAAATATAATAATAACGGGGAGGAGGACCATGTCCCCCTCGTACGTGAAGCGTCTCAGGCCCCAGTGACCCCATCCTTCGGAGACGGACTTCCAAATAGGTGGGCGCCCCAGTGCCCACCCAGGGCACCCACCAAGCAATTAAATGTTGGTGGCTGCAGGGGTTGCCCCAGTGACCCCAAAACCCCAGCCATGTGGGGAGCTGACATTGCTCCCGCCCAGAGGGTGCAGCTGCTTGTTGCTTTGCCACTTCAAGAGGGAGCAATATGTGTGCTGTTTCCCTGCCCATGGCCAGGAAAGCAAAACACAAGTCTATTCCCAGCCTGTGGGAGCATTTTTAAATCTCCCGCCGGCTGGGAGCAGACTTAGGGCCCGATCATGACTTTGGCGCAGTTGTGACGGTTCTCTGCCGGCACAGCTGCGCCAAAGCCACACAAGGACCATCTGCCTTATTATGAGTTGAACTTGTTTAAGGTGGACGGTTCTTTGCCCTTCCAAAGGAGGTGCCTGGAAAACAAGCCTCGCAATGGGAACGGCAAAATGTTCCAGCATGGCATGGACGGTGACGTCACATCTATGCCATGCTGGAACTTTGGGGGAATACAGACAGGGGGGCACATGCTGTGCCCCCCTGAATTTATCACCATGGCGGGAGGCATGGGGGGCCTGCAGGACGCCCTTGGTTCCTGTGCCACCAGCATTTTCATGGCAGGGCTCCTGCCATGAAATGGCTAGCGGTGCAGGATCTCGTAATATGCTCAGCGGGACTGGCGCAGTCTCGCTGAGCATTTCACATTGTGGTGCAGCTCAGCCACCGCCAGGGAACAACTGTTGCATGGCGCTGGTGGTCCACCGCTGGTACGACTTTGAAAGTCGTAATCCGGCAGATTGTGGACCACAGCTGCTGCACCACCGTGAGTGCGGAGGTCGGAAGACTGCCGCACTCGTAATCACGCCCTATGTGTTTGCTTCCGCTTGTCAGGAGATTAAAAAATGCTCCTGACAGACAGGGGCAAACACATTTCCCTGCACATGCTAGTGCAGACAGGGAAAGTACTGTGTCCCAGTGGTGCACTTCCATGGACGCATCAGGAGAACTGGTCCTGGGGTCTTCAAAGGCTCAGGGAGGGGGGCAACAAGTCCCCTTTTTTAAAAAGTCTCTATGTCATAAGAAATTGAACTGTAAGATCTTATCTCAAGAAGTTGATAATGAAGGTAGATGGTTACTAGTTAAATTATTAATTAATAATGTTCCTCTAACCGTTTCTAATGTTTATTTGTCCTACTCATCCTGACTGCTCATTTTGGCCTGTTGTCACGCAAAAATGTGTCCAGTTTCAGGATGAATTTTTCATATTAGGAGGCGATTGCAACCAAGTTATAGACCCATTCCTTGATCGTCAATCTCAAGTCCGTTTTACTCCCACTAAGACTCACAAGCATTTTCTCGACACTATTTCTCAAACACATCTCATTGACTCTTGGAGACTCTCCCACCCTGATTCTTTGGACTTCTTTTTTTTCTCTCCTCCCCACGCTTCTCTTTCCCGCTTGGAGTATATCTTTCTTTTTCAACCCTTATCCCAAAACCTCCTCTCTTCCTCTATAGAACCTATTGTTATTTCTGACCATGCCCCAATAGTAACCGATCTCGATTTGCTCCCTCCACATCCTAGGTCATCTCGCTGGCGTTTCAATAATTCTCTCCTCTTAGATCCTCTCTTCTCCTCTTCCTTTCGTGCATTTGCAACTGAATTCTTTGACCTTAATTGTACACCCAACTCCTCTCCACATATCCTATGGGACTCTTTTAAAGCTACTGCAAGGGGTTTTATCATTGACTTTCTCTCAAAAAAGAAGAAACGCTTTCTTCAGCAACGTAAAACCACCTTGGCACATATTAAACTTTTAGAACACAAGTTTTACATCTCCCCGAAACATTCTGTTCTTCCAGAACTCATTCGAGCTAAACTCGCTTTCAATAAAACTACTACTGATAATGCGTCATCCGTACTTTTGCGTAGCAGTGTTCGCTATTATGGGGGTCGTAACAAAGCAGGGAAGCTTCTGGCTAACTATCTTAAAACACGTAAGGATCGCACTCTTATAGATGCTATATTTTCCTCCAATGACTCTCTTTTATCCAAATATCAAGAAAGAATTCAAACTCTTCTATCAAAATCTTTACACCCCTGAATCTCCTCCTTCTTCCTCTAGCATTCAGGACTATCTTGAGAAAATCCCCCCCCCACCTTCTACATCCCATCTTAATCTTCTTGCTTTTGAATCAGACTTGTCCCTTATTAAGCTATCCAACACTCTAAATTCTCTCACTAAAGGGAAAACTCCTGGTCCGGGTTGCTTTTCAGTTGAATGTTATCTACATTTTTCAGATTTTTTACTGCCAAAACTTTTAACACTTTTTCGTTCCTTTTTCTTAGCTGGTAGAACGGAGGGTACCTTTCAGGAGGCAACAATTTGTTTGATTCATAAAGAAGGTCGTGATCCTAACTATTGCAAGAATTATCAACCGATATCTTTGTTAAATGTTGATTATAAGGTGTTTGCTAAACTGCTTGCTCTGCGTCTAGATCCCCTCATGCCCCATCTTATTGGGAAAGAACAGTGTGGGTTTGTCAAAGGAAGGCATACTTCTGATAATTCTCGACTTTTTCTTAATGTCCTAAACAAACACCCCTCTCTTTCTACTTCTCTAGCGGCTATATCAGTGGATGCTGAGAAGGCTTTTGACAGAGTGGACTGGTTCTTCCTATTCGCCTCGCTACGGTGGTATGGGTTTGATCCCAAAATTATTTCACTTATCTCTCTTTTGTATTCTGCCCCCAGGGCCGCAGTTTTAGTTAATGGTTCTGTTTCATCCTATTTCCCTCTTCAATGCGGAGTTCGTCAAGGATGTCCTTTATCCCCCCTTCTTTTTGTCCTGGCTCTTGAACCCTTTTTGTCCTCTAGTCGCAACAATGACTCCATTTCTGGTTTTCCCTTTGGGGATCAGCAACTTAAATTGTCTGCATATGCAGATGATATCCTTTATTTCTGAACCTGACACCTCTGTTTCTCCTTTGCTTCATGAATTTGACTCATTTTCCAAGGTCTCTGGTTACAATATTAATTCGGACAAAACAGAAATCCTTCCCCTTACTAAATTCTGTCTTTGACATTCTTTTTCTTCCACCGGTTTTGCTTAGAGTGATTCAAAAATTAAATATTTAGGTGTATGGTTTTCTAATTCTATTGCTTCCTCGATTAAGTTAAATATGACTGCTGTTCTGTCCCGTATTGATAAATTACTCTCTTCCTGGAACCCCCTTTTTCTTTCTTGGTGGGGTCGCTTAGACTCAATTAAAATGATGATTGCCCCTATTTTAATTTATATACTCTCTATGCTCCCTATCCATGCCATGTATATGAAACGTATTGATTCTTGTCTTTCTAAATCTCTTTGGAAGAATAAAAAAGCTAGAATTGCTCTTTCATCTCTTCGTAAGTCCAAGTCTAATGGTGGTGTGAATTTTCCAGATTTCCACCTTTATCATAAATCCTTTTCTCTTCGTCAAGCTTCGAAATGGCTTGTATCTGAACATTCTCCCTTTACTCCTCTTTGGCTGTCCATTGAGCAAACCTTATTATCGCCATTCTCTCTCAAGGAAGTAATGGCTTTTTCCGTTAAAACTTCTCATACATCCTTCCCCCTGTTTAGACATACTTGTTCCCTTCTGGAACCTTTAGTTCTACCTACTCCACTTTCGTGTGATACTTTTTTGAACTCTCCTATTTGGCATAATTCTCTTATTCTCATCAAAAACAGACCCATTTTCTGGAGTTCTTGGAGGGCAAAGAACATTATTTGGGTTAGACACCTTTTTAATGGCCTTTCGCCATGTTCTTTTCCTGAATTTCAAGCCTTATTCCACTGTCCACGTTCCTTTTTACAGAGGTTTCTCTCTCTCATGGCAGTTATTCTTGATGTATATTATTCTCTTCCCCCCTCATTTCCTAATGAAACCCAAGACTCGATTCTCAAACTGCTCCTCTCCCTACCCAAAGCCTCTCTTATATATAAGTATTACTGAGCCCCCAATCCATATCGTGTTAAATCTAAATTGGAACTTGCCTGGGAGTCTGATCTGGGATGTGGATGGACTATCCACTTATGGGACAAACTTTGGTCCAGGTCTTTAAAAATCTCTCGATCTGCTTCTCTTACTCAATCTATGTTTTTTCTCTACCTTAGGCTTTATCCTACTCTTATCTCTATTGCCCGTTTTTCTCCTGATTCAGATTCTAACTGATGGACCTGTGGCTCTTCTGGTGCTAACCTTATGCATCCTCTTTTTCTCTGTTCCTTGGTTTCCAATTTTTGGTCGTTTGTTTGGTCTTATATTTCTCATATCTTTCATCTCTCTGTCTGTTATTCTATACCTTTATTGTTTACTGGTAGCCTCTCTGACTCTTTATTTATACCTTCTCATAACCATGGCCTTTTTGATCTCATGCTCGCTTCAGCCTTTCAGCACATTATACTTAATTGGAAATCTCTCAATAAGCTTTCTACGCAACACTGGTGGAATAGCCTTTGTCACTTCCATAGACTTGATGTTGCCTTCACCTCCTCCTGTAAACCAACACTTAATAGAGTAATTTTTTGGTTACCTCTTACAACTTATTTAGACCAGGTTGTTTCTAAACATACCTCCTCCCTAAACTCCGAAAATTTTAAACCCCCCTGAACGCCTTTTCTCTGTTCTCTCTTCATATCATCTAAGATAACTTAATCTATATTGTTAATTAACTAATGGCTTGTTCACATTTCGCTGTGTTTTTTTAAAGTATTACGCATACTTCTTTTTATAGCAATATATTAATATCCCCTCCCATCCTTCCCCTAACTTTTTTCCCGTCTCCCTTTTCCTATAAAACCTTAAAATAGCTTTTATTTCTTATATTGTACTAGCCATGGTTCTTGTTATCATTATCCATCATTGTTCGAATTGTTGCTGGTATTTTCTGCCTATTTTTCTGTTTTCTCAATAAAGCTTTTTTAAACACAAAAAAGCACCCATTTCACTGACAGTGAGTAAATATAATATACTGCTTGTATTTTCTTTTTAATGATGTCATTCAGATATGCACTCTCTGACAATAAAACAAACACACTTCAATGAGATTGTTTCCTTGGATAAAGAGCTATTGTTGCTTCTTAGCTCATGAAGCAAAGGTTTTTTGTGTGCCTTTATATAGGGCAGGATCTGGACCTAGGTGATCTGATTACTGCTAAGGGCTGAATGAAGAAATTACTCCATTCTGGTTATAGTGAAGATCAGGGTGACCCTTTCATCCACCAATGGTGCCACCCTTCACAGTCCTAGTATGTGAAAGGTGGTCAGTGTCATCCAGTTTTGGTTGTAAAGGAGGAAAAAGGCAATGTCACTCTTAACTGAAGTTGATGAAAGCTAGCGAATAATGAACAAGGCACCACACACTCCCAGAACTGAAGCAGGGCACCACGCCCTTCTTCAGTTTAGCTATGTAGGAGCGTGGCTCAATCTGGCATGCTACTGCCGCTCAGCAGACATGGCGGAAACAAGACTCTGCACCCTCAGGATACTCTAATGTCTTCCCTGCCACCAGAAGACTTAAGCAGAGTTAAAGGGACCCATTCAACAGGAGCTGCAGCATATCTCGGCCATTATTGCGGCAGTATTGAGGCCCACCTACGCAGCCCCTGATGCTGGTAACAAATACAGGCCCACCTTAGCCAACATTCACCCAGTTTAGTGCTGCATAAAAATATATAATATTGTGTAGTATGATTGGGAAAAGATCGTGCAGTCCCCAGTGTTTAATTTTTAAAAACCACATTAGCATCATGAGGTCACAAGTGTGACAAAGCAGATCATTCCAGGTCCCCAAAGCTATAAGAATGGCTTGGGTGGCAGGTATTAGTCATTTTTAATATATAAGGAATTGTTAAACAACTGTTAATGTGCCAATTTCAAAATTAGACACACAACACCACCATGTGGCAGACTTTCAAAGTGTCAGTGTTGCCAATGAAGTGCCAGTTCCGAGCACCGGAATGCATCAGTTCAAATTAAACACTGCCAGTATCAGATTTAGGTGCTGTAAGACATTGGGTTAATGATTGAGTAGGTTGGAACCCCTGCTCAAGCAACACCCGCAATTCCAATTAGTAGGGTGCACTACTAAAGTCATCAAATTAACCTGTGCTTAACTCTCTGGTCACTTTGCACAAAAGCAGTCAGGCTTAACTTAGAGCAATGTGGAAAGTATTTCTGCAGCACACAAACAGTAATAAAGTGAGAACACAACACAAGAAAAATCCCACACCAATTTTGAAAAATTTAGTAATTTTAGTAAACTATTTGACATCAGAAAAACAAAAATCTGATCAGTAGAACGAGTTATGAATCTTTGAAGTTTAAGGTAAAACTAGCACCAAAAATTTCAAATTGTCAACTGCGGACATCTAGCCGCCCAAGACCGGGTCAATGTCAGAAAATATGGCCAACCACAATGGTAAAGGTCAGTGGGGCAAAGCTGTAGGGGGTGTCCGAGGAGGAGGAGGAGGAGGAGGCGTTGTCATCGAGAAGCTGCTGGGCGAAGTTGTGGTGAAGATTTCTATGCTCAGACTTAGCCATTTTTAGAAAGTCGAAAATCTCCAGCGGGAAGAAGCTGCAAGTTATAGCCAACAAGAGCTGTATGACGCAGGCTACGCCTTCTGCGAAGGACTGCTGAACAGGATTTGTTGCAGTGGGGAAGAATGTAGTGAGAGCTGCCGTGAGGTCGGGCCAAAGGAAACGGGCCTTAGGCAGATTGACGAGTAGGTCCCGGTCTCCTCTCGATTCTCATAGTACTTTTTCGCCCAGAGATTTTTAAGTTCCAAGGGCCATATTATCATGGAACGGCGATAACATTATCACCGCTTTAGCAGCAGGAAACTGCCGCTAAAGTGGCGATAATGGGTTTGATAATATGCCCTTGTGAATTCTCATAGAAGCCCAGGTTCTGGTGTGAACCTGGGCTTCTATTGGAATTCATAAGGGCATATTATCAAGCCCATTATCGCCGCTTTAGCGGCAGTTTCCTGCCGCTAAAGCGGCGATAAAGTTATCGCCGCTCCTTGATAATATGGCCCCAAGTTTTGTATTTTGGCTATCTGGGCATCTTTAGCACTACTTCCAAGGGTTCAGAGAGGCACTACCGCCAAGATCAATTCTGGTTCCCCGGATGACCCACTTAAACCCTACCTCTTTAAAAAATTCTATGACTGCCTTCTGATGGAGGGACTGGAATTGATTAATAGGTCACTTCAAACTGCGGACATTCCAAAATCATGGAAACACGCTAAGGTGGTTCCCCTTCTGAAGAAGCCTACACTAGACACGACCATGCCGGAGAACTTCCGTCCAATCTCCTTACTCCCATACTTGGCTAAAATTATGGAGACCCATGTAAACACTATCTTGACTCAATATCTGGAGGTGAATGAGATTTTGGACGGATCACAGAATGGGTTCTGATCCAGACACAGCACAGAATCTGCCCTTCTGGCAGATACAGAACAGTTACGGACGGTGCTGGATGAAGGTAATACCGCAGCATTGCTGTTGCTTGACCTCAGCGCAGCCTTTGACACTGTCTCTCACAGAATATTACTTCAACGGCTGGGGGAGATTGGTGTCAAGGGCAAAGCTCTAGCCTGGTTTGCATCTTTTCTGGCCGAACGCACTTTTCAAATCCATGCCCCTACCTATCATTCCAGCATCTGTCCCTTCAGCTGTGGTGTTCTGCAGGGCTCTGCCCTAAGCCCCACGCTGTTTAACATTTATGTCCGACCACTGGCCCTTTTAGCAAATGGACGGAACATCAAGTTGGTATAATATGCTGATGATACCCAGCTGCTATTCACCTTTTCTAACAACATTAATCAGGACCAAGCACAATTCCAAGAGGACCTTCTGGCCATTGCAGACTGGATGGCAGACAGCTGTCTGCAATTGAACTCCACCAAGTCTGAGGTGCTCTTGGTGGGTCGGAATACTCACCAATGGGACAACCAATGGTGGCCGAAGGCCTTAGGTGCCCCTCCACAACCTAAATTGGTAGTTAAGAATCTAGGGGTCCTGATGGACAAAGCCCTTTTACTTGAGAACCACGCAAAGAAAGTGGCAGGAACCTGTTTCGGCCTCCTACGCGGTGTGAAACCCATTCTGGGCTTCTTTGCTGCACCTATTCTCCAAACAATTATACAAGCAATTGTGCTGTCCCGCCTGGATTATTGTAATGGGCTCCTACTTGGAGTCAATAAAACTGTCATCAAAAGACTCCAATGGGTTCAGAATGTGGCAGCTCGCATTCTCTTTGCCCTTCTGAAGCAATGCCATACCTCCCACCTCCTCCGCCGTTTGCACTGGCTGCCGATTGATCAGAGAGTTCAGTTCAAGACTCTCTGTACTATGCATAAGATTTGCATGGCCAAGCCCCTCAAATTTTGCAAGGGCTCTGCTCACCATATATCCCAGGGCGGGCCCTGTGCTCGGCCAATATGCATCTGGCCAGTATCCCAAGAGTGAGCAGACAAAGAGCAGGGGGACGCTCTTTTAAAGCATTGGCCCCCGCCCTGTGGAATGTCACCCCTCTTGCTGTGCGGAGCACACAAGATCACTGGGCCTTCAGGAAATTAACTAAAACTTGGCTTTTCTCCTCCATTTAGTTCTTCATGTTCACTTCTCCGTGGTCCGCTAGCACGCCCCGATGATGGGGCAGCCACGTGCTTTATAAATTCACTTAACATAACATAACTATTTGGAGGAACAGGCTGTGTCCAAGTCTGGGTTCAAGATTTAACTTTTCTGTCCCTGAGGCTCTGATCAGGAGTCCAGCCAATTAGCCTTTGGAGTCACTCTTGTAGTCCTGGGTTCAAGAAGTGGAATAGGGCTCGAGCAGCTGGGCAGGCCTCTGAGATTTCTAGGCGGGCTTCAGGCGGCAGAGCTGTCTTTGCAGGTGCAGTAACGCAGTCTTCTGAAGTACACAGCAGGCCACAGGCAGTCCTCTATGAGTCCTTAAGCAGGTTCAGAAAATGAAGAGTGGGCATGAGGGTCCTATTTGTACATCCCTGGTGCCATCTTTGAAATAGGAGATAATAATAATAATCTTTATTCGGCATTGGTCGCAGCCATAAGAGAGACAACAGTAAAATGAAAATAAAACATCAGCAACAGGCTCACTTGTTGACAGCATGACACCATGTGCAAAATTCGCAAATTGTCGGCGTAAACGTTAATCACTTACCCCATCAGTTAAATAACCCAATACACTATAAAAACCCCAGCCACTTTAGTTGTTGACACACAATTAAAACAAAGAAAGACCCTGTTAAAAGCCTAAACAAATACTTCAATGTCGGCTTGTAGCTTAGAATGTACAGAAACAATCTCCCTACATATTTAGTCAGCTCTAGAATGTCTAGACTTTAGAGCAGCTCTTAAAAAGTTGACAACACAGAAATGCGTATGGGCGTTAGGAAGGAGCTGGAAATAAAGTTGGGTGGCACGAGCATGCCTAAAAGAGGTTTAAGAAACAGCCGCCTTGGATACGTCAAATATTTACATAAAGTATCAAGTGTAAGGTATCTTGTGGAGACCTAGTGTCGCAGCCACAAGGACCTCTCGCTTCTACATGCGCAACAAAACCAGTTGGGGAATCCAATAAATGATGCATCATTTTCAATTTGAAACGAGTAAGTAAAAATGGATTGTGTGCATTTGTTGAAATCAATAGATAATTCTTCATTCCCAACACTGATTTTATTAGAACATGCCCTCTAACCATGGGGTTTCTAAGCTCTTTTTCCTCCCTTAAGGCCATGGCATGCTTAAGGACTAGTTTTTTCACTAAGTGCTTATCAAGGGATTTCACTGTATCACGATGCATGAAGACAGTTGCTCTACCTAAGGCCGTTAGGGTATCCTTGACATATCTTAACCATGGAATTTTAAACCATGCTCAAGAAAGAGACAATCCTCAATCACTAGGGGGTTAAAACCCACCTCTAGGCTTGTCCACATTTTCACCCAACACATCAGAGGTTTAACCACCGCCCAATCTATTAAGTATTTCATTCCTAATTCTTCGTGTGCTATAAACGCAGCAGTACCCTGGGGCACTTTCAGAATTCTTCTGAGTTATTTATTTTCTGTGGTTTGGAGAGTGTTCGCCGCTACATAGCTGCATAACTCCATACCTCACTACCATATAACGCCATTGAAATGCAAAAAAATGTGTACAATTTTACTATTACCCCCTGTGACCAAGTACCCAGTCTATGTGCATAGTTTGCAATTGCTCCCATAGATTTTCTCATCTCAAGTGTTGCCCCTCCTGCAAAGGATTAAAGTTAAGTTTGTCATCGAATTAGATACCTAAATAGGAGACTACCGGGACCTTCCCTAGACTATGTGTGTCTACTTTTTAGGTATTGTTCCTTGTGATCTGCTTAACGAATTCTATTATGTATGATTTTGACAAGTTTGGTGAGAGATCCATCCTGCTCATGAAGGCCACAAATCTACCCAGTAAGGCCTGCAAGCCTCTAGGGGTTCGTTCAAGCAATACTGCATCATCTGCGTACAACAAGACTGGGACAGGTCTTTCTCTTATTCTTGGGGTATCAGCCTGAAGTGCAATCAAGGACGCTTCCAATCCATTAATATATAGCGTAAATAAAAATGGGGCCAATATGCATCCCCGTCTTACCCCTCTAGAAAATTATCTGACTGCAGGACTGGTATTAAAATGTAGGGTCATTAAAACATTTGTAATCGCGGGGTCAGCCCCAAGGTCACCCAAAAGCGCCCAGAGCTTGCAGTGGTTCACCTGATCGAATGCGGCAGTAAGGTCCATAAAACTGACGAAAAGAGCTCCTGGCTTTGCTATCATATATTTCGCTATAAACAGGTAAAGGTTTAAACATTGGTCCGAGGTTGACCAGCCTATGCGAAAGCTATATTGGACCTCTGGGATGACTTGGTTAGTGTCCGCCCAGACTGAGAGCCTGTTTAATAACACTCGCCCAAGGACTTTAACTGTAGCGTCAATGAGCGATATAGGGCGATAGCAGTGATGGCTCTCCGTGCCTCTTTCTTGAAGATGGGTACAATAATTGGCAACGACCACAAAGGGGGCATTGTTGTACTCACCGCAGCGTTTAAAACCCAAGTTAAGAGTGGAGCCCAGACCTCAATATTATCACAAAAAAGGTCCAGAGGGATCCCATCTGGACCAGGAGCCTTGTTCCGTGATGATCCCTCAATTCCCAGTTTCACCTCATCAAGACTAAAGGAAATGCTCTTGTGCTGGATGGAGAGCTATCAACCATAATGGATTCCTCGCTGCAACCGTGTTTGTACACTCCTTCAAAGTGGGCCTTCCACTGTTCAGATGTAATATTATGAGCTAATCCTGGCTTCGCAGGGTTTGTGTAACAGGGGCTATTGCTGATCTTCCAAAAAAGTGTACAGTCCTTTTCACATGCTTTTCTCAGCTCCTCCCAAGCTTGTTTCTGGAGGTATCGATTCCTCCCTTTGATGGCCTCCTTATAATTGCTGCAACATGTTGCCACCCATCTGTTTAATGGCCTTCTTAAGTTGATGCAGGGCACGGGAGCACTCGCTGTCAAACCATTTTGGTAAGTCAGTACTAATAGTAGCGACTGGTACTGTTAGTAGACTAGCGACTGATTGTGCAATTTCAATAGATGCACATATAGTTTCCTCTCCAGGGACTGACAAATCCAAACACTTAAAAATCTCCTGTTGCCTTACACTAAAAAGTGCTCGATTAAAAAAGAGTAATATCCAACTGTTACCATCTTAGATGCCTCCCTTCATTAGTTGCAACAATTGAACCCACTGTCACCCTTCGGAGCATTGTTGTTCTACCCGGCACTTCAAGCACCAGGTTCAAGGGATTGTGATCGCTAAATTGGCTGTGCTGAATTTTAAATATGTGTATAAACCGCTTCAGGGAAAGGGAGAAGAAAATAAAATCAATAATTGTAGCAGCACCCCTGCCGTTGTAGGTAGGCCGCAGGGAGAAATCAGTGCACAACCACCTCCAATCCAGGGTATACATTAAACCATACGTATCTTGAAGGTATTCAGTCTCTGACCTTCCACAGAATGTTCCATGTGCAACCCATCCCTAATTGTGCATGTGGCCCATTCACTTGTGTTTGATAATAACTCCATACAGATATGACAATTAAAATCACCCGCTAAAAACCATCCCCCAGCAATGACTCCATACAACCATTTAACTCATCCAGGCTTGAGGGCCCATGGGTCTTTCGTTTCATATTATAAAAATTAATTAAAGTGATGCGAAGAAATGTACCCACTGCAAGTGTCAGGCCTTGTTCAATGTTAGAATCCCAATTCATATACTTCACAACACCACAAAGTATCAAATCTATAAAAATAATTAACCCACCCCTTGCTCTTCCTTATGTGGTAAATAAAATAAATATTACCTGACTGAATTTCGTACGGAGTCTTAAAATAAAGTAAAATAGCTCAAAATAACAAGAGGCAGAATCCGTGGTATAAGAGGTTTCTAATGGGCTTTATTCCATTCAAAATGGCCGACTCGAGTCGCGGCCTTCAGGTTCCGTCACCGCGAAGGTTCAGGAAGTGAAGTACAATAATTTATTAACAGACATGTATTTTTATAATAAGTACATTACAATGAAACGAATGTAGAAGGCGTAACATTTGATAAGAAAAATGACGTGACAGTGACATAATCGAAACTAGGCGTAATAAAGAATAAAAGAAACATAATTGGTTAGAATTATCAGACATAGGTGGATCTATAAGATAATACTTGGCATAGATGCGCGCGCAGCAGCATGACGTGTAATTGACGTGTAACTAGGGGGTGAAGGGGACTTGACATTTAGCTCTACATGTGGAGACGAGAAGTCTGGGGTCAAGTCATCCTAATCCCAAATCATATCTAACATCCTATGTTTAAAGAACTATGTTATCCACAAGGAAGAGATTCTCGGACAGAATCTATTCTATACTGACTGTGTGCGTGTACAAGCGTCTAAGTGTCTATATGAGATGCGAGGGGCAGAAAACTTTCCATGGCAACAGGGCTATGAATCACTTGCAGGAGGACGGAGAGGCTGAGTCCTTTGCTTGTGAGCTAAAGGAAATGTTTACCTAAATCACTGGACAGGAATGCATCGGCTGGAGAGCAAAATAGATAATTCGAAGGTGAAATACAACTTCTTGGCAGACAGGCGAAAACTGGCCGAGGCAGGCACCGTTAGCTGCACAGGGAGTAGGACAAAGTTCATGGATACAGATGCGAGCTCAAGCTGAAGCTGTCAGAGACAGAGAGCAGGGAAAGGCTTTGAGGACAGAATCGGGCCTACTCGCCTGAACTGTAAAAATGGAGTAACTTAGCCATATAAAGTCGGTGGCCTTTCATACTTAGGAATCGAATATCCAGCCCATTGATGGCGGATCTGACAGAGAACATGTTGACGGTAGACACACATATGTTTGCGTCTTAGAAACTGGAACTGGAGAGAACATACATGTACTTGTAACATGCATATAGAACCGTTGGGGTCCAAGATAGGGGACATAACTGACCAGGGAAATCCACTTTTCCACATTCCCTCCTTGTCCCCTTACTTGCCCATCAAGAAACATTAATCTTCATCATTCCATTGATTTGCTCATGGAGCATCATTTCTTCTTCTTTCTTCTTCCGGGATCTTGAGCGAAAACCTTGATGTGGAATACACGATGTGGCACACAGACCACAAATCGCTGGTCCACATTGCAGGCATAAACAACAACTGAAGAGCATAAGAAGGCCAATACCTAGGAAGGATAGAACTCTCCATCCCCAGGCTGATATCACACTCCAAAACCACCCGGACCACGTCCAAGTGCCTGGATTCTCGTGTATCTGGCTTACAATCTTATGAAGGCGTGTTATAGCTTTATATACAGATGGCGAATTTTCTGGTATGAATATACAGCAGCTGGATCCGATGACCCTACAAGCTCCGCCCCTATCGGCCAGGATGACGTCAAGGACAAGACGATTCTGGAGAACAACAATTCTCATCACTGATTGTTCCTCTGTCAGATTGCCTAGGGCGGCTATAGTCTCGTTTACTACAGCTTCAAGAGTCTTGGTGAGTCTGCGTATCAGCTTACTATTTGATATAGTACCTATATAGGGAAAGATACCTTTATTGAAATCTACATACTTGTCCCATGCTGTCTCAGTATAATCGACAACTGGGAGATCTCTTTTCTCTCTATTGTGTACTAAATGAACATTTCGATAATAATCAGGGGGAGCTAGGAAAACAGGTGGCAAAAGGAATGCGATGTAACAGGTACCATCCCAATCTAGAGGCAGACGCATATATGCCGTCTGACCACATATGAAGTAGGAATGGCGAGAAGCTCTAAATGAAGATTTACCTTGATCACTATATTCTACTGTAGTAACGCATTGGCTATGGCCCATATGTATGGAACCAACTTTTCTTACACATAATTCACCTTTAACTGGGAATACTGACATGGTGGGCAAAATTAACTCAACTTCGGATTTGACATTTAGAATCATAAGATTAGGTGTAAAATTACCTAATTTATACACTTCATTTTCTAGATCAGTTCCTGTTCTACTGAGGTGACCCTCCTTATTAGGGTGACAGACTTTGAATAAAACTAGATTCAGATTTCCCCATATCCAATGTTGTTGATAAACTGCTGTGTCTGGGTCTATGGAATTTAATAAACTAAACCATGCTCCACAGGAGCCATTGTGTGTGAATGGATGTGGAAAGAAAGGCAGAACTCCTTTGTTATTCTGATAGGGAGGGAGTCGGCCACACACCCAACAATTGGTCGCATTACTAGTCTGATGGGAATGATGTAACATACTAATGAATGTGTTATTGCGCAGCGCAAGTCTATAAGATAATTCATGTGGCGGTAGGTCACTAAAAGAATGTTCATCCGTTATATTGAAAACACGTTTAGAAACAGGATGATATACGTGCAAAATCATACTCGTAATAATTACTAAAATACTCAATAAAAACAAAATTAATAATGTCACAATACAGTGGTTACGCAGTAATTTACAATAAGCATGTCGTTTCATTATGATTCTGGACTCTACATGATTCAGACCTAAAGGGTACATGTCGGGACAGATTCAACCGCTTCACCTTGGAGAGGACTTAAACAATCAAATCGTCCGACAGTTTAGATCTGGACCTGAGTTTCTGTTTATAGCACTGAGAGTCATTCAGTTCAACAAAAGGAAGTTTTGAATCAGTCTGTGAGGGAGTGCAGGGCACAGTGTCTATATCTGAAGGTAGTCCATGAAATTTTTTTATATGGGTGGAATGCACCCATCCTTTCCGTCCTTCGATCTTCACAGCTGTTCTGGTCGTCAGCAGGACCTGCTTAGGCAACTTCCACCTAGGATCCAATTGGCTTTTCCTATCAAAATTCCGAACCAGGACAAAGTCCCCGGGGACCACGTCATGGGGTTTCGCCTCAGTGTTGTCGGGAAAGGCTGCAGCTACCTGTGAACGAGAAGATTGTAGTGCAGACATCAAGGAAGCCAGGTAATCTGTCAGCATATTACAGTCAACATCAGTTATTTTACGGGGTATAGGCGTCCCCCACATATTCGGTGGTCTACCAAAGATCACCTCATACGGGGATAGCCCTGTTCGAGAGTGTGCTACCATTCTCATGTAGAATAGCGCAACTGGTAAGGCTACTATCCAGTCCACACCTTTTTCCTGACATATTTTAGACAATCTGATTTTTAAAAGTTGATTATGTCGTTCCACGAGACCTGCTGCCTCGGGGTGTCGGACACAGTGGAATTTCCACTGATATCCCAACAAAAGTGAGACATGTTTCATTAATTCGGATGAGAAAGGCTGGCCGTTATCTGAATATACAACACGTGGTAAACCGTACCGTGGGAAGAATTCTCGAACTAGCTGCTTGGCAGTAGTCGGGGCAGTGTAATCTGATACGGGATACGCCTCTGTCCAACGGGAGAGAGCGCAGACAACTACGAGGACATATTTAAATCCTCGACAACGTTCCATCTGAATATAATCCATCTGGAGGACTTCAAAAGGATGGTCAGGAGGCTGAAATCCACCCTGCTCTACGGGAACACTCTTTCCTGGATTAAACTGACAACATATCATACAGGTACGAACTTTTTGTTTAGCTGCTGCTCGTAAATGTTTGTTGAACCAAATGTGCTGAATGCTGTCTAGCATAGCCTTCTCTCCTAAATGTGCTGGACTGTGAACTGTAGCTATAATGGCTTGAACCATGGAATCAGGGAGAAACCATACAGATTTCTCCTTCGTCATCCATCCTTGATCTGTCTGGATCCCTCCTAGTTCAGTCCACTTCTTTATTTCTTCTGCTGTGGCATGTGTCTGTATGTCAATTACGTCAAGTGCGGGATCCTTAATTGTCATACACTGTGTTGGTGTCTGAACTATTGGCTTTGTCATGTCGGATGTACGATTCTGAGCAGTCTGTTTAGCTGTTCTGTCAGCTAAATCATTGCCTTGAGAAATGGTATCAGTAACCTTCGTGTGTGCTTTGCATTTCATAATCGATATTGCAGTCGGTAAATGAATCGCGTCTAACAGAGCATGAATGAGGGACCCGTGTTGAATATGTGTTCCATGAGAAGTTAAATAACCCCTCTCCCGCCAAAGCACTCCGAAGTCATGTACGACTCCAAATGCATAACGTGAATCAGTATATATGTTGACTTTCTTGTCCGTGGCTTGAATACAGGCTTGTGTTAGAGCAACAAGTTCTGCTGCTTGGGCTGACAGAGTATCTATACAATGTGTCTCAATAACTTCAGTGTCTGTTGTGACTGCATACGCGGCCACTAAATCTCCTTTACTTGTTCTCATGCATGATCCGTCTACATACAACGTCAGGTCTGGATCTAACAATGGAACGTCTGTCAAGTCTTGTCTAGGTTTCGTCTTTATTTCAATGATTTCAACACAATCATGAGCTAGTGGGTCTGTTCCAATTACAGGTAATAGTGTAGCAGGATTCAATGTATTACACCGTCGGATCTCTATGTGTGGTTGAAACAATGTCAGTTCATAACCGGTAAGTCTTGCTATGGTCAAGTGTTGCGTTTGTGTTCGGTTCACAAGAACCTCTACTGCATGTGGTACTTGAACTGTCAATGGGTGTCCTAATACTATGGCATCGCTTTGTCTGATTGCTAAAGCTGTCGCTGCCACTGATTTCAGGCATGCAGGCAAAGCCTGAGCTACGGGATCTAATGTACTGGAAAAATAAGCACATGGCTTGCGTGATCCTGCTTGATCCTGAGTGAGTACTGACAAGGCAGTACCTTCGCGTTCTGTAACAAAGAGTGTAAAAGGTTTGCTATAACATGGTGTTGCTAAAACAGGTGCTTGACATAAAGCTTCCTTTAGGCTTTCAAAAGCTTGTGTATGTTCCTGAGTCCAAGGGAGAACAGTCGACGTGGCTGCCTCCTGTGTTGTCAACTGAATGAGTGGCTTCGCTAGAAATGCGTACTGAGGGATCCACTGTCTACAGTATGAAGTGAGGCCTATAAAAGCCCGCACTTCCTTTTGCGTCTGCGGTATTGGCATGTTTGCAATTAACTGAATGCGATCAGGTGTAAGCTGCCTTCCCTCCTTGGACAGCGAGTGACCAAGATAAATAACTCGCTGAACACAGAATTGCAGCTTAGAAGGGGACACCTTGTGCCCCTTGTCGGCTAGGAAATGTAAAACTGTCAGAGAAGCTTTTTCACATTCTGGCTCGCTTCTCGCGGTGATCAGCAGATCATCGACATATTGAAGCAGTGCAGTATTGACTGGCATGTGGATACTGTCAAGTTCTCGTTTCAGTGCTTGGCTGTAGATGCTGGGGCTTTCTGTAAATCCTTGGGGAGCGCGTGAGAATTTAAAGCTGCGCCCATTTAAACTGAATCCGAACAAGTATTGGCTTTCCGGATCTATTGGGACGCTGAAAAAAGCATTCTTGAGATCAATTACAGTAAAGAATGTTGCTTCGGAATCAATTGCTGTCAACAATGATGATATATCAGGGACCACAGGGAATTGTGGTACAATACACTTGTTTAGTTCACGCAAATCAATAACCAATCGGTACACTGGGGGAGCAGTAGGATCAGTTCGTTTAAGAATCGGAATTATCGGTGAATTACATACATTGGAGTCTGTTTCTACAACTACTCCCTGGGCAATTAACTCATCAATGATTTTCAACAAAGCCACTACAGCATCATGCGGTAACTTGTATTGTCGCATTCGTGGTAGTACCACTCCTGCTTTCAGTGTAACTCGATAGGGTGTAATGTTCATGCAGCCAACATCCGTAGGGCCTTGTGCCCATAGATGCGCTGGTAAGTTCTGTAGTCGGGAATCCATGTCTCTAGACACATAGTGACCTTTAAAGTCACGCAAAAACAACCTTACTCCTTCCGGAGAACAACATATTATGGCTCCTAGTGCTTTCAGAGTTTTAATTCCTAACAAATTTTCTGGGCATGATTTAGTAAGCAATAAATCTGTAATTCGTGTCAAAGGTCCTATCGTAAGTGGTAGAGGCTGTGATACTTCATTAACAATAGGTTTTCCTGAAAAACCAAGGGAAACATTTTGAGAGCCTGAGAGGGGTGCCCCTGGAACTTCACTACGTTTTATGGTTGTTCGACTTGCCCCTGTATCGAGTAAAAATTTTCTATCTTGACCTAATAATTCACTATGTACATAAGGTCCTTCTTGATCTACTGGAATCTCGATAAGGGGTAAGTCAACTTCCCTCTCTAGGCTGGTTCACGCGTAACGCTGATACTCAGGGTATTCATACTGTGCAGTCTGATACATTTGTTGTGTTGTGGTTTGTGTGGCAGTAGCAGGCAACGGTGGTGCAGCTGGCACAAACTGTATGGGTTGCTGTGAGGCTGGCATAGACTGTTGCTGAACTGGCACGGACTGTCCATGCTGCATAGCTCCTTTTTCATTCTGATCTTGTCTAACTAATCGTGGTCTCTCTTTTGCAATACCTGTAGCTATATTTCGTTTCAGGACTTGACAATCATGTACATAATGGCCTAGTTGTTTACAGTAATTGCAGGTTCCTTTTACAGGAACTGCAGAATCACCAGAATGTGTCACACCCTTTTTGTGACCATCTGCTGGTACTGTCTGAGAAACTAGCATTTTCATTTTTGTATCCTTCATGCGTCTATGCTCGTGTTCTTGTTCATCCCTAATTCTATTGTGATGATACTGTAACATTTGTAGCATTTGCGACGGAGTGTTACTTTGCCAGGTACTCTCGAATTTCAATATTCTATTCTTCACTGGAGGCAATGCATTTTCCACTAATTTTGTCACAAATAAATGTGGATATGAGTCACTACTTGCTTTTATACCACTATTTATACCAAAACATTTTTCAAATCGAGCATAATAATCACTTGTGTCTTCATCTTGCTTTTGTTTACAGGCTGTGATTGCACCCCAATCTTCCTTTTTTGTAGTTAATAAACGTGGCAGTACCTGTACTAGTAAACCTGGTAATAGTTTAACTTTATCCCCGAGCCCTGAACCTGCGGCTCGGCCCCTTTCTTCCTCTGCTAATGCTGTCCAGTCTATCTTTTGGTCTCCCACTTCCCACTCTTTTTCTTTCAGTTTTTCATAAATGCCAGCAGGCAAAAGCACCTTTAATATTGTCATAATATCAGGAAAGGTGTACTCTCCCATCAGTAACATGTCTTTAATTTCTCGGTGGAAACCCGCTGGGTCTTTATCATGGCTAGGTACTACTTTCTTCATTTCTAATAATTCCATTTTTGATATAGGTGTGTAAACAAATACACGGTGAAACTCATTGTCTTCGCCTTTTATTGGGTGCACTTCTCGTAGAGGATTTTGTCTATCCATGTAGTACGGTGCTCTTTCTCTGGGGGGCAGGGAGAGAGAATCCGGACTTACAAAAAGAACATACTGTTTACGTGACACTAATATCTCTTTAATTAGCTTGTTACTAGAACCTCTCCATCTATACGTGAGTAGTTCCGTTAATATATCAGGTAAAGGACCAGGGTCAGCATGTTGGCTCTTATATAATATGAGGAGTTGCTGAATCATATAGATTCCAGCTAAACGTTGTTCATCTGTACTGAGGTTGAGAAACGTGTGTGCTACGGTCTCATCACCGTATTTTTCAGGACTAACGATCCAGTGAACGGCTGATCTGGCTAATTCTTGCTCATCCATGGAATCGAGGAGGTGGTAACCTCTTCGTTCTCGTAGTATTTTATCTGCGGCTTGAAACGAATGTTCAGGAGACTTCAGATTTATTACAGGCGTCGGATACGTTTTGCTATTATTTGGACATACAGAATGCATGGGATCAGAAAAACATCTAGTATTTTCACAGGATCTTCCTCTGCCTACATAGGCTATGGTCTCTGACTGTCTTGCAGAGTCCCCTGATTCGGACACTTCATCTTGCTCAAACTCGTCTGTTCCCAATCTCTCTTCATGAATACGCTCTATTTCTTTACGTATTTTTCGGCACATGGCGATTATACAATTTTGCTTATCGTGTCTCCCTTCTGATATATTCTGACTCCATCTTGTAAGAGTAAGCATTACGTTCATGTCTACCCCCGGACGATCTTGATTTCTGATCACACAGTTTATGAGGAAACGTAACAGTTCCCCCTGTATTTCTACTTTCTGGAATTCCATAGCTCTGTTAATACATCCTGGATCTCGTCCTGTTTGAACAAAATGATATATGTTATCCAGATGCGTAATCATCCCTGGTAACCTTGCTAAATACTCTGCGGCTCGCCTGATACGTAATGATGCCAGAACCATTTCATCCTCTTTACCAACCACCGGGTCATACCTACAATTTACAAGGAGTTCCTTAAGCGCACGTTCACTTACGAACTTAGGTGTACGTGAATGTGCTGACTCTTGAAAGACAAGTTTATTTATTCTAGGTGGCGTAAAAGTACTGCTAGCACCTCCCGTGGCCCCATCTGGGGCGTCGGGTGTGAATGGGTTCGTTGAACGTGATACAGCAACTATGGGTGTTGTTACCCCTGTAGAGTCGACTGCGGAGACAGATGCGGAAACAGATGTGCTTGCCAAAGCTTGCGTCGGGACTTGCTGTTGCACGGGGACAGATACCTGATCCTGACGTTGAACCCCTCTGCCAGACGGTCTATGTGGTGTGGCGTTAGCATACTCGGGGGCTGCATCATCTAGATATGAGGAAAGGAAAACGTCTTCTGCGGTTCTGGGATGCCCTTTTGGATGTACCTTAATTGGAAATAATGGGGGTGGCAAGTCTTTTGGCATCTCTGGAGCAGCCTTAGGTAGTCCTTCGGCTAGAAGGGGATACATACCATTCATAAGAGCATTACTTTGTCTATTTACTTGTTCTGATTTCACTCGGATCCCTTCCTCAATTAATAGATTTTCTTGAACTTTATTTGAACTTTCTTTACTCCTCTCTTCTTGTCTACGTGCTTTTTCTGTTCGTCTATGAGATTCTTTACGCCATAACTCGACAGCGTCTTTCTGTGACTGTCTGACCTTTCTTTTCCATAACTCTTCCTCCACTTTCATGATGCACTCTGCATCCCAGGTTCCCGTTGCGGGCCACCTTTGACTTTCCGGTAATCCCTTGGTATAATCTACCCATAGATCAAGAAACAATATGGCATCTAAGCCATGTTTATGGTACATGAAATGTCCTGGAGTGTCTCTAGGAGGAATAGGAACTGCTTCTTCAAGCACCCCTTTTCTGGTGGTAATCTGTCTTAACTTCGAGAAGAGCGGCATATTAACAACTGATCTGATACTTACTCTTGAACTTACTTAATACGAGAAACACAATAATGAACAGTGAACAATGAACAGTCATTCATACCACAATATGCAAGACATTTTCTGAATACTTTAAATATTAAACATTAAACATTTAATAATGGTCGACAATGATGACAGTCTGCTTAACTAATCACCACGCTGAATTCTTGACAATAACTGAATACTTCGGAATACTTGATATACTGCTAAACAGTATATATACACTGCTAAACAGTGCAGACCGGATTTGTGTACCCAAATCCGTCTTGACCGGCACAACCTATGTGCACGTCAACACGCCTCCCCGGCGATGGTACTCACCGAGTAGCTCCTTGAAACGGAAGGCCTCAGAGAATGGACAGGACTCGATAACTGCGGACATCGGACCCTCTGGACATCGGACTTTCGGAAAACCTGGTGGGCCTCTGTATACCTCGGATCTTGCTCTCTCAGCTAGGCTCTGGTCGGGATACTTCGCACTTCTCACCGCCTCGTCTGGGTTGATCGCAGCCTCAGTCGCCCCCGCTTGACCGGAGGGAGCTTACAGGAAATCCTGCTGGTACGCGTTTATGGTCCGTCCAGCTGTGGCAGGAGACCGGGCCTGCAACGCACCGCCGGCGCGTGAGATGAGAAAGTGTCCCTGTTCGGGCGCCATTATGTGGTAAATAAAATAAATATTACCTGACTGAATTTCGTACGGAGTCTTAAAATAAAGTAAAATAGCTCAAAATAACAAGAGGCAGAATCCGTGGTATAAGAGGTTTCTAATGGGCTTTATTCCATTCAAAATGGCCGACTCGAGTCGCGGCCTTCAGGTTCCGTCACCGCGAAGGTTCAGGAAGTGAAGTACAATAATTTATTAACAGACATGTATTTTTATAATAAGTACATTACAATGAAACGAATGTAGAAGGCGTAACATTTGATAAGAAAAATGACGTGACAGTGACATAATCGAAACTAGGCGTAATAAAGAATAAAAGAAACATAATTGGTTAGAATTATCAGACATAGGTGGATCTATAAGATAATACTTGGCATAGATGCGCGCGCAGCAGCATGACGTGTAATTGACGTGTAACTAGGGGGTGAAGGGGACTTGACATTTAGCTCTACATGTGGAGACGAGAAGTCTGGGGTCAAGTCATCCTAATCCCAAATCATATCTAACATCCTATGTTTAAAGAACTATGTTATCCACAAGGAAGAGATTCTCGGACAGAATCTATTCTATACTGACTGTGTGCGTGTACAAGCGTCTAAGTGTCTATATGAGATGCGAGGGGCAGAAAACTTTCCATGGCAACAGGGCTATGAATCACTTGCAGGAGGACGGAGAGGCTGAGTCCTTTGCTTGTGAGCTAAAGGAAATGTTTACCTAAATCACTGGACAGGAATGCATCGGCTGGAGAGCAAAATAGATAATTCGAAGGTGAAATACAACTTCTTGGCAGACAGGCGAAAACTGGCCGAGGCAGGCACCGTTAGCTGCACAGGGAGTAGGACAAAGTTCATGGATACAGATGCGAGCTCAAGCTGAAGCTGTCAGAGACAGAGAGCAGGGAAAGGCTTTGAGGACAGAATCGGGCCTACTCGCCTGAACTGTAAAAATGGAGTAACTTAGCCATATAAAGTCGGTGGCCTTTCATACTTAGGAATCGAATATCCAGCCCATTGATGGCGGATCTGACAGAGAACATGTTGACGGTAGACACACATATGTTTGCGTCTTAGAAACTGGAACTGGAGAGAACATACATGTACTTGTAACATGCATATAGAACCGTTGGGGTCCAAGATAGGGGACATAACTGACCAGGGAAATCCACTTTTCCACACTTACTTGAACCCACTGCCGGGCAAAAGAAGGTTTTATAACCCTCAAGAAAACGGTTATCAATCTCCCAGGTCTCCTGTATACAAATGATATTATAAGATCTAATAAATCAAAGCCATCTTTCATCCATAAATTCAGCGGCTAACCCTGCTACATTCCAAGAGATGATATTCAAGATCAGATTTTTACCACCTCCTGGATGCAATTTAGATGCTTGCTTGTTAGGTCCTAGGGTTAGAGTATTAGCCCCCCTATCTTTCAAATCCAGTCTATCTGCAGCGGTGCCGACCTGATCTACAGTCGGACCCACTGGCGACAATCTGGTCACTGAAATCTGTGATGGTAAAATCCTCGGAATAACATTAGCATTGCTTGTCCCATATCCATCGTACAGTCAGTCTATATTATTCAGGTCTCTGAGGGGCGCATAGGGGTTAAGCATTGACTGTATTCCTCCCACAGACACATGAGCCCCCGACAGTTGAAAGATGGTTACTAGATGTGGTGATGTGTGGGGACCTACAGAAGAAACCCAAGGGTCAAGCTTTGATGCCAGAATCATAATGGTGGGGCTGTGATGACTGATGTAAGATATTGCGCTCTAGGTCGGGGCGTCACAGTGTGACTATCACGCAATCCCCTTCAAATGACTTCTTCGACCGTCCTTGCCACGCATCCAGATATGTCGGCAATCAGCCGTTTCAATTTCTGCGTGTTTAAACAGCCAGTGTGAGACTTTGTTAATCAGTTGAACAGGTGATTTGCCCCTTTGAGCACCCAATCATCGGACCCGTACCAAAACCACTGTACAGGGGCAGCAAGCTGCGGGAGCTCGATTACAGGCAACCCCCGGCTGTTGGCCGTAAATACACTGTCTATGGCTCCTTCCCTATGTTGTGGCAAGGACTGCGGTTGAGACAGGATGAAGGCATAACTAAGTGGCCGCTTGCTAAGAGCCCGAAGCCTGGCACCCATATTCTCAGTTTCAATGTTCGTACATCCTACTGTTCTAGAGCTGGGGGGTCGAGGCTCAGCAGCACTCCGGTTGACTATGGGAAGAAGTCCCATTTGCGCTGTACTTTGCTGTGTGGTATCAATGAGCGATGTTGAGCTAATGGAAACCAGGGTGTTTTTGACTCTAACTGATGAGTCTCTAGACTCCCCCATGATTTTGATAAGGTCATCACAAAATTGAGTCATTAACTCAATCATGAGTATCTGGCTTGCTGAACATTTCCAGAGGCTTCTTGGGCGCTGCCCCCAACCCCCCCCAATCTGCCCCTTGTGCATTACCATAGATGTCCTTGCTCACCTTGCTTGTGTTATTAGTCCCGGTAGTGGTATTATTAGTGCCACTGGCTCTAGTTCTAGGAGTCTCTGTGACCGCCAATACTGCCGCACGGAGTCCAGCTGGTGAGTTTTTAATGGTCACATCTGCAGGTTCAACACACGGTAGGGCAATGTGATTAACCGAGTCCAAAGAGATCCTTCCTTCTGCCCTGTCTATTTCTTCAGTAATGGCCCCTACAGCGTTCGCCAAGAACGAGTCCATGGTCATACACTTCCTTCCCAGTGAGTGGCTCAGATGGACTACTTTTTTCCCCATTGTACTCTTGAAATAGGAAATGTTTCTAGAGACTTTCCTTTGAAGTGCTTGAAGTTTCCTGGCTCCAAACATCTGCAGGCACAATGGGCTAGTGTGAAATCCTTTGTGTGAATGCACAGCACAGCCTATGGACTTGTGAATGGGGCTATGCCCAGCTGTGCCCCCCATTCTGCCAGTGATGGCCCATCCAGGCACATCTGATCCCTCCATTGTGGCTGGCTGGGAGGAATAAACACAGTCCAAATGGCAACCACACTCAGTCATGTGACCCAGGAAAAAGTTGCAGGCACTAAATAGTTAGGGAAGGAAAAGGCCAATTTTCCAAAAGTGTCATTTTCAACATTGTGACTTAAAATCCAACTTTACCATTAACGAGGATTGTCAATTACAACTTCTCAGACACCAAACATGAATATTCTACCTGCTCCCAATAAAAGATTTGCATGTAAGTAGGTAACCCAATGTTTTCCTATGGGATAGGTAGGCCTCTTACTAGTGAAAAAGTGAATTTGTGAGTTTTTCACTACCAGGACATGTAAAACTTAGAAGTTCATGCCCAATGTTTAATTACAATCATCCTGCTCTATGGGTTTTAAGGACTGAGCCCAAGCACTTTATGACTGGCTAGCAATGGTAAAGTGCACAGAATCATCAGGCCAGCAAAAACAAGTTCAGTAAAATAGGAGGGGCGAAGGCAAAAAGTTAGGGGGTGACCCTGCAGGGAGGCCCAAGTTAAACAACTGCAAAGCCCATCACTTCAGTCAGCTTTCGGCATAAAACAGTTAAATGCATCAAACTTTATTCGGGCTGCCATTTACGCCATTTTACTCTGAAAAGCAGTACCATGTACTGCACGAGCACCAATGCAAGCATGAAGTAAATGTGGGCAGCTATCATGTGCACATATGTTGGGATTTAGCTTTTGAAGTTCTAGAAGCTAGGTGATTTGATTGTACCTGTTTTTAATCAATATATATTTTCACAACTCAGCCTCCAGTTCTCAATAAAGTATTCCGAAATATATTCATGATGGGGTCAGATTTCATATGATGTGACTTTCTATGATGGTGTCTGGGGCAGTAGACGCATGTTGACCCTTCCACTGCCCCTATGATTGACGTCTCTGAAGGAGCAGTGGTGCATAAACTACGCCTACCGCCTTTGAACTGCACGAGGGTGGACCTGCGTCTATTATCAGGGAGCAGCTCTTGGGGAGAATTCATTTTTCAGTTTTCAAGAGTAAGTTCATTTTTATTTTTAATGGCATCAGAAACAAATTATATTTTAAATACAGAGAGATAAAGATACAAATAAGAAGTGGGCAGAACATCTATTTTTACAGTTCTAATAACTGCACGTCATCATAAAATTATGACTAACAAAGTAATTACTAGGCCTCACTAAATAATAAATCTGCAAAGGAATGCACAAGAGGACGTTTGGCAATAAGAAGGAATGGGTCTCTGCAACTAAAAAGCACAATCCCAGTCACAGCATACTGTAATCGTGATATATTATTTCAATAAACGAAAGAATACGGCAGGAGAAGCTTTTTGACATCCAAAACATTTCTCATGTATGATTCTATTAATTCCGAAGGATATCATTTTACATTTGTCAATTTGTTGGGCATATATTATGAAATATGTGCCACATCGAATTACCCATTCCTAAATGATTGCCCCTTTTAAACATTGGGTTTTCGAAGCAGCCGCTGCCCCTGGTTCTGTTAAACAATCATCTGCTGCGAGGGGTTCCTCCTTTTTCATCTAAAAATAAATTATTAATTTCACAACGTCATTAGGAAGAGCTGTGCATGAATTCTTTTATTTGTATTGCATGGTGCACGGGGACAGGGGAGGCTATAAAACATAATGGGCGGTGCGTGAGTGCAGTAACATCGACGCCCTGCGTTGTGGGGCAACCTTATTGGAGCATCTATTCCCAAGGCCCCCTGACAACCTCCTCGCCCCACCGGCATCTCCCCACCCAGTGTCTAATACAGGATGAGCTTTGGGAGTACTCGCAGGGGGTTATTGTGTCCTGCGTGTATCCTCACTCCTGCTATTCAGGAGGAAAGTGCAGGCCACATTCTTTAAGTAACACCTGCCCAGGTGTACAGGACCGGCTTTAGCACTTTGGCGCCGGTACAACAATGGGGCATATTAACAAGCCAGGCGATAAAATTATCGCCGCTTTAGCGGCAGAAAACGGCCGCTAAAACGGCGATAATGGGCTTGATAATATGCTCTATGGATTTCCAATTGAAACCCATGTTAGATGTGAAGGACATCTAACATGGGCTTCAATTGGAATTCCATAGAGCATATTATCAAGCCCATTATCGCCGTTTTAGCTGCAGTTTTCTGGCGCTAAAACGGCGATAATTTTATCGCCTGGCTTGTTAATATGCCCCAAAGTTTGTTGGCGCCCTCGATGACCAGCCTTGCAGGTGTAACATTTGGGATGGTGATGGTGGAGCCGAGCTGGTACTTTTCCTTCCCGTTCCCGCATCCCCTCCTCTAAACTGATAGAGCGCAGATTTGCTCTGTCATTTGTAGGGGTGCATTATAATCATGAGTAGTTCGCGCCCACAGATAATCCTTTATTGTGTTAACATTTGTGCCATTAGATTGTGTATTTTAATAACGTGAAAAGTGAAGTGTTAGGGGTATTTCAGTGTAAACATGAAGAAATTAACGTTACAATTACTTGTGACTAGATGTAAACCTTAATGTGTAGAATTGTGCATGTAGCCAATGAAGATTTTCATAATTTGTGTGCTTATGTAATCAGTGCTTAATTTGTGCCGGTGCTTTCTGGTGCTCAGCACCAGCACTTAATTGCCAGCACCAGGGCTTATGACTGTCTGCCACTTGGTAGAAGTGTCTGCCAATTTTGGTACAAGCACAAAAACTTCTGTTTATTATTTAAATTTACATTTCCAATTAGTAGTATTTGCCTCCAAAGCCATTCTTATAGCTTTGGGGGGGCTGTAATAGTATGAATGGTCACACCTTTAAGAGTATGATGATTAGTAGTGTGTTGGTGCTGTCATTGTCAGTGCTGCCAGGGGCAACGGATGGTGCAAGCTCTAGTGTCCTCCTGTCGGGAGCCCTGGCACTAAGTTTTTTACAAATGAAGCACGGTATGTAATGCATTGATTTAAATGTGCTCAGTAATAATGTTCATTTATACGTGTGCGTTCTGAATTTATGTGCTATTTCTTATGTTGGCCGAATTCTGTAGGCCTAATATCTATTTCTCCCTGATGCTCTCATCTTAGATTTACTGGTAAAAATTGTGTGTATGTAGATCTTGTTCTTTCCCATGTTTCTGTTGCAGGCGGAGAAATTCATCCTTGTTATTTAGAATAATGTCTTTGTTTTAGGAGTTAGGTTTAGGGAGGAGAGGATATATTGAATGGCGATGCTGATAATGTGGGATTGTGATCTTTCTCCCCAGAGAGAGCCTGGGAATCAAGGCCATCAAGCTAAGTCCTGGGAGCATAGTTGCTGCATGGAAAGTCACCTACAAGGAGGTGGCTTGTGTGGCTGGGGTGATGCTGCCTAGCATTGTGGGACATCTTTCTACAAGTTCATGTTTTTAGAGTTGGGGACAGTGTTGCTACTTGACCCATTTAATGCTAATGGACTTCTTAGGAAGCCTTCACTTGCTGACACCTTTTCAGAACTTGCCTTGGGGATACGCTAAGTAGGTATGTCACGTTAGTAAGTGTGCAGGGACAGACTAATGCTTTTTAACTATGAACCTCCAATGAAGAGGACAATTGATATTGGAGCCGTTATCATTTGTGTCCTAATTCAGGATTGGTTATTCTGTGTATGCTAGATCATCTTAATTTCACCCGTAGGTTTGGCTTTGTATTAGTTCCAATGTATTTTTATACCCTCATCTTGAGGTGCTTGTATGTTCAATTGTTCTTGGCTTTGTGATAAATTAAATTAAGATTGGATTCAGAATCTGAGATTTTTCAGAGTCATGGTTCATTGGAACAGTGATGACTAAATTAGCTAATGATTCTTCTTCCCCTCTACACTTCCATGCAGGCAAAAAGAGACATCGGCCGAGGCTTCCAGAGTAAATCTAGAACATGGAACCCAGCTCCTTCAGTTGATAGCAGTGTTGGATGGTTATCTCATGGATTGAGGGGAGAATCTAGAAAACTTTAGAAAAGATTTAGACCCATAGAGCCCCAAAATAGGGCCCAATAATCGAGAAAGACGGACTTTCGTGGAGACCGACGGAGATTGATGGTGTGGTGAGAACAGCAGTGAACAGAAGAGTGAGTATGAATAGGGTTGCGTGGGTTGCTAGATTGCGCTGATGATTTGATTGTGTGATATCTTGCAGAGTTGGAATAAAAGTCGAGCGACTGTGCTTTTCGAGACGGATGCGGTCCAAGAATTTTGTTTTCGTTATCAGGTTCAAGAGTAGCCTAAGACCCGGTGATATATTTGTGGTGCAGAGAACATTGGTTTGTTGTAATTGTCTGACCGTTGGTTTGAAGGGTCATCCTGAGGCGCTATCGACAACCCACCTGAAACAGGGAACTTTATGCGAGTGAACTTGTTACGATAGTGTGGGAAGCCTTGTGTACAGGCGTGGACAATATCGATTCAGGTGACCAGCTCAGGTCGAGGATCGCTGTATGTAGATGTTCTTGAGTGACTGAATTCTAACTATCTTTTAGAAAGGCAGACAAATACTTGTTTTGATCATTGCGAGAGTGAACATGTACAGTGAAATTGTGAAGGAGGATGAACCGTTGCGAGGAGGAAAGGGTGACGTCAGAGTGTGCTGCGCTGCAATAGGTCGGTTGGTGAAATGCCACGCTGGGAGTGGTTAGTGGTCATTAGGAAGTTGAAGCGAGGAAATCTTGACGGTTAAAAAGAAAATTGGAATCAATCATGCGATGTTTTAAGGTGTTACGTGATCTCTGCAGGAGAGATAGGGGAGTGGTGACTCGAGTAGGCGAGGAAGCACCACCCAAGGATACCCTAGCGCAAAAATGTCAGGGGAAGATGAGAAAGGCAATAAAAGGGTGAACAACCATTACAACGCAACTTTTACAATGCACTGCCATTACAACGAAACTGTTACAACGCAAATGCTGTGACAACGCATGCCATTACAACGCAAGTCTTTACATCGACTTGCACTAGATGGCGTGCTAACATTAAAAATAGTGTCGTTTACTATCCAAACACCTTCCCTACTGCAACGTGGACTGGAGTTAGAATAGTAAATTACCCTTTTTTAATGTTAGCACGCCATCTACTGCAAGTCGATGTAAAGACTTGCGTTGTAAAGACTTGCGTTGTCACAGCATTTGCGTTGTAAAAAATTCGTTGTAACAGCATGCGTTGTAAAAGCATGCGTTGTAACATCATACATCCCAATAAAAGCATTTCAGGATGCGCGATGGGATGCACAGCTGAAGAGGTGGAGAGTAGACATCATTGAGGGAGAGAGATTGTACCCACTATTCGTGAAAGAAGGAGACGCTTGGAGTAGGAATGGAGATGGAGATGATGGGAGTGATACCGATGACATCTTGTTTGATAGATTATTATCAGAGCATCTTCCACCATACAAACCACATTCAGAAGAAGGAAGGCAAGAACTGGCGAATGTGGTGAGTATGGAAAGAATAGTAACACCACAGACAGGCCATAGTGCAGGAGTAGTGGGAAGGATTTCAACAGGAGCAGAAGGGAGAGGGATATCAGCATTTGGCGGTATAGAGTCAAGTGGAGTCAGCACTGCTATAACGTTGACAAAAGTCCCTATGAAAACGGTCACCGTCTGACTTGTAGTCTCTGTATATGACCCGAGTTTAGGAGAAAACGCTAGTCAACAGCAGTCAGGGTTGGGAAAAAGGGTCAACCCAGGGGGAATTGTGAATATTAATGGAAAATGTTTGGTGCCTGTAGAAGCTTGTAACCCGTTGCCAGCAACCGCAGATTCTTCGAGGACATGTGTTTTACCTAGTACAATACGATCAGTGTCACTGGCAAATTCAAATTCAGATTTGAGAATGTGGGAAGCTCCTGTTAGAGGATCCTTGGGAAGGATATCAGAGGTAGGCACAGTTCAGGGAGCTTCTGGACCTCAGCATGTCTTGCAGACTACGGTATCAGAAAATCGACAAAGGAAGCAGAGCGGTGAAATGAAGGGCAGAGTAGTGTGTCAAGTTGGGGAACGATTAAAGATGCAGCAAAGGTGAAATTGCTACATGTAGTCAGACTGAAAGCAGAAGTGAATGGGATAATCAGTGGAAGCTTGCCTTTGGAAAGAATAAAGCTTTATGAACAGGATGAATTGTTGTTTGTGGCGAAGGATGCCACTCGTAAAGCAAGGCGGGCACATGAGAAACTGACAGAATTTGTTCAAAATTATGATGTGGATTTGCCTAAAAAAAAAATGCTACAGGGGAACCACAGGTTGAATTATACCGATCAGGAACTAGAAGAGAGAAGAGTCATAGGGTTGAATACACATATTTGGGAGCTGGTCATAGCAGTACACACATGGAGCATGCTCAATAAGTGGGAAGAAAGATGGTCAAAGAAGAAGAATGTTAGGAAGATGATGAGAGATACGCCTTCACTGGGGGGGACATACAAGGAGTTGAGGCTTACCCATTGCGAGAGGTACCAAGCGGAGGGTATGTGCTTTGGAGCATGGGTGATTTGGCAGCGTTCACAAATGACTTTCCTCGGCTGAGGGAGAAACCTGCTGAATGGTATAAGCAAGTTGATCGCTTTGTAAAGGTGTTGTGGATTGATTTGACATTGTGATTCCTAGCGGTCTGCTTGTAAAATTGCTATTCATTGGCCTTCCACTGAACTAGATAGGGACCCCATAACTCAAGGTCCTTCACCTTTGGTCATGAAAAAGTTCGAACAGGTGATTACATGGTTGCAGTCCTACATTGCCCCACAAGATATTGATTGGTCAAGATAGATCGAACCACACAAGAGCCTAAGGAATCTGAACATTCCTATTATGAATGCCTTTTGCAAGCCTTTAAGCGGGACAGTTGTTTGGATACCTTTAAATGCACATTCAGACAGTCCGTGCCCACACTCAGCAAGCTGAGAGGTGTAGGCGACTAGCACTTAAGATCGCCTGCCTACCGGCACTAAGACTTGCTGAGATGCACACCAAAGCACCCACTGAGATAACTCTATATTGCGAGCTTCTGGAACTCGATGGCCTTGTCTTAGGACCTCCACCCCATACTGGGGAGTAGTGTTCCGGACCTGACCCTTAGAGTATTCAGGCAGCATTAATCATAGGACCCGGGAAGGGAAAAAAAACAGAAAAAAAACCTCTCAGCTGCGGGACCCATTTCCTTCCAGTATATTCCAGAATGTTCTCTTCTTTTTGCTGCCTGTTCTCATTAAGTCCAGCTTAGAAGTCGCCAAAACAGAAGATTGCCAGTCAAAAAAGGAAGGAGGGTTGGGATCTGTCCATTTCTTGCATATTTGTCTCCTAGCCAGGAGCACAGCATAAAAAAGTAGCGATCTTGCAGGCCCTCTAACACTATCTTGAAGTCCGAAGAAAATCAGGGGTAAATCCATAAAAAACGAAATCCCTATTATGTCCGACAAAATCTTGCCTAAACTGTCCCAAAAGGAAATCAGCACTAGGCACTCTTTAAACATGTGAATGTCGGAGGCCAAGGCCAAACCGCATTTTTTACAGCATACAGGCTGCTCTTTATTAATTTTAGAGAGCTTCAACGGAGTGAAGTAAACCCTGTGGATGGTAAACAGGTGGTTCCTTTTCAACCACGCCGGCTTTACTATGTCATACAGGAGTTTACATGAAGATTGCCATAAAGAATCGCATTCTTGACCTGGTAAGACACTACCCCATAATTCCTCAGCAAGGTTAAACTCTCCATCCACTGCCTCCAGAATTGCCTGATACCAAAAGGAAACTTCTTTTTTCCCACGGGGTCTGGTCACAAGATTGTACTCTAAGTCGTTACCTTTCCCTAATAAGCCCCCCTTGGTTGTCTGTAGCTGAGCCTGAACCCAGCTCGCCAGCTGCAAATATTTAAATCTAGAAAGACCTAGCCCTACCCTCTCACTGAGTTGTTCCCATGTTACCAAAGTGCCATCTGAGATCAGATCCCCCCAAACCGCCAATCCAGATTCCCTTAACGGGGTCGCTAAACTGTCTCTCAGACACTCTGGACCACCAGGAGAGTCCCATAAAGGGGCCAAGCTGGAGAAGTAACCAAGAGTGGCCGACCTCCTCAGGTTTGCCCAAGTTTTACCCAGACCCTGCAAAATCTTAAGTCTAACTTTTTTGAAGAACTTAACAGCCAGGAATTTAAACAAAAAACCCTCCACCGATAAATATGCACCCTGTAGCATTGCTAAAAACATCCCTCCCACACCAGCCTTAACCGGCACTTTTAATAGCATGTGAGCGTGGGAGAGTTGAAAAGCCCATGCATAAAGCTGAACATCAGGCAGGGCAAGGCCCCCCTTCTCCCTTCGGCGTCTCAGCTTTTTCCAGGCCAATCGCGAAAATGTATACCCCCAAACAAAATAATTAATATCCCTCTGGATTTGATCAATTTGTGATTTTTGGGAGTATCGACATTTTAGCCAAATTAACCCTACCAATATTAGAGAGGGGGAGCGAAGCCCAAGTCTTCATAACCTTCACACATTCTCTCGCTACTACAGTCAAATTTAACTCAGCAATCTTAGCTATATCTTGCACTATATTGACTCCCAGATATCTCATTTTAGGGCTTAACAGGTGCTGATATTGATTGACCACCTGATTCCAGACCATTACCTCTGTTTTGGCAGCATTGATTTCATACCCTGACACCACTCCAAACTCCTGGGCTTGACTGATGACTTCTGGAAAGGCCTTATCCAAGTCGGCAGTAAAAATCTAAATGTCGTCGGCCTACAGGGCTACCTTCCTCTCCCACTCTCCGTACCTAAAGGACTGGATGTTAACGTCCTCTTTAAGCCGTTGAGCAAATGGCTCAATATATAGGTCAAAAAGAAGAGGGGAGAGTGGGCAGCCCTGTCTAGTGCCCCTAGATATATTAAAGGGCGCTGTTATACTACCGTTTACCAGAAGTCTAGCTGTGGGGCTCCTATATATAGATTGTATTGTACGACAGAACTTCTCGCCGAGATTAAATTTTTTCAAGACCTCCGACAGGTATAACCAATTTACCCTGTCGAAGGGCTTGGTGGCGTCCAAAGTCATAGCTGCTAAAGGGATGGAATATGCGGACGCCAGATCTATTGCCCCGATTTGATCGTAAGTTAGGTGCATTATCTGGCGCTGTTGGACCTGTCAGCCCTAGGGTGGTCTCCCCTTCCATTTTTGTATCGTGCCTCAGTTTTTCCACCCTCATTTTTATGTTGGACTAGGTCTCCGGGCGCCTTTTCATTGCCAATCAGTGTTACGGTGCAGGTGCTCCCTTCTCCCAAGATGGCTGCCACAGACCCCTGCTACTGCAGAGTGGTCTTTCATAGTAGCACCCTAGCTGCCAGGAGCTGGCTGGAACCCCACAACAATGTTGCGACTCCAGCCCGCCTTTTTGTCCCCTAGGTAGAGTGGGGAAGCTCCTGGAATGTGCTGGAACCTTCTAGAAGGGAGGTGTGCTTTTTCTTTTGCCGCCTTGGCCAGAGGTCACCTGACCTAGGGCTACTTAAGAGAGGGAGGGAAACTTTTGTGGTGAGTTGGCCATTGGGGTGAAGCAGAGCTGGAAGAATCCACCAGGAGTGTAGGCGGTAGGGCCTAGCCAGGGACTTATGCCTCTGAGAGTGACAGGATTTAGGTGCTGCCTCTTAAGTGAGTGAGGGACCCTGTGAAACCCACTGATCTTGCCCAGCAGTAGGAGGACCCAGAGACTCTCTGCCCAGCCTGACTAGGAAGGATCTAGTCGCCCTCTCCATTCCTAACCCCCTGTAACAGAACCCCTTAAGGGCGCCAGATACATCTGCGCCAACAAGACCTTATCTGACATCTAAGAACAGAAACTTACAAGCCAAGCACTGAGACTGCGTGTCCAGATTGAACTCTGAAACCTATTCACTAAGCACTGAGACTGCGTGTCCAGATTGAACTCTGGAACCTATTCACCAAGCACTGAGACTGCGTGTCCAGATTGAACTCTGAAACCTATTCACCAAGCACTGAGACTGCGTGTCCAGATTGAACTCTGAAACCTATTCACCAAGCACTGAGACTGCGTGTCCAGACTGACGCCTGAACCCTGATGCAAAGCTGACTGGAGAACCACCGGGGATCGACCAGGTATTAGCGCTGTGACCCCTGCGCTCCCTGCCCTGGTCTGGGACCCCCGGCAGCGTGCTCCGCTGAGCACAGAACCCCATCCTTAATTTGAGCCCCCCCTGGTGACGACGAAGCCAGCGCGCTCACCGCCGTGGCCTGGAGGCCTGGAGAAGTGCCCTGCCGTGTCACGAGGCCCGCGGAGAAGCCCGGGGCCCCGCCGCTGCCGTCGCAGCTGCGTGAGGAGGTGTGCGAGGCCGGGGCCGAGTTCCCCCATCATCGTGGGAGCGGACGCCTGCTAACGCCGAGATCGAGGTAAGCCCGGAGGCTGAGATCGCCCCCGGTGCGCCCCCTGCGGGTTGGGAGCCACACCGCACCCTTAGCCGGGTTTCCTCTCCGTGGGAGTCCCCCCCCTGTCTTCACGACGGAAGAGACCCCGCCGAGGGATCCTTTCCGTGTGCCCCCTCGAGCGATACTGAAGCGCGGTGCCCAACGAACTGCACCGGAGCTCCCCGCTGGAAGCTCCGTCCCAAAGTACTGAGAGTCATTGATTACGAGTGGCGCTTTATGTTATATGCTCCGTCCCAAAGTACTGAGAGTCATTGATTACGAGTGGCGCTTTATGTTATATGCTCCGTCCCAAAGTACTGAGAGTCATTGATTACGAATGGCGCTTTATGTTATATGCTCCGCTCCAAAGTACTGAGAGTCATTGATTACGAGTGGCGCTTTATGTTATACGCTCCGCTCCAAGGTACTGAGAGTCATCGATTACGAGTGGCGCTTTGTTTTTACATGCCCTGCTTTAAAGTGTTACGTGCTATCAAGTCCGAGTAGCGCGCTGTTATTCATGTGCCAGGTTGAAGTGTTACGTGCTATCAAGTCCGAGTAGCGCGCTGTTATTCCTGTGCCATATTGATGTGTTAAACGCTATTGATTATGAGTAGCGCTCTGTTATTTATATTCCCTATTACAGTGCTATGTGCCAGAGATCACGAGTAGCTCTCCATGCTAGGTGCCCCGTTCTGAGGTCGTCACCGGTTAGCGCGCCCAACGCGCGTGTGCAGCTACATGAGTGGTAGTTGTGCCCCAGGCAGTACTGTCATTTCATGAATTGCATATGTGGTAGAAACAGCCTTTATAGCTCCTGACTGATATGTACATCGCTAGCTATTGTATTATCCGCATATGAAATGTACTGCTACCTCATGAACTGCATTTAACGTGATCTACGTGGATAAACTTGAGTATTTACATAATTCCTCCAGTGTGGCGTCACTTATTGTGTGTGTTCCTCGTCGCATGTGAGGTGCGTGTTGTATTGTTGCTTTACACACAGACCTTTGGTGGCCCGACCGCTCGTGTCACGTTACCGCCCCATAGGGCCTGGAGACCCCAGGTCTTACATTGGTGGCAGCGGTGGGATCCTTAGGACCTGTGACCATACAGCACCCTTCCGTGAGGCGGAGGGAGCCACAATTAAACGCCTATTTGTTCCAGAGCTTGAAAACCATTGATTGCTGCATTATTATTTCCACTGTCCAGGTTGAGAGTGCAAGGAGCCTGGTTAGCTGATAACTGTTGCCTATACCCTAGGAATTTTTCTCCTTAGTGTCTAGGTCCCCACCTGCCAGAATGAAATTCCGGTTAGCTGACCTCGAGGGGTACTCAGTGAAGCAACTAAGGGAGTTCGGGCAGGGGATGGGGGTGCCTGGGGTACGGAGGGCCAAAGGACCGGAACTCCGCACCGCCATTAGGGCATGGGTAGAAGCCCACCCAGACGGGAGAGGGGATGAGGGACAGGAGGCGCCAGATGCACCTCAGGAGGAGAGTGTCCAAGAAGTGATCGACATGCTAAATGTAGAGGTATCCGAAAATGTGCCCCCAGGGAGACGTTCTGGGGCCAGTAGTAGGACAGGGTCGAAGAGGAGCGCGTCTCCAGAGGAGTACGAGGACAGGAGGGAAGAGAGGCAGTTAAGGTGGGAGCTGGCCAAGTTAGAACAAGAGAAAGAAAGGATATTGGCCCGATTGGAACAAGAAAGGGAAAACAGGAGATGGGCAATGGAGGAAAAGAAGCTTGCGCACGAGCTTCAGCTAAAAGAGCTGGAGTTACGCGCCCTCCAATTGAACGCGTCCAATAAGGACAATGGTGGCAGCATACCTAACGAACCTCAAGAATCAAAGTTCTACCTACCCTAAGAGGTAATTGACAATTACACAGTGGGGGACGACATCATGAAATGGTTGGAGGCATACGAGGTAGCCTTGACGGCCCATGGGGTACCCGAGAGTAATTGGGGAGGTGGTTTATACCGGTATATACCTCCCAATGTTAGGGACACCCTGCTATATTTGGCCAAGGCGGATCAGGTAAGGTATGCCCCCATGAAAGAGGCCTTGTTAAAAAAGTTTTGTCTCAACCCCGAGAGGTACAGGCAAAAGTTTCGTGGCAGCCATAAGCTGTCCACCCAGACATGGGTAGATTTTTTTGATTATGCGAGGAAGGCACTAGATGGTTGGGTGCGTGGCAGCGAGGTGCAGGACTACCAAGGGTTGTACGATCTCTTTTTAAGGGAGCACCTCTTGGATAAGAGCTTTCCGGAGCTGCGCCAACATCTGGTGGACCGCAAGTTGATGGATCCCCGTGAGCTTGCGGAGGAGGCAGATATTTGGGTGAGCACCCGGGTGTCTCACAAGGGCCCCGGGGGAGATGGCTCGAAAGGCGGACAGGGTTTCCCCCAGAAGAAAGAGGGGGGAGATAAAAAGGTGGAGTTCTCGAAAGGTCCCCAAAATAAGTTTGGGAAGGGAGTAGGAACCCCACCCCGTCCAATTCTACAAGACCCACTTACCCTGACAGGAGTCAGCAGCCTAGGATTGTGCTACGAGTGTGGGGAGATTGGACACTACAGGGGAGATCCCAAGTGTCGCAAGCGACCACCAGCCCCAACGGGCAGGAAAAGTCCCGGGGTGAGTTGTATAGCGCTTGGGGTGGAGCTGCCCTTAGATAGGGAAGGGGAGTGGACAGGCCTGACGCTGGTTTCACTCGGGGATAGAGAGGTGGTCCCCGTAGTGTCCCTGCCCCCGAACACTGCTAAATATCAGCAGAGGGTGAGAATTAATGGGGAGGAGGTGGAAGCTCTGAGGGACACAGGGGCCAGCATGAACACTGTCGTGCGGCAGCTGGTGTCCCCAGACCAAGTAGTCCCCGAGGAGTTCCATCCGGCCGTATTGGCTGACGGCAGTATGAGTCACTATCCAGTGGCTCGTGTTCCATTTGAGTGGGGAGGAGTCAGAGGCCTGCTGAGAGTTGCTGTGAGCCCTGCCTTGCCTGTGGGGTGTTTGCTAGGGAACGACCTGGAGCACACCAAGTGGAAAGATGTCGAGTTTCACGCTCACACCGAAATGCTGGGATTACCAGGGTGGACTTGCGTCAGCACGCGGTCCATGGCTGCCCGGCATGGAACTCACCCTGGGTTGGAGCCTGGAATCATGGCCCAACCCAAAGCCAAACATGGAAAGAAGAAGGTGGTAGAGGACATGCCCCGTGAGATGGATGGGGAGGCCGCAGAGGTGCCCCCGGAGTCCGCGGAGGTAGATGTCGTTCCTGTGGAGGACTTGCCGACCCTTGCTGACTGGCATGTGGAAGGAGAGCCTACCCGGGAAGAATTTTGTCAGGCACAAAGGGCGTGCCCCACTCTTGAAGGCATGCGGCGGCAGGCCGAAGCCCAAGTGGCCAGTCAGGAACTGGGAGGTTATCACGTGTATTGGGACGATGGTCTCCTATACAGTGAGCCCAGGGTGCCGGTACATGGATCTTCGAGGGCCATAGTGGTCCCCCAATGTTACCGGGCCTTTCTGCTGGAGTTAGCGCACGAGATACCCTTAGCCGGACACCTGGGTCAGGTCAAAACCTTTGCACGGTTAGTCCCCCATTTTTATTGGCCCAGGATGAGGATTGCATCCGACACCTTTTGCAAGACCTGCAAGTCTTGTCAGGCTAGTGGCAAGACGGGGACTAAGTTGAAGGTCCCGTTGGAACCGCTCCCCGTGGTCGGGACCCCTTTTGAGAGGGTCGGTATCGATATTGTTGGGCCATTGGACCCTCCGACCGCAGCGGGACACCGGTTCATCTTGATTTTGGTGGACGACGCCACAAGGTACCCAGAGGCTATTCCTCTGAGGACCATCACTGCACCGGTGGTGGCGCGGGCACTGTTGGGGATTTTTACCCGAGTGGGATTCCCCAAGGTCGTGGTGTCGGACAGGGGCACCAATTTCAGGTCGGCCTACATGCAGGCCATGTGGAAGGAGTGTGGGGTGACCTACCGGTTCTCCACTCCTTACCATCCCCAGACTAACGGACTTGTAGAGCGCTTCAATAAGACATTGAAGGGGATGATCCGAAGCCTACCAGAGGGCTTGAGGCGTAAATGGGACGTCCTCCTCCCCTGCTTGTTATTCTCCTATCGGGAGGTACCACAGAAGGGAGTTGGGTTCAGCCCGTTTGAATTGCTCTATGGCCATCCCGTTAGGGGTCCCCTCAGTTTAGTGAAAGAGGGGTGGGAGAAGACTTCACAGAAGCTTCCCCGTGACATTGTCAGCTACATGCTGGCGTTCCGCAGCCAGATGGCCAAGCTGTGGAAGGCAGCCACAGAGAACCTGGAGGCTAGCCAGACCGTGATGAAGGAGTGGTATGGCCGCAACGCTCGGACGGTCGAGTTAGACGTTGGACAGAAGGTGTGGGTTATGGAACCTGGGGAGATTTGTGCCCTCCAGGACCGGTGGACTGGCCCGTTCGACATTGTGGAGCGGCGAGGCCAGACCACGTACGTAGTCGATATGAAAACCCCCCGTCAGCCCCTCAGGGTGCTCCACGTCAACCGCCTGAAGCCGCACCATGAGCGATCAGAGCTTGCTCTCCTTATGGTGACGGATGGGAGCGAAGAGGAAGAGAGTGAGGCTCTTCCTGACCTTCTAGCGGTACAAGAGAAGGATGGTTCGGTGGAAGGTGTAGTCCTCTCCCCATCCTTGACCCCAGAGCAACAGAGGGACTGTCGCCATGTCCTGGGACAGTTTGCCTCCTTGTTCTCCCTCACGCCTGGAATCACTCATCTGTGTACCCATGATGTGGACACAGGGGACAGCCCCCATGTGAAGAACAAGTCTTACCGGCTCTCTGACCGAGTGAAGGATAGCATCCAGCGTGAGGTGGCAAAGATGCTGGAGCTGGGGGTGATAGAACCTTCCAGCAGCCCGTGGGCTAGTCCAGTGGTGTTGGTGCCGAAAGCGGCCCCACCGGGTACGACACCGGAGCTTCGGTTCTGTGTGGACTATCGGGGGTTGAACTCTGTCACGAAGACAGATGCTCACCCCATCCCACGTGCAGATGAGCTGGTGGACCGGCTGGGAGCAGCCTAGTACCTCAGCACCATTGACCTGACATCCGGATATTGGCAGATTGCCATGGCCGATGGAGCACGGGAGAAGACAGCGTTCTCCACCCCCGAGGGCCACTACCAGTTTCGAGTGATGCCCTTTGGGCTTAAAAATGCTCTGGCCACATTCCAGCGGTTAGTGAATCAGGTACTATCTGGCCTGGAGTCCTTCTCAGCGGCCTACCTGGATGACATAGCTGTCTTCAGTGGCACCTGGGAGGACCATCTGCAACACCTCCAGGAGGTATTGCAGGCGCTGCAACACGCTGGCTTAACAATCAAAGCCAGCAAGTGCCAGATTGGACAGGGATCTGTCGTGTACCTGGGACACCTGATGGGCGGAGGTAAGGTGCAACCCCTCCAGGCCAAAATAGAGACCATCTTGGCTTGGGAGCCCCCCAAGACCCAAACAGAGGTCTGAGCTTTCCTCGGCCTCACTGGGTATTACCGCCGGTTCGTCAAGGGATATGGCACCATCGTAGCCCCCTTGACGGAATTGACCTCAAAGAAGCAACCTCGCAAGGTCATATGGACAGCTGCATGCCAAGAAGCCTTTGACACGCTGAAACAGGCGATGTGTACCGCTCCAGTACTAGCAACACCAGATTTCAGCAAGGAATTTATTGTACAGACAGATGCCTCAGAGCACGGCATAGGTGCGGTGCTCTCACAACTCAATGCCGAGGGCCAAGATCAACCTGTGGCCTTCATATCCAGAAGACTCCTCCCTCGGGAACGGCGATGGAGCACCATTGAGAGAGAAGCCTTCGCGGTGGTCTGGGCACTGAAGAAGTTGAGGCCATACCTCTTTGGCACTCACTTCCTTATTCAGACCGACCACCGGCCCCTTCGCTGGCTCATGCAGATGAGAGGCGAAAACCCCAAGTTGTTGAGGTGGTCCATTTCCCTACAGGGGATGGATTTTCGGGTGGAACACCGGCCCGGAGTTGACCACGCCAATGCTGACGGTCTCTCCAGGTTTTTCCGCCTTAGTGATGAGAACTCCCTAGAGGTTAGGTAGCTCTCCCCTCTTTCGGCTGGGGGGGACGCATGTTGGACCTGTCAGCCCTAGGGTGGTCTCCCCTTCCATTTTTGTATTGTGCCTCAGTTTTTCCACCCTCATTTTTATGTTGGACTAGGTCTCTGGGCGCCTTTTCATTGCCAATCAGTGTTAAGGTGCAGGTGCTCCCTTCTCCCAAGATGGCTGCCACAGACCCCTGCTACTGCAGAGTGGTCTTTCATAGTAGCACCCTAGCTGCCAGGAGCTGGCTGGAACCCCACAACAATGTTGCGACTCCAGCCCGCCTTTCGTCCCATAGGTAGAGTGGGGAAGCTCCTGGAATGTGCTGGAACCTTCTAGAAGGGAGGTGTGGTTTTTCTTTTGCCGTCTTGGCCAGAGGTCACCTGACCTAGGGCTACTTAAGAGAGGGAGGGAAACTTTTGTGGTGAGTTGGCCATTGGGGTGAAGCAGAGCTGGAAGAATCCACCAGGAGTGTAGGCGGTAGGGCCTAGCCAGTGACTTATGCCTCTGAGAGTGACAGGATTTAGGTGCTGCCTCTTAAGTGAGTGAGGGACCCTGTGAAACCCACTGATCTTGCCCAGCAGTAGGAGGACCCAGAGACTCTCTGCCCAGCCTGACTAGGAAGGATCTAGTCGCCCTCTCCATTCCTAACCCCCTGTAACAGAACCCCTTAAGGGCGCCAGATACATCTGTGCCAACAAGACCTTATCTGACATCTAAGAACAGAAACTTACAAGCCAAGCACTGAGACTGCGTGTCCAGATTGAACTCTGAATCCTATTCACCAAGCACTGAGACTGCGTGTCCAGATTGAACTCTGAAACCTATTCACCAAGCACTGAGACTGCGTGTCCAGATTGAACTCTGAAACCTATTCACCAAGCACTGAGACTGCGTGTCCAGATTGAACTCTGAAACCTATTCACCAAGCACTGAGACTGCGTGTCCAGACTGACCCCTGAACCCTGATGCAAAGCTGACTGGAGAAACACCGGGGATCGACCAGGTATTAGCGCTGTGACCCCTGCGCTCCCTGCCCTGGTCTGGGACCCACGGCAGCGTGCTGCGCTGAGCACAGAACCCCATCCTTAATTTGAGCCCCCCCTGGTGACGACGAAGCCAGCGCGCTCACCGCCGTGGCCTGGAGGCCTGGAGAAGTGCCCTGCCGTATCACGAGGCCCGCGGAGAAGCCCGGGGCCCCGCCACTGCCGTCGCAGCTGCGTGAGGAGGTGTGCGAGGCCGGGGCCGAGTTCCCCCATCATCATGGGAGCGGACGCCTGCTGACGCCGAGATCGAGGTAAGCCCGGAGGCTGAGATCGCCCCCGGTGCGCCCCCTGCGGGTTGGGAGCCACAACGCACCCTTAGCCGGGTTTCCTCTCCGTGGGAGTCCCCCCCCCCCCTGTCTTCACGACGGAAGAGACCCCGCCGAGGGATCCTTTCCGTGTGCCCTCTCGAGCGGTACTGAAGCGCGGTGCCCAACGAACTGCACCGGAGCTCCCTGCTGGAAGCTCCGTCCCAAAGTACTGAGAGTCATTGATTACGAGTGGCGCTTTATGTTATATGCTCCGTCCCAAAGTACTGAGAGTCATTGATTACGAGTGGCGCTTTATGTTATATGCTCCGTCCCAAAGTACTGAGAGTCATTGATTACGAATGGCGCTTTATGTTATATGCTCCGCTCCAAAGTACTGAGAGTCATTGATTACAAGTGGCGCTTTATGTTATACGCTCCGCTCCAAGGTACTGAGAGTCATCGATTACGAGTGGCGCTTTGTTTTTACATGCCCTGCTTTAAAGTGTTACGAGCTATCAAGTCCGAGTTGCGTGCTGTTATTCATGTGCCAGGTTGAAGTGTTACGTGCTATCAAGTCCGAGTAGCGCGCTGTTATTCCTGTGCCATATTGATGTGTTAAACGCTATTGATTACGAGTAGCGCTCTGTTATTTATATTCCCTATTACAGTGCTATGTGCCAGAGATCACGAGTAGCTCTCCATGCTAGGTGCCCCGTTCTGAGGTCGTCACCAGTTAGCGCGCCCAACGCGCGTGTGCAGCTACGTGAGTGGTAGTTGTGCCCCAGGCAGTACTGTCATTTCATGAATTGCATATGTGGTAGAAACAGCCTTTATAGCTCCTGACTGATATGTACATCGCTAACTATTGTATTATCCGCATATGAAATGTACTGCTACCTCATGAACTGCATTTAACGTGATCTACGTGGATAAACTTGAGTATTTACATAATTCCTCCAGTGTGGCGTCACTTATTGTGTGTGTTCCTCGTCGCATGTGAGGTGCGTGTTGTATGGTTGCTTTACACACAGACCTTTGGTGGCCCGACCGCTCGTGTCACGTTACCGCCCCATAGGGCCTGGAGACCCCAGGTCTTACAGGCGCCCTTTCACAAAGCCCTTCTGGTCTGGATGCAGGATGTCCCCCACCACCATGCCCAAACGTGCTGCCATTATAGAGGTAAAGATTTCATAATCAGCATTCAATAAAGATATGGGTCTATAGGACCCACAATTGAATGCCGCTTTCCCTGGTTTCAGAATCAAAACTATAGTGGCCTCATTCCATGAATCTGGGGGGATCAGGCCTTCTTGCAAGATCTGATTGAAGAGTTTGGTCATAATAGGAACAACCTGATCCCCTATTATCTTATAGATCTCAGAAGGTAAACCGTCTGGCCCTGCGGCCATACTGTTCTTACTATTAAAGATAGCCTCCCTTACTTCCGCACAGGAAAAATCCCTGTCCATGAATGATTGTTGCTCTAAGCTAAGGGAGGGAAGCAAGATACCTTTGAGCCAGTTCTGGACACTTCGACTATCTACATTGCCATCTTCCTGATAGATGAATTGGAAAAAGGCCTGGAAGGCATCCCGGATTTCATTATCAGTTACTAAGATGCCCCTCACATTTCTAATTTCCTTGATATAACTCCTTGCTCGGTCTGATTTACTCTTCCAAGCAAGGAGTTTACCTGCTCCTTCACCATATTCAAAATGGGAGATCTTGCTGGGCCTTCAGATTGCTATCCTTATTTTGCCTTTCCTGCAGGATTTCAGGAGGTACAGCAACTGAGAGATCCACCTCTGCCTCCTTCAACCTGGCTTTAATACCGGTGATCTCTTCCTTATATTTTTTGTTCCTATAACAGGATCTGTTAGTAATTTGGCCATGTATGAAAGCTTTCATAGTGTCCCAGACTGAGGTTATTGAGGCAGTGCCAACATTCACCTCCAAGAACCAAGCCACCTCTCTCTCTCGAGAGAGAGAAGAAACTTCTTCCTCCTCCAAGAGTATGACTCGATTGAAGGACCAGGTCCTAATTGGACTAGGTTCTTGGCATTTCAGAGCCAGGAGAACGCCAGAGTGGTCCGAAAGATGAGGAGCCAAGTAAACTATATTTTTAACCATACTCCTTAGTGAGTAACTAACCAAAACAAAATCAATCCTTGACTGATGTCTATATTTAAAAGTTCGATATGACATCCCTTGCTGCTACCCTGATCTATCTCTCCAAATGTCTGATAGAGTAAACTGTCTCATGGCCCCATGCAGATATTCTCGGGATTTGGAAAAGACCACAGCCCTAGTAGTTGGGGTTTTATCCAATATGGCATTTAAAGCAATATTAAAATCCCCTGCCAGGACAAATGGCTCTGGAAAATCCAGTAAATGCGAAAAAATAACCTTCAAACCAGTAGGGTCATCCTGGTTGGGACCATAATATCCAATTAAGGTCAGTAAAGTGTCCATTATTGAAGCTTTAACTATCACCCATCTACCATTTGGATCCTTTATATAAGAACAAATATGGGCACTTGCTGACTTCTTAAAAATAATTGAAACCCCTCTGATATTTGCTGACTGGTTTGTACTCACATGGGAACCAACCCAACTTTCAAGCTTTAGCAGGGAAATCATTTCATCTTCCATTAGATGTGTTTCCTGGAGGGCAATGACCTGCGCCGAAGAGTCCCGCAAATACTGCAAGATCTTGTCTCTCCTTGGTCTAGTGCGCAGGCCATTGACGTTCCAGGAAAGAATCTGAAAAGAAGCCATGGCGGTTCCCTCTTCCATACTCTGTCAAAACATGGAGTGTCGGCTTTCAACATCATCAGCACCTTGACTACGCCCTTTATCTCAACTTTAAGACTGAACCTATTTAGAGTGGCAAAAATGAGGATTTTTCTTTTATTTTTTCCCCTCCTCCTCCCTCCCCCACCCTATACCCATCTGCCCCCCACCCATAGAGAACCTATCCCCCAATCATCCGGACAAAGGAGTCCAGGTAGTTGCATCCCAAAGACTCTCACCCACATCTACCCAAAGAAAAACACAATCCGCAGTGCCAAAAAAGGAAAACATTTCAAACAACAAAGGAGAAACCAATATACCTATTCCTAAACCAGCCTTTACAAAGCATTAAATATAAATTTAGGGTATAACGGATATGATGGAGAAGAAGGAATGAGGAAAAGGCCCCATCTACGCTTATCAATGCTCAAAAGGGAAAGACAGAAGGAAGGCAAACGGGGGCTGAAAACCAAAGACAGAACCCAGTAGGTAAAATATGCCTAGCCCGCCTGTAAATTAGCCAACAAGTCCTCTGCTTCCTGTACCGATCTCACATTGTACATTTTATTTTTAAACATGATCTTCAAAAAGGCAGGGAATTTAAGTTGGGCCACTGCTCCCAACTTTTTAAAATCCTCCAACTTTCTGCCCAATTCCCACTGCCTATCTAACGGGGGTCTGGCCAGATCCGATCTAATCTGGAAGGGAAAGTCCTTACTTTTCAATGATTTATATTTAAGAGATAAATTAAGTATCCTCTCTTTCACTGAATAAGTGTGAAAATAATAAGGATTTTCCTTGGCTTAGAGCGATTCGGGTTCCTTCTGAAGGGATCCCGATGGATCCTCTGAATTGTCCCTGTCCAATTCCTCGTCAGGGGTTTCTAAATCAAGTGATTCTTTCAAGAGCTTGATCATAAAGGGTTTAAGATCGTCACCCTCACTCCCCCCTGGAACATTCAGTATTCGTAAGTTGTTCCTACGGGAATTATTTTCTAATGTTTCCAACCTATCCCGTAGGGCTCCTTCTTCTTTTTTCATAACCGTTATATCAACTTTCATAGCGTCAAGCTGCTCCGTTAATGCTCCCACATTAGATTCTAGAGTTTCCGTCCTTACATTTAAAAGGTCTATTTTTTTATCCAGTGTCTCACAAAAACTCCGGATCTCTCCTTGGTTTGCGGCGGAGACCTCAAAGCCCTTTTTAATATCCAACGCCAACCAAGCCATAAGACGCTCTAGGGAGGAAATTGAGTGTGTCTCTAAAACTGGGGTCTCTAATTTTGAAGTTGTTACTGTTACTCCCCCTTCCAATTGACCTTCCGAAGGGATCGAACACTGGCTCTGGCCATTGAGTGGGTCCTGAAGATTTTCTGAAGAGACCACATGAGGAGTCTGGTCCTCTACCTCTATCCCTTCATTTACTACCTCCACCCTGTTACCTCTCCCTGTCAACTTCACTATTCCTAAGGCAGGGTTGACAGGTCCGCACAGATCAGTTGTGGTCTCACCCCCCAATCTTCCAGCATCTCCCTGTCTTGCAAGACACAATACTTCCGGCAATACCTTAAAATATGATCTTAGGGAAGGAGTGATCCTGGGCTTAGCATCTGGGAAGGCACTCTTACTTTTAGTTATTTTAGAGTTCTTTTTTCTTACTTCCCCTGATAGAAGAGTGGAAGTATTTTTCTTATCAGTCTTCCCAGACTTTACCTTCCACTTAGTTTTATTATAGCTAATGTTACTGCTAGTGCCGTGATCTTCCCCGGCACTGTTACTCAAAATATTGCCAGTATTTAGTGAGCCGGTGACCGGTTCTTCCCCTTAAACAACTTAACAGGTCGATGGCTACCTTAACAGAGTTAGCAGAATTAGCAGTTTTAGCCCTAGAGAACGCTCCTCCTCCCCTATGCCTTTTATTTTTCCTAGAACTCTTACTACCCGATGAGGGGACAGAGATAAGTGAAAAATCAGGGGTCAGGGCAGGCGAACCCACATCAATTAGGGTACCTCCTACCTGTATGTGGGACACCTCATTGATCAACCCGTCTCCACCGACCTGCAGCTGAGCCTCCGGAAGCCCCTGGAAATAGACGGGCGCCCTGCTCTTGGCCCTCCACACTGCTTCTCTCCGGACAATCGCTCCCCACGCTCTGCTCCAGGATGATCGCCATTCCTCTGGTGCACTCACTGAGGAGCCCGCGAGCCGCGACTCTCCGGCTCATTCTCAGCTCCAGCGCCGCTACTCCCCAGCGCGGCAAGCTGGAAAGAGCACTAGGAGCGTAGAAACCACAGACCGTCCCGGAGCTATGACCTGCTTCGTTGCCGGTACACATCCGGCAAAAGCTAACACCACAAACCAGGCTAGAGTACAGAGCCCGAGCAAAATCCCCGGATGAAACAGCAGCCGCCTCCAAGCGGCCGCCTGATAGCGTCCACTCCGAGGAGCGCAAAGGGGAGAGAGAGCGCCGCTGGCACCGCTGAACGCCAAAACCCGGGACCGGATCAATTCCCGCCGCTACCCATACAAACAGGGCTCCGTTGCCAAAAAAAACAGGTTTACTTATTCATAGTGAGGTTAGAAGCTTCTCCTCAACATTATAGGGCATTCTGGGACCCTTAATCACGGCACTTCTTTACACGGACATCAGGAAACCGGGTAGAGAGTTTAGATGCAAAGGCAGCTCAGCCTGCTGCCGCCATGTTCTCCTCGCAATCCAAGTTCATGCTAGGATTGAGACCAAAGATTAGTGTCATGATTCAGCAACATTTAATCTGCTGGCTAAATAAGTCAGTGGATGAGATCTTACGGTATGCCAGATATTGTAGCGATGAGGTGGATTCTAAGCTCTGGAAAATGAAGGACAAGTTGATGTTGGTCCAGATGATAAATGCGAGCAGGGTAGAATAGGCACAGACAAGTGGGGGAAGCTTAGGTCGGAATCATGAGAACAACCAAGGAGGGGTTCAGTATGCATCGACCAATCCAGGACAGGGAAGAGGGAAAGGGACTGATCCCAAGCCAGAAGTAAACATAAGTACACTAAAGAAAACCACAGCTTGCCATTATAGTCGCAAAATTGGGCATTGGAAGCATGAGTGCAGAGCAAATCCAGCAAATCAGTACCAGGATGAGGAAATTGTGCAGGTGCCTGATGGTATAAATACCATAACAAGACCTAGATTCATAAATAGGGGGGGGTCCGAATCAGCTAGTGCAAGTACCCCAACCTCCGAGGATTTCACAGAGTAACTATCATCAATCACATCTCATCAAATGCCCTTTATGGAGACTCTGGACTGATTTGATCCAGATCCATTACAATGACAGTGCCTGAGGGGGAGAAAGACTGTACCTTTGGGGACGTCTTAGAGGTAGATCAGAGTGGACCGTATGTGGAGGCAAACATGGAAGGTCATCCCATTACATTCTTTATTGATACTGGTGCTACCCGTTCTACTGTGAAATCCGCAGTAGTTCCAAACCTACCCCTCCTAGGACAATCGATCCAAGCTGTAGGAGTTGCCAATAGGAGAATGACAAACCCGTTAACAGACGAGATACCAGTGAAAATGGGAACATTCCAGGAACTTCACCAGTTTGTGGTGTGCGATTCAAGTCCAGCCTGTTTGTTGGGATGTGACCTTCTGTGTAAATTGAATCTGTTGCACGCCCAAAGGAGTGAGATTGCAGTCTAATGATGATGACATTGCATTCAAATTGGTGAACCAGACTCACTGTGTTGACATGTTCTCTGTGCTAACAGTGGATGACATGCCATATGACCGGAGAGACACCTATATTTTCCGTGGTGTGGGATCTTACAGGAGAAGAAATAGGACTGATTCATGGGGTTGAGCAAGTCCGCATACAGATGAAGCCTAATGCCGAATTTTCAAGAATGCCTCAGTACAACCTGACCCTGGAAACAGTGGCAGGGAGTACACCTGTGATTGAGTCTATGATCACGCAGAGCACCATAAAGGGGATCATACGATAGCCTGGTTGATGAAGGGTGTTACCCAAAACCAGTCCCAGGATGCTTGTTTCCTGTTCAGGGAAGATGTGGTTTGGCAGTTCGTCTGGACTGTTCCCATAAGGCACAAGGTCAAGACGAATCTGCAAATAGCTTGGTTTGAACTGAGGTGGCGAAGTGTGCTAAAGAACGATGATGGATTCAGCTCAGATCTGTGACTTGAAGTGAGTGTCTGACAAGTTTCAGCGCTCCGTTCATCAACTCTTTGTGTTTGCTTTGTTCACCCCAAGTTGGCAGGGTATGCCCAGACGTGGGTCCCTTGCGCACTATGCCACTGGATTCAAGCTAGCCTGGCTGATGAGGGGTGTCAACCCCGAAACCGGTCCCAGGAGGCTTGTTTACGGTTCAGGGAAGACCTGGTTTGGCAGTTTGGCTGGACTGTTCCCATGAGGCACAGGGTAAAGACTGATTTTCATATAGCTAGTTCTGAACTGAGGTGGCGAAGTGAGCTAAAGAATGATGATGGATTCAACCCAGATCTGTGACTGGGGGTGAGTATCTCAAATGTTTCAGCACTACATTTATCGTCTCTATGTGTTTTCTTTGTTCGCCGTAAGTTGGCAGGGTATGCCCAGACGTGGTCCCTTGCTCACTTTGCCACTGGAACCAAGCTAGCCTGGCGGATGAGGGTTGTTACCCTGAAACCGGTCCCTGGGTGCTTGTTTCCGGTTCAGGGAAGACCTAGTTTGGCAGTTTGGGCTGGACTGTTCCCATGAGGCACAGGGTCAAGACTGATTTCCATATAGCTGGCTCAGAACTGAGATGGCGAAGTGAGCTAAAGAACGATGATGAATTCAACCCAGATCTGTGACTGGGGGTGAGTGTCTGAAAAATTTCAGCGCTCTGTTCATCATCTCTTTGTGTTTGCTTTGTTCGCCCTAAGTTGGCAGGGTATGCCCAGACGTGGGTACCTTGCTCATTTTGCCACTAGATTTAAGCTAGCCTGGCTGATGAAGGATGTTACCCTGACACCAGTCTGAAGATGCCTGTTTCTGGTTCAGGGAAGACCTGGTTTGGCAATTCGGGCTGGACTGTTCCCATTAGGCACAGTGTAAAGACTGATTTGCAGATACCTTGGTCTGAACTGAGGTGGCGAAGTGAGCTAAAGAACGATGATGGATTCAGCCCTGATCTGTGACTGGGGGTGAGTGTCTGAGAAGTTGCAGTGCTCCCTTCATCATCTCTTTGTGATTGCTTTGTTCGCTTTAATTTGGCAGGGTATGCCCAGACTTGGGTCCCTTGCTAACTTTGCCACTGGATTCAAGCTAGCCTGGCCGATGAGGGGTGTTACCAAGAAACCGGTCCCAGGATGCTTGTTTATGGTTCAGGAAAGACCTGGTTTGGTAGTTCGAGCTGGACTGTTCCCATGAGGCACAGGGTCAAGACTGATTTGCATATAGCGAGGTCTGAACTGAGGTGGCGAAGTGAGCTAAAGAACGATGTTGGATTCAACCCGGATCTGTGACTGGGGGTGAGTGTCTGAAAAGATTAAGCGCTCCGTTCATCATCTCTTTGCGTTTGCTTTGTTTGCCCTAAGTTGGTAGGGTATGCCCACACGCGGGTCCCTTGCTCACTTTGCCACTGGATTCAAGATAGCCTGGCTAATGAGGGGTGTTACCCCGAAACCAGTCCCAGGATGCTTGTTTCCATTTCAGGAAAGACCTGGTTTGGTAGTTCTGGCTAGACTGTTCCCATGAAGCACAGGTTCAAGACTGATTTGCATATAGCTGGGTCTGAACTGAGGTGGCGAAGTGAGCTAAAGAACGATAATGGATTCAACCCAGATCTGTGACTGGGGGTAAGTGTCTGGAAAGTTTCAGCGCTACATTCATCATCTCTTTTTGTTTGCTTTGTTCACCCTAAGTTGGTAAGGTATGCCCAGACGTTGGTCCCTTGCTCACTTTGCCACTGGATTCAAGCCAGCCTGGCTGATGAGGGGTGTTACCCCAAAACCGGTCCCAGGATGCTTGTTTCCGGTTCAGGGAAGACCTGGTTTGGCAGTTCGGGCTGGACTGTTCCCATGAGGCACAGGGTCAATACTGATTTGCATATAGCTGGGTCTGAACTGAGGTGGCAAAGTGATCTAAAGAACGATGATGGATTCAACCCAGATCTGTGACTGGGGGTGAGTGTCTGAAAAGTTTCAGCACTCCGTTCATCATCTCTTTGTGTTTTCTTTGTTTGCGCTAAGTTGGCAGGGTCTGCCCAGATGTGGGTCCCTGCTCACTTTGCCACTGGATTCAAGCTAGCCTGACTGATGAGGGGTGTTACCCCAAAACCGGTCCCAGGATGCTTGTTTATGGTTCAGGGAAAACCTGGTTTGGCAGTTCGGGTTGGACTATTCCCATGAGGCACAGGGTCAAGACTGATTTGAATATAGCTGGGTCTGAACTGAGGAGGTGAAGTGATCTAAAGAACGATGATGGATTCAACCCAGATCTGTGACTGGGGGTGAGTGTCTGAAAAGTTTCATCGCTCCGTTCATCATCTCCTTGTGTTTGCTATATTCATACCCATGCCTTCTGTGGACTCTCACCTGTCAATCATAGAGTTAGAGATGCCTCACACTTCATGTCTGTACTCTAGCCCTCTGCAATGCATGAAGTAACATCACAGCCCAACATCCATGAATAGACACCAGAAGTAGGTTTCCCTCACAGTTAAGAGAATAGGGGCCATATGTATGAAGCTGTTTTGCGATCGCAAACACTGCGAATCACCAAAAAACGGTGTTTGCGATCGCAAAACAGAGTGTTCCTATGTAGGAAAGGGTTCCGGTGCGCAAAAACGGTAATTGCAAATTTAGCGATTACCAATTTTGCAAGGAATTGAATCTGCGAATAAATTTGCAAACTCGCAATCAGCGTCAAATCATTTGCAAAATTCGCTAATAACGTGCTTGCAAATTGCGAGTTCGCAAAATGAGATGCAGGAAAAAAATTGCAAATTGCGATTTCGCGAAATTCACAATTTTGCACATTGCAATTACCACCAACTCTGAGCAGGTGGTAACCAGGTGCAATCTATTTAAACAGGCCCACAGTGCCTCAGGGGTTTTCCACAACGGCTGGGCTGTATGTGATAGCCAGGAGGCTGCGAATCAGAACTGCTGCACAGAGAATGAGATGCCAGGAAAGGATCTTCAGAGCGCGCATCACCCTGTTACAGCAGACTGTGGTGGAGATCCATGTGAACTACAGGCTGGACGCAGACAGCATCCTGGACTTAATAGAGGAGCTCAAACCGATACTAGAACACCCCACACGCAGGACACACATCATTCCGACCCATGTACAGTTCCTGTGCTCACTGCACTTACTGGCATCAGGGAGTTTTCAGAGGGTGATAGCCACATCAGGAGGGGTCTCTCAGAGTGCACTGTTGTGCTTCTTCCACGCTTTCCTTGATGCAATGGTACAGAGCCTGCATCACCACATCCAATTCCCCAGCACACAATAGGCACTAGATCAGACCAAGCAGGAGTTCTACCAGATAGCCCAATTCTCCCACGTAATAGGCTGCATAGATGGGACCCATGTCGCTATCTCCCCCCTCACAGAATGAGTATGTGTTCCGGAACAGCAAGTCCTGTCATTCCCTGAACATACAGGTAGTGTGCAATGCCAAACATGTCATCACTGATATTGTTGCTAAATACCCAGGCAGCACACACGACTCATTCATTTTTCGCCACAGTGGAATTAACCGACGACTCACAGATGTGGAGTTTGGTGAGGGCTACCTGCTAGGTAAATGCATGGCTTTCAAAGACACAATCAGTAAAGGTCAGAAGTGGCAGGACAGTGTTTAACCTGATTCTTGTCACCCTGAGTGCGTATGCTGTACATGACTACATCCTGACTCCGCACCTGAATCCAGCCACTGCTGGGGAGCAGAGGTAAAACAGGGCCCACAGAGCCACCCGCTGTGCCATTGAGAGAACATTTGGAATCCTTGAGAGCCATTTCCGCTGCCTACATAAGAGTGGGGGATCGCTACAGTACAGCCCCGAGACATGCGGTAAAATCGTGGTCACATGTACCATGCTACACAACATCGCCACCAAGAAAGGCACCCCAGTGGAGCTCACAGATTCCGACTCATCAGATGAGGAGGGGTCAGCTCCATGATGCAGACCAACCGGTGGTGTTGGTGCAGCTGCCCGCCGCCAGAGACGAGATGAGATCACACAGAATTATTTCTAGGTGAGTAATGATGACACAATGCTACAGATTGGTGCAAAACTGTGTTTTTAATTTCCTCGGGTGCAGGAACATATCCATCACACAGCCTGACGTGCACATAATGTGAGTCACAATTGCTTGCACTGGTTAAACACACAATGCAAGTATGTTGCTCAAACATGGGTCAAGATGCAATGTGTTGCCTCATCCATTGCCATGTGCCACTCATGACACTTTATCTCCTGCGGGCACGGCCTGTTGCCCCTCGCTCAGGGTGCCCACTGCCCTCCCCTGAGTCATTGGCTGTTCTCCCCTGCCGCGCACTCCGCCGTCTGTCCTGGGGAATAGGTGGAGTGATGCTGCTCCTGCTGGACTGGTCCTCATTCTCCAGTGAGCTCAGGGGTCCTGTGCCACGTGTGGCTGCGTCCCGCAGCTGGTCCATGGCATGTGTGACCTGCACCAGGCCCTTGGCCACATCCTGGCAGCAGTGAGCCATTTCCTGCTGCATGCTAACACAGCGACTTGCCAGCAGTGACGTGGCAGCGGACAGGCGGTTCACGGCTTTGGTGAATATGTCCAGCCTGCTGTGGAGACGTTGTCTCTCCCTGCGCCTGGCTGCCCGGTCTCTCTTCATCTCTGTACACAGTCCTTCTAGTGCACCTGTCATGCCCATGAAACCATCCCTCATCTGGGTCATGTTGTTGTTATGTGTGGCAAACTGGCGCTGGATTGACTTTAACCCCTTCGCTGCGGCGCGAATTCCGCCGCAGCGCTGGGGGGGGTTGGGGGCAGCACGGTGGCGCGGTGCTCATGACGGAACCGCGCCGTCATGAGTCACGGGCGAGCTGTGCTCATGACGGCGTGGTTCCGTCACGACTCCGCCCACTCTCTAATTCGCCCGCACAGGCGGGGAATTCGAGCCGCGTGGGAGGAGCGCCCGCTCCATGACGGAACCACGCCGTCATGAGCACACGCCGCCCGTGGCTCATGACGGCGTGGTTCCGTCAAGGGCACACAAGGGGTTAATGCCTTTGCTTGCAGGCGCTGGACTTTTATCATGGTGCCTTCAAGCCCTGCAAACACTGTGTCTTCGCCGATGGCAGCTTTACTGGTGGACGGCCGTGCCCTGCGCCTGGAAGAAATTCCTGAACTAGGACAGACAGGGAACTGTGCTGTGTGCTGTGCTGTGCTGCACACTGGCCCTGGACTGGCTGATCTTCTCCACTTGTGTTCAGTGGACCTGCCTCCAGCGGTGGGAGTGGTGGCACTATGAGGTGCCGTCTGCGTGTCACAGGGATTGCTGGTCTGCCTTCCTCCTGCTCCTCTTGCCCTGACTGGTCTTCAGTGTGGGATGCCTCCTCCCCTTCTGCAATTGATTCCTGTGTTTGAGGTAGTGCTGTGAATGTAAATGCTCACATTAATTTGGTGTCCTGCCTCACATTGGTTATGCAATACAGTTTTCAGATTTTGAGTTACATCGGTACTATCTGTCTGTTTTTTACCTTTGCTGAATTACTCATCCTGATTCTACCTTGCTGGATCTCACTGCTCTACTGTTTAGTGCATGTGACTACATCTCCCATAATGCATTGCTGGGTGTGCTTGTTAACATGTACTGGAGTTGCATTCATGTTTAGTGCCTGGGTCTTTCCTGAGTGTGTGAGTGAAGTGGTGATGTATCAGGGGAGTAATAGCATGTTTCTTACCTTGTCTGGTGTTTGGGGATTCGGAGCTGTCTACGTCAGTAACACTGACACTCTCCGGCTGAAGGGTGCCCTCCACCAACTCCTCAAGAGGCATAGAATCAGTTGCAGTGGATGGTCCCCCACCAGTCTTCTTTGCCTCTGCCAACCTTGATGCCACCTTTTCCTTTGATCTTTGGCGCATGTCGTACCACCTTTTACGGAGCTCCTCCACGGTGCGGTGGGTCACGCCGATGGCATTCACCTTCTCCTGTATTTCACTCCAGATTTTCCTTTTGCATGCCTCTGGCAGACGTTGGGATTGCTTCCCAAACAGGAGCTCTCGGCTGACTGCCATTTCCTGTATGAGCACCTCCAGCTCCCTCTCACTGAACTTTTGCTTCCTTTTTCTGACATTCTCCTCCTGCTGCTTGTCTTTCACCTGTGTATCCATTCCTCCTTCTCTTAGTTGCAGTGCAAAAGTCTCTCACTCTCCTCCCAGCCTCTTACTCAGTTCCTGGCAATCAGGTGCAGCATGGGCAGTCACACTTCCTGGTTGTGATGTCATCAAGCTGCACCTGAATTACCGATTCTCAGATTTGCGATTCCTTATTTGCGATTTTGCAAATAAGGAATCGCAAAATAGGTATTCGCATTAATATTCTGCAAATTTTTGGGAATCGCTAAAATTTTGTGATCTTTTATTTACATCGGGTTTTGCGATTCTCAAAATGCGATTCGCTAAAAATCGCATTTGGGGAATCGCAAAATCCTATTTTGATACATATGGCCCCTGATCCCTATATGTCCAGTCTGTCCCCGTTGAACTGCAGTGGGCCAAAGACTTTTTGAGCAGGAGCTCTTTCAGCCGATATGCTACAGTGTTAGATCAAGACATCTGCCACTGACTCCACAAACCATAAAGTACTTATGTTTCTATGTCATAAAGTCCATAATATCCTTCTGTCCCTTGGTTACTGTATATCATTGGGGTGCAAACTGGAAGTATCATGAGCCTAAGGTGGCTTCCATACAATGCCATCATAGAAAGTGTATGCAGCCCTAGTGTTTGTGTGAGAACCTATTGCATTGTGGGTGTTGCAGTCTTGGCTTTCTTCTTTTGAATCAATTAGCACACGCCTGATAGGAATAAAGTGTAGTGCAAAGCCCATCATTAGAAACACAGGGGGCCCGATTCACAGAACTAACTTAAGACAAAATCCTAAACTTACTACCATTTTGGTATTCACAGAAGGCACTTACTCATTTTGGTATTCACAGAAGGCACTTACTCATTTCGGTATTCACAGAAGTTAGTAGTCCTAAGTTTAGGACTCCTAAATGCCTTCTGTGAATACCGAAAGTCTTAAAATTAGGATTTTTCGCAGTTTAGTAGTAGTATAGTTAGGACTCCTAACTTTAGGACTCCTAAATGCCTTCTGTGAATACCGAAAGTCTTAAAATTAGGATTTTTCTCAATTTAGTAGTCCTAGGCATTTAGGAGTCCTAAAGTTAGGAGTCCTAACTATACTACTACTAAACTGCGAAAAATCCTAATTTTAAGACTTTCGGTATTCACAGAAGGCATTTAGGAGTCCTAAACTTAGGACTACTAACTTCTGTGAATACCGAAATGAGTAAGTGCCTTCTGTGAATACCAAAATGGTAGTAAGTTTAGGATTTTGTCTTAAGTTAGTTCTGTGAATCGGGCCCAGTATTTTTTTCTACATGAAATGATGTGGCTACTCTACATGAGCACTTTCTGTATCATAGTGTTCCAAGATGCGTTGGGTCATATATAACATCCCTCAAAATGCCCTTCAATATTTGTCAGAGCCTGACAGGGAAATCCTGCTTATTGTAACAAAGGCCCATCCGAATGCTGTTACTGCAGTGTGCCATGAGACTTACTTGATGCACCAGGCACACTTACTGTTTCATCTCACTTTACTACAATATACTCTAGTTTGCACATATTTCCCTATTAACTCTATATTGTCGTGGAATACCACTGCCTGGGCCACAGAACCTGTCGACAATACAAACCTTCATTCGTCATCAACATGTGGCTTGTTAAAGGGCCAATCAGCTATGCTGTCTCTTTCTTGCAGTGTTGGGATGGAGCCTGGCAGATTAGTGAGCCTTGTGCTTCTGTGTCCCATGATGCAATGAGCCGTTGATGCAATGAGTGCTATAATCATGTCACCCCTGGCACAGCATGATGTGGCACTGCTGCTTGACTCTTGGCTCTGAAACACCTGGCCATCTAACACAGCCTCGACAGATTGCACCTCCTGGCTATGTTTAACATTGATGGATATATGTTTAATGGGCCTTGAGTATCATATGGTAAATAATGTCACAGTGAAACACTATATCCCGGAGACCCGAGCTACCCCATGAATATTTCCATATGTCTTTGTACATCATGAGCTGTGCAAGTCATTAATGTTACTGAAGCACACTGTGCAGATAGACGCACAATTCATGGCGGACTATTACACCTGTCTCTCTTGCTTGACTATTTATTTTATTCATTATGTTTTAAAGCATGTTTGAAGTTGAGCTTCTGGAGCATAAATATTGTGGGTAGTGTATAGCAGTAAGTTATTGAGGATATAAAGTACTTGGAAACTGAAACAAGCAGCTGCCGGTTTTTGAGACATTAACGGTGCTGCCCAGGGACCACTAGAATGGAGCAAATTTCTCCTCTATCCAGTAAGTGCCCCATGCAGCATCACCAAATATGTATTGTTTTTTTTTTCTAATGCTTAATTGTATTGCTGCTTAATTGCTTAACTATGTATAATCTGAGGAAAGTTCATATGTTGAGGTTGATACTTGATGTTTGAAAGGACCATATTTATGGGGCATTTCTTATGACATTTACATGTTAATGGCATTTATGCGTTTGACCCATATACACAGCTACATTTCCTCCTGTCATGTTACTGCCCATAAACCTCTCTCCTTTTTTTATGGATTATAATACTCAAATCTTCACGGAGATATCGGTCATCACCCAACCGCCTTCCATACATTATCACTCTACATCTCCCACACTCTAGCACTGTTATGCCCACACACAATCACACATCCCCATATCCATCACTAGTCATCCCCATATCCATCACTATTCACTTCACCTGTCTAACAAAACTCACTTCAAAACAAACCACTGGGATCCCACATATTGCCACTGATGACCTTCAAGGCTCAGCAGCAGCTCTCCAAACAGAATTGACACAGAAAGAACAAAAATAAATTGTGTAATGGGTATTTTCCTCGGGAAGAAGCTCAAAACAAGTCCCACTCCTACAGAAGCACCATATATGTACCTTTGAATACCACTGGATATCAGGTGTCCCCTTTAAAGACAACATTTTACTGTCTATTGCACGTGGAACAATTGATGACTTCTTTAATGTAACTTGTCTGCAAGGCGCCCTATTTTCACTTTTGTCTGACCCCTTACTAATTACCTCCCACCAACATGTTGCCAGTGGAAACAACTGGATGTAATAAGGGTATCAAAACCTTGCTCCCACTCCATTCTCTTCATCATTCAATCCACATCCCATCATCATATGTTACTCAATATGCACCTTCTTGCCACTGCCTCATGACCACAACCCTGGATAGCATTAACAAGTTATAGTCTCAAAGCCTAAATTAGAGCATCAGTCTCTTTTGGACACTCTCTGCCGCCCTGGGCACGTTTTCATACTTCCAAAATCTTATCCCCTCCCTTCAGCCTAACTCATCATATGGCTCGTCATTTCTTCCCCGCCTGGCAGCCGTTATCTTCGGACCAGTCGGGCGTCCATCACAGCCTCATACCGACTGTGAAGACTGCTTTCTTTCACATCATACAACAAGAATATATTGGGAATGACGTGATTTGGTCAACTCCTGAGAATATGATGTCTCTAGAGAATACTATACTCTAAAATAATTGTGTTCTACATATGAAATAAAGGGAGATTGTCTACATTTTCTGACGGATCCGGCATTGAATCTAGTCATGCCTAAAGACTGATTAGTTCTTGCGTCTCATATGTGCCCTGAAGAAGTCCGTTTCTAGGACGAAACGCGTCGGCTGTGCTGTCAAGATTAATTTGTATCTAAAATTCTGCATTTTAAAAAAGACAAGATGAATTATTATAACTTTTGAATAAAATGAACTACTTTTGAATAACTTTGATGTGGGGAATGAATTGTATTATTGCTCTTCCCGACCCATTGAAGTGTGGTGCACCTGTGCTTGTTTTTTTAAACCTTTTCACATTCATCCAACTTCATTACGCTGTCCATCATAATCTACTTTATTTCATCCTCATACTTTTGGACCTATCCATAGCCTTCAACACCGTTGACCAGCACACCCTCCTATCTGCCCTCGACTCAGCAGAGCAGGCATAATTGGCCCAGCCCATAACATGTCCATCTTTTACATCTTGGACTGCTACTTTTTGGCATCTAAATAAATCTGCCCTAGGCCCTCTCCCTTTCTCACTCTATTGGGTTCTCTTACACGTTTATTCTGATGGCACTCACACCATTTTCTCTTGTACCACTTGTACCCTCCATCCAGGCATCACAAACTGCTTTTTTGACGCCAGACATCACATGGCTCTCCTCTAAAGCTGAGATCTTCAACAACATCCTGTTCTCTTTTGGCGCTATCCACTTTTCCCTTCACTTGTTGAAATTTGAATCCTTGGACAGAATCCCCAGGGTTCGGTTCAACGTTTTTAGTGGATCTTCACACTACTGACATTGCACTATTGGATCAGGTCATAAACAGTTATTTAAGTTCTGTACACTTTATATAATCGTTTCTACACTTTAGCATACCACCACAAAGCCATTTGGCTCACTGCCGAGAACCATGAATAAAGAAAACTACCTCTCACACATACCACAACAGTACATTCCTACTAGAAGTCTCTGATCCATTAACCTCAAACTTCTTCTCAACCCGAAACCAGTCTGTGCTGTATGAATGATTGGGCCCTTCTACCTTTTAGTCACTTTACTGGCACTCCCTGCCATAGGACATCTGTACTGTTTCCACAACTCCTGAAATTCAAAACAGCACTAAGGGCCTCATTCAATTGGTGGAGTTCCCTCCCATCCAACACTATGGTCCATCTGCCTGATTTAAATTCTGGTGGGCCATAGTTTGACAACAGCTGAGCTACTGCGCCTCTCTTGCGGTCAAATTCCTCTGAAGGCCCAACAGAAAAAGGGTCATTATAGATTTGTCTACGTGTCCTCCAACCTAATTTAGATGGGGGGACATCCAGCTGTTTTTCAGTGCCCATCAACGCCAGGAAAAATCTGGTGCTTAGTGACATTGAAAAGTGCACAAGCCCTCCTTGGCCATGGGAGAAAACTCCCATGGCGAGGGGGCCTTTCCTTTTTTATTTTCAATAAGAAAATCCCATTTGGGATATACTTTTTGAAAATAAAATAAACATTGTAAGTTTGACGTCCGTCAACATTGCAATGCATTGGTAGAAACCGCCAGGTTGCTGGATCCTGTCCTTGCCAGAAATGTCAGCTGGGCCAGCAGACATTTGAAACTCTGGTGGGTGGCACCTCTACCAGGGTGATGAAGTAATTTCCTGGCGGAGGATAGGCCACCTAACAAGATTTAAAGGAGGCTGTAAACACTCTATATAGTATTTGATGTGTATCTTCACCAGTCACAATCTCACAAAAGGCACAACTAAATCAATACAACAGCTGTTACTTACCTAAGCTATAGTAACCGCCCCACCCTAATTGATCTAGGAACCTACCATCACCAATGCTGGTCCATATAACTGTATATCCTTATTTTATGTATACATGAATATATGCTGTGTTTTCGTACAACCCTGTCTTACTTGTGAAAAGCCTCTAAAGTATATGAAGCTCTCTGCCATTCTTGGACCTGTATGCGTTATAGAAAATAAATCAAACAAAGAGGTTTTAAACCATATGAGAGAACGCAAGGCCAGTTCCACCGTAGAACCCAAGCGCCAGATGTATGATACTAGTTTACAGTTGCAAATCTTGCGATTTGCAGAATAAGAGGGTTTGAGACAGAGTAACCACTGAAGAGCCACAGTTTGGCCATTTACAATGCCCCTTTTGCAAGTGGGAAAGGCTTTCTGACTAGCGAAAGAGATTTTGTGCTCATTTGTAAATCACAGTTAGGAGTGGACGTCGAATGAACCAATGATTTGCGACTGCAGTTTCAACCCATTGAAGAGTTACTGACATCTCACAGGAGGTGGCAACTGATTACAAAATGGGAAGCTGGATTTAATTTGATAATTATGTTAGGTAGCCTTGGTGGGAGCAGCCTGTGGTGCATAGGACGATGGTCTACAGCCCTCTAAGGCTTCCCCAGCTGTAAGGAAAATGGGCTGCTTTAAAATAAATCCTGTTTGGAAATGTGAACACAGGGATGGAAGTCTGTGGTGCGTTGCGGGCCATCCTCCTTGCATTGGTAGCCAATTGCAGGGGGTTTCAAATAGCAACCTGGGGAATTGATATTAATTAAGCAGGTTGTTCTGCAACCCACTGCGAATGGGCCTTTTTTGATGCAACCTAATAGTAAATAGGTCATATTGCAAACTGGCATGCAGGTTGCAAAACATCAGTGTGCAATTTGTACCCAACATTTGTGCTTTGCTGTTTGTACTTCTGGCAAATAATCCTATAGCTATGATGAGTTCTTCGTGCCTCAAGCTTCGCTTGTTTTGGAGATCCTTCAGTTTCATGCGTTGTCTGCCTCAGTTCTCTTTTCCAGTAGAAACAAAATAAAACTACAGAACAAGAAAGTAACTTAGGTGCATGCGCCAGCCCAGCTGTTCCCACCATATTAGTTACGTATTGAATCATGCAAATAGTATATCAAATTAACCTACCCCTTCAGTGCCAGCGTGATTCACTGATTTCTACTCTATATCCTTGTAGGTTTCCACTACCTTCTGCTTTGGACTCACTTCCGTGTAACCTGTGTCAGTTTCTCTTTCTTACTAATCCCTTTCTCTGCAATCCTACACGTTCTTGCCACATCATGGGGCATATCAACAAGCCAGGCGATAAAATTATCGCCGCTTTAGCGGCAGAAAGCTGCCGCTAAAGCGGCGATAATGGGCTTGATAATATGCCCTATGGAATTCCAATTGAAGCTCAGGTTACATGTCCTTCACATTTAACATGGGTTTCAATTGGAATTCCATTGAGCATATTATCAAGCCCATTATCGCCGTTTTAGCGGCAGTTTTCTGCCGCTAAAGCGGCGATAATTGTATCGCCTGGCTTGTTAATATGCCCCCAAGTGTGTAGACATCGTTGCTGAAAGCCCCTCACATCACTTCAAAGCGACTGAAACTAAAGATGTTCAACCTAATATCTACATCACATTTTTGAGAAACAGCCAAGAATGTGACTTGTTTACTTTTGCTCCTCTCATATGGGCTGTTAGGTGAGGAAAATAGGTTTATGCAAAGCTAATACAGGAGCTATAAAAACAAGAAAGGATGCACAAGTTTAGTATGGACAATTGGAAGAGGATTTATCAGGAAATGTATTTACTGTGAACCTGGAAGAAAATGACCACAGGAAATAAGGGTTTTGGATAACGGATCTGTAATCCATAACCACACCGTTCCGCTCTACCCGACAGGATTCCCATAGAGTGTGTCAGTAAAATCAATGAAGAGGCACCGGACACACATGGGAGTCACCAGCTCAGCAGCAGGCATGGAATCTTGCGCGGATACTAAGCCCTTTACTTTGGCGACTTTGGTCAACATGTTGGTACTCTTAAAAGATGGCGTATCCCTTGCCTTTCTTCTCTATGTGTCTCTACACTTCTGTTTCTTCACTTGAGGAGAAGTTGATTCAAGTCTCCTGGGCAAATGTCGTCCTCTTAGAAACACCAGGGTAAGTGCCGTAGGTTAAAGGGTTAGCCTTTGGAGTTTATTTTAGTTTTTCTCCTGAGTGTGTCTTATTTACTACTAGATACTAAAATAAATGCAACTTTGAAATTGTGCTTCAGCAATAACAACGTTTATGCGCTTGGGGAAACTTGGCAAATCCAATTTACCAGGCGCTTAATACAATCCCTCAACCGAGGCATGAAAAATCTAAGAATGGTTCTTAGAAGAAATAGGCTACCCAGTACAGTGAAAGTGGACCTTACCATCTGCAGTGATGTGCCTCGACGCCACCCCGAAGCGACTAGTGAGGAGTTTTTCATAGTTGTCTGGAGCCGCGAGGACCCAGATAAGATGGCGGCTGCCGCAAAATCCAGCGACTGCGTTCCCCTGTGCAGTTGAGGCTCTCAAGTGTACTTGTAGCTGGTTAGAGGCACAATCGGGGAACGTGAGGGGCGCACAGGAGCAGGAGGCTCCATGTGATCCCGATCAGCTGTTTTGATGCAATAGGTGACCACCGCAGCCCACAAGACAATACTGCCTTCTCCGTGTGGCCCCCAAGGTGAGCAGAGAGGGCCCATATTTTAAGAAGGCAGACCCCAGGGAGTGCATCAGTCAACACAAGACCCCCGGTGTCAGGTGGGGTCCCCCTGATTTACCCACAACGGTTGCAGAAGACCTGGGACCGGACTGCCTGACTTTAAAATGGAGTCGGTCAGGATATTTCAGGCCCTGGTTCACCCCCTCGTCCGTCACCTACCCAGCCGGACATCTGACATTGTTTTCCTCGTCTCCCCGTTATGTTTCCTTCCCTCTACCTTTCTCCTATGTCTATACTTGGAACCTGTAACTGAAGTAATTATGTAACCTGTAACTTGCTGATCCTTATGTAAAGCGCTCTGATACCTCCGGGTCTAGCCAGCGCTATATAAAACTTTGAAAAAAGAAAAAAAAAAAGTTGTCCTGAGACCAATTGCCACTGGGTACCCTGTCTCTTTTACAGTGGTCATAATAAAATTCTGCAGATTTGCAGCTAATTCAATAGCTGAAAAACATTACTATGCAGGAACCGTAGTTTGAAAAGGAAAGGAAAAGAGAATTTTGAGGAAAAAGAACATGAGATGAAAGGATTCAAGTGACAGAAACTGTAGATGCAGGGCTGTGTGGGTTGATCCATTCCTACGACCCACTCTATTGAATGTGGATGCCTGCAGCACTGACTGGAAGTATTAGTAAAGCACTGATTGTGGTAATGCAAAGATATTATCATTTATTCGCTCTTAATAATATGTCAATTTGCAATATGCTGAACCATTACTCATATGTGTGCACAGATTATTTTGCATTTATATGTAGTGAAATTAGTGATTTATATGTTATTTATGGAGCTATAATTGAGATGTGTATCCTAACATTGACATGAGGGGCCGAGGTGCCCAACTTCATATTAAAGTTAATGCTGCATTTTCTATTTTTTGTGCATAATTCCCTTTTCTGTCCTAAACATCTGAGTCACTGTAGTTTTTTTAATATAATGTATTTATTTCGTTGTTTTTATTTTGAGGTTTTACTTTTTTTCACCAATTGTGCCATAGCACATTGCGGACAAACATTTGTTTATTTTACAACCAAGACCATATGCAGTATGATCATAGTCACTATCCATGGCAATGGTATTTATGCGTGGCAACACAACAATGAATATGTTTCCAACTCGGCTAAGTGTTTCACTCCAATACACAGGGTGTCAAGTGAATATGTTTATAGTCAGAGCATGCAGGCATAATGTAACAGTGTGTAACAGGCTGGCGAAGGAGGTGGGGCGCCAAATCATCCATTCCCACATCCAGGCAGCCATACATCACTGGGACGAGATGTCAGTGGCTGTAGTCCTCCATATATTTTACATTTAGTGCTGCAGGAGGCCAGATCAGCTAACCAGTCCTGCGAGCAGGGTGAGCCTGGGCTTTCCCAATTCTCCTACAAGCTAGTAATAAGAGAGCAGCCAGATGGTGCTCTCCCAGTGGCAATTCCTTAACATAGTTGAGGAGTACTACGAGGGTTTTGTAGTCCACCGTATAGCCCAACATGTCAGACAAGGTGTCCGTCACCTCCCTCTGGACCATTGTTGGACTTTGCCCTTTTGGCAGGTTCACCCCTAAACTTTTTGCATTTTTCCTAGCCTTTTTCCCTCTGTAGTGTTAGTGGTTTTAGACCCCTAGGCACTTTAGCACTGTGTCCCAGTGTAAAGTGCGTGCGCGCTCTGAGTGCGTGTGGTGAGATTGGCCTGCCCCCCCATAGGAATGCATGGGGGATATGTGTGTCCATGGTAATTCCTGGTGTGAGAGGAGTGCAGGGTCAAGTTTAGTATGTGCGATCTCGTGAGAATAAATGCTGCGCAATGGTGTGCGCAGATTTATTGTGACTGGTGGAGAAGTGCCAGTTTTAGAAGTTGGCATTTCTGTGTGCTATGTGTCTGCCTGCCTGATGTGGAGTGCATGTCTGGCTTGGGATTGACAGGTGCTGGATGGTGTGGGGAAATCCAGGAGCCAGGGTGAGTCAGCCCAGTGGTGAATAGAGAGATCTGCATGTAGATGGGAGGGAGGAGTTGCACCTGGGACCTGAATAGGGCTGTGCCTTCCCTACACAATGCTGGCTCCACCTCCTGTGGTGCGACTGATATCCCTAGCCTGTCCTGTGAATAGGGAGAGGGGCTGAGCAAAACAAAGTGCTCCAGAACCAGTTGCATCTGGTTTTCCCCTTGCCCTGCACCTTGGTGACAAAGGAAATGTGTGTATAAGAAGGGGCTGTGACCCCATGTATGGGTGCTCTGTTGTGCTTTTCCTGACGCTGGGGGCTGCTGCTGCTGGGCTCCAGGAGGAACCGCCACAAGGGACTGCCTCCCTGCTGGAGGGCCCTGTGTGCTGGCCTGCCTGAGCCCAGCCTTGTGCCCCCTGATCCTTGCCTTGGAAACCCAGGACCTAGCGCCTGGAAGGGCGCTTTGCTTGCCTTTATTTTGAAGAGTGCTTTGCTTGTCTTTGCAGAGCGCTGGACTTTTGGCCGTTGAGAGCGTTGTATAGGGGCCCAGGAGGACTGCTGGGGGCCTACAGCGCGAGGCCGCCTCGTGGGGGATTCCCCTGCTTAGCGTGGGGAAAGCGGGAGCCCACCCCACATTATTGCCACGTTTATGTGCTTTTGGTGGGAGCCTACCCTGCTACTGAGTTTGTTTGATAGAAAACGGGAGTCTACCCCATAGTAGAGTACTTTGCGGGTGCCCACCCCACATAATTGCCGTTTTTAACTACCCCTAGCGGGTGCCCACCCCGCCACGGACTTTATGCTGAAACCATGGGAGCCTTCCCCGTATTGCCTCCAACCTTGCTGAAAGCACCGCGCCGGCTCCCCGCTGACATCAGAGGGGAGCCGCGCTGGGATTGGTGCTCGCGCCGGGAGTTGCCCGGCAACAGGAGAGCGTCCTCGAGGACGTCCGGCGATGGCAGCTTGATCAAGGCTGGTGCGCATGCCCCAGTACTGCCCAGGAACCAGGAAATCACGGAGTCCCGGACGGGGGCTCCCGTGAGCCGGAGGGAAGCTCCGGAGACTCACCCGGGCCGGCCGTCGGCCCTGAAGCTCTGAGGCCCACGGGAGGAAGCTGCAGGATCAAGCAGACCGGCGAAGAAAGGAGCGGAGTCCCCAGAGAGCAGCCCGGTGAGTTGGAAAGGGCTGCAGGGCTCCGTGTGTGCGTTGTTGGTGCCGGTCCAAGTCCGGCCTACTTCCTGAGCGTCCCCGCCTGATAGGGGGGTCGCTCCAACGTTGGGGCATTTGTTTCCAGAAGTCCCTAAGTGGGGCTTTCGTGGTACAGCGAGTACCAGTGCCGGTTCTGTCTCCAGCTGCACTGCAGTGGCGGGCAGCTGCAACGTGGGAGCTATTGTAGTTAGGACTACTAGTGGGGCTCCACCTTTACACCGAGCGGCCCTTTGTGTTTAGAAATCCCAGTGGGGGACTCACCAAGAACTGTGGTGCCCGTGCCATCTTCAGCTGCTCTGTGAGCGCGGAAGGCAACTGCCCCGTCTGGGTATTTATTTAATTTACAGTCCCAGGGAGGGCTCAGGAGGCACACAGGTGCCCAGGCTCATTGTCACAGCTGCCCAGTGCAACGTTTAGGTTGTGCCTCTGCGCACTTTGCTTTCGCTGCTTTTGCAGCCAGCCCTGACACTGTTGGACATACAGTGTTGAAGCCCTGTAAGAGGCCAGTTGGCCTGGGGACAGTTTTTCATGTGTTGTGCCCCCCTTGGGGCACCCTGTGTTTATGCTGGTAATTTCATAATGTATTTATGCTCGTAATGCCTACTGTGATGCCTATTGCGTAATGTGTGATGCTAATGAGGTTTGGGCCTAATGTAGTTTTATGCCTAAGGTGATTCATGCGCAAGGTGATTTATCCATCCTCTGTTTTACATTGCAGGATCTCATACTAAGTTCCTAACTTTACCAGTAGTTACTGGTTGTGCGCTACATTTACTATTTGTTCTACATTTACAATTGGTGATTTGTGATGGTTGTGACAGTGGCCCCATTGGCCCTGTCGTGTGTAAATAGTCCCCTGTAGATACTGCCCAGTGCCAGTTGGCACAGTGTATATTATGTGATTATGATCTAATGTGTTTATTATAATACAAAGGCTATTTTTATATATAACCTTGTGTGGAGTTCCTTTTGTGGTGTGCCTGGGGTGTTGTTGCTGTTTGCGTGCACAAGCGCTTTACACATTGCCTCCGGGATAAGCCTGAGTGCTCGTGCCTAGCTACCAAGGGGGTGAGTAGGGGTTATCTTTGGCGTGTAACTTCCTTGCCCTGACTAGACTGGTGGTTTCTGCCTGGCTTTGGCGCAAGCCTTAGCCAACCAGAAATCCCATTTCTAACAACCATCTGTATGGTGAGCACACGCCAGTCTAGATGTAAGAAGTCCGCATATTCCTCCGCATCCAGAACATTTGTGAGGTCTTGTAGTATCTATCCAGGCCCTTTTAGCAGGTGTTGGATATGGGTGGTGTAAACATTTAAAGTTTATTAATTTATAACAGTGGATCAAGGAGACTTATTTAGTTTGTATGCAACAGAAGTGCCACTCGGCCGATGGAATTGTGTCTCCTATATCCCGTTCTCTGGTCCTCCTTGCATAGTCTTAACATTGCGGTTGCGTTGCAGGTATAGTGAATAGAGTCTGGAGACCCAGCCAGTGGCATCTGTAGACTGGATGAGGGTGGTTAGTGTGGGGAAGTCTGCTGGTACCTAAGGACCCGGGATTCTTTCATGGGCATGGGCCATGCACCTCAGCCTGGCATAAATAAACAGGTCAAGTGAAGTCATCTCGGGGGTTGATCTCGTGTGGTTTTAGGATATAAACATCCCCTCATCATACAGAACTCAAAAGTCACACATTACCCAACTCTGCAAGGGGTAACTCATGAGGTACTCTGTGGTTGAGGGCAGGAGTGGGTTCTGCAATAGTGGGATTGCCGGGGAGTATAGAGGCGAATTGTCGAGTGACTGAGTCAAATTCCTAGAGTCCTAACAAGTTGTTGCACTGCCTTGGTTTCCATATAGTCAACAGGTTTGCCCTGAGGCAGAAGTGCCTGAAAGGGGATGCCATTCGTATGGCATGCAATCTAGCATCTGGATGGTACCTGTATTGGGTATACTGCGTCTGTGTGAACAATTAATACAGTTCAAAGTTAGGGACCACAAGATCCCCCCCCTCGTAGGGCAGCGTGTGTGACTTCCAACTACACTTGCAGTGACGGCTCCTCGAGGGAGTGCTGCGGGGCAGTGGGGGGGCGGGGGAGGTACAGGGTGGGTGGTAGTAAACTCCAGCTTACGTCCAAACGGAGTTAAGTCAATAAATAAATAAATAAATAAAACAAATTACATTGCGCGCTGCAACGCCAATCGGCATTTCCCTCAGAGATTTTAGAATTTGAGATATAATATTTCAGAAAGTCAGCCTCAAGGGTTAATGATTGTTTAACCAGCTTGAGCTCCAGCCTAAGTCTCGCCCTGGAAAGGTGTTTTGAGAGTAGAAAGATTTTTTTATAGGTCACACATTGAGCCCGCTCTAGAATTTCCGAACATGCTCCAGGAAACGCTTGATGCCCATACGAGAGGGCTGGGAGAAGAAAAGCTTGAGTGACCTTTCTGATGCCCACTTCTGAGGGACTTTTTAACTTGCTGTTCAATTTTATCAGACCGTATGTTATGGCAGTTGATTTGTTAGTCAGTTCCTTTTTATACGCATAGAGTCTTGCTGTTTCTGTAAACCAGACCCCCAAGTACTTGTATTTCTGCACTGGATCGATTGTCCTGGGGCCTATGGTACATGTAATATGTTTTTTTGTGCTTTTGCCTGCCTATTATTATAATCTTAGTCTTTTCTGAGTTGATGGTAAGATAATTTGATGTGCTGTATTCATGTAAACTGGTCAGGGCTCGTTGGAGGCCCACTTTAGTGTGATCCATGATGACTATGTCATCTGCGTAGTGAAGAATGTGTAGAGATTGATTGCCTAGTCGAGGGGGGGCCAGGCTGCTATTGAAGAGAGCTTTTCCCAGGTCTGCCGTGTACAGGTTGAAAAGGAGGGGGACCAGCACGCAACCTTGTTTCAGACCTCCTGTCGTACAGATTTTATCTGAGAGAGATGTGGGGCCTGTTTTCACCTGTACCCATGTTTCCAAGTATAGGGACGTTAAGGCTGTTAGAAGTGAAGATGGAATGCCCCAATTTGCTAGTTTCTTCCACAGCAGTTGTCTGTCGACCTTGTCAAAGGCTGCTGTTAGATCGACAAAGCTGCAAAAGAGTGGAGGTTGGTCCGGCTGGGTGGCTTGGTGACAGAGGGCCGATAGAGCGATTATGTTGTCAGTTGTAGCAGCTCTGCCTCGGAAGCCTGTTTGAAAGAAAGGGAGCAACTCATTTTCTTTTGCCCAATTTTCCAGTTTTTCCAAAAGGATACGTGCACATGCTTTAGCTTCCAGATCTAACAGGGTTATTAGACGATAGTTGCTTGGATTTAAATGGTCTCCTTTTTTGTAGATCGGGCAAAGTATTGAGCCTTTCCAATTTTCAGGTGTTTTACCAAGGGTGTATGCACTGTTAAATAATGGGGTAAGTAGCGCTGCCCAGCCCTCTGTGGCAGACTGGAAAATCCCTGCAGGGAGCCCCTTTGGGCCCGGCGCCCTGCTGGACTTCATTGATTTTTATTAGTTTAACAATTTCCTTCGGTTGAATCGGGATTTGGTGTTCTTCTCCGTTCAATGAGACTGTGATCGTGGTAGCTGAGCGATTCTGTGCCAGAAACTGGGTTCTCACGTGATTCTCCCACACAGGTCCCGGGACCGCGTTTGATCTCGAAGGTCCGAGAGATTTTAAGGTGTTCACATACTGCCAGAATCAAGCTAAGGATCCTTCTTTGAGCATTAAGAAGATCCTTTTCCATTCCTCCTTTTGCTGAGCACGTTTCAGGGCCCAGATATTTTTTTGTGGGCATTCCGTGATGCCAGTAGATTTCCGTATGTTGGATTAAGTTTGAGCTGGCAGGATTTCTTCCTCAAGTTCTTCCGTGTGAGTTTAATGCTCTGGTCCGGCAAAAGTTTGTTTGTGTATCTTGGGAGTTGTTGGAATCGCTTTGGGAGACCCCTTTGGCCCTGAAGAAATGCTCCCAACTCTCTGGCCATCAGATCCTAGTTTAATAGGAGAGGATTCCCTGGATGATCCCGTAGTCGAGAATTTATGTCATCAAGCCATTTAGCCACCAGGTGCGAGTGGTAAGGTTGCCACTTGATTCGCTTTACCACGTTTGATGGTTCATCTTCTATGGGATAGCGTAGCACCTGGCCGGACCTCCTGTGTGTGTAAAATGGGGTGCTGCGGCTGTGCCCCATGTGACCTTTTTTCCACGGTTGGTTTCATGTGTTGGGATATGCTAGGATTTCTTGTAAGGTCCCACTTGTTTGAAGTTCCCCTCAGCAGGTTTTCCTGTGCCTGTTCATTGTCCCTTGTAGATTCGACCATCATATGCGTGAAGATTCCTTGAGGAGGGTCGGTTTGAATTGAGGTCGACGTTGAGCTAGCAGAAGGGGGAGGCAAGGTGGAAATAATGTGTGTACCATTATGTGCGACTGATGTTTCTGCGGAAGACAGAAGGCCAGGGGCCGTGGTTTGAACTGCATATAGGCTCGGCCGGTGGTGTGCTCTCTGTTTTTTTATTAGTTCTCTGGGCTGGCCTGGTGTGATGATGGAGTATCAGCCAGGGATTTGAGCGTGGCCATTGTTTGTGTTGGAGTCAATAGCAAGTCACTTTGTATTCCGTGAGTTGGCTCATCTGTGGTTGGATTTCTTTGGGTGCTCTGAAAGTTTTCCAATATGGGAACTGTTCCTTTTTCTGTGTACTGGCCACTATATCCTTGACGTCAGAGTTGTTGGAGTTCTAGCTGGTGCGTAGTTGGGATCGCCTATTGAAAATGGGAAAAAATGTGACCGGCTTTCCTTGTTGTAAGATTGCGCCTGTTCTTGTGCCTGGGCCTGATGTCATCTGGAACCTTTTTTGTAGGTGCTGTTTTTTGGAAAGTTTTTTCAGCTTCTTTTTTGCTATTCTAGATAACAAAGGCTCCCCTGAGACATGGGCGTTGGGAGCTTGCTGGGGCTGAGAGAGGGCTCTTCTGTTGAGTGAGCATTAGGAGCAAGGTGGATGGTGCTCACTGATGAGTGTAATTTTATGTAGGAGCTCGAGGTTGCATTGGAGTGGGCATTTGCATCCGTACATTCATTACGGCAGGTGTGCTGGTTGTCTTGTGGGCATTGGGGTGCTGGTTGCTGCCTCTCCGTTATCCCTTTGAGTGTCCGCTGGTAGACAATTCTTCTTGACATTGTATAATATGGCCCACAGAATTTCCGGTAGCGAGGTCAGTTTGTCCATTAGTTGAGTGCAAGAGCAAGGTTGGCCCACTTCCGTCTGATCAAGTTTGAGTTTGATCATAGTTAGCCTGTTCCCTAAGACCACTAAGCTTGTTGCTATTGACTGGAAGAGGTTGATCTGGAGCTCCATTTTCTGTGACTGCCAGAGCGGAGATTTGGCTATTGTGTCTTGTTTATCAAAGGAGCAATCTTCCCGGTTGCAACCTGCTGGGCTTCCTAAGCTGACTTGGTCGTTGCTCTCTTCATACAGGTGGTGTGGCAAGTGATAATTAGTGGTTGTAACTCGCGTGGTGACTGGCCTTGGTATTTGGGATAAATATGCTTCCATTTGTGCATCTATTTGAGCTTCTAAAGTTGTTAAACATTCCTGTGATAGGGCCTCCTGGACAAATTCTGGTGTATTCCGGTGATTCTGCTCCCCTTGTGAGGCTTGTTTCACTGATAAGGCTGGAGAGACTGGCGGACTTAAGTGAGTGACCGGTCACTTTGCTGAAGGTCCTACATGGACTTGCGCTATTATGGAGTGCGTATTTCCCTCGGCCTGTCTATTTAACTCACAGACTTGATGGCGTGTAAGGTGGGAATTTGATCTCCTTAGGTCACACCCTTTAGGCTGGGCCAGCTCTGGGCTCAATGAGACTGCCCTATTTGAAGGTTGGGAGCACCTGGTTAATTCTTTCGTACCCTTTTCGTAACCCTTTTCAAGGGTGTCGTTGCATTTGAGGTTAACGATGGGGTGTGAAGGGTGAATGATTCTTTGAAAATAACTTTGGATTTTCCCCCGTGGAGGAGGGCGCGGGGACGTAACTGGCGGACCTATCTTGGGTGAGCTCTTCTGCAGATGATTATCAGTTTTCATTTTGGGTTCCGTTGTAATTTTCGTTGTTGGTTGAATTTGTAGGTGTATGTAACTAGTACCCGAAGGGTCAGGTGAGGGACTATCTGGCCCCCCTTCAACTGTGCCTGAGCACTCATTCGCGTGGTCTGTTTGCCCCTTCCTGGCCGTACTCCTGCCCGGACACCTCTTTTTGACCATCCTTGTTTGGTCTTTGGTCTTGGCTGCTAATTCCTAATGCCTGATGCCCCTTTGTTTTTTCTGCAGTTGTCTTCCCAGGGGGTCTGTATTACAGGTGCCGGCGCAGTTACTTCCGAGCTGCTGGAGATGCAGACTAAATTCTTCACCCACGTCCATCCACCATTAAAGGGCTCCCGCTCTGGGTACCAGTTTATGGCCGGACAAGGCTTGGCCCCCCTCAAAAATGCGCCCCTAAGGGAAAGTTGAAAGGTGTTGGCTGTTGGAACGTTGGACCAGGTTGAGGACCGGGAGACCTGGGCTAGGGGGCTAGAGCCCTCGGGCTGTAGGGCAGGTGTCCACTCTACCCCTCCTTCCTAGGGGCAAGTTTGACTGCTGAGACTCCTTTGGGTTTGCTGCTGAGGCTGCTGCTGAGGCTCCGGGAACTGCTAGCAAGGCAGCAAGGCAGCGTGGCAAGAGGTGGTGGCAGACACCCAAGCAATGGCTTGTTTATTGGTTTCCTTGCAGGTGGGACAAGTGGGGCACTGCAGGGTAGGCGCAGGCTGCACTCAGGACTAACCGGGCCGCCTCTGCTCCCACCTGAGGCTCGCTGTCCGTGGCTGCTGTCTGACAGCGGCCCCACTCGTACACTTGCACTCTTGCACTCACCAGTGCTTTATCAGTGCTGGGCTGGGCTTCCCGCTCTCCTTTCAGGGTGCTCGGCACACGGCTCGGCACACGGCATTGGAGTCTCTCCCCCGGCCGAGAACAGTCATGGAGGGGGACAAAATTGGGAAGAGCCGGGAACCGGGAAGAACTCAGAGCGGCCACGACCTGCTGCACCGGCCCCTCCTCCTTGCGTTGGCATCTGGTGCATTCAACGGCCAGGATGTCAATTGCCACGCTGGCAAGCCAAGGCCTCCACAGAGTGTGTTTCACCATGTGCTGTCTGGGATGCACTCGCCTTGTCGCTGTCTGCGTGGCCTCCTGCTGGGTAGCTCTGCAAGAGTCAATGGGTAACTAACCCCTACGATGGTCCCTTTCCCCAAAGTGGTTTTCGCATGTAGGGTGACTGTGGCAGGGTAGCTACTAATGATATCTGACAGCCAGGGGCATGCAGACCAGTTCCTCTATGCATACCTGTACTCTCCTGTCCTTGGCATCAGACACAGAAGCAAGCGCTAGAAAAATAAGGGATGCATGTCCCATGGATAGAGCCCTGTGACCTCAGCAGATATATATGGGCACTGTTATGGTGGCTTGCTTCATCCATTCAGCCCTCTGGGCTGCTCACTGGTCTCTCCACACCCTTCGAGTCCCTGGGTAGTCGAAGCTCCTCAGGCTTCCAAGCTACCCACCCCGGCTGCATTTTGAAAGCAGCACCGTGAGGGCAGGATCAGCCTCACAGCGTGACGGCCAGGAGTTGCAATGATTTGGTCCCCCGACTCGTCACGGAACCTGCCACCGTGACCTCAGGCTCACTGGCAGACCCTGTTCCCGCTGGGCCATCAAGGCCTACTGTGGCATTGCTTCAAGGCTTAGACCTTTATCCTCGCTTCAGGCGAGTCCCCCATGAGATCTGGTTGCAGACGCACCCGGTGACTGCCGATTCTCCAATGTCATCTGGCACTATAATCCGCCATTCGCCCGCTGTGGGGACCCCACTGTTCAGTTAAAGTGTGGGGTAGGTCACAGAGTTCTCTGCTAGGCAGCCTTCTTGGTTGACCACACCCACCACCGTGCTCTTTTTGAAATTGTTATTTTCTATTAGCTTACTGTTTGAAGGTCATATAATTGCAATTTACTGTTTTGGGGGATGAATCTCAGCACTTTTAAAGGATGGGAGGCAGATGAGAATAGGTGAATTCACCTTTGTGAGATTTGGTGAAGTACATCATGGTGGAAGAATCTAGCATTGTGTTATCCGTGAGAAACAGGATTAGACCACGTATGCTGGGAACACTGATTTTCGATTGGATCTTACTCGGTGACAACCGGTGGAGTGAACCTCTTAGACGAAATTTCTTGTTTTAACTGTGTGAAACCAATATTTAGTCAGTCAGACGAGACTTGCCTCTGTCCACCTTTGCAGGTGGACGTCTCTTCCTCTCACGCTCACTCTCGAGACCCAATGATCCCTATATTCCTGCTCATGAGCTTTGTTAGAAATGGGGGTCTCTAGTTGGCAATGGCTGGCCACTGTCCAAGTAGGGACCCTTCTTCCTAAATCAGAGTAAGCAGCCTACACCCTTTGACAACCCCTGCTCAACCCTGTGGTAACGTAGCACGAGCAGCTAGGCTTATCTCAGAGGCAGTGTGTGAAGCATTTATGACCATACACAGTAATATAATGAGGAACACTACAAATGGACACCACTCAAGTAGTTATGAAAAATAGGTATTTTTATATAGACTTAATCACAAGACCAATAACAGTAAAAATCCACAATACTATAAAAATATAATTACTTTAGAAATGCGGCAAGGAAAAATAGTTCAGGATGCACAAACTGGGTTTAGTTCAAGGCAGGGGTCTCTGCGACCCTTTTACTCACAAAGTATCTGGTTCCTGGAGCAAAGCAACAAAAATGTCGCTAAGGCGTTGTAGCGTTAAACTTCCTCACGCTAACCAGCGATGCGTTGAATCCTTACCGCAAGGGAGGATGATGCGCTGGGTTGCGGGCAGGACAAAGCGACAAACTTCCTCACGCTAAGCCGGTGATGCGATGAAATCCTTGCCGCGAAGGGAGGATGATGCACCGAGCCTGTTGCGTGTGCGATCTTGCTGCGTTGACAAAGATGGCGCTCCGCGAGGGAGCGACGATCCGGATTCGATGCGGGGGAAATGGCGAACGCTCGGCGTCCGCGCTGCGATGATCCTGTTGCGATGATTCTCAGATAGCGGGCGTTTTCAGGCCCGCTGACAGGTGCTGCGACGATCTTCGGATAGCGGGCGTTTTCAGGCCCGCAGACAGGTGCTGCGACGATCTTCGGGGTTAGCGAGCACTCGGCGACAGCGGAGCGACGATTTTTCTCACGCTCACCAGCTGCAGCGGCTCGCTAACGGAGGTTAGCAACGATTTTCAGCGCTCTCTTCTCAGCAGTAGAACTAGAGGCCCTGGAACAAACAGGAGCCTCACCTGCAGATAGTAATCCTCGCTGGGAGGAAACAGGAGGCTGATGGTGGAGTCTGATGTGCCTGAGACTCCAGCAGGAGGCTAGCTCTCTCCTAGCCCTTGGGTGATTGCTGCAGCACAAAAATAAAAGTCCAATCAAAGTTCTTTTCCTCTTCTTGAAGTCCAGTAGTAACAGCTGCAGGCCAGTCCCAGAAACAGCACACAAGCACAAGGACAGTCCTTCTCCTGCAGATTCGTGTAGTCCCACGGACAGAGGTTCTTCTTGTTATCCAGGAGCAATACCAATTGTAGGGGTTTGTGCACAAATATTTATACCCCCAAAGTCTTTGTTCTTAGGGGTCCCAAGTCTCTGAACCCAGCCAGAACCAGTTCTGCCCAGCCCTGGAGCACTTTGTTGATCAGACTGCATCCTTCCTTTCAGAGAGAGGGGGTCTGCCTCAGACGCACAGTGGGAGGTGGAGCCAGCATTCACCTTGCCAGGCACAGTCCTATTCAAGTGCAGGAGCTACCTCTCCCCTCACACCAAGGCAGGTCGCTCTATTCAACCCAGGTCTGACTCAGCCTGCCCTGTCCCTCCAAAACCAGACAGCCAATACACATCATAGCAGAGCAAACTGGAAGGCTTAGGCAAGAAAGTACCTATACTCTAAAAGTGGTAGTTTCAAACATAGAATATAAAAATAACCTTTACTAAAAGATGTATTTTAATATTCTGAGCTCAGGCATACTAGATTCGTTTTTCTACCATGTTCTGTGGGTCAGTTAGGACTATAAAATGTAATAGCCCAGACCTCCCATTCTGGCCTATGGAGAACAGGTAGCCTTGCAGTAGTGAAAAACGAAATGGGGTGTAATTCACTACTAGGACATGCTACATACATCAGGGCATGTCCTACCTTACACATACAATGCGCCCTATCATAAGGGGGACTTACAGGATGCCAAGGGAAGGTTTAGGGGCAGGGAAGTGGGTGCACTTCACAGCCAAGATGGCAGTTCTGGACTGCACGCAGACACTGCAGTGGCAGGTCTGAGACATACTTTACAAGCTGCTTCTGTGGGTGGCACAAACCAGTGCTGCAGGCCCACCAGCAGCATTCGGTTTACCAGCCCTGGGCACACACAGGCCACGCTACTAGGGACTAACAGATAAACCAAATAAGCCAATCATGGATGTACCAATTCATATGTCATCTTTACAAAGGGAGCATTCGCGCTGTGGCACTGAATGGCAGTGGCACAGCGCCCAGAGCATCTATAACCAGCAAAAACAGAGGAGACACAGCGAAAAAATGGAAGGGAGACTCACGCCAATGGTGCCAGGTCTAACACACGTCCCCTCCAGCTGAAATGTGGGGAGAACTACCCATCCCCTGGGAGGTTCTCATCACTAAGGCGGAAAAATCTGGACAGACCATCAGCATTGGCGTGTTCTGTACCAGGGCGGTGTTCCACCGTAAAGTCCATACCCTGTAGGGAAATGGACCACCTTAACAACTTGGGATTCTCACCCCTCATCTGCATTAACCACCTGAGGGGCCTGTGGTCGGTCTGAACCCGGAAGTGAGTCCCAAACAGGTATGGTCTCAGCTTCTTCAGCGCCCAGACCACAGCAAATGCCTCTCGCTCGATCGCACTCCACCTCTGTTCCCGTGGAAGTAACCTCCTACTGATGAAGGCTACAGGTTGGTCTAGTCCCTCCTCATTCATCTGTGACAGAACAGCCCCCACCCCATGCTCTGAAGCGTCTGTCTGGACAATAAATTCCTTAGCAAAGTTGGGCCCTGGAGTACGGGTGCTGTACACATGGCAGTCTTGAGAGCGTCAAAAGCTTTCTGACAGGTGTCAGTCCAGTTCACAATCTTGGGCTGCTTCTTGGAAGTCAGCTCAGTCAAGGGGGCAACAATGCTGCCATACCCCTTGACAAACCTCCTGTAATAACCCGTGAGTCCTAAGAAGGCCCTCACCTGGGTCTGGGTCCTTGGGGGCTCCCAAGCCAGGATGGTCTCAATCTTGGGCTGTAGAGGGGCCACCTGGCCACTCCCTACCTGGTGTCCTAAGTACACCACCGAACCCTGCCCAATCTGGCACTTACTGGCCTTGATTGTGAGGCCTGCTCTGCGCAGCGCCATCAACACTTCCCAGAGGTGGCGTAAGTGGTCCTCCCATGAGGAACTAAATACGGCAATGTCGTCCAGGTAGGCGGCACTGAAATCCTCCAGCCCAGCCAACACCTGGTTGACCAACCTCTGAAAGGTGGCAGGGGCATTCTTCATCCCAAAGGGCATCACACGGAACTGGTAGTGCCCATCTGGGGTGGAGAATGCAGACCTCTCCTTTGCCCCATCAGTTAAGGCGATCTGCCAGTACCCAGACGTTAGATCAAACGTGCTGAGGTACCGGGCAGCCCCCAACCGATCTATGAGCTCATCAGCTCTGGGGATGGGGTGCGCGTCGGTCCTCGTGACCGAATTGAGACCTCGGTAGTCCACACAGAACCTAAGTTCTGGAGTGTCACCAGGCGCTGCAGCCTTTGGTACCAAGACCACGGGGCTGGACCAAGGGCTGCTAGAGGACTCAATCACCCCCAGGGCAAACATTTTGGAGACCTCCTCCTTAATGCAGGCCCTTACCCTGTCGGTCACCCTGTAAGCCTTGTGCTTGACAGGAGGACTGTCCCCGGTGTCTACCTCATGGATGCACCAGTCAGTGACACCAGGTACCAGGGAAAATAAATCTGGGAATTTCTCCAACAGCTGGTGGCAATCTCTCTGCTGTTCTGGGGTCAGTGTGGTGGAGAGGACCACACCCTCCACTGACCCATCCTTCTCTCCTGCACACAGGAGGTCAGGAAGAGGCTCACTCTCCTCCTCCATCCCTGCATCTGTGGCAAGAAGCATGCCCACTTCAGACCTCGCAAAGTGGGGCTTTAGGCGATTCACATGCAGGACCCGCAGGGGGTTCCTGGGAGATTTAAAGTCCACCAAATAGGTAACTTGACTTTTTCGCTCCACCACCTCAAATGGACCGGTCCACTTATCTTGGAGCGCACAGGGCTCCACTGGGGCCAGTACCCAAACCTTTTGACCAGGTTGAAACTCGACCAGAGTGGCATTCTGGTCATGCAAAAGTTTCATCTCCTCCTGGCTAGCTTCCAGATTTGCCTCAGCAATGTTTCTGAAACGCCGAGTTTGGTTCCTGAAGGCCAGGATGTAGCTAAACACATCCTGGGGAGGTTTCCTGGGAGATTGCTCCCAGCCTTCCTTGACCAAACTCAGAGGCCCTCTTACCGGATGGCCATAGAGCAGTTCAAAGGGGCTGAACCCTAAGGACTTCTGTGGCACTTCACGGTATGCAAACAACAGGCATGGCAAGAGGACGTCCCACTTACGCCTCAGGGGCTCCTCTAGGCCCATGATCATGCCCTTCAAGGTCCGGTTGAATCTCTCAACCAGACCGTTACCCTGGGGGTGGTAAGGAGTGGTGAACTTGTAAGTCACCCCACACTCCTTCCACAGAGACTTCATATACTGGGAGATGAAGTTGGTCCCCCTGTCGCTCACCACCTCTCTGGGGAACCCCACACGGGAGAAGATCCCCATTAGTGCACGTCCCACCACGGGGGCCGTCACTGTCCTGAGCGGGATGGCTTCAGGGTACCGGGTGGCATGGTCCACCAAGACCAGGATGTACCTGTGGCCCATGGCTGTCTTGGGGTCCAGAGGCCCCACAATGTCAATGCCCACTCGCTCGAATGGGGTGCTAACAACTGGGAAGGGTTGGAGTGGGGCTTTGATCTTCCCCCCACTCTTCCCACTTGCCTGGCAAGTCTCACAGGTCCTACAATACGTATCTGAACTCTTGCGCATCTGGGGCCAATAAAAGTGGGTGACCAGCCTTTCAAAGGTCTTGGTCTGCCCCAGATGTCCTGCCAATGGAATGTCATGAGCCAACCCCAGTAGGAAGGTTCTGAAGCCCTCGGGTACCACCAGCACACGGGCTGACCCCGGCTCAGCAACCTTAGGCTCGCTATACAGGAGACTGTTCTCCCAATAAATCAGATGTGAACCGGACATATCACCTGCTGCCTGGGCTGCAGCCTGTTGCCGCATACCCTCAAGAGAGGGGCAAGTTCTCTGCTGTTCACAAAACTCCTCCCTGGTGGGCCCCCCTTCCTGCTGCCACTGGGTCAGCTCAGGCAGGTCCCCCCAGGTCGGTACTCTGCTCCCCGGTAGGCTCCAGGGCATCCCCCTCAGGGTCTGCTCCCTCCTGGGCCGTGGGAACCAAGGGGGCTGGTTTCCCGCGCCCCCTGCCCCTCCCTCTAAGGCAGGGACCTGGGCCATATTCTCAGGCTCCAGGTCTTTCTCAACACTCTCTTTGGCTGCCATGGACCGAGTGGTAGCACATGCCCACTCAGGCAGTCCCAACATTTGCAAGTGAGCTCTCCTCTCCACTGTAGCCCACGGTGAGTTCTCTAAATCATTGCCCAACAGACAGTCCACAGGCATGGCGGGCCTCACAGCCACCTGAAGAGTTCCTGAGACCCCCCCCCCCACTCAAAGGGAACCTGAGCCACCTCACATTGGCTCTCTGTGTTGTCTGCAGACACTACTGGGTAGAATGCATGGGGCACAACCTGCTCTTTGGACACCAACCGGGAGCTGACAGCAGTTACACTGGCTCCGGTGTCCCTCAGAGCCTCCACTCTATGGCCATTGATGGTTACCCACTGCCTGTATTTTTTAGTGTTATCAGGCAGTGCAGGCTTAGGAACCATTTCAAAGTCTCCTAGTGAGACAAGGGTCCACTCTACGGGGTCCCACCCACCTTGGGCACCCATCTCCTCTTCCCCCAGGGCTACACTAGCAAGCTGGCGGGGTGGTGCACGGGGTGGTGCAGGAGTATCCTTTTGGGGACACTGGGGGGGTCAAAGTATCTGTGGCCCACCTGGCCACACTTAAAACAAGTAGGGGGCCTCCTTGGAACAGGATTGCCTGTTGGAGGCACTGGCTTCTTATCTGGGGGAGGCTGGGATACCACTGCCTGGTTCCCTTGGGAATTATCTCGGGGCCCTCGGTGGAACTCCCTTGGTTTACCCCTGTCCCCCCCACCTCTCTGCTGGGGACCCTGCCCACCTTTGGCGAAGTCTCCCACTGGACCCTTGCGAACCCGGGTGCTCACCCAGCGGTCCGCCTCCTCAGCAAGCTTCCTAGGGTTAGTCAGCTTGTAATCTATCAGATGCTGGCGTAGCTCAGGAAAACAGTTACTAGAAAAATGCTCCCAGGCAATCAAGTCATACAGTTGCTCAAAAGTTTCTACTTTGCTGCCTTTTACCCAGCGTTCCATTGCTCTGCCAAAAAAAGACACATATTCTACCAACGTGGTACCCTCTATCTTCTTGTAGGTTCTAAATCTCTGCCTGTACATTTCAGGGGTCAAACCATAGCGGGTAATCAAAGCTTCCTTCATGTGGGCATAAATCATCCTACTTTCTGGGGGTAGGTCCAACAAGGTATCCCTCCCCTCACTCACAAAGCGTCCCCACAACCCCGCTCCCCAATCCTTCTCAGGGACCCGGTGGGACACCATAGCTAATTCATAAGCGGCAAACCATTGCCCAATATCCTCACTTTTATGAAAATCCTTAATAACATCTTTAGGGATATATACTCTACTCTCAGTATGCGCTACTGGTATGCTGCCACCAGAGGGGGAGATCTCAATACTCTTGGCCTTAATCTCCAATTCCCTCAAAATTCTCTCATGTTCAAATTTCATCTTCATTATCTCAACTTCCAACTTCTTATTCTCTAGGTCCTTCTGACCATCCAATTTGAGCTTAGCCATCTCCATATTATGCCGCCTATCTCTCTCCCTGTCCTCCATCTCTTCTGGAAACAGACCCCTTGAGGACACACTAGTGCCCGGGCTGGAAACTGCTTTATCCCCTACCAAATCTACAATTTCTTCCTGCTCCTCTCCTGCATTCTCTCCCCCCTCCACAGGCCCTTCCTCATTCCCCGGGGCATCCCTGGCTTCTAGCCAGGCCTTCAATGCCTTGTAATACTCTTCCCTTCTAGTGAGACCTGTGATAGGGACTGTGAAGCATTTGAAAAAATATTTGAGCTGCTTGGCATTGTAGGTGTCTAATTTCTCTTCTTCCCAGGAGAGATCCTCAGAGGCATTGGATCTGGGCTTGCCCATTGTGGCAATAACTGGCAATAACGATCAAAAATAGAATTTAAAAAAAATCTCCACAACGTACGTGGTTATGTTATGGTCTGCACTCACTAGTAGTGTACACTATAATTACTGTATGCAATCATAAATGCAAGTCCAGATCCTCACCGCTGACCACCAATGTTAGAAATGGAGGTCTCTAGTTGGCAATGGCTGGCCACTGTCCAAGTAGGGACCCTTCTTCCTAAGTCAGAGTAAGCAGCCTACACCCTTTGACAACCCCTGCTCAACCCTGTGGTAACGTAGCACGAGCAGCTAGGCTTATCTCAGAGGCAGTGTGTGAAGCATTTATGACCATACACAGTAATATAATGAGGAACACTACAAATGGACACCACTCAAGTAGTTATGAAAAATAGGTATTTTTATATAGACTTAATCACAAGACCAATAACAGTAAAAATCCACAATACTATAAAAATATAATTACTTTAGAAATGCGGCAAGGAAAAATAGTTCAGGATGCACAAACTGTGGTTTAGTTCAAGGCAGGGGTCTCTGCGACCCTTTTACTCACAAAGTATCTGGTTCCTGGAGCAAAGCAACAAAAATGTCGCTAAGGCGTTGTAGCGTTAAACTTCCTCACGCTAACCAGCGATGCGTTGAATCCTTACCGCAAGGGAGGATGATGCGCTGGGTTGCGGGCAGGACAAAGCGACAAACTTCCTCACGCTAAGCCGGTGATGCGATGAAATCCTTGCCGCGAAGGGAGGATGATGCACCGAGCCTATTGCGTGTGCGATCTTGCTGCGTTGACAAAGATGGCGCTCCGCGAGGGAGCGACGATCCGGATTCGATGCGGGGGAAATGGCGAACGCTCGGCGTCCGCGCTGCGATGATCCTGTTGCGATGATTCTCAGATAGCGGGCGTTTTCAGGCCCGCTGACAGGTGCTGCGACGATCTTCGGATAGCGGGCGTTTTCAGGCCCGCAGACAGGTGCTGCGACGATCTTCGGGGTTAGCGAGCACTCGGCGACAGCGGAGCGACGATTTTTCTCACGCTCACCAGCTGCAGCGGCTCGCTAACGGAGGTTAGCAACGATTTTCAGCGCTCTCTTCTCAGCAGTAGAACTAGAGGCCCTGGAACACACAGGAGCCTCACCTGCAGATAGTAATCCTCGCTGGGAGGAAACAGGAGGCTGATGGTGGAGTCTGATGTGCCTGAGACTCCAGCAGGAGGCTAGCTCTCTCCTAGCCCTTGGGTGATTGCTGTAGCACAAAAATAAAAGTCCAATCAAAGTTCTTTTCCTCTTCTTGAAGTCCAGTAGTAACAGCTGCAGGCCAGTCCCAGAAACAGCACACAAGCACAAGGACAGTCCTTCTCCTGCAGATTCTTGTAGTCCCACGGACAGAGGTTCTTCTTGTTATCCAGGAGCAATACCAATTGTAGGGGTTTGTGCACAAATATTTATACCCCCAAAGTCTTTGTTCTTAGGGGTCCCAAGTCTCTGAACCCAGCCAGAACCAGTTCTGCCCAGCCCTGGAGCACTTTGTTGATCAGGCTGCATCCTTCCTTTCAGAGAAAGGGGGTCTGCCTCAGACGCACAGTGGGAGGTGGAGCCAGCATTCACCTTGCCAGGCACAGTCCTATTCAAGTGCAGGAGCTACCCCTCCCCTCACACCAAGGCAGGTCGCTCTATTCAACCCAGGTCTGACTCAGCCTGCCCTGTCCCTCCAAAACCAGACAGCCAATACACATCATAGCAGAGCAAACTGGAAGGCTTAGGCAAGAAAGTACCTATACTCTAAAAGTGGTAATTTCAAACACAGAATATAAAAATAACCTTTACTAAAAGATGTATTTTAATATTCTGAGCTCAGGCATACTAGATTCGTTCTTCTACCATGTTCTGTGGGTCAGTTAGGACTATAAAATGTAATAGCCCAGACCTCCCATTCTGGCCTATGGAGAACAGGTAGCCTTGCAGTAGTGAAAAACGAAATGGGGTGTAATTCACTACTAGGACATGCTACATACATCAGGGCATGTCCTACCTTACATATACAATGCGCCCTATCATAAGGGGGACTTACAGGATGCCAAGGGAAGGTTTAGGGGCTGGGAAGTGGGTGCACTTCACAGCCAAGATGGCAGTTCTGGACTGCACGCTGACACTGCAGTGGCAGGTCTGAGACATACTTTACAAGCTGCTTCTGTGGGTGGCACAAACCAGTGCTGCAGGCCCACCAGCAGCATTCGGTTTACCAGCCCTGGGCACACACAGTCCACGCTACTAGGGACTAACAGGTAAACCAAATAAGCCAATCATGGATGTACCAATTCATATGTCATCTTTACAAAGGGAGCATTCGCGCTGTGGCACTGAATGGCAGTGGCACAGCGCCCAGAGCATCTATAACCAGCAAAAACAGAGGAGACACAGCGAAAAAATGGAAGGGAGACTCACGCCAATGGTGCCAGGTCTAACAAGCTTACTTTCTAAAGCAAGCACCTTTCCCCTTTTCTTGATTGGAACCTTCACTTGGTTCTACTTTCTATGCTATATGTGCTGACACCTGCTGCTGTAAATAATTTCCTGACTTACCCACACCTTTAGTTTAGCATTATTTATTTATTTACTTGAGTTTTATATAGCGCTGGCTAGACCCGGAGGTATCAGAGCGCTTTACATGAGGAGAGTTACATAGGTTACAAGTTACACATTATTACAGAAGGTACATCAATTACAAGGTACATCCGTTGATTCATGGCGTGTAGAAGGGTAAGGGGGTAATGTAAAAGGGTGACGGGTAGGGAGATTTAAGCGGAGCATAGGCACAAAGATAAACAATGCAGGCAGGGGGAGTGAGATTCAGGGGAGAGAGGAAAGGAATAGGGGAGGCAAGCAAAGCATGAAGGAGGGACGGGGAGAAGGGGTAGGAGACACAGCGATGAGACGAGGAAGTAACTGTGTCTAAAGTCCGGCTGGGTGGGAGACGGCTCCCCGCGGTAAAGGGATCCTTCCCAGTCTTCCATTACGTGTGATTCCCTTGTCGCGGTGGACTCTCTCAGCGGGGTTGTGTCGCGGTGGACTTTCTCAGCGGGGTCGCTGGGAATCCAGGGCATAGATGCTGGATCCCTCCCCAACAAGGGGAGAGGAGTGCTTTGGTCATGGGCACACTTAGAAGAATGAAGGAGGGAAGAGGAGGGGGAGAGGTAGAAAACCCAGCGTGAACACAGTGTCTGACGTCCGGCAGGGTAGGAGACGGTTCCCAGAGGTAAGGGGATCAATCCCAGTCCTTCACTATGTGTGACTCCCTTGTCACTGTGGACTCTCTCAAAAGGGTCTCTGAGACTCCAGGGCAAAAATGCTGGATCCATCCCCAACAAGGGGAGTGGGAGTGCTTTGGAACAAGGGCATACTTATGGGGGCCATTTTAGGGAGTCAGGCTGGTAGAAAAAGGCACTCACTGTAGAAGGGGAAATGCGATGCGCTGACTATAGGAATCTGTAGATCCCGGTGACACTGAGGCTGGACTTCTCTGTTGAGCCTCTTAAAATCCTCCACTGCTTTAAAAGGGATATGTCCTTCAATTAGGCCAAGAAATCAATTTGCATCTAGGCGTTAAAATGACCTCACGTACAGGGACTGATTCCCCACACAGTTATTTACATCGATAAAGAACGTAAGCTGGATACTAGGGGGCAAATTTACAAGCCCCTTGCGACACATTTGCGCCGTCGTTGCGTCACTTCTGTGACGCAGCGGTGGCGTAAACCATGTGTCATGTTGCGACTTATTTACAACGTGACGCATCTAGGCAGATGCATCACGTTGTAAAGCACTGCGCCACATGAAACCTGCGTCAGGTTTCATGTGGGCGTTCTGTCGCAGGAAAGCCTCGTAAAACTGACTCAGTGAAATCTACAAGATTTCACTGCGTCAGTTTTACGACGCCGCTGCACCAAACCCTTACCCCAGCTTGAAGCAGGCTTAAGGAGTGACGCACCACGTTAAGTATGGTCAGCCCCTGTGCATTACTGGAGTTGCGTCGTGCTTACGCCACAAGATGCGACAGCCATCTGCCTATCCTTGCGCCACGGTGCACCGCATTGTAAATGCAACGCATCTGTGGTGGCAAAATGGTAGAATTGCGTGTAGCATACCTGCTGATTTGCAGAGAAGCGCCAGACCTTGTAAATATGGCCCTAGACATCTAGGGGCTTATTTACAAGCCCCTTGTGCCACATTGGCGTCACTTTTTCCCATATCAAAATTGACGCACCGGCGGCACAAGGGGCTTGTAAATAAGCCCCCTAGTGTGGCTGAGGCACATGGTAGCCCTCAAAATAGCAGGTCTGCCAAAGATGTTCTTCGTCTTTCAGGCCAGGCCTATCCCTGTTTCTTGGGGATTCCTTGGAAGGGAACAGAGAGCTTGTTTTAACTATACCAGTCGGATGGGAGGGAGAATGTAGGTGGGCAGCAGACAGCGTCTACTGTCCATTAAACAGGAAGGAGTTGGGACTCCGGGCCTGCTTACATACTATAGAGCAGCACAACTGTGGCAATGATTGAGTGCTAGCACAGAGAAGCAGTAGTGCTTTCTAGATCACACTGACTGGGAGCCCCTTGTGGGAGCTCCCTAGCAGTAAACAGGAAGATGGGACGGTCATGGTTCATAACTATATAGTCCTGAGAGCAACCTACTACTGGACACATTAAAGGAGAACCTGGTGCTAACGAGCTAGCCTTCACCGTTTAGACCCCCACCTGCTTCCCCATTGCCAATTTATAATGTAAACCTAGCTTGAATAGAGAAGCCTTTCCTCCACACTGGGTGAATAGCAGACGTCTGGCACTAGTTCACAGGAGTGTGATTAAAACTTAACAGACCAAAGAAGGCTTTCTCTCTGGGGAGAAGCATTATTAGCAATATGCCCAATTGAGACATTCGGCCATGCACAGAAGCATGCAATGGGCCTCACACAGTGACACAATCTGGGAAACTGCTACAGACCGCAAAGCTGGGCATTGGACATCAAGAATTTACTGCCTCATGCGGGAAGGGCGGCGCGGGGGGGGGCGAACTTGAATCACAAAACCTGTTAGAACTTTGTCCTTGTTTCACCAAATCAATCTGATTTGAACACAAGTTTATTTGCTTAGTGACATCTCCTTAGCATAAAATAATTTCTTTTTCAGGACGCCAGACTCTGGTCTTATCTGTGGAAGGAAGCCCACAACGAGCACTTCCTGGGGTGCCCAGTGATTTCTTAGTACACTCAATAATGAGCTGGATCCCAGGTACCGAGATGCTACTCTAACAGAGGGGGCTGATCACAAAATTGTGCAGTGAAAAGTATTATTTAAATTATTAAGCATTCCTAACATTAATTAACCCTAACCACCTTCTGTGGGAAAGAGTCCAGCATACTTTAAGAGAATTATTTTCATCATAGGGAGAGGTGAAATGAAATTGTAAAGCGCACGTCTACCCGGAGGCAACAACGCGCCAGAGAATTAACAAGAGGAAAGTGAACAGGCTCATAGTGTAAATAATAATAACTTTACGGATTTTCTATAAAACCACCATGGCATTCTATATTCCATGAGTTCAATTCGCAAAGAGTTACAGAGTTTTGTTGTCAAGCACTCCACCCCCAACTACGACAGACGCTAACACCGCGGCAAGCAACCTCCACCATTGGATCGCCAACTGCGCAAACACACTCGCCCTCCTCCAGAAGACTACAAGATGACACAACAAGAAAGTAAACTGGTTCACCACGGCACTCCAAAAATCCAAGCGCTCCTGCCGATTGGAAAAGATGTGAAGAAACAGCAAAACTCCAGAAACACGCACACTTACAAAACAGCCACTATGGCACACCACCAACTCATCAATTCCACAAAGAAGAATTTCCTCCAAGACAGAATCCTCTCCAATGCCCACAACTCCAAGGAACTCTTCTACCACATACAGGAATTTGCCAAACCCAACAACGAAACAACAGACATCCCTCCCCCCAAGACCGCTGCAACAGACTCAGCTCCTTCTTTTACCTCAAGATTAAGATGCTCTACAACAACTTCGGCGACCAAGACCTCTGCGCCGCCTCAAGCCCCGCCTCCAGCGATGCCACCCAAAAGAATCTACCCACTTGGACCCCATTAATGAAAGAAGACACACTAAAGACCATGAGCACCTTCAGACCCCTGCCCACCACACATCTTCCACAGTGCCGTGCACACAGCCATTGCACCTGAGCTACATCGAACGATCAACTGCTCCCTTGACACCGCCACATTCCCCAACAACTGGAAGCGCGCCGAACTCAACCTCCTCCTAAAGAAACCATCGGCAGACCCGACTGACAACTTCAGGCTGATCTCACGGCTTTCCTTCGCAGCCAAGGTCATCGAAAAGGCCGGCAACACCCAGCTAACATACTTCATCGAAGTCAACAACATCTTAGACACCTCCCAATCCAGATTTCGCAGCAATCACAGCACCGAGACCGCCCTCCTCGACGCCACAGACAACATCCGTGCCCTCCTCGACCAAGGCCAAACGGCAACCCTCATCGACATATCAGCAGGATTTGACACCGTCTCCCACCACACACTAGCCACCAGAGTCCACGACGCCGGCATCCAAGAAAAGGCTTTGGAATGAATATGCTCATTCACCACTGGCAGAACACAGAGAATAAGACTCCCGCACTTCCTCTCAGAACTGACAGAGATCAGATGCAAAGTACTCCAAGGATCCTCCCTCAGCACCACCCCTTTCAACGTCTACATGGCCCACTTTGCAACCATCGTCCTAAACCATAGGATCAACATTTTCTCCTACGCCGATAAAACTCAACTCATCCTCTTCCTCACCAAGGAACCTGACATCACCAGGCACAACTTTCAAGAAGGGATGAAAGCCTTCGCGACCTGGATGAAGAACAGCTGTCTGAAACTCAACTCAGAAAACAGAAGTCCTCATCCTAGGCTCCACCCGCTCCATTTGGGATGACACCAGGTGACCCCCCGCCCTCGGAAACCCACCTACCCCGACAGACCATGCATGTAACCTCAGCATCATACTGGACTCATTGCTCACTATGAATGAATCGCCAGATCAGTGCAGTATCCTTTGCATGCTTCAACAGCCTCCACATACTGTGTAAAACATTCAAATGGATACCCTCTGACTGCAGGAAAATGGTGACTTATGCCCTCATCATCAGCAGACTGGACTACGGCAACGCCCTTTAACACCAGATTCAACAAAAAACTCCTCCCCAAACTCCAGACATTCCAGAATGCTGCAGCCAGACTAACCTTGATATCTTAAGGCACAACCACATCACCCAATACCTTCGAACCTCTACTGGCTCCCCATCAAAAGAATTACTTTCAAGCTACTCATGCACACATATAAGGCCCTTCACAACTTCGGATCATAATACCTCAATAACCGCCTCTCTTTCCATGCCCCCGAGAGAACCCTCCACTCAGCCAATGTCTACCGAGCCACCATCCCACGCTTCCACAGGAACAAAGCAGGTGGAAAGTCCTTCTCCTACCTCATAGCCAAGACCTGGAACGAGCTCCCCCTTCACCTCCGGCAAAGCCAGGCACTGCACTAATTCAGGAGTGTTCCTTCAAGGGAAGAGAACTTTATCTCACTTTGCACATGCTGTCCTTAATAACATGTACTTGCATTTGCCAAATTGAATTGCCTGGATTATATTCATGCAAGCTATATTTAGGTGACTATTGATTGATATCTACTTAATTTGAATTGAGATTGTAACTTTACTAATTTGTTAAAAAAACCTTCATGGTTTGCAAAATTACTGTGGGGCAAATCATGCTTCACTCTCATTGCTTTATATTTGAATGAATGATTCTAGCCTCAGCTTCAGACAAAGTTCCATCAAAGTGGACATAACTGAAGTTCGAGTTTGCAGCAAGTTTGCACGGAGCAAACACCACCCTATCTTCCGCGTAATCAATTGTGAAAGGGGGGCTGGGGTTATAAAGAACGTTTACCAGTAAAATCCCTCTAGAAGCATAACACAGAAACACTGTACAGTGAGGAACCCTATTCCTGAATGGATCATCAAAAAAATGTCACTGAATGGGGGAAGTATGCAGAGGACGTACACAGAAGCAGGGACGGGACATGCAGAAAAGATGCTGCACATTAATCATTAGTACATGATTACTACCCAAAATGAAACTACATATTTGCACTTCTTCCATGGAAACAGACTTGATAATCAAATTCACAATAAGGCACAACACATATGCCACGGTCCATGCTGGAATTAATTTAATTGCTAAAACATAAATGGTACAAGCCGAAAATGACCCCACACAATTGATGTTACATTCTTCACTGGGCGCCATGCTGCATCTCAGCAGGATCATTTTAAAACACTCAAGGAAAAATAGTTACCCAATTAAACAATTAAATATTAATTATTTCAACTGCAGCATAATTGAACATGAGATTAGAAGCCTAAATATCACTATGAAACATCTGCTTAATACTAATAGTAAAGAAAATTAGGATCAGGCAACTTTAGAATGTTCCATAACATGACCAAAAATATGTATTGTATGTGTATGTGTGTGTGTGGTATATTTACATATTACCTTTTATAACATTTGAAAGGATGTATTACTGAATCTAGTTAACAACAGTACTAACATCAAATAACAGAAAGCAAGCCTAATTACAGATGCAGCTGCAGGTGATTCTATTGTTAGTGTGAGTTCTACCGAGAGGAAATCATAAAAAGCAATTAATCCAATATTTTAATCAGATTTCAGGTCAATTTTTCAGTAACAAAACAAACGAGGGGAGCTAGAAAACACACTTACATTAGAAAAACCCATGGAATATATTGGCTAAATTACCATATTGACTGCATACAGTCTTCCAGGCTCTGCTAAAATGTACATCCAGTTACATTTCTTTAACAGAGTGAACATACCGCCTCCCTTACTAGGACACCTTTTCATCACCCTGGACCTCCAACCAGCAATCATGGGAACTTCTGAGGTACAGATGCCAGAATGCACTGCAGGACGAGATGTGCTGGTCATACAGGGCCTACCAACCACTCCTTCCATTTTTTTATTAGCATGTTTGATTGTGTGATTGTAATAATGTTTATATCAATTATTCTGTGTCCATAAGGGTGCAGCATCCTAAAACAGAAGGACAATGAATGTTACATGTAAGCTTAAGATCTGATAGGCTAATAATATAGGGGCATATTAGCAAGACCGACGATAAAATTAACGCCGTTTTAGCGGCAGGAAACTGCCGCTAAAACGGCGATAATGGGCTTGCTAATATGCGTCATAGAATTCCAATAGAAGCCCAGGTTAGATGTGCAGGACATCTAACTTGGGCTTCTATTGGAATTCTATACCACATATTAGCAAGCCCATTATCGCATTTTTAGCGGCAGTTTCCTGCTGCTAAAACGGCGATAATTTTATCGCCGGTCTTGCTAATATGCCCCTCACTCTCCAATTGCAAGCTTTAAAAAGTTCTTAATGAATTTAAGATAAGAGGGGCATATTTGCAACAGGCAGCGATAATTATCGCTGACCTTGTATACCGCATTTTTTTCTATCGCTGGAATATTTCGCCAGGCTAGCGTTGTATTAACAACGCTTAGCGCCATGGCGATGTATATTCCAGCGATTGCGCCCTTTTCCATGGAACATCGCTGGTTTTCCAGCGATGTTCCATGTAAAACGGCGATATGCTTGATGATATGACCCTGTGGTCGTATCACATGAATCCACCTCCCATGTTAGGTATGCCTTAGTCAGGAATTTATCAGACGTTAAATTCCTGCGTTAAGGCATGCCTAGCGCGATATAAAATAATCTCTTCCCCGCATTGTAAATATCGCGAAGCTGCCTTCGCGATATTTACCCATGTTGTTTCCACAGACACGCCTACTTTGCATCTCATTAGCGATGCGAATTTAGGTGTGCTGGAAACCGGAGGAAAATCAGCAAAACACGTGATAGCGTGTCTTTGCTGATAAGGCGATAAAATTATCGCCGCTTTTCGGCCAAAAACAGCCGCAAAAGCTGCGATAAGTTTTTATCGCCGCATTGTTAATATGCCCGAGAGTTTGCCAGACCAGGGAAAAATTGTGTTTCTTTCACTGAACAAGAAATGGGCCAGTTGGGAAGGGCTTGAACCTATTGTGTGTCCATGGCACTCCCCTTTGAGGAAAGCACGTACATTAGGTACTCTATGGAATCCTTTTCAGACAATGACCTTTTGGCTTTGGTCAGTAATTTGTTTTCTCTACAGTGTTGTAGTGCTTGTTTGACATGGTAAGGATCATTGCTGAGATCCCTCGAAAAACCACTAGATACCGTCTAGGAAGACGACTATGGATTGGAAGATGACATCGGGAAAGACTGCATTTATCATTGTTGGAATGTTAATTTCCCATTACAAATGTACTCCTGAGTCCTCACCATAATTGACACATACCGTAAATTTCATAAACTCTTTTTAAAACCTGCTTGAGACATTTCCAGACATGCTTCAGACCGTCCTTGCCCTCAGGTTGGACGGTAGTGACTTTCTGATGTACATAATGTGTTGCTTGACTGAATGTGAAATACCCGTTGTGTCATTACCTGCATGACAAAACAACACTTACCAATTAAGGTGCCGATCACGATCCGGTAAAAACCGGGTACGAACCGTCGGACGGAGCATATTCTCCGTCCGACGCGTACCCGGTCGTTAAAATATACAAACATGGAATTACGATTCGCACGGAAACACCATTTCCGTACGAATCGTACAAAACCCCGACCGACGAAAAACAACATACAAATGTGATCCGGGAAAGCGCCGACGTGACGTCGGGACGCACGCAGCCTGCCATTCACAAACCAGGAATCACGATTCGCACCGACGTCATCCCGCACGGTGAATATTTTCCGGCTGCCAAAAACTGCCGGGAAATCAGGACGACGCGAACAAGGAGTACCTGTACGCGACGGACAGACATGGACCCGAACCTATGTGTCATCCCGGCCCTCATAGCAGTCGACCTCCTCTACAGGTTCGGACGCAGACGCCGCAGAAGGTCAGAACAACAAAGGGAGGGGGGAGAGGGGGGGCAGGAGCAGGGGCAGGCCACAAAACCCCCACCAAAGTCACACAGCACACATGCCCTGGACATACCTGACCCCCAGGCCCTGGTCACTAGGAGGGGGTGGGGGCGTGTCCAGCAAAGCCAGCGTCCGACACAACGGAAGTGCTTGACGACGCGAACCGGCAACACAACAATACAGGTACGTCCCGTACCCACGCCTTAAGAGCGTGGGTATGAGTCGTACCCCGCCCACACCTACGTCATCCCAACAATGGCGGGACGGCTGTACCCACGTGGCAAAGGCCTGGGTACGGCCCGCACAAGCATCACATAGCGTGGGGACGCATATGTACGGACCGTACCCCCACCCCCGTATGCATGGAGCATACCCCCAACCGCAACAGTGTAAGTACGACCTGTACCCTCACCCGCGGACGTATGGAGCGTACCCCCACCCCAACAGTGTAAGTACGACCCGTACCCTCACCCACGGACGTATGGAGCGTACCCCCACCCAACAGTGTAAGTACTACCCGTACCCTCACCCGCGGACGTATGGAGCGTACCCCCCACCCCAACAGTGTATGTACGACCTGTACCCTCACCCGCGGACGTATGGAGCGTACCCCCACCCCAACCGTGTATGTACGACACGTACCCCCACCCACGTATGCATGGAGCGTACCCCCACCCCAACAGTGTAAGTACGACCCGTACCCTCAGCCGCGTACGTATGGAGCGTACCCCCACCCCAACCGTGTATGTACGACACGTATCCCCACCTCGTATGCATGGAGCGTACCCCCACCCCAACAGTGTAAGTACGACCCGTACCCTCACCCGCGTACGTATGGAGCGTACCCCCACCCCAACAGTGTAAGTACGACCCGTACCCTCACCCGCGGACGTATGGAGCGTACCCCCCACCCCAACAGTGTATGTACGACACGTACCCCCACCCGCGTATGCATGGAGCGTACCCCCACCCCAACAGTGTAAGTACGACCCGTACCCTCACCCGCGTACGTATGGAGCGTACCCCCACCCCAACCGTGTATGTACGACACGTACCCCCACCCGCGTATGCATGGAGCGTACCCCCACCCCAACAGTGTAAGTACGACCCGTACCCTCACCCGCGTACGTATGGAGCGTACCCCCCACCCCAACAGTGTATGTACAACCCGTACCCTCACCCGCGGACGTATGGAGCGTACCCCCACCCCAACAGTGTAAGTACGACCCGTACCCTCACCCGCGGACATATGGAGCGTACCCCCACCCCAACCGTGTATGTACGACACGTACCCCCACCTCGTATGCATGGAGCGAACCCACACCCGTGTATGTTCTAAGCGTACATATCGTGAAACAGGAGGGGTGGGTGCAGAGTCCTCCCAGCAGTGCCCAGAGACAGGAGGGGTGGGTGCAGAGTCCTCCCAGCAGTGCCCAGACACAGGAGGGGTGTGTGCCTATCACTCCCAGCAGTGCCCAGAGACAGGAGGGGTGGGTGCAGAGTCCTCCCAGCAGTGCCCAGAGACAGGAGGGCTGGGTGCAGAGTCCTCCCAGCAGTGCCCAGAGACAGGAGGGGTGGGTGCCTATCACTCACAGCAGTGCCCAGAGACAGGAGGGGTGGGTGCCTATCACTCACAGCAGTGCCCAGAGACAGGAGGGGTGTGTGCAGAGTCCTCCCAGCAGTGCCAAGAGACAGGAGGGGTGGGTGCCTATCACTCACAGCAGTGCCCAGAGACAGGAGGGGTGGGTGCAGAGTCCTCCCAGCAGTGCCCAGAGACATGAGGGGTGTGTGCAGAGTCCTCCCAGCAGTGCCCAGACACAGGAGGGGTGTGTGCCTATCACTCCCAGCAGTGCCCAGAGACAGGAGGGGTGGGTGCAGAGTCCTCCCAGCAGTGCCCAGAGACAGGAGGGGTGGGTGCAGAGTCCTCCCAGCAGTGCCCAGAGACAGGAGGGGTGGGTGCCTATCACTCACAGCAGTGCCCAGAGACAGGAGGGGTGGGTGCCTATCACTCACAGCAGTGCCCAGAGACAGGAGGGGTGTGTGCAGAGTCCTCCCAGCAGTGCCCAGAGACAGGAGGGGTGGGTGCCTATCACTCACAGCAGTGCCCAGAGACAGGAGGGGTGGGTGCAGAGTCCTCCCAGCAGTGCCCAGAGACAGGAGGGGTGTGTGCAGAGTCCTCCCAGCAGTGACCAGAGACAGGAGGGGTGGGTGCCTATCACTCACAGCAGTGCCCAGAGACAGGAGGGGTGGGTGCAGAGTCCTCCCAGCAGTGCCCAGAGACAGGAGGGGTGGGTGCCTATCACTCACAGCAGTGCCCAGAGACAGGAGGGGTGGGTGCAGAGTCCTCCCAGCAGTGCCCAGAGACAGGAGGGGTGTGTGCAGAGTCCTCCCCGCAGTGCCCAGAGACAGGAGGGGTGGGTGCCTATCACTCCCAGCAGTGCCCAGAGACAGGAGGGGTGGGTGCAGAGTCCTCCCAGCAGTGCCCAGAGACAGGAGGGGTGTGTGCCTATCACTCCCAGCAGTGCCCAGAGACAGGAGGGGTGGGTGCAGAGTCCTCCCAGCAGTGCCCAGAGACAGGAGGGGTGGGTGCCTATCACTCACAGCAGTGCCCAGAGACAGGAGGGGTGGGTACCTATCACTCACAGCAGTGCCCAGAGACAGGAGGGTTGTGTGCAGAGTCCTCCCAGCAGTGCTCAGAGACAGGAGGGGTGGGTGTAGAGTCCTCCCAGCAGTGCCCAGACGGAGGAGGGGTGGGTGTAGAGTCCTCCCAGCAGTGCCCAGACACAGGAGGGGTGGGTGCAGAGGCCCCCAGCATTGCCCATGGAAAAATATAAGGGTGGAGTACCCACAGATCCAATTGCCACAATTGTCAGTCAGGTGCACAAAGACCCTGCAGTACATGTAACACATGTGTGCGAGGCTGGGAGTACACACATGCATACAGCCTAAAAGGGAACATGTCCACATGAAGTCATGTCAACAGACTACATACACAAGTACAGTGATCACCAAGGATGCCACGGATGATGCAGGTGGAGACATCGCTCAGCATGCATGGCCAAAGTTGAAGGGGTCCGTCACACACCCAGCTAATGGAGACACAGCTCAGCGCTAAATATTGGGAGCACCCTGCAGGGAAGATGTCAGGGTACACAGAGGAAGGAACACACCTTGGGACAATTTCACCATGCAGTAACTGCTTACATGAACAGAGAAACCTAGCTAACACCTTGTGATGGCACACAGATACCAGGGTCCCCCCTATGATCAGCACACTACTACATTTCCCACACACCCAACACATGATCACCACCCAAAATCATGTAGCAGCCCCACCAACAGCAATACCACAAAAGCAGTAGTGTTCTAAGGGGAAAAAAAGGCTTTATTCAGCATTTTCTAATAAAGTGTGTGTGGATAAAGTTCAATATTTAAAAAGCCCATAGGGTAGTCCATGAGTCACATCTGGATGGGGACACAGTGGGACGCGTGTCCCCTAGCTTGCCTGCACAGTCAGACTCCTTCGTCTTCCACAGCGGGGAGGGCATCATGTGGGGGGGAAGGACCAGGCACCGCAGGGACATGAGGGCGAAGGGTAGGCGTCGTGGGTGCAGGGATGGAGGACTCCACCACAGGGGGTGGGGCAGGGCCAAAGGCGGAGGCCAGGATGTCACTGCACACCTTAGCAAGGTCCTCCAGAGACTCCCTGCACCCGAAGGAACCACAGGCCCCAAGGAGGGGGGGGGCGGAGGGATGGGTCGCAGCGCCACTGGGGGAGGGTGTGGACAGGGGGGGACTCAACCACCCTGACCGGGGACTCCCTTGACCGCTTGCGGGGTGGTGTCACAGTGGGGCTCAGGGACAGAGCGGCCATGAAGGAGTCCTTGCCGGATATGTGGCCAGGAGAGCTGAGGGGAGGGGATTTGGAGGGAGTGGATTTGGTGGAATGCGGGCTCCCACTCTGGCTGCGTGACTTACGTTTGCCCCCCGACCCAGTGGGTGTGCCTACTTCACCCTGTGTGTGCGTGCCAGGAGGTGTGCGTATGACCTTCCCTGCTGGTGTGGTGCCTGTGTCTGTTGTGGTGGGTGCATGCTGACGTCTGGGTGTACGTGGGACAGGCATGGGAGTGGGAAGTGTGGATGGGGCAGGGGTAGGGGGTGGGACGTAGCGCTGCAGGAGACCCACTGCTGCAGTCAGTGTCGAGTCTATGGACCTCAGAAAACTGGCGTTGGTCAGCCTGCGATGAAAAAATGCCCTCCAAGTATGCCTCCATGTTGTGCAGCACTTGGCTGTGGCCATGGAGGACATTAAGGATCGCAGCCTGACCAACCTGCAACTGCCGCTGGATGTCCACAGACTCGGCATTGGCGGCAGCAGTGGAGACAGGGGCAGGGGGTGCGGTGCCTGGCAGGAAGGAGACCTGTGGTGACCGGGCACGCTGGGAAGGGACACGAGCAAGTGGGAGGCGGCTGATGGCAATGGAGGGGGCGGGGTGCGATGTTGTGCCGCTGTCAGCTGCTGGTGCAGCCTCCGCCCACTCAGAGAGATCATCCTCGGACCCGTCAGCTTCATATTCTGTCGTGCCAGTGGACAGGTCCTCGGCCTCACTCTCCTCCGCCTCAGTACCACTCAATGTGCCAGCCACGATGTCAACGCTGGCACTGGTGCTCGGTCCCTCCGCTCCGTCTGTGCTCATGTCTCCCTCCGTGTCCCCCGACGATGCTGTGGGCAAGGTGAAGAGACAGCAATTAATCACACACCTGTATACATATGTCACATGAGTCCAATCTACATAGGTTACAGTGCATAGCCTGCAAAGAAAGATCAGTAACATCTACAAAACAAGGTACAGATGTAGGGCATGCAACACACAGTTGGTTCACCCACCATGCCAATGAAAATCCATGGAGAGCATGACACAATAGCAAATGACATGAAATGGAGTTTGACATAGGAGCCAGGCCCTGGGGACAATCCAGCACTGCATCTGCACCACACAGCGTTGCCGAAAATAGGGATGAGGAGGGACCATATCCATGAACTTGAGGCACATGCTGCATAGGTAATACTGAAAACATGCCCACCATGACTGGCTCACTGCACCTTGAGTGTATGTCCAGACAAACATCACACACTGGCCAGACCTAGCAAGGAGAATTCTGGTTTTGACATGTAGGCTTGGCCCGCACCAACCACCCCCTACATGAGACAATTTGTTGAGACACAGGTGGCACCTACATCTCTTAGTCTGGGTGAAATACACAGGGGCTGCATAAATGCAAGATTGGACGCCAAATACCCAAGGTGCGCCTGTCCAAATAATCATGTACAAATGGCCATCATCAGATGATTGTAACAAGACACACAGGCACTGGCCACTGTGACTATGAACAAGGAAAATCAGGTCAGGCTGTACAGTGGACACTTGTACTACATTTCACGTCAATATACATGGTGCCAGGGGACAATGGCACAGAGCACAACCTATGCTGTAGACACTGAGAGTGTCCACGTTTTGTGATGACACACATGACACCTATGAAAATATGCCCTAGGGGACAGTAGTGGCAACACAACTCCATGGTCCTGAATGGGAATGACTGCAACACACGCCACCATCCCTGCACTATGCGTATCGCACACTCATGCACATCATGTCACAGGCCACAACATAGGACATGCGCGCTGTAAGGCATGACACTTGAGAGACTAACTCCCATGTCTGGACTCAGCATCAGTGCCAACTGACATGGAACCCACATATACTGAACTGGACAGGGCACAGGCAAGGTCCCCAAACTTGTTACACACCACCCCCACACATGATGCTACAGGCATAGTTCACGTGGAGAAATCGCCAGCCTACATTACCTTGTGAAGGAGTGACTACACACAGACCAGGGAACACATTGCAAGGAGGGGAAGGGAGGCAGGAGAGCACAGCTATACTGTGGGTAACTGGATCTGCACAGCACCTTTAAACCCTGCCAGTGTATCCATGCAACTGTGCACTTACAAATGCTGGTGACACACAACAAACACACATGTACCTACCCCCTTCCTGCTGCTGCTTCTCCTGTAAGCGCCTCTCCAAGTCTGGAAATACCACCGCCAGCACACGCTTGTGGATGTGGGTCAGACGGCGGTGCCCGTGGTTCTTATGGGTCTCAGGTGAGTCCCCCAGCAGGACCCGTGCGATCCTCCGCGTCCAGCACCGGATATCCTGCCAGCGTTTCCTCACCTGGGCCAGGTGCCGCTTGCGCCCATCCGCACTCCTCACGGCACTGACGGCGGTCAGCCATATCTGCTTCTTGGCAGAGGCGCCTACCTGTGAGGATGAACAAGTGACACTACATCAATACACCAGGCACATGTCATAGAGAGACATATTAGAACAAATTTGCTGTTTACAACAAGGCATAGTATGCATCCAAAGCATTGCACCTTTGTCATAGGGACATGATCCTCTGGGGAAGGGCAAAAGCAGTACGTGCCATTGAAAGTACACAGGTGGAATGAGGGCAACTCCACAATCAATGATCCAGGCTCACACTGTGCATCACAAGCTACACCAGGATAATGTGCAGCACCTCTAAGCAGTCACATGCCACAGGCCACTGACGCTACCGCAGCAGAGTACACAGACACACACAGGCACAGGACATTCACCTGCCATTGCCAAATGCAGCGACAAACCTCACTCTGCACATGTGCCACTAGACGGGGGGGGGGCTCACAGGTGTGGGGCTGGCTCTGCACGTCAGACACACAGCACTGCTCCCTGCTCACATCACATGGGCAGGGTATATCCATCCCTCATGCAGCTGGGGTGCTACACTCCACATATGCACCCACCCACATGACAGGGGACTTACACACACACCGATGTCCAGGGTACGAACACATCATGTGGACACTCTCAGCACAGGTACACAGAACTAACACACATCTGTGGGTACAGTCCCCTGTCACACTGGGCTGACCACATAATCACATGAGGACTGTAGAGGCTACATTCCCAGGAGGACAAGACAGGCAGAATATGGCATGCACCATGCAGTGATTGTCACAGTAAACACAATGCTAGTGAGGACGGCAGACATGCACCACAGCATGCTCTGGCTGGGAGACATCAGGCATTCCCCCCCCGGGACTCCCCCTACAGTACATAGCATGTGTGTCACACCTGGACACAATGGCAGAAGTCACAGTCACAAAAAAGGGACACAGTATGTGCTAGTGGACTCTGCACTCACCTGATAACCTGGTCGCCCATACAGCAGGGGGTACTATGGGAGGATCACATCCAGCAATGCCAGGTTCTCCTCCAGGGTGAAGGGCTGTGACCTCTCCACAGACCTTGACATGGTTCCAGTGAATCAGTAGCAGCAGCTGGGTCGTCGAATACAAAGATGTGCAGGCAAGTGCTCCCTCATGGGACCTGGCTGCCTTATATCTGCCTTGCCGGCCTGTTTAATGCACAGGAGTACAGAGTGATTGGTCACTCACATTTGCATCCTATGTTTCCTCCAATCCCTTCAAACCTAGCACAGTCAGTGGGTTCTTATTGTGTTTTTTTCTTCAGCATGATGTCAACTCCAGAAGCACATTGCAACAAAGTAGATTCATTCAAACTGACTACTGCTGTGCACCTGCTTAAAAAAATTCAAACTTTAAACTTGGTCTCCATGACAACCAGCATGCATGTAGGCCTTTATACTTGGCCCTCATGTGTCCCCTATGTGATTTGGAGCTTCACACACAGGTACGGTGCGTCCCGGTGCCCTAGGGCACCCCAAATGCATATCAATGGCCCGTACAGGCGTGTGTACGGTCCGTCTCACTATGGGTGTTCTCGCGTATGCGTACTCATAGTGATAGTGAGCGTACAGGCGTGTGTACGGTCCGTACCACTATGAGTATGCATACGCGAGAACACCCACAGTGAGACGGACCGTACACATGCCTGTACGCTCACTATCACTATGAGTACGCATACGCGAGAACACCCCTAGTGAGACGGACCGTACACACGCCTGTACGCTCACTATCACTATGGGTGTTCTCGCGTATGCGTACTCATAGTGGTACGGACCGTACACACGCCTGTACGCTAACTATCACTATGAGTACGCATACGCGAGAACACCCATAGTGGTACGGACCGTACACACACCTGTACGCTCACTATCACTATGAGTACGCATACGCGAGAACACCCATAGTGAGACGGACCGTACACGCGTGCGTACGCTCACTATCACTATGGGTACACATACGGCAGCACTCCCATAGTGATAGGGAACGTACACAGGCCCTCTTAGCGAAAGTACGGTGCCTTTCACACATCACAGTGGTGACAGGCAGCACACAGGAAGGAATAGGGCTGACATACTTGTGAATGGATGGACATCAAGGCATTGTCTGGGCATTACTACATGTGTGGGGCACAGGTGTGAAAGGCTGTGATGTGGCACATTACTCCTGAGTGGAGAAGGCACCAGATGTATGATGAGATGTGTACAGATGTTATGTGTGACGGTGCAATGTGTGCCAGGCATGCCCTTAACTCCTTTGACATGTGTGCATGTCGTACTGCACACTTGGGATGAGCGTCACTGGCATGGCACGGTCAACAACACACGCAAGTGTCCCCTGATGCCTGGTACCGGGGTTACCACACCAGACATGTCACTACCCACGGTGCACGATGTGACTATGTCATGTATGTGTGGGGGGTTCCCATTAGGTTGATGTTGGAGCTCCCTCAAAAGCATCAGCTGTTGCAGCAACCAACATGTGTCTGTGTGTAGATGGACATGGCACACTGTTCCGCACACCAGGCCACATGTGGTATCGGATGTGAGGTGCGTATGTATGCATGGGACACAGAGTAGCGTAACAAGGACATGTCTGCATCCTCTCCATGAATGTGTGGTGAGTCATCACATGTACACCTTCATGGCAAGGTGTGTGGGCTGTCCTAGTGTAATGTCAGGTGACCTGTGGCTCTAGTGTTCCACTACCAGTCTCTGCAATCGACATCCTACTTCTGCTGATGTGTGGATGTATGTCACTCCTGTGTTGCGTCTGGCTGTTCACTTACACTGGGACACAGCTAATCCCATGCCATGGCATGTGGAGGTTCACAATCTCCGTGTGTAGCTGGGTCTTGGTAGGAGTGTCACCTGCCAGCCATACGTGTCCAGGGCATGTGGCACATACCTGACTCCGTATGTCGCATATGTGTATTGACAGATTAACATGTGCTCAGCACCAAAAAATTGTTGTTGTAGTGCACTCACTCTTCCTTGTCACTTCCATATTACTGCAGAGCGCCGTCTCTTCCCCGAGCAATTCCGGACTTGGCTGACATGCGGGAGAATGACTGTATTCGGTGCTACCGCTTCCCCCAACCGTTGATTCTGGAGTTGACGGCGCGGCTGGCACCACACCTGCAACCGCTGCACAGGTATCCTACGGCACTGACACCCAAGCTGAAGGTAATTACAGCCCTACATTTTCTTGCCACGGGTACCTTTCAAAATACCATAGCTCATGTCGGTGGCATGTCCCAGAGCATGTTCTGCCGTGTGCTGCATGATTTCTTAGAGGCCATGTTGCTTCACCTGGATGAGTTCATCCATTTCCCAACCCCTGAAATGTTGACTGGTGTCAAGCGTGGATTCTATGCCCTGGGAGGGATGCCCCATGTCATTGGGTCCATAGATGGGACACATGTGGCTTTGGTACGACCACAGGCACAGGAGGTAGCGTACAGGAATCGCAAGCACTACCACTCCATCAATGCCCTTGTTGTGTGTCTGTCCAACATGGTGATTTCACATGTCTGTGCTCGTTTTCCAGGATCAGCACACGATGCCTACATCATGAGGCGTAGCAGGGTGCCTGAAATGATGACGCAGCTGCGCAACGAACGAGCATGTGTTGTTGGTGGGTACACTCTGTCTGTCCTGTATTTTGCGTAGACTTCCAGCACGACCGTTTCTCCTGTCCTACTTATGTCCATGTGCTTTCCATGTAGGGGACGCTGGCTATCCCAACATGCCATGGCTGATCACACCTCTCCGCAACCCCATCACGCCGGCCCAGCTCCGCTACAACACCGCCCATGGCCGGACAAGGCGAGTGATAGAGAGGACATTTGGCCTCCTGAAGAGCCGATTCCGATGCCTCCACAAGACCGGCGGCGCCCTCCCATATGCCCCGGCGAAGGTCTGCAAAATCTTCATGGTCTGCTGCATGCTGCACAACATGGCAGTTGAGAAAGCTGTGCCACTCATCCTGGATCAAGATGATCAGGACCATCCACCCGTGGAGGACGAAGGTCTTGGCAATGGGGCTAGTGATGTGGAGGATGTGGTTCCGCAAGAGGACATCCGGACTCGGCTCATACGCGACTTCTTTGCTTAGTGGTGAGTACCAGTGTCTGTGTGTGCACGCATTGGTCCCCTTGTGGCATGTGTTGCGATGTGTGTGTCCATCTGCATGTATGCCACGTGAGTCAGAGGTGTGTGTGGATGTGTCACTGGAGTGATGGTGGCAGTGATGTGTATTTCCCCAGTCATAATTGTGACCTGGCATGTTGTCATCCTTACATGTGTCGAGTACATGCACATGCAAGTGGCTGTGCTTTTTGTGGCTGACTTCTTGTGTGTCTCTCTTCCCCAGGTACTTGCGCATGCCGTCTGCTGGTTGCATTGTTGTGGCACTGCTATTCCTCATGGACACGTCATCGTGTGCTGACTCAGCGTTACACGCACGGACAAGTTTGGAAGTCTCCTTAGGGTAAGGGATGCATCAGGGGTGTATTGGGTGTGGCAGTTGTTTACGATGTATGCACACTGCCCCTGTCGATGTTTGGTTCCTCTGCAGACATGTCGCATCACCATGGTACACATGACATGCAGCTGGGTACACCTGAATAGATGGTCAGACTTGTTGACAGTCATCAGTGATGGGATTGTGGAATGTGATGATGGCATCAATGTGTGTTACACTGCCCTCGGACACATACGGTTTGCATTGGCTTGACATGGTGTGGGACTTCCACATCAGCCGATCAATGGTGTATGGCAGTCTCTCCGTGAGCAGCAGGGGGTGTTTAGCTGTTAGCCGACACTTGTGTGCCAGTTCCATGGCTACCACGCATTTGTGCTGCAGAAGGGGGGGTGCCAGTGTTGGACCCACATGTTACTCCACATGACCCGTTCATGTGTACTCCGAGTTGCCTCTGCAATCCCGAATACATGACTAATAAAGGTGTCCCTATGCCTCCAAGGTGCCTCTTCTCAGTCAATGCTGGTGTGTTGCCACGGTGCATCCGGCATGTCTGGCATGGTTTTCCGTGATAGTGGCTATGTGTCTATGTGTAGAGTAGCAAGATGCAAGCTGTGTATTGTGCATGATGTCCATGACTGTGTGGGTATTGTGACATGTGCCATCCCCATGCATCCAACGTTGGCCAGGCCACCATTCTCTGCATCCACCTGACTCAAGCTTGCAGGACATGGTTCTGCCACCTGTCCACACATACCTGGGTGTCCCACAGGACACTCCACATGATCCCTGACCTCTGCGCATGGCTGTCGCTGTACTCAATATGTCTGTCGGCACGGTTGTGCGGCCACCCCCTCAGCTGGTTGGGCCCATCACGGGTGTGTATGGTGCTCCATGTCTGTCTTGCCTAATACAATGTGACCCATGTGTGTCCTGTGCCAGACTCAGGCCCCAGGGTGTGGATGGTTGAAGTCAAATGAGAACTCAGGCATGGTTAGACTTTACAAGACACATGTAAGGTAATAATGCAATCAGTAGGCATCTTCTCTTTATGGTGTGACTTTTTATTTTGGTTGGGGTGGGGGGGGGTTGACATGAGGGGCTTTCCGGGTGTGTGGAATCCAAAGTTCACTAGGGGAGTTGGTGTCCTTGCCATTAGAAATCCTCAGAGTCCATGCCACAGTCTTTGTCAACATTGGTCAGACAGTGACCAGCAAGTCCATGTGGCAGAGAATGTCTTTTGCTGCTGTGCTGCTGTTGGTCCAGTGAGCCAGGTGCCAGGCCAGGTGTCCTGGGAGATGGTGCTGTTGCGCCGACCCTCACGGTCACGGTCTTTTCCGTGGACGACCCGCCCTCCTGCGGGGACCCTGTTGTTAGAAATGGCGATTTCTGGTTGGCTAAGGCTTGCGCCAAAGTCAGGCAGAAACCACCACTCTAGTCAGGGCAAGGAAGTTACACGCCAAAGATAACCCCTGCTCACCCCCTTGGTAGCTTGGCACGAGCAGACAGGCTTATCCCTGAGGCGATGTGTAAAGCGTTTGCGCGCGCACCCAGCAACAACACCCAAAGCCCACCCCAAAGGAAACTCCACACAAGGTATTCTATAAAAATAGCCTTTGTATTATACACAACACATCAGATAAAAACACACACTTTACAATGTGCCAACAGGCACGGGCAGAATTTACAAGGGATTATATGTACAGGGGACAGGGCCACATGGACCGCTGTCAGGAATTAGCACTTTTTAGAACATAGGAATTATACTGTAGCACAAAATAGCAAATGTAGCACACAACCAGTAACTACTGGTATCCGATAAGTACCACCTACGCAACCCTAACCACCTTAGGAAAATACTGCGCAGGGAATCAGGACCTCACTAGTACCACCTGTACTAGGAGAAAAGCAACCACCTAAGTATCACAATACCTGTAGGGGTAAACGCACATTACACATGATGCATCACATTCAGAGGTGTAGGAAAGGAAAACACATGATGCATAAAATACATTCAGAGGTGCAGGACAAGAATAGCGCCGAACTCACATTAGCCACAACCTGTGGCAGTCCCTAGGCCAACTGGCCGTGAAGGGGCAAGGGCGCCCTGTGTTCAGCAGAGTCAGGGCGCGCCGGCGCAGGCTGCGCAAACCAGGCGCACAAAGCACAACCTACACGTAGCAGTTGCCCACTAAGTGCTGGGCAACTGGAGAAATGCTGGGGTGTTGGACAGGCCACACGAAGGGCTCGCTCCCTCCCCGCATGACAGGGCCCCAGCCCCCACCGGCTCCCCCGGCCGGGTCAAGCCGCCATCTTGGGCCCTGCACCACGAGGCCGCGTGGCCTCCACCCGACCCTAACCCTGGGCCTGGCCGGCCCCGACATCCCGGCACCACCATCCACCCAGGAGGTGAGCGGACCACTTGGCAGGTCAATGGGAGAACGAAGCGTCAAGGGCTCTTCCCCCGCCAGGTGCCGATCGCCTCCAGCTCCCCCAGGCGCTGGCTCCACCCCCTGCTGGGTGTCTGGACACCTTCATCCCGGGCCCTCCGACCTCCAAGTGCGAGGGTCCGGACATCAAAGGGCGCCTGCCCTATAACTGGGGCAGCTCCGGAGCAGGAAGGCAGTTGTATCCTGGAGTCGAGAGACACCGAGAGAACTCAGCCTTGACGGACTACTGGCGCTGCCGTAGCCCTATCTTGCGAACTATCGTCCTGCCTGCTGGCGCTGGCGCGGCCTTCTGCAACATCCATCCTCGTCGGGACCTGCTGGCGCTGCCGCGGCCCGTTGTATCGACCATCCTCACCGGGACCTGCTGGCGCTGCCGCGGCCCGTTGTAACGACCACCCTCACCGGGACCTGCTGGCGCTGCCGCGGACCGTGTACCGACCATCTCTACCGGGACCTGCTGGCGCTGCCGCGGCCCGTACCAGCTAAACCACCAAGCTCGAGGATTGTGAGCTAATCATCATTTCATCCGAACTACCAGACTGGCAAACAGACTGTCCCGCTACCCTTTCCCTATCCTGAGAGACTAAAATCGAGGGGACCCCTGAGTCCAGACCTCCTTGTACTATTTCATCGTACCTTAAGAAGTGCATATAAAGAACGCTAGATCTTCTCCTTGTGTGGTGTCTGTCTGTGGGGGGGGGAAGTTATTTATCTGTACGATCGCTGGAGACGGCTCTCCCCGGAGACCTCTCCCCTTGTCCTCGGCCGACCCTCCCGGTCCGTCTAACATTGGTGGCCAGCGGCGCGATCCGAATCAACGCGTAATCGTACAGAGAGTAGCTCACCCCACGACAAAACCACGATGTCAGCCAAAGATAGCGGTTCCACTGAAAGATTCCAAATGGATAAGTTGGAAGAATACAGCCACCGCGAACTAAAAGAATTCTGCATGGAACTAGGCATTGCTACCACCGGCCTGAGTACAAAAGATGATTTGAAGCGCGCCCTTGAGTCGTGGACAGAAACTGGGATTGCCGGGCCCTCCGACCGAAACAGTGTCACACCGGAGGGGAACGCCACGGCTCCCGAGGAGCGGGGAACGGGCCTCTCGCAGGAGGGGATCCAGGAAAGAGAAAGAACCAGATTACACGAGTTGGAAATGGCACGACTCAAGATGGACGGTGAACTCAAGTTAGCCGAGCAGAAACTAAATCTAGAGCATATGCGGCTCCGAGAAGAACGAGAAGAAAAGCAGAGACAGAGAGAGCTTGAGGAAAAGAGAATAACACTCGAACACGAGCGCAAACTGGCGGAAATAGAACTTCGGAAACAGAATAAAGAACCGGGGGTGCCTGAGCGACCGCACACCCCGGGGCCAACCGAGAAAAAAGTCCACATCCCCAAGGATGTTGTCCGAGAGTATGTCCGAGAAGACGACATACAACAGTGGTTCAAAGCCTACGAGATCGCCATGACCTCCCACCGGATCGACCGGAGTGATTGGGGAGCCGGACTATGGGGGAGGTTCGTCAACGAAGGTCGCGATGCCCTGCTGCAGCTCCCAGATCACCAAATGTCGTCCTACGACCACATGAAGGCTGCCCTCCTCACCCGCTACGGTCTCACACCCGAGATGTACCGCCAGAGGTTCAGAGATTGCACCCGGATCCCGGGTACAACTTGGGTGGAGTACGTTAACTATTTCAGCCGAGCCTTCGAGGGTTGGATCAAGGGGAGCCATGTCACGACCTACGAACAACTCTTTAACCTTATGGTATGGGAGCACCTGTCGAACAACTGTTTCGTCGAGCTCAGGCAGCACCTCCTCGACAGTAAATTGACTGACCCCCGGCAGCTCGCCGCCGAAGCTGACCGATGGGAAAGCACCCGAGTGGGCCGGAGAGGGCCACACGAGCAGAACTGAAGCAACCAAGGCCAGCACCGTCCTCGAGGAGGAGGAGGCCAGGGCCGAGGGAGAGACACCATCCCGGCAACGGCCGTGGCCAGCACCCCGCCCCCGGCCGGCCGGGGCAACCCCCCGATGCGTCCGGGGTTCCGAGCCAACGTCACGTGCCACCGATGCCAGCGAGTCGGCCACTACGCCAATGACCCGAGCTGCCCGCAGAACCAAACACCAAGGCCCCGCCAGGTAGCTGCCGCCGCCCTGGGGGAAGAACGACTATCAGAGGAACAGGAAGAATATGAGCCGGCCCGGCCAGAGTGGGAACTGGCCGCCATGGTTCTAGCGTGCCTCGGGGGAAAAGACATGGTCCCGCGGGCTCCCCTACCGGCCAACACCCGGAAATACGGTCAGTGGGTGACCATTAATGGGCGTCGGGCCGAGGCCTTACGTGACACGGGCGCCAGTGTGACGGCCGTCCGCTGTCACCTGGTGAAGCCCGAGCAGATCCTGCCGAACATCCTCTGCCCCGTCCGCTCAGCCGACAATTCCGAAAGTCTGTGTCAAATGGCCTGCGTCCCATTCGAATGGGGAGGGGTCTCCGGCCTGTTGAAGGTGACGGTCCGGGATGATGCCCCCGTGGACTGCCTCCTGGGGAATGACCTCGAGAGTTCCCCGTGGGCCACCGTCGAGAGAAGAGAGCACCTGGGGATGCTGGGCCTCCCGGACTGGGCCTGCATAACCACCCGGTCCATGGCCGCCCGTGCTGTCCCCCGATCAGAAGAACCGGAATGGCCAGCACCTCCACCCCCGGTCGCCCCAGTAGAGGACAACGACGAGGCCAACCCCCCAGAACCAATGGCCGAAGGAGTCGCGAAACCCCAGGACCTTCCCGGCCTGGCTCAGTGGCGTCAAGAAGGGGGGCCCACCCAAGAACAGTTCCGCCAGGAGCAAAAGACCTGCCCCGCCCTCGAGGGACTCCGACAGCAAGCCAGCGCCCAGAGCGCAGGGGACGCCACCGGAACTCATTGGGTCTATTGGGATAACGACCTGCTATACAGCGAACAGAGAATCGCGGAGCTAGGGGCCGGTCGAGTGCTGGTGGTACCTCTCCGCTTCAGAGACTTCCTACTCAACCTGGCCCACGATGTCCCCCTGGCTGGACACCTGGGCCAGGACAAGACTTACAGTCGCCTAGTGACCCACTTTTTCTGGCCGAAAATGAGGAACGACGTCCTGAACCACTGCCGGTCCTGCCCCACGTGCCAAGCCAGCGGGAAGAGTGGCCGTAAGCTGAAAGCCCCTCTGCAACCCTTCCCTGTGGTCACCACCCCGTTCGAGAGGGTAGGAATAGACATTGTGGGGCCCCTGGACCCCCGCACGGCACAAGGACACAGGTTCATCCTGGTACTGGTGGACCACGCCACCCGCTACCCCGAGGCGGTGCCCCTACGAACCGTGACAGCTCCGGTGGTTGGCCGGGCCCTAATGGGGATCTTCTCCCGGGTGGGCTTCCCCCGAGAAGTCGTCAGCGACCGAGGCACGAACTTCATCTCTAAATACATGAAGTCCCTCTGGCAACAATGCGGGGTCACCTACAGATTCACGACCCCCTATCACCCCCAAGGGAACGGACTAGTGGAGCGTTTCAACCGCACTCTCAAGGGGATGATTGGGGGATTGGAAGAGCCCCTCCGTCGCCAGTGGGATGTACTACTCCCGTGCCTCCTCTTCGCCTACCGAGAAGTTCCCCAGAAGTCCCTCGGCTTTAGCCCTTTCGAACTCCTGTACGGGCACCCTGTGCGAGGGCCCCTCAGCCTAGTCAGGGAAGGTTGGGAGTTGGCCCCCCTAAAGACCCCTCCAGACGTCTTCAAATACCTCCTGGCCCTACGCAATCAGACCCGGCGCTTCAGGGAGATGGCCAAGGCGAACCTCGAGGCCAGCCAGGAAGACATGAAGAGATGGTATGATCACAATGCCTCCTCCGTCGAGTTCGAGCCTGGTCAACAAGTGTGGGTGATGTCCCCCACCGAACCATGTGCCTTGCAAGATAAGTGGACGGGGCCCTTCAAGGTGGTCGAGCGCAAAAGCCCCGTCACTTACCTCATCGACATGGGGACCTCCCGGAACCCCCTTCGGGTCCTCCACACCAACAGACTCAAACCACACTTGGTGCGCTCAGAACTCAGCCTCCTGATGGCTATGGACAGTGGGGCAGAGGAAGACTCCGAACCCCTCCCGGATCTCCTGAAGACTCAGGAGAATGACGGTTCCGTGGACGGGGTCCGGCTCTCCGATGCCCTCACCCCGGAGCAACGCCAGGGCTGCCGGAACCTCCTGCTGCGGTTCGCTACCCTGTTCTCCCTCACCCCCGGGGTCACCCGTTGGTGTTTGCACGACGTGGACACCGGGGACAGTCCCCCTATCCGACACCGGGCCTACCGCGTACCAGATCGGGTACGGGCCTGCATACAAGAGGAAGTGGCCAAAATGCTCACGATCGGGGTCATCGAGCCCTCGGACAGTCCCTGGGCCAGTCCGGTTGTATTAGTCCCCAAGGCCGCTGCCCCCGGCACCACACCTGAACTGAGATTCTGCGTCGACTACCGGGGCTTGAACGCTGTCACCCGGACCGACGCTCATCCTATCCCCCGAGCGGACGAATTGATCGACCGGCTGGGGGCCGCCCGCTACCTCAGTATCTTCGACCTAACAGCGGGCTACTGGCAGATCGGTCTCACACCCCGGGCTCAGGAACGGTCAGCCTTCTCTACCCCCGATGGCCACTACCAATTCAGGGTCATGCCCTTCGGCATGAAGAACGCCCCCGCCACGTTTCAACGCCTTGTGAACCAGGTCCTGGCGGGGCTCGAAGAGTTCAGCGCTGCCTACCTGGACGATATCGCTGTATACAGCCGCCACTGGTCCGACCACCTCCTCCACCTCCAAGAAGTCCTACAGGCCCTCCAGCGGGTCGGCCTCACAATTAATGCCGGCAAATGCCAAATTGGCCAAGGGTCCGTGACCTATCTTGGGCACCAAGTGGGAAGCGGGCTGGTGGCCCCGCTGCAACTTAAGATTGCTGCCATCCAGTCCTGGCAGCCCCCCGTCACCCAGACCGAGGTCCGAGCCTTCTTAGGGCTCACCGGCTACTACCGGCGGTTCGTGAAGGACTACGGCAGCATCGTGGGGCCCCTCACGGGTCTCACGTCCAAAAACCAACCAAAGCGGATTAACTGGACCCCCGATTGTCAAGCGGCCTTCGAGAAGCTGAAGGCCGCCCTGTGCACCGCCCCTGTGCTCCAGGCCCCCGATTACGGTCGGGAATTCGTGGTACAGACAGACGCCTCCGACCACGGCATCGGAGCGGTTCTTTCCCAATTAAACCCCGAAGGTCATGACCAGCCGGTGGCCTTCATCAGTCGACGTCTCCTGGCCCGAGAACAGCGCTGGAGCACCATCGAGAGGGAGGCCTTCGCAGTGGTGTGGGCCCTCAAAAAGCTCCGGCCCTATCTCTTCGGTACCCACTTCCGGGTACAAACCGACCATCGACCCCTGCAGTGGCTGATGCAGATGCGGGGGGAGAACCCAAAACTATTGCGCTGGTCCATTTCCCTGCAGGGAATGGACTTCACCGTGGAGCACCGACCGGGCCAAGACCACGCCAACGCAGATGGCCTGTCACGCTTTTTCCGCCTCGACGAGGAGAGTCCCCAAGAAGATGGGTGACTCTCCCCGCCTTCAGCTGGGGGGGACGCATGTTGGACAGGCCACACGAAGGGCTCGCTCCCTCCCCGCATGACAGGGCCCCAGCCCCCACCGGCTCCCCCGGCCGGGTCAAGCCGCCATCTTGGGCCCTGCACCACGAGGCCGCGTGGCCTCCACCCGACCCTAACCCTGGGCCTGGCCGGCCCCGACATCCCGGCACCACCATCCACCCAGGAGGTGAGCGGACCACTTGGCAGGTCAATGGGAGAACGAAGCGTCAAGGGCTCTTCCCCCGCCAGGTGCCGATCGCCTCCAGCTCCCCCAGGCGCTGGCTCCACCCCCTGCTGGGTGTCTGGACACCTTCATCCCGGGCCCTCCGACCTCCAAGTGCGAGGGTCCGGACATCAAAGGGCGCCTGCCCTATAACTGGGGCAGCTCCGGAGCAGGAAGGCAGTTGTATCCTGGAGTCGAGAGACACCGAGAGAACTCAGCCTTGACGGACTACTGGCGCTGCCGTAGCCCTATCTTGCGAACTATCGTCCTGCCTGCTGGCGCTGCCGCGGCCTTCTGCAACATCCATCCTCGTCGGGACCTGCTGGCGCTGCCGCGGCCCGTTGTATCGACCATCCTCACCGGGACCTGCTGGCGCTGCCGCGGCCCGTTGTAACGACCACCCTCACCGGGACCTGCTGGCGCTGCCGCGGACCGTGTACCGACCATCTCTACCGGGACCTGCTGGCGCTGCCGCGGCCCGTACCAGCTAAACCACCAAGCTCGAGGATTGTGAGCTAATCATCATTTCATCCGAACTACCAGACTGGCAAACAGACTGTCCCGCTACCCTTTCCCTATCCTGAGAGACTAAAATCGAGGGGACCCCTGAGTCCAGACCTCCTTGTACTATTTCATCGTACCTTAAGAAGTGCATATAAAGAACGCTAGATCTTCTCCTTGTGTGGTGTCTGTCTGTGGGGGGGGAAGTTATTTATCTGTACGATCGCTGGAGACGGCTCTCCCCGGAGACCTCTCCCCTTGTCCTCGGCCGACCCTCCCGGTCCGTCTAACATGGGGCCAACGTTGGAGCCTCCAGGGCTCTGAAACACTGAAATGCCCCCTGAGCCTCGTGGGCTCTGCACAGCAGGAACTGCCCCCTAGAGCCTTCTAGGCTCGAGAAATAATGGGGGCAAGGTGGGAGTGGCCCGCTGCCATCTGGGGCCACTCAATCGCACAAGAAATGCCCCCGTATGCGGTGGAGCGTGCACGGCGCTCTAAACAGATGTGCGCTCCTTCGTTGGAGTCCCTCTCAGGGACTCGAGGCACCAAAATGCCCCCGTTCGTTGGAGCGACTCGCGCTCAAGAAATAATGCCCCCGTAACGTTCAGAGCGTCCACGCGCTCTGTATCAGAGAGTACCGGCCCCGCGGAGCCCGCCGGGCCCTCCCCTACTCACCGGGCCGCTCGCAGGGGGACTCCGTTCCTCTCTCTCGGTGTGGGGCTTCCCTCGCTCTCACGGGAGCCCCGCGTCACTCAGCACCGATCTCCGGCTTCAGTGCAGGAGCGCGGGGTAGGCTCCCGTCCGCTTCCTGCTTGCTGCTACGTCCCGCCCACGTCCCCACACGGGCCGCCTGACTTCCGGTTCGCCCAAGGGCCGCGGCGGTGATTTTCTCAGCGGCAACGAGGGGTAGGCTCCCTCTCCAGATGCGATATACGGCGGGGTGGCACCCGCCGTAAAATAAACAAATTAGCGGGGTGGGCACCCGCGAGCACACCACAATGCGGGGTGGGCTCCCGCTCGATCAAATAATTAAATAAGCGGGGTCAACGCCGGGTGGGCACCGGCTGGCATCAATAAAGCGCTCCTGAGCGCTAGAGGCCAAGGAAAGCGCTCCCAGGCGCTTAGGGACCCACATAAAGTGCTCCCAGCGCTATGAAGCCAAGAAAAGCGCTCCCAGGCGCTTTGGGGAGCAGGAAAGTACCAAAGTCCAGCAAAGTTCTTCCCTGCATTCAGCAGGGCAGGGGTGGGGGGCAAGGCTGGACCCAGAGCCAGCTCACTGGGCCTCTAGGCAGGGAGGTAGTCCAAGTGGCGGTCCTCTGGTCCAGCAGCAGCAGCCCCCCCCTCAGGTAAGATCCTGGCAGAGAACAGTTTCTGTGGGGACACAGCCCCATTTTTATACAGTAAAACCCTTTGTTCTTGGTTCAGGGTGAGGGGGAAAACCAGTCGCAGCTGGTTGGGGAGCACCCTTGATGTGCTCAGCCCCTCACTCTATTCACTGGCAGGGCTAGGGTCGTCAGTCGCACCACAGGGGGCGGAGCCAGCATTGTGTGGGGAAAGTCCTGCCCTATTCAGGTCTAAGGTGCACTCCTCCCCAGCCAGGTCTAAGGTGCACTCCTCCCCAGCCATCAGCATGCTAATCTCACACTCACCACTGGGGCAGACCCAACCAGACTCCTGGAGCCAGGCTCACCAGCCAGCTCCAGCCAATCACACGCCAGACACACTGAACACAGAAGTGCCCACTTCTAGAAGTGGCACTTCCACACTAGGTACATGCACGCCGCACACATCATCGCGCAGCAATCAATCACACGAGTCCGCACATACCAAACTCGGGCCTGCACACCCCACGCATCAGGAACTACTAGGGACACATAAATTCCCCATGCATTCCTATGGGAGGGCAGGCCTATCTCACCACATGCACTCAGAGCGCGCACGCACTTTACCCTGGGACACAGGGAAAGTGCGCAGAAACCAAAAATCACCACACCAAGTCACCAGTAAAAAGCAAAAAAAAGTTCAGGGGTGAACCTGCCAGAAGGGCCAAGTCCAACACAACCCCCTTCCAGCCAAAACGCAGGGCAGACCAATCACCACCGTGATGGACTTCCCTGCTTGGGGCGATAGAACACGGACGCGGGCCCGCAACTGCAGGGACACCCTCCGGTTCTACGCCACGGTGAACCCATGGAATTCTTTCTAACACCACTGTCTGGACCAACTGGGCTACCCCACTGGTACTCCCAAGCTGTCCGCGGCCAAGACCAGGCCCTAGGCCACCCAGGTGCCACCGGTCCTTGCCTAATCACAGAGTGGGGGGTAGTAACCCCTGGCACATAGCATCCATTCTCCACTCTTCCTGTCTGCAAGACAGGACTAGACTGCCACTGGTTCTCCAGCCTAGGGTCTACACCCTCAGGCGGACCAGGAGTCTCAGGGAAGGCTCTCCTCCCCCCACCTCTTCTCCTAGGGTTCCTCCTCCTCCGGCGAGGGGTACACCTAGAACGCCATTCCAACCCAGGGTTTAACCCCTCAGGTTGTACCGGGGCCAGAGGTGGGCTCTCCCACCCTCTGCACCCCTTTCCAGAGCCCTGCTCCCTACCAACTGGGGCGGTACCTCTGGAAGAAGAACTGGTCGGGATGCTGGTTACAGACGTCCCACCCTTCAGGTCAGGCTGATCCTGAACCTGGCCTCCCAACCTCCGGCCTAGAACCTTTGGTGGAATAATTGCCTGGCACTTCAGGACTTCTGGGGATTTCCACTCCATCCCCCTGAGGCTATCAAATGACACATATGTTGAGCGACTGTCTGACTGGCGCTGATCTCCCGTCCCCTGTCCACCTGACAGTGCGCGGAGATCCCCCAGAACAGAAGTGGTGCCACCCTGGTCACTACACGGGATCCTAGCCCAACTGGGTAGTCCCTGACCCACAGGCTCTTCCACTGGGGAACTCATCCCCCAATCACTCCTCACGCTGGCCTCCTGTACCCTCCCTACCGGAGCGGTACTGCCAGACACTAGAACCACAGGAGCCCCGTTTACAGGCGCTCCAGGTCCTCCACTCACTAAGAGATCTTCCTCAAGTGGACGAACAGGACAGCCTAGGTCCCCAACTTGGTGTTCCCTCATGAAACCATCCAAGTCCTGAGGCAGGGTTTCGGGCGTCTGGGGACCCTCGGTCACCCCCTCACTCCTGCTCCACTGAGCCAGGCAGTGAGCCCCTACACCCTCCTCGCTATCCTGGGACCTAGCTGGGCTACACTGAGCCTCCTCCACCACGCTGGGCTGGAGGATCTCTGACCCACTATTGTTGGAATCACTCACTAATGACACTAGAGGACCTCTAGCACTTTCCCAGCGCTCTGCTTCATCCGCAAGGTCAAATGGCTCAGACAATCCACACCCCAACAGGTGTTGGCGCAACCCCGGCACACAACAACTGAGCAGGTGTTCTTTGAGAACCAGATCAAACAGTTTATCAAAATCAGTTTCTGCGGGAATTCTTATCCAATCAGCCAGTGCATCCTCACATTTATCCACAAACTCCTCCCAAGACTGGTGAGACAGTTTCCTACTGCCCCTGAATTTCAACCTTAACTCCTCCTCCTGGGAAACAGGTACCAGACTGGGGGAACTGGGACTGGGATTTCCTACACTGGAATCTATCTGGCTGCTACCACTGGACTCGACCCTCCCTGGGGAGTCCAGAAAACCACAACTGCGCTCAGGGGATAACCTACCCTCCAGAGCTAGTTTCTCTCTGGCAAAGGCCCTCTCAGCCTCCGCCATCTGTCTTTTGACCTCCAGCTGCGCCATAGCCTGGGCATGCTGCAACCTGAGCTTTTCTAACTTCAGCTGGTGCTCCCTTTCTTTCCTCCTATCCTCCCACTCCTCTGGGGACAGGGAAAGGGATGAGGCGCTGCCTCCTACTCTGGACCCAGCAAGGGACTCCCTACCTATGGGGTCTTCACTCTCTACTGGCGTCCAGGTATTGTCATCCTCTACCTCCTCGTCTGAATCTTCAGGACTCCCCACAGACCCACCACCCTCCAGGTGTGAGGCCCGGGCCCTTTCCATACTGTGCTCAAGATCCAATGGACCCTTTTGCCATAGGACCAGGTGGTCCTGCAGTTCGTACCGAGTGTTGGACTCTCTCCCTGTACAGGACCTTACTAACTCCTGCCTCTGGCGCCAAGCTAGCTCCTAGGGATCACAAGCAGGCTCCATTCTGGCGGACGTTATGGTAAAAAGATTATACAGGGGACCTAGGGGTCTGAGCCTAACAGGAGCACACAATTCACAAAAAGATTCAGCAAGCTCTCTAACCCAGAGAACTCACACTCAATTGCCTAGTGCCACACACCATTCATCCACACACAACCCTCCCCTCGGACTGGTAAGGCAGTTTCTACCACCCCTGATTCCTCAACCTGACCACCACGTGACACAGGTACCAACTCTGGGCGCAGGGCGGGGGACAAATGTACAGGACACTATTACGCTGCCACCACTGGATCCCACCCTCTGGTGAATCCAGAAACACAATGCACTAAGGGGGATGATCTACCCTCCCGAGCTAGGGACACCTAACTCACAGTGCACAAAAACACATTTCCAAAGAAATGACAATTAAAAACAAACTTAGAACAATAATCCCTATACCATGTGATTTATCTAAATGCAGAGTTTTGTAGTGCGGCCAGTTGCTGCTGCGGTACAGCGCAAACGCAAGTCCAAATCCCACCGCTGATCACCAATGTTAGAAATGGCGATTTCTGGTTGGCTAAGGCTTGCGCCAAAGTCAGGCAGAAACCACCACTCTAGTCAGGGCAAGGAAGTTACACGCCAAAGATAACCCCTGCTCACCCCCTTGGTAGCTTGGCACGAGCAGACAGGCTTATCCCTGAGGCGATGTGTAAAGCGTTTGCGCGCGCACCCAGCAACAACACCCAAGGCCCACCCCAAAGGAAACTCCACACAAGGTATTCTATAAAAATAGCCTTTGTATTATACACAACACATCAGATAAAAACACACACTTTACAATGTGCCAACAGGCACGGGCAGAATTTACAAGGGATTATATGTACAGGGGACAGGGCCACATGGACCGCTGTCAGGAATTAGCACTTTTTAGAACATAGGAATAATACTGTAGCACAAAATAGCAAATGTAGCACACAACCAGTAACTACTGGTATCAGGTAGTACCACCTACGCAACCCTAACCACCTTAGGAAAATACTGCGCAGGGAATCAGGACCTCACTAGTACCACCTGTACTAGGAGAAAAGCAACCACCTAAGTATCACAATACCTGTAGGGGTAAACGCACATTACACATGATGCATCACATTCAGAGGTGTAGGAAAGGAAAACACATGATGCATAAAATACATTCAGAGGTGCAGGACAAGAATAGCGACAAACTCACATTAGCCACAACCTGTGGCAGTCCCTAGGCCAACTGGCCGTGAAGGGGCAAGGGCGCCCTGTGTTCAGCAGAGTCAGGGCGCTCCGGCGCAGGCTGCGCAAACCAGGCACACAAAGCACAACCTAAACGTAGCAGTTGCCCACTAAGTGCTGGGCAACTGGAGAAATGCTGGGGCCAACGTTGGAGCCTCCAGGGCTCTGAAACACTGAAATGCCCCCTGAGCCTCGTGGGCTCTGCACAGCAGGAACTGCCCCCTATAGCCTTCTAGGCTCGAGAAATAATGAGGGCAAGGTGGGAGTGGCCCGCTGCCATCTGGGGCCACTCAATCGCACAAGAAATGCCCCCGTATGCGGTGGAGCGTGCACGGCGCTCTAAACAGATGTGCGCTCCTTCGTGAGACACCAAAATGCCCCCGTTCGTTGGAGCGACTCGCGCTCAAGAAATAATGCCCCCGTAACGTTCAGAGCGTCCACGGCTTCAGTGCAGGAGCGCGGGGTAGGCTCCCGTCTGCTTCCTGCTTGCTGCTACGTTCCGCCCACGTCCCCACATGGGCCGCCTGACTTCCGGTTCGCCCAAGGGCCACGGCGGTGATTTTCTCAGCGGCAATGAAGGGTAGGCTCCCTCTCCAGATGCGATATACGGTGGGGTGGCACCCGCCGTAAAATAAACAAATTAGCGGGGTGGGCACCCGCGAGCACACCACAATGCGGGGTGGGCTCCCGCTCGATCAAATAATTAAATAAGCGGGGTCAACGCCGGGTGGGCACCGGCTGGCATCAATAAAGCGCTCCTGAGCGCTAGAGGCCAAGGAAAGCGCTCCCAGGCGCTTAGGGACCCACATAAAGCGCTCCCAGCGCTATGAAGCCAAGAAAAGCGCTCCCAGGTGCTTTGGGGAGCAGGAAAGTACCAAAGTCCAGCAAAGTTCTTCCCTGCATGCAGCAGGGCAGGGGTGGGGGGCAAGGCTGGACCCAGAGCCAGCTCACTGGGCCTCCAGGCAGGGAGGTAGTCCAAGTGGCGGTCCTCTGGTCCAGCAGCAGCAGCCCTCCCCTCAGGTAAGATCCTGGCAGAGAACAGTTTCTGTGGGGACACAGCTCCATTTTTATACAGTAAAACCCTTTGTTCTTGGTTCAGGGTGAGGGGGAAAACCAGTCGCAGCTGGTTGGGGAGCACCCTTGATGTGCTCAGCCCCTCACTCTATTCACTGGCAGGGCTAGGGTCGTCAGTCGCACCACAGGGGGCGGAGCCAGCATTGTGTGGGGAAAGTCCTGCCCTATTCAGGTCTAAGGTGCACTCCTCCCCAGCCATCAGCATGCTAATCTCACACTCACCACTGGGGCAGACCCACCCAGACTCCTGGAGCCAGGCTCACCAGCCAGCTCCAGCCAATCACACGCCAGACACACTGCACACAGAAGTGCCCACTTCTAGAAGTGGCACTTCCACACTAGGTACATGCACGCCGCACACATCATCGCGCAGCAATCAATCACACGAGTCCGCACATACCAAACTCGGGCCTGCACGACCCACGCATCAGGAACTACTAGGGACACATACATTCCCCATGCATTCCTATGGGAGGGCAGGCCTATCTCACCACATGCACTCAGAGCGCGCACGCACTTTACCCTGGGACACAGGGAAAGTGCGCAGAAACCAAAAATCACCACACCAAGTCACCAGTAAAAAGCAAAAAAAGTTCAGGGGTGAACCTGCCAGAAGGGCCAAGTCCAACACCTGTGAATTCCCGTGAACACCGTCACGAGCTCAGCCTGTCTGTCCTCCATCCGCCGTTGGTGTCGCAGTAGACAGGCATGTTGCTCCGCATGTTGCTGGGCCTGCTGGGTCTTGATCTCCTCGAGGATGGACACAACCTGGGCCATGCCCGTGGTGTCCTGCCGGTATGTGTCCAGGATGTTTCGGACATGGGAATATACCGGTTCCCCAGCCAACCGGTCAGGCTCGCGCCTCCGCCGTCCTCCACTCCCACCACCCCTGCCCACTTGCACCTGGCCTGCCCTTGTGGGCACATCGGGTCTCCGGGACCCCTGAGGGGTGGCATTGGCGTTGTCGCCTGCCTCCTCCTGGGTGCCCGGGACACCGTGTCCCTCCTGGCCAGCCTGGCTGCATTGTGGTGGTGGGGCAGGGATCCTGGGTGTCTCCTGGGATGTGGCAGGAGTGGGGGTGGTGGTTGGCCCAGTTGTACCTGACGCAGGTGCTGCAGGCCGTTGGACACCAGAGGGGCCAGGTTGGTCGGGGTCGGGTTTGTCCACAGAGTGGTGAGAGTCGTCGCTGCCGGTGGCTCCGTCATCCCGCCGAGCCGGGTCCTGTGAGTCTTCCCCCCCCAGTGTTGGGGGGTGATCCACGACGTTGACCTGTGTGTGAGTGAGACAATGTTAATTTTGTTCCATGCAACATCCATGTTTCATTGTTTTCAAAGTTGGCACATTTCCTCTGGGAATTTGGATATGTCTTGCATTCCACTCACAGTGCACTTGTGCATGGGTATGTCCCTTGGCCACAGCTTTTGCGACTTTACCTATGTGTGGCACAGTCTTACTTGCTGCGTCAATTGTGACTGCAGTCAGCAGTGGAGTGGACAGGTGTGGCGAGCCATGCTTTGGCCCCTTCCGTGTAGCACTGTACGTGTGCACATGGAGTTGTTCCACACACTTATATGATGCAGGTAGCTGTCGTTGTGCTCGTGCACAGGTTGTGACATGGCCCTGTGTTTTGCCATGGAGAAGAGGGGGGGTTCTGGCACTGGCCACCCTTGTCTACATGCACGCAGTCCACCTGCTGACGAGCAGACATTCCCACACCCCACAAGGCTGATTTGCTCTCCCTGTGTGTCCCTTTCTCGCTCCCTCTCTGTCCCCCTCTCCCTCCCTCTGTGTGTCAGCCTCCTCCCTCTGTCCGTCTCCCTGTGTCTCCCTCCCTCTCTGTCCCCCTCTCCCTCCCTCTGTGTGTCAGCCTCCTCCCTCTGTCTGTCTCCCTGTGTCTCCCTCCCTCTCTGTCCCCCTCTCCCTCCCTCTGTGTGTCAGCCTCCTCCCTCTGTCCGTCTCCCTGTGTCTCCCTCCCTCTCTGTCCCCCTCTCCCTCCCTCTGTGTGTCAGCCTCCTCCCTCTGTCCGTCTCCCTGTGTCTTCCTCCCTCTCTGTCCCCCTCTCCCTCCCTCTGTGTGTCAGCCTCCTCCCTCTGTCCGTCTCCCTGTGTCTCCCTCCCTCTCTGTCCCCCTCTCCCTCCCTCTGTGTGTCACCCTCTGTCACCTCAGCCCAGCTTCCTGGGCACACACTGTTAGCAGATCTTTGAATGGCCCTTGAATTGTTGATGTGAGTTTGTTTCTGATCTCCAGGCACCCATTGGGTGTAGTGTCTGTGTGTGCGCTGCTGCTGTGGTGGTGTGTGCTGCCACTCTTTCACAGTGTTGGCTGTTCATTAGCTGCTGTCATGTGCAAAAAGTGCCTTCACCCCCATGTCTTAATGCAAGGTGTCCGCCATTTGCTGGCAAGTCTTTCCTGTGTGGGGACACACTGTTTGTCTGGCTGTGACCTAGGCCATATGGGCAGAGGGCATTGTTGTCTGCTTCTGAGTTGCACTATGTGATTTTTGGGGCCCACACTCCCGCCATCCGGCTTACCGTGTCTTGTGTTGGTGTTTTCTGTGGCCTGTGACTTGGCATTGTCCAGCTGGGTGCATGGGGCATGGTGGCGCCAGTGGCATGTGCGTGTTCATGGAGTGTGGTTGAGTCATGCGATAGCTTGGGGTGGTTGCGTGCCTGTTTGTGAGTTTGGTTGTGGATGACGTTCCCCCCATGTGAGGGGAGTTGTTTGTGTACTCACCCGGGTCTCGGAGTCCGTCTAATCCGTCCACTGCCACCACCAGCAGTATGGCCATCATCCTCTCCTCCCAGGGATGGTATTCTACGCGTCTGCGGGGCGGCCCTCCTCCAGTGACGTTGGCCTGGTTGTGTTCGTCGTCATTTTGGCTCGGACCCTCCTCCGCAGATCGTACCACCTGGCTTGGCATTCATGCCTGGTCCTTCTGGTGTCCGCAACAGCATTCACAGCATCGACGATCGTCTGCCACATGGCTGTTTTTTCTGAAATGCTGGTCTGTCTGACCAATGTTCCAAAGAGGTGTGGCTCAACTCTGAGGATTTCATCGACAAGGACCTCCAACTCTCGGCTAGTGAACTTTGGATTCTTGTTAGTGGGCATGGTGAGGGGTGTGGGTGTGGATGGTGGGGGGGGGTGTGGATGGTTGTGGGTGTGTGGGTGTGGTTGTTTGGGTGTGTGTGTGAATGTGATGAGGGGGTGTTTGTGAAGGTGTGTGTGTGAAGGTGTACAAGTGTAAGGTGTAGTAAAGGTTCTAGTATGGTGCTGTAGGTTGTCTTTGGGGTCTGGCAGCAGTGAGTCTGTTGCAAAGGCTCATGGTTTGTGTGTGTGGGCCCTTTTTATTGGTCCATTGGTGGGTGTGGCTGTGTTTGAACTTTGGGTGGGTGTGTTATAAGGAGTGGTTGTGTTTTGGGCCTCTGTTTTGGATTTTGGCAGTTGCAGGTCAGTGTATGTGTTGTTTTTGTGGTTGTTGGACATGTTTTGTGGCTTTTTGCCATTCGAATGGTGTATTCTTGTGTTGTTTTGCTTTGTCCTGGTTGTGTACGTGCGTTTTTAGCGTGTGTACGGTGTGTACATGGGCCATTTTGTTGTACAGTGCTGTCCTTGTGTCTGGCTTGGTACGACTCGTACATGCGCAATGTTGTGTGAAGGTGGTGATGTTGGGGCCTGGGGTGCGCTCCGTACTTAGAATGTTGTGGTGAGGGTACGCTCCATGCATACGCGGGTGGGGGTACGCATCGTACATACAAGGTTGGGGTGGGGGTACGGTCCGTACATACACGGTTGGGGTGGGGGTACGCTCCATACGTCCGCGGGTGAGGGTACGGTCCGTACATACACGGTTGGGGTGGGGGTACGCTCCATATATACGCGGGTGAGGGTACGGGTCGTACATACACGGTTGGGGTGGGGGTACGCTCCATACATACGTGGGTGAGGGTACGGGTCGTACATACATGGTTGGGGTGGGGGTACGCTCCATACATACGCGGGTGAGGGTACGGGTCGTACTTACACTGTTGGGGTGGGGGGTACGCTCCATACGTATGCGGGTGAGGGTATGGGTCGTACATACACGGGTGGGGGTACGACTCGAACGTACACGGGTGTACATACATGGGGTACGACACGTACACGGGTGTACATACACGGGTGGGGGTACGACTCGAACGTACACGGGTGTACATACACGGGGTTACGACACGTACACGGGTGTACATACACGGGTGGGGGTATGACTCAAACGTACACGGGTGTACATACACGGGGGGTACGACACGTACACGGGTGTACATACACGGGTGGGGGTACGACTCGAACGTACGCGGGTGAACATACACGGGTGGGGGTACGACTCGAACATACACGGATGTACATACATGGGGGTACGACACGTACACGGGTGTACATACACGGGTGGGGGTACGACTCGAACATACACGGGTGTACATACACGGGGGTTCGACACGTACACGGGTGTACATACACGGGTGGGGGTACGACTCGAACGTACACGGGTGTACATACACGGGGGGGTACGACACGTACACGGGTGTACATACACGGGTGGGGGTACGACTCGAACGTACACAGGTGTACATACACTAGGGGTACGACACGTACACGGGTGTACATACACGGGAGGGGTACGACTCGAACGTACGGGGGCTGGGGGGGGGTCTGCGCGTATGCGGGCACATGTCTCCATGGTTGCTATGGGTGTTCGGTGCGGACGGTGTTTTTTCCATACGGTTGTAACATCGGACGCACGGGATGGATCGTGATTCCGCGGTCGTGTCGGACACATTTTCCGACCCGAGGATGTGTGGGGAATAATTCCCAATGCGATTCGTATGGTCTTTTTCCCATGCGAATCGTAATTGGAAGTTTGTACGGCACTTGTACGATTCGTACGGTAAAAAGACCGGATACGAGTCGTACGGGGAATTTTTTTACCGGATCGTAATTGGTACCTAAATATTTAGCAAAGCCAATTTCATTTATAATGTACATTACATACATGCACACACCCTTCACCTTAGAAACGATTATAAAACACTAAAGTGCCTTTAAAAAATAAAAATAAAAGAAACAACACACACCTTTATCACAATTAGCCCCGACCATGATCTGTGAACCAGCAGCTTCTATTTAAGGCTGTGTACTTTAGACTGAAGTCAATGTCCATGCTTCAGACTCTGAACCTTTCAAGAGAAGGTCAGAGTTGGGTGGACTCTCCTGGGTCTGGACCGCATGTTTATCAAGACTTCCCAAAATCCTTCTCCATCAATGCCAAGGGGCTTGTTCCTTGAATGTCTGTCACTATGTGATGCCAATTTTCACTAAAAGCAAAACCTCCAGTGAAGATGTTAAGTTCCAGGCTGTGGAAGGGACGGATGGGTGACAATCAGTTATGGTGACTGCTCAAATAGTCTGTAAATGAATAGATACCAGAAATGATCCCTTGCAAATGGCAGCTGCCAAGTATGATTGCCTGGTGAGTATGACTCCCCTTTAAAACAAAGTGTGATTAAATGATAACGGGACCTGCTAGTCATAAAGACCATCTGGCTTTCAAGCCTGCCTGAGGATGGACAGGCACAAACATAATGCAACAATTTACAGCCGAGTGAAGGGCATGTTAGTATGAACAGTGAATAGTGAATATTGCTTCCAAATTTATGTGAGACACATTGTAAAATACATTGGTTGTGTGACTGTGTTTATGGGTGTGCATGCACGTTCATCATGTGTGTTTTAACTTGTGCATGAGTCTGCATTCTGTACGTTAAGAACTTTATGCATCCATGTGCATGTGAGGAGAGTAGGTCTATTCATATGTGTTAGTATGTCCTATTTTTATGCATGCGTGTGAACGTCACTCTATGTGTCCTTGTATGTGTGCATATGAGCAATGTGTGTGACTGCATACTTGCATGTGCGTTTTGTTTGATTGGTGCTTTCTGTTTGTTAGAGTCTATAGGCCTGATTTAAAGTTTGGCAGACAGGATTTGCTCCGTCACCCTCGGGGAGTACTTGCCCACCATATTCAGAGATGTCCGCCATCCCGGCAGACATCTCTGACATTGGCAGGAGCACCTGTCACCTTGAGCCTGCTGCAGGAACACACGCAGAGCACTGTCAGCAACAGCAGTGAGGCAGACAACCAGAGCTTCAGCAGAGCCTTTGGTCTCAGTGCTAGACAGGAGAAAGTGGACATCTTGCCGGCTCTACTTCTGAAAGTATCAGAGAACAGGGTACACACAGGTCCAAGAGCCAGATATGATCAGCGAGCTGCAGGGCAGCGCCAGCTTCAATTATGAAAGATAAGCAGCGTCATAGCTGCCCCATGCCAGAATAAAGTGCATCTCACACATGCCTCTGGCAAGCAGGCGGGTTTCCACTCTCAGGAAGGCCTCTGGATAGCTCCTTTACCAGAATTATTCAGATATCAGCTGTTGTAGAGTTTTTGAAAAGAGGCAAAATGTGCAAATATTGTGTGAAAATTATTTGTTATAATTAGAGTTTTTAATAATGCATAGAGTCGTAATCAATGCACTAATTATTTTACAGTAACCTAGGTCTCTTATTAGTGTAAATAAGGTTGTGAATAGTTATGCCATATTTTCGTGCAATACACACTTATGCTTAACATGGATGCAGTTTCTGGTGTTCTGTTCATCTTCCTCCTGCTCATTCCCCCTCCAAATCAGTGTCCTGATGCAAGCCATCTCTCCCCTCATTACCGCAGAGCATCAAATGACATCAATGTATTAGCGATGTACCGCGTTGTTAGAAAACCTGTATTGTAAAGAAGCTTTCATTGTGTACCTAGAGTATCATTTTCAAGGACTTCCACTGGAAGTGTTAGTGTGGATGTGCTAATTCTATGAACCATTGCTTGAGAAATGTTTCATTTTGTGTTGATTATCTTCGGGGCACAATGCTAAAAGAATATATGGGAGATTTATTTTACCTTAAGAAATGGGTTAGTACTAAAGTTTGGGAATAATACATTTCTGTTTCTAAATTGCCAGTGCAACTCTAACCATGATAACACTATGCTGAATTTGCAGGATCTATTAATAGCTTGTGTGGTTTTCTATAAAATACCTGAATTTTTACCTCAGATTGTGATTTTTGGAGATTCTTTCATTATTTTCCTTGTGGGTAATTTTCCATTCCCTTCCAAGAGTCTTTACTTGCTAATGGGATATTGTCAGTACTCTTTACGAGCTTCACACTTAGATTCTTACTTAGGGCCCCATTACGATGGCAGGCGGACCCTGTCCGCCCGCAATTGGAACGGTAAACGGGACTGACCGCCAGAGGTGCGGCGGTCCCGCTAGGCAAATTAGGATGCGACCACCGCCCGGGCGGTCGCATCCCGCTCCTTTTACATTGCGGCGGGCAGTGCTGTAAGCAGTACCCGTCGCAATGTAAAATATGCATGTTGTGCATTGGCATGCACAACGTGACAGGCACCGTGCGGTGCCTGCCACCTTGTGCATGCCAATGAAGAAGGGTACCTTGGGTACCCCCCAGCTGCAGCCATCTACCCCCCCCATCCCCCAGGGGCCCGCAACGGGCCCCCAAAGCCATTCACCATATGCCTTTCCATGGCGGAGTCTCCGCCATGGAAAGGCATACACACCACAGGCATACTTATATGGATGGCGGTGCCTGCAAGGCACCACCACCATATTGTCTGCCTTTTCCGTCTGGCTGGCAGTCTGACTGGCGGAAAAGTGGCGGACGGACTTTCCGTCCGCCGCGGTAATCCCTGCCAAATTGTGCTGTGATGTCATGCGGATCACCACCGCCCGCCACCGCCCGCCTGGCGGTGGTGATCCGCACGACATCATAATAGACCCCTTAGATTCTGCCTTACTAGGGATTGATAGGTTTATGATTTTGTATTATTTATAATTCTTTAATTGAGCCTTCATGAAATTTCAAGCATTTTTCCCCGTACCGCATTTTGACTATTTTGGGGTCGATTCCGATCCCGGGTCAGACAGCTCTCCGAGAGCTGTCCGTAGTCTTCCCGTGCAACCGACACGTACCCGTAGCCGGTCCTTCCTGTAGAGGAAGTACGATGTGCATAACTGCCAAAAACACGACCGACACGTAGGCTGTGATTCAAGCTCCATTCTCCGTCCGAGCCGTAACTCCTAACGCTGAACCGAGTCACCCGGAAGCAGTATTCATAGCAGTTTCTGGCCTGACAAGTAGGATGCGTACTTCCTACGCGCCGGACGGGTTGCCACGTACGGCACGTCACAGCATCCGGAAAACAAGCATATCAGCTACGATTCGCGCCACAAATCAATCCACTGCTACGAGATGGACCAGCTTGCAGCGGGTACGAGACGGAGCAACAAGCAGCGTGTACTACACGAACACATCATGGATCCCATCGCACAGGTCATACAAGTACTCTACATCTATGACCGGATCAGGAACTGTCGCCGACGGCGCAGGCGGTAAGTCAGACACCTACCACACAAACAAACGACACGTACCCGCAAAATGGCACATACACACAGGGGATCCACATCCTGGCCACTAACAGGCCACCATAGGGGTTGTATGGCCAGCACCACTACCACCCCCACCCATAGGGCTTATGTTCCCCAGCACCCCTGCCACACCCAGGCATAGGGGACCTGTTGCCCATCACCCCTGCCACCCCACTCATAGGGGACCAGGTGCCCATCACTACTGCCACCCCCAGGATAGGGGACCTGTTGCCATTCACTAATGCCACCCCCACTCATAGGGCTTATGTTGCCCATCACCCCTGCCACCCCCAGCCATAGGGCATATGTTGCCCATCACTACTGCCACCCCCACCCATAGGGGACCTGTTGCCCATCACCCCTGCCACCCCCACTCATAGGTGAACTGTTGCCCATCACTACTGCCATCCCCAGCCATAGGTGACATGTTGCCCATCACCCCTGCCACCCCCACTCATAGGGGACCTGGTGCCCATCACTACTGCCACCCCCAGTCATAAGTGACCTGTTGCCCATCACCCCTGCCACCCCCAGCCATAGGGGACCTGTTGCCCATCACTACTGCCACCCCCACTCATAGGGCTTATGTTGCCCATTACCCCTGCCACCCCCAGCCATAGGGCATATGTTGCCCATCACTACTGCCACCCCCACCCATAGGGGACCTGTTGCCCATCACCCCTGCCACCCCCAACAACAGGGGACCTGTTGCCCATCGCTACTGCCACCCCCACTCATAGGGGACCTGGTGCCCATCACTACTGCCACCCCCAGTCATAAGTGACCCGTTGCCCATCACCCCTGCCACCCCCAGCCATAGGGGACCTGTTGCCCATCACTACTGTCATCCCCACTCATAGGGCTTATGTTGCCCATCACCCCTGCCATCCCCAGCCATAGGGCATATGTTGCTCATCACTACTGCCACCCCCACCCATAGGGGACCTGTTGCCCATTACCCCTGCAACCCCCACTCATAGGGGACCTGTTGCCCATCACCCCTGCCACCCCCACTCATAGGGGACCTGTTGCCCATCACCCCTGCCACCCCCAGCCATAGGTGACCTGTTGTCCATCACCCCTGCCACCCCCACTCATTGGGCTTATGTTGTCCATCACTACTGCCACCCCCACCCATAGGGGACCTGGTGCCAATCAGTCCTGCACCCCCCAGCCATAGGGGACCTGTTGCCCATTACCCCTGCAACCCCCACTCATAGGGGACCTGTTGCCCATCACCCCTGCCACCCCCACTCATAGGGGACCTGTTGCCCATCACCCCTGCCACCCCCAGCCATAGGGGACCTGTTGCCCATCACTACTGCCATCCCCACTCATAGGGCTTAGGTTGCCCATCACCCCTGCCAGTCATAGGGCATATGTTGGCCATCACTACTGCCATCCCCACCCATAGGTGGCCTGTTGCCCATCACCCCTGCCACCCCCACTCATAGGGGACCTGGTGCCCATCACTACTGCCACCCCCAGCCATAGGTGACCTGTTGCCCATCACCCCTGCCACCCCCACTCATAGCGGACCTGGTGCCCATTACTACTGCCACCCCCAGCCATAGGTGACCTGTTGCCCATCACTACTGCCACCCCCACTCATAGGATGGGTGATGCGCCACGCATCCATCATACTCCAATAATAGGTATGTCAGCAAAATACATCCCCCCTAACATCATGACAACAGTGTGTAGTCTGTGACAAATGTCTACAACAGTGATTATGACTTCAAACATACAATGTAACTAACAGCACATGTGTGACCAACAAATGAGTGTGCCCTGCACAAGGCAAGCATCACCATAGCACTGTGTCAATGTAAAAAGAACACCCCCTCACTGTGTAGAACAAAAGTTAAGTGTGGGCTTCCAAACTGCATCAGATGTTGAGCATTGTGGTGATGGGGTCTAAACCCCCCCCTCATCACAGTGACCAAAAGGTAAGTGTCATCATGGTCAAAGCTGCAAATAACAAACAGCATGTATGATCCCTGCTCCCAACACATTAAACACTTCTGGGGCGAAGTAGTGGTTGTGTCCCATTCCCACAGAGATGTGGTGAGGCTAACAGTGCTGTGAAAACATAATACACTCTCGGCCATGTGCAGACAGGCACCACACATGCGGGCTGACAATGCATACAGTGTACAATGACACAAGAGCAGAAGTGACCATCACAAAGCATACACACATCTCGAAAATAGACACACTAATAAAAACAACCTGTGTAGACTGTAGGTGTCAGCTCACAAGCTCCCATTCCATGCCAGCAATGGCACCTAACAACCAGGATGAATGTGCACAATGATGTGATATGACTCACAGGGACAGCAGGGAAAATCACAGAAATAGCATCCAGACAATGGCCCACGACCGCAATACCAATGTACTGATGCAGATGCACAATCACAAACAGGCAACCTCACACTGCACATCTGACACAACATGTGTGTGTGTGTCTCAGTATCCCCAGGTAACTACACAACACATGAAGGGGGTTGAACCACAGTGACACAGATGTGGACACAGTGCCATACAAAAGTAAACCATCCTTGGGACACCCTTAGTGGGCAATCAGGCATTGTGAGATGAGAGGGAGCACAACAGACACATGTGACACAAGCTGAAATGAACACCAACTAACACAGCAAGAGACTGACACACAACAGAACTACCCCCAGTGACCGGACATTGGGGTGCCACAAGCATGCATGACACATCCACTGTGATGACAAAGGCGGATGTTGTACAAACTGGGAAACCCAGACATGTGTCCTGTTCCACAAACATACATCACACATACACAAACACAAATCACTCAGCATGGCCCCTAATCCATGGACAAACGGGAGCTAGGGGACCATCCATGCAAACATTTACATCAGTCCACCCTCAACACCACACACCCTGAACTGCAACAATGTGCATCTGTGAAGCCCACATGGACAGGTGACATTGCACATGCACCAATGACAAACACAGGAATGTTGGAAGGAACTAAGGTGCACAGACTCATCACACAAGGACAGTTTACAACCCTGGGGAATAACAGACATACTGCACAGTATGCGGTACATGGCCATGACGTCAAAGCTCACGTAACCTTCAGAATACCTGCCACAGTCCCAGGACAATGCAGAAGCCAAGGAGAACCAAAAGGCACACATGCTGACACCTGCAGCCCTGAACCCGACAAGTGGGAGCAGTCACACAGACATACACATGTCTCAATCAATGAAAGGTACCACCTAGGGACAACTACATAACATTGCAAATAAACAAGTGCCTTGGGGAACACTGAATGTGTCCCATTTGTGTCTGACAACATCATCACCACTCAAAACTGACAAATCCCAATGATGATACACCAAATAACAGTACTGTGTCATGCACCCACACATCTGGTAGCTCATGGCAAAGCAGTGGGATGAACCCAGTGCCACTCAGCAAGCATCAACAACAGGAACATATCAAGGGAACAATGCCTGTGTATGAACAGGGATGCGGACATACACACATGCTCATACAACACACACATATGGGCCCATGCTATGTCATGGGACAACACACTTACTTGAGGGGACCCAACTCCTGTGGAAGCCCAGCTGTGCCAAACATATTCACAGCACGTCTCACTCATGTCAGCAGAACCCTTGGTCAGTCAGCCATCAGTTACCACACAATGAAGGCTCTGGTCACAACAGCCTGGGTACGTGAGTCTCCCCTAAGTCATCTGCACATACTCAATACATATGTACAGCAAGTTGCACAGATGACCCAGTTGCTCCGATACCAATGATGCCCACACCTATCGGTCCAGTGGTGATGTGCACAAAGTGTAATTGACAAATTGGACAATGGGAAGCACATCATATGTGCATGGGTGCAAGCCAGAGATGTGACCATGCGAATGAAATGTTCACAGAGATGTCTACAAATAGTTGCTCATGACACACCCAGGTAGCTGCAAAGGATGACATGGATACTCACCAGAATAGGATACATATCTCATGGACCACATGGAGTACCTCACATCAACACATCAGTATTCTACATTGGAAACCTGGCGTTACAGGTGCAAGGGCATGTTAAACATCATCAACATAATGTACAGCTAAATCAAGTTCACAGGGATAAAGAAAAAAGGTTTATTCAGCATATTAAAAGTTAAACGTCCGTTCAAACAAAAGGCCAATGGCCAGTCCATGTCCAAATGCCAAGGAGTGAACTACAGTGACAACTGTCACACATTGCTTGCCTGCACTGCTAAGGACCGGGATCATCCCCTTGGAGGGGTATACATGGGGGAAGGCCAGGCGCCGCAGGGACAGGATCAGGGCGCAGCAGAAGAAGGCAGTGAAGAGATGGTGGATGCAGGCGAGACACTTGCAACTGCAGTGGAGCTGACTGAAGTGGTGGGTGCAGTCACAACTGTGGGGCACAAGTCAGATGGGGTGGGTATCGGCACAACTCCAGTGGGCAGGTCAAATGGAGCGGATTGGGGCCCCACTGCAATGCCCAAGTCAGACGGGGTGGTCGTGGAATCCACTGCAGTGCCTACATCCATGTGAGTGGAATGGGGTGCAGGTGAGGTGGGCAGGACAGTGGGGGGGACATGGTCCCCACATCAGTGGCACTAACCATCTGACCAGGTGTGGAGGAGCGAGTGGTAGGGGGGGCCTTAGCATTTTGGGGATGGTGTATCTGTGCGTGGGGGAACCCGGGGAAGGGAGTGGCGGGGGAACCTCTGGAGTGGTGGCCTGCGGGATGGAGGACGGAGACTTTGCCTTGGAGCTGCGTGGTGGCGGGGGGGTCTTGCTCTTCTGGCTCCGGGGGGGCGTGCTGGTGGGGGTCTCAGTCTGACTGTGCCTGGGGGAGGGTGTCCGGGTGTGAGGGGCACTCCCCTCTGTGTGTGGGGACTTCCTCTTCTCCTTGTAATCAGGATCTGCTGGGTCGGTGGGGAAGAGGCCAAGGTCACAGAGAAAGAGCTTCTGAGGAGATGGGGTTGCAGGTGAGGCAAGGGAAGGGGGCTGGGAGGGAGAGGTTTCGGAGGACTGCGGAGTGGTTGTGGATGACTGTGTGTGTATCTGCAAACCAGCCCCTGTGAGTGTGGTATCAGTGCCCTGCGCTTGCTTGTGTGCACCTCTAAACCTTGGTTTGGGTGTTTGTGTGCTGACTGTGTCTGTAGCTCTGTGAGAATGTGCAGGTGTTTGTGTGCTTGGGACAGGTAGGCTGCTATGAATCGTGGGTGCTGCAGGGGTAGGAGGTGTACGGGACTGTTGGAGGAGGGACACTGCTGTCATCAGGGAGGAGGCCATGGACTGATTGGTCCTCTGTAGCGCAGACATGCCCGATGAAATGCCCTCCATAAACGACACCAGTTGTGTCAACAGTAGGGGTGGGCGGAATTTGCGAAATTCACTTTTGCAAATTATAGTGAAAATGTTCAAAATCTCCGCAAACACGCGGAAATATCGCGAAGATGCAGAAGTTTTTTTCCCGCCCGTTCGCGGTATTTTCTGCGTGAACGCGGCTCGCCAACTTACCCATGCGGCTGCTCACAGGCACGGCCATCTTGTTTTCACTTGTCACGCCCGCTTGCGTTCGATATGACGTGCCTGCATCCTCACACTCTCGCTCGCGGTGGAGAATGACGTGTTCGAGATCTCAATCATCTCATACTCTCGCGGTGCATGATCGCAAGAAGAAAGACGTGATCGCGCGACGAATGACGTGATCGCGCGACAAATGACGTTAAGGCGGGCGCGAACTGTCGCGAGTCAGCACAAATGGCTACCAACAATCCAACATCTCGTGGAGAACGCAACCGGATCGGGAAAACTTTTCGGCGAATGCGGGGATTCAGGTAAGGTGATCGAGCGCACGCTAGAATGTACTTTTTTACAGCCTGAGCAAGAAAAAAAATTCCGGTAAGATGCGGATTGCGGAAATTTTGACATTTTCGCGCTCTCTGCAGAACGCGAAAATGTCAAATTATCGCAATTTCCACCCAGGCGTAGTCAACAGACTTGTGTGTGCATGGAGGACCTTCAGCATCGATGTCTGCCCTACATGGATCTGTCTAAGTAAGTCCACAGACTCCTCACTCAGGGCAGCAGGGGACACAGGGGTATGGGGTGCGGTGCCTGGCACAAAGGAGACATGCTCACGAACACGTGAGCCTACAGGGACCTCTGGGATGGGAGCCGATGGGAGGGTGGTGATGGTGGTGGTGGTGGCGGTGGCGGGGACAGCCTCACTTGCTGGGGTTTGGTGGCTGCTGACACCCGCCTCCACAAGGGAGTCATCCTCAGAGCTGCTGTGGCCCTCAGCTGGGGGGGGATGGTGCTGACAACTCCTCTGTGTGGCTCCACTCGCCCTCTGTGCTACTAGGTCCCCCCGACTCCTCTCCTTCTGTCCCTGTAAGGCTCTGTGGCTCCTCTTGGTCCATGGAGCTGTCCCCTCCTGTAGCCGTGGATGCATCTGGATAGGAATAGGAAGTAAGAGAACAACATCAGTCACCTGCACCGACTGCACACATCACAGTGAGTACATCGCATCACAGGGAAAGCCCTGGCATCATCAGCTGAACACAGCTCAAAGTGCCAACACTGTTTAGAATAAGCCAATTGTCATTCTCAACATCAACCATGGCACACATATCCCTCCTTGACTATCACACATATGTCTGTTGCATGTTGGATGCTAACACCGCAATGTGCCAACATGCACCACCCACACATTAGTTCGACATGCAAGTGAACATGTAGGAGTATGTCGCTATACACACAGCACATCTCTTGCTACTGATTCAGTACAGGTGTCCGGATGAAGGGATGGATGCCAGCAACGTACACTAGGATGTTCTCATGTCCTGATGGGCAATGCCACAATGGGGTGCATGGTGCACACTTGAACACAATGCAGGATCACTCATAGCAAGTTCAATGCCATGGCACTGGGATGCCCTGAAAGTCAGTCAACAGGGGCAGGGCATCCAGACAACAACAATATGCACTGACTCACAATCCTAGCTCAGGGGTAAAGCTAACTCTGCAGATGACCGGCGCACTTGCCCATCCCCTGCAAACAACATATACAGGACCCAGAAGACCCCACATAATGCAAATCAGACATATGAGTCTCTGCAAACACAAATCCCTGTATATTAACACATCACAGTCTGCCATGCATGTAACCCAGCTGCATGAAGAACACAGCTGCATACACCATTGTGCGCTGTCTGATGATCACACACCTATATGTCACACAGGTCTTGTCTCTCACAGTCACATCTCAGATGTCATGCTGACCCTTTGAATCATGGACACCCCAGTTGTACGTAACAATAAGCCACACCCTAATGACACAGAGGCAGACACCTGAGGGCACATGTCACTAAGCACAACCTGCAATTTCATACACAGGAGTGGGATTACAGAGTGTTTCTAAATGCCCTTGAGGAGGCATGACTGGGGAGGTCTACGTAGAACAGTGTTTGGCCCTAGGCAGTAGTCAGGTGGCTAAGGAAGTGTGACATACTTGATATACATACTCCTGAGGCCCCAAAATTGGAGTCCCCTGCTTCATGGATTTGTTTGGAATACCCCAGCCACATGTTTCGAGTCAGACCAGCAATTGGAACACATCTCAAGGGCACACACAGATCACATGTCAGATCTCAGGCATTGTGTAAACAATTGACCAACCCATGAGACCCACAACAGAGTCACAGGAACAGATGCTGTCCGGTTGCTTAAGCATAGCTGACTGCAGAGACACAGTGCCCTAGTGACACAATCAACAAACTGTAGGGGCCACACCTCTGGAACAGATGAGGAAGGTGCATCACACAATTGAGGGACCTGAGTATTGGACTACAAGACCTACGTAATGTGGAAGTGTGACCAGTCCAAAAGACTGCTATTAGCATGTCAGACATAGTACACAGATTAGGCATGGACTTACCCCCTTCCTGCTGCTGTCTGGCTTTCAGCTGCCTATCCAGGTCCGGGAAGACCACCGCCAGTATCCGGAGCATGTGGGGAGTCAGGGTCCGGTGTCCGCCCCTCCTGCGTGGTGGTGACAGCTTCAGCTGGACTCTAGCTATCCTCCGGGTCCAGTCCCAAAGGTCCTGCCACCTCTTCTGGCAGTTGCGGAACCGGCGCTTGTAGACACCCACTGAACGAACAGCTCGGACGATGGTCAGCCATATCTCCTGCTTCTGGTGGGCATCAACCTGTGAGGATGACAAAGTGAAAAGTACATTGACACACATGCCCCATTTTTGTGCTGCACACATTTGGATAGACATGTCATCATCGCAAAGGGAAATGAGTTACACAGGTAGTGAAACCATGGTGAAGGACAAATCACCTGCATGTCTGACATGTTAACAATTCCTGGATAGTTTAAGCTTCCACTAATGCACTTTAGCAGCAGGACACCTGTTCATTACATGTACCTACACACTTTGGGGGATGAAAGTAGTCAGTGAGAATGCTTGCCACTGGTGTACACACTGCTGGTACTGCTAGTCAGACAACATGCATAATTAGGAAGGCAGTGGACTGCACACTCACCTGCTCCCCTGGTTTCCCATAGTCACCCGCGTCGGACCTCATTGCAGTCAATGGCAGAGCGTATGCACGGCTCAGTCATGAACCATGCAATGCGTACGCATTGTCACCCGCGTCGGACCTCATTGCTGGCAATGGCAAAGCGTACGCACGGCTCGGTCATGACCCGTGCAATGCGTACGCATTCTCACCCGCGTCAGACCTCATTGCAGACAATGGCAGAGCGTACGCTCGGCTCGGTCATGAACCGTGCAATGCGTGCGCATTGTTACCCGCGTCGGACCTCATTGCAGGCAATGTCAGAGCGTACGCACAGCTCGGTCATGAACCGTGCAATGCGTACGCATTGTCACCCGCGTTGGACCTCATTGGTGTGACTATTCTACGGATTCGACACACAATTACTAGCCAGGGACACCTGTGCACACCTACCACACTACAGCATTGGCCATACAGTGTCCCATGGCATGTAAGGCTGCATTCCCTGGGTGTTTGGGGGGGCAACATTTGGTTTGTTGGGTGGCACTTTTGTGCAGCCACTCCCAGGCTGTGCACGTGTACATGGGGGCAGAATCCTTTGTGTGTCGTGCACATTAATACTGTGATGTGCAATTGTACAGTAATGGGCATGAGTCACGGACACAGTTTCATGTTGGATATGTTTGGGGCATGTCACATACACCCTGTGTCCAGGGGGTGATGGCATGTATGTCACAGTGAGACCTGTAGCCACAATACTGATGTGCACCCACAGTCTGTGTGCATGTTGTGTCTCAGATGTGTCTGATCAAATGTGCCCAATGGGTGACAGTCCCCACATCCATGTAGTATATGCATCAACCTTGATGGTGTGTGTGTCTCTAAGAGACATACATGTAGGGCCTGCAGGAACAACAGTGGCCACTACCTGTGGGACTTACGCCTGCCTTGTGGTGTGTACGTGATACGCTATGTCCATGCCAGTGTCGATGTGGCAATACAGGGACTCTGGATTTCTGCATGGCAAAGATCTGTGATGCCTGGGAGACATCAGGCCTCACTTGTCACTGTGGTGTGTGTTTGGAACGCCACAGCAGTACATAGGTTGGGTGACACAGCCAGATGATTTGCCATTGCACTACATGACCCCAGAGGTGAAGGTGATGGCAGCCCTGTACTTCTTTGCTACTGGTACCTTCTAGTACACTGTGGCTACTGCTGGTGGTATGTCGCAAAGGATGTTTAGTCGGGTGCTACGCGATGTCTTGGAGGGGATGTTGCATTTCCTAGACCTGTACATCAAGTTCCCTAGCCCAGCTGAACTCCCTGAAATAAAGGATGCCTTTTATACACTGGGGAGGATGCCGAACATCATAGTATCTATTGACGGGACACATGTGGCCCTGATACCACCACAGGCACATGAGCAGGCATACCGGAATAGGAAGCACTACCACTCCATCAATGCTCTGGTGGTATGTCTTGCTGACATGTCTATCACACATGTGTGTGCACGATTCCCTGGTTCGGCGCATGATGCCTACATAATGAGGAGTAGTCGCACTGCAACGCTGATGTCACAGATGCCAGCTCAGCATACCTGGCTTGTCGGTGTGTACTGACTGTTTCTCATTGTGTGTGTTTGTCAATGTTGTATTCCGCACTCCTACAAAACTCAGCTACTTGTTCATTTTTGTGTGTGTAGGTGACTCCGGATATCCCAACATGCCGTGGTTGCTGACACCCCTCCGGAACCCTGTGACACCAGCCGAGATGTGCTACAATGAGGCACATGGTCGGAGCAGGAGGGTGATTGAGCGGACATTCGACCTCCTGAAAAGCCGCTTTCGCTGCCTGGACAAGACCGGAGGGGCCTTCCCATATGAGCCTGCAAAGGTGTGAAAAAGAATCCTTGTATGCTGCATGCTACACAACATGGCAGTGCGGAAGGAGGTGCCTCTCATCCAGGATGACGATGACGATGACCAACCTCCAGCACCAGTGGAGGATCCCGGCCTGGGCCAAGATGCCAGTGATGATGAGGATGAGGGTGACGTCCGCTCACAGCTCATCAACAACTTCTTCACCTGCATGTGAGTTTCCAGGGTTGTTATGTCAATGTATGGAGGTAGCCTGGAATGTGTTGTGGCTGCTCTGTTGCTGTCTGAGTGTGTCTGTGTGCCACTTGACTGGATGCGTGCAGTGATGTGTCCAATCAGGTGGTGTGTACTCCACAATAGGGTAGTACTGCTAACTTGTTTTTGTGTAGGTTTCTTGCGACATGTTTTGTGCATGTGTTTTGCATTTCTCTCCTGTTCTGCTGTGCTTTTGACTGTGTCTTGTGTCTGTCCTTCCCAGGGTACTTTGCCTGTTGTTTGGTCAACACTGACCCCCAACACCCAGAATCCAACACCAGTGTGGAAGTTGTCAATTCCCATCAACTGATGTACCATACATAACTGGACTTCAATTCTCCAACACTTTGTGAGCGTGTTTCCACTGTTACATAGAATTACTGTGCAACTATTGTGGAATAAACATGTTGCTGATGTGTAATTAACCTGTGCTACGCCTTGTTATGTGCGTTGTCTGTCTTCCCACATCTGACTGACATGTGCTTACCTCACCTGTGGACTTGTTACCACTGACTGGAATTGGTGTTGTTTCTGTGAATGCCAATGTGTTTCAGGTCAACATCATTGTGTGGGATGAGTAACATGGCCATGGTGAGTGTGGGGCCGATTCACAGAACTAACTAAGACAAATTCCTAAACTTACTACTTTTGATATTCACAGAAGTTAGGATTTTGTCTTAAGTTTGTCTTAAGACAAACTTAAGACAGACTTAAGACAAAATACTAACTTAAGTCTGTCTTAAGTCTGTCTTAAGTTTGTTTTAAGACAAACTTAAGACAAAATCCTACCTTCTGTGAATACCAAAAGTAGTAAGTTTAGGATTTTGACTTAAGTTAGTTCTGTGAATTGGGCCCTATGTGTTGTGTTGCCATAGTGATGTGTCTCCCTCACATGTGTCACATCACCATGACTCACGTTACATTGGTCACATTGTTGCAGTATTTGGCATGCACTGTGTTGTGTAGCAGATCGACATCTCCATGACACATGAGAAGTTGGAATCACAACAGAGGCAAGTATGGTGTACTGGTGAGTTTATTTTCAAACATGTGTGAGGAAAGTGCACAGGATGGTGGGTGCTGTACATTGGTTTTGGAATCCAAAGTTCACATTAGAGTTGGATGTGCTGGTAGATGACATGTCCAGAGTAAAGTCCACAGTCATCTGCTACATTGGCCCAACATGAACCCTCCATGTCATGTGGGTGAGTTGTGTGCGATTGGACAAGGTGAACGGGTTGCGCACAAAGAACATTGTCCAGAACAGGTTTAGAGGCCCTGGGGGATGTGCTAGGACATCTGCCTCTCACATGTCCTTCTTCGGACGACCCCTCTTCTTCCTGGGGGAGCGATCCTCAGGTGCAGGCCTCTGCGGTGCAGGGGACTCTCCGCCAGAGTCCTCCTCTCTCCTTGTGCTGGCAGATGGTGTTGCAACAGATGTTGTGGCCACACAGGGAGGTGTGGACAGGTTTGTGTTGATCTGGCGGAGGCATTGGAGTATGTCCCGATGCACCGCAGTAAGGACATCCCACTTGGCCTCCATGCGGGCATGGTGGGCAGCCTGCTCCTGTTGAATGTCCTTGAGGATCCCCACTACCTGGCCAAATCCTCCGGTGCTATCCTGGTACACATCTATGATGCGTGCCAGGTGGGAGTCCTCATGCAGTCCAGACCCCTCTGCAAGGCGCGCCCTCTGCCTCCCACCCCTCCCAGCACCCCTATCCCTATGGGCAGGACCAGCGGCGGGATGCACAGGTGACACTGGGACCCCTTGGGTGGTGTTGCTGGTGGTGTTTGCTGTAGCTTCCGGGGGGTCCTGTGTCCCTGTGCTGTGGGTGTTCAGTGGCCTTGGTCTGTCTGTGTTGGCGGCGGTGCCCTGTCAGTTTCCAGATGCTGGAGGCGTGGGTACAGGGGGTTTAGATGTTGATGCTGCTGGTGCTGCATGATCATTCTCACCGGAGGGGCCAGGTTGGTCGTCGTCATCCGAAGAGGACAGAGACAGAGTCAAACCAGAGAGCTCAGTGTCCGCCAGAGTCTGGGACTGGGAATCCTCTTCATTTGGTGCTGGGTACCCAGCACCACCTGTGTTTGGAAGAGACATGCGATGTGAGTTATGTTTCTACATGCATCGATGGTTCACAAACATGACATTTTCTACTTTACGAACAGATGCCTGCCTGTACACTGCTTTTTCCCAGCTTGTCACGGACAGAGCTTGATATTGTTGTTGCCCATTTCCCAGCATGGCCTTGTGCTCCCCACAACAGAGACCAGTGTCATACATCCTGTCAGTCCCTTCCCACTCCCTGTGGGGCGAGTATGGTTCAGTTAAAACTTGCTGGGCCATGTGGGTGGGTGTAGATTGTCTGTGACTGCAACTACCATCATGCTGCTGGCTACACCCCCTTCCCAGCATGCCCATACTTCCTTCCTCTTGACTCTGCTTCCCTGTGAGGGGGTGTGACAGCAATGGCAAGATGGCTGACTGTGTAGTCCTGGTGTTTGTTGGTGCCCATTTCCCAGCATGGCCTTGTGCTCCCCACAACAGAGTCCAGTGTCAGTCATCCTGTCAGTCCCTTCCCACTCCCTGTGGGGCGAGTATGGTTCAGTTAGAACTTGCTGGGCCATGTGGGTGGGTGTAGATTGTCTGTGACTGCAACTCCCATCATGCTCCTGGCTACACCCCCCTTCCCAGCATGCCCATACTTCCTTCCTCTTGACTCTGCTTCCCTGTGAGTGGGTGTGACAGCAATGGCAAGATGGCTGACTGTGTAGTCCTGGTGTTTGTTGGTGCTCAGTTTCCAGCATGGCCTTGTGCTCCCCACAACAGAGCCCAGTGTCAGATATCCTGTCAGTCCCTTCCCACTCCCTGTGGGGCGAGTATGGTTCAGTTAGAAATTGCTGGGCCATGTGGGTGGGTGTAGATTGTCTGTGACTGCGACTCCCATCATACTCTTGGCTACACCCCCCATCGCTGCATGCCCATACTTCCTTCCTCTTGACTCTGCTTCCCTGTGAGGGGGTGTGACAGCAATGGCAAGATGGCTGACTGTGAAATCCTGGTGTTTGTTTGGCTACAAGTCCAAAGAGAGCCCCTGTGCTTCACACAGCAGCACCCAGTATGGTGTATCTTTTGCCGATATTTCACAGAGGTGGGGGCCAATGCATTCTACCCATTTTGTTGTGTGTAGTTTGTGGAGAGGTGTGTGTGTGTCTCCACATGCTGGTAAGTATGGTCAGAGCTGTCTGTTCTCCTTCCCACCCGGCCAGACATCCCACCATGAAACGTGCTTCCATTGTGGGGCGTGCAAGTTGTCTTTCAGGATGTCAGTCAGTGGTGTCCTGCTTCTGATTTGTGCACATGCCCTAGCAAGCCTTGTGCTCCCCACAGCAGGAGCCAGTGTCAGCCATCTTGTCAGTCATTTTCCACTCCCTGTGATGTGGGCATGTTTCAGAGAGGTCTTGATGGGCAATCAGGAGGAGGAGCATTATCTGTGACTACAGGCCCCATCATGCTTTTGGATACACTCACTTCACCTGCATCCCCACAATTCCTTCCTGTCAGTCAGCTGCACTGTGAGGTAGTGTGTTTGTGGTGGCAAACTGTCTGGCAGTGTCTATTTAGCTTTGTGCCACTGCCTTGATCTATTTGTTTGTAGGTTGGTGCATGTCATGACACAGTTCCAAGTCACTATGAGATGGCAGGTATTGTGTTTGTCTGACTGGCATACAAATCTCGGTATGATTATCTATTGGTTAGTGTAGCTTTGCTTGCTGTGCATGGTTTCACTGTCCCCTTGCCACACAATCTTGGTTATGTTGTTTGTGTACTCACCAGGCTCTGGTATGTCTGTTAGCCCATGGACACTCTCTGGTGGTAGGATGTCCCGCACCTTCTCCTCCCAGGTCCTGAAGTAGACTGGTTTGGCAGGAGTGCCACCGCCAGTGCACTGACTCAGGGCGTGATCTTTTTCGATGAGTTTCTTGACCCTCCTGCGCACGTCATACCACCTGTTCTGGATATCGTCCTTTGTGCACCTTGCTGGTGCTTGAGCGTTCACCTTGTCCACAATCCTCGCCCACATCTTGGTTTTCTGGGACATGGGGGTCCTTTGGACCAATGTACCAAACAAATGTGGCTCTACTCTGATGATCTCGTCTACCAACACTTCTAACTCACTGTCTGTGAACTTTGGATTCTTCTTTGGGGGCATGGTGATGGGTGGTGGTGGTGAGGGATGTGTGTGTGAGGGTGCAAGTGAGGGTGGGTTAGTGTTGGTTTTGCTGGCTGTATGTGTGTGTGCTTTTGGATGAGGTGCTGATGGTGTGTGGGTTGTGTGATGGGTGAGTTGTGAGTGTGTCTGTGGTTGCTGTGTAATGGTGTTTGCTGCTGGCTGTGTCTCCTGTTTGCAAGGGATGATGGTAGTGAGTGTAGTCCTTTATATAGTTGGAGTTGTGAGTGTGTCTTTGTCCCAGTTTTTTTTATTTGATATTTATTGGCTTTGTCATTGCTTGTTTGGTCCTTTTTTTGTCTTTTTTCCTTTGGGTTTTGTAGGCATGAAGGAGACGTTCATCTGACGGAAACAGACGCTGATGTTGGCTCGTGCGGGCTTCTCTGCCTTGTTCACGCTGCCTATCTTCTGTGTTTCATACGCGTCGGTCATGAAGGTCTCTATTGCTTGTGGGCCCGGTTGTATGTGCGTGTCGGTCGTGCGGCTTGGTCTCCGTGCGAGTCGGTCTGGTTTTACAAGCATTGCATCGTACTACGCGGATCGGACATGACGGGTACGGGTCGGTCGGGTTCATTCCGGGTTTGTGTCGGTCGGTGAAATTCGCGTCGGTTTTCCGGCCGGATCACTATTTTCCCTACAGCTCGGTCATACGGCTTGTATTCCGTACGTGTCGGTTGTAATTCACATGCGTTGCATTGTACTGCACGGGTTGGACGGCGCTGGTCCGTGTCGCTCGGTATCCGGTCCGGGTCTGTGTCGGTCGGTTCGTTTTGCGTCCGGAATCGGAATCGGCCCCTTTGTAATTAAATTCACTTTTTGACCTATTTGTGATCTATAACTCAGTCTTCCAACTTTTATTCTGTTCAACTCTGCTAAATTGTCTTTTCCTGTTGAGGAGTGTAGGTTCTAACCGCTAGCTCAGCAGGAGACGCTGGAGCTGGAATATTTTGGTAATAATTGGGGTGATCAAATATTGGGGTTCAAGTAATTTTTGGGGTTATGCTCCCACAAAGTGTATGTACGAGACGTACCCCCACCCGTGAATGTACACCCGTGTATGTACACCCGTGTATGTACACCCGTGTATGTACGAGACGTACCCCCACCCGTGTATGTACACCCGTGAATGTACACCCGTGTATGTACGAGACGTACCCCCACCCGTGAATGTACACCCGTGTATGTACACCCGTGTATGTACGAGACGTATCCCCACCCGTGAATGTACACCTGTGTATGTACACCCGTGTATGTACACCCGTGTATGTACGAGACGTACCCCCACCCGTGTATGTACGGTGCGGACCCCCAGCGCGTAGGGGGTCCGCACCGTACATACATGGGTGGGGGTACGTCTCGTACATACACGGGTGTACATTCACGGGTGTACATTCACGGGTGGGGGTACGTCTCGTACATACACGGGTGTACATACACGGGTGTACATACACGGGTGGAGGGACGGCACGTACATACGGGGGCTGGGGGGGACGGTGCGTATGCAGGCACATGTCTCCATGGTTGCTATAGAAGTTCGCTCCGTACGGTGTTTTTTCCATACGGTTGTACAATCGGACGCACGGGACGGATCGTACTTGCGCGCTCGGACTTCAGTTTTATGATTCGTACGGAAAATCGCCCGGGGACGTGTCGGACACTTTTCCCGACCCGAGGACACTTTTCCCGAACCGAGGACGTGTCAGGGAATTTTCCCAATGCGATTCGTATGTATTTTTTCCCATACGAATCGTACTTGCCAGTTTGTACGGTACTTGTACGATTCGTACGGAAAAAAATCCGGATACGATTCGTACGGGGAAAATTTCTCCAGGATCGGAATCGCCACCTAAGTATGAATAAGGTAGACTTGAATGCATGTGTTGTGTGTTTATGATGATGGATTTCTGTTTTTGCTGCGATCTGTTTGGTTATGTGATGATTATTGTGGCTTCAATTAGTGAGATAATTACTATTTTGATATTTTATTATTGTGAACTTATGCGATGTTCTTTTGTTTAATTTGAGTTGGTTATGGGATTTCATCGAAGATCTCAAGATATTATTACCTTGTCTGTATTGTGGTGTGAGGAGCGAGGCACCACTTACACCTCTGTAGCAACCTGTATTTATGGATTTTCAGGTTTAAAAGACTAATTTTGGTTACTGTGTTTGCCATGTGTGTACGGGATGTAGTGAATGAACTTGTAGGTATAATTCTGCCGGTCAGAAGTTTGCCTAGCAGGAACATTGCTCACTGTTTAAGATTCAAACTTGTTTTCTGGTACTGTTTATCTTGTTTACTCAAAATCGAGTGTCTACTGTTTTGAGTGCTTTGATTTTTGAAATATTGATTTATTTTCCTTTCTAGGATACACAGACAAAGGGTTTATTAATGTCTAAAGGTGTATTGTGGTTCCGTAGATGTTTTCCCATTCATTAAGAACTTGCGCTGTGATTGGCTGTTCAGCCAGGGAGCTGCGCTGGATTCGTTTAACCACCCCCTTTTGTACCGCTTTGTTCGCCATAAGTTGGCAGGGTATGCTCAGACGTGAGTCCTTGCTCACTTTGCCACTGGATTCAAGCAAGCCTGGCTGAAGATGGCTGAAATGCCAGAAACCGGTTCTAGGATGCTTGTTTCCGGTCCAGGGAAGGCATGGCTTGGCAGTTCGGGCTGGACTGTTCCCATGAGGCACAGGGTCAGACTGATTTGCATATTGCCATGTCTGAACTGGGGTGGCAGAGTGGGCTAAAAAACGGTGATGGATCAAACCCAGATCTGTTGACTGGGTGTGATTGTTTCATTGGTTCTGATGCTCCGTCCATCACCACCCCCTTTTGTACCGCTTTGTTCGCCATAAGTTGGCAGGGTATGCTCAGACGTGAGTCCCTTGCTCACTTTGCCACTGGATTCAAGCAAGCCTGGCTGAAGACGGCTGAAATGCCAGAAACCGGTTCTAGGATGCTTGTTTCCGGTCCAGGGAAGGCATGGCTTGGCAGTTCGGGCTGGACTGTTCCCATGAGGCACAGGGTCAGACTGATTTGCATATTGCCATGTCTGAACTGGGGTGGCAGAGTGGGCTAAAAAACGGTGATGGATCAAACCCAGATCTGTTGACTGGGTGTGAGTGTTTGATTGGTTCTGATGCTCCGTCCATCACCACCCCCTTTTGTACCGCTGGATTCGTTTAACGTCACCATTAGCTGTCTTCTGATTGGTTATATGTCAGTATACCCACCCTGTGATAGGTTGACCTTTAACAGAGACGTGCTGATATTGGCTGTTGTTCACTAAGGTTGCTTTTAGTGCTGTTTTGCCTTGTTAGACTGTTTTGAACTTGAGTAAGTGTAAACATGGGTAGAATATTTACAAAATCTAAACCTAAGAAAGAGGATAAACCTGGAGATAGACAGAAGATGCCAAAGGAAGACACACCAGCATTTGAAATGGTGGAAGGGCTTGGGAATACATGTGCGTTTGGATTCCCAAATGGAATAAATATACAGCACATGATGAGAAATTACAATTCCCAATGGAAAGAACCTTTAACTATGACACATTCAACTTTTTGAAATAGGCCATGTAAGATATGAGCCCAAAGCCTAGAACTACACAGTTCGAAACACTCAATTAATGGGATTACATGGCAACAGAGAAAGTGAGAGAGAAGAAAGATAGATCTACTAGTAAGTCCTTCAGGGGTTGGTTAGAAGTTACCCTAGACATTGAAGAGAAGGCATGGATATTAAACAAAATGCACAGCGTTAAAACATTTTCTGCTACAGTGACCGAGACACAACAGGTCAAAACAGATAAATCTAAAGAGAAGAAAGAGAATGAGGAATTAGAATATGATGATGACAAATTCTTTAATGAGTTACTGATTTTGAGACCTCCTCAAGGCATAGACAGACAGGCAGAACAGACCCAGACTTCTGCTGGGTTGGTGGAGGGGGAGACATGGTAGCAGCGCAAGTTCTTACTGAAGTTGTACCAATTGCTCCGCTAGAAGTTCTAAGAACAATGGCAATGCTTAATGTATGTGGGATAGAGCACACTTTTGGGGCAGTAGTGATACAGCCACCTCCCAAGGAGGTCTGAATTGGAATCCTTAAGTTTTTCTGACAATACTGCAAATGGAAGCAATTGTAATGGGCCATAATTTCACTATCTACGTTCCATAGTGTCTTGAAATAATTTTGACAAGAACGAAAACGTAGCACATTACAAATAGCAAGTCAATATGTTATGAACAAGTGATTCCTGGGGCAGAGAACATTTCAATTCGAAGGTGTAATATCCTGAACCCAGAGATTCTGCTTTTAATTTCAGACAAATATGAAGGCAGGGAAAATATTGCTGATGATGAATTGGAGCATGAATACAAAACACAGCAGAATTCCACAGAGTTCCTCAAGCTGGCAGAGTTGTATTATGGTATCATAATTAGAGTTGCGAAGCACAGGAATGCTATCTAAATTATAATATAATGAGAATAATAATAGTATCAATAATGTCAATATTAATAACACTGATGTTCTCAAGTACAATAACATTATTTGCCCAGAGGTCTTGCAGCGGGGACTGCTCCATCCCCAACTGCCAGGCTAGGTCCTCCCTGGACCAGAAACATGCATCCTAGGACTGGTTTCAGGGTTTCACCCCTCATCAGCCAGGATAGCTGTCAGTGGCATGGAGACCATGGAACCCAAGTCTGGGCATACCAGTCCCACTCAGGGTGACAAATGCAAAAACAACAATTGATGGACAGAGTGCAGAACAATGTCATACATTCACCCCAGTATAGAGATCTGGGCCTAATTCCATCTTTTTTTGCTCCCCATGCCACTCCAGTTTGAACCCGACCACATGTAAATCAGTCTTGGACCCTGCGCCCAATGGGAACAGTCCAGTACGAACTGCCAGACCAGGTCTGCCCTGGACTGGAAACAAGCATCCTAGGATCGGTTTCGGGTTACACCCTTCATCAGCCCAGCTATTGACTGTGGGTGAATGTTTGATTTGCTCTGCATTCCGTCCATCATCTGAGTGTCTTTTGCTTTCCTGCCCTAGGTGCGCCGGGTATGCCCAGACTTGGGTCCCCGGCTCACTGCGCCACTGGATTCAAGCTAGCCTGGCTGATGAGGGGTGATGCCCCGAAACCGGTCCCAGGATGCTTGTTTCTGGTCCAGGGAGGACCTGGCTTGGCAGTTTGGTCTGGACTGGTCCCATGAGGCACAGGGTCCAGACTGATTTGCATATGGCTGGGACTAAACTGGGGTGGCATGGTGAGCAAAAGAACAATGGATTTAACCCAGATCTATTGACTGGGGTGGAATGTTTGATTTACTCTGCATTCTGCACATCATCTGTGTGTCTTATGCAAAAGAGTAAAGCATGGGTGGCAGCAAAAAGAACTAGACTCTGATGAAAATGATAAGCTTGATAAGTTGCAACTGAAAATCAGAGTTGAAAAGAACCCCTTTGAAAGAAAGAAAATAAGCTGTGGAAAGAGTGCATAAAAGAAAACCTGACTAGAATGCAAGACTAAGTGTGAGCTGTAGGTTTAAGAGAAACTGATAACTGAATACTGTCTCTGAAGAAGTAAGGGCTGAAGAAATCCTTGCAAGCAAAAACACTGTGAGTCAGAGACAAGACAGCAGTCAGCCTGGGAGAAAATGAAAGTGAAACATTGACTGGTAAAAGATCAGCCAGAAGTTCCAAGTCGGAAGTATGCTTCACCAGAGTGGGTTTATCGAGATACATTGTCGGAAGAAGATACTGATGAAGATTTTGCTTTAAGACTGAAAAAAGAAAAAATCACATAGAGACTCTTATATTTTTTAATTAACCTGACTTTGATCTTGAATTTATATTTTCCCTTTACAAGAACTGAGAAGTGAATATTCATTTTTGTTACAGAATGAAGAATAAACTACTTTTTGCCACAAACATTCTTTTTTTTAGTTTTCAACATGAAGATGATATACAGCACTTGTCAAATTTTAGGGGATGGTGTTATTCATTTCAATATTAGTATTATTAGTTGGCCTGTTGGTGTGCTTACTGATTCCTGTGGCAAATGTTTCAAAACAGATAACTAGGGATGCTGTAATTACAACTAACCATAAGGATTTAGGACAAGGGAAAGCACTTAGTTAGCGTCTTTAGACATACTGGGGCAGATTTACAAGCCCCTTGCGCTGTCAGTACGTCACTTTTTGTGACGCACTGCCAGCGCATTTCTTTGCCCCATATTTACAAGGACATGAAAAGCCACCCTGCAAGGCTTTTCCTGTCCTTGTAAATATGGCCCCTTTACACACAGCACTTTGCTTGAAAGGGTCCATGGGTGTTGCTGTGGGTGTTCCGATGCAACACCAGTGGAACCAGACACATTTCCAGATTTAAGAGAAATCGTAAACCTGGAAATACGTCAGTTTGGCCAGGCGCAACAGGAAGAAATGTTTTCATTTCTCCTCGTTTTTTCCTCTTTTAATGCGTGCTGCATTCTACAGCATGCATTGAAAGAGGAAAATGTCTGTAGTGATTGTTTTTGTGCAGGAAGGTGCGCCTTCCTGCACAAAAACAATCTCCCCATGGCGTAGGCATCCTTGCACCATGGAGCAAGGGTGCCTGTACCAGCACATGGCAGCTGTTTGTGCGCCAGCGCAGGGGAGAGCACAGGAATGCGACATACCATTGTAGATATGTTGCATTCCTGTGCTCTGAAAGTGCCGCTGCATGGCGCAGCCAAAGGGCTTGCGGTGCCGCGCTGAGGCACTTTCTTGTAGATCTGCCCCACTGTGTACACAAGAATGATCAAAGAATATATTGAAATTATGAAAGTTTACAAATGGTTTGTGTGTACTTTTTTACTAAGTCAGTTGGGGAAGGGGCGAGCAACCTATGAGCAATTGGAGCTTTCTTACTCACTGTGTTTGCCCCCATTTTTAATTATGAGGAATTTCTTTGTCTATACCTGACTGATTTTAATGTGACACTGGAGAATCTATTCTTTAGTGATATTGGTAAAGAGATAAAATATAGTATATATGGTTAATATTTAATATAGATTTCAGACAAGCCTTTAACTAATATATTGAATATTCTTTATCTCGCCTCCTTGTTCCCACTATAGCGCCATGAAGCCATTGATGTACATGCGCTTTATAACCCTAGCAACATAACACAACGACATAACAGATTATTCTAATCAAATCTGAAACTAATATGATTAATGTTCATTCATATTTGTTAAGTACGGAAGAATGTGATTTTGTTATGGAATATAATGAATGAAGTATGAAAGTGGTGAGAACTTTGGAAGAGCTAGAAACTGCTCTAGAAGTGAACAAGGAATAAGAAGATATTAGGTTTTCGGGTGTACATCTAAGATTGAGGATGGAGCGATGAAAGGAAAGATAAAGGGGCCGATTCCAATCTCGGTCGGAAGGGCACCGAATCGGGTTCGACCGGAAAAACTACGATCTGTAACGGAGTGGAGTAGTGTGGCTCACTGGTTAGAGGCAGCAGACCCGGAAGCAGAGGACGGCCCGGGACCAGGGTTCAATTCCTGACGCGGCAGGGTCGTGGACCAGGGCCAGCGGACTCGATAATTCTCGCCTCGGTGCCTACTCTAACCAGGGATCACACTCGGCAACTCTGGGCATTAGCTTGCCCCATCTCCACAACGGCCCCCCACATTCGCCGGGGATGCCTGGTTTCACCTTGGAGATACCCATGAGGGACCATCTCACAGGGATAGCCAGGACGGGTTCCCTAGCGGTCTACAGTGCCACGACGCCTCAGCAGCAGTGCGCTTTACAAAAAACACATACATACATACATATATACATACGTACGCGTGTTTTCCGGCCGACTCGTACAGATGTACGAGCGAGCAAGTACGATGCGAGCTACATGAAATTCACCGACCAAGTCATTTCCGGGTCCGAACCGCTCCGTACATCCCGGTCGGAAGCTAACCGTGGCGTGCAATGGATGCGATTTACAACCGAGCCAGTACGATGCACGCGTCGGACAGCCTGTGCGAGACGGAGTGTCCGGCTCGCAAAAGCTCCCAGAGTCGGACTTTGGGGGTCCGCGCTGGACCCCCTGACACCCGCAGCCCTACGACTCGGACACACCCCAACACAGGCATGTATGGTGCGGGTGGCACCGACGCGTACCCACTGTAGGGGGCACACTTGTTCGAGACGTACCCATTCAGTCAATGGGAGCCCATGTACGCGTCGTACAACCGGCTCCCATTGACTTCTATGGGAGTCCAACCGAACCGAGTCCGACAGCATACGTGCGCATCGTACTCTCTCGGTCGGACTGTAGGGGTCCGGCTCGGTCGGAAAACACTCCGGATCCGACTCGGTCGGAGTGCTTTCTGACCCGGATCGGAATCGGCCCCAAAATGTATGAATGTCTGACAGAATATTGACGGACAGAAAATCGACCTACAAAAATATCGACACAAAAATATTGATGTAAAAAATATTGAAGTTCTATCTACATAATGGTAAGTACAAAAATATCGAGAGAAAAAATACCGTTGTCAAAAGTATCCACGTTAAAAATATCGTTTTTTTAATGTTTTAATAAATATGTAAAATAAAGTAAATAATACATATAAATAAAAGAATCATAGTTAAAAATATTAAAACATGTTTAAAAAATAATAACTATAACATATATAATGTTAATATAAATTACACATATACATATAAATTAATATATATACTTACTCCACATAGTGCAACAGTAGGGAAAGAGCTGGCTAGCGTAGGGGTAACATTTACTATTCCCACTCCAGTGAGTGCAACAGTAGGGAAAGCGTTGGATAGCGTAGGGGTAAAATTTACTATTCCCACTCCAGTGAGTGCAACAGTAGGGAAAGCGTTGGATAGCGTAGGGGTTAAAATAACTATTCCCACTCCAGTGAGTGCAACAGTAAGGAAAGCGTTGAATAGCGTAGGGTTTAAAATTACTATTCCCACTTCAGTGAGTGCAACAGTAGGGAAAGCGTTGGATAGCGTAGGGGTTAAATTAACATACTTATTAATTAAATGAATTTTTAAAAAATAAGTAACATATTAAAAATTAATTAACAAAAAAATGAATAATAATTACCAATAAAATTAAACTAATATTTACTTGAATAACATTAAATTACTTCCCACCCTATTCCCCCATAAGCACACAACCCACTACACATAAAGAATAATGCAATTAATGTATTTTTCAATTAATCAACTAATAAAAATGTATTAACAATTAATAAAAAATTAACAATAAATTAATTAACAATAACAATAAATAAATAATAATAGTAAATTAATTATAATTAATATATATAAATTAATCAATTAATAAGAATTACTTACCAAATAATAATTATTTGACAATAAATTAAAAATCAATAATAATAAATAAAAACGTATTATTTAGTTAATTATGATTAAATTACTTTCCACCCTATTCCCCTATAAACTCACAAACCGCTAAAATTTAAAATTAACATAATTATTTTAATTATCAATTATTCAATTAATAAAAATTAATTACCAATTATTAATTATTTAACAATACATTAATTAACAATAACAATACATACAAAAAAATAATACATTAATTATAATTAAATTACTTCCCACCCTATTCCTGTATAAACCCATAACCCGCTCTGATACTAAAACGCAAAATGTACTTTAAAAAAAATTACTAATTTCTAAACATTTATTAAATATATTTAAAAATAATAAAAATACATTACAAAAAATGTTAAACATACATATAAAATACATACTGAAATACATAACACTAATACAAATTTCGATATTATTAACAATGATATTTTTGCTAACGATATTACTTACTTAGAAATTTAAAAAAAACAATATTACTTACCTTAAGGTCGATATTCTGGTCACCGATATTCTTGACATCGATATTCTGTCCCTACGATATTAAAAACTCGATATTAGTGTAGGTCGATATTAAAAAAATCGATATTTTGACTGCACACCAAAATGGATAGGTAAGTCTTATGGAAGGAGGGAAGGCAGAATTGTTTGATGAAAGTACATGTAACAAAACCTATGAAGTTAGTGGGGAGTTACTAACAGGGAGAGGACCTATAATGAGAGGAATTTATTATGTTTGTGGGAAGGCTACCTGTTAGAGTCGGGGATCTCTGGTTGGCGCAAGGTTGCCCTTGTGACAAGCAGGAACCCTCTCCTCCACGTCAGGGCGCAGGATAACCCCTCGCGAATGACCCTTGCTCACCCTCTAGGTGCGTGGCGTGAGCAGCCAAGGCGATTCCTCAGGCGTTGTTGGCTAAGCACTTACAATCATACACACAGTAAATACATCAATCCCCCCAGAAACGGACACCAGACTTGGATATATATAAAAATACGCTTCTTTATGTAAAAATAAGGTATATATATCTCAGCAGACTTATCACAAGACCAATAACGTTTTCGCTATGCCACCAGGTTATAAAGCAGGCAAATGTTCTTTGTTCGTAGCTTCAAATGGAGACCTTGTAGTCTCTTGCAAATGTTACTTGTGGTTCCAGTACTCACAGAGATCGACTCCTGCGAACGGGGAAATAAGGCGTTGCGGGCCCCGAGCCCGATGCTGGAACTTCTTTCGTGATGTGGAGAGTCAGCACAGGTCGGTGCGACTCTCGGCTTGGGAAGTGTTCTTGGGTCCTCAATCAGCAGGTGTAGGCACGTAGGCAGGCGCGGCCAGCGACCCTTTAGCACGGCGGTGCAAGAGGGTCTCCACAGCGGGGGCGGCGCGGCCAGAGATGTCCGGGGATAGCGAAGCGGGGTCGCAGGGCACGGTTAGTGCAGCTGGGTGACCCGGCGTAGATCACAGTCGTCGGACGGCTTCCGGCGGGAGGGGTGATAGCGCGGTCAGCGCGCTCCAGTAGCAGGCGGTGACAGGGATGCAGGCGGCCTGGCCCGGGAACAGAGAGCGGCTCGGGACGGAGCGGGGCTCTCACGGGTTGGAGGCAGGCGAGCTTCTGAGTGTCACGGCCCTAGGAGGGGCGATGAGGGGCGCAGTCTCTTTTCCAGCGGGATGCCCACACGGCTCGAATTGGAGGATGAGCAAGAAGCACAGAGAACCCACTGGTCCTGGGGTTCAGTTCAGGGGGCAAGCTCAGATCAAGCCCTTGGAGAATGTTCAAGCACAAAGTAGCAAAGTCTTTTCAGTAAGTCTCTTCCTCTCCTTTCTCAGCAAGGCAAGCAGCAGGCCAGCTCCTCCAGCGTCTTCTTCTCCTTCTAGTCGGGCAGAGGTTCTTTGTGGTAAACAGGATTCTGATTTCTTAGGAGCCAGGCTCCTACTTTTATACCATGATTCTTTTGTTCTTTAGCGCCAGGGGGCCTAGGCCTGGCTCAGTCCAGTTCTGGAGCACTTTGTTATGGTGACTCTGCTCTTTCCTTTCAGCAGCAGGGCAGAGACATCAGCCGCCCCACAGGGGGCGGCGCCGGCTTTGTGGTGGCAGAGCACAGGTCTATTCAAGAGTCAAGGTGTACTCCTCCCACCCATCCAGGTGTAATCTCTCTACCCACCACCTGGCAGCCAACCTGTCTCTGGGGATTCCCCAACCCTGCTCCTTACGGTTGCCAGGCAGATCACATACACACAGCAGAGGCAGACTGAGATGGTCAGGTCAGTAAATACTAACTTTCTAAAAGTAGTATTTACAAACCCAGGATATTAAAATAAACTTGACTACAAGAAGTATTTTACCATCCTGAGTTCAGGCATACTAAACTTGACACTTCTACCATGCTCTCTGAGTCCACTGGGGTCACAGCGTCGGCGTGATCCCGGCAGCCCATTCTGGCCTATGGAGAGCAGGTAGCCTTCAATAGTGAAGAACGAAAATGGCTGTAATTCACTACTAAGACATGCCACACACATCAGGGCATGTCCTACCTTAGGCCTACAATGCACCCTGCCCTTGGGCCTACCAGAGGGGTGGCTAATATGTAGGTAAGGGATGGTTTAGGGACTGGCAAGTGGGGGCACTTGCGTAGTCAGCGCGACGGTCCCGGACCGCGCACAGGGTCTGCGGTGGCAGACCCTAGACACACTTTACAAGGCCGCTTCCGTGGGTGGCGCAACCAGCGCTGCAAGCCCACCAGCAGCATTGGCATTCACGAGCCCTGGCACCCCTGGTGCACTTTACTGGGGACTGACAGTGAATCCAATAAACCAATCATGGACATCAATTACAGGTACACTTTACTTAGGGAGCACTTGCACTGCGGCACGGATTAGCCGTGGCGCAGTGCCCTGAGCGGACAACACCAGCAAAACAATCGAGGCACACCATCAAAAAAGGTGGAAGGGAAACTCACGCCAAGGTGCCAGGTCTAACACGTGTCCCCTCCAGCTGAAATGTGGGGAGAACTACCCTTGCCCAGGGGGTTCCTCGTCACTAAGGCGGAAATACCTGGACAGACCGTCAGCGTTGGCGTGATCTGTACCAGGACGGTGTTCCACCGTAAAGTCCATACCCTGTAGGGAGATGGACCACCTCAACAGCTTCGGGTTTTCACCCCTCATTTGCATCAACCATCTGAGGGGCCTGTGGTCCGTCTGAACCCGGAAGTGAGACCCAAACAAGTAGGGTCTTAGCTTCTTCAGCGCCCAGACCACAGCAAATGCTTCTCGCTCAATTGCACTCCACCTACTTTCCCGTGGAAGTAACCTCCTACTGATGAAGGCTACGGGTTGGTCCCAGCCCTCCTCAGTCATCTGTGAAAGAACAGCCCCTACACCATGCTCTGAAGCGTCTGTCTGGACTAGGAATTCCTTGGAGAAGTCAGGGGCCAAGAGCACGGGCGCCGTGCACATGGCAGTCTTCAGGGTGTCGAAAGCTTTCTGACAGGTGTCAGTCCAAATCACGTTCCTGGGCTGCTTCTTCGAAGTCAGCTCTGTCAAGGGGGCAACGATCGTTCCATAGCCCTTGACAAACCTCCTGTAGTACCCAGTGAGCCCCAGGAAGGCCCTCACTGCGGTCTGCGTCTTGGGGGGTTCCCAAGCCAGGATGGTCTCAATTTTGGGTTGCAAGGGTGCCACCTTGCCACTCCCCACTTGGTGTCCCAAGTACACCACGGAACCCTGCCCGATCTGGCACTTGCTGGCTTTGATCGTGAGGCCTGCTCGGCGCAGAGCCATCAACACTTCCCAGAGGTGGCGCAGGTGTTCAGGCCAGGTGGCACTGAACACTGCGATGTCATCCAGGTAGGCGGCACTGAACGCATCCAGCCCAACCAGTACCTGGTTGACCAACCTCTGAAAGGTGGCAGGGGCATTCTTCATCCCAAATGGCATGACTCGGAACTGGAAGTGCCCATCTGGTGTAGAGAATGCTGACCTCTCTTTGGCCCCATCGGTCAAGGCGATCTGCCAGTACCCAGACGTTAAATCAAACGTACTGAGGAACCGGGCAGCTCCCAGCCGATCAATGAGCTCGTCAGCTCTGGGGATGGGGTGCGCGTCAGTCTTCGTGACTGAATTGAGTCCTCTGTAGTCCACACAGAACCGGAGTTCAGGTGTGGCTCCCGGCGCAGCAGCCTTTGGGACCAAGACCACGGGGCTGGACCAAGGACTGCTGGAGGACTCAACCACCCCTAGCGCAAGCATTTTGGAGACCTCCTCCTTAATGCAAGCTCTGACCCTGTCAGTTACCCTGTAAGCCTTGTGCTTCACGGGTAAGCTGTCTCCTGTGTCCACATCATGGACGCACCAATCTGTGACACCAGGAACCAGGGAGAATCGGTCGGAAAATTGTCCCAGCAAGTGGCGGCAGTCTTCCTGTTGTTCGGGCGTCAGGGTGGGTGAGAGGTTAACTCCATCCACTGACCCATCTTTCTCAGAGGCCACTAAGAGGTCAGGAAGAGGCTCGGTCTCCTCTTCCATTCCATCATCAGTGGCCAGCAGCATGCCCACTTCGGTCCTCTCTAAGTGGGGCTTAAGGCGGTTAACATGTAGGACCCTCAAAGGGTTCCTGGGAGTCTGCATGTCCACCAAGTAGGTGATAGGACTTTTGCGCTCCACAACCTCAAATGGACCTGTCCACTTATCCTGAAGTGCACAAGGCTCCACTGGGGCCAAGACCCACACCTTTTGTCCAGGTTGAAGCTCTACCAGAGTGGCATTCCGGTCGTACCACCGCTTCATCTCCTCCTGGCTGGCTTCCAGATTTGCCTCAGCAAGTTGCCTGAAACGCCGAGTCTGGTTTCGGAAGGCCAGCATGTAACTATATACATTCTGGGGAGGTTTCCTGGGAGATTGCTCCCAGCCTTCCTTTACCAAACTCAGAGGTCCTCTTACCGGGTGACCATACAGAAGCTCAAAGGGGCTGAACCCTAGAGACTTCTGTGGCACCTCTCGGTAAGCGAAGAGCAGGCATGGCAAGAGGACGTCCCACTTACGCCTCATTGGACCGTCCAGGCCCATGATCATGCCTTTGAGGGTTCGGTTGAATCTCTCAACCAACCCGTTTCCTTGGGGATGGTAAGGAGTGGTGAACTTGTACGTTACCCCACACTCCTTCCACAGGGATTTCATATACGTGGATATGAAATTGGTCCCCCTGTCGCTCACCACCTCTAGAGGGAATCCCACTCGGGAGAAAATTCCCATCAGTGCCCGTCCCACCACGGGGGCCGTCACTGTCCTCAGAGGGATGGCTTCAGGGTACCGGGTGGCATGGTCCACCAAGACCAGGATGAACCTGTTGCCCAGGGCTGTCTTGGGGTCCAGAGGCCCCACAATATCAATACCCACTCGTTGGAATGGCGTACCGACCACAGGGAAAGGTTGCAGAGGAGCCTTGTGCTTCCCTCCGCTCTTACCACTTGCCTGGCAAGTCTGACAGGTTCTGCAGTAGGAATCTGAATTCTTATGCATTTGGGGCCAGTAAAAGTGGGTGACAAGCCTGTCATAGGTCTTGTCCATCCCCAAATGTCCTGCTAACGGCACATCATGAGCCAGCCCCAGTAGGAAGGTTCTGAACTTCTGGGGTACCACCAGCACACGGGCTGACCCAGGTTCAGCAGCCTTAGGCTCGGAATACAGGAGGTCACTCTCCCAGTACACGTAGTGTGTTTTGGCCTGAACACCATTGGCCTGGTCTGCAGCCTGCTGCCGCATACCCACGAGAGAAGGGCATTCTTTCTGCTCCCTGCAGAATTCCTCCCTGGAGGGACCTCCTTCTTGCTGCCAATGGGTCAGCTCAGGCAGATCTCCCAGTTCGGCAATCTGTTCCCCGGTAGGCTCCAGAGCATCCCCCTCAGGGTCTACTTCCTCCTGGGCCGTGGGAACTTCGGGGGCCGGTTTCCCGCGCCTCCTGCGCCTTCTCCCTAAGGCCGGTTCCTGGACCTCTCCCTCAGGCTCCAGGACCCTCTCAACACCCCTACCGGCTGCCATGGACCGGGTGGTCACGCACGCCCAGTCGGGTAGACCCACCATCCTCAGATGCGTGGTCTTCTCCACCTTTTCCCAAGGGGAGCTCTCCAGGTCGTTCCCTAGCAGACAATCTACAGGCATGTCAGTTCTCACAGCGACTTGTAGAGTACCAGAGACCTCCCCCCACTCAAAGGGAACTTGAGCCATTGGACAACGACTCTCTACGTTGTCAGCATTGACAACCCTACAGTAGGCATTGGGTACAATCTGCTCTTGAGACACCAGGTGTTGCCTCACCGAGGTCACGCTGGCTCCTGTATCTCTAAGAGCCTCCACCTTCCTTCCATTGATGGTCACCACCTGCCCATATTTCTTAGTGTTAGAGGGCAGGTAGGTTACAGGGACCATCTCACTGTCTCCTAGCGAGACTAGGGTCATCTGCCCGGGACCCCCACCCTCCTGGACTGCTACTTCCTCCCCAAAGTTAACACTAGCTACTTGCCGGGGTGGAGCACCAGTGGGTGCGGTCTTACCAAACAGGCGACACTTAGGATCAGAGGCAATGTGACCCGGGTCACCACACTTATAACAATTGAAGGGCCCCTTTGGAACAGGTCTACCTGTCGGGGCCCCGTTCTGCTGCGGGGGTGGGGGAGGCTGAGAACCCTTCTGCTGGTTCCCTTGGGAATTACTTTGGGGGCCTTTTTGGAACCCCTTCTGTTTACCCTTGTCCCCCCCACTCTTCTGCTGGGGACCCTGCCCACCCTTGGCGGAGTCTCCCACTTGACCCTTGTGGACCCTGGTGCTGAGCCAGCGGTCCGCCTCCTCAGCAAGCTTCCTCGGGTTGGACAGCTTGCTATCAATCAGGTGCTGGCGTAGCTCAGGAAAACATTGACTGGACAAGTGCTCCCATGCAATTAAATCAAGCAGCCCTTGATAATCATTCACTTTGCTACCCTTCACCCAACCATCCAGCGCTCTGCAGAAAAAGGTCACATACTCCACATACGTACTCTCAGGGATCTTCTTCGTCTCCCTGAACCGCTGTCTATATAGCTCCGGAGTTAACCCATACCTGGTCATTAAAGCTTCCTTCATATGGGGGTATGAGGTTTGGAGATCTAAGGGTAAATCTAACAGTGTGTCACGCCCTTCAGCAAGGAACCTTCCCCACAACCCCGCTCCCCAGTCTTTCTCCGGGACCCGGTGTGAGGACATGGCCACCTCGTAGGCTCTAAACCACTGCCCTATGTCATCCTTTCTAAAATACTCCTTTACTACATCTTTGGGGATGTACACCTTGGACTCTACCTGCACTGGTGGAGTGCTGCCACCAGAAGGAGCGGTGTCCAAACTTTTCGCCTTCAGCTCCAACTCCTTCAATCTGATATCATGATCCATTTGGCGTTGTTGTGCCTCCAGGGCCAACTTCTGCTTTTCCATTTCCATTTGTCCTGCCAACTTTGCCATCTCCATTGCATGCGCCCTGTCTGCTGCCCTATCTGCCAGCTCCTCTGGCGACCGGACTCTGCTGGGCTCCTCAAGGTTGTCGGGTGGAACGGTGTCCCCCGCATTCCGTGGGTCTCGTGACTCCTTCCAGGCTCTCAACGCCTTGGTGTACTGGGGCTTCCTCTTGCATCCAGCATGGGGGACTCTGAATTTTACACTGTAGCCTTTCAATTGCTCCATCGTGTAGCCTTCCAGTCTCTCCCAATCCACCTCATCTATTCCAGAAATCACAGAGAGTGCTCTTCCAGCGGAGTGCGAGCCAGGCATGGTTGCAGTAATGGCAGATGTCTCAACAAAGTTCAACAACTACAAACCTGTGGCTGCGTTATTTGGTCTGCTCTCACTATCTGGTGATTAATAATTCACTGTATGCAAATTACAAGTGCAAATCCGAAATCCCAACCGCTGCCAACAATGTTAGAGTCGGGGATCTCTGGTTGGCGCAAGGTTGCCCTTGTGACAAGCAGGAACCCTCTCCTCCACGTCAGGGCGCAGGATAACCCCTCGCGAATGACCCTTGCTCACCCTCTAGGTGCGTGGCGTGAGCAGCCAAGGCGATTCCTCAGGCGTTGTTGGCTAAGCACTTACAATCATACACACAGTAAATACATCAATCCCCCCAGAAACGGACACCAGACTTGGATATATATAAAAATACGCTTCTTTATGTAAAAATAAGGTATATATATCTCAGCAGACTTATCACAAGACCAATAACGTTTTCGCTAGGCCACCAGGTTATAAAGCAGGCAAATGTTCTTTGTTCGTAGCTTCAAATGGAGACCTTGTAGTCTCTTGCAAATGTTACTTGTGGTTCCAGTACTCACAGAGATCGACTCCTGCGAACGGGGAAATAAGGCGTTGCGGGCCCCGAGCCCGATGCTGGAACTTCTTTCGTGATGTGGAGAGTCAGCACAGGTCGGTGCGACTCTCGGCTTGGGAAGTGTTCTTGGGTCCTCAATCAGCAGGTGTAGGCACGTAGGCAGGCGCGGCCAGCGACCCTTTAGCACGGCGGTGCAAGAGGGTCTCCACAGCGGGGGCGGCGCGGCCAGAGATGTCCGGGGATAGCGAAGCGGGGTCGCAGGGCACGGTTAGTGCAGCTGGGTGACCCGGCGTAGATCACAGTCGTCGGACGGCTTCCGGCGGGAGGGGTGATAGCGCGGTCAGCGCGCTCCAGTAGCAGGCGGTGACAGGGATGCAGGCGGCCTGGCCCGGGAACAGAGAGCGGCTCGGGACGGAGCGGTGCTCTCACGTGTTGGAGGCAGGCGAGCTTCTGAGTGTCACGGCCCTAGGAGGGGCGATGAGGGGCGCAGTCTCTTTTCCAGCGGGATGCCCACACGGCTCGAATTGGAGGATGAGCAAGAAGCACAGAGAACCCACTGGTCCTGGGGTTCAGTTCAGGGGGCAAGCTCAGATCAAGCCCTTGGAGAATGTTCAAGCACAAAGTAGCAAAGTCTTTTCAGTAAGTCTCTTCCTCTCCTTTCTCAGCAAGGCAAGCAGCAGGCCAGCTCCTCCAGCGTCTTCTTCTCCTTCTAGTCGGGCAGAGGTTCTTTGTGGTAAACAGGATTCTGATTTCTTAGGAGCCAGGCTCCTACTTTTATACCATGATTCTTTTGTTCTTTAGCGCCAGGGGGCCTAGGCCTGGCTCAGTCCAGTTCTGGAGCACTTTGTTATGGTGACTCTGCTCTTTCCTTTCAGCAGCAGGGCAGAGACATCAGCCGCCCCACAGGGGGCGGCGCCGGCTTTGTGGTGGCAGAGCACAGGTCTATTCAAGAGTCAAGGTGTACTCCTCCCACCCATCCAGGTGTAATCTCTCTACCCACCACCTGGCAGCCAACCTGTCTCTGGGGATTCCCCAACCCTGCTCCTTACGGTTGTCAGGCAGATCACATACACACAGCAGAGGCAGACTGAGATGGTCAGGTCAGTAAATACTAACTTTCTAAAAGTAGTATTTACAAACCCAGGATATTAAAATAAACTTGACTACAAGAAGTATTTTACCATCCTGAGTTCAGGCATACTAAACTTGACACTTCTACCATGCTCTCTGAGTCCACTGGGGTCACAGCGTCGGCGTGATCCCGGCAGCCCATTCTGGCCTATGGAGAGCAGGTAGCCTTCAATAGTGAAGAACGAAAATGGCTGTAATTCACTACTAAGACATGCCACACACATCAGGGCATGTCCTACCTTAGGCCTACAATGCACCCTGCCCTTGGGCCTACCAGAGGGGTGGCTAATATGTAGGTAAGGGAAGGTTTAGGGACTGGCAAGTGGGGGCACTTGCGTAGTCAGCGCGACGGTCCCGGACCGCGCACAGGGTCTGCGGTGGCAGACCCTAGACACACTTTACAAGGCCGCTTCCGTGGGTGGCGCAACCAGCGCTGCAAGCCCACCAGCAGCATTGGCATTCACGAGCCCTGGCACCCCTGGTGCACTTTACTGGGGACTGACAGTGAATCCAATAAACCAATCATGGACATCAATTACAGGTACACTTTACTTAGGGAGCACTTGCACTGCGGCACGGATTAGCCGTGGCGCAGTGCCCTGAGCGGACAACACCAGCAAAACAATCGAGGCACACCATCAAAAAAGGTGGAAGGGAAACTCACGCCAAGGTGCCAGGTCTAACACTACCTATTTTAATTTGCCAAAGAACTGGTTGGGTTTATGAGTAGTTTTAGGGAAGTGGCTAAGTTGTGTTGGTAATGGAGTTCTGCAAGCTGTCTAACACCAATGATAATAATGTTGATTTGTGCAATTTCTTTGTTGTTCTCATTAAAACTAATTCATTGTACAATAAAAGTGTAGGATAATTAGAGAGCAGAGAAATAAGATGATACAAAAAGAAAGAGATTAGAGTACTTTTTTGTGCTTTATAGTTATCAAGATTGAGTATTTTAACAGATGAAACAGATAGAGGAGAATGTTCAATTACCTAAGAAGATGAATACTTCAAAAGACTAATGGCTGATTAATAAAGTTATCATTGGTCATTATAAAAATTATCAGTGAGAGAAATTTTTGTAGCATTTTCCAAAATATGCAAATATCATGTGAAAATTATTTTTTATAATGAGTGTTTTTAATGATGCATAGAATTGTAACTCTTGTACCAATAGTTTTGCACATGGAACAAGTTACCTAGGTCACCTAGAAGTAAAAAAATAAATAATTATTATTTTGCCACATATTGCCTAATATGCCATTATTTTTAATATGGGTGCAGTTTTAAGTGTTCTATTGATCTCAGCGTATTCCCCCTCCCAAAGAAGTGAATTTTTAAAAATTGATTATCATGCCACATTTTTGTGCAATATGCCATTATTTTTAATATGGATGCAGTTTCAAGTGTTCTGTTCATCTCAGCATATTGCCCCTCCCAATTAATGTCCTGCTGCCAGCCACCTATCACATGGTTCACATCAGGTGAATGATGTCACTGTATTTGCAATGTACAATGCTGGTAGAAAACATGTACTGTGAATAAAGCTTCCATTGTGTACAAAAAGTATCATTTTCAAGGATTTCCACTGGAAGTGTTAGTGCAGATGTGCTAATTCTATGAAATGTTGTTTGAGAGATAATTCATTGTGTGTTGATCATCCCTGGCACACAGTTGCTAAGGGAGTAGATGGAAGATTCATCTTGCCTTAAGTAATAAAGTTTTAGAATATTACGTTGCTGCTTCTGATTTACCAATGCACCCCTAACTATGATCAAACTAGGCTGAATTTGCAGATTGTGTTGATAGCCTGTGTGATTTGTCTATAAAACCTCTGGGCTTCTGCCTTATCCGGAGATTTTGGTTTTTGGTGATCCTTTCATTATTTTCCTTGTGGGTGACTTTCCATTCTCCTCCAATACTGTACTTGCTAATGGGATGCTGTCAGTGCTCTTTATGATTTTGGCACTTAGAATTATTCTTACTTAGAATCTGCCTATCTAGTGATTAATAAGTTTATGATTTTGCATTATCTGTAATGGTATTTTATGCGTTTTTCTCTGTAACGCATTAAGACTATTGTGCGACTAAATTAACTTTATGCTCTGGAACTCAGTATTTGATACTTCCGATATATATTTTGTTTAACTCTGCTAAATTGTGTTGTCCTGACTTGGAGTGTAGTGGCTAACCACTAGTTCAACTGGAAACACTGGAGTCAAATTATTTTGGTAAAAGTTGGAGGGATCAGGTATTGGGGTTCAGGTAAATATTGGGGTTCGGCTCCCATACAGCTAATGGTGAAGATGAACTGAAGAGGCCATCGGGAATAATGGGTGAAGGAGACCATTTTAGGCTCTCCACTCTCAGCACTAGCCAGAGCTTGACCCCAAGGATCACTCATCTACAGTCTGAAGGGTTGCTCCAGATTAAAGGCCCCACACACTGCTGCCAAAAATACAAATACAGGAGAAACTCCAGGGACCAAGAAAACAATGGCAGGGATTGTGCAGGTATAGTGTGTGTCAGGGACATACAGCAGGTAATACAAAAAATGTGGATACAGATTGGGTTGGGAAAAACTGTACAGAAATGTTTCAGTATTAACAAAAATCCAGTATTTGGGATAAATTCAATATGAAAATAAAGACCATTTTCTAGTCCATAGCTGGAGCATATTAAGTTGCTACCAATGCAGATTTTGGAGGCCGAATTGGGAAGGGGTGCTTTAGTGTTTAGTCCCAAACTTTGAAGTCAATGTTCTGCTTTGGGGTAAGGCCTAAGTTGGAGGAGCAGCAGGCCATTCTTAAGCTTTATAGAAAAGGATAATGCAGTAAAGGTTATATGTATGGTTATATAAAAACATAGCTACTTTGGAGGGAAGCACATGTGTTGGGACTGAAAAGTACCTTCTGCCTTGAATGTCCCTGCAATGGTGTTTGTACCCCTGGTGCTGGTTTTTGTTGTCATGGGTGCACACAGATCATGTGTGTGCGCCATGATGTAGGCCTGTATCACAGATTGCACTATTTTTGGACCGGGAGGGGTGCCCAAAGTGCTACCCTCATAGTGGTGAAAGGCTACTGCCTTTTCCAGGAGTTAAGTAGCACATGTGCAGTGGTGGCAGCATACTGAGTAATGATCAGTAAAAGAGAACTCTCCTTCTTATCTGTGTCACAGAAGTGAGGTCTACAGACTCACTCATGTAAAGTTCTGCTTCTGTGTGCTTAACTCACCTTTGGTCTACGTCAAGTTAGTGTGTACTGTGTACTGCTGTGTGTGTGTGTGTGTGTGTGTGTGTGTGTGTGTGTGTGTGTGTGTGGTATGTGTGTGCTGAGTGCCTGTGAATGGTACAAGCCATAAAGGATTCTGGGTTCCATTTTGAGAGACCCTGGGCTGACTGGAGGAGCATGAGGAGGTCAAGGCATCCCCCCAGACAGATTTGTGGATCACTGCATTCCTGTGAGCTGGGTGGGACATGACAAGAGGAAGGAGACCTAGGTACTCCTGCACAGTTTAAAAGATGCTCTTTGATTCATATTCAGAAGGTGCTCACTGGGAGGGGGCCTGGGCACATCTGCATCTCATGAAGGAGATGAGGCCGATAAGAAAACCATATAGAGTAGGGCCGAGGCCCTGGGATAACCTTTTGATACACTCATCACTGTGACTGACATCTAGGAGTGAACCTCTTGTCACTCCTATGGCGTGTGTTGTGGGATTATCAGATTTGGAGTCGCTTCTGTTGTGACAAGCTTTTTGGAGAAAGGGCAGGGCAGAGGAGAGGGTACTTCAAAAGGATGCAAACTCCCAATACAAAGTTAAAAAACTCAGACCCTAGATCACATTTGGGTGCCGATTCCGATCCTGTAAAACCCGGGTACGAACCGTCGGACGAAGTGTTTTCTCCGTCCGACTCGTACCCGGGAAAAACACCTTCCAAACCCGCAAGTACGATTCGTACGGAAACACCATTTCCGTACGAATCGTAAAAAACACCGACCGGCTAAAATATACCCACAATTCGGATCCGGGACACCGCGTACGCGACATTCGCACGGAGTCGGGCAGTGTTTTACGGATCAGCAAGTACGATTCGTACCCACAGCACTTCGCACGGCAATATTTTTACGGGACCCAAAAAGTGCCGGAAAAGGTAAGTACGCCGCGATGCACGACGAAAAGGGGGCCCGGTATGCACCGTACCCCCATCCCTACATGTCCGCACCGGACCCCCAGTCCCCCCATGTACGCACCGTACCCCAGCACCCATACGTGTATGCGCCGTACCCCACCTCTGTATCACAGCCCCGTACCTGTACACACCGTACCCCCACCCCACCCCCGCATGTATGGTGCGTACCCCCGTATGTACGGTGCGTACCCCCACCCCCGTAGGTACGGAGCGTACCCCCAGGAGCGTACCCCCACCCCACCCCATAGGTACGGAGTGTACCCCCACCCCACCCCGTAGGTACGGAGCGTAGCCCCACCCCCGTAGGTACGGAGCATACCCCCACCCCACCCCATAGGTATGGAGCGTACCCCCACCCCCGTAGGTACGTTGCGGACCCCCAGCGCTACGATTTCACCCAGGCACATTCAAGTTCCCCTGCCCCTGGAGCACCAGTGTCTGTCTGCTTGCCAATACCAGTGAGCCCTGTGAGGAAGAAGAAAGCTGGAGGGAGTGAGGTCCAGTGGGGGTTCCTAGTGGGTGGATCCCTCTAGTGAGGTGTGAGGAGACGACTACTGCACCAATCACATCAATGAGCATGTGCAGGTTTAAGTCTGTGACCTACGTATTATGGGGGAGGGCTGCCGTGAAGTGAACCATAAACTTTGCTGCACAGATCAGGATGTTGACCATGTGTAGGTTTGACCCAGCAACCCTACATGCCGTAGGTGGCCACAGTAAAAACTGCAGTGCCAATTGGGCAATCCTCCATGTGAAGTTTGAGTCAGCAGCCCTATGTGCCAGAGAGGGCCACTGGCAAATGTGCTATGCAAATTGGGCTGTCGCACGTGTGCGATTTGAGTCAGTGACCCAGTATGCCACAGGTGGCTGGTGTGAAGATGTGACAGTTCGGCCATTGGCCCAGTGGGCAGTGTACGTCATCGACTCCATGCATCAGAGGGGGTCGTCGTGAAGATTCCTTTGCTGATCAGGCCATCGTCAGTATGCAGTGTGAGTCAGGGACCCCATAAGCCAAAGGGGGCCCCCAAGAAGATTGCTGTGCCAATCGGACTGCCATCCTTGTGCTGTGTGAGTTGATGACCCCTTATGCAAGAGAGAACCACTGTGAAGAGGAATCTGCTGTTGTGCCAATCAGGCGGTCGCTAGGGGTGATAGATACATTCTGCTCCACCATTGGCGTTGGTTAAGTTAAATGCGGAGTTCCAGCCAAATTCCTCCAACTGCCGCATGGTGGAAGTTTTTCTCATGCAAGGCTCACCAACAGTAAGTTGGCGAGTGTGAGGGAGTTTTGGTGTCCCCTAGTTTGCTAGGAGGGCAGCTGGCGAGATTTCCCTAACGTGGGCGGTCGCGACTGTTCACGGTTAGGTAGCTGCCGCTCAAGTAGGAAAACTACTTGTGCGGCTGCAAAATCAGCATGAGATGCAGTACCCTATGGTACACGTGTTGCCGTTCGCACTAATTTTTCAGTGCTGAACAAGCTCTCCCTGCTAACAATCTGTGCAATCAGCATGACATGCCTAATTCTGCCCTTTTGCGGAACTCTGGGGAATCTCGCAGAGTTTTCATGCAACTCCGTGGAATTCCAGGGAGTGGAACTCCACATTTTCTGCCCACCCCTAGCTGTTGCCTAAGTGAAGAGCAGGCCCCATACACCAGAAGAAGAGAAAGAGCACAGCTTGGTGGATGCCATCATTATGAGGAGAGGTCACTATGGTGATCCGTGCAAGCCCGAGTCCAGACTGCGGATCAGAGCCAGGATCAGAGCCAGAAACCACCAACAATTCCCCTCCTTTGAGGGAAAGACCAAAGGAGACTCAACGTTGAATCAAAGGAGCGCCGAGAACACACAGTCGTGGCCCCTGCAGAGCCTGTGATACCTGAGGAGGCTGCTGCAGTGGCCATGCTCACCAGAGAGATGCTCTCAGAGACTTTGATCACACAATCCCTGTTGGTTAAGACTAAGCTTAGGCATGGAAGGCCTCCGGGGAACTTGTTTGCCAAACAGAGCGTCGGTGCTGGAGCACTTTTGATTTTTCTAATAGAGTCTGAGTAGGAGTCCTGAGACTCTTCGTCTACAGTGAATGGGGAATAGCCACTACTGCCAGTGAGAGGGATGTGGGGCTCAGGGGACTACCAATAAACACTAGAGCCCTGACCTCAGAGAGCTTTGTGTATTATTTGTGTATGCCATATTTCACCTTGTTCATAAATACTTAGAGGTCCAATAGGATGGCGGGCGGAAAAGCAACCCGACTGCCATGGAAGCGGAAAACAACCGCCCGCCAGCACCGTGGGAAAACCGGCGGCCAAATTAGGATCAACTGCCCAAAAAAACCGACCGCGGCGGAACGAGGCCAAGGAAAACCACCCATAGCGGGCAGAGATGGCCAAAATCCGTCCACGGCAGTTGGATTCACGGCGGAAAAACACCAACCCGCCGCAAGTATTGTGGAGACACCGTACTGGAAATTAGAATATCCCCGACGGTCCCGCGGTACGAACCGCTGTCTCCGACCGCCGCGGTCGCACAATGGGATGAATGGGAGAGCCAGTGGAAGAGCTGAAGCACAGCCACCATGGCGGATGATCCGTAAACAGTATGGCGGATGAAGCTAAAAACCCACAAGAAGGCCAAAAAGTGCACACAGAAAACTAGCCATGCCCCCCCAATACACAAAACACACCCCAATGACACAACCACATGGCAAAAAGAAAAATACAAATCCCAGAACAACACACCTGACAGCAACACCCCAATTGGATATACCCACATAGCTGAGTATAAAACCAGCCCCTTGCCTGACCATAACCCTTTGCAATACTCCAGGAGAGAAGGGACACATACCCCAGCTGACAGGAGAGGCAAAGGACACAACATCACTAGCCACACCACACACAGCCCCACCAACACCTCCAAACCTGCACAACTAACCCCCTACACAACACACACCATACACAGCACAACCACCACTCACACTCCTGCACCCACAACCACTTTGCACACCACACACCATGGCAACACAGAAAATGCCCAAATTCACTGAGAGTGAGATGAAGGTTATGGTAGATGAGATAGTCAGAGTGGAACCACAGCTTTTTGGTACCCTGGTCCAACAGACACCATTAGCCACAAGGACACAAATGTGGTCAAGGATAGTCCAAAGGATCAATGCAGTAGGGACCACCCCAAGATCAAACAAGGAGATCATGAAGCGGTGGCATGATCTGAAGAGGGTGGTCAAGGAGAGGAGAAGCAAGGACCGTGAGCTGGCTCAGAGGACAGGCGGTAGCCCTCCCATTCCACAAAAACCATTCCCACAATGGGAGAAGGTGCTTGCCATACTGCATTCAGAGAGTCTCACAGGAGTAGCCGGAGGAGTGGAGGCTGGTAAGTACAAACAAATGACTACAGCCACTCTGCTATGTACTTTCTTGCACAACTACAAAACTACACCACCTAGGACACATACCATCCATCTGCACCACACACTCACAAAAACATGGCTCATAGATCCAACATTCACCCACTTCAATTCTCCCCAAACATAGCTACCAACATTACCATGGGGGCATGTGTACAGGCAGACAGCACTACAACTCCCACCAGGCCCCCTGTCCCACAGCCTAGCAAGATGGATCCCTCCCACCACCCCACCCAGAAGCATGGGTCAGCCATTACATAACCCACATCAAACTCACAGGTAGGTAGCCATCTTCCCTGGGAGGGTGTCGGGGAGTGGGGGGCCTGCACCACTACTCCCACCATGCCCCCTGTCCCACAGCCTAGCAAGATGGATCCCTCCCACCACCCCACCCAGAAGCATGTGTCAGCCATTACACAACCCACATCAAACTCACAGGTAGGTAGCCATCTTCCCTGGGAGGGTGTCTGGGAGTGGGGGGCCTGCACCACTACTCCCTCCATGCCCCCTGTCCCATAGCCTAGCAAGATGGATCCCTCCCACCACCCCACCCAGAAGCATGTGTCAGCCATTACATTACCCACACCTGAGCAGGATGGAGCACTCCCCCACCCAGAAGCAGTTGGAAGCCATTACAGTACACCAAACAAATTTACAGGTAGCTAGCCATCTTCCCTGGGAGGGTGTGTTGGGGTGGGGGGCCTGTACCACTACTCCCACCATGCCCCCTGTCCCACACCTCAGCAGGATGGAGCCCTCCCCCCCAGCAGTTGGAAGCCATTACATCACCCTCATCAAACTTATAGGTAGGTAGCCCTCTTCACAGTGAGGGTGTTTGGGGGTGGGAGGCCTTCACTACTACTCCCAACATTCCCTCTGTCCCACACCTGAGCAGGATGGAGCTCTCCCCCACCCAGAAGCAGTTGGAAGCCAGCACAGTACACCAAACAAACTTACAGGTAAGTAGCCAGTACATGCACCCACCCATTTGTCACAAATTAATTGGTGCCATATGACAACACCAGCCCTCTCATTGCACAAAGAGGCATACCTACCCCATTGCCAAGCACAGTGTGCACACAGGTAAGCTAAGGAAACTGTCACAGCTACCAAAGTGTGACACACCAATGCACAAGTAAAAGAAAGTCAGGGCACAATCATGCACAGCGCCTAGTTACATGTGCATCGCCATGGGGCAAGTGCAACAAGGACCATTCGAAACATATGAAAGCATGTGTGGTGGTACAAATCAAGATGTGCACATGACAGGACAAAGGTATGCAGGAGATGACAATGGCCAGTCCATGGCCAGATGTGACGTCTGCCAGGTCAGACAAATCAACAATGAGTTCTCAATTAAACACATGTTGTGCCAGGCCCTAGATGGCAACAAGTCCTTGAAATCCTTAATTGTGCACGGGTCGCATGGTATGCCTTGACACCTCACACCATGGACAAGTAATGCCTGTACCACTGCATCATGTCAGGAAGCACAGTAGTGCACATAGTCATCAATGTGATGATCTGTTAATTGTGCAGTGTGCAAAAAGTGAATGACACACAGTTAACACAAAGCTTGCCGGGTGCACTACAATGACCATTTCCCATCTGACCCACAGGTGACCAAGAACTCACTGCAGAGGACAACACTAGCAACTTGCAGAGCCAGTCTCCCTCCACTCCGGTACATGGACTCTCGGATGTTGGCTCCCAGGATTCCATGGACGAGGAGCTCGAGGCCGGCCCATCTGGTGTGCCAGGGAGCAACAGGTCCCAGGACCCCATCATCTCCCCCACCACATCTGCGCCAACAACCACTCCACAGCAGACCTCTGCTGTCACGGCCTTTGCGGCCACCGCCACCACCACCACCACCAGTGCTGCCTGCAACACCCTCCCTGTCCCAGAGGATGACCAGCACACACCACCGACGGAGGAGGGCAGGGAGAGGATGCGGGTGCCCACAGTAGTGGGGCAACAGGTCCGTGGCAGCAGGGCAAGTGGGAGGGGCAGGTTCACCCACAGACACCAGGAGGCTGGGACCCAATCCCTAGAACACATCACCAGAGTCCTGGGCGCATACGAACAGGCCCAGGGATGAACAGGCCAGTCGGACGAACTGTTGCATGAGCTCATCCTGCTGATGAGATCCATCGACAGCCGCATGGGACACATCGTGGACCTCTTGGGCCAGCAAGTGGCGGTACTGAGGGACAGGCATGCGCCACAGACAACACCTCCACCTCCCTTTGGTGGGCTGCACGATGACAGTTCACCATCCTCCCCTGTGCCCACAGAGAGGGGTGAGTCCTCAGACCCCACTGGCCCTGCAGCAGGGCCCCCCCTGCCAAACGACGAAGGGGCCATCCCAAGAAGACCCTGGGAGTATCTGGAGGCAAAGCACCTGCCAGACGCCAGTCACGGAGCCAGCCATGATGGCAACCCTCTCCACCACTGCATTGACTTTTTGGACTGTCCTTCCCCACACTGCTTTGTGAATGGCATCTGTCTTTTGGACTGGGTCACCACAGCAATGTGGTGAATACTCGATTATCTCATCTACCACAACTGTCAACTCACTGCTCCACCCCATCCCCCAATGGAAATGTACACCCCCCTCGCATCTCACCATTGCAAATAAAATATCGTTACACACATGTTGTCGTGTCTGCTCCGTCTTTATTGCAGGAGGTACAGCCTTCAACATGATCACAATGTACGAGGAGCATGGGCTGTATGTAGGCAAGGAGAAGTCGAAGGCACCTAGGGAAACACAACAGAACTACTTTCACTGGTGTGGGTGTGGCATCGCAGACATCACACAACCCCTACCATCAGGGTAACCCAACATGCACATGTCACAATGGGCAACAAGTGTCAACATACACATCCTGTAGATGTTCCCAAATGACCTGTCCCAGAAACATTTCCAACCACCACTGAGTCTACAACTGGCTGCTGCTACAATTCTCACATGCCCCTTCATGACATCAGCAATATCAGCAGACAATGGGTATGTTGGACATTGACACCCACCTTCAAGTGAAGTAGCGGGTGATGAGCTGTTCACGCAGGTCAACACCTTCATCCTCTCCACTGTCCTCATCACTGGACACGGCTTGGTTTGCAGGCTGGGGCCTTGGGTCCTCACCATCATCCAGGAGCAGGGGAATCTCGTTGCGAATGACTAGGTTGTGGAGCATGCCACTACAATCTGACACACCTTCCTGGGCGAGTATGCCAGTGCACCTCCGTTCTTGTCCAGACAGCGGAAACGTGACTTGAGCAGACCAAAAGTACGCTCCACAACACGACGTGTCCTCCCATGGGCCTCATTGTAGCTGTCTTCAGCCGGGGACCTGGGATTCCGCAGTGGGCTCAGCAACCAGGGACGGTTAGGATATGCAGAGTCACCTAGGTATGACAAACACAAATAGACACTGCAATGTCGCAGAGACTGAGGGCAGCAGGTCACACACCCAGCATGCCACACTACTAGGCATACTCACCCACAATCCATGCACACTCGGGAAGAAGATTAGCCATCAGTTGGGGCACAATGCTGTTCCGCAGGATGTAGGAGTCAATTGTGACTTTTGGAGTCATGGGTCGAGCCTGGGAATTTGGCACACACGTGCGAGATGGTCATATCTGCCAGGCACACCACCTGCACATTGATGGAGTGGTAATGCTTGCGATTGCGGTAAATGTGCTCACTTGCCTGTGGTGGCACAAGCCTGACATGGGTGCAATCAATGGCCCCAACAACATTGGGGATGTGTCCAAGGGGATAAAAGTTTCCCTTCACAGCTGCCAATTCAGCACCCCTGGGGAAATGGATGTATCTGTCCTTGTATGGCATTGTGGCGGACAGTACATCATGCAGCACCCTGCTGAACATCGGTTGTAACATCCCACCAGCGCTGGCCACTGTCTCTTGGAATGATCCAGTGGCAAAAAATGCAGGGCTGCCATCACCTTACAAGTAGGGGTGAAAGCTGTGTGGATATGTCCTGCGGGGCTTCAGGTGGGGCTCCAACAGATCACAAAGGATTTTCAGGGTGGCTCTGTCCAGGCGGCATTTCCATTTGATCGCAACATCCTCCATGTCCTCCAGCACCGTCAAGTGACAAATCAAATATGGCCTCCTCCTAGTGGAGATGATAGTGAACACGTCAATGCAATACATCATGAGATGTGCACAGAACATCATGTTCTGGATGACACAACGACAATAATGACTGACATCAACCTTGACTAACAGACCAGCTCACAAGTAGGGACACCTTCATGTGCACAAAGGCCACACCTGTCAACTTACACAAGACAAGTACCTCAAACACCACCTTGGTCAATGTGAATGCACATAGGGATACGGCCACATTTCAAATGGGCACGCCTGGGACTATAGCATCCATCAAATGTGTAACTAATCTAACCCACTGTCTCATACCTAGCTGCTGTACCTGTCATACCTCAATGCGTCATTACAACCTGGCACACATCCACCACACAATGACCACAGTCGGCGCTGGAATGATGAATGAGCGCATGAGCAGACATGAGAGGCAATGCAACCTAGTTCATCATTCATTGAGACGAGCATTGCTGTGATTGTCACTGCACCTCAACACATTGACATGTGTACACATTGTAGAGTCCAGAACAGCACTGTCCTGCCTACACCAACATCAAATCCATAAGTGACATGTGAGTGGGTACAGGCCAATCTATGAAACGCAACACAAACATGGCATGTATAGCCATAAGTGGAGTAAATGGGAGATTGGCCTTGTGTGCACGATGATGTTTGCATGACCATCTTGGTACTGTGCCCTGTTGATGTGTGACAGATGAGCATTGCGATTGTATGGCACCCATATCGCGGTAGCTACCGCCTGGCCCCGGCGGTGTGTCACCAGCACCCCCATTCACACAAGTGCGGTATTCATAGGCATGGAGACATGCCCATATGGCGGTGGGCATGCTCCGCCACCCAAATCTCGGTGCCTTGTGTCAATGCATGGCACCCATATCACGGTAGCTACTGCCTGGCCCTGGCGGTGTGTCACCAGCACCCCCATTCACACAAGTGCGGTAGTCATAGCCATGGAGACATGCCCATATGGTGGTGGGCATGCTCCGCCACCCAAATCACGGTGCCTCGTGTCAATGCATGGCACCCATATCGCGGTAGCTACCGCCTGGCCCCGGCGCTGTGTCATCAGCACCCCCATTCACACAAGTGCGGTAGTCATAGGCATGGAGACATGCCCATATGGCGGTGGGCATGCTCCGCCACCCAAATTGCAGTGCCTTGTGTCAATGCATGGCACCCATATCGCGGTAGCTACCGCCTGGCCCCGGTGCTGTGTCACCAGCACCCCCATTCACACAAGTGCGGTAGTCATAGGCATGGAGACATGCCCATATGGCGGTGGGCATGCTCCGCCACCCAAATCTCGGTGCCTTGTGTCAATGCATGGCACCCATATCGCGGTAGCTACCACCTGGCCCCGGCAGTGTGTCACCAGCACCCCCATTCACACAAGTGCGGTAGTCATAGGCATGGAGACATGGGGAAATGGTCGTTGGCATGCTCTGCCACCCATATCGCGTTAGGTAGCGCCTGGCCCTGGCGGTGTGTCACCAGCATCCCCATTCACACAAGTGCGGTAGTCATTGGCATGGAGACATGGGGAAATGGCGGTGGGCATGCTCCGCCACCCATGTCCCGGTAGCTATCGCCTGTCCCTGGCGGTGTGTCACCAGCACCCCCATTCACACAAGTGCGTTAGTCATAGGCATGGAGACATGGGGAAATGGCGGCGGGCATGCTCCGCTGCTAAATTCACGGGAGTTCACACCGGTCCCCTGCGGTGTGTCACCGCCATGGAGCTTGCCCTAGAGCCAATGCAAAGCTCGATAGCGGTGGCATGATGCAATTTTGAAGATCGCGGTAGGCGTGTTCCGCCACCGCGGAGACGGACATTGGCTGCATCAGAAAGATGCACCATTGCGGTAGCGCACCCCAGGCCCCAGCGTTGTGTCACTGCCATGGAGCATGCTCTTACAGCCAATGGGAGCCATGATTGTGGTGACATGATGAGATTTTGAAGATCGCGGTAGGCGTGCTCCGCCACCGTGGAGGTGGTCATTGGATGCATTTGAAAGAGGCAGAGCTGGACCACCAATTGCTGCAGCTTGGTACCTTTGAAATGACCCCAGGGGGCTATATATGTGTGGGAGTAAGCCTCACATTTCCACTGCTCCCAGAGCCTGCTGCCAGAGACCCCTCACCTGCTGCTGCCTCCAGAGCCTGCTGCCAGAGACCCCTCACCTGCTGCTGCCTCCAGAGCCTGCTGCCAGAGACCCCTCACCTGCTGCTGCCTCCAAGGACTGCTGTCTGAGACCCCTCACCACCCAAATCCGGTGCTGTTGTCTCATGTCCACAGTGATGGCAAGGACAGAGAAGATCCGTGCCAGTCCCTTCACGAGCGAGGAGCTGGAGGTCCTGGTGGGCGAGGTGCTCACACAGTACCCAAGGCTATATGGTGCCCCAAATGTCGTGGTAAGTCTTCGACCTTGGTGGGGTAGGGCAGGGGGGCCACACATGTAGTTGGACCGATGCAGTATGTGCCTGGGAGTGTGGGGTAGTGTCATGCACTGCCTGACATGCTTTCTCCAGTGGGAGGGTGTGTGTACACAATGCCACAGCTTTCCCTCCCTGCACATGTATGTATGAGTGACCTGTGTTTTATTGTCAGCCATACAGTGACACAGAAGGTTGTTCATGCTGTAGTAAGGACAGTGATGGCTGCATGGCTGCGTGTGCCCCTGTAGTCCATCTCAGTGTGAGCCCAGCTGGCCTGCACAGTCCCCGCCTACAAATACAAGGACACCTCACTTAACTTACAGAGTATGACATCAGTCTTTTCACATTGCGCTACAGCTATGGGCCATCTCAGCACTGTATTTTGCACACAACTGCCCTTGTGAACGGCATTTTGTATTTGTGAGATCATGTCCCTCAATGTGACCACCATGATGACACATTCATCCATTCACAGGACAGGCACATTGATGGCTGCGCAGTCTTGGACACAGTGAGTCCACCCCCAAATACAGGTTGACATATGATGTATGTGCTGCACAAGCCAACAATGGACTGGAGATGTGGGCAGGCTACATGGGTGTTTCAGTGCGGGCATCCTGCATGTGTGTGAGATGTGCAGGGACTGTGTTCCCCCTGACACCTACATGCTTTAACATCAGCTTTTCCCATGCAGGTGTCCCATGTGAGCTGTACTATAGTCTCTGATTGACCTATTGTTGGATATGTGATGATTTTGTGTCTTGCTGCTATACTGATAGATGTCGGTACATGACACTGTGTCACTGATCATTTCCCCCTCTTGTCTCCCATGCTTGCAGCTCAAGGTACACCAGCATAAGGCCGTGTGGAGCGAAGGTGCGAGGTCTGGGGGTCTCAAACTGACGGCGCACCCACTGCCACTAGAGATGAAACGACATCAGCCGGCTGGCAAAGAATGTGGCGGAGATGACCTAGGGGCTGCTTCCTCGCACTGGGCGTCTGGCACGGCACAGCATGACACCACTAATGGGGCGCATCTAGGCCTGGGCAAAAATTTCGTTCCGTTCGCGGAAATTGCGATAATTTGACATTTTCGCGTTCCGCGGAGAGAGCGAAAATGTCAAAATTTCCGCTTTCCGCAGCTTGGCGATAATTTGTTTCTTGCTCGCGCTGTAAAATAATACATTCTCGCGCGCGCGCGATCGCCTTACCTGAATCCCTGCGTTCGCCGACAAGTTTTCTTGATCCGGTCGTGTTCTCCATGAGATGTTGGATTGTTTTTAGCCATTTGCGCTGTCTCGCGACAGGTCGCGCCCGCAGTGACGTCATGCGTCGCGCGATCACGTCTTTCTTCTCGCGATCATGCACCACGAAACAACTCAAAACAAGATGGCCGCACCCGCGAGCAACCACATGGGTAAGTTGGCGACCCGCAACCATGCAGAAAATCTCGCGAACATGCGGGAAAAAAAATTCCGCATCTTCGCGATATTTCCGCTTGTTTGCGATAATTTTAAACATTTTCGCGATAATTTGCGAAAGTGGATTTCGCAAATTCCGCCCACCCCTAGGCGCATCTTGGCGGTGACACAGCCTGAGCTGGATGCACATTTGAAGGAGCATCAGCAACAAGCCAGGGGTGAGCATTTGGGGAGTCTGACTTTGGCTGGGAGTGGCTGCATGTGTACAGAGCCTCTACCAGCACTGGCCTATGTGATGTTGGTAGTGTGATGTTGTGGCATGTAAGTGGCTGCTGGCCTGGGTGCCGGTGGCATGAATTTGCCCTACCTGTACTTACAAAGGTGATTTGGATGCTGTGCCTTCACATTACATTCTGCGTTGTGCTCTTCAGGTTTCTTCTGCATTGGGGTAGTCTTGGGAATCCCATGGGAGGGAACGGCAGTGTGCCCGATCTGACTGTGCGTACATCAATGCGTCCATTGCATGTACCCAGATTGGGGAGACCTACACATCTGACAGCAATGTGCACCATTCTATTGTCCCCAAGATACGACATGGTGGGTGTCATGGGCTAATGTCCATTGTGGACTGTCATGTTGTAGTCTGGGTCTGTGTTGTCCCCTCCTGTTCCATCCAGATCTGTCATTGGCAACAAGTACTGTGCCCCCATCATGTCCCTAGGTGTGCTCAGTGCTAGTTGTATGTCTGTTTGAACAGAGCCACAAGCAGGGTGTTGTGCTGTGTGGTCATCACATGGCTCACTCATGCCTGAGTTTCCAGTTTCCACGCACTGCTTGAGTCTATATAGTGAGTTGGCACAATGTGATTGCACAAGGTGGTGTGCAACATGTAGATGTGGTCAACTTTTGTCTCGCATTGCTTGCATATGTTTGTTCTGTTGCTGCCACTGACCTGACCCTACCTCTCTCTCTCTCATACAGCATCACCTGTGGTCACGGAGGGACAGGAGACGGACACCAGTGGGGGTGAAACTAGCACAACGGCTGCCCAGGAGCCCACTGACACAGATGTCACCAGCGCCTCAGAGGGGGACAGGAGTCTGCTGGAGGAATCACAGCCTGAGACGCAAAGCACCACATCATCCAATGCCAGCGGAAATGCATCCATGTTGGAGGGCACAGGGAACGGGGACTCTGCATCGACTTCCACCACACAGAGGCCATTGCCCACCCTCCCAGCCACTTCCTCTGGTGCTGCCCGTGTCCACCTCAGTAAGAGGGGAAGAGTGTCCTTCACACCTGGCACCGCTGCCCCTGTCCCCCCTGTTGCCATCAGTGCTGAGTCTGTGGACCTTTTGCGCCAGCTGTGTGTCGGCCAGACAGCTCTCCTCAATGCCTTCATTGACCACGACAAGAAATTGGCCCAGGTGGTTGCTTTCATGGAGGTCATACATTCCGACGTGGGTGGGCTGCACCGGACAGTCCAGGCTTTGTCATCAACAGTGACGTCTGCCCTGCAACAGGCACATATTCACAGTCCAACTCCGGCCCCTTTGTCCACCCCCGTGGCAGTGGGCACGTCTGATGATAGTGACCACGGTCCACATATGTCAAAGTCACGATACAGCACACAAAGCACACAGCAGCAGCAACCCAAGCGGTCTCGGGCGCAGACCCCATCCCCACAGAAGATTGAAGGCACCCCAGAGCGCAGGGAGAAAAGTCCGTCAGGTGACACCAGTGGACAAAAAGCCAAGCAGCAGACTTCAGGCACACATGCCTCAGTGGCATCCTCATCCAAGGACTCTCCTGCACCTAAAGCATCTCGCAAAGAGAAGCATACAGTGTCTGTGCCCACCAAGGAGGTTGTGCATGCCAAGGGTACACCTAGGAAGGGCCCCAAGGCAGAATCACCAACCACCTCGACTCCCATTCGAAGCCCAGTGAAGCAGGGGCCGGAGGGCACTGTAGGGGTAACACCTAGTAAACAGAGGAAATGGGGCAGAGGCGAAGCCAGGGAAAGCGTTCCGCTGGGTCCAGCACATCACCAGAGGGGCTGCCAGCGCCTGCACCTGCAGCAGCTGTGGTGGTGAGTGTGCCTGTTGTGCCCACACCACTTCCCATTGATCCACAGTCAGTCAAGCCATTTAGGATCCCCAAGAAGTGGAAGGGCACCCCTCTACAATCTCCCAGCCACATCGTGTCTCCCGTCTGCATGACTCCACCTCCACGTGCCACTGCACCACCTGGTCCAAGCAGCCCTCCGGCTTGCCAAGCCACTGATAGCTCTACCTCGGCTGTTCCGCTCTCTCCCCCGTCAAGTGCCACAACTGTCCCCGAGACACAGCCAGCTCCCAGTCCGCCTGACAGCCAAGTCTGAGTGGTAGTCACCCTCACACACCTGTCTCTCACACTGGTGGGCCTGTACTGCACATTGTTGCCCCCTGACTATGTTGCTGACCATGGAAAGGTACAGTCGCACACATTCCCTGTGCAGCCTCTCATGGACATACTCAGCACCCTGAACTGGCCACTGGCCTTGTTGCTCTTTTCTGTGTTGAACTATTCCCTGTGCAGCTTCTCATGGACATACTCTTCACCCTGAACTGGCCACTGACCTTGTTGCTCTTTGCTGTGTTGAACTATTCCCTGTGCAGCTTCTCATGACTCAGTCTGCACCCTGAACTGGCCACTGGCCTTGTTGCTCTTTGCTGTGTTGAACTATTCCCTGTGCAGCTTCTCATGGACTCAGTCTGCACTTTGTCCTGCCCACTGGCCTTGTCCTTCACTGCTGTGTGCCCCCTGCCTGTGCAGCTTCTCATGGACTCAGTCAGCACTTTGTCCTGCCCACTGGCCTTGTCGTTCACTGCTGTGTGCCCCCTGCCTGTGCATCTTCTCATGGACATGCTCTGCATCTTTTGCCTTGCCCTTCTCTTCTCATGGTACCTATCTGTGCAATATGTGAATAAAGACAGTTGCTCCTGTTGTCTATTTTGTCAGTGTCCTTACTGAATAAAGTTATTTTGCTGTGTGTAAATGGTTTACTGTGTCACATGGTCTGTGTGGCATTTCAACTTAGTCAATGTTTGGGCTCACTTACTCTCTTTTTTTCAGGGGTGACAGGGTCTTCAGTTCTTCTTGACCCGTATACTTGTGTGGGCAATGGTGTCAATTTTGAATGGTTAGTAGTAGTCATTTACTTAATTAGTTAATGTTGGCTATATTGTACACATGTCAGGTTGGGGGGCACTGCCAGCACAGAGTGGGTTTCTGCACACAGTATTGCAGGCAGGCTGTCCAGCGTCATCATGTATGTGTGTTCTTCCTTTATGTGTGCCCAGTGGTGTATGTGTGTGGTCATCTTGTGATGGCCAGTCATCCTAGTCCCATGGCTTACTTTCCATTTGTGCTCTTGGATGGCCAGATAGTGTGCAGTGTGAAGGGGGTGAGTTTGTGGGGAGTGTTGATGTGTACATGCCTCTGCACTGTCAACTACACACATGTGTCACCAAGGAGTTATGTGCTTTTTGTTTTGATTGTTCATCCCTGTGGATTTGGTTTTATGCCCATGTGTGAGTTGTATGTTGTGCACTGTGCAGTGTGTTGGTGTGTCCTTGCAGTTCTGTCTGACTCCTACTTGTTGTTTTTGTCACTTATGAGTATGCAGAGAGTGTTACTGGCAAGTCCGTGTTGTGTTTTGTTGCACATCCATGTGTCTGGTGGCTGTTTGTGGGTACTGTGTAGACCTGCTGCTCCACACTGCCATTGTGGTTGTGTTTTCTCATGCATTGCTGTCACATGTTGCCTTCTTGCCTCCAGCGTGGCATGTTGTGTGTGTTGTCATGCCATCCCCTATCTGTGCTTCAGCTGCCTACCAATTGTGGGTCTGCACTCCCTCTCTTTGTGTATGGTACACTCCTGCCATGTCCCCTACTGACATGCAGTGCACTTCACTTTGGTGTGAGCTGTCCCCTTGATTTGTATGTGTGTGTGCCTCCCAATGACTTCATTTGTGACACTGTGCTTTGTGGTGCAGTTCCTTGGCCAGGGTCAATGTGTCACTCAGGGCATTTCCCCAATGGGTCATGTGTGATGTTCTGGTGCTGTTTGTCAGTCATGGTTGCTCCTATGTAGTTCAACTGTGTATGCTGCCCAGTCCTCTGGTCAAGTTGATTCCACCTTTGTGTCCCAGACTTGTGCATCTATTGGGTGTTGTGTTGGATGTATCTGTGTTGGCTGTGGTATTGCTTCACTTCTTGGGTGTGCTGTTGTCTTTGTGCTGTGCTGTATGGTGTTGTGTGGGTTGCTGTTCTGTCACTGATGTATGTGTGTGTCTGGTATACTTGGTGTGCACACACAGCTTGTTGTACATGCAGTGCTGTGTGTGTAGGTTGCCTTGTGATTGCCTGGTGTGCATTCCCCTGATGTTGTGCTGTGTTTGCTATGGGATTGTTCTGCCTGTGCATCTGTTGTTTTGTTTGTTTGCTGTGGCTGTGTTGTTCTGTGATGGTGCATTTCTTGTGTGTGTTGTGGCATGTTGTCTGTGCATTGTTCCTGAGTGATATGGTTGTGCACTCCTGTTGTGTCTGTGCTCCCATTGCCTTTCCCCAGTTTAGCTGCACAGGGCATGTCTGTTGTTGTCGTTGTGGCTCTGTGTGTGTTTCTGTTGGGTTATGTGTTTGTCTGTTGTATTTGTTTCCATATTTGTGGAGGCATACCAGTGTGTGTGTGTGGGTGTGTGTGTGTGTGTGTGTGTGTGTGTGTGTGTGTGTGTGTGTGTGTGTGTGATGTTTGTGGCTGAGCCCAGGGTGTGTGGTTGTTTGTGTGTGTATTGACTGTCAAGTATTGCCAGCCTTCAGTGTGTTTGGCACTGGTTTTGTGTGCTGCTGGTGTGAGGGGGGTATGTGTGTAGATTCTTACTGGTGTTTGTCAGTCCTTAGGTGTGTAGATGAGCCCTGTGTGTAGTGCTGCTGTTGTACTCCTGTGAAGTAGTTGTATGGATGTGTGGCTGTTAACAGTTTGACTTCAGGGCCTTCCTTTCATCCTTGTGCTTATACGTGGTTTGCCTTGCTGTTTCCCTGTGTTGTTGCACAGAGCTGTCTGTGGTTTGAGTTCACTGACTGTGCCAACCATGTGTGCTTTGATGGTGTGAGGGTGTTGTGCTCTGTTCCTTGTGTTGATGTGATATACACATGCTTGTTGTGTGTCTCCATGGCCTTCCATTTGTGTGCAGCCCACATTGGTTTCCATATTTGTTGTGCTCCATTGCTGTTGGCATGTGGTGTGTGTATGTGTGTGTGTCAGTCTATGGTATGTATGTGTGACTGTGCAGGCTGTGTGTCCATTTGGATGTTAATTCCTTGTATGTGTCCATTGGTTGCTTGCCCTCATTTATATTTTTCAGAGTGTGGTGTTGTGGTGGTGTGTGTGTTTCCCTGGCCCTGTGCTACTGTGCTGTGTGTTGTGTGTTCCTGTGCAGCCACTCCTGCAGTGTGCGTCTCCATGATTGATTGTTGTGTGGTGCAGGGTGTGTATTGACCTGGCTTGCTGTTGTGCATGTTGTGCACAGGAGGGGCACATGGCATGTGCCTTCATGGGGTGTGCTAGTGTGTGGTGGGAGGGGGTGTGGACCTGTGGTCTTTGTGTCCTGCCCATGCCTGGCACTGTCCCTGCCTTCTGCATTGTGCGCATGTATTTGCTTGTGTTTGCCGCTGCGGTGAATTGACCAGGACATTGCTGCATGGTGGCAGTAGCTGTGTGTCCAGGATGCAGAGGGGTGACTTTGTGGCAGGTAGGTGATGTGTGGGTGCCCTTGTGGATGTGTCCCTGTCCCCCCTAGGATGTCTGATGTGGATTTGGACCCTGTGTCAGTCCGTGTGTTGTGTGTTGTGTTTGTGTTGTTGCGTACCTGCAGCAGTGTCCGCGGCGGTCCATGAGTTCCTGGTGATGTGGCAGGTACAGCACCGGAAAGAAGTGTAGAGCCGGGTCCATGGCGGTCGTGACCGGGACTCTGGTTTCACGCTCCGCTGTCGAGCTTCTGTCATCTCTGGTTGGGCGGTGTCTCCGATGCGGTGCGTCTGCCTGCTTGTGTCATCCTAATTTGTGGAGCGGGCGGACGTCATTCCGCACGGCGGTGAGTCTCCATTGGCTCCCACAGTCGCGGTGGCGGGCGCACTTTGATGGTGGTGCGCGTCGCACCGTGGCGGTCGGGAAATGGCCTATGTTTGGCCATACTAATATGGCAGACGTGAGGGCCGCTGCTCGTGGGCGGAAAATAGCTTTTTTCCACATAGCCAGCACCGCGGTCCTAATAGGCCCCTTAGTTATGTTATGTTATAAGGGTATTTGTAAAGCGCATGGCTACTCTTACGAGTGTCCCAGCACGGGCTTAACCCTATTGACAGAACAGTTAGGAGTGGCTACAGGAACTCTGTTCTCATTGAAATAGCCAAGTTTTTAATTTTCTTCTGAAGCTAAGAAGAACTTGTTCCTGTTTCAAGGGAGGTGGCAGGCTATTCCACAATTTAGTGGCAGTCACCTGGAACGAGCGTCCGCCCAACCGAGAGCGTGCAAATTTTGGCACCACCCACAGCTTCTGAGTTGAAGTTCGCAGGGTTCTGACAGGGACGTATGGCTAAATTCTGCTCCTAATGTAGGGTGCTCCAACATTATGAACGGCTTTAAAGACTAATACGAGACCCTTAAAAATCACCCTTTTTCGCACCGGAAGCCAGTGCAGGGAGATCAGGAGGGGCGTGATATGCGTTCTAAGATCAACCAGCAAGATGGCCCTTGCTGCCGCATTCTGCACCACCTACAAGCGGCCTAATAGGTAGTCGGGGAGGCCGAGATACAAAGCATTGGCTTAGTCTAGCCTAGATGTTTTCAAAGCTTGGACCACAGTTTTCCTATGAGGAACTGAGAAGAGAGGGAGAAAGCTCCTCATCATTTTCCATAGTCCAAAACATGCACTTGTGCCTTCATGGACATGTCCGCGTCCATTTTTACCCCAAGATTTTTACAGTGGTAACTGGACAGATGGGGGGGGGGACATGTCCTGAGGCCACCAGTTGCGCCATTCCACATCAGGACTGTGGCCAAAGCAAATAATTTCGGACTTATCGGAGTTACATAACAATTGGTTTAGCCTGAACCAGCAAAACACCTTGGACAGGCAATTGTTGATATCATCTCCTCTCAACGCCACATTTTTCTCATAGGTAAACAGCAGCTGTGTATCATCAGAGTAAGATATAACTTTAGCCCTGTGATATTCAGCCAGGAGTGCCAGGGGAGCCATATATAGATTGAACAAAGTTGGGCTCAAAACCGAACCCTGTGGCACTCCGACAGGGGGGATCATATGCTTTGCTGGTGGCTTTCGAGAAAGGAGACAAACCACTTAAGAACCGTGCCACCGATACCACAGTCCTGAAGCCTGTGCAGAAGTCGATTGTGGGGCACAGTATCAAAAGCCGCCGAAAGGTCCAGCAGTGTCAATACCACCTTCCCACCGCTATCCAGAGTGGCTATAATAGTGTCAGAGACTTCCAGTAACGCCGTTTCTGTACTATAATTAGATCTAAATCCCGATTGCCTACGGTGCAGAGCATGGGTGGTCTCAATAAAATCAGTGAACACCATGTTCACATACTTCTCCAAGGCCTTGGAGAAGTATTGCAACAGCGTTATTGGCCTGTAATTGCTGACTGTCAGGGGGTCTGCTGAAGGTTTTTTGAGAAGTGGCAAGATTTGTCCGTGTTTCAAACACTCAGGAACCAAGCCCTCAGATAAAGACAGATTCAAGACCAGGTTTACAGTTGGATTGATCACATCCGCAATAGAGGCTAGCACTCTGGCCAGACAGGGATCCATAGCGGAGCCGGATTTCAGTGCTTGCATTATTTTAAGTGACGTAGTCATAGAAATAGGGGGAAACTCCAGAAGAGTCTCATCTAAGGTGGAGTAGGCAGAAACGGGTGCCGCTACTACTTTCGTCATAATGGAAAGTAATTGACTGAAAACTCATTTATTGCTGCTATTGAACATATTTTGAACATATTTGAAGTTGTGAGCCTAGGCTCACCCCCTGTAGCTACCTACCCCCCCCCGCCACCCCCAAAGAAGCATTGGACTGTTCAACCCCCGCTACCAATGAGAGGCAAATGCTGAAGGGGTACTTGGCCCACTTACTCAGGATCTATAGTAGGTGAGGCAGGAGACATCAGGAGTAAATGGCCATAACGCCCACTGTTGGGCCTTGTTAGATCTGGGGGTCTCTAGTTGGCAGGGTATGTACCACTGTCCAAGTAGGGACCCTTGCTTCTAGTCAGGGAAAGGGGGATACACTGTTAAGATAACCCCTGCTCACCCTCTAGGTAGCTTCGCCTGAGCAGTCTAGGCTATCAAAGGCAATGTGTAAAGTATTTGTACCAACACTCACAGTAACACAGTTAAAACACCACAGATTTACTCTACACCAGTTTTAGAAAAATAAGGTATCTTTACTAAAAACTTCACAAGACCAAATACTACAGAAAAACCAACATACAATTAAAAAGGTTACTTTAAAGATAGTTCAAGAGTTGGTAGAAAGTACTCCAGGATGTAAAAATCAGTGTCCTGCGCAATGCGACTCTCAATGCACAAAATGCGACACTCTCGTGCCCAACAGTACCTGCAGTTGCGCTAAGGTTCCCAAAAGCTATAACAATGAAGGTGGCAAAGGTGATGCGATACTCCTGAGACCTTGGGGAGGCTTTGCAGCAGCCCTGCTTCACGCAGCAGAGGTGGATGCGCCGGCTCTGATCTGTAGGGGGAGGATGCGATGACTTTGGCTTTCGTTGCGTAGGTTTCTTAGGGGGAAGCTTCACGCACAGGTACGGTGCGACGCTCTTTGATGGGGCGCGATGCACGGCATTGACTTCTGGCACCGCAACCCTTGCTGCGCCATGGGACGGAACTCTGGGTCGACGCATGCAGCGACTGGATACTTTCACGCACCGGCAGTGGTGCGGCCCGCAAACTGGTTCTGCGACGACCTTCGCAGTGTCAGGAATCTTCCCGCACCGGGACGATGCTCGACGCACTCGGCGATGCGGGGACTCCGGGTGCTGCGATGACGCCGCGATTACATTTTTCTCGCACTCTCGATCTTGCGACTCGCAACCGGATGATGCGACCCTCAAAGAGATGATGCGATGGGTACCAGTTACTCTTGTTCACGCGTTCTGCTTTCCAGCTCCCAAACACAGCAAAACGACCTCCTGACGCCCCAAGACTAGGCAAGCACTCCAAGGCAGGTCAGAACTCCCTCAGCAGAGTTCCAGGGGAGCTGGTGGTGAAGTCCTTTTGTTCCTGGGACTTCTTAACAGGGAGCCAGCTCTCCTCAGGCCCTTGGAGATCAGAATTTAAAGAAGGGGACACAGCAGAGTCCTTCCCCTCTTCTTGGCAGCAAAGCAAAACAGCAAGCAGGCAGTCTTCTCCTCTTCAGTTCCTTCCAGCTTTCTCCTTGGCAGAGGTTCCTTCTTAGTTCCACAGTGATCTAAAGTTTAGGTGTCTGGGGTCCTCTTCTTATACCCCTCCAAGTCTTTGTCTCTCTTTGTTTCAGTGGGGGGATTCCAATTATATCACAATTTCCTTAGGGAGCACTTGCACTTTGACACTGATCAGCAGTGGCAAAGTGCCCAAAGCATCTATACCAGTAAAAACGACATCCAGCATAGCATCAAATATACAGGAGGTAGAGGCAAAAAAGTCAGGGGTAACCACGCCAAAAGATGCCATGTCTAACAGGCCTAGTAGCTTCTGCTTGCCCCGTGGCACCCCTGAACGGCGTTCTGGCAACAGGAGTCTTCAGTGCTCTTTTGTCACTGATCCTAGAAGGTTGGAATAGCTCCAGTAAATGTTTTCCTTCTGGTGAGAGCTCGGTGGTATCAATTTGTGACTGGGGATGACAGGTTGTGAGTGTGGAGCTGCAGTGCTTTCACATCGCCGTTTTACACAGTAGGAAAGAAACACACTGTTTACTGTTTCATTTAAGCATTTGAACGTCCAGTCCTTTGTAATCAAAAGGAGAAAAACAATATAGATAAGAACAAAGAACAGAAAAAGAGAAAAGGCAGAAGGAAAAAGGGACAATCTTTTCCTCCTTATTTATGTAGTAAACTTAACCAAATTACTTTCAAACAAAACAATAAAACTCAATACAATGCAAGAAATGTTTTCTCCCGCTGATTATAAATTACGAGTTTTGTTTGTTTGCATTGTTTGTCATTGGTGTATCTCGAAAGAATCTTGCAGGTATTTCACAGCAGCACATGGCAAAGATTCAGCAGGCAATTCATGTACTCAAAGCTAACGATAAAACAGTTCTTAAGGGATTGGGGACGTCGAAGAACTATTCCTATAGATTAGTTCCAGATAACAGAATAATATCTAAGAACTAAGGAGCAGATTTACAAGCCCCTTGCACCACTTTTGCGTTACTTTTCCCATGTTAAAAGTGATGCAAAAGTGGTGCAAGGGGCTTGTAAATCTGCCCCTAAAAGTTCCCGAGGCAGCTTAGGTCAGTGATACTACATCTTTCATCGTCAAACTTCCACACCATTCACTAATAAGTAACAACAAGCATGCTGATCTTGTCCATGGAGATATTTGGGCTACATCTGAATTGAAATAAGCCTTCCTGGTTAGCCATCTGTCTGCCTCGCAGGTCAGAAGTACAGCAATTTGCGGTCCCTCATGTTCTCTGCCCTGCATTCTAGGCAGGGATTACGTCCCCAGTTCCTTCCTCGTCTTTACTTCGAGAAAAAATACCTCTTAGGCGTGGACTCCATTTCCACGCGTTTGGAGCCACCCTACCGAAAATGAGAACCTCCGCCTTTCCTATAGGTGCTTCCTGTAGGGTGCCAGCATGTTCTTTGGGAATATACCCTTAAGCAACTCCTTACCGGCACACTCTGATTTAGGAGTGGTAGCCTAGAGTAGGCGTGGTAGGTAAGTGAGGATGGGGTAGAAGGATTGAAGGGTGAAATAAATTGCACATGATGGAGAACAGATGTGGCAAAACCTAAAATGATGAAGGCATTACAAAAGATACAAAAGCACCATTAGAACACGTATGCATTCATGGAAATCTCACAGATACATTTTTAACTTGCTAGGGATAAGGTAAGAGGATGTCCTCTTTATCACCTGGTCTCTTTGACTTGTATATGCAACCTCCTGCTCAAAGGATAAGACTTGATGTGGTCCATTTTAGCTGCTTAGTGAAAGCAAACCTGCCTTATTTGCAAACGATTTAATAATGTAAAACTACTAACCATCCTAAGACTACTCCACGAGTTAATGCAATGGCAATAGAATTCAGTCAGATATCAGTCTATCTAGTTAACATAAAAAAAACTGAGGTGATGGTGTGGAAGTAAGACTCCAACTCGCCATGTGTGGTGGGCGAAATGAGGTGTCATGCCATTCAGTTGTCAAAGGATCTGAATATACCTCCCTGTCTTAAGCTCAAGAAAGTCCCCAAACAAGTAGAGCCAATAACGAAATGGTAAAATGATCTTGCACTCACTCTATGCAATAGAGTTAATCTGTTACACTTGATGAGCCTCCCCACGTTCAACGTTTTGTTTGGATCTATCCTTTTTTATTTTAGTAAAGATGCAGGGCCTTATTTACAAGAAAGGATGCACCGCTGTGCCAAGGCAGCTATGCGTCAACATTTCTTGCACCTGCATTAAAAATCTGTACGACGGCATGGATGCGCTGTATTTACAATACGAGGCTCCATGGCGCATGGTCCCAAGGATGCGTCAGACATTCTGACGTATCCGTGGGATGGATGCCGCAGCGCATTTGGCCCAAAAGGGGTGCATTGCTTTAGTTGGTCATAAAACTGACCCAACTACAACAATTTGTCAGAGACAGAGGTGATGCATCAGTTTTGACTGATGTAAGTAGCTTACTGTATGGGGACCAATGTAATGGAGTGTCAAAAGTTGAAAAGCTCACCTTACGCTCTATTACAGGGGTCCTGGATGTCACACATACAAGTGGGCATAGTGTACTTATGTGTACCACTATGCCTATGTATGTGTGGGATAAGTCAATAATGGTGTGCAATGTGTGATTTATACTGTTACCTACCTAGTGCGTGCACTTACCTGTTGAGGGACTGCAGCTTGATTACAGATTACACTGTTTCAAGTCACTTCAGCTGCCCAAATTCCTCTGCAATGGCCAATGCATCATTCCTATGCCTGGGTTTAGAGGCGTAGGAATTGTGACCCCTTGCAAGTCATAAATACCACTGTCTCAGTTTTACAGGGGATTTTACGTGGGAAGGCCTATCTTGCATATATAAATTCTAATGCGACGCAGCTGATTCAGACGAAGGTAAAAACCAATGCAGGCCAACGAAAAGTGACGCATCTGCGAGGTGCATCGCCTTGTAAATATGGAGCAAAGAAAACGCTGCCTGTGCGTCAGCAAAACTGATGCAACAGTGGTGCAGGCCCCTTGTAAATGGGCCCCAATGCATGCAAACATCATGCCATCCGAAGTAGGATACAGTATTACTGACATCTTAAGGAGAGTTGGAGTTTCTATTTGCATATTCTTTTTCTTTAAGAAAATTGGAATGAAGACCGTATTTGCTGCCAGTCGCTTATGGAGTGACATTAGGCGGGCATCAGCGATCCCTTATTATAGGGGTAAGCGGCCAATCTGATGCTTGACACCTTGAGCACTCCTCTAAAGTAAGCTGTCGTTATGCTCTGGGGGAACTTGCTTCCTGGAAGGGTCCTAAGTGCATGGGACAAGTTAAGCCCAGTTATGGAGCATAAACTGAGATTTTAAATATCTTCAAGCAAGAAGAGTATTTTACCAAGCAATGGAACCAAGGAGGTGGGCAAGCGATACAAGATGAGGGGATATCAACGAGCTGGACATGAAATCGCCTTAGAGGGTCTAGACTGAGACCAAAATTAGCTGGCAAGTATCAATTGATTGTCGATGAGGAATTGTAAAGCTGCACCATTGAAGCAGAAACAGTGTTTAACCATTCATAGTTTGGATTGGCCCTTGAAACGTTCAGAACATAGGCAGGGTGAGAGTGATGTGTTCTATGAGCATCCAGGTGCAAATGACATCCATATTTTTAGATGGTGCAGTGTTCTGCAATCCAAGAACTCGAGCTCAGCAACTCCTTAGGTATCCTGTGCGTGTCCAGTGACCACATATTAATGTCAACCAGTAAAAATAAACTGCTGCTTGACTCCATTTTGCTTAGAAACAGATATGTAGAGTTTGAGTAAACGATCATCCCTTTAATTTCTGTTATTGGGAACTTGCCGTGATAAATATTTTTACCAGATTAGAGGAACGCTAGAATTAGTATTGAAACAACATTTTCGACATTTTATGCAAATTGCTTGGCACAAGTCTAGGGTTCAGCTGGCTGATGAGTACCTTGCTTGGGCCCCACTAGAAACAGCTCCCAGGGGAAAATTGGGGCCCACGTCTCTATTTCTCCTAAGCTGTTACTGGAAATAGTGAGAAAAACTGACTGGAGGGGATAAGAGGACCAAAAATAGAATGTCTTGATGGCATTAGTAAGTGTTAAGGAAAAAAAGGCAGATATACAAACCAACACGTTGAAATATGTTCACACCCTCTGCAAGTAATGTTACTTTGTGAGTTTCTCTTGGGTTTTTCCTTCAGTTCATTTAGGTTATTTTATTTGAAAGTTCAATGAGAATTTGTGTAATTCTTTCACTACTTGGAAGCCAGGACATCAGTTACTGGCAGTGAGTCCTGGGGTCACGGATGTCCTCAAAGATAACAAGACAAAAAGGTAAGATTGAATTGAAAGTACATTGCGAAGGAAGGAAACAAGATTGAGAAACAAGGAATGATGGATGGAAGTAAAATTGATCAAATGAAATAAAACGCAAAGAAAAGGGGTGCAAAAGAAGAAAGAAAGAAAATCGGACAGAAAGAAAGAAATGCGACAACAGCTCAGAATTCCAGCATCAAAGGATGAATATGAAATTAGATGACACAAAAAAGTATTATAGTAAAATTCGGTATAGTCACCTGTTCATTTATAATCTGAGTTCTGTGTGAAGAAGAAGCGAAACAATTCCAAGAAAATGTCCAATTTTATCACCGTTGTTATAGGAAGTTACCAATAAAAGTGAATTGAGCCTTTATTGCATTTTTTGTCTCGTTGTTTGTGAGGAAATCCTTGGAAATATCCGCAAGAACAGCATGGGCTTTAGCATCAATAAAACGGAACCAAAATATTGCGCTACTATATGGGGCTGCAGCCCTGCATTTTACCAGCCCGCACAGGGGCTTTAATACTGGGTCTGTCAATGTTTAATATGTGTTTTATGCACGTGGCCTTGTGTTCAAATGCCCTACAAAAGGGTAGGAAGAAACCTGTGAATGATGCAATATGTCCACGACCGGATTTTATTTCTCTGTATAGAGCCTTAAAGAGTCAATGTACCCTGACACCTTTCTCCGGAAGGGAACATACAAAAGGCAGCAGAAATAGAGATTATTTCCCCATCTATGATGCCTAGTCCGCGTTTTCATGTTTTACGCGCTGGTCTTCACACTCACAGATTTCGTATAATTGTTGCCAATTTTGCTTACCATAATGTTGTTAGCAGCTACTGCCTTTAGAATATTAGATTCATATTATTAGTTGCATCAATGTTCCTAATGGCTTTGCGTTAACTAGGTGATTTTCAAGAAAGAGGCTGACTGTGCAGTGGTGGTGTGTGGGTGTATGAATATGAATGTGCCACCCATTTTTAGGCAACTTTCATTTATTAAATTTTTTGTATTACATACACAGGAGCTATACAGAGAATGAAAGATTCTCAATCAAATGAAACACACATTGACTACTATAGAATTAAAGGAAGTCACAAATATTAAGGCATTTTGTGGCATAGCATTGTATCCAGCAAGCAAATATCAACCAACCAACTGACCAAAAACAGCAAAAGGAGAACTAAGTAGAGCGACCCAGTCAGATAGCATCAAGGGTGTGAAAGGGCCTGGCCCATAAGTTCTAGACTCAGAATCCGATGGTTCTTTTTTCGCAGCATGAGAGTGTAAAAAGGGAGAAAAGTCATTAAAATGTCAATCAATTGATCAATACTTATCTGTGACACATAGTAACCACAGACAACTTACTTAATGTTAGTTCATTTATTACAAAGTCAAAAATAACTGAACATAGAGACACCTGAATATGAGAGTGTAAAAGTACATCAGAATCAGCATAAAGCCAAATCGGCACATCCAAGTTAGACTTTGCAGCATAAGGAATACAATTAATTCAAGAAGCAGAATGCAGAAGATCAAAAAGCATGAGCCCAAATTTCCCTGGGTTGAGGAATAAACAGCATACGTTTAACTCTACTCTAACGTTAAAGTGACATCCCAACTTAGCATGTCCCAAGTGGAGGGTAAAAAGGTGTCAGCAAAGAAGTCTCCCCACAATATGGGTCAGAGTATCATGAAGCTACCAAGACTGAGCTCGTTCGAGGATGCTCTCTCTCCGAAGGCAAAAGAAGAAATAGTGGACACTTTCCCTACCTTCACATCACATAATTCATAAGTTCTCTTCCCAGAATTCAGTTCAGACCATGCCACCCACTCTGGATACAATCCTGAAGGAAAATTTTCACAGGACAACAGTGTTCTTCTCCTTGATACAATTTAGCCTTGGTTCCCAGACCCTCTCCTGTGTGAAACACATCGGCCTTCTTTTATCAACTCAAACCACACAATTGTAACCTCTCTTCTTGCCTGATTAGTAAAACAAAGACGTTATTCTATCTAACGAGAATGCTTCTTTTACCTGTAACACAAAACATGTGAAAGAACAAATTCCACAGTACACATGAAATTCGAATTCTTAATTCTATAGTGAGAGTTTTCCAGGGAACTGCATTTCAGACCTACAATATTCAGCTAACATAAGTAAGCATCAAATGGACTTTATGAATTTGCATAACATTAAGACACTTTCAATTAATGCATTCTCCTACATGTAAAATAACATGTTTAGTTAGCACTTGTAATACATAAATGATTGTCAGTTGCACAACACGAGTTCTTCTCATTAATGTTTTGAGCAAGTTACATTCATTTTCTATGTTATTCTGTAAGCTACATTTTAATAGCCTAAAGAACATCGCATTTTCATGTGATTACACTTCACAATTCTAACACTTCACATTGTTACAACAATGATTATATGCGGGTGCCGTCTACACGTGTAATTATAATGTACCCTTACACTTGAAATGCGATTTCCGCAACATCAGTCCCCCCCTATGATGATGTTAAGTCATCATAAACACTTCAAAATACCTGCAAAGTAGACCTATCTAAACAGATGTTATAGCTAGTCTCCTCTGTCTGAACTCTTCCAACCTCAATAGATTCTCATAATTACTGTCCTGCAGGCTTTCCACCCTTCTCTCTCTTTCCCTGAATGAGATCTCCATTTGCCTCGCCTCAGTGGCGTAACATGAGGGGGGCCCCCTACCTACCACTTTGCCGCACCACCCAAAAATCTGATTGATTTGAAACCTCCAACATTTAATGAAATGCATCTATATTGTCTTGACTCAAAGTTCTAATGAGAAAGTGGGAAACACTCTTAACAATACTGTCATGAGCAGATTATTTAACTGAGGCAGCAATCAGAACAATGCCAAGGAGTGATCCTATTGTCTCAAGAACTGCCTGTGGCTGAAGAACAAAGAACAACCATGAAGGGTCTGAAGTAGAATTGACATTAATGGACAATACCTTGAAACTCTGAAAGACAAACCCAAACCTGCAATTCCATAAAAACTTTACTGACAATACACATGAGACGTACCTATACTTTTTAAAAACTAGACACCCAGGGGAATCTAGGATGGGGTGACTTGAATGGCTCTCACCAGGTTCTGTTACCCAGAATCCCTTGCAAACCTGAAAATTTGTTTTTTAAAAAAACACATTTTCCTCACATTTCTTTGGTGGAAAGTTCTGGAATCTGTGTGGATCCACAAAATCCAACCCACCCACATTCCCCAAAATCTTCCAAGAAAAATGGTACCTCAATTGTGTGGGTGGGCCCAGTGCCCTCAACAGGAAATGGCCCAAAACGCAACATGGGCACACCACATTTTCACAGTGAAAACTGACCCTTTTTTTGCAAAGTGCCAAGCTGTAGATTTTGGACCATAGCTCTGCCGGCACCTAGGGAAACCTAGCAAACCTATACATTTTTTTAAACTAGTCACCCAGGGGAATCTAGGGTGGCTTGACTAGCTCTCACCAGGTTCTTTTACCCAGAATCCTTTGCAAAAGTAAATATTTGTAAAAAAAAAAAAAGAATTTCCTCACATTTCTGTGATGGAAAGTTCTGGAATCTGCGTGGATCCACAAAATTCCACCCACCCCGCGTTCCGCAAAGTCTTCCTAGAAAAATTGTACCTCACTTGTGTGGGTAGGCCTAGTGCCCGTGACAGGAAACGGCCCAAACCACAACGTGGACACACCACATTTTCACAGTGAAAACTGACCCTTTTTTTGCAAAGTGCCAAGCTGTAGATTTTGAACCATAGCTCTGCCGGCACCTAGGGAAACCTAGCAAACGTATACATTTTTTAAAACTAGACAACCAGGGGAATCCAGGATGGGGTGATTTGACTGGCTTTCACTAGGTTCTGTTACCCAGAATCCCTTGCAAACCTAAAAATGTGTCCAAAAAAACAATTTTTTCCTCACATTTCTGTGGTGGAAAGTTCTGGAATCTGCGTTGATCCACAAAATTCCACCCACCCCACGTTCCCCAAAGTCTGCCAAGAAAAATGGTACATCACTTGTGTGGGTAGGACTAGTGCCCGTGACAGGAAACAGCCCACAACGCAACGTGGACACACCACATTTTCACAGTGAAAAAGGAACCATTTTTTGCAAAGTGCCAAGCTGTGAATTTTGAACCCTAGCTCTGCGGGCACCTAGGGAAACCTAGAAAACCTATACATATTTGAAAACTAGGCACCCAGGGGAAGCCAGGATGGGGTGACTTGACTGGCTCTCACCAGGTTCTGTTACCCAGAATCCCTTGCAAGACAAAAGATTTGTCCAAAAAACACATTTTCCTCACATTTCTGTGGTGGAAAGTTCTGGAATCTGTGTGGATCCACAAAATTCCACCCACCCTGCATTCCCCAAAGTCTTCTGAGAAAAATGGTAACTCACTTGTGTGGGTAGGCCTAGTGCCAATGACAGGAAACGGCCCAAAACGCAACGTGGACACACCACATTTTCACAGTGAAAACGGACCCTATTTTTGCAAAGTGCCAAGCTGTAGATTTTGAACCCTAGCTCTGCCGGCATCTAGAGAAACACGCAGATTCCAAAACTTTCCCACACATAAATTTGAGAAAAAAGTGATTTTTTTTTAGTTAAATTTGAGGTTTTGGGGGGGATTCTGGGTAGGAAAATGTTGGGGGACCCACGCAAGCCAAACCTCACTGGACTCCCCCGGGAGTATAGTTTTAAAAAATATGTGGGTTTGGTAGGTTTCCCTAGATGGCCGCCGAGCCTGGGGACAAAAACTCATGTGACCCCCCTTGCAAAACCAGGTTGTTTTGCGATAGGTAATTTGGATGTCGGCTTAATAGGTTTTGGGCCCTAGGCTGTCGCGGGTACTTGACGCACCCACACGAGTGAGGTACCATTTTTATTGGGACACCTGGGTGGTAGGAAAATTGTGTATTTTTCTGACAACGGAATATTATGACACAGTAAATCAAGGAAAATGCGTCACTATAGTCACATTTTGAGTTTTGCATGGCATTGCGAGTAAAAAAACTTGTTGGGATCCATGAGAGGCACACCACCCAGCACTCCCCATTTAAAAAAAAAATTAAATCTAAAGTTAGTAAATTTTCCCTAGAGACAGACTACACCTTAGGACAGAAAAGATAAATGAGACAAATATGACTGCCTATCCAGCTGTTCTTCAAGTACACACACATACTGGTTGGATTTGGCACGAGGGTGAGTGAAAGCTTCAAAATGTATATTTTATTAACAAGCGATTTCACAAAAAAGGAAATGCACTGTTAATTAAAATGTTAAAAACCTGAATTAATGACTCATAGCTCATAAGCTGTAAAGCCAAGACAAAGCACCAACCTCTTTACAGGTCCTTCACACACCTTTCATACTTGACACACACTTTCACATGACCATCTGCGGCCCCAGCACATTACAACACTCACATCCACAGACAATGTGGATACAATGTACACCCTGGCAGAGAGAGACAGAAAAGACAAATATTCCTTCAAATTTAACAATTCCTTAGTTACTCACACATACTAGTTGGATTTGGCACGAGGGTGAGTGAAGGTTCAGGGCGTAAAATTCTATTAACAAGAGATTTCACTGTTAATATTTAAAAGGTTAAAAACCTGAACCTATGACTCACAGCTCGTGAGCTGTAAAGCCACGGCAAGGCACCAATCTCTTTACAGGCCATTCACACACCTTTCATACGTGATACACAAGACCATTCACACAGCCAGCCTCAGGCCCACCACATTACAACATTCACATCAACAAGCAGTGCCATTCAAGGGCCCATCACTTTCATATGCCCACATGACTGACACAGCAATCACACCAGCTGGTCGTTGACATAGTGTCTAAAGTGGCGTGAAACTGAACAACAACTGTATAAAAACATACAGATCAAGCAGTACACTATTAGACTCACGGGTGCTCCCAACTTTTTGGAGTGTGATACAATCGGAAACATGTGGGCACACACAACCCAGGATCAGAAGGACAATTGGCACAGTGCATACGACTCTCCTTCCGCATACCACTTCGCAAGCAGACTCTACATCTCTTACAGGGTTTGTGTTTTTTGGGGCGTGGGAGGAATTAAATCAGGAAAGTGGCGATCTTATAATCTAACCACATCCTCCACCACTCCAACTGTAGGAACACTTGCCTGTTCCATAACAACAAGGCTGCCTATCACAGACTCCTGAAACTGAACAAAAGTCATCTTTGACGCAGGAGAACACCCCTTGAACACAACAAAAGCATTGAAAGTTGCTAAATTGAAGAGATGGATGGCCAACTTCTTATACCAAATGTAAGCCTTACGAACATCAGTGTAAGTTTCCAACCTCTAATCTACTCTATCAACACCACCCAGGTGCTTATTGTAGTCTACAATGCACACAGGTTTGCGCACTTCAGCAACCTGACCCCAAACAGTCACATGTGAAGTACACTCATCATGAATGGTAGTCAGCATGTATACATCCCTCCTGTCCACAAATTTCACAGCTAGCAGTTCCTCACTACGCAAGGCACTGCACTGTCCCCTCTGAAGCTTTTTGCAAACAAGCTCTTTTGGGTAACCTTTACGGTGAGAGCGGATTGTACCACAAGCAAAACTGTCTGCTTTAAACAATTTCTTAATTGCACAGCAGTGTAGAAGTTATGAAGGTACAAATGGTGGCCTCTATTAAACAGTCCTCTAGCAAGATCCCACACAATTGTCTCTGAAAACGGACAACCAGGTGGGTCAATAGTGGAATCCCTACAAGTGTACACCCAGAAATTATAGACATATCCTGTCCTACTCTCAGACAACATGTACATCTTAATTCCATTACATGCCCTCTTGCTAGGAATGTACTGCCTAAAAACCAAATGGCCCTTGAACAGGGCCAAAGACTCATCAACAGCTATTTATTTCCCCGGAGTATAGATCTCTGAAAATCGATCCACAAAGTGATCAAGAACAGGCCGAATCTTAAAAAGACAGTCATATTCAGGTTGATCTCATGGCAACGCCAAAGCATTATCAACAAAATGCAGCATCCGAAGCAAAAGTAAATACTGATCACGACTCATAATTGCAGAAAATAGGACCGTTGCCATCACGGGACTGGAAGACCAATATGAAGCCATAGACAGCTTCCTTATCAAGCCCATCAAAAAAGTAGAACCACCAAACTTCTTCATCTCATCCAGATTTGTGGGTGTGCACCGGGTAGCTCCTGAGCGGGGGCCTAAGTCTGGCACTGTTGTCCCTCAAAAACTGTTCAGCATACAAATTAGTCTGCTCAACAATCTCAGCCAAAAATACATCATCCAAGAACAACTAAAAAAACTGTATAGGCAAAAAAAATTCACAATCCACTCTACACCCTGCATCAACACTAAAGGCAGGCAACACCGGCTGAACCATGTTTGGATCAACCCTGAGTCCAGCACTTCCAGTAGGAAGCCGTGCATCCTCAGGCTGCAATCCCGATGTCTCTACCTGCACCATCGACACATCAGTGTCCTCCTCTAAAACAGGCACTTCATCCGCACGGAGAGTAGCTTCATCTGCACTGAGAGTAGCTTCATCATCAGATGATTCCTAGTGGACAGAAAACTCACTTCCAGAATCTTGCACTGCCTCCTCTCCCTCAGACGCACTGTCAGTCTCATAATCCTGCTCAGAGGAAGATTCAAAAAGCATACCAACCACCTGCTGAGCAGTAATTGTACAGCTAGCCATAATCCTTACTAATAAAGATAACTTGTCAAACAAGTCAACAACAACAAACACTTTGTAAATTAACCCCTTCCATGCGGGGCGGATTCCCCCGCTGTGCTGAGCGCTGCTTGCGCGGGCGTGGTCATGACGGAACGGTTCCGTCATGAGCACAGCTCAACCGACGCTCATGACGGAACCGTTCCGTCATGAGCGCCGAAGGGGTTAAGCAATAAACAAAATGTGTCTTTATCACAAAGACCTATATACTTTTTGATACTTGCCAGAAGCAGCTAGACTCATCACCACCTACTATGCACAGACACAGTAAGGTTCAACAATATACCACTAAAAAGAAAAAGAAAATTACACATAAGACAGTGCAAAACACATCGCAAATAATTTCATGCTCAAAACACTAACTAGAAATTCTGCCATTATGACACCACTTACAAAAAAATTCATTCATGCATGACAATAATACTCAATTGGAGAAAACACAACAAAAACGTTTTTCTTACCAAATAAATGCAATTATGCAAAACTGCAGAATACCCACTGCCAAAACCACAAACAAGAATCAAAAGCTTTACACTAGAATAAAAAGGAGAAAAAAACATTACAATCACATATGCAAATAATGCACCAATCCACACACAATCCACCAACCAAGCTAAGGGGTAGGTGGGCCTAAGAGTATAAAAAAAATATTCACCTCCGTAAAAGAGGAGCAACCCTTGCCCAAGAGACCACACCCCAACAGCAATATTTAAAAAACCCTGGTGTCTAGTGGCTTCTACCCCAGGGACTAAAAACATACTGCTGATCTGCCACCCAAAGAGGGCAGAAATGGCCACAATCATCCTCCGATAAAGGGAAACGACCCTTGCCCAAGGGGCTGCTCAGCAAAATAAAAATAAAAATCCCTGGTGGGCTAGTGGCCATATAAAAAAAAGTGCCGATCTGCCAGAAACGGCCAAATTAATGCTCCCCAAAGGGGCCACTCCCCACAATTAAATCCCTGGTGGTTTAGTGGGTCAGATATTTTTTTTTAATGGTGAGATCTGCCCCTCCAGAGGGGCAGACAGCAAAAAACATTGCCCCTAAAGGGGAGCGACCCTTGACCAAGGGGCCTCTCCCCACAAATAAATCCCTGGTGGTCTAGTGGGCCACTTACAAAAAGAAATAGCGAGATCTGCCCACCCACTGGGGGCAGACAGCCAAAAACATTGCCCCCAAGGGGGAGCGACCCTTTCGCAAGGGGCCACTCCCCACAAATTAATCCCTGGTGGTCTAGTGGGACACTAAATAAAAAAATTGCGAGATCTGCCCACCTAGGGGAGCGCAGACAGCCAAAAACATTGTCACAAAGGGGGGTGACCCTTGCCCAAGGGGCTACTCCCCACAAATTAATCCCTGGTGGTCCAGTAGATGCTGACGTCATTAGATGACGTGGAGGAGGAGCGGGGGGAGGCAGGGGAAGGGCTTCCCCTGCCGTCCCCATTGGGGGCACCTTAAAGGGCGGCCCACGGGGTAGAGCCAGCGCTTCACCCGTCGGTGGGAGCCAGGTCAGCCGGAAGCCGGCCTTCCGACGCATGCAAAGGGTTAAGGAAAGCTGATCATGTGCACACAGGAATGACAATTCTATTCTTTCAGTGCACATATTTTTAAAACAGTACTGTTATGCCATTGCTTTGTCTTTTTAGGTTTCGCCTGCACAGCTCTTGCACTGTGTTTGTGAAATCTCTTGTATTTAATATATCATTAAACGGGGCTCTTATCAGTCCGCAACCCGAAGTGCTGCGTTCATGCTCTTATGTGTGGAACTTTTTTTGTTATTTACCTTTCCCTGCCTTCACGCATTGAAACCATGTGGCACATTTTGTTTACTTCCCTGGTTGTTTATTGGTGCTGCATTCGTTGTTGCTAATCAATAAAAAGATTCCCAGCAATGCATTGCCATCTGCAGAGCAATCAGTGAGGCTTGTGAAATGCCTGGTAAACACTGTCACCCTATTATGGTTCAGACTCTAACATTTTGCCTAAAAAGGACATCTGTTCATGAGCACAAAAGACTGTGTTTAACTTTCGATTTTTATTTACTTTTGAACATGCACTGATAGTGCTTGTGGTTGCATTCCTCTAACCACAGGAGGTCAGTGGGTGGGTGCCTCAGAGCAGAGGTGCAGTACGTGTAGAAGCCTGAGTGAGAGGCAGTTGCTCCTGAGGGGTGAAGGCTGCAGGACCCCTGCACGCACTGCAGGGAGCACTGGGTGGCAGAACCCAGGCAACCCGTGTGAGTGCCCCCTCCACTGCTTGCATCTCATGGGAAACCAGCTACCATGACTCGATCACACCTCTGACCCCTGCCCATCGAACATCATCAGAGTACTGAACCCATCCTGACCATGTTCACCCGAGCTGTCAGCAGACTGAGACGACCTTCAGGTTAGACTGATGGAGCGGGTAAAATGTTTTCTTTTTATATACCCAAACCATTTATATAAGTTTATATTAAAAGGACTAATAATTAATTCTAATAATTAATTGATTTATGTGATGGTACTAAACCAACCTTATTAACCAAGAGAATACACGTGGGAATGCATTTGCATGGCTAAAATAATAAGTGAACTAAGTTTGTATGCATATTAAAACGATAAGTGTTGCTTAGGCAATGTTTTTTTTTTTTTTATTTTTTTTTTATAACCTTTATTTAGCACTGTGTACAAGACAAATACGGGCCTACAACCATCCGGCCGGCCTCGACACTTCTGATGCTTGATAGCAAAGTACGCGTCCACTCGGTGGCACGGCAGCACCTAAAAGCATACGACCTATGTTGCAAAAGCCACGTGCACTGAGTGGCAGGAGACAGTAAGGTTAATTTGAAAAAGTTGTAAAGTTAAGGAGATACAGAGCTAGAACGGATCAGTGCACAGAACAGACGAACATACAATAAATGGGTAACATCCAACAGGAGAGTCAACTAACAGTGAACATATCTAAAATGGCGGCACGAAACTATAATACCAGGATATAGATACGCAGCGAAATGTGCCTCCCAGCCGCTACCCTCCTAACACCATTCCCCCCCACTGACCCTAGAAAAAGACGTAGGAAAAGGACAGAAGAAAGAAAAAGAAGGCCCATAGTAACAAAAAACGTATCGAAGAAGACCCCCCACCCTACACGCATGCCGAGGCTATGGCCTACCCCCCCCCTAGCTACGTGTCTGTCGCCCCATAGGAACCCGAAATATAGAATTAAGGAAGGAAGAAAGGAAAAAAGACCATAAAGCGGGGAGGAGCCCACCACACTGCCGAACTCCCGGACTCCCGCGCCGCTCATACTTCCTGCGCCATGTACAGAACAGTATCAAAAGACCCACGTAAACCCGGTGGTCCCGATTCAATAACACCCAGCACTGCAGCACTTCACAAGTCCTCCCCCCGGCAGAAAAAGGAAACAGGAGGCGAAATCGCAGCGACATGTAACAAAAACTGGTCATTAAAGACTACTCATCCAAAATTACAAAACGTGTATCAGTCCAGGGCCCCGTATGCCGATCCAACCAAAGCGACAACCGGCATGCCATCACCCCTGTCCGGACCGGCAGATATGATTCAGGCCCGTCCATTGCTGCGAGTCACCTTCAGCCAGGACAAAGAGACAAGATGGCCGCCCCCGGGGAAAGGGGACAATGAAGACGTATCGTACCACAGGGTCCCAAACGCAGCAGTAACATGCCACAGAGGCTCGAGCGATAGGTGCTTTCAGGGTAACATCTGGCAAGGGAAGCGAAAGGCTAGGTCTCAGCAGATAGTTCGTAGGCAGAGTCACAACGTTCAAAGTGAAGGGTGTCCCTGCAACTGTATCCGTGTCGATGGGTTGACGCGTTACATTGTAGCCAGGAGGACTCCGCACCACCTGCCCCCCACTCTGCGACATTGTTTCACCTCCAGGAGAAAACAGGGGCGGCGGGGGATCCTCCAGCCGGGAACGTCCCGTTGCAACCAGTGCCTCATCGATTCTCCGGGTCAGCGCCCGGCAAGTACTCTGCATTGCCACTTTTAACGCCACAAGGGCGGCCAATACATCCCCACAGGTCGGGTCCCTCTGTACCAAGCATCGGTCCGCACTATCCCGCTGTTCCTCCAATGCGGCAATCAGCTCCGGGGCACATGGGCGCGCAGACACTGCGAGTCCAGGGTCAGCCAGCGTCTCAGCAAGAAGAGCAGACGCCATTGTCACCTCCACTGCGGGCAATTAGTGACGGGACAAAATTGACTATGATCCGAGGATGTAGACACCGGAAAAGCGTCATGCTCCACTCGGGAGCTGCACCGGGCGAGAGCGCCCCACGGCCACCGCGAGAACCGGCCGTTCGCCGCAGGAAGACGCTACAAAATGGAGTCCGCTCGCTTGTCTTCAGGGTGGCGGAGGAGAGCTCGCATTAGGGGGCTCCGACGTCGTCCACACCACTGCCGGCGCTCGGGGGAGTCCGACCCGGACGTAAGGGTCTGACTCCAGTCGCACGGCCAGCATTTCCTCCCCCGCGATCACCCGCAGTATTCCAGCTCAGCACCCCGTCCACATCCCTCGGCGTCCAGCGGCGGCCATCTACGCAGGGACCCGTGGGAGCGCCGGAGGTCGTAGTAGGCACCGAGTCAGCCACCAAACCCGCCGATAAAGGTGTCAGGAGAACGCCAGTCACTTCAATGCCGGTAATCCGCGGCGGCTGGGTGGCGCAGGTCAGGAGGATTAATCAGGATTAACAAAAGAAGCCGGACGGTCCACGGAGCCGGGAGCTCAGGCGTCCGACCCGTCGGCCATCTTGGCTCCTCCCCAGCTTAGGCAATGTTAATGTGATTTGCGCTTAAATAAACCAGCATTAACGGCTTTTGAATGCTGCATATGGCTAGATAAATGCATACACATAAGGGTATTAGCAAGGGAATAACACTGTTTTAATCATTTCTATGTATTAATTATGATTTTGTGTTTCTTTACTTAAAGTTGACTATTCTGGCCTACCAAAAGATGGCTGCCGACTGAATCCTAACTAAAGTACATGACTTCATAAAATTGAGCAATGGAGAAAGGCGCCTGCATTGACTTCGTTCGTGTCCTTTCCATGACCGGACCGACCATGCCCATGATGACTACTCTGGGCGAGGTGCCAATGTCCCTGAACCTGAACTTAATGTTGCCAATGAGAAAAATGAACTACCAAAAGCCACCCATTTCCAATAGACTGATACATTTTTGACCTGGGAACAGCCTTTCCCATACGCCTAAAGTTGATCTTCGTCCACATGTGAAAATTGGAAAATGTTTCTTAATGTATTGAGACGTATTCGAATTCAGCCAATCAGTGGCCTGAGAATAAAGAAAATGTCACTGTTATATGTACATTTTAGTATAAATATTAGTAGTCTAGAGAGGAAAAGGGCCGCTAGCTGATCGATGCTACTCTATGCGACACTCTATGCTGCTCTTCGCTAGAGATCCTTATGCTGACGAAAGAGGACGAGGACTTTAGAACTGTGATGAACTTTCCGAGGACTAGTTCTGACTTAGAAAATGACAATTAGCCAGAATAGGTAAATATGACAAAAGATAATATGGCATTATTAGGATTTAACCTGTATTTTAATTAGATAAAGAAAATCATTATTTGAAGAACTGTGTCGGGTGATTATTTCTTGAAATGTTTTATTGATTAATTTGAGAATTAAAGAGTCATCAAATTCTAAATCAACTAAATGATCCAATTGGCCTCCGGATGGAGGAACTGTTAGGGTAATTCAGTAAAGTGGTTTTCCTCTATCCAATTGAACAGCTGTAGTTCGGGATTGGATATCCCTCTGTAGGCACGGATAGTTTGAGAGAATGAATGTTGGTGTTATGGGCCCCACCAGCGTATGATGAGTGTATGTGTGTGTGACTGATAAATCAATCTGTCCGCGGAAGCAGGGAGAAATTTAGTAATCAGAACTGCACCAAGACCGGGCAATGGTCATCCTTTGGTGGCAACCCAACAGCAGGAAACTCAGTGGGACTTCTGCTGTAGTCGACCTGCAGTTCACAGTTTGGAGAAATTGCCTTATAAACACAGCATACGTCTGGCTGCAGGGTAGCCCCACATAGTGAGACTACTCTTAGTAGCTCAGTTGATGTCTTAACAGTAAGACACCCTGGGATAGGTTGTCGCTACTGTAGGCACTCAGTTTATGACTGATTTTGGGACATGCTCCAGACACGTAGGGGCATTTTATCAAGGGCCCATTTTGCCGCTAAAGCGGCGACATTTTTATGACCCTATTAGCAAGCTGTCGCTAACAGCTGTTAGTGACAGCTTACTGGCGATAGCGGCCGGTTTTATTATCGCCTTGCATGCCAACGATATTTATCGCTAATGGCATGCAAGGTAGGCGTTCTGTCTCTAAACTTCACAAAAAAGCCCGCTAACCGTACTTCGCCCTATTAGCAAGGATGGCCCGGACCCGCAAAGCGATAAAAAAAGTGTCACTAAGGCCTGCATCCTTGCTAATAGGGCGAAGTACGGTTAGCGGGCTTTTTTGTGAAGTTTAGAGACAGAACGCCTACCTTGCATGCCATTAGCGATAAATATCGAAAGAAAGAAGGTTTTAAAAATGGGGATAAGACTTGGGCCCACATTCATGCATGATTTTGATGCTGGACTGCGCTGCAAGCAATGTTGCAGCGCTGCCCTGTGACAAAAATATAGGGGTCGATTTACAATCCCCTTGCGACATCTTTACGACACCGTTGCGCCACTTATGTGATGCGATACCACAGGGGATGATGGACGGAGCGTTTGAGCAAATCAAACACTCACCCCCAGTCAACTGATCTGGGTTTAATCCATCATCATTCTTTAGCTCACTCCACCACCCCAGTACAGACATGGCCATATGCAAATCAGTCTGACCCTGTGCCTCATGCGAACAGTCCAGCCCGAACTGCCAAGCCATGTCTTCCCTGGACCGGAAACAAGCATCCTGGGACCGGTTTCAGGTTCATAACCCTCATCAGCCAGGCTATCTTGAATCCAGTGGCAAAGTGAGCAAGGGACCCATGTCTGGGCATACCCTGTCAACTTAGGGCGAACAAAGCGATACCAAAGGGGATGATGGACGGAGCGCTTGAGCAAATCAAACACTCACCCCCAGTCAACTGATCTGGGTTAAAACCATCATCATTCTTTAGCTCACTCCACAATCGGATATGCTCAGACGTGAGTCCCATGTTCTCCATGCCACTGGAATCAAGCTATTCTGGCTGAAGAGGGGTTAAACCCCGCAACCGGTTCTAGGATGCTTGTTTCCAGTCAAGGGAGGACCTGGCCTGGCAGTTCGGGCTGGACTGTTCCCATTGGGCACAGGGTCAAGACTGATTTGCATATGGCTGGGTCCAAACTGGAATGGCATGGTGAGCAAAAAAACGATGGATTTAGGCCCAGATCTCTGTACTGAGGTGAATCTATGACATTGTTCTGCATTCTGTCCGTCAATAGTTCTTTTTGCACTTATTTGACGCAGCGGCGTCGCAAACAATGGCGACAGATGTACAACGTGATGCATCTAGTGAGATGCATCACGTTGTAAAGCCCTGCACTACATTATACCTGCATCAGGTATAATGTATGCAGGGTGGGCGTTCCGTCGCAAGGAAGCCCCGTAAAATTGACACAGGGAAATCTACAAGATTTCACTGAGTCACTTTTACGTCAAAACCTTACGCTTGCTTGTAGCAGGCGTAAGGAGGGAAGCAGCATTGCAAGTATAGAATGCCCCTGAGCAGTGCTGGAGTAGCGTCGCGCTTGCGACACGACTCCAGCACTGCATCACCTATATGCTGACAGATGCGCTACACATCTATCTCTCTCTGCCACGGGGCCCTGCATTGTAAAATGTAAATGCAGCGCATCCATGGTGACGCAAGGGTTCCTAACATTGTGCAAAATAACTGGTGCATCCCTGCTGATCTGCAGGGATGCGCCAGTTATTGTAAATCTGCCCCAGAATGCAGGAATGCGCACCGTCACTAAGATAGTGCACATTCCTGAGCCCCAGTCATGAAAAGTGTTTATGCGCTGAGACGAGACGTCATCACGCCATCCTTGCAACAGCATGGATGCGCTATACTCACTGGACAGCGCTCCGTGACGCAAGTAACGACAGAAACGTCAGGAGTCCTGACGTATCTGTCTGCGCTAAAGTCATGCATTGCTGCAGTCATGTCACAACCATGACGCAACTCCAGCAATGCCTGGGGCCAGCCCATCTCTGTCGCACAGCATCACCCTCATGACTGCCATCAGGCAGGTGGAAGGTACTGACGCAGTGCCGTTCATGAGGGGTGCCCGAATGTCTGCGATGTTGGAGATCCATCGGTGGTGGTTGCGCGCTGTGGTGTCATCGTCTGGAAGCATTGGTGGAGTGCTGATGCTGAGGGAGTTGACGAGACGTTCTGTGGTGGCTTGGATCCAGCTGCGACGGGTTGCAATGTTAGCGCTGGTGTCCGGTGGGCAAGGTGAAGACGTCATTCATCCAATGATGGTAGTGCAGGAGAGTCCGGTGTTGTGGCTATAGTTGAAGTACCCACTGGCGGAGGTGACGTGCCCGACCGTGTGTCCTGCTATGTGGCCTGTTGAGGTGACTTGCTGCTTGCGTCTGATGTCGGTGACCTTCCACAGGAGGGGGTGGTGCTCTGGTCACTGGGGTTGCCCGGGTGGAACTTGAGTGCACCGAGTTGGATGTCGTTGGTGGATAGGAGACCCGGGGTGCAATGGGATTGGAGAATGGGGGGCCACGGCCCAGGAGGCCTGCACATGAGGGTGCCGCAGAGAATGTTCTTGGGCTTGGTCCGTATTTTGGAGTTGACGTGGTCCATGGTCACCCTTGGCACATTAGAGTGCATGATCAGTCGGAGTGTGCCCCTGTAGGTGACGGCAATGCCTTCTCCTTGACTGTCGGGGTGCTCCTTGCGGGTGATACTGCAGCCGTCTGTAATGGCAAAGGCAAAGTCCGGTGAAGAGCAGAGGTAGGTCCTGGCAGGCGAGCTAAAGTCCAGGCTTGATGGCGAGGAGGGTGCAGGCGTCGTAGCGGTGGAGTGGCCAAGAGGAATGCTCCTTTGTGCTGGGCGCGGTTCAGGGGCTGACGGACGCAAACAGCATAGCCTATGGGTTGCTTTAGGTACTGGAGATGACCATTACAATGCAGGCAGTACAGTATTAACAACGCAACTCCGACACGGGTGCCTTAACATCGTATTTGATTACAATGCATTGTGAGGTCAGTAATGGGGGTAATTTTAACTTTTCCATGTGTGAATGTGTTTTAGATGTCAGAAATGAAAATTGTTGTTTTTCTGGGGGTCAGATTTGAAGAATGGGGTGTCCGTTCAGGGTCAAATATGAAATTTGGGATGTGCTTTTGGGGTAAAATATGAAATTCGGGGAGTATTTGGGGGTAAAATATGAAATTTTGGGAGTATTGGGGTAAAATATGAAATGTGGGGTGTTTTGGGGGTAAAATATGAAATATGTGTTGTGGGATGAAATATGAAAAATGGGGTGTGCATTCGTCTCAAATGTGATTTTCCGGTGTGTTCCGGGTTCTAACATGGAATTCAAGGGTTCATGTTAGGTTTTGTTGTGCAAAGGTTAGTGTTGGGTTGCACTCACTGAAGTGGGAACAGTGATCTTGATGTCTCCGCCTTGCAACACCTACCCTACTGTTGCAATGTGTCTAGTATTAGTATGCATTGGAATGGATTGCGAGGTCATGGCATGCGTCGCAACTACGTATGTGCCTTTGGCACACGAGTGGTACGCCCGCAGTGCATGGGCGCACAGCAGACAACAGTGAGAAGTGCAGGGGTGTCTGGACAGCTGTGGGGTGGTAAACGCCAGAAAGAACACTGGATGGTGCATGGACGCGGGGATGTGTGTGTGAGTGGGTGTTGAAAAAATGTATTGAGGGAAGTCTTACCACCAAGCCGGGTCCTGTGTCTTCTTAGCTCTTGCTCGCCTGCGTCTGCTTCCAGGAATAGGAAGTAGCCATCCAGGCTCCCTCTACCGAGTCAATCACAACGCTGAAATGCAGTGGTGGGATTGGTAATTGGTAATGGGACAAGTCATGCAGCCTGGGACCAGAGGAGTGGGCATGTTCTCCATGCAGGCTGTAATGCAGCCAGCATTGCAAACAGTAAAGTGTGCATGACTGCATTGGGCAGCCTGAGTGGGCCGAACAAACAGTTGTTGCGCACTTGAGCAGGCATGCCAATCCGCCCATGCCCTGCTCCGTGTTTGGAGCAGTCCTTCCCACCCTCCACCTGAGGATATATACCATGATTACATCAGTTAGTTTGCCCGTGAGTTCCTCCTTTATAAATTATTTTTTGGCTTATCTGAGCCGGCACTTCCCGCCGCCCCTGCGGCCCGCACCCCTGTCCTTGCCCATTCCCAACTCCCAGCTGATCGATCCTCCACCCTCCCCTCCTACATGGTGGACCCAGCGCGATTGCGCAGCGGAAACACGCCGCTGACGCACAGATGGCTCGTCTAATACAAACCCGTCTGGGCCCGTCTGTGAAACAACCACGACCAGTCTCAGGGACCCTGGATCGCATGCCTCCCACTGCTACAGCACAGCCACCCTCCATGCACTCAACCCTGGAAAAGTCAGAGACTGACAACAGGCCTCGGCTAACACAACCCATGGCAAGTTATCATGCCTCCACTGCCGCCAGAGCGTAATCCCCACCCCGGACTCCAACACAGCTGACCCCACCAACCTCAAGAAATACCTGCCCATCTCGCACCTCCCATTTGTGCACAAAGTTGCAAAGTGAACAGTCAACAGGGAACTGACACGATTCATTGATGGCAACGCCATCCTCGACCCGTCACAATCCAGACTGCGATCTAACCACAGCAACAAGGCCATCCTACTCACCGCCACAGACGACATCCACACCCTCCTGGACCAAGGCCACTCCACAGACCTCATCCCACTCGAGCTTTCAGCGGCCTTCTACACCGTCTCCCACCGCACACCTGTCGCAAGAATTCACGACGCCGGCATACAAGGTAAAGCCCTAGACTGGATCCGATCATGCCTCCCCGGAAGAAGCCAAAGGATCCGACTGCCACCCTTCCTCTCCTATCCCACGTAAATCACATGCAGACTCCCACAGGGGTCATTTCTGAGCCCGACCCTATTCAACATCTACATGGCCTGCCTCGCGGCCCCCGTCCAACAACACGGCCCCAAAATCGTATCCTACGCTGATGACACCCAGCACATCCTCTCCCTCACCAAAGACCCCACCACCGCCAGACTCAACTTCCAGGAAGGAATGCGGGACGTCTCAGTCTGGATGACCAACAGCTGCCAGAAGCTCAACGCTGTGAAGACAGAAGTCCTTGTCCTTGGAACCACCCCTTCAGCATGGGACTACACCTGGTGGCCTTCGTCCTCGTAAGCCCACCTATCCACTCAGACCACGCCAGCTACCTCGGCATCCTACTCGACCCATCCCTTACCATGAGCAGACAGGTCTACGCCGTCACCTCCATCTGCTTCAACACCCTCCGCATCCTCCGCAAGCCCTTCAAATGGATCCCCCCAGAGTCAAGGAAGACAGTCACCCATGCACTGCTCACCAGCAGAGTGGACTATGGATTTGCACTCTATGCCGCCATTTACAAATCCCTACTCCGCAGAGTACCGACATTACAGTACACCGTCACCATGACTCGTCCTCTGCATTCCTCGGCACTAACTCATCAGCCAACGCCTACGTAGACTCCACTGTCTCCCCGTGGTGTAAAGAGTGACCTTCAAAATCATCACTCACGCCTACAAATGACAACACATCAATATAAAGGAATACCTCAACAACAGAATCAAATTCCACGTACACAAATGAGACATCCGATCTTCCATCCTCGCACTGTCCGAAACCCCGCACATCCACAGAGCCAGAGCAGGTGGGAGATCCTTCTCCCACATTGCATCCAATAACGGTAACAAGATACTGGCAGACATCAGAGGTGCCCTCTCCCTGTACACTTTCTTGAAGAACCTCAGGACCTGGCTCTTCAGCTAACAGATCAGCAGCACCCCAACTCAGTGCTTTGAGACCCTCAAGGGTGATTAGTGCGCTTACAATTCCCCTGAGTGATTGATTGATTGTGTTATCATCATATGATGATTGTTCCTCTTCTGCACTGCTTGAGTTGGTGGGGCAACTCTCTTCCAACATAGCGGTAGAGCGACCACTGAGGGTGCTTCATCTACATGTGTTTGGCATGTGCAACTCCCCCCCCCGGCCCTCCTGCGCTATGTGTCCCACCCTCTCCTTACCTTTACATTGACCCCGTGGCGCTGTCCACTGCACTCTCTCCAAATCTGTGACTCAGCCAGCAAGAGCCTGAGTCAGGTGTGCTTTCACTGGGCTGGGTACAGCAGTCACTGCGTTGTCCGCTGGTGGACCACCCGATACAGTTGATGCAGCAGGGCTCCCTTAGGTGTGTAGTTGCAGCGCTCAGACCACACAAGTGTGGTGTGGCACAGGGGCCTCACCCTCCAGAGCATCCGGCCAGCCCAACATCATCCATCCTGTGATGCAGGGAGACAGCACCCACCATTGGTGATCCCCTCCGTGCACCCCAGTGTAGTGGTGGATTGTAGTAATCGATGCGGACCCCACTATGTTGATGCGCATGGGCGCCTCTACCATTCACTGCTCCAAGGTGAACAAGGCGGACTTCTCACACATGTCTCCAAGCGACCTACCAGACTTCACCACCAGGTACGGGTGATCGTCGTACATCAATGTTTCCAGCCACGGCTCATCGACTCCACGGCTCCTCCACATCCCACTCCAGGCACCAGATGCAGGTCCAGCAAGGTATCCAGGCACCAGAGGCAGGTCCAGCAAGGCATCCAGGCAACAGACGCAGGTCCAGCGAGGCATCCAGGCACCAGACGCAGGTCCAGCACGGCATCCAGGCACCATACACAGTTCCAGCGAGGCATCCAGGCACCAGACGCAGGTCCAGCAAGGCATCCAGACACCATACACAGGTCCAGCGAGGCATCCAGGCACCAGACGCAAATCCAGCAAGGCATCCAGGCACCATACGCAGGTCCTGTGAGGCATCCAGGCACCAGACACAAGTCCAGCGAGGCATCAAGGCACCAGACTCAAGTCCAGGAAGGCATCCAGGCACCAGACGCAAGTCCAGCAAGGCATCTAGGCACCAGACGCAGGTCCAGCGAGGCATCCAGGCACCAGACACAGGTCCAGCAAGGCATCCAGGCACCAGACGCAGGTCCAGCGAGGCATCCAGGCACCAGACGCAGGTTCAGCGAGGCATCCAGGCACCTGACGCAGGTCCAGCAAGGCATTCAGGCGGTCATCCTGGATGTTGGGTGGCTTGGGTGGGTTGTTGATGTGTGCTGCACTTGGCCCTGGTAGCTGCATTGAACTATTTTTTTGTGCGTCTTTTATATGGGGGTGGACTGGTAGGTTTTTTCCACACTTGCTGCTTAGCGTGTGTTTTTTATCGCTGATTGGCTTCATTGCTAGATTCCGTCCGCTATCGCCTGTTTCCCTATCGCCATCGCTGTGCGGTTAGCGGCAGTTTTCGCCGCTGATCCCTGAAGCTATCGCCTGTTAGCGACGTGTTGGTAATACGTCGCTAACATGGTGATAACTATCAGAGATCGACAGCGATAAAAAAAAAATGCCGCTAACCTGGGTTAGCGATAATTATCGCCTCTTCTTGCTAATATGCCCTGTAGTTTCTCTAGGAGGTCAGCTGATGTTTGTTTGTGGTGCACCCAGAGGAACGAGACGCCTACTTTAGAAACTTTGCTGCTTCCCTCAGTGTGATTTATCGCTAACTATGGGCACAGCTGGTGTGAATTTTCAGTGCACCTTGGTGGTGGGGTGCTGTTCTCTAGCTCTGAGCTAGTGTCCGAGTGCAGGACACACCGGTGGTGGGAGGATGGGGTTCCCTTGCTTCCTTACACCCCCCTTTCCCTCAAATGAGATAAAGCCTCGTGTAAAAATGTGGAACAGAGACTTGTGGGTGAGTGCCCTTTTTTCCATGACTTGCAGACTCAAAGGGAGGGTTGCCTCTGCTCTATCCCAGCCTATCCATTCTAGTGAGTCCTTTCTTAATATTTTGAAGACTCATCTGTTGGTAAAAGTTTGCCTCTACTATTTTTTTTCCTTCTTCATACTATTCCTGTCTCTTCCTCTCACTTCTTTCTCAACGTCTTTTGTCTCTATCTCTGCCTTTCTCTCTGCCTTCTCTCTCCTTCTCATTCTGTCTTTTCTTTTTCATCCTCTTGCCCCAACTATCTCCTGTCTCTGTCTGTCTGCCCACCTTGCCCCGTACACTTACTTTTTCGTGGTCTGTGTTTCTGTTTTTTTAGTCTCTCCACGATTTACTCGCTCTTACCCCACCCCCCTCTATCTCAAACTCTTTATTCTCGGATTGTATTGAACTTTCTAAGGGCCATATTTACAACGTGGTGATAAAAAATTATCGCCGCTTTTGCAGCTGTTTTCGGCCGAAAAGCGGCGATAATTTTATCGCCTAATTAGCAAGGCCACGCTAACGCGTGAAACCTTGCTTTAGCGTGGGGATTCTCTAATGAGATGCAAAGTGGGCATTCCTAACCTAACATGACAGGAGAAATGTCGCAGCTGTTATTCCCCTTCTGAAGAAGGCAGGCTCCGACATCGCTAATCCTGAGAATTACAGACCCATTTCTCAACTTCCATACCTTTCTAAAGTCCTGGAAAAACTGGTCAATGTCCAACTGAACAAATATCTGGAAACCAACTCCCTTTTGGACCCCACCCAGACAGGCTTTAGAGCCAATAATAGCACTGAGGCCACGTTGCTGGCAGTCTCGGACAGTATTAGGTCTCACACCGACCAAGGAGGATCGATGGCACTAATACTGCTCGACCTGTCAGTGGCATTTGATACGGTCTCCCATCAATGCCTGTTGAATATACTTCAACATAAAGGAATACAGTCCAATGCCTTAAACTGGTTACACTCCTTCCTGAGTGCCCGCTCCCAGAATGTACACATGGGTCAATTTCAGTCTAACACCACCTCCATTGACTGCGGGGTCCCCCAGGGCGCATCGCTGAGCCCCACACTTTTCAATGTTTACATGTCCTCTCTGGCTGACATTGGAAGGAAATGGGGTATCGGCATGTGCTCGTATGCGGATGACACGCAGCTAGTAGTGGCCTTAAATGAAAAACCAGCAATCACCAAAACCAAACTACAAGGCTGTTTGGCTGAAATGGCCCAATGGATGCATGCCCACTGCCTGAAGCTTAATGCTGGAAAATCAGAGATCTTGCTATTTGGGGGAGCCAAACGAATCTGGGATGCCTCATGGTGGCCTTCAGCTCTGGGTCAGGCTCCCACCCCTAAACAACATGCCAGAAATCTGGGAATTACTATGGATGACGAGTTATCCATGAAAGACCATGTACGATCTCTTTGTGGCAAAGGCTTCGCCATCTTGAAGCTCCTAGCAAGACTATTCCCATGGATACCACTGAACTGTAGACGCTCAGTTACCCAAGCCCTATTGGTCAGCCGTCTCGACTACGGGAATGCATTATTTGTGGGGATGAACGAACACCTCTTCTCTCGCCTACAAGTACTGCAAAATGCAGCCGCCAAACTGATCTGTGATAAGGGCAAATTAGACTCGGCATCGGAATGCCTGAGAAGCCTTCACTGGCTCCCTGTGCGCCAGAGGGCTGCCTTTAAGCTGCTCTGTCACACCCATAGAGCCCTGTATAGGACGGGTCCTACCATACTCCAGGACAAAATGGAATTCTATGTTCCTACCAGGAACCTACGTTCCACTAATTTGGCTCTGGCTAGGACTAAACGCATATATAAAGTAAGAACGGGCGGCCGTTCTTTCTCCTACCTAGCGGCCAAGAGATGGAACGAGTTGCCCAACGATCTCAGACATACAACCAACTATCTGTTGTTTCGAAAAAAGCTTAAGACTTACCTGTTTCCTTCCTCCCATTAAAAACCCTTCTAACCGTTAGCTGCTTTCACCTGGTCTCAGCGCCGTGATATCCCTCGGGATGAGTGTCGCGCTCTACAAATACCATAAATAAATAAGTAACCTGAGTCCGTCGACTCCCCGGCTCAGAGAGCCACTAAATAGTTACAACAAAATGGTCGCACACTGCTGACCTACCTGCGTGTTACCCCAAAGAACTGTGGTCCCTGTAGTTAGCGTCGGCGGATACACCTATGCTCGTATCGTGAGTGCAAGTGTGAATAGCGTTAGCCATCCCTGGACACGTGTTTCGAGGTAGTTGCCTCTCATCAGCAGGGAGTAGGAAAGAGTGTAGGGTTGCAATGTAATCTGCTAAAATCATTATCAGGTCTAGTACCTCTCGTAGCAATGCAGGTGCGTAACCTGAGTCCGTCGACTCCCCGGCTCAGAGAGCCACTAAATAGTTACAACAAAATGGTCGCACACTGCTGACCTACCTGCGTGTTACCCCAAAGAACTGTGGTCCCTGTAGTTAGCGTCGGCGGATACACCTATGCTCGTGTCGTGAGTGCAAGTGTGAATAGCGTTAGCCATCCCTGGACACGTGTTTCGAGGTAGTTTCCTCTCGTCAGCAGGGAGTAGGAAAGAGTGTAGGGTTGCAATGTAAGCTGCTAAAATCATTATCAGGTCTAGTACCTCTCGTAGCAACGCAGGTGCGTAACCTGAGTCCGTCGACTCCCCGGCTCAGAGAGCCACTAAATAGTTACAACAAAATGGTCGCACACTGCTGACCTACCTGCGTGTTACCCCAAAGAACTGTGGTCCCTGTAGTTAGCGTCGGCGGATACACCTATGCTCGTATCGTGAGTGCAAGTGTGAATAGCGTTAGCCATCCCTGGACACGTGTTTCGAGGTAGTTGCCTCTCGTCAGCAGGGAGTAGGAAAGAGTGTAGGGTTGCAATGTAAGCTGCTAAAATCATTATCAGGTCTAGTACCTCTCGTAGCAATGCAGGTGCGTAACCTGAGTCCGTCGACTCCCCGGCTCAGAGAGCCACTAAATAGTTACAACAAAATGGTCGCACACTGCTGACCTACCTGCGTGTTACCCCAAAGAACTGTGGTCCCTGTAGTTAGCGTCGGCGGATACACCTATGCTCGTGTCGTGAGTGCAAGTGTGAATAGCGTTAGCCATCCCTGGACACGTGTTTCGAGGTAGTTGCCTCTCGTCAGCAGGGAGTAGGAAAGAGTGTAGGGTTGCAATGTAAGCTGCTAAAATCATTATCAGGTCTAGTACCTCTCGTAGCAACGCAGGTGCGTAACCTGAGTCCGTCGACTCCCCGGCTCAGAGAGCCACTAAATAGTTACAACAAAATGGTCGCACACTGCTGACCTACCTGCGTGTTACCCCAAAGAACTGTGGTCCCTGTAGTTAGAGTCGGCGGATACACCTATGCTCGTGTCGTGAGTGCAAGTGTGAATAGCGTTAGCCATCCCTGGACACGTGTTTCGAGGTAGTTGCCTCTCGTCAGCAGGGAGTAGGAAAGAGTGTAGGGTTGCAATGTAAGCTGCTAAAATCATTATCAGGTCTAGTACCTCTCGTAGCAACGCAGGTGCGTAACCTGAGTCCGTCGACTCCCCGGCTCAGAGAGCCACTAAATAGTTACAACAAAATGGTCGCACACTGCTGACCTACCTGCGTGTTACCCCAAAGAACTGTGGTCCCTGTAGTTAGCGTCGGTGGATACACCTATGCTCGTGTCGTGAGTGCAAGTGTGAATAGCGTTAGCCATCCCTGGACACGTGTTTCGAGGTAGTTGCCTCTCGTCAGCAGGGAGTAGGAAAGAGTGTAGGGTTGCAATGTAAGCTGCTAAAATCATTATCAGGTCTAGTACCTCTCGTAGTAACGCAGGTGCGTAACCTGAGTCCGTAGACTCCCCGGCTCAGAGAGCCACTAAATAGTTACAACAAAATGGTCGCACACTGCTGACCTACCTGCGTGTTACCCCAAAGAACTGTGGTCCCTGTAGTTAGCGTCGGCGGATACACCTATGCTCGTGTCGTGAGTGCAAGTGTGAATAGCGTTAGCCATCCCTGGACACGTGTTTCGAGGTAGTTGCCTCTCGTCAGCAGGGAGTAGGAAAGAGTGTAGGGTTGCAATGTAAGCTGCTAAAATCATTATCAGGTCTAGTACCTCTCGTAGAAACGCAGGTGCGTAACCTGAGTCCGTCGACTCCCCGGCTCAGAGAGCCACTAAATAGTTACAACAAAATGGTCGCACACTGCTGACCTACCTGCGTGTTACCCCAAAGAACTGTGGTCCCTGTAGTTAGCGTCGGCGGATACACCTATGCTCGTGTCGTGAGTGCAAGTGTGAATAGCGTTAGCCATCCCTGGACACATGTTTCGAGGTAGTTGCCTCTCGTCAGCAGGGAGTAGGAAAGAGTGTAGGGTTGCAATGTAAGCTGCTAAAATCATTATCAGGTCTAGTACCTCTCGTAGCAACGCAGGTGCGTAACCTGAGTCCGTCGACTCCCCGGCTCAGCGAGCCACTAAATAGTTACAACAAAATGGTCGCACACTGCTGACCTACCTGCGTGTTACCCCAAAGAACTGTGGTCCCTGTAGTTAGCGTCGGCGGATACACCTATGCTCGTGTCGTGAGTGCAAGTGTGAATAGCGTTAGCCATCCCTGGACACGTGTTTCGAGGTAGTTGCCTCTCGTCAGCAGGGAGTAGGAAAGAGTGTAGGGTTGCAATGTAAGCTGCTAAAATCATTATCAGGTCTAGTACCTCTCGTAGCAACGCAGGTGCGTAACCTGAGTCTGTCGACTCCCCGGCTCAGAGAGCCACTAAATAGTTACAACAAAATGGTCGCACACTGCTGACCTACCTGCGTGTTACCCCAAAGAACTGTGGTCCCTGTAGTTAGCGTCGGCGGATACACCTATGCTCGTGTTGTGAGTGCAAGTGTGAATAGCGTTAGCCATCCCTGGACACGTGTTTCGAGGTAGTTGCCTCTCGTCAGCAGGGAGTAGGAAAGAGTGTAGGGTTGCAATGTAAGCTGCTAAAATCATTATCAGGTCTAGTACCTCTCGTAGCAACGCAGGTGCGTAACCTGAGTCCGTCGACTCCCCGGCTCAGAGAGCCACTAAATAGTTACAACAAAATGGTCGCACACTGCTGACCTACCTGCGTGTTACCCCAAAGAACTGTGGTCCCTGTAGTTAGCGTCGGCGGATACACCTATGCTCGTGTCGTGAGTGCAAGTGTGAATAGCGTTAGCCATCCCTGGACACGTGTTTCGAGGTAGTTGCCTCTCGTCAGCAGGGAGTAGGAAAGAGTGTAGGGTTGCAATGTAAGCTGCTAAAATCATTATCAGGTCTAGTACCTCTCGTAGCAACGCAGGTGCGTAACCCGAGTCCGTCGACTCCCCGGCTCAGAGAGCCACTAAATAGTTACAACAAAATGGTCGCACACTGCTGACCTACCTGCGTGTTACCCCAAAGAACTGTGGTCCCTGTAGTTAGCGTCGGCGGATACACCTATGCTCGTGTCGTGAGTGCAAGTGTGAATAGCGTTAGCCATCCCTGGACACGTGTTTCGAGGTAGTTGCCTCTCGTCAGCAGGGAGTAGGAAAGAGTGTAGGGTTGCAATGTAAGCTGCTAAAATCATTATCAGGTCTAGTACCTCTCGTAGAAACGCAGGTGCGTAACCTGAGTCCGTCGACTCCCCGGCTCAGAGAGCCACTAAATAGTTACAACAAAATGGTCGCACACTGCTGACCTACCTGCGTGTTACCCCAAAGAACTGTGGTCCCTGTAGTTAGCGTCGGCGGATACACCTATGCTCGTGTCGTGAGTGCAAGTGTGAATAGCGTTAGCCATCCCTGGACACGTGTTTCGAGGTAGTTGCCTCTCGTCAGCAGGGAGTAGGAAAGAGTGTAGGGTTGCAATGTAAGCTGCTAAAATCATTATCAGGTCTAGTACCTCTCGTAGCAACGCAGGTGCGTAACCTGAGTCCGTCGACTCCCCGGCTCAGAGAGCCACTAAATAGTTACAACAAAATGGTCGCACACTGCTGACCTACCTGCGTGTTACCCCAAAGAACTGTGGTCCCTGTAGTTAGCGTCGGCGGATACACCTATGCTCGTGTTGTGAGTGCAAGTGTGAATAGCGTTAGCCATCCCTGGACACGTGTTTCGAGGTAGTTGCCTCTCGTCAGCAGGGAGTAGGAAAGAGTGTAGGGTTGCAATGTAAGCTGCTAAAATCATTATCAGGTCTAGTACCTCTCGTAGCAACGCAGGTGCGTAACCTGAGTCCGTCGACTCCCCGGCTCAGAGAGCCACTAAATAGTTACAACAAAATGGTCGCACACTGCTGACCTACCTGCGTGTTACCCCAAAGAACTGTGGTCCCTGTAGTTAGCGTCGGCGGATACACCTATGCTCGTGTCGTGAGTGCAAGTGTGAATAGCGTTAGCCATCCCTGGACACGTGTTTCGAGGTAGTTGCCTCTCGTCAGCAGGGAGTAGGAAAGAGTGTAGGGTTGCAATGTAAGCTGCTAAAATCATTATCAGGTCTAGTACCTCTCGTAGCAACGCAGGTGCGTAACCCGAGTCCGTCGACTCCCCGGCTCAGAGAGCCACTAAATAGTTACAACAAAATGGTCGCACACTGCTGACCTACCTGCGTGTTACCCCAAAGAACTGTGGTCCCTGTAGTTAGCGTCGGCGGATACACCTATGCTCGTGTCGTGAGTGCAAGTGTGAATAGCGTTAGCCATCCCTGGACACGTGTTTCGAGGTAGTTGCCTCTCGTCAGCAGGGAGTAGGAAAGAGTGTAGGGTTGCAATGTAAGCTGCTAAAATCATTATCAGGTCTAGTACCTCTTGTAGCAACGCAGATGCGTAACTGAGCTCCCTGAGCCCCGACAGCCGACGGGCTGTAGGTTACGCACCTGCGTCGCTACAAGAGGTACCAGACCTGATATGATTTTAGCAGCCTACACATGCAACCCCACACTCTTCCTACTCCCTGCTGACGAGCGGCAACTACCGCGAAACACGTGTCCAGGGTTGGCTAACGCTACTCTGACTTGCACGCACCACTGAGCATAGGCGTACCCGCCGACGCTGACTACAGGGACCACAGTTCTTCGGGGTAACACGCTAGTGGGTGGAGCAGTGTGCGACCATTTTGTTTAGTTATTTAGTGGCTCCCTGAGCCCCGACAGCCGACGGGCTGTAGGTTACGCACCTTCGTCGCTACGAGAGGTACCAGACCTGATATGATTTTAGCAGCCTACACATGCAACCCCACACTCTTCCTACTCCCTGCTGACGAGCGGCAACTACCGCGAAACACGTGTCCAGGGATGGCTAACGCTACTCTGACTTGCACGCACCACTGAGCATAGGCGTACCCGCCGACGCTGACTACAGGGACCACAATTCTTCGGGGTAACACGCTAGTGGGTGGAGCAGTGTGCGACCATTTTGTTTAATTCAATGACCAATATTGCCTTTGGTGGCATCCCTTGCTTTGCTCTTTTGATCAGCGAGCGCTCTGGTTTTCTGCCCCAAGTTCATTGCACATTAATGTAAAATTGAGTTGGCACTTGCTCTACCTGAATAATCACCTCTGAATGTGTGGATTTGACATTAATCTAAATACAATAGTTCACAACAATTTTTTATGTAACCGACTAAACTCGCTCTTTTTCGCTAAAACTTAACGGTCGCCATGGAGACTACATGGCGACTGTCTCTCGCGCACTGGGATTGGATGCTTGCTCGGATTCCGAGTTACAGCTATTTTGATTGGCTGGATACCGGCGCATCATCCACGATTGCGTGATGACGCGTCCGGTCAAACCGAGTCTCTCACCGACCGGGCTGTGTTTAAATTCACCCCGGGACCCTCGTTTCAACATCAACGGGGTCCGGTGTCAAGAGGGACCACACAGGTACCAAGTGGGTGCCTGGTGCTGAAGGTGTGAGTCCAGTGACTTCTCCACAAGCTAAGTACTTTCTTAGAATTCTCAACCTGAGTTTTAATTTTCACTTTTAATTTTTCTTTCTCTAGGGTGTGCCATTTTGCCACCACCCCCCTCCCGTGACCCATGGCGTAACTTGTGTTTACACTCTCTGTAAGATATATGTTACTTTCATTTCTATTACCTTAGACATGCCCAGCAGCACTATGTGTGTGTCTATCAATTCTTAGCGTTTTTTCCTTGTAGATCACTTGCTACTGTTAAACGCTAATTTGGGCATATCGAGCACCTATGCCCTCAGCATTTTTATACATTTACTTTCTGCGTAGAGACTATACGCTGTTTTGGGCATATAGGAAATTATAGCCTTAGCCACATCATTTTCTTCTGTAGATCCTATAAGTTCACAAGTTCACCAATAGCAGCACGTGAGATCAGTTTTACTGCTAAAAAGTGCACTACGAAGAGCACTGATGCATGTTTTCTCCGCCGTGACAAGCTACAAAAGATTATATTTATGATACCTTTTTTTTTGTCTTCTTTATTTGTTTGTCTGTTACTGTTTGACACCAAGTTTTTTAACAGAATAAACTCGGTTCCTCTCTAAATAGGAGGATCTCTTTTTACGAAATCTAGTACTTTAAAAAACAAATTACACTAGTAGCCTCTGGTTAGGGTGGGTCTTAGCGTGCCCATACCACCAAGGTTCATTACACTTTGGTCCTGATGAAAGCCTGATTAACAATCACACATAGGCAGAAACATGTTGACCACACTTCTAGGGATAAAACTGAAAAATTAATTTAGTTCCTTATCCCACACTATATTTGTATTCATGTCTGATTGGCAAAACTAAAAAAAGATTTTTTTGACAGATTCTAGACATTTTTAAATTCACTCTTCACCTTTCACAATTCACCTGTTACCAGCTCCGCAGTAATTCTGGCATTACAGCCCACCAGGGTAGCATTCGGCCTCTCCTGGTGGGTCCCGATGATGAAGCATGTCACCAACCAGGTTGGTGAGTGAGGGCTTTCTAAAAAACCTAATGGCTTTTCCTACATGCCTGTTCTTCGTTTGAGAAAAGGAAAAATCTTCTGTTGACTTAACTATATTTTTGAGGGGAGTAAGAGTGCTCCTTAGTTGGTTTCCCTTCCTCTCCCGTTATTTCCTACAGAACTCCTCTAAACACATAATATTGCATCAATTATTTCTAATATTTCCTTCTTTCATTTAATTTTTCAAAATGTTACTAGCACTTAACCACGCTATACTACTAGTAGCAGCACAATATATTGCCTTTTTGTACATAAACAAGTTATAACACTTTAACAGACTTTCTGTAACTTTTACATTGTACAACTACTCAGCTAGCTACAACTTACAACAGAAACAGCGTATTATTAATCACATAGGTGAAACCTAATCCATTTACTAATGCTTGGGGTTTTTTCATTTTATATAGCACAAAGTTGACCGAAAGGTATTGGAGCGCTTTACAAGTGCACCAGTTACATTACTCAAAGACACATTCATTTTCGTTATTTTAGGCAGAGGGAGATTAAGTGATTTGCCCGGTATCATAGAATGTTGAGGCGATGCAGAGAATCAAACCTGGTTCCCCAGTTTTAAGGTCAGCAGCTCAGGCCACTGGTCACATCCTCTCCTCCTTGCTATTGACAAATATCTATTTGTCCAATGGATGCCAGAGGGAAACATAAGTTCTGGTTTCTTCCTCAAATCAATGCGGATTTCACAAATTGTATAGTGCCTTGAAGTGCTACCCAATTGCTTCCTTTTATTGTCCACTATCCCAGTCAAGAATACATCAATACATCATTTGAACAAGCACATCAAGAGTGTTTGCAAGGGCCTTTATAACGTGTGGCATTTCCTGCCATTGAATCAACATCACGTTGCATTCTGGGACTTGAAGTCTGAGTTTTCCAAAAGGCGTTCCAGTGCAAAGTGAGGCAGATTGAAAGGTATACTGAGTTCTGCCAAACCGTGTCAAAAATGACACAGCCAAAGGGCTGCTGTTATGACCAAAATCACTCACGTGGCAAAATTAGAGGATCAACCCCAACCTCAAGTGGAAAGGGAGACAAATGGCGATTGGTACAGGTACGAAATGAGAGAAAGCACAATATTTTGTAACAAATATCATTGTAGCTTTTTAGATCAGAAAGGGAGAGAGTGTGTGAATGTTAATATCTGTGTGCATTGAACAATTACTGGTGAAATCTGACAGACACCTCACCATATCTGACTGAAAGCACCTGGACCCAACTATTTACCAGAAAATATATTTACTGGGGGGGGGGGGAGACCCCAAACCTCCCCCTCCCCCTTGAAGCTACGCCCCTGCCAGTTCTAGTACTCTAACTGACTGCAACTCCAAACAAGAAGCACATTGTCAGCGAGCTAAGATGGCGCACTGAGAGTGTCGTCACAGGCGGCTGCACAATACAGGAGCGCCACCATACCAGGGTAGAGCTTGGGGTTGATCCTCTAATTTTGCCACGTGAGTGATTTTGGTCATAACAGCAGCCCTTTGGCTGTGTCATTTTTGACACGGTTTGGCAGAACTCAGTATACCTTTCAATCTGCCTCACTTTGCACTGGAACGCCTTTTGGAAAACTCAGACTTCAAGTCCCAGAATGCAACGTGATGTTGATTCAATGGCAGGAAATGCCACACGTTATAAAGGCCCTTGCAAACACTCTTGATGTGCTTGTTCAAATGATGTATTGATGTATTCTTGACTGGGATAGTGGACAATAAAAGGAAGCAATTGGGTAGCACTTCAAGGCACTATACAATTTGTGAAATCCGCATTGATTTGAGGAAGAAACCAGAACTTATGTTTCCCTCTGGCATCCATTGGACAAATAGATATTTGTCAATAGCAAGGAGGAGAGGATGTGACCAGTGGCCTGAGCTGCTGACCTTAAAACTGGGGAACCAGGTTTGATTCTCTGCATCGCCTCAACATTCTATGATACCGGGCAAATCACTTAATCTCCCTCTGCCTAAAATAACGAAAATGAATGTGTCTTTGAGTAATGTAACTGGTGCACTTGTAAAGCGCTCCAATACCTTTCGGTCAACTTTGTGCTATATAAAATGAAAAAACCCCAAGCATTAGTAAATGGATTAGGTTTCACCTATGTGATTAATAATACGCTGTTTTTGTTGTAAGTTGTAGCTAGCTGAGTAGTTGTACAATGTAAAAGTTACAGAAAGTCTGTTAAAGTGTTATAACTTGTTTATGTACAAAAAGGCAATATATTGTGCTGCTACTAGTAGTATAGCGTGGTTAAGTGCTAGTAACATTTTGAAAAATTAAATGAAAGAAGGAAATATTAGAAATAATTGATGCAATAACAATATTATGTGTTTAGAGGAGTTCTGTAGGAAATAACGGGAGAGGAAGGGAAACCAACTAAGGAGCACTCTTACTCCCCTCAAAAATATAGTTAAGTCAACAGAAGATTTTTCCTTTTCTCAAACGAAGAACAGGCATGTAGGAAAAGCCATTAGGTTTTTTAGAAAGCCCTCACTCACCAACCTGGTTGGTGACATGCTTCATCATCGGGACCCACCAGGAGAGGCCGAATGGTACCCTGGTGTGCTGTAATGCCAGAATTACTGCGGAGCTGGTAACAGGTGAATTGTGAAAGGTGAAGAGTGAATTTAAAAATGTCTAGAATGTGTCAAAAAAATCTTTTTTTAGTTTTGCCAATCAGACATGAATACAAATATAGTGTGGGATAAGGAACTAAATTAATTTTTCAGTTTTATCCCTAGAAGTGTGGTCAACATGTTTCTGCCTATGTGCGATTGTTAATCAGGCTTTCATCAGGACCAAAGTGTAATGAACCTTGGCGGTATGGGCACGCTAAGACCCACCCTAACCAGAGGCTACTAGTGTAATTTGTTTTTTAAAGTACTAGATTTCGTAAAAAGAGATCCTCCTAGTTAGAGAGGAACCGAGTTTATTCTGTTAAAAAACTTGGTGTCAAACAGTAACAGACAAACAAATAAAGAAGACAATAAAAAAGGTATCATAAATATAATCTTTTGTAGCTTGTCACGGCGGAGAAAACATGCATCAGTGCTCTTCGTAGTGCACTTTTTAGCAGTAAAACTGATCTCACGTGCTGCTATTGGTGAACTTGTGAACTTATAGGATCTACAGAAGAAAATGATGTGGCTAAGGCTATAATTTCCTATATGCCCAAAACAGCGTATAGTCTCTACGCAGAAAGTAAATGTATAAAAATGCTGAGGGCATAGGTGCTCGATATGCCCAAATTAGCGTTTAACAGTAGCAAGTGATCTACAAGTAAAAAACGCTAAGAATTGATAGACACACACATAGTGCTGCTGGGCATGTCTAAGGTAATAGAAATGAAAGTAACATATATCTTACAGAGAGTGTAAACACAAGTTACGCCATGGGTCACGGGAGGGGGGTGGTGGCAAAATGGCACACCCTAGAGAAAGAAAAATTAAAAGTGAAAATTAAAACTCAGGTTGAGAATTCTAAGAAAGTACTTAGCTTAGAATTGGAGCAGATTGTTTTAGATCGGAGTGGGGTGAATTGGAGTGGGGCAGATTGGGAGGATCAGAGTGTGGTGGATTGGAGTGAGGCAGATTGTTTTGGAGCGGATTGGATATGGGTGTGATGGATTGGTTAGGGACTAGGGAGTGGGGTAGATTGTATAGGGATGATGTGGATTGGGGAGGGGGAAAGATTGGATTGGGGCGAGGTCTATTGGATTGGAGTGGATTAGATTGGATTGGACTGGATTTGGGTGGATTGGATTGGTGTGGAGAGAATTGGATTGAAGTGGGGTGGATTGTGGCGGATTGGTATGGAGTGAATTGGGATGGAGTGTGTGTGTTGTATGGCTTGTACTTCTCTGGTAAAACTGTGCATTTGTTGGACAACATAAACATCAGGATTGTGACAGACTGATTCCATGCTCTCCCTCAGGATATGTTGGCCTGTAGTCCTGCTAGCCCACAGTGCACCATCTGCACCCCTAACCTTGCAGGGTAACATATATGTGTGCAACCTCAGAACATGACAACTCTGATCCCCCAAGGAAATCATGATAACAGATCTAGAACCCTTTCATCTGGACTCTCATGCAAGGAAATACACCAGAAGTACTCAGCAAGGCATTTCTATATTTATTGAAGCATTGTTATCCTTGCATAAAACATGTGTGCTGCGATTATCAATAGAATGAAAAAAAGTAGTGTAACTAGCATTATGAGGAAAGTGAAAAGATTAACTATTTCACCAGTGTGCTAAAGTAGTGACTATATGCTGGCATATAAATACTGTGTATAGTGTACTACTACCTAGCGCTCCCTAACCTATTTTGCCGAGGATGGCTGATTTGCCAAAACCCTGCCGCGTAGTTTAACCTCCCCATTATCTGCGGGCAAGTGTCATTAAGCTCTCCATCTTAGTGTAGAGCTGGACATCCCTTGTGTCGGTAAATAGTAATCATCCAAGCTGGAATTCCAGCATGCAGTGACCTCGCACTGTCAGCTGAGTGCTTCTCTGATCTAAACAAGGAAGTGGTTCTCTATATACAGCACCCATGTGGCCTGTCAAAACCGTAGGCAGGCTGCAATGGTTTATTCTAGTTTGGACAAGACGCCAAAGACATTTGCACAGTAAACTTTATCTTTTATACTATGGGCCCAATTCACAGAACAAAGTTAAGACAAAATCCTAAACTTAGTACCATTTTGGTATTCACAGAATGCACTTACTACTTCTGGTATTCACAGAATGAACTTACTACTTTTGCGATTCACAGAATAAACTTACTACTTTTGCTATTCACAGAATGGATTTACGACTACTAACTTTACGTCCGCACTCGGGCTGGAAATTGAGGCCCGGAGGCGGAGCTTCCGGTCCGGAGGCGGAGCTTCCGGCCCGGAGGTGGAGATTTTGGCCATGGCTAAATCTCCATGTAAGGAAAGGTTTTCCCCAAAAGGACTTTTAGGCTCAAGAGGGGGGAAAAAACAAAAATTAAAGAGAAGTGACCTCTTTGACGGCCTATATTTCTTTCTGTTCCTGGCAAATACTCTGATTAAATTTTAATAAACATGCGCACCTACAGTGATGACCTCCAAAATACAATGTATACACACACAATTATTTACTTTTTATCTTTGTTTATTTTTTGTTTGGTAAGCAAAAGCATTTTTTTTGTATCAAAAAAGTGATTATAGACATTTCATTTCAGTGTTATAGTTTCCAATGATTCCCAAATATACTGAACAACAAATTATTACAGTTGGACATATTTAAAATAACATAAGCACAAAATATTTAGCCCCTCGATAGGCCAATTAAATCCCTACATTCATATCTAGCATACTAATCTTGCATACAAACACTCATACCTCATACAAATCACTGCCAAAAAGAAGGAAAACCATTAAGAAAATGTACAACTGGGAAAATCAATTTGTCTAAAAACAATCAGAAAGTTTTCATATTTGACTGTAAAGTTTACAGAAACAAATTTACTATACTGGTATTCTTTATTCTGAGTATATCCAGATAAGCTTTCTTGTCCAGTTGTAGCGATGCTGGTCTACGCACGTTTCGGTGAGCGATAATTTAAATTCACCTTCATCAGGACCAATAAAGATTGAAAACTTTTCTGTGCACAAGCGAGGGGACAGATCTCTGAAATAGTAGATACATTGTATGTAAGGTATGGTTCTCACTGATGTACGTCTTTTCTTTAGGAATTAATTTTGTCAATTTCTGTAAGGTTGGCCTATACATGCGCGTCTCAGAGCAAAGAGGGAGACAAGAGAGAAGAGAAGGAGAACAGAGAAAGAAAAAGAGGGATAAATTAAGGGTTGAATTACACGCCTTAATGTGAAAGACGAGAGAGTAACAGTAATGTGACAAGGATACATTAATTTTGCAGTTGCCTACTTAATGAAGGCACTACACAATACCGAGCTTCAAAGAAGGATGGATATGATGGAAAACTACCTGCTAGAGGTCAGTCGTATTTTCAAGCTTTTATAATTCTGTTATCATCCTCAGCGACTTTTCTTTCAGAGTGAGGGGGATCTCTTGTTTAATTCATCTATTAGTTAGAGAGACAAATAGAACAGCTATAGGGCTTAATTTGGAAAGAGTTTTGGTATAAGACTAATTGGGCCCCATGGGTCATTACTAGTGATGGGCCTAAATCTCTTACCATGCAGACTGTTAGTTTGCCACGAGATGTAGGTATGGCCAGGCCTGTATATGTTGTCTCCAAAGTTGTATGGCACTAGGGGGATACCTGAAGTAACAGAGGTTATACATTTATTTATTCCAGGGGACTAAAACATAGAAAACTCATTCTATTTTAGCCATCTAATAAATTCTTCTTACCTTCAAAGGAAGATATATGGACAGGAGATATTTTTAATCTTCAATTTTGGCTGTTGTCACGGCCTTTGCAAGTGATGTTTAACAGGTCCGAAATAGTTTATAAAGTGTTGCTTCTAGGAGTAAATTAAAAAGAAAATGTTCGTTTTAAATAAGATGTGATTGAGCCGACGTGAGTCTAAGAATGTAGTATACAAACACCGGAGTAATTACTAACTTAGCCACGTTTTTTAACATGAGTGAGCTCCACTATCTGCGTGAGATTTGTGGTGTAAGGTATCGTGCTATAGGTTGTCTGATGTAATATTCTAAACCTGGACTAAATCTAAATCTGGCTAAGTTACTTATAGCGGGGTGGTATACTCTAACCCCATGGACATGTTTGTTAACTTGTCTATGCTTGGAAAAAATCGATAGATAGAACCAAGCTAGTGCATTAAATCAGCCTTGTATTGTGGTCGTTGGAGGCATCTACTGTTTTAAGATCATGCGCGGTATGGTAGCATTGCTATCTGGTATCTGCAAATATAAAGATCTAACATCCTTAGTCATAGTCAAAGACTAACGCAACTATCTGGGAGTGTTCAGAGTTTTCGCAAGTAACGTTACCTTAGTTGTCAGTAAACCGCGCCGTATTCTCCATCGTCGTCATAGTTCGAGGCTGGAATGGAGCCATAGTTATCGACACGTTTAAATAGCGCGTCTAAGAGAACGAACTATCGCGGTGTTTCAAGGTATGTGATTGCAGGCTCCACCCTGTGGAAAGTAGCCGACGACGTAATGGAATGGTGCTGTGACGGAATACCGTGCCCTAAAATGGACCTGTGATGGTATAGTGTGCCATATAAAAGCGAAATCTATTACTCTGATGTGCCGGTAATTGTGAGAAATGGATAAAAGACCTCCAACAAAATTGTCATTCGGTACTGATATGTCGTTGTGATATAACCGTCCTCACTGCTTTCTGTTCGACGAATCGCACTATATAGGTGTGGGGATGATAGTGTGAAGACGATGGCGCCATCTTTAAACGGCCCAGGATAGGGTCGTCGGTTGTAAATAGGTATGAAATGTGGGGTAATTAGCAATATAGGAAGAATCTAATCTAAATTCCGATCGGGTATGATGAAATAATATTTAAGTAGGAGTAATTCGATAAAATCATCATGAAATTAGAGGTCTTTTAATTAAAGACTCCTCATTTGAAAAATATAACAGGCGCCATGTTGGAATGGTGTTATAACGGTGTACCTTGCCATTTTATAGACCCGTGAACGGTATAGCTTACCAATTTATAGCTGATTAGTGTATCTAGTGTACCGGTGATTGTGGGTAAAAGGACTACAACATGGTATCATACAGTATTGCTATCTACATATTCTATTATGATTTATGTTCTTAACAACCACACCATGATGTATGGGGATAATAGTATGAAGCAGCCAGCGCCATCTATGAGTGGTCAAAGATAAAGTCGTGAGTTGTAAATTATCACGAAGTATGCTATATTTAGCCAAGTAGGGAGAATTAATTCTAAATTACGGTGGCGTAGTATTTAGGTCTGTGTATTTGAATAACTACTCATGAATTGTGATGCCACGCCGTAAGATGTCAGGGCGCTGTATTGGAATGGTCAATCGTATTATGGTACACATACAACACTTTGTTTGGCAAATTAACTACGATGGGTCAGATACTATCGTAGATTGTATACTTTCTGATCCGAAAGTCTCTTAAAGAGAAAAGAGATGTTAACTGGTGTGGGCCCGACATGACATGAAACTGAGGAAAGAACCTATGGAACTAAGATGACTTAAGATGTTACTAGCCATACAATTTCTTTGTTTAGGCCTTTGTTCACTGTGTCTAAAAGGAAAATCCAAAAAGTTTCTCGCTGTTTGCGGGTTTTGATGGGATCCCTCCCAGGTGAGGTTATCACCCTCTCTAAAATGACCCAACGGAGATCTGCTTCTGTGTGTTGACACTCTTCATAGTGTTTCACTAAAGGTGCTTGTGTTTTGCCAGTTCTAATAGCGGATTTGTGTTCGGAGAGACGAATGCGGAATTCTCTTGATGTTTCGCCTATGTACCCAAGATCACATGGACATATTATCATGTAAACTACATTGGAGCTTCTGCAATTCGTCATGGATTTTAATGTGCCTGTTTTGTCTCTGTATGTCCAGTTTTTTGTTATGATGGCTGATGAGCATGCGTGGCAGTTGCCGCAGCTATAGTTTCCTGTAGGTGGTGGTAGTCCATCCATGGTCAATTGTTTCAGTGGTGCACGCAATTTATCTCTGCTATGTACTAGCTTATCCTTAAGGTTGCGGTTCCTTCTGAAGGCTACTAGCGGTTTCTGCCTACCCAGAAACCGCTAGTAGCCTTCAGAAGGAACCGCAACCTTAAGGATAAGCTAGTACATAGCAGAGATAAATTGCGTGCACCACTGAAACAATTGACCATGGATGGACTACCACCACCTACAGGAAACTATAGCTGCGGCAACTGCCACGCATGCTCATCAGCCATCATAACAAAAAACTGGACATACAGAGACAAAACAGGCACATTAAAATCCATGACGAATTGCAGAAGCTCCAATGTAGTTTACATGATAATATGTCCATGTGATCTTGGGTACATAGGCGAAACATCAAGAGAATTCCGCATTCGTCTCTCCGAACACAAATCCGCTATTAGAACTGGCAAAACACAAGCACCTTTAGTGAAACACTATGAAGAGTGTCAACACACAGAAGCAGATCTCCGTTGGGTCATTTTAGAGAGGGTGATAACCTCACCTGGGAGGGATCCCATCAAAACCCGCAAACAGCGAGAAACTTTTTGGATTTTCCTTTTAGACACAGTGAACAAAGGCCTAAACGAAGAAATTGTATGGCTAGTAACATCTTAAGTCATCTTAGTTCCATAGGTTCTTTCCTCAGTTTCATGTCATGTCGGGCCCACACCAGTTAACATCTCTTTTCTCTTTAAGAGACTTTCTGATCAGAAAGTATACCATCTGCCATAGTCTCTGACCCATCGTAGTTAATTTGCCAAACAAAGTGTTGTATGTGTACCATAATACGATTGACCATTCCAATACAGCGCCCTGACATCTTACGGCGTGGCATCACAATTCATGAGTAGTTATTCAAATACACAGACCTAAATACTACGCCACCGTAATTTAGAATTAATTCTCCCTACTTGGCTAAATATAGCATACTTCGTGATAATTTACAACTCACGACTTTATCTTTGACCACTCATAGATGGCGCTGGCTGCTTCATACTATTATCCCCATACATCATGGTGTGGTTGTTAAGAACATAAATCATAATAGAATATGTAGATAGCAATACTGTATGATACCATGTTGTAGTCCTTTTACCCACAATCACCGGTACACTAGATACACTAATCAGCTATAAATTGGTAAGCTATACCGTTCACGGGTCTATAAAATGGCAAGGTACACCGTTATAACACCATTCCAACATGGCGCCTGTTATATTTTTCAAATGAGGAGTCTTTAATTAAAAGACCTCTAATTTCATGATGATTTTATCGAATTACTCCTACTTAAATATTATTTCATCATACCCGATCGGAATTTAGATTAGATTCTTCCTATATTGCTAATTACCCCACATTTCATACCTATTTACAACCGACGACCCTATCCTGGGCCGTTTAAAGATGGCGCCATCGTCTTCACACTATCATCCCCACACCTATATAGTGCGATTCGTCGAACAGAAAGCAGTGAGGACGGTTATATCACAACGACATATCAGTACCGAATGACAATTTTGTTGGAGGTCTTTTATCCATTTCTCACAATTACCGGCACATCAGAGTAATAGATTTCGCTTTTATATGGCACACTATACCATCACAGGTCCATTTTAGGGCACGGTATTCCGTCACAGCACCATTCCAATATGTCGTCGGCTACTTTCCACAGGGTGGAGCCTGCAATCACATACCTTGAAACACCGCGATAGTTCGTTATCTTAGACGCGCTATTTAAACGTGTCGATAACTATGGCTCCATTCCAGCCTCGAACTATGACGACGATGGAGAATACGGCGCGGTTTACTGACAACTAAGGTAACGTTACTTGCGAAAACTCTGAACACTCTCAGATAGTTGCGTTAGTCTTTGACTATGACTAAGGATGTTAGATCTTTATATTTGCAGATACCAGATAGCAATGCTAACATACCGCGCATGATCTTAAAACAGTAGATGCATCCAACGACCACAATACAAGGCTGATTTAATGCACTAGCTTGGTTCTATCTATCGATTTTTTCCAAGCATAGACAAGTTAACAAACATGTCCATGGGGTTAGAGTATACCACCCCGCTATAAGTAACTTAGCCAGATTTAGATTTAGTCCAGGTTTAGAATATTACATCAGACAACCTATAGCACGATACCTTACACCACAAATCTCACGCAGATAGTGGAGCTCACTCATGTTAAAAAACGTGGCTAAGTTAGTAATTACTCCGGTGTTTGTATACTACATTCTTAGACTCACGTCGGCTCAATCACATCTTATTTAAAACGAACATTTTCTTTTTAATTTACTCCTAGAAGCAACACTTTATAAACTATTTCGGACCTGTTAAACATCACTTGCAAAGGCCGTGACAACAGCCAAAATTGAAGATTAAAAATATCTCCTGTCCATATATCTTCCTTTGAAGGTAAGAAGAATTTATTAGATGGCTAAAATAGAATGAGTTTTCTATGTTTTAGTCCCCTGGAATAAATAAATGTATAACCTCTGTTACTTCAGGTATCCCCCTAGTGCCATACAACTTTGGAGACAACATATACAGGCCTGGCCATACCTACATCTCGTGGCAAACTAACAGTCTGCATGGTAAGAGATTTAGGCCCATCACTAGTAATGACCCATGGGGCCCAATTAGTCTTATACCAAAACTCTTTCCAAATTAAGCCCTATAGCTGTTCTATTTGTCTCTCTAACTAATAGATGAATTCAACAAGAGATCCCCCTCACTCTGAAAGAAAAGTCGCTGAGGATGATAACAGAATTATAAAAGCTTGAAAATACGACTGACCTCTAGCAGGTAGTTTTCCATCATATCCATCCTTCTTTGAAGCTCGGTATTGTGTAGTGCCTTCATTAAGTAGGCAACTGCAAAATTAATGTATCCTTGTCACATTACTGTTACTCTCTCGTCTTTCACATTAAGGCGTGTAATTCAACCCTTAATTTATCCCTCTTTTTCTTTCTCTGTTCTCCTTCTCTTCTCTCTTGTCTCCCTCTTTGCTCTGAGACGCGCATGTATAGGCCAACCTTACAGAAATTGACAAAATTAATTCCTAAAGAAAAGACGTACATCAGTGAGAACCATACCTTACATACAATGTATCTACTATTTCAGAGATCTGTCCCCTCGCTTGTGCACAGAAAAGTTTTCAATCTTTATTGGTCCTGATGAAGGTGAATTTAAATTATCGCTCACCGAAACGTGCGTAGACCAGCATCGCTACAACTGGACAAGAAAGCTTATCTGGATATACTCAGAATAAAGAATACCAGTATAGTAAATTTGTTTCTGTAAACTTTACAGTCAAATATGAAAACTTTCTGATTGTTTTTAGACAAATTGATTTTCCCAGTTGTACATTTTCTTAATGGTTTTCCTTCTTTTTGGCAGTGATTTGTATGTGGTATGAGTGTTTGTATGCAAGATTAGTATGCTAGATATGAATGTAGGGATTTAATTGGCCTATCGAGGGGCTAAATATTTTGTGCTTATGTTATTTTAAATATGTCCAACTGTAATAATTTGTTGTTCAGTATATTTGGGAATCATTGGAAACTATAACACTGAAATGAAATGTCTATAATCACTTTTTTGATACAAAAAAATGCTTTTGCTTACCAAACAAAAAATAAACAAAGATAAAAAGTAAATAATTGTGTGTGTATACATTGTATTTTGGAGGTCATCACTGTAGGTGCGCATGGTTATTAAAATTTAATCAGAGTATTTGCCAGGAACAGAAAGAAATATAGGCCGTCAAAGAGGTCACTTCTCTTTAATTTTCATGGCTAAATCTCCGCCACTGGCCGGAATCCCCACCTCCGGGCCGGAAGCTCTGCCTCTGGCCCGGAAGCTCCGCCTCTGGCCCGGAAGCCCCGCCTCCGGGCCGGAAGCTCCGCCTCCGGGCCAGAATTTCCGGCCCGAGTGCGGACGTAAAGTTAGTAGTCGTAAATCCATTCTGTGAATAGCAAAAGTAGTAAGTTTATTCTGTGAATCGCAAAAGTAGTAAGTTCATTCTGTGAATACCAGAAGTAATAAGTGCATTCTGTGAATACCAAAATGGTACTAAGTTTAGGATTTTGTCTTAAGTTTGTTCTGTGAATCGGGCCCTATATGTTTAGGTGACGTGATAGTGTGCCTACGAAGTGAAAATTGTAATCACTGCCGATTCAGAGAAAGTTATCCTGCATTGTTGTGCATGCAAATGTATGTCAAAAGTCATGGTGTGTTAAAAAGAAGGCAAATTAAGAAAAGCGAACATGTAAATGGTGGTGTGTCTTACCAGGACTATCCTGACTATGTGACAGGTGGATTGCGGTGAGGTGGATTGAAGTGGGGTGGTGCGAATTGGCGTGGGGCTGATTGGAGTGGGGCAGATTGAAGTGGGGCAGATTGGAGTGTGGTGGATTGGGGTGTACTGCATGAATATGTGTTATTACACATAAGAAAGAAACAATGTTGCTTTGTAATAAGATAATCCCAATCTTTTGAGAACAGCGCTCATGAGCAAAAACAAAAAAAAGTGAGTGCAAAATGAGAAAAGAAGTCTTGGCAAAAGAAAGAAACTTAACTATAGAAAATAATACCTAGTACATAAGGCGAAACCCGTATCGCCACAAGAACATCTATAAAAGGGACGTTCCTGTGGCGATAGAGGCTTGTAAATATGCCCCTCAAAGTTAAACAGAACAAAATAGTACCTCTATTACATTGGGAGCAGTGGACGAGGACTGATTAGGTTGAATCAATCAGTGCTTGGTCCCTGCACCACAGAGAGGAATGGCAATGATACTAGGCCTGCCTTGACAAATTACCAAGTGTCATGTGGTCACATTCTAGGCCCGAGCAGAGCACTACCATTTTGCATGTTCAAGTTAACTTGACATCTTTTCCTGAACACTGTACATTGACATTTGACACACATTTTATTGCGTGCCTGTACTTGGTAATATTCTCTGAAATGGCTTTGCTTACATTACCACTTCATATGCATATTATCACACTGCCTTGAACATTATGTAAAAAGGCTAGGTTCTCTACACAAACTGTTGTCACTTGTTTTGTCCGATCAGCAACAACGCTATCACAACAGAATAAACAATAGCAGTCTGACCGGGGTTTCGGCATGGCAGCATGGGTGATGTTTATTATATAAACAGCATCAATTCCTTTTTTAATTAGAGGAGCATTTTGTCTGGCACTCAGAGGTTTTGCCCATGCCAGAAATCCAGCCCTGCTGATTCCTGTTTACGTCTGCCAGGGATGCTGCCCCTCCCTCTACCAAAACGGGCATCGTCATGACACTTATATACAGGCAATGAAGAGACAGATCACCCTACAGGGATTTGGCAGATTCTCCCTCCATAGACACTAGGTTAGGGAGCGCTAGGTAGGAGTACAATATACTACAGTACTTATATGCAAGCAAATTTTCTCTGTTACAGCACAATGCTTGAACTGTTTATTTTCTTCACCATTCTCGTAATGCTGATCACATTATTCTGTTTCCTTCTATTGATTATTGCAGCACATGTTTTCTATACAAGAATCACAATGCTTCAAAAAATATTAAAATGCCTTTTAGAGTATTTCTTGTGCATCTCTTTGGGTACGCATGAGTAACCAAACTAAAGGGTTCTAAATCTATTACCATGATTTCCTTGGGGAGTCAAGGTTGTTATGTTCTGAGGTTGCACATTCCATCAGTTACCTGGGCATGTTTAGAGTACAGATGGAGCACTGTGAGCTAGCTGAACTACAGACCAACATATCCTGAGGATGCACATGGAATCAGTCTCGCACAATCCTGACGTTTATGTTGTCCAACAAACACATAGTTTTTACTTAAAAAGTGTAAGCCATACGACAAAGGCTGTAAAGAAGAGTGCCATGCAAAACAACAAATGGTAAGCGATGGGCAGACTTCAAGCCTTTTCATGCATACAACAGTGTCTTGCGAGCAAGATGCATGTGCTAGCGCATACTCTTGCAGGCTCAACCCTAAAACACAGAGCAGCACAACGTTTACTAGAGGGAGGTAAGCTAATTCAACCTTTGATCTACTCTTTTACTCGAGGAGTTAAAAGCAAAGCATTAATATTCGAGGTAAAAGGGAGAAACAAAGACCTTTTTATTGGCTGATTTGTAAGAAGTGAAACCAGAAAACATGTGCTTAATCCCAGCTGCCCCACTTAACCACATTGTGTGATCTTGGGCAAATATTTAATTTCCCTGATCCCTCTTTTTGTTCTTTACCACATGTGAAAGCATCTTCAAACATATGGCTAAAAAATACCAGCTGTACAAAAAGAATTGTGTTTAATGTAATAGACAACAAATTTGCACTAGCTAGAAGAATCTGGGTGACATACAGGGTGCACAAAGCTGACTTGCCTTTCAGTTCCCTACTGGCATTGCCGAAAGGGTCAGGGAAGGAATGGTTCTAAGTTCCTGTTTTCAAAATATCACTTTTAATAAGTGCCTTCTCAGTGCAGTGATATAACGTAATGTATTAATGTTAAAGATGTTAAAGAAACACACTTTTTTTCAAATTCTGAAGAGACTTTATAATATGTTATGTGAGGTTTGTTGCATTACTTACATAGAAACATTTCCAGGGCTTGGCTTGCACCCGGGCTCATAGGACCAAGTCAGACTCTTGGCTCAGCTCACCCTTTTAATTTGCTAGCCCCCCACCTATAACTGCTACCATAAGAAGGAGCAACTAGAGTTTTTCCCAAGTGACACTATGGATTGGCTTCATCTAGCAATGGGTCAGTGCCAATTTAATGAGTCTGGAGAAAGTAAAAGAACAGCTGGCAAATGACCGTGGTGACATGCGTCACTAATTTCAACTTGCCGCAATGCGGAAAATTTTCTGATAGGCATTAGGAGGGAGGAAATAGGGCCTGCAATTACAAAATGTAAAATGTGTTGCCTGCAATCCTTCACTTTTCCACCAGTGTCCTATCTCATTTCCCCTTACAAAATACACAAATGAAATGTTTCACCTTCACATGGCCAGGTTGCAGCACGCTTAACTCTTTGAAGGCAATGGCATTCCATTCTCAACAGCTGCCCTCCTCACCATCTGCCACCATGTGAGCACAGAGGCCATTATCCATCTTTTATTACCATAACAAATAACATCATGGATGTGAAAGACAGACTTCAGTTTGTTTGTAAAACCAAAGGAAATGATGGACGGAGTGTTGAACATTGCAAGCACTCACCCCCAGTCAACTGATATGGGTTTAATCCATCACCGTTCTTTAGCCCACTCTGACCCCCCAGTTCAGACATGGCCATATGCAAATCAGTCTGACCCTGTGCCTCATGGAAACAGTCCAGCCCGAACTGCCAAGCCATGTTTTCCCTGGACCGGAAACAAGCTTCCTAGGACCGGTTTCTGGCATTTCAGCCGTCTTCAGCCAGGCTTGCTTGAATCCAGTGGCAAAGTGAGCAAGGGACTCACATCTGAGCATACCCTGCCAACTTATGGCAAGCAAAGCAAAACCAAAGGAAATGATGGACGGAGTGTTGAAGATTGCAAGCACTCACCCCCAGTCAACTGATCTGGGTTTAATCCATCACCGTTCTTTAGTCCACTCTGCCACCCCAGTTCAGACATGGCCATATGCAAATCAGTCTGACCCTGTGCCTCATGGGAACAGTCCAGCCCGAACTGCCAAGCCATGTTTTCCCTGGACCGGGCTAAAGAACGGTGATGGATTAAACCCAGATCAGTTGCCTGGGGGTGAGTGCTTGCAATGTTCAACACTCCGTCCATCATTTCCTTTGGTTTTGCTTTGTTCGCCATAATTTGGCAGGGTATGCTCAGACGTGAGCCCCTTGCTCACTTTGCCACTGGATTCAAGCAAGCCTGGCTGAAGATGGCTGAAATGCCAGAAACCGGTGCTAGGAAGCTTGTTTCCAGTCCAGGGAAGACATGGCTTGGCAGTTCGGGCTGGACTGTTCCCATGAGGCACAGGGTCAGACTGATTTGCATATGGCCATGTCTGAACTGGGGTGGCAGAGTGGGCTAAGGAACGGTGATGGATTAAACCCAGATCAGTTGACTGGGGGTGAGTGCTTGCAATGTTCAACACTCCGTCCATCATTTCCTTTGGTTTTGCTTTGTTCGATAATTTGGCAGGGTATGCTCAGACGTGAGTCCCTTCCTCACTTTGCCACTGGATTCAAGCAAGCCTGGCTGAAGACGGCTGAAATGCCAGAAACCGGTCCTAGGAAGCTTGTTTCCGGTCCAGGGCAGACATGGCTTGGCAGTTCGGGCTGGACTGTTCCCATGAGGCACAGGGTCAGACTTATTTGCATATGGCCATGTCTGAACTGGTGTGGCAGAGCGGGCTAAAGAACGGTGATGGATTAAACCCAGATCAGTTGACTGGGGGTGAGTGCTTGCAATGTTCAACACTCCGTCCATCATTTCCTTTGTTTTTACTTTGTTCAGTTTGTTTTTCTCAGACTCACTTCCCTAAAGCCTGCAGTGCCCTGACAACGAAGAACCGCCCCCACTCAAAACTAATGCCCTCATCCATGGCTGGAATGTGACTAGCCAGCTGATTTTGGTACTGGTGGCAGATTTTGCAACAATGTTGCAAAACTGGCCCCCAGTAACAAAATCAGCTCCCAGTAATGAAACTGGCCCACGGCCTCGCGGGCTCACATGGATACGCCTAGTGCCCTGTATAGCGAGTCTGGTAATGTTTGCAGGTGACTGTGTGTCTTGTATAACCCATCTTCCTCAGATGTGTATGCCCCCATCTTAGATGCTAAATATGATAGATGTTGTTAGGCCCGGCATCCTTGGTGTGGTCTCCCTATCTTTTTGCCTTCAACCCTCTTGTTTTGCTGACTTTGTTTTTGTTGGCCTTAGGACTCTGTGTGCTTTACGACTGCTAAACAATGCTAAAGTGCTTGTGCTTTCTCCTCTAAACATGGTAAAATGGGTTTACTCCCAATTGGCATATTTAATTTATTTGTAAGTCACTAATAAAGTGATACTCTATGTGCCCAGGGTCCATAATTCAAATGCTACTAGTGGGTTTGCAGCACTGATTGCGCCACCCACTTAAGTTGCCCATTAAACATGTGTCAGGCCTGCCACTGCTGCCTGTATGTGTTTTTTCTTTTAATGCCATGTCGACCTGGCAAAATAAACCAAGGTGATGGATGGAATTCTTGGATTAATCTCAGCCACTGACAATCGCTCAGGGCTGCTTCCCAATCCATTGTTTTTTTGCCCACCATGCCAAGCCAGTTTGGATCCAGCCATATGCAGATCAGCCTTGACCCTGCTCCCTATGGAAACCGTCTAGCCCGAACTGCCAGTCAAGGTCCTCCCTGGACCAGAAACAAGCATCCAGGGACTGGTTTCGGGGTATCACCACTCATCAGCCAGACTAGCTTGAATCCAGTGGCACAGTGAGCCCGGGACCCATGTCCGATACCTCTACTTTTCTGGACTTCGCATCACCTCTGCTGCATGACGCATCCTCAATGAGGGACTCTGCTTCGCATCACAAGCAGGATTAAGGTATTAAGTTCAGCAGACCTAAGTGGGTCCCTGCAGCCAGCCGGAGCTCCATTGTGCTTGGCCTGAACTTGTGACTTTGTCCCTGTCTGGTAAGATCAAATAACTACAGTTGGCGCTTTGTGTTTTTTGGTGCTATATTCACCGAAATCTTTAACCGCTTAACCGCAGTGCAAATTCTCCCGCAGTGCGGGAGAAGTAATGAGTGGGTGGGGCTGCGTCAGCCAACGGACGGGTGCAGCACCAGCGAGGTAGAGCTTGCATCGGCCGTTGGCCGACACAAGCACGGAACGGGTTACACTTGCATATCCCGGGTTCTACTGATTGGATTTTTGTAGTTGTGTCCTTGATTTATTTACTGAAAATCTACTCTATTTTTCTAAATTAATGTTTCTTGTGTTTGTTTCAACTTTATTACTGTTTGAAGTGCTGCATAAATACTTTACACATTGCCTGTAAGTTAAGCCTGACTGCTCTCTCCCAACCCACCTGAGGGTTAACAGGTTAATTTGGAGTTTGATTATATTTCACTCTGACAAGATTTGTGGTTGTGGCAAGAGTAGGGGCACACTTCTCCCCCCCCCCCAACCAGCAACCTGATTTCCAACAACCCTCTCAAGAGAAAGAGGAAATTCACTGCAAGAGGATATAGAACTTGTGGCCAGTTTTGCAGTGACCACGAAAGGGATTGCAATGTCTAGAAGTGTGTCAAGGAAAGGTTTGTCAGGACACAGGTGTTAGCTTTAGTTATTAGCAGTGGACTAAACCAATTCCAGTATCTTGAGGCCAGTTAAGAAGCAAACATGGCTCAATAAGCAACATATGTTAGTCCCTGCTAATGTCACTAGTAGCTGTGGTAGGCCTACTAGCTAAACGCAAGAAACTTTTACTATAAAAAGCACTGGTCTTTCTTTGGTGGAATTTTATTTTTTCAGGACCCACCTATGCCTGTAGTCATCCAATTCATACAAATATTTTGAAAAAGAGAACTTAAAATATTTAATGTTCTATTCAATGGTGTAAACAAGTTTTGTTTTGCAAACTGCATGAAGTTCTGTGTGTACATTTGCATGCTTTGCATCATTAGTAAAGATTTTCACCTTTGGACTTCTATGTGAAAAGAGAGCTGAAGAGATAATTTGCAGAAAAAGTTACCATTTATTCCTTCTGCAACAACAATTAACATTAAAAAGCTTTGTAAAAGAAAGCAGAGGAAATAAAATCTATACTTATTTTTAACAAATAATTATGAAAAAAATATGAAAGTCATGGGCTCCATATGTCTTGATTTTACTGTTAAGTAAGATCCTGGGGCAGTCAGCAGGCCTTTCATAAGCCCCCATGTTCACTGAACCCACCCCAGAAAAAGAGCAAAATGTGATGAACAATCTGGAGGCACCGCCAGTTCTCCAACTGTCGCCAGACTTATGAAACATACACAACTTACAACAGAAATAACTGTCAACGCATTATAAAAACAAATAATGGGGGACATCTCCCCCATTTCCTCAGATGATCCTTAAGGGTGCACTGAGAAATGAATAGGAAAGCCCTATGTGCTCAGTAAAACAAGTAAAGTGCAATCATGCAAACAATTTCTATGTAACAAACTCTGGACCAGGGCCTGCAAAACAACTAAAGAAATATGCCAAAAATGCTGCATCCATCAGCCCATCTAATAACGTATCTTAAAAAATAAAAAGAACCTTACCTCCTCATCCGCCTTCTCTGTTACAGTTCTCACCTGCAAGAGATTTTATCTCCATCCCGCATTACCTGTTCCCTAACTGACATCCTCCAACATGGCCGCCAATTACTATGTGGTACATAGAACAGTGAGATCCTACTGGTACGTGAAAGATGCAAGATTTAGCTTGCACTGTAGGCGAGCGAAAAACGAGGACAACACAATAAATGAATTGCACTCAATGCTGAATCAGTCACATTAAATTTTATCTATCGAAAATTAATTACTAATAAATAAGCAAAAGAAAACATCAAATACATTTTATAACGGTTGCTCCCAAAAAAATGAAAGGAGAGGTGTTTCTAGTAGTGCTCATGTGTGCAGTGATAAGGAAGAAAAGTGAAGAAGAGATTAATACTGGTATCCAAAGTAATCCTAGTTTAATAGCTATGGCAATGAGGGAATCCAATTTAGCCAAGGCCAAATTGCCTGTCTGGGAATTTGTACAGTCTATTTTTTTCTCCCTATTCAGAAATGGGTGGTGTCTGGATAGAACAACCAATCAATCAATCAGGGGTTTGTTAGGCGCGACTACTCACCCGTAAGGCTCTCAAGGCGCTTGGGGGGGGGGGGGGGGGTCGCAGGTTCCAGTCCATCAAGGAGGGGGTCTGTCGAAGAGCCAGGTTTTGAGGTTCCTTGCGAAGATGGGGAGCGATATCTGTCTGAGGTGGAGAGGAAGGTTGTTCCATGCTTTGGCTGCGAGGAAGGAGAAGGAGCGGCCTCCCGATCTGGTCTTTCTGGCTCGGGGGACCACGGCATAGGAGAGCTGAGCTGATCGTAGGGTCCTTTGGGGTGCGTGAAATTTGAGTCGGCTGTTCAGGTATGCTGGTCTGGTGTCGTGAAGGGCCTTGTGAGCGTGGGTTAGTGTCTTGAAGGTGATTCTAGCTTCGATGGGGAGCCAGTGTAGTGTGCGAAGGTGCTGGGAGAAGTGGCAGTGTCTTGGTAGGTTGAGGACCAGTCTGGCGGCGGCGTTTTTTATGTTCTGTAGCTTGCGGGTGAGGTTTTTGTTTATTCCGGCATAGAGTGCATTGCCATAGTCACGTCTGCTGGTGACCAGGGTGTGAGTGACGGTCTTTCTGTGTTCGAGAGGGATCCATTTGAAGGTCTTGCATAGGAGACGGAGGGTGTGGATGCAGGAGGATGAGACGGAGTTGATCTAGCGGTCCATTTTGAGCTCTGAGTCCAGGATGATTCCCAGGTTGAGTGCGTGGGGGTGGGCGGGTTTCCGAGGGCGGGGGCCACCAGGTGTCATTCCAGGAGTCGGGGTTTGAGCCCATGATGAGTGCTTCCGTTTTGTTGGTGTTTAGTTGTAGGCAGATGTTTTTCATCCATTTGGCAATGGCTTCCATGCCTTCTCGGAAGTTGTGTCTGGTGGTGTTGGGTTTCTTTGGATAGGAAGAGGATGAGTTGGGTGTCGTCTGTGTATGACACAATGTTGAGTCCGTAGGTTCTGACGATGGGGGCGAGTGGAGCAATGCAGACGTTGAAGAGCGTCGGGCTGAGGGAGGAGCCATTGTGGACTCCGCAGGTGGTAGGTGTAGGGTCCAAGAGGAAAGGGGGGAGTCTGACCCGCTGCATTCTGCCGGAGAGGAAGGAGCCGATCCAGTCGAGGGCCTTGTCTTGGATCCCTGCGTCGTGGAGTCTGCATGTTCGTGTGTGGTGAGAGACTGTGTCGAATGCCGCAGAGAGGTCGAGGAGGATGATGGCTGCTGTTTCTCCTTTGTCCAGTAGGGTGCAGATGTCCTCTGTTGCGGCGAGGAGGGCGGTTTCCATACTGTGTTTTTTTCTGAAGCCGGATTGAGAGGAGTCGACGATTTTGTGCTCTTTGATGAATGTGATGAGTTGGTTGTAGATGGCTTTCTCGATGACTTTCACTGGGAGCTGGAGCAGGGAGATGGGTCTGTAGTTTTTTAGGTCGGTGGGGTCTGCAGAGGGTTTCTTCAGGAGGGGGTTGACCTTGGCGTGTTTCCAGTCATCGGGGAAGGAGGCGGTCACCAGGGAGCCGTTGATGGTGTGGCAGAGCATGGGTGCGATGGTGTCGGCGGCTCTGTTGAAGATGTGGTGGGGACAGGGGTCCGTGGGGGGTGTAGATTGACTTCATCATCTTCAGAGTGATTTCGACGGTGAGGGCTGTCCAGTTGTCGATCTTTGGCTTCAGGGTGTCGTGGGTGGCCGGTGAGGGTTCAATGTGTTGGTTATCTTTGTCAAAATTGTTGTAGATGCTCTTGATTTTTTGGTGGAAAAAGGTGTTGAGTTTGTCGCAGAGGTCTAGTGAGGGAGGGATGTTGGTAGACTCGCGGGTGGGTTGGGCGAACTCCTTGATGATGTTGAAGAGTTCTTTGCTGTTGTGTGCATGAGTGGAGATTCTGTCTTCAATCACTTTTTTCCTTGTTTCTCGGATGAGTTGGTGGTGGGCGTTGGTGGCGTCTCTGAAGTTGTTGTGGGCTTCTGTGGATTTGGTGTTCCTCTAGGCCTTTTCGAGCTGGCGGCAAGTGCGTCTGGAATCTCGAAGTTCGGTGGTAAACTATCTGGCTTTCTTGGCGTGGGTGTTGTTGTTTTTCTTGAGGGGGGCTAAGGTGTTGGCGCTGTTGGAGATCCATCTGTGCAGGGTTCGGGCTGCGGTGTTGGGGTCGTCGTCTTCGGGGTGGAGTTGCTGAGTGAGGAGGTTAGCTGGTCGTCGGTGATTCTGGTCCAGATTCTTCATTGGAGCGGGTGCTGGTGTCTGTGGATTGTGGGTTTTCTGAAGGTGAAGTGGAAGCATCGATGGTAAGTCCATGGGAGTTTGGTGGTGTCACCCCACATAGGTTTCCCTAATCAGTCCAGGCTTGGTAGGTGTTAGACCTGTCAGCCCTTTGGGTGGTCCCTCCTCATCATTATTTATTTTGTCCCACTTTTGCCTCAAACCCTGTTTGAATTTTTCCTTTTTGGGAACCACCAGACTTTTTCGTGTTGCTGCAGATTCAGGGAGCCATTTTATCTACCCCTGAAACTTCTGTCTGAGGGCCTGGAGCACAAAATGGTGGCCACCTGTGACATCACCAGCATCCACTGGAACCTACCAGCACCTTCCAGAACATTCCAGAACCCTGTGACAGTTGGCGGCGGTTTAGAATGTTGGGAAGCTAAGACAGAGAGTTGGCAGTTGGAGCTGGCAGTTGGCACCTGACTGGTGAAGAGTGAGCAGCAGAAACCTGAAGGAGGAAGGAGTGAGGCAGCATGGGTGGAAACTTGTGCCTGGAGTGGGGTCCATAAACCCACCCTTGATACTAGTCCCTACTGACTGAGCCCAGCCTGGAGCCCTGTGTGGGAAGAAGCAAGAAAAACCATCTTAAGGACCTGGACAGAAGGAACAGGCCTTAGAACCCAAGAACAGCAAGATCCTGACCTGGATACTGGTTTCCCTGGAGCCGGACGTCGAGTAGCCTGGAGACCTGGAGCCTGAGGTGGAGAAGCGGCGCTGACTGGAAAAGCAGACGTCGTACCCAGAGCCGCCAGAGATCGGGAGAGGGCGCTGACGGAGGACGTGAGGTGTACCAGAGGTCGAGGAGGAAGTCAACCAAGGTCGAGTGAGCGGTGTCGACGGGGGAGTGAAGTCCGCCCTCCGGAGTCGCCGGAGACCGAGGTGAAGTGTACCGGAGGTCGGGAGTGGAGATCGCACTCCGGAGTCGCCGGAACCTGAGAGAAGTGTACCGGAGGTCGGGAGTGGAGGTCGCACTCCGGAGTCGCCGGAAACCTGAGGAGAGGAGCACCGGAGGTCGGGAGTGAGGATCGCACTCCGGAGCCGCCGGAAGTCGACATCGAGTCAAGGCCGGCCGACGTCATCGAAGCTGAGGTCGCCATCGGACCGGAGCCGCCCGAAGTCGACATCGAGTCAAGACTGCCCGACGCCATCGAATTGGAGGTCGAGATCGAGCCGAGGCCGCCGACATCGAACCGGAGCCGCCTACCGGCGTCGTCAGGAACTGACATTGTGCCGAGGCCGCCGACATCGAACCGGATCCGCCACACGGCGTCGACACGACTCCAGCGGCGTCGGAACTTCAGAAAAAGGGCAGTAAGTGGAATAGAGGGCGCCAAAGGCCCTGTGGAATCCTAAGAGACTACTCTAGGGGTTAGAGAGGTGCTGGAACCAGCTGGACTGTGCCAGGGGAGAGCTGAGACTAATTTAGAGGGGTTGTGTAGAGTGAGAGAGCCAGGTCTCTGGTATTCCCCCCTTGATCTACCTCAGTTTAGGCCTCAGCCTTGTCCAAGCCAGGGAGTAGACACCCTCAAGCCTTCCACATCCCCACAAGCTGTGCCTGGGCCAAATTAGCCCATAGTAATCTCAAATGTGATCTGATTCTATGAGTGTCACTGTCAGCTTTTAATTATTTATTGGAGGCACTGTATTTATTGTATTTAACCTATTTATTGCTTCACTGTATTTATTGGTCCACAGTATTTATTGATGCACAATATTTATTGGTTTACAGTATTTATTGCCTCAGAATATTTAATTGCCTGTATGTATTGCACTTATATTTATACCTTCCTTATTTATGATCACCCCTATTTATTGAATCATTAAGCCAGTATTTATTTGACCTGCACTATTTAAAAAGCTTGTATATTGTGATTGTGTTATTTATTTATCTAATCAGCAACTAAGAGAAAAAGAAGATAAAGAAAGATATTTTCATAATTTTTACGGTGTAGAGTCGTTTTTGGAACGGATGCACGCAGGGTTATTGTATGGGTATGTCGTATGCTTAGCACGGTGCCTGTTTCCTGACCACTCGAGCCAAGCTACCACTGTATGTCCTGGAAATACTCCGTTACCACCAACCCTTACCGGTGTGGGAGTGGAGTAGATTTCTAACAGTAGGTTAATAGTGTTGATGTTTCGACCCGACTGTTGCAAGAGGTGAATTGGTTCCTAGCATGCAGATCTTCATCAGGACAGTAAGAAGTACAATGAATTGAAGGGCAACTTCACAACGGTGCAGCCGCACCATGTGACGTGGAAGGTGTAGAATCAATATACATCCTCCCCTCTTAATTTTTCAAGGATTGTGATGGAATCTTGAATGCCTCAATCTTCACATGTGGATGTTCCCTGGCGGATTCAATTTGATCAATGGGCCATACATTTATGGGTAGTGACCAATGGTAGATGTAGCTTCACGGGTAAGAGAATTCAATTCTATGCGCTGACTGGAAGAGTCTTCCAGTCACATGTCCTAGCTCTGCAGGAAAGCTCTCCGAATGAATTTCTCGCCGAAACACGGCCCCTCAAGGAATTGATTTCCTCTGCTGGATGCGGCCACATAGAATTGAATTCTCTTACCCGTTAAGCTACATGAGAAAGTTGGTAAGAAAACAATGTTCATCTATTGTAAAGTTTTGAGAATAGTTTGAAAAACATCTGGTTTATATCAATATTTCTACTAGTTTCCATTACAGCAGAAATGTGAGGCCTGATGTACAAAACAGTTTGTGTTGTGGCTTGAAAACAGTGAGTTGCAATGTGCAGAGTGTAAATTGCAAGGCCAAGCCCTCTTCAGAAGGGAACACAAGCAGTGGGTAATTTGTAAAAATATAAGTGGTGGGGCTCTCTTCAGGAGGCAGCTTGCACCAGCCCATTTCTCCTGTTAGCGCCGCCTAAAACAGAAACAACTACTAACCATGAATGTGGGGAGAGGCTGTGGAATAATGTTCAGAGCTGCCGACTTCAGCAGTGGCATCGTCTCAAAATCCTGTGATTCTGGGCAAATCACTTAATTTCCCTGTGCCTCCCATATATGAATGTGATCTTAACAATGAGCACCAGTGTTGATAATTAAGTGCCGGTGCTCAGCACCAGAAACCACATGCTCAAATTAACCACTGAGCGCAAAGCGCTCTGATACTTCTGGTTCTAGCCAGCACTATATAAAACTCTGCAAATAAATAAATACATAAGTCAGTGAAATATAGCTTGGATCCTGTGGCACAGCAAGCAAGGGTCACATGCGTGGGCATACCATGACAGTTCAGGATGGACTCTTCCAATGAGGAGCAGGGTCAGTACTGAGTAGCATAGTGGGTTAACAATGATGGTTCGAAACGCTAACCAGCAATATTGCCAGTGGAAAATATGAATACTGGCTTCCACTACACCAATTTAGAAGCAGACATGGGTGGAACTTTCAACCTTTACAGGCAGTCTTCCAGTGTACCTGGTCAATGGAACCCTGGTCTAAACCCCCTTACTAGAGGATCGCCCACCATATTTAAAGATTCCCACCCCACAAAATGCTATAATATTTCTACAAAAGCAGCCATACTGGATCCGATTCACAAAGGTAAACTTACACTTTTGTTTACTATTTTTCGATATTCACAAAGGTAAACTGAGGCCAAAAGTCTAACTTTATGAGTAGTAACTTACCTTTGTGAATACCTAAAAGTAGGAAAGTTAGACTTTCGGTTTAAGTTGACCTTTGTGAATACCGAAAAGTAGTAAATGTACACAAATGTGTAAGTTTACTTTTGGGAATCAGGCCTCTTCTATGTTCTATGATTATAGTAAAACGAGTATCGTATGATCTTGTAGGGGTCTGTTCCCCTCTGCAGGCAATAAAAAATTGAAAACCGTGCTTCAGTGCCCTACAGAGACCCCTGCAGGACCCTTATCAAACGAGCGCCTGGACTTAAAACAGATTGGAGGGCTGGAAAAACATGAACATTTGCAGATCCTAAAACCATGCCAGTCTTTGGAGATTAATAGCAAATGTGAGCTGTTGACTTTCAGGTTCTTGATAGGCTCAGGAGAGGTGACAAAACACTTCGCAAAGCGCATCCCTGAACACTTTAATGACCATAGAACTTCTATCAGACAATCAAAGATAGACGTAGACAATCGTTCGCACTACACATAACTAAAACAAAAATCTATCCCTCTCGCCATCAGCTGATGAGCCGCCATTGCACCGCCTCCAAGTCTGGTACCCAAAGTCATCATCCTGCCGGCGGTATATCACAGCTCAATGGCCTTCGAGTCATAGATTAATAGTGTCATAAATCTTGTAAATCACCAGATAAAACTAGTAAATAAATGTCGCTATTATTGATGAACATTGATGGTGGCATGCCTGCTTTCATTAATGTTCTACATAAGCTGTATTTATTGAATCATTTCCAGAAACACCTCAATACATTAAGGAAGGTTTGAAATAAATTGATTTAACACTCCCTTTAAAAGAGAAACATGGCGTCAGTTATGACCTTCTGGGACTAGGCTAGGTCCCTGTGAAAGAAAACATATATGCACACCACACAGGCCAATATTTGCACCTTGTCCATCCTTGAGCACAGAGCTAAGTCAGCATCTGACGTCATTGGAATACTTGGGGATTTTAAGGTAAATCTGATGCAACACCTCCCCATATGTTCAGCTAATGGTTTGGTGAAAGGTAAACCTGTTGCAACAACACTCATATGTTAAGACAATGGTTTGGTGGAAGGTAAACATGTTGTGACAACTCTCCATATGTTAGGATAATGGGTTAGTGGAAGGTAAACCTGATGCAACAGTTCTCCATATGTTATAGGCCTGACCGATGGTACATCTGTCGCAACAACTTTCCTTATGTTGAGATTTTGGTTTAGTGGAAGGTAAATGTAAGAATTGAGTTGGCCTGCACACGTGATAGGTCACCAATTCCCCCTTACTGGGATCCAAGCACTTTATTGTAGCATTTGATTTGACGGAGAAGGTAGAGCAAAATTTTGTATACCTCCTTTATTTTGCATGAAAATACTAATCACTTAACCGACTGATATAATAATTTGAATTAACTGTTTGATGTGTTATATTAATCAACTTTTTGCACCTTTATTAAACACCAATTACACGTGGGACTCATTGCTATTTGCATGGCAGAATAACACTAATAACAAAATTTTGTACGCCTATTAATAGTAGTAAGTGTGGTAATAGGATATCGCATGATTTATGTCGCTTTTGTGATGTTTGCGTTCCCGTTTTGGACCGAAGGGTGAGTTTTATTGCTTTAAATGTCGTAAGAAGCTAGGAAAATACTAATGCATAAAGGGATTAGTGAGGGTTTAACATTATAATCTTCATTTCTGTGTATTAATTACTCTTTTGTGTTTGTTTTGCTTAAGTTGACATTTGGGCCTACCATAATATGGCGTCCAAAATGGAGTTCAGAAGTGGCCACCATCTCGTGAGCGCGATGTCTACTGCGCAGACTCGGATGGCTCCGTAGACCTCCAGGCAACCTCAAGTCAGAGTACAGTGTTCCTGGTCAAGGATAAGAACATGGAGGACTGCCAAACTTCAGTCAGTAAAATCTGGTCTAAATGAACAATAGAGACATACAAGCAAGATTCTACATTGTTGCATGAGGATGACATGGACAGAGGAAGTGAACCAGCAAAATCTATGAGAACCCAAGCTAATGGGAAAATTGGACGATATTGCAAACTTCATCAGATTGACCAAACATATGCTTCCCTAGTCTAAGAAATGTTTCCTGTTATCCCAAATTTTATTATAAAAAGGGTAGTAGAATAGGGAGGAGAGAGGCCACCTTCTTTTTCTTGATGACCGCACACCCCTATCGACACCACAGGCAATGACAGATGTTTGCACGATTCCTGGTCCTTTGGAGATCTCTGGGACTGTGACGTGCTGAGCAAAGAACTTTCCGGACTTTGAGCCTTGGCCTGCTTTATTGGGACAATTGAACAGCTAAATTCGATTCATGCAGAGTCAATTGAATTAGAAAAGTCCCGCTAGCAAGAATAGGTAAATATAAAATGTCATGCGATTTGTGCAGATTTATTAAAATTCTAAACTTTGATTGACCAAAATGCTAATATTAATTGCAAAGAATATTTAGAAAAACAAATAATTGATTAACAGAAATTAGGAGTTTGTGGTTTTTCAATGAAGAGATTAGAGGCTTCTAAAGCTTAAATGTGTTTTAGCTGGTTCTAAATCACCATCAACCAGTCCAACTAATTGGTCCGTCCACCTATTGGTGGAGTGCCTTGATGTTAAGATTAGGATCCGATAGGAGGTGATGCAAATGTATATTCTGCAATATAACTTTCCTTCCCTATAGGTAATAAGGTACCCCCCACATGTCCAGCGCTTAATTATCATCCCTCCTGTGTGCAGACTCGAGAAGAGAAAATGTATGAGTGTTGGTGTTATGGGCCCCACCAATGGATGCGTGTGTAAATGAGCTATTGTGACGTCGGGTCTGCGACGCAGGGAGGATAGTTGTAAATTTGCCCTTTTTCCCCGACTTCGCGCTGGATCAGTTTTTCTGGTAGCAGAGTTATGGTTTTATTGCATTGGTTTGGTGATTATTGCTTATTGATTTTTGATTATTGATTGCGCATGTTTGGATGAGTATTGATTTATGTACTAACATTCTATGTTGAGTCGCATTACGTTTTATGTTGTTTTTGAAGACTTCTGGGATGTAGGAAGTCGGATGCCCCGTGGCAAGTGAAGTCACATGGTGAATTGTTTGTTGCCCTGTGGGTACAAGGGGAAAATGTGTGATGATTGGAGTTGCACGACGCATTGTCTGGGTTCGAATTGGTAACATCGCCATGTGTTATCGCTAGGGACATTTCTGTGTGAAAGTGGTGTATGGGTAGTGAAGGCCACCTGTGAAATTTTGGTCTTAAGTAACAGGAGTCCATGTGAGCTCTGATTACGCTTATCACTGGAAAGGTAATAGGTGTTCCCTAAGCTTGTAAGAGGGATAATGTAGAGGGAAGTGCTACTTTATCAACGAATGAAATAATTCTGTAGAAGGGCAGAGGTAAGCGCTGCTCTCGGGAAAGACAGGGTTCTGTGTGAATGAACTACATTTTCTGTATGAATGTGTGTAAATGAAATAGCATTCGACTTAATTGTGAAACTCTGGTCTTAATTCTCAGGAGAAGTGTAGTCTCCAACAGGTGTTTTATCTCCATAGAAACGGTTAGTTAATGTTTGCTAGAAGGGTAAGGTGGAGGGAAGTGCTACTTTATCGGCAGATGTAATGATTCCTTAGTAGGGCAGAGGTAAGCGCTGCTCTCGGGAAAGACGGAATTCTTGGGAAAAAGGTCAAGACTATCTCTTTTGTTAGCGAAACAGTTAATGGTGGTGTTTTTATGTCGTTACTAACAGATTTTAAGTAAAAGAGAACGTATGAAAAGTTTGCCGATAAATTTTGTAAAGGAGGGGTCAGCAGAAGCAGGAGTAGTGAGAAAAAGCTGACGTCAGAAAAGACCGCGCTGGGATTGGCCAGTCAGTAAGAGACGGAGACGCTCCTGATTGGTGCGTTAGAATACGCCACGCTAGGAGTGGAGAATTACAGGGTGACGTAGACGCTCCTGATTGGTGCGTTATAGAGTGAGTCGCGCTACGATTGGATAAGACAACAGAATAGTCGTAGAGGAAATCTAGCAATACTAAGAAAAGAAAATGGTGTATTACGATCCGCCAGATAAAGAGAAAAAGTCCTGGTTCGGAAAGATCAAGAATTTATTTAAAAAGGACAAACCGATTGTGACTAGAGAGGGACAGTTGCTTCCTCCACCGAAATCACCCGCATCCTTTATGGTTGCGAAAAATTGATATCATACATGTATTTGGCTAGACAATTGGACAAAGTATACAAAAGATGATGGAGTTTTAGCATTTCCGGAACATGGTTCATTCAATTTAGCGGTATTGAGGAATTTAAGAGAAACAATGATGAAAACTAGAACCGAGACCTAGACCTACTCAGTTTGAAGCATTGACAGAATGGGAAGATGAGATGTATGAAAGAGAACGACAGCGGAGTGGCGGAAGGTACAAATATGTGTTTGGTAGACCGTGCGGACAAGAGAATCATGATGACAGAATGAGGAGATGGCGAAGTGCAAATATGGCTGATGGTATGTTCCCTATGAGAAATGCTGAAGAGACTAGTAGTAGAAAATGTACAGAGAAGAGAAATAATACAGGATCAGAAGGTTATAAGGTTATAAGTATGGTGTGCATGATTCGGAGGATGATGTACTTGAGGACATGTTATATAAAAATCCTCCCCCGTACCAACCAAATTCCACATTGTTGAAACCAAGTGCCCAGTAAAAGAATCACCACAATATATAAAGTTTGAGACAATGCCACCTGAGGTAGGAAGAAATAATCCCTTTAGAGAAACAGAAAATACACAACCTGGTAAAATGACAAATGAAAATTCAGCTGAATTAGCCAGAACTACTTTAGAGTTAACTGAAAAGATTAGGGAATTGACTAAAAACATGGAAGTTGTAACTGTTCCTGTAACAATACGACCCGTAATGCCTACTTTTGATAAGCAAAGGGATAGTGAACATTGTCTGATGATTCCTTATAACAGTAATAAACAAACCGAAATGGAAAGAAGAGGTTCAAGAGAAAATCCATGGGGACAGGTGGTAGGAACTTCTGGACTAAGTACTCCTAAAAATTTGACAGTAAATCAGTCTAGCAAATAGAGCAATAATGATTATAATATCAGTACCAGGGTCACCAAAAAGTTTAGAACAAACACGAAATGAAACAATTTTTGTAGGTCCTACTTCTGATGAACTAAGTGAAAGGTTAAGGAGTTTACAGCAAAAAGATGCTGAACCTCGACCTTTAGGTGTGGCTAAATTAAAAATAGTTTTAGAGGAATTAATAGTAGGAACTATTCCCACAGAAAAATTAAAAGCATATCAGGATGAAGAACTAATGTTTCTATGCAAAAGTATAACATGGAGAGCAAGAAAATTACATGAAAAATTGGAAGAAGTAGCAAGCGAAATGGGTATCGACTTTGAAAAAATAAAATCATTACAGAAACCATATAGAGTAGACTTTGCTGAAAAGGACATTGAGAATCTGAATACAGCAGGAAGAATGACACAAATTAAAGAACTAATTGTATAACTGAGAAAATGGGGCGATGTAGACAAATGGAAAAGTAGGTGGTTTCGGAAACGAGACGATAAAACAGACAAAACATTTGCAGCTTTCCCAGTAAGAGAAAAAGAAAAGGTGGTAACTGAATGTCCCATGAGGGAGATTCCAGGCGGAGGCTATGTGCATGTCCCCTGGACCAGACAAGACATTTTATCATTCACCAATGACTTTCCTCGCTTGCGCGAGAAGCCGGTTGAATGGTATAGACAGGTAGACAGGTTAGTAAAATTATCAAAAGTACTATGGATTGATTTGAACAGTTTATTTGACATAATTGTGCCGGCAGAATGCAAAATTACAATAGGTTGGCCTACTCAAGAATACCCTAGGGATCCAAAAACAGGTGCTCCTGATGCAGAAGTAATGAGAAAATATGAACAGGTAGTTACCTTTCTGAAAAATAAAGTGCCTCCTAAAGAAACTGATTGGGTAAAAATTGATGGAACTCACCAAGAATTAAAATAATCTGTACATGCCTACTATGAGAGATTGTTGTTGGCTTTTCAAAAATACAGTGGTGATGAAAATTTGAGTGAGAAGGATTTGAGTCATTTTGTATATCGATTTGTGTATGGGTTGCGTCCTGAAGTAAGCGAAATGATTAAACAGCATACAGTGGATTGGCAAAATAAAAAGAGAGATGAAGTACTGAGACATGCAAAATATCTCAAGTAAAAGTGGCAGAAAGACAGGAAGCCCAACTGTTTGAACAAGCAAATGGTACGAGCATGAAACAAAAACCCAACATTGGGAACGGGAAAGGACAGATGAGTATAGAAGAAGCCAAAAAGAAGTGGCCATGTCATAATTGCGGAAGGATAGGGCCTTGGAGAACCGAGTGTAAATTTCCCCCAAGTGCTAATGGCGATAATGCATCATTGAATCCACAGGTGCAGAATGAGGTGAGTTGTTAACCGTAGCGACAGCAGCAGGTTGTTGCCCAACAGTGTCAGGTGCCAAAACCGCCTTTTCCACAGAGCGTAAATCCTCAGAAATACATTAATGAGACAGGATTCTACAACGAAGAACAGGTAACTAAGCTGCCGCGCGCTAGTGCTGTTTCGCAGTATTGGCTACAACGCGATGAGAGTGAGTGAGAAGAAAGCTATTGACGGTGCCGAGGGGAGGAAGAAGAGTGCGTACTTGGCGCAACTCAAGAAGTAGACCAGACAGGCCCTTCTGTGGATGGCTACTCGTTCAACTGTTAGGTCAGCAGATGTCAAAAATCTTCCTCTCTCGGATGAAATAATCCAAGTAGTTGGAGTATCCAACAGACAGATAAAAACGTATCTCACTGAACCAGTTAAGGTTAAAATAGGGAATTTTTCCGAGATGCACCGTTTTGTCGTGTGCGATTCAAGCCCTGTACATTTGTTAGGGAGAGACTTGCTGTGCAAAATGAACTGCTCAATATTCTCTACTCCTGATGGAATAGCTTTTGAGACTCTTGATGAGGATGTACTGTACAAGATGACTATAGCTAATATGGAATCTGAAATTACTGATGCATTTGCTGTATTCGACCCGGAGGAATTGCCTCAAGAATTGAAGAAAACAGTAAAAACGGAGGTATGGGATTTCACAGGAGAAGATGTGGGATTAATGAAAAATGTAGATCCTGTAAAAATTTCTGTAAAGGAAGGAGTAAGTTACCCAAATATTCCACAATACAAATTGACACCCGAGATAATTGCAGGAGTTGCTCCTATAATAGACAGAATGATTGAACAAGGTATTTTGAGGGAAATAATGAGCAGTCCATGTAACTCACCAATCATGGGTCTGAAAAAGCCTAACGGAACTTTCAGGATAGTACAAGACCTGAGAAAAATAAATTAAATCGTTGTATCATGTTGTCCCATTGTACCAAATCCTTCTGTGATTTTATATCAGATTCCTCATGATGCAGAATGGTACACAGTGATTGATTTGTGTCATGCTTTCTTTTCCATTCCTCTGCACCCTGACAGCCAACAGATTTTTGCGTTCCGGTTTGGCGAACGTACTTTGGTATGGTGCCGAATCCCACAGGGGTATACAGAGAGTCCCTAGATATTTAATCAGATTCTGAAAAAGTCTCTAGAAGATTTACAAATGCCCGAAAGTTCGGTATTATTCCAATATATCGATGACTTACTTGTGGCATCGAGAACTCGAGAAGCTTGTCTAGTGGATACTGTTGCATTGCTGAATCATTTGGCAGATGGAGGACTTAAAGTATCCCCATCAAAATTACAATTCTGTCAGAAAGAAGTACAATATTTAGGTCATAAAATTGAAAAAGGGCTAAGAAAAGTAACTGCAGATAGAATCAGGATAATAAAAGGAATGAGAGCCCCAATGACTCAGAGAGAAGTGAGAATGTTTCTGGGAATGGTTAGATATTGCCGTCAGTGGATTAGTAATTTCTCATTGATTACAAAACCTTTAGTACGTTTAACAAAGAGTGATGTAAAAGGCCCCATTGAATTAAATAAAGAAGAGTTGTAGGCTTTTAAACAATTGAGAGATGGTTTGTGTGAAGCCCCAGCTCTTGGCATGCCTGACTATGAGAAAGAATTTGAACTCTATTGCAGCGAAAGAAATGGATGTGCACTTTCTGTATTAATACAAAAACACGGAAAATTGAGGAGACCAATTGCATATTTTTCAGCTATGTTAGACCCTGTAGCTGTAGCATTGCCTGGTTGTTTGAAAGCTGTTGCAGCAACTTGTAAGAGTCTGGAACAGAGCAAAGGAATTAGGTTGGGATATCCTGTGTGAGTGTTTGTACCTCATGATGTGGCAATCGTTTTAACAAGGAGCTGCACTTAGTTTATGACACATAGTCGTCTAACTAAATATGAGAAAGTCATATTAGGTGCAACGAATTTGAGCATTGTGAGATGTCTGAATGTGAACCCTTCAACACTGTTACCTGATGCTGAGAATGTGGAAGTCAGAGATGATGTGGATCATGACTGTTTGGAAGTGCTTGATTTTTGTACCAAGCCACGTCCTGATATAAAAGATGTACCTTTGACAGAAAGTGAGTATGTGATGTTTGTAGATGGATCATGCCTAAGAACGGACGAGGGGATTTTGAGTGCAGCGTATGCAGTATGTACGGTAGCAGCTGTACTGGAAGCATCTTGTCTGAAAGGAGTGAAATCAGCCCAGGTTGCTGAACCTTTTGCATTAACAAGAGCATGCAAGTTGGGAAAGATTCTGAGAGTGACTGTGATAATCGATAGTCAGTATGGCTTTGGTGTGGTGCATGACTTTGGGCAGATTTGGTCCCAAAGATGGTTTTTGACATCGAGTGGAACTCCTATAAGGAATGCTGAAGTGGTTGGAAAGTTGCTTGAGGCGATACAGCTGCGTAAGCAATTAGCAGAAGTAAAATGTGCTTCACATTTGAAGTCTGCTGATTACATTTCAGCGGGAAATGAGTTTGCCATTGACATGGCACAGTTTGTGAACGAAATCAGAATTCGGTCAATCGTGGTAGGGAAAAAGAAATGAATTCATGTCCCTTGCGGTTTACTAACACTGTGAATACATGGCAAGAAGTGAGGCAGTTACAAGAAGAAGCAGGAGATGAGGAAAGGAGACAGTGGGTAAAAGCAGGATGTGCACCATGGGAGACAGATCATGTGTTGGTTTATCGGGATGGAAGACCAGTCATGCCTGATAGCATGGTTTCTACCATGGCACGAATGTATCATGGACAAACCCATGTAGGAAGAGATGCTATGATGAGACTTTTCAAAAAGATATGGTATAATGCAAAGTTCAGACGTGTAGCTGAGAGCCTTTGTCAAAGATGCCTTATATGTCAGCAATACAATCCCGGAAGAAAGAAAGTAGTAAGTCTAGGAACGATAGGACGAGAAGGAGGGCCTTTCACAAGAATGCAGATTGACTTCATTGAAATGCCCCTCTGCAATAGGTTGAGGTATGTTCTAGTGATAGTTTGTCTGTTCTCTCGATGGGTGGAAGCATACCCAGCTAGAAGAAGTGATGGAATTACAGTAGCAAAGCTACTATTGAGAGAGTTCATTCCCAGATTTGGTTTTCCAGTCACGATCGAATAGAGGAAAACATTTTCATAATGAAATCATGAAACTGATTAGTGAAGCATTGAATGTACAACAGAAACTGCATTGTGCCTATAGCCCAGAGGCTTCTGGTGTGGTGGAACAAGTAAATGGCACCATTAAAAACAGATTGGGAAAAATGTGTTTAGCCACAGGTTTGAAATGGCCTGATGTCTTGCCTCTGGTACTCATGACTATTAGATCTATTCCGGATAGGAAAACTGGCTTAGGTCCTCATGAGATAGTGATGGGAAGAGCAATGAGACATGTTTTCATTCCTGTCAACATGCTATTGCCTACATCTGATGACTTGGTGTTGGATTATTGCAAGGGGTTGGCTGATTCCGTTCATTCTGTGTTTCATCAGGTTGGATCGGATGCAACCACTCTTGAAAAGAAGACAGCTCATGATCTGAGCTCAGGTGACTGGGTAAGAATCAAAGTGCATCGAAGAAGAAATTGTTTGGTCCCAAGGTGGGGTAAACCACGTCAGGTGATCCTGACCACGACGACAGCTGTAAAATGTGCAGGAGTGAAGAATTAGATTCATGCTAGTCATACCTTGTGAATTCCAAATCCAGTGGATAACAGAGAAGAAGAATACTTTGAAGAATCTGATACAAGTTCCGAATCAGATACAGAAGAAACAAGAGCATGACCAACTCCTGAGAGGGGGGAGTCAGAACCAAGTTCAGTTATAGCACCAGAGAATCTACCATTAAGAAGAAAATTGCAAAATTCTGACACTAGCTCAGAGTCAGACACTGAACCAGTACAAGCACATAAGAGTGTAAACAAAAACAGTGAAGGGACTGTCAAAGAAATTCTTGATAAAGAACCTCCGCATGAAAAAACAAGAGAAATTCCACCTGAAATAACAGAAGTAGATTGTCAGGTACCAGATACAGAGAGAGAGGGAAAGATTGTTGAGGAAAATCCCCGAGGAGGTGTAGGGAAACCATACATCCAGGTAGAAGAAGGGACAGTTAGTCAGCAGGAAGATTGTGTGGAAGAAACACGAGGAGGGACAGAAGTAAATAAGGAAAAGAAAGTGGTGGAAAGAAGGACTACTGAAAGTAAGAGTCAAGTTGGAACTGAATCTGAGGACAGTGACGAAGAAGTACCAGAAGGTCGAGTCCTGAAAAAAAGAACATGGAGAACTGAGAGAAAGGAAAAGGGAAATAAGTTAAAAAGGCCAGCAAAGGATGAAGTTTGGCCACACAAGATAAAGAGACTGAGATACAGATTGACACGAGTAGAATCATCTAGAGCTGAACAAGTGAATGAGGTGTCTAGTCAAGAGAAATCAAAAGATGTTGAACAGATATCATTAGAAGAAAGCAAGCGGACGAGAAAGCCTAACCAGAAGTATAAGTCACCAGAATGGTCGTATGTGGCACTTCCTGAAGTACAAGAAGAGGCAGACTGCCAAGGGCATCCAGAGGTGACTATACCAGAAGTGGTTGAGGACGACGGAGAATCGGAAATCCTGAGAGTTATCTTGTCCGACATTGGGGAAGAGACGGATGTTCAGGAAATTCTGAATCAAGATTGTGAGAAAAGAGTGAAAGACGATCAATTGCCAAACTGAGGAGACAAAAGTGCTCCAGAAGAGAAACTTGAAAATTACTGAATAAAAGACATAACAGAAAAGAACCAAGTAGGTGCTTAGAGCCTTGGGTTTAGACAAAACTAGTTGTGAAGTAGATGAGGCTAAGTCAAAAGACACTTATCATTTTCTGAAATGGCAAACACAGAAAGTAGAAAATCTACATGTGTGTTTCTTCGAAGATGGTGCAAAATGTGTTGTTGTTGTACAGGATTACTAAAGCTTCAGTGGAGTGTGTTGGCTTTAATGGTTTCATTTAAAGTTACATTAGAAACAATAAAAGGTCATAGTAAGAATAAGACTGATGTACAAAAGATTCACAAGATTTATCCGACTAAAATAGATAGAAATTACTTACATAAAGATAGGTCCATAACTGATTTTTCTAACAATGTTTTCTCAACATTATTATATGAATATGTAAAAACAATGAATGTGAGAGATTGCTATGTATGCATGCAGTTGCCTGCATCAGTGTCTGAGGGAGTGACGTACCATCACCTTCCAGTGACATATGGAATAACATGTAGCGTATTAGCAAGTTTGTTTTACAAAACAGGGAAACTAGAATATTATTTTTCAGATGTAGATAACATATTTTCACAAGTACCTGTAGTCCATAAATTGAATAAAGTAAAACCTGGTAAAGTGTTAGGTGAATTTTTCTTAGAAACTAGAGAATTAACATTAGAATCAGTATTCAAAAATAATCTCACTTGTAGTCTGAAAAGAGAAGAGAAGACTTTCTTAGATATGGTAGAAGAGAGGAGAATAAAAATGCAAAAGAAGGCGCCTGAGGGAAAAGAAGAAAAGACAGTTTGGGATGTTGAAAGAGAAAAACATTTAAAAGGAGAAACTAGTCCAGCAATGGCTTTAGATTGGCCTCAGAAAGGGAAATTGTGTATTAGAAGAAATCAAACTGTGTATGATAACTATTTCATAGGTGCAAGTGATTGCCATGATACTTATAGAATCATGGGTGGATGGGGATTTAAAGGAGGAAATGATCCGGTATTCCCTGGATTATATTTTCTCTGCGGGAACAAAGCTTATTATCGATTACCCGACCATTGGTATGGCACATGTTACCTAGGCTGGTTTTCCCAAAGATATTTCATGTGGGAAGAGGAAAAGATGGTGCACACGAGATACGTAGACAACTAACACGTAGGAGAAGAGAATCTTGGGCAGAAATTGTAGGAGGCATTTTTGGAGCGTTGATACCAGCAGTTGGAATATCTTTGAATGCACATAAAATTAGAAAATTATCAACAGTAGTGGATCGCTTGTCAACAAGCACTGCTGGAGGATTTTTATTGGTAAACACAGAAATGGTTGCCATGCGAGCAATGGGGATGCAAAATCGACTTGCCCTTGATATAATTTTGGTAAAAGAGGGTGGAGTCTGTGGAATGCTGAAGATTCAACATTGTTGTACTTATATTCCTGACGAAAGCCAAGATTTAAAGAGATACATAAAGAATATAACTGATTTGCATGAGGAGATTGTTCCACTGGAGGTTGAAGGTATTTGGGAAATGATTGGGAAAAAGTTTTCTACTATTAAGGACTTTCTACAAAATTTAGGTAGTACCTTTATTGGTAAGATTTTATTTCCAGTCACATGTGTGATTATTCTAGTATTATTTCTGAGACTAGGATGCTTATGTAACAAGAAAAGAAAATTACAAAAACATATAAAAAGAGAAACTGCAAAGAAAAGAGAGGAAGAAAGAAAAGAAAGAGAATTGGAAGAGGTAGAATTAAAAGAATGGAAAGAGAATGTGTATGAGAAAACAAGAGACGAAGAGACAGGGGAAACAATTATGTGATCTAACAAAACATAAAGATAATTGAATTCATTTCAATTGCAAATGTTATCAAAATGTAAGGGTGTTTGTGGTGATATTTAAAATCACCAAAGGGGGGATTGATGAAGCAGGTAGAGCAAAATTTTGTATACCTCCTCTATTTTGCATGAAAATACTAATCACTTAACCGACTGATATAATAATTTGAATTAAATGTTTGATGTGTTATATTTCATTTGCACATTTATTAAACACCAATTACACGTGGGACTCATTGCTATTTGCATGGCAGAATAACACTAATAACTAAATTTTGTACGCCTATTAATAGTAGTACGTGTGGTAATAGGATATCGCATGATTTATGTCGCGTTTGTGATGTTTGCGTTCCTGTTTTGGGCCGAAAGGTGAGTTTTATTGCTTTAAATGTCGCAAAAAGCTAGGAAAATACTAATACATAAAGGGACTAGTGAGGGTTTAACATTAGAATCTTCATTTCTGTGTATTAATTACTCTTTTGTGTTTGTTTTGCTTAAGTTGACATTTGGGCCTACCATAACATGGCGTCCAAAATGGAGTTCAGAAGTGGCCACCATCTCGTGAGCGCGATGTCTACTGCACAGACTCGGATGGCTCCGTAGACCTCCAGGCAACCTCAAGTCAGAGTACAGTGTTCCTGGTCAAGGATAGGAACATAGAGGACTGCCAAACTTCAGTCAGTAAAATCTGGTCTAAATGAACAATAGAGACATACAAGCAAGATTCTACAATGTTGCATGAGGATGACATGGACAGAGGAAGTGAACCAGCAAAATCTATGAGAACCCAAGCTAATGGGAAAATTGGACGATATTGCATACTTCATCAAATTGACCAAACATATGCTTCCCTAGTCTAAGAAATGTTTCCTGTTATCCCAAATTTTATTATAAAAAGGGTAGTAGAATAGGGAGGAGAGAGGCCACCTTCTTTTTCTCGATGACCGCATACCCCTATCGACCCCACAGGCGATGACAGATGTTTGCACGATTCCTGGTCCTTTGGAGATCTCTGGGACTGTGACGTGCTGAGCAAAGAACTTTCCGGACTTTGAGCCTTGGCCTGCTTTATTGGGACAATTGAACAGCTAAATTCGATTTATGCAGAGCTAATTGAATTAGAAAAGTCCCGCTAGCAAGAATAGGTAAATATAAAATGTCATGCGATTTGTGCTGATTTATTAAAATTCTAAACTTGGGTTGACCAAAATGCTAATATTAATTGCAAAGAATAATTAGATAAACAAATAATTGATTAACAGAAATTACGAGTTTGTGGTTTTTCAATGACGAGATTAGAGGGTTCTAAAGCTTAAATGTGTTTTAGCTGGTTCTAAGTCACCATCAACCAGTCCAACTAATTGTCCGTCGACCAAGTGGTGGAGTGCCTTGATGTTAAGATTAGGATCCTATAGGAGGGGATGCAAATGTATATTCTGTAATATAACTTTCCTTCCCTATAGGTAATAAGGTACCCCCCATATGTCCACCACTTAATTATCATCCCTCCTGTGTGCAGACTCAAAAAGAGAAAATTTATGAGTGTTGTTGTTATGGGCCCCACCAATGAATGCGTGTGTAAATGAGCTAGTGTGACGTCGGGTCTGCGACGCAGGAAGGATAGTTGTAAATTTGCCCTTTTCCCCCGATTTCACGCTGGATCAGTTTCTCTCAATGTAGCGAAGCAGAGCAGCCCAAGACCCACTCAGTGGAGGTGGTGTGAGCTAGTAATCACCATTCGCTAGCACAAATATTTACACTCAATAAATAATTGTCTGGTCAGTGCTTTTTCATTAGAAAAAGGAAATGTACTTTTATTATACTCACACTACTAACTACTAAGTATTAATTTACAAACATATACATAAGGCAAATTAACACTACCTTAGATGACATTATGGAATGACATTTGACTCCTAAGGGGTCACACAAACATATAAGGTAAGTCTATTAGCTTGGTCAGAGGTTTAGAATTAACAAACCACTTGTAAAAACACCATCATTTTGTATGTAAATGCACTTAAAAATGTTTATAAAGCATACCCACCTTGATCAATAATCACTGCCAGCATTCTTATATCAATAAAGCATTTTAAATGAACAAACCATGTGTCTGGTCTTTTTTTGTAAACTCTCAAGCCATATAAAACACAATCATAAAAACACCCTTTAGATGAAAGCACTTTCTGATAACAAAATGCAATCATAGATACAGCCTCTATAGGTTGTTTAATTAAATGTATCTTCCTTATATACCTTCAGACCTCATTAGATATAGCCATAAATCATACCCCTAGAGAGTGCTGCACTCCCAGCCGTGGAGCAAAGGCTGGTCCTCAGGTCAAGGGGATTTCTCCTTTCATTTGTCTATGGCTAACGTACTCCAAGGGTCAAGCAGTGAAGAGCGCAAAAACACCAACCAAGAGAGAGTCATCCCCCTTGTGCAAGACTTTTTAAAGGTGGGTGGACCATTCTAGAAGCCAAGGACTCCTGGCCAATACTGGTGTGCCACATCACCTCTCTATCCCTGTGTCAACCCTCCTGCACGTCATGCTGGAACAGTTCAAGATGGCATCATCCAGGGTTCATTGGTCACATCTGCTCCTGTGGGCCCAGCTCCACCCCTTGCTGACATCAATGCCTGGGCCTTTTCCATCAAAAATTCAAAGAGGAGTTCCCTCCTGAATTGGCTCCAGTTGTCTGGGCTTCCTCCTTTGTTCAGTGGAACTGGACTGTTCCTATCCTTGGTGCACTATGACACCTAATTAACAGATGCAGAGTTTTTTTTTATCAGGAGCTGAGTGAAGCACTGTTAATCACTTCCTTTGTGTGAGTGACTTTGACTGGCTCATAGAGAGAATATCATTAATTTGGCACAGCAGGGTGAATAACGACCCCTAAGTTGTAGAGATATCCCCTTGGACTTCTCAGATATGGATTTCTCACACATGTCCCTCTCCATCTTGATATATTCCTGGAATTGTAGGCCAAAGGGAAGCACTCCTCTAAGGCAGTTTTCCACCTACATGTATAATAAACTGTTGCTACAAACAAAACTGTAAATCACACTGAGTTTCCCTGAGTGCTGACTAACATTATAAGGCCTAACTCAGGTCAATATCATAGCCTACAGATTCCCCTCAGTGCCAGGCTACCTGCGTTCACCTACCTACTGCGCTCAACAGTAGTTTCACCCACACAGCCCGCACACGTGCACACAGCTGCGTCATAGCAACCTTGTCTTAAAAAGTAGACACTGGTAGTAAACAAGCGCAGTCCATTTGCCATGTGATTACCATGCGTAAAAAGCCCCCAGACAGCTCTCAGAACAAGATTAATGGCAACAGAGCAAAAATCAAAAGATCAAAATTGATTTTATCCTCCGATGCAAGGCGGAACCGCCATCTTGGGTGCTTCGAGGTTAGCGCTCTAGGCTTCCTCATTGCTCCCTACTTAAGGACGCTGCCTACGCGTGCGCGCCCAAAGACACCTGAGGCTTGAGCCGGGTGTTTAGCCAGCGCGCGGTTAGCGAGGTACTGAAACTGCTTATTTGCACATTGGTGCCCTTGTTGAGCTCATCTGCACATCTTGATTTTATCCGCCGATGCAAGGCGGAACCGCCATCTTGGGTGCTTCGAGGTTAGCGCTCTAGGCTTCCTCATTGCTCCCTACTTAAGGACGATGACTACGCGAGCGCGCAGCGGACGCGCGCAGCGGATGCACGCAGCGGGCGCGCGCAGCGGGCGCGCCCAAGGCAAGCCCGTCTGCATCCGTCCGCGCCCGTCCGAGCCCAGGGGCCAGGCATGCTGCCAATTTCATCACGTATTCGGCTCATTCGCTTAGAGACCTGCAATTCTCCTATCCCCCCCCCTCCCCCACCACTTCCAGACGAATTATCACAGCTGGCATCACAGCCCTGGCGCACTTCTCCCCAGTCGGCCTCTGCTTCCTGCTAATTCAGCCAGGAATGATACGCCCATTCGGGTACTGTATCTGAACACCCGCTCCCTAATTAAAATCAAGTAGATATTTTCATTCTCTAATGAGAAACCTGATGTACTTCTTCTCACAGAAACCTGGCTGACCTCAGATTCCCTTCCTGACATCCTGGCAGCCCTCCCCCCAGATTATTATATCCTCCATGCCGATCGCTCCAGCAATCGCCCGGGGGGTGGGGTGGCAGCCATTATTTCTAAACACGTCAATGCTACCTCCGTCGCACCTCTTGCCCTTCCGGAAGTTGACAACTTAATTATTAGTTTGAAAACCAACGTAGGGGTTCTAATACTCCTCCTCCTATATCAGCCCCCTCACCCTATGCCGCTCTTTGCTTCCGCTTTATCCGAACAACTTTCTGATCTACTGATATCTTATCCCAGACTAGCTCTTTGTGGTGATTTCAATTATTGGTTTAATGATGCTAACGCTGGGCTACACGCTATTGCACTTTTTGATGCCCTCTGCAGCCTTAACTTGACCCAACAAATTTCTTCGCCTACCCATTCCAAGGGCCACATTTTGGATCAAATTTGGACCCATAACATAGCGCTGTCCAAGCCACTTGTGTCCCCTTGTGTCTGGTCAGACCACTTTCTAATTGATTCCACCTTTATGGTCACTGGCTGGACTCCTGCCCCTTTGCTGGCTGGTGGCCTCTCTCGCAAATGGAACTCTTACGATTCCCAAAGTTTCTTTATGACCTACCACCTCCGCTAAGATCAATCTGGTGGACAGTGATATTGGCACCTGGTTAAGGGTGGCCAGCGATCAATTTGCTCCTCTCACTAAATTCCCTAGCACTAGGCCTCCCAACTCTCATAGATGGTTCTCGGACGATCTCAAGAAGCACAAACTGAGGGTGCGCCAGTTGGAACGGACTTGGAGACGTGACTACTCCGAGTCAGATAGATTACTCTACATTACAGCCCGCAGGGAATACAAACATGCAATTCTCCTAGCTAAGTCGGAACATTTTGCTACCAGAATCCTCTCCGCGGATAACAAATCGAAGGAGGTTTTTAAAATCTTGAATGAACTGACTTCGGATGACAGAACCCTTCCAGGACAGATCCCTACTCAGGTGACCTGCGATGCCCTCAACCTCTTTTTCATTGAGAAAATTAATAAAATTAAGGCCTCCATTCCTCCCCTCTCTGTGATACCCTCCCCCCAGTTCTTTCCGCGAACAACTCTTTTACATTCACCCACTTTCCTATCCTCGATTCCACCTCACTAGCTGATCTGGCTATCCGGGTTACATCAGGTTCCCCTAACGACTGCTGCCCCTTTCGATACTGCGGGACGTCTGCTTTAAATTCCCTGACTGTATCCTACCCCTATTGAATGGCTCTCTCAGCACCGGCTACATTCCTAACTCTTTCAAAGAGGCCATTCTGGTGCCGCTTTTGAAGAAACCTGGTTTGGACCCTGCGGAACTCTCCAACTACCGCCCTATCTCACTCTTGCCCTACTTCTCCAAACTCATTGAGGCTCACGTTACCCGGTGTCTCTCCAGCTTCATCGAGACCTCCGGTTATCTTGAGCCCAACCAAGCCGGTTTTAGGCCAGCCCATTCCACTGAGGCTGTTTTCCTGGCAGTTCTGGACACTCTGAGGCGGAATGCTGATTCCAGGCCCTGGTACTCCTGGATTTGTCCGCCGCGTTCGACACGGTTGATCATAACATCCTTCTCCAACGTGTCGAGCAGGCGGGCATCCAGGGCCTGGCACTCCAGTGGACCCAGTCCTTTCTGAAGGACAGAACACAATCTGTCTGCCAGGGTAACCTCCACCACTTGTGGGGTGCCCCAGGGCTCTGCCCTGTCACCTCTACTGTTTAATCTCTACCTCCGCCCCCTAATCCACTCGCTTCACAGCTGGGATGTCACAGTGTTTAATTATGCTGACGACTTGCAGATCATCTTCCCACTTGATTCTCCGGATGCTGCGCAGAATTTTCGTTCCACCATGATACACATCCAGGAGTGGATGGACGGCAATCAGTTAAAATTAAACCCCGGCAAAACGGACCTTCTCCTCCCTGGCTCTAACCCCTCTTATTGGGGCCCACAGTTTTGGCCTAGCAACTTTAGCCCTCCCCCGGTCCCACTGAAATCTGTAAAAAGCCTAGGCGTGACCATCGACGCTGAACTGTCTCTCAGACCTCATGTGGGTACTGTGATCTCCTCTTGTATGTTCCAGCTATGTAAAATTCGCAAACTGAGTCACCTTCTATCATCTGCTGCTCTTATCCAGGTAGTCATCTCCCTGGTACTCTCCCGTTTGGATTTCTCTAACTCCTTGTACTACGGCCTTCCAAAATCCCTGCTGCACCGCCTCCATGTTGTACAGAATCAAGCAGCCCGTCTAATTTTCAACTTTCCCAGACGTCAGTCGGCCAAACCTCTGCTACATAAATTGCACTGGCTGCCCATAGAATAAAGGGCGGCTTTCAAGCTGGGCTGCCTCACGTTCAAATCCCTTCACTGCCCTAGTCCTGCCTTCTTGGCGATCCTCATCAATCCTTACCGCCCTACACGTAATCTACGCTCAGCCCTCCTTAATCTGCTTGTTGCCCCTAAATTCAAAACTAATAAATTTGGCGGACGCCGTTTCTCCAACCTCGCACCTCAGTTCTGGAACCCTCTTCCCTTATCCATCAAATCCAGCTGCTCTCTTCTCCACTTCAGGAAATTGCTTAAAACCTTCCTTTTCTCCCTACCTGGCTAACCCCGCCCTCTACTGGTCCCCCTGACTCCCCTCGGTCTTTCTCCTAGCGCCGGGAAACCCATGGTGTCAGTGCGCTTTACAAATTTCACTTAACATAACATAACATAACAAAAGAGTACACTCAGAAAACACACCAGCAGAAGCACAAGGGACCAAAGGGGGAGAGACAGCAGATGGCAATTGAGTTGAAATCACACTCTTTGAAGCTTAGTATACCTCATTGTTTAAAACCCTAACTTCCTGGAAGACAGCCACACTCATATAACGTGGCTTCATGCAGCACATCATACTTGTACTGACTCCCTCTATCTATACCTGAGTCTCACTAATTGTGTGCAAGCTTTAGCTCTTGGAGATCACTTTCACGACATGAGTGAGAGTTTTTTTATCTTGCAGCACAGTCTCTCTCTTTCGGTCAAGTCTCAGCCTTGGTCTCGGTCACTTATTGAAAGCATCTCAGCTTGTGCACACCCACTTTGATATAGTTTTAGTACCACGCGTGGAGGACAGTCTCACTCACTGTGTGTGAACCTTACTTCTTGGAGACTATGGTGCCGATTCCGATCCTGGAGAAACCGGGTACGAACCGTCGGATGGAGCATTTTCTCCGTCCGACTCGTACCCGGCAAAACAACATTACAAAAATGCAAGTACGATTCACATGGAAACACTATTTCCGTGCGAATCGAACAAAACACCGACCGACGAAAATATACATACAAATGTGATCCGGGAAAGCGCCGACGTGACGTCGGGACGCAGTCTGGCTGCGTTTCACGAACCAGGAAGTACGATCCGCACCGACGTCACCCCGCATGGATTATATTCTCCAGCTGCCAAAAACTGCCGGGAAATTAGGACGACGCGCACAAGGAGCACCTGTACGCGACGGACAGCCATGGACCCCAACCTACGCGTCATCCCGGCCCTCATAGCAGTCCACCTGCTCTACAGGAACCGACGCAGATGCCGCAGAAGGTCAGAACAACACCCAGGGGCTAAGGGGGGGGCAGGGGCAGGAAACATAACCCCCACCCAAGTCCCAAATCAGACATGCCCTGGACATACCTGACCTGCAGGACCTGGTCACCTCGAGGGGGTGGGGGCGTGTCCAGCAACGCAAGCGTCCGCCACAACGGAAGTGGATGTTGACGCGAACCGGCAACACAACAATTCCGGTACGTACCGTACCCACGCCTTAAGAGCGTGGGTACGGGTCGTACCACGCCCACCCCTACGTCACCCCAACAATGGCGGTACGGCCCGTACCCACGTTCCAAAGGCATGGGTACGGGCCGTACCAGCATCGTTGGGGTGATGTAGGGGTATGCGTGGTACGACCCGTACTCACCCTCCAAAGGCCTGGGTACGGTGCGTACCCCTATGGCACCCCATTGGGGGTCCGCACCCTACCCAGGCCTTAAGAGAGTGGGTACGGGTCGTACCACGCGTACCCCTACGGCACCTCAACAATGCTGGTACGCACCGTACCCACGTTCCAAAGGCATGGGTATGGCCCGTACCCAGGCCTGCAGATCGTAGGTACAGGAATGTACGGAGCGTACCCCCACCCGTGTATCTATGGAGCGTACCCACACCCCACCAGTGTATGTACAGAGTGTACTCCCACCAGTGTATGAATGGAGCGTACCCCCACCCGTGTATGAATGGAGCGCACCAACACCCCACCAGTGTATGTACGGAGCGTACCCCCACCCGTGTATGAATGGAGCGTACCCCCACCCGTGTATGAATGGAGCGCACCAACACCCCACCAGTGTATGTACGGAGCGTACCCCCACCCGTGTATCAATGGAGCGTACCCCCACCCGTGTATGAATGGAGCGCACCAACACCCCACCAGTGTATGTACGGAGCGTACCCCCACCCGTGTATGAATGGAGCGTACCAACACCCGTGTATGTCCCGAGCGTACATGCCCAGACACAGGAGGGGTGGGTGCAGAGTCCCCCCAGCAGTGCCCAGACATAGGAGGGGTGGGTGCAGAGTCCTCCCAGCAGTGCCAAGACACAGGAGGGGTGGGTGCAGAGTCCTCCAAGCAGTGCCCAGACATAGGAGGGTTGGGTGCAGAGTCCTCCCAGCAGTGCCCAGACACAGGAGGGGTGGGTGCCTATCACTCCCAGCAGTGCCCAGCCATAGGAGGGGTGGGTGCAGAGTCCTCCCAGCAGTGCCCAGACACAGGAGGGGTGGGTGCAGATTCCTCCCAGCAGTGCCCAGACACAGGAGGGGTGGGTTCCCATCACTCCCAGCAGTGCCCAGACACAGGAGGGGTGGGTGCAGAGTCCTCCCAGCAGTGCCCAGACACAGGAGGGGTGGGTTCCCATCACTCCCAGCAGTGCCCAGACACAGGAGGAGTGGGTGCAGAGTCCTCCCAGCAGTGCCCAGACATAGGAGTGGTGGGTGCAGAGTCCTCCCAGCAGTGCCCAGACATAGGAGGAGTGGGTTCCCATCACTCCCAGCAGTGCCCAGACACAGGAGGGGTGGGTGCAGAGTCCTCCCAGCAGTGCCCAGACACAGGAGGGGTGGGTTCCCATCACTCCCAGCAGTGCCCAGACACAGGAGGGGTGGGTGCAGAGTCCTCCCAGCAGTGCCCAGTCACAGGAGGGGTGGGTTCCCATCACTCCCAGCAGTGCCCAGACACAGGAGGGGTGGGTGCAGAGTCCTCCCAGCAGTGCCCAGACACAGGAGGGGTGGGTGCAGAGTCCTCCCAGCAGTGCCCAGACACAGGAGGGGTGGGTTCCCATCACTCCCAGCAGTGCCCAGACACAGGAGGGGTGGGTGCCTATCACTCCCAGCAGTGCCCAGCCATAGGAGGGGTGGGTGCAGAGTCCTCCCAGCAGTGCCCAGACACAGGAGGGGTGGGTGCAGAGTCCTCCCAGCAGTGCCCAGACACAGGAGGGGTGGGTTCCCATCACTCCCAGCAGTGCCCAGACACAGGAGGGGTGGGTGCAGAGTCCTCCCAGCAGTGCCCAGACACAGGAGGGGTGGGTTCCCATCACTCCCAGCAGTGCCCAGACACAGGAGGGTGGGTGCAGAGTCCTCCCAGCAGTGCCCAGACACAGGAGGGGTGGGTTCCCATCACTCCCAGCAGTGCCCAGACACAGGAGGGATGGGTGCCTATCACTCCCAGCAGTGCCCAGCCATAGGAGGGTGTGTGCAGAGTCCTCCCAGCAGTGCCCAGACACAGGAGGGGTGGGTGCCTATCACTCCCAGCAGTGCCCAGCTATAGGAGGGGTGGGTGCAGAGTCCTCCCAGCAGTGCCCAGACACAGGAGGGGTGGGTGCAGAGTCCTCCCAGCAGTGCCCAGACACGGGAGGGGTGGGTGCAGAGTCCTCCCAGCAGTGCCCAGACACAGGAGGGGTGGGTGCCTATCACTCCCAGCAGTGCCCAGACATAGGAGGGGTGGGGGCAGAGTCCTCCCAGCAGTGCCCAGACAGAGGAGGGGTGGGTGCAGAGTCCTCCCAGCAGTGCCCAAACACAGGAGGGGTGGGTGCAGAGTCCCCCCAGCAGTGCCCAGACACAGGAGGGGTGGGTGCAGAGTCCCCCCAGCAGTGCCCATGGAAAGAAAAGGGTGCAGTACCCACAGATACAATGGCCACAATTGTCAGTCAGGTGCTCAAAGACCCTGCAGAACACGTAACACATGTGTGCGAGGCTGGGAGTACACACATGCATAGTGTGTAAAAGGGAACATGTCCACATGAAGTCATGTCAATATACTCCATACACAAGTACAGTGACCACCAAGGATGCCACTAATGATGCAGGTGGAGACATTGCCCAGCATGCATGGGCAAAGTTGAACGGATCCGTCACAAACCCAGGATATGTAGACACAGCCCAGCACAACATTTATGAAACACCCTGCAGGGAAGATGTCAGGGGCCACAGAGGAAGGAACACACCTTGGGACAATGTCACCATGCAGTAAGAGCTGACATGAACAAAGAGATTTGGCAAATACCTTGTGATGGCACACAGATACCAGGGTCCACCCCATGAGCAGCACACCACTACATTTCCCAGACACCTAACACATTATCACCACCCCAAATCATGGAGCAGCACCAACAACAGCAATACCAGAAAAGCAGTAGTGTTCAAAAGAAAAAAAACATTGCTTTATTCAGCATGAAAAAAAAATGGGTAATAAAAGTTCAATATGTACAAGGCCCATAGGGCAGTCTATAGTCCAATTCCTGGTGGGGGAAACATAGGGACGCATGTCCCCTAGCTTGCCTGCACAGTTCATACCTACTTAGCTTCCACAGTGGGGGGGCATCATGTGGGGGGGAAGGACCAGGCACCGCAGGGACAGGAAGGGCAAGGGTAGGTGTTGTGGGTGCAGGGACGGAGGACTCCACCACAGGGGTTGGGGCAGCACCAAAGGTGGTGGTGAGAATGGCACTGCACACGGTTGCAAGGTCTCCCAGCGTCTCCCCTGCACCCGAAGGAACCACAGGCCCCAAGGAGGGGGGGGGGGTCGGAGGGATGGGTCGCAGCGCTACTGGGGGAGGGTGTGGACAGGGGGGGACTCAACTACCCTGACCGGGGACTCCTTTGACCGCTTGCGGGGTGGTGACACACTGGGGCTCAGGGACAGAACGGCAATGAAGGAATCTTTTTTTGAATCTTGGCCAGGAGAGCTGAGGGGAGTGGATTTGGAGGGAGTGGGTTGTGAGGAATGTGGACTCCCACTGTGGCTGCGTGTCTTCCGTTTGCCCCCCGACCCAGTGGGTGTGCCTACTTCACCCTGTGTGTGCGTGACAGGAGGTGTGCGCTTGGCCTTCCCTGGTGGTGTGGTGCCTGTGTCTGGTGGGGTGTGTGCATGGGGACGTCTGGGTGTGCTTGGGACAGGCATGGGAGTGGGAAGTGTGGATGGTGCAGGGGTAGGGGGGGGACGCAGCGCTGCAGGAGACCCACTGCTGCAGTCAGTGTCGAGTCTATGGACCTCAGCAACTGGCGTTGGTCAGACTGCATAGCTGAGATGCCCTCCATGTATGCCTCCATCTGGGTGAGCACACGGGTGTGGCCATGGAGGACATTAAGCATCGCAGTCTGACCAACCTGCAACTGGCGCAGGATGTCCACAGACTCGGCATTCGCGGCAGCAGTGGAGACAGGGGCAGGGGGTGTGGTGCCTGGCAAGAAGGAGACATGTGGTGACCTAGCACGGCGGGAAGGGACCCGAGCAAGTGGGAGGCCGGTGATGGTAATGGAGGGGGCGGGCAGAGATTGAGTGCTGCTTTCAGCTGTGGGAGCTGCCTCCGCCCCCTCTGGGAGCTCAGCCTCGGAACCATCAGCGTCATAGTGGGTGGTGGGACTGGACAGGTCCTCCGCCGTACTCCCCTCGGCCTCCGTGCCACTTGATTCGCCAGACAAGACAGCACTGGTGCTCGATCCCTCCTCACGGTCCGTGCCAGTGTCTCCCTCGGAGTCCCCCGACGATGCTGTGGGCAAGGTGAAGAGACAGGAAATAATCAGACACCTGGATACATATGTCACATGAGTCAAATCTACATAAGTCACAGTGCATGGCCTGAAAAGCAACATGAGTAACATCTACAATACAAGGTACATATGTAGGCCCTGCAACACACGGTTGGTTGACCCACCATGCCACTGAGAAACAATGGAGAGCATGACACAACAGCAAATTACTTGATATCAAATTGGACAGAGGAGCCAGGCTCTGGGGACAATCGTGCACAGCATCTGCACCACACAGCGTTGCCAAAAAAGGGATGAGCAGGAACCATGTCTATTAACTTTATGCACATGCTGCAAAGCTAATACATTAAACCATGCCCAACATGACTGGGTCACTGCACCTTGAGTGTATGTCCAGACAAACATCATACACAGGCCAGACCTACCAAGGAGACTTCAGATTTTTACATGTAGGCCTTGCCCGCACAAACCACCCCCTACCTGAGACAATGTGATTGAGACAGAGGAAGTACTTACACCTCTTACTCTGGGATAAAAACACATGGCCTGCACTAAATCCTGATTGTACACAAACTACCCCTGGTGCGCCTGTCCACAAATATCATTGACAATAAACCATCATCAGATTGTCGTACCAAGACACACAGGCACTGCCCACTGTGAGTATGCACAAGCAAAATTGGGTCACACAGTACAGTGGACACATGTAGCACAGTTTACGTACATACAGATGACGCCAGGGTACAATGCCACAGAGCCCAACCCATGCCGAAGACACAGAGAATGTCCACATTGTTGGATGACACACATGATACCTAGGAAAAGGTGTCCCAGGGCACGGTAGTGGCCACATTCCTCCATGGTCCTGGATGGATATGACTACAACTGAAGCAACCGCAGGGCCGGACTGACTACCGGGCATTTTGGAATTCTGCCGAGCAGGGGGCTGATTTCACTACGGTGGGGGCTGATTTTGTTCATGGAGACCTGCGTATACTTCAAAATAACTAAAGTAAAACGAATTTCGTTCAGTACACGCAGGTCCCCATCAACGAAATCAGCCCCCAGCTCAGCAGCATTCCAAAACGCCCGGTAGTCAGTCCGGCCCTGAGCAACCGTCCCTGCACTATGCATTACTCCCACTCATGCACATCATGTCAGAGGGCACAACATTGGACATGCATGCTGTAAGGCAGTACACTTGTAAGACACACTCCTATGTCGGGACTCACCATCAGTGCCAACTGACATGGACCCCACAATGACTGAACTGGCCAGGGCACAGGCAAGGTCCCAAAACCTGTTACACACCACCCCCACACATGATGCTGCAAGCATTGGGCACTTGGATTAACTGGCAGCCTAGATAACCTTGTGCAAGAGTGACTACACACAGACCAGGGAACACATGGCAAGGAGGGGAAGGGAGGAAGAACAGCACCGGTGTACTTTGGGGAACAGGTCATGCACTGCACATTTAAACCCTGGCAGTGTATCCATGCAACAGCGCACTTCCAAAAGCTGGTGACACACAACAAACACACATGTACCTACCCCCTTCCTGCTGCTGCTTCTCCAGTAAGCGCCTATCCAAGTCGGGGAAGACCACCGCCAGCACACGCTTATGGATGTGGGTCAGACGCCGGCGCCCACGGTTCTTGTGGCTCTCAGGTGAGTCCCCCAGCAGGACCCGTGCGATCCTCCTCGTCCAGCACCGGATATCCTGCCAGCGTTTCCTCACCTGGGCTAGGCGCCGCTTCCGACCCTCCGTCTTCCTCACGGCACTGACGGCTTGCTTCCATATCTCCCCCTTGGCATTTACGCCTACCTGTGAGGATGCAAAAGTGAGAATACTTTAATACACCTGAGCAATGACACAGAGACACACATATTAATGACTTGTCTTGTTTGAACAGGCCATGGTATGCAGGCAACTCATTGCACCTTTGTCATAGGGACATTATCCTCTGAGGAAGGCCAAATGCACTACGAGGCATTGAATGTACACAGGTAGCATGAGGGGTGCCACACAATCAATGATCCTGGATCACACTGTGCATCACAAGCTACACCAGGATTATGTACAGCACCTCAAAGCAGTCACATGCCCCAGCCCACTGACGCAACCTCAGCAGAGTACACAGACACACACAGGCACAGGACAATCACCTGCCATTGGCAACTGCCAGTACAAACCTCACCCTGCCCATGTGCCACTAGACTGGGGGGTGTCACAGGTGTGGGGCTGGCTCAGCACGGCAGTCACACAGCACTGCTCCCTGCTCACATCAGATGGCCAGGGTATATCCATCCCTCATGCAGCTGGTGTGCAACACTCCCCATATGCACTCACCCACATGACAGGGGACTTACACACACACCAATGTCCAAGGGACGAACACATCATTTGGACACTCACAGCACAGGTACACTAAACAAACACACATCTATGGGTACTGTCACCTGTCACACTGGGGGGACCACAGAATCACATCAGGACTGTAGAAACAACATTCCCAGGAGGAGTAGCCAGGCAGAATGTGGCATGCACCATGCATTGATTGTCACAGTAAGCACTATGCAAGTGAGGAGTGCACACAGGAACTACAGCATGCTCTGCATGGGAGACATGAGGCTTTCCCCACCCTGGGACCCACATTGCATGTCTGTCACACATGGACACAATGCCAGAAGTCACAGTCACAAAAAGGGGCACAGTCTAAGCTAGTGGAGTCTGCACTCACCTGCTCCCCTGGTCGACCATACAGCATAGTGTACTGTGGGAGGATCACATCCACCAACGCCATATTCTCCTCCATGGTGAATGGCTGGGCCCTCTCCACAGACCTGGACATGGTGCCAGAGGAATCACAAGCAGCAGCAGTGTTGTGGAATGAAAGGATGTGCAGGCAAGTGCTCTCTCATGGGACCTGGCTGCCTTATATCTGCCTTGCTGGCCTGTTTCATTTACAGGAGTACAGAGTGATTGGTCAGTCACATTAGCATCCTACGTTTCCTCCAATCCCTTTAAACCTACCCCAGTGAGTGTCTTTGCATGGTTTAAAAATTGAGCATGATGTCAAGTCAACAACCACTTTGCAACAAAGTATATTGTTTCCAACCGACTTCTGCTGGCCACCTGATGGAAAAATTCAAACTTTAAACTCGGTCTCCATGACAACCAGCATGCATTTAGGCCCTTATACTTGTCCCTCATGTGTCCCCTATGTTGTTCCAATATTCACACACAGGTACGGTGCGTTCCACGGCCCTAGGGCACCCCAAATGCAGTGAAACGGACCGTACACGCGTGTGTAGGGTCCCTATCACTATGGGAGTGCTCGTGTATGCGTACGCCATAGTAATACGGACCGTACACGCGTGTGTAGGGTCCCTATCACTATGGGATTGCTCGCGTATGCATACGCCATAGTAATACGGACCGTACACGCGTGTGTAGGGTCCCTATCACTATGGGAGTGCTCGCGTATGCGTACGCCATAGTAATACCGACCCTACACACGCGGGTACGGACCGTATCACCATGGCGTACGCCTAGGGCTGCACAACCATGGTGGTACGGACCCTACACACGCGGGTACGGACCGTATCACCATGGCGTACGCCTAGGGCTGCACAACCATGGTGGTACAGACCCTACACACGCGGGTACGAACCGTATCACCATGGCGTACGCCTAGGGCTGCACAACCATGGTGGTACGGACCCTACACACGCGGGTACGGACCGTATTGCTATGGCATACGCATACGCGAGCACTCCCATAGTGATAGGGACCGTACACATGCGTGTACGGTCCGTTTCACTATGGCGTACGCATACGCCAGCACTCCCATAGTGATAGGGACCCTACACGCGCGTGTACGGTCCGTATCACTATGGCGTACGCATACGCCAGCACTCCCATTGTGATAGGGACCATACACACACCCTCAGTGCGTATGCATGGTGCGTTTCACACCTGACAGTGGTGACAGGCGGCACACAGACAGGACTAGAGCTGTCATACTTGGCCAAGGCTGGACATCAAGGCATTGTCTGTGCAGTACTACATGTGTCGGGCACAGGTGTGTCAGGCTGTGATGTGGCACATTACTCCTGAGGTGTGAAGCAAATGACTGTATGATGAGCTGTGTACACATGTCATGTGTGATGGTGCACTATGTGCCACACATCCCCTTCACTCCTTTGACATGTGTGCATGTAGTACAGACTTGTTGAGCCATGCGTCACTGGCATGGCACAGTCACCGACACCCGCAACTGTCCCCTGATGCCAGGTACACGGAATGTTACACCTGAGATGCGAATGCCCGCGTTGCACGCTGTAACTATGCCATGTGTGTGTCATGTGTTCCCATGGGTTTGCCGTAGGTGTTTGGTCAAATGCATCTGCAGTTGCTGCAACCAACATGTGTCTGTGTGTAGATGGGCATGGCACACTGTTACGCACACCAGCCCACATGTGTAATCCGACGTAAGGTGTGTATGTATGCATCGACACGGAGTTCCAAAACAAGGACATATCTGCATACTCTCAATGTATGTGTGATCAGTCTTGACATGTACCCCTTGATGGCAAGGTGTGTGGTCTGTCCTTTTTACATTACGTGTGACCTGTGCCTCTAGTGTTCCGCAACCTGTCTGTATGATTGACATATTTATTCTGCCCATATGCGGATGTCTGGCACTCCTGTGATGCGTCTGCCTGTTCACTCACACTGGCCCACAGCTAGTTTAATGCCATGTCATGTTGAGCCTGAGAATCCACGTTTGTGGCTGGCTCTTAGTAGGAGTGTCACCTGCCTGGCATATGTGTCCAGGGCATATTGCACAGACCTGACTCTGTATGTAGCATATGTGTATTGCCTGTTGAACATGTGCTCAGTAGTACATTGACATTGGTGGTGTACTGTACTCACTCTTCGTTGTCCCTTCAAATTCACTGCAGGGCTCTGCCTCTCCTTCGACCAATTCCGGACTTGGCTGACCTGAGGGAACGTGACTGTATATGCCGCTACCGCTTCCCCCAACAGTTGATTGAGGACTTGACGACACGGCTGGCACCACACCTCCAACCGCTACACAGGTATCCTACTGCACTGACACCCAAGATGAAGGTGATGGCAGCCCTACATTTCTTTGCCACGGGTACCTTTCAATATATCATTGCTCATGTTGGGGGCATGTCCCAAACCATGTTCAGCCGTGTTCTGCATGATTTTTTAGAGGCCATGTTGGATCACCTGGATGAGTTCATTAAATTCCCAACTCCTGAGCAATTGACAGGTGTCAAGCGTGAGTTCTATGCCTTGGGGGATGCCCCATGTCATTGGGTCCATAGATGGAACACATGTGGCTTTGGTACCACCACAGGCACAGGAGGTAGCATATAGGAACCGCAAGCATTACCACTCCATTAATGCCCTTGTGGTGTGTCTTGCCAACATGGTGATTTCACATGTATGTGCTCGTTTTCCAGGATCAGCACACGATGCCTACATCATGAGGCGTAGCAGGGTGCCTGAAATGATGCTGCAGCTGCGCAACGAACGAGCATGTGTTGTTGGTGGGTATACTCTGGCAGTCCTGTATTTAACGTCATCTTCCTGTCTTACTGCTTCTCCTGACCCACTCTTGTCCATGATGTTTCCATGTAGGGGACGCTGGCTATCCCAACATGCCATGGCTGATCACGCCTCTCCGCAACCCCAGCACGGCTGGCCAGCACCGCTACAACAACGCCCATGGGCGGACCAGGCGAGTGATAGAGAGGACGTTTGGCCTCCTGAAGAGCCGATTCCGTTGCCTCCACAAGACCGGTGGCGCAGTCCCATATGCACCGGTGAAGGTCTGCAAGATCTTCCTCATGTGCTGCATGCTGCACAACAGGGCAGTGGAGAAAGCTGTGCCACTCATCCTGGATCCGGATGAGCAGGACCATCCACCCGTGGAGAATAAAGGGCTTGGTGACGAGGCAAGTGATGTGGAGGAGGAGGAGGCGGTCGAGGACATCCGGGGTCGGCTCATACGCAACTTCTTTGCTTAGTGGTGAGTTCCAGTGTGCACGCATTGGGCCGTGTGTGGCATGTGTTGCGATGTGTGTGTCCATCTGCATGTCTGCCAAGTGAGTCAGAGGTGTGTTTGGATGTGTCACTCGAGTGATGGTGCAATGGAAGAATGTTTTTCCAGAGACATCATTGTCACCTAGCATGTTGACAACCTTATACGTGTCGAGTACATGCACATGCATGCGGATGTGCTTCTTTTGCCTGACTTCTAGTGTGTCTCTCATCCACAGGTACTTGTGCTTGCTGTCTGCTGGTGGCATTGTTGTGCTCCTGCTATTCCTCATGAACACAGCAACATGTGCTGAATCAGCGTTACATGCACGGACAAGTTTGAAAATCTCCTTAGGGTAAGGGATGCAGCACGGCTTTTTGGGTGTGGTATTTGTTTGGAATGTGTGTGCACTGCTCCTGTTCATGTTTCGATACTTTACATACATGTAGAATCACCATGGGGCACATGACATGGAGCTGAATTCCCCTGAATTGATGGTCAGACTTGGTGACAGTCATCTGTAATGGGATTGTGGATTGTGATGAAGCCATCAATGTGTGTAACACTGCCCTCGGAAACATACGGGTTGCACCGGGTTGACATGGTGTGTGAATTCCCCATTAGAGGCTCAATGGTGTACAGCAGCCTCTCCGTGAGCAGCAGGGGGTGTTTAGCTGTAACCCGTCACTTGTGTGCCAGTTCTATGGATTTACAGCATCTGTGGTGCACAGGGGGGTGCCAGTGTTGGTCCCACGTGTTCATCCACATGACCTGTGTATGTGTTGACAGAGTTGCATTAGCATTCCGACACACATGACTAATAAAGGTGTCCCTCTGCCTCCAAGGTGCCTCATCTCTGTCAATGGTGGTCTGTTGCCACTGTGCATGTGGCATGTCTGGCATAGTTCTCAGAGATGGTGCATATGAGTCTATGTGTAGAATAGCAAGATGCAAGCTTTTTGTCAGGGATTAGAATCTGTATTGTGCATGATGTCCATGGCTGTGTAGGTATTGTGACATGTCAGTCTCCACGACAGCCACTGTGCTGCATGTGCATCCATTGTGTGTGTGTGTGCCATGTTGAACCAGACAGTCCTTCCTTGACATACACCGTTTGCATGGTTCCTTCCTGAGATCCTTGTCTTTGTGTGCTACTTGTGGCATTGTTTTCTTGACATGGCGCATGCTGCTGCAGGCCCTGCAGCAAGGGCACCCAGTGTCCACGCAAACGAGCTGGTGTACATCATGGATTGCTTGCTGACATGTGCTATGCAGATCAGCAGCATCTGTGCCTCATGCTGCTGCACACTCTGGATTATGCACAAGATCCCCAGTTCCATCCACCTCAAGGCAAGAAAGACCATCCCCCAGGTCAACTACGACATCCGTGTCTAATCCTACCCTGCACTCTACGGACGAGTGCGTTACAACTCCCATGATACTTGTCCACATCCAGGGTGCATCTGCACAGCTCTGCTTCTACATCCGGCGACCAGGCCACATCAACGTCCAACAGAGATGGGGGGAATGAATCACTGCCAGCTGCAGGATGACCTTCTCAATCCACGCACACACTCAGGATGCAGCCCACAACCACAACACAACCTTGTGGCACTGTGATCCAACACCCCATTGTGCCATCTCCATGCCTTCAACGTTGGCCGGCCCACCATTCTCCACATCCACCTGACTCAAGCATGCAGGACATGGTTCTGCCACGTGTCTACACATACCTGGGAGTAGCACCCCAGGACACTCCACATGATCCCTGACCTCTGCGCATGACTGTTGCTCTTCTAAATAGGTCTGTAGGCACAGTTGTGAGGGCACCCCCTCAGCTGGTTGGGCCCATCACGGGTGAGTATGGTGCTCCATGTCTGTATTGGATGGTACATTGTGACCCATGTGTGTCCTGTGCCAGACTCAGACCCCAGGGTATGGATGTTTGGAGTTAATTCTGAAATCAGGCATGGTTTGACACACACACATGTAGTGGAATAATGCAAAATGTCGGCATCATCTTGTGATTGTTATGAATTTTATTTGTGCTGGGGTACGTGTTTAGAGGGGTGACAAGAGGTGCTTGGCGGGAGTGTAGAATCCAAAGTTCACAGGGGGAGTTGGTATCCTTGCCATTGAAAGTCATCAGAGTCTTTGCCACAGTCTTTGTCAACATTGGTCAGACAGTGACCAGCAAGTCCATGTGGCAGAGAATGTAATTTGCTGCTGTGCTGCTGTTGCGCCAGGGGGCCAGGTGCCAGGCCAGGTGACCTGGGAGATGGTGATGGTCCGCTGACTCTCACGGTCTTTTGCGTGGACGACCCACCTTCCTCCGGGGACCCTCAGATGCAGGCCTTGACGATGCTGGGGACGCTCCGTCAGATGAATCCACCTCCTCCTCCCTCCCTGTGTCTGGTGCTGGTCTACGCCTGGTGGCACAGGGAGGGTTTGCCAGGCTTTGGGCGATCTGACGGAGTGATTGGCTCACGTCCCTGTGCACCGCCAGGAGCTCAGGCAGTCTTGCCTCCATCCGTCCATGGTGTTGTAGATGACTGGCATGATGCTCGACCTGCATGTTCTTGATCTCATTGAGGATCTCCACTACCTGGTCGATGCCTCTGGAGTCACGCCGGTATGTGTCCAGGATGTTGTGGACGTGTGACATTACCGGGTCCTCAGCTGCCTGGTCAGGCTCGCGCCTCCGCCATCCTCCACTCCCACCACCCCTGCCCACTTGAGCCCGGCCTGCCCTTGTGGGCACGTCGGGTCTCCGGGACCCCTGAGGGATGGTATTTGCAGTGTCGCCTGCCTCCTCCTGGGTGCCCGGAGAACCTTGTCCCTCCTGGACAGACTGGCTGAGTTGTTGTGTGTGGGCAGGGCTCCTGGATGTCTCCTGGGATGTGGCAGGAATGGGGGTGGTGGTTGGCACAGTTGTACCTGACGCAGGTGCTGCAGGTGGTTGGACACCAGAGGGGCCAGGTTAGTCTGGGTCATCCACGGAGTGGTGAGAGTCGTCGCTGCCGGTGGGGTCCTCTTCACGCAGAACCTGGTCCTGTGAGTCTTCCCCCCCAGTGTTGGGGGGAGATGGACGACGTTGACCTGTGTGTGAGAGAGGCAATGTTAATTGTGTTACATGCGACATCCATGTTTAATTCATTTTGAGTTGGCACAGTTCCTCTATGTGGTTGGATTTGGCTTGCATTCCTCTCACAGTGCACTTGTGCATGGGTATGTCCCTTGGCCACAGCTTTCGACACTTGACCTATGTGTGACACAATCTTAGTTGATGCATCTTTTTGGAACGCAGTCAGCAGTGTAGTGAGCGGCCGTAGCAAGCCATGCATAGCCGCCTTACGTGTTGCACTGTACGTGGCCAAATGGTGTTTTTTCCATGCTATTTAGAATGCAGGTAGGTAACTTAAGCATTTGTGACAGGGTTCTAACAAACACAGTGGGTGGGTATACTGGGTGTAAGGTTAGGTTTGTGCCTGCAGCACGGATGTACTCGTGCACAGATTGACACATGTCCCAGTGTTTATCAAAGGTTGAAGGGGGGGTTCACGCACTGCCAAACCTTGTCTACATGCACACAGTCCACCTGCTGACGAGCGGGCATGGCCACAACACCCAAGGGTGATTTGGTCTCCCTCTGTCTCCCTTTCTCCCTCCCTCTGTCAGCCTCCTCCCTCTGTCCGTCTCCCTCTGTCTCCCTTTCTCCCTCCCTCTGTCAGCCTCCTCCCTATGTCCGTCTCCCTCTGTCAACCTTCTCCCTCTGTCCGTCTCCCTCTGTCTCCCTTTCTCCCTCTCTCTTTCAACCTCCTCCCTCTGTCCGTCTCCCTCTGTCTCCCTTTCTCCCTCCCTCTGTCAGCCTCCTCCCTCTGTCCGTCTCCCTCTGTCAACCTCCTCCCTCTGTCCGTCTCCCTCTGTCTCCCTTTCTCCCTCCCTCTGTCAACCTCCTCCCTCTGTCCGTCTCCCTCTGTCTCCCTTTCTCCCTCCCTCTGTCAGCCTCCTCCCTCTGTCCGTCTCCCTCTGTCAACCTCCTCCCTCTGTCCGTCTCCCTCGGTCTCCCTTTCTCCCTCCCTCTGTCAACCTCCTCCCTCTGTCCGTCTCCCTCTGTCTCCCTTTCTCCCTTCCTCTGTCAACCTCCTCCCTCTGTCCGTCTCCCTCTGTCTCCCTTTCTCCCTCCCTCTGTCAACCTCCTACCTCTGTCCGTCTCCCTCTGTCTCCCTTTCTCCCTCCCTCTGTCAACCTCCTCCCTCTGTCCGTCTCCCTCTGTCTCCCTTTCTCCCTCCCTCTGTCAGCCTTCTCCCTCTGTCCGTCTCCCTCTGTCTTCCTTTCTCCCTCCCTCTGTCAGCCTCCTCCCTCTGTCCGTCTCCCTCTGTCAACCTCCTCCCTCTGTCCGTCTCCCTCTGTCTCCCTTTCTCCCTCCCTCTGTCAACCTCCTCCCTCTGTCCGTCTCCCTCTGTCTCCCTTTCTCGCTCCCTCTGTCAGCCTCCTCCCTCTGTCCGTCTCCCTCTGTCAATCTCCTCCCTCTGTCCGTCTCCCTCTGTCTCCCTTTCTCCCTCCCTCTGTCAACCTCCTCCCTCTGTCCGTCTCCCTTTCTCCCTCCCTCTGTCAACCTCCTCCCTCTGTCCGTCTCCCTCTGTCTCCCTTTCTCCCTCCCTCTGTCAACCTCCTCCCTCTGTCCGTCTCCCTCTGTCTCCCTTTCTCCCTCCCTCTGTCAACCTCCTCCCTCTGTCCATCTCCCTCTGTCTCCCTTTCTCCCTCCCTCTGTCAGCCTCCTCCCTCTGTCCGTCTCCCTCTGTCTCCCTTTCTCCCTCCCTCTGTCAGCCTCCTCCCTCTGTCCGTCTCCCTCTGTCAACCTCCTCCCTCTGTCCGTCTCCCTCTGTCTCCCTTTCTCCCTCCCTCTGTCAACCTCCTCCCTCCCTCTGTCTGTCTCCCTGTGTCCACCTCTATATCCCTCCCTCTCTCTCTCCCTCTCCCTCCCTCTGTGTGTCACCCTATGTCACCTCAGCCCAGCTTCCTGGGCACACACAGTTTGCAGGTATTTCAAAGGCCATTGGCTTGTTCATGTGGGTTTGTTGCTTATCTCCGGGCACCCATTGGGCGGAGTGTCTGAGTCTGCGCTGCTGCTGTGGCGGTGTGTGCTGTCAGTCTTTCAGAGTGAAGCGTCTTCATTAGCTGCTGTTATGTGCAAATTGTGCCTTCATACCCATGTCATCCTGCAACGCGGCCACCATTTAACAGGCAACACAGTACTGTGTGGGGACACACTGTTTGTATGGCTGTGCCGTAGGCCATATGGGCTGAGGGCATTGTTGTGTGCTTCAGAGTTGCTCTATGTTAGTTTTGAGGGCCACCCTCCCGGCATCGGGGACATCCTGTCTTGTGTCGGTGTTTTGTGTGGCCTGTGACTTGGCCTGGCCTTGCTTGGGGCATGGAGGCGCTAGTGGCATGTGTGTGTTTTTGGAGTGTGGTTGTGTCCGGTGCTGGCTTTGGGGGGGTTGCATGCATGATTGGTATTTTGGTTGTGTTTGGCGTTCCCCCCATGTGAGGTGAGTTGTTTGTGTACTCACCAGGCTCTCGGACTCCTTCTACTCCCACCGGCAGCAGCGTGGCCATCACCTTCTCCTCCCAGGGATGGTAGTGTACCGGTCTGCGGGGCGGCCCTCCTCCAGTGATGTTGGCCTGGTTGTGATCGTCCGTCATTTTTCGGCGGACCGTCCTCCGCAGATCATACCACCTGGCTTGGCACTCATGCCTGGTCCTTCTGGTGGACCCAACAGCATTCACAGCATTGACAATACTCTCCCACCTGGCTGATTTTTCGGATATGCTGGTCCGTCTGACCAATGTTCCAAAGAGCTGTGGCTCGACTCTGACGATTTCGTCGACAAGGACCTCCAGCTCCTCCTTTGTGAACTTTGGATTCTTGTTAGTGGGCATGGTGTGGGGTGTGGGTGTGGATGTTTGTGGGGGTGTTGGTGTGGATGGTTGTGTGTGTGTGAGTGTGGTGGTGAAGGTGTGTGTATGTGAATGTGATGAGGGGGTGTTTGTGACGGTGGTTGTGTGAAGGAGTGCAAGTGTAAGGTGTATTGATGGATGTAGTATGGTGCAGTGCGTTGTCTCTGTGGTCTGGCAGTAGTGGATCTGTTGCAAAGGATCATGGTTTGTGTGTGTTGGGCCTTTTTATTGGTCCATTTGTGGGTGTGGCTGTGTTTGAACTTTGGGTGGGTGTGTTATAAGGAGTGGTTGTGTTTTGGGCCTCTGTTTAGCTGTTTGGCAGTTGCAGGTCAGTGTATAGGATGTATTTGGGCTTGTTGGACATGTTTTGTGGTGTTGTGTGCATCAAATTGACTCTCCTTGTGTTGTTTTTGTTTGTCCTGGTTCAGTTTGAGTGTTTTTGGTGTCTGTACGGTGCGTACATGGGCCATGTTGTTGTACAGTGCTGTCCTTTGCTATGGCTTAGTACGACTCCTACATGCGTGATGTTGGGTGAGGGTGCTGGTGTAGGGTCCTGGGGTAGGGTACGTACAGACACGGGCAGGGTGTTGTTCCACACCGTCCATCGGTGGTGGTGTTTCGCACCGTACATACAGGGGGGGCCTGGGTGTACGCTCCGTACATACACGGGTGGGGGTACGCTCCGTACATACACTGGTGGGGTGTGGGTACGCTCCATACATACACGGGTGGGGGTACGCTCCGTACATACACTGGTGGGATGTGTGTACGCTCCATACATACACGGGTGGGGGTACGCTCCATACATACACTGGTGGGGTGTTGGTGCGCTCCATTCATACATGGGTGGGGGTACGCTCCATTCATACACGGGTGGGGGTACGCTCCGTACATACACTGGTGAGGTGTTGGTACGCTCCATTCATTCATGGGTGGGGGTATGCTCCATTCCTACACGGGTGGGGGTACGCTCCGTACATACACTGGTGAGGTGTTGGTACGCTCCATTCATTCACGGGTGGGGGTACGCTCCATTCATACACGGGTGGGCGTACACTCCGTACATACACTGGTGGGGTGTTGGTACGCTCCATTCATACACGGGTGGGGGTACGCTCCGTACATACACTGGTGGGGGTACTCTCCGTACATACACGGGTGGGGGTACGCTACGTACATACACTGGTGAGGTGTTGGTACGCTCCATTCATTCACGGGTGGGGGTACGCTCCGTACATACACGGGTGGGGGTACGCTCCGTACATACACTGGTGGGGGTTCGGCGCATACATCCGCGGCCAGGGGGCTTTTGGCGCATACATGCGGGGCCTGGGGGGGGAGGGGGGTTCGGCGCGTTCATACGGGGTCTGGGGTGGGGTGTTCTGCGAGTATGCGGGCACATGTCTCCATGGTTGCTATGGGAGTTGGGTCCGAACGGTGTTTTTTCCATATGGTTGTGAAATCTAAAGGACGGGACTGATCGTACTTGCGCGGTCGGACTTCATTTTTCCGAATCGTACGGTAAATCGTCCGGGGATGTGTCGGACACATTTTCCGACCCGAGGACGTGTGGGGAAATTTTCCCACTGCGATTCGCATGGACTTTTTCCCATGCGAATCGTACTTGGCAGTTTGTACGCTACTTGTACGATTCGTACGGTAAAAAATCCGGATACGATTCGTACGGGGGAAATTTTTCCAGGGTCGGAATCGGCACATATGTTGGTGTTTTACCATTCTAAGGGGTCTTAGCGATTTAATAGAGCTGCATACCAGGGAGATTGGGCTAAAACTCCTCAAATCTCACTCTGGTGGTTTCTCGGCCTTGAAATATCTGGTAAGGTCTAGGGCCCGGGGCGCCATGTGTTTTCCTGTGGAGTGCAAATGAGTAAAGCAGAGAAATGATAAGGGGCATTGTAATGAAGGCAATTGAAGCGGTAATATATCCAAGTATTTTATTCCATATCAAGAAGAACAGGTGAGCGCCAGGCTGTACAGTTTCCCTTCCAGGACATCAGTCAGCATCTGACATTCTGGATTGGAAACTATCCGGAACCCACAGGGATTCCACGCCACGCTCCACTTACAATACATTAAAAGAAAACAATCTACAATAAAGGCATACACTACACATCCCCCTTCCTTGGAACAATAAAAAAAAACTAAATATGCAATAACATAACTATAAGGAAAATTACATGGCAACTACATATAAAACAAAATAAATAAGTGGAAGGAAGAACTTTTTAAAGAAACAGGAAAAATCTCCGTAAGCAACATAACCAACCATGTGAGTATATTCCATAACATACTACTTCACATATTCCTTAAGCCATGCAGGTAAAACTCTCTTCCTTTTTCCACTGTCCACATCTGTGACCACACCATCCTTTACATCCTCCATATTAATGCTAGAACTAGCAGGAACCACTTCCCCCTTCCTCACAGTGGAAAACATTTCCGGAAGGATAGAGTTCTTTTCACCTACATCCTTGGCGACTTGGTACTCTTTGGATGTCCCCTCATGTACCACAATCTCCTTATCCACACTATCTTCACAACCCAAATCAGCTTGAATTTTGCTGCAATCAAAATAATCTTTCACCCATTCAATTAGCAGTATGCTCATAATTGGGTGTATTCTCATAATGCATCTGATCCCAATCAAATGCAACATTTTTCAAGTTCCACACCCTTCCATCTGCAAGTCTAACCGCATTACGGAGCACCTCCACCACCTGTTGTGATGCTTCAAACCTACTCTCATCCTTAGGAACTTTATTGGGTTTTTTATTTTTACCCAGTCACCTGCCTCTACCGTTACATCCTTTGCACCATGTTGTATGTCATAGTACTCCTTACTCCTACCATGCGCTATTTCTAGATTATTCTTTACTTTTTCTGGTGACCATTGTTCAATTCCACCTTTCCTTATCCAGTTGGGACAGAACTTAGACCCAGGCCTTCTACCTCTCATCATAATAAAAGGTGATAAACCTGTTGTGGAATGCTTAGTTACCCTTTAAGCCCAGACAGCTTTTTGCAATTCCAACTTCCAGTCCAAATGTTTACCCATTGCAAATTGGATCACACCCTTGAGAACACGATTAAACCGTTCCACTGTACCATTTCCACTAGGATTATAAAGCGAAGTTGTTTTATGTTGGATGCCACATTTCTGGAAGTATTCCTTCGCAGTATTAGATGTAAATTGTACCCCGTTGTCGCTTAGTACACACACAGGTATCCCTTCCTCAACAAATACTCTATCTAAAAACTTCAAAACCGTGTGTGTGTCTACTTTGTCTACAATCTTAACCACTGGCCATTTAGTGAATAAATTAACCACAACAATGCCATACTCCCTTAATTCACATACTGGTCCGAAAATATCTATTGCAATCACTTCCCAAGGAAGACTGGGAATCAACCCTTCACTCATAGGAGGTCTGAAGGTCTTTAGAGATTTATCCGCAGAGGAACATATTGGGCATCCTCTAACAAACTTCTCCACCTCCATGTCCACTCCCGGCTACCAGAACACGCCCTTAACAGCAAGCTTGGTCCTGACTACTCCAAAATATCCTTCATGACACAACTCCAAAATTCTCTTTTGCAGACTTCTGGTCCATTCACCCAAAACGCATGTGGGGAACTTATCGAGAAATTTTGTTGAGCCATTGTTCGTACGTCTGTTTGTGACGCCTGGTCCCCTTGATCCATATACAGTTCATCAATAGATCAGCAATAGGAATGTATATTAATTTGTAATGATCACCCTATTTCCAACAAGTATGACTTCCCAAAAATTTTTTTAAAAAAGGTTGTTCCACTTAACGTCTATATATATATATCTTCTCATTCTTTTTTAAAATAAAACAACTCCCCCGACTCTCTCACCTGTTCTTTCCTATTATATCTTGCTTCTCTTCATCATTCACGTAACAAATTCTTAGTGAAAAATGTATTACTGTTCACACTTTGTTAATGGTTTGTTGTAATGTTAAAACGATTATAAATATAATTTTCCTTTTTTTTTTTTTCCTTCCACATTAACTTCCAAATACCGTTTATAAGGCAGATCTTCATCCTTTCCTGATCGCGGTTCCTCTAAGATGGCCGCTACGTTGAATGAGGTCGCGTTGCGTGACCTTGCGCTCTGACGCTGTATTTAGTTGTGCGCATGCTCCTTCCGCGCTCGTCTGTGTATGACGGAGCGAGAAGAGTCCGCGCTGGAACGTTGCTGCCGATTGAAAAATGCAGCCGATAGCCCCAACACCTCGCGCTCAAATGTAAGTACGATCTTACACTAATTCCGGTCCGCACTTCTCCCCCACGTTGGATAGGATCACAGGACAGTTTAAATAAGTAAAAAAAATAACTTCCGTGTGAACGATCTGTCCCTCGATGAAAATTCTGCCAATTTCTTCCTTCCTATGTTTTTCTTCCTTTCCCGAAACGACTGATGTTCATGTCTTCGTGGGTTAAAATCATCTCGTCGCCAATTGTAATGAAGGCAATTGAAGCGGTAATATATCCAAGTATTTTATTCCATATCAAGAAGAACAGGTGAGCGCCAGGCTGTACAGTCTCCCTTCCAGGACATCAGTCAGCGTCTTACATTCTGGATTGGAAACTGTCCGGAACCCACAGGGATTCCACGCCACGCTCCACTTACAATACATTAAAAGAAAACAATCTACAATAAAGGCATACACTACAGGCATAGCATAACATTTCTGCAGAAAGGTGGCAAGGACATCATTTAGGGTCGCCAGCTTTTGCAGTTGCAACCCCTGGCTGGCCACTTGCGACCCTTGTGCTGCCTTTGCCACCCCTGGCCTCAGAGGTGGCAAAATCAGTGCCAAAACCCCAAGGGACAGCTGTGCACGCCTTGTTTCTTGATAATTTTTTATCATACTAATAGTGAATAATATTCTAATATTCACTATTAGTATACTAAAAGATGGAGAATAATTAGCTGTATTGGGTCCTTTGTGCTAGCTTATGTGAGTAAAAAACTGTTTTTAAATTAATGTTGTGTGCGTGCTTGCAGCTGAGAGTGCATTCATGTGCGAGAGAGCATGTGTATATGTGAACATGTGTTTATGTGTGAGCAGTGTATGTATACGAGAGCATGTGTTTGAGTGAAAGAGAGTGAGAGTAACTGAGAGATAGTGAGTGAGAATGTGCGAGATTGAGTATCAGTAAATATGACTGAGTCAGAGTGGGTGACAATGAGAGAGCGAAGTTAAGAGCGACTGAAAGTAAGAATGAATTAGTGTGAGAGTGTTAAAGAGTGTGTGTGAATGTGAGTGAGCCGTCTTGAGAAACTGGCCTGTGCTGCTAGCCGTTGCTGGGACTGATTGGATTCTTATTTCAGCTCTTTGTACTCACCACCACGCATCGCGGCCCCCGCTTCGCGGGGGCCGCTCGAGGGACTGGGACTCTGATTCTTGCTGTCTGGAGCACTGCTGGTGTTAGTTCTTTTGCATCGTGCCACCGGTTGATGAGGGGACGCTGCTGGTTTGGTTCGCGTCGCTGCGAAAGACCGGCATTTTCGGGACTGCGAGGACCAGGGTGCTGCGCGTGAAGCTGAACAGCCGCACCTGGTCCTCTTCCTGACTCCTCCCCTAACTGCTTAAACAGGCGGTGTAGCCCTTGTATCACGGGCTCCGTCTTGAGAAACTGGCCTGTGCTGCTAGCCGTTGCTGGGACTGATTGGATTCTTATTTCAGCTCTTTGTACTCACCACCACGCCTCGCGGCCCCCGCTTCGCGGGAGCCGCTCGAGGGACTGGGACTCTGATTCTTGCTGTCTGGAGCACTGTTGGTGTTAGTTCTTTTGCATCGTGCCACCGGTTGATGAGGGGACGCTGCTGGTTTGGTTCGCGTCGCTGCGAAAGACCGGCGTTTTCGGGACTGCGAGGACCAGGGTGCTGCGCGTGAAGCTGAACAGCCGCACCTGGTCCTCTTCCTGACTCCTCCCCTAACTGCTTAAACAGGCGGTGTAGCCCTTGTATCACGGGCTCCGTCTTGAGAAACTGGCCTGTGCTGCTAGCCGTTGCTGGGACTGATTGGATTCCTATTTCAGCTCTTTGTACTCACCACCACGCCTCGCAGCCCCCGCTTCGCGGGTGCCGCTCGAGGGACTGGGACTCTGATTCTTGCTGTCTGGAGCACTGTTGGTGTTAGTTCTTTTGCATCGTGCCACCGGTTGATGAGGGGACGCTGCTGGTTTGGTTCGCGTCGCTGCGAAAGACCGGCGTTTTCGGGACTGCGAGGACCAGGGTGCTGCGCGTGAAGCTGAACAGCCGCACCTGGTCCTCTTCCTGACTCCTCCCCCAACATCGTTGCCCTTCACTATATGAACACTTCACTGCCTACACGCGCTAGCGGGACGCGCGCGGGTCTTAGCACGGGGCTAAGACCGGGCAAAGAGCGGGCCGTTTGAGGCCGTTCGAGTCTGGAGAGGCTGGGCTGGGCCGCCCCCCGTGCATCTTTTTAAATTACCAGCAAGAGTTATCCATGCTGAAATCAACGGGAGGAATGCCCAGGACCAAGAACATCGCCGCTGGCACCTCCATAGCTGGAACTCTAGACAATGTTATTGTAAGAGCTACTAACTTACTAGCTCGTGAAATTGATCTCACAGAGCGACGTCTCTCATTGGACCCCCTAATTGACAAACGTTCTTCCTTAGGGAAAATTGTTCATGCTTCCACACCCGTGGTTGAATATGCAAACTCTACCTCAACAAATTGTACGTTTAGTGAAGGAGAAAGTATCGACTCTTCTATGGATATAATTATGGAAAAGAAAAGGGTTATAGGCACTAGAAGTAACAACAGGACTGATTCTACCGCTGTTGATGTTGTTCCTAATCATCCAGATGGAGTACTTACAAGAGCCCAAACACATGTAACATCTGAGGTTATTCCATCTTCCCCTGCCCCAACTCTAGGGGCTAAGCCAAAACAGAAGGCTGCCCCTCGTGGGAAAAAGGGGAAGCAGTCACGATCGATTAAATTAAAAAATGCCAAACTCCCACTTAATTATACATCGGGAATAACTGACCCCTCATTGACTGAAGTGAGTGCAGCTCTCCCTAGACAACTAGATGATGGTTTCTACTTAAAAATAAGGGAGGCTTTTGAACATTCAACCCGCCCGTTTCTCGACAGATTGACCAAGATAGAGGAGCGTCTTAAGAAAATAGAACAAACCGCTCTGACTAATCTTGAACTCAATCAATTGATGAAAACAGATATTCTCAGAGAGCATAGTAAACAGCCCCCACTTGTTAATACCGCAAGTAACCCGAAAGGGAAAACTATTTCCCCTCTGTTAGGAATACCTCAGGGAAATGGTGAGGGCACCGCTTGCAACAGCAACACTATAAATATGAGCGGTACACAAAATTTTACTACAGGAGTTACATCCCCGCGGAAATCCTCCACTATTAATGTTCTAGCTGATCATGTCCCGTCACAGAACATAAATGCAAAGGTGAACAGACCTGAGCCTTCCCACTGTAACACTCATAAACTACCTATCATAGATCTCCCACCAGAATCTGCACCATATGTAGCTGTATTGTCGGGGGTACCTAGCCTGGAAGGGAAAAACACCGAGTCCTACCATGAGCTAAAAAATAAAACAATGCATTGGCTCAATACCAATTGTCCACTCCCCCCCTGTACTCACGCTAAGATCTTGTTTGCTCGGAGAGTTAGTTGGGTGGGCAGAACAAATAAAGATTCATCAGGGGATTGCATAGTTGTCAATTTTAACAACACGCAGGCTGTAAAGCACATCTTACAGGTACGCCCTTTTTTGCATCACACTAATATCATCCCACTACCCCTTGCACATTTCTATCCTTATCAAGTAAACAATGACATGTGGATTAGGGTAGGGAGAGGCAACCCTAGCACTAATCATGAAAGAGGTAGCTTTGCACCGATAGAACAGGGCTGGTTGGACTCTTTCCCAAGAACAAACAGGTATAGTTGCTTGGACATGGTCGATTGACTGTTCTCAAAACCCTATGATCTTGAGTCTTTAGGGGAGGCTGTTCATGATGATGCTTCACCATCCATGTCCGATCAAAGGCCTGTACAACTGCTAGACCCCCCTGGGGACAATCTTGAAACCACCTTCATAAGTACTATGGGTGACAAGACACAAACTAATTTTTTTCCACCAAACACAGATAATTTAGCAAGGGCCCTTCCCTGCGAAATTATTCCTGCCTCCTTACTGACAGAGGGTGTTTCCGGTCTTGCTCTTACTTTCTTGTCTTGGAACATTGCCGGCTTGTCTCTTAGGTTAAGAGATACACATTGTATGTCTTTCTTAAAAAAGTACTCGATCATTTGTCTCCAGGACTGCTGGTCTGTAGAACCCATACATATGAACGGATACCGCACTTACCATACGCCAGCAATACACACCCTTAGAGGAAGAAACAAAGGGGGTCTATGCACCTATGTGTCTAATAGCTTAAAGGAACTAAAGATATCCTTTTCACCAGTCTCAGCTTTTTATCAAGTTTTATCCATAACGATCGGGCGCAAAATACATATTAACTTGATTAATTTTTACAACAATATTCCAAAAGACCTATGGGCCCCAACCTTAAAAGAATTACACGAGTCCCTAAATGTTATAGACGAAAACGCACCCTTAGATACCTGTGTGATCTGGCTTGGTGATTTTAATTTTTCTTTGTGCCCATATAGCGATCAAAATATATGTGACATGGGGGAGAGGGAAGATTCCTCTTCATCGCATTTCCCTCACACCTCCCGGGGAAACCAACTTAATGATATATTGTTTTCCCTGGATTTAGGCTTTGCAAATGAACTCTGCTCACCACCAGTGCCGTTTAATTCTACCTTCATAGGAAGAGGCTGCAACTCAGTCATTGATTTTCTCTTAGTATCTAAACGATACTCACATCGCATCTGTGCATATGAACGATGCGAGATAGCAATGAGTGACCACTTACCACTCAGTATGTCCTTTACTATCCCGATGGGTAAAAGTACCACTGATTCTATAGTACAGAACCTATATAACTATAGATTAGAACTTGCCACAAAGAATGGTTACACCCTAAAATGGGACAAAGTGGAACCAGCAATCTTCTTAGGAACCTTAATTCGTTCCAAGGAAGTGGAATTTAATACCTGCCTTACCGAGAATGCAGAATTTTCAAAAGTGATCGATGCTTTCCTTAATATTACTGAGGAAATTGGAAAGCTACTTACAAAATCCTCACATCCTAGGACTAATAGAAATAGGAGATGGTTTGACAGAGAATGCAGTAAGACTCACGCACTCTTAATGACCCAACTTAAGCAAGTCCCTAGGGATAAGGCTGAGGTTAGATCCGCTAGACTAGCCTATCAACAGGCAGTCAAAAAAAGGAAAAAACAAATTAAACAAGATGCTTGGCACACCCTATTGGAAGCATGTTATTCAAAAAACAATACTGCTTTTTGGAAAGCAGTGAATGCCCCCTTTTTCACTGAAAAGGAATCAGCATCCATTGAAATTGCCATCTCGGAAGAGACATGGGTGACCTACTTTCGGGAGCTTTATCAAGAAGACCCCAAGGTAGTTTTAGATGGGGGAAACAATTTAAGATCCCAGGATGCTTTGCCCTATCCTATTAAAGTAGATTTTTCCTTGGATGAAATCACGACAGCCATTGATAAGAGCCCAGCAGGTAAGGCACCGGGACCGGATGGAATACCGGTGGACATTTTTAAAGCCAACACTAAGCTATGGGCCCCTCTTTTAACCGATGTCCTTAACAGCTTTACAAATTTGGGCTTTCCAAAGACGTGGCAAGAAGCCATTGTGGTGCCCATTTTTAAGAAAGGAGATCGTAATGCACCTAAGTGCTACAGACCGATCTCCTTACTCGACTCTTTCATGAAGATCGCTGGGAGAGCTATCCTCAGTAAATTGCAAACTTGGGCAGACGAAAGTGGCATTCTCTCCCAATTCCAATATGGTTTTAGGGAAGGTTTGGGGACGACGGAGCAAGGTTTGAATTTAGCATTATTGGCAGCCAAATACGTTGAGGCCAAAAATGAGAATTTATTTCTCACATTTGTAGACTTAAGCTCGGCTTTTGACTGCATTAATCATAATAAATTATGGCAAATTATGCAGGACATGGGAGTAGACCCAAATCTTTTAATATTCATTAGAGAATTATATCGAGATGCAGGTGCCAGGGTTCGTTTTGGGGATCGGGGGGGCTGTACTTCCAAATTCCCTATAGGTAAGGGAGTGAGACAAGGCTGTATTTTAGCCCCTTTTTTGTTTAATTTATATATTAACTCAGCCGCATCCCACCTCTTGGAAGACAAACAGGATTATCCAAAAATAGGTAACTCCTATATCCCCATCCTCTTATACGCAGATGATGCTGTTATTATGGCTCGGACCCAAATTGGCCTTCAAAGATCGATTACTAATTTCTCAGATTACATGGGTAATAAAGGTCTAAAGATCAACATAAGCAAAACATTTACTATGTATTGTACTAAAAAGAATAATCTCTACTGCAACTCCTTTTTGTCCAATACAAAAATTTTGACTGTTAATACCTTCTCCTGTTTGGGCATTAATTTTGATAAAAAGGGCACTTGGATAGCAGCAGGGGAATCACGAAAATTAGCTTTTTCACGAGCCATAGGGGCCGTCAAGCATTTCTCACACAAGGTAGGAGGCCGTCCTGTACCAGTGTTGTTAGATATATTTAGATCCAAATGTGTATCGACAGCACTGTATGGTGCAGGAGTTTGGGGGATCGTAAATACTTCAAGGATCCAGACTTGCCAGAATGCCTTTCTCCGCTTCTTATTGGCTGTGCCCAGGACTACCTCCTCTTATGTTTGTCACCAAGAACTGGGTATATTATATATCTCGGATCTGTTGTGGCACAAGGTGTGGTCTGGAACTGCGACAGGTTTGAACAGGGATATAATCAAGGACTGTTTGAGTCTTGATGGGGCCTTAAAGATTCCATGGTTTAACTATCTTAAAAATTTTTTTACTGAACTGGGCCACCCAGAATTCTTCGACTCCCCAGAAAATCTAGCGGACCTGTCAAGAAAGAACCTTAAAAAATCTTGCCTGCATTTCTTAATAGATAAACGCTGGCAAGCAGAGAAATCTAAGAGCACTGTTATGGCCAATCAATTACTTATTCAAAATCAAGGATTACAGCTGTACTTGAATATAGTCCCCAGCTGCTACTCTCGAATGCTCCTGACCCGTTTTAGGTTAAATGTCTTCTTTAGATTAGTCACATTTCCTGATATTAATTGTTGGTCAAAGGACCTCATTCCTTGCCCCTGCGATCAGGTATCTCCCCAATCATCCCTTCACTGTATTCTTTTTTGCAAATATTATTCTACACCAAGGAAAAACTTGCTCCGACCCGTTTTAATAAAACTAGGGCTGAGGCAATGTAGAGTTGCACTAGTCAAATTGCAAATGCTAGACGATGAATTTCTTATCTTTTCTGTGTCCCAATTTCTTAAGGCAGTTTTGAGATTTAGGATCTCCATGAATTAGATCTTTTTGTTTTAATTCTGTACTTTTAAGATACCCGATGTTGTTTTTTTAAAAATGTATTTACTTATGTGTATGCTTTTATGGTTTTGTTTTAAAATCGAATAAAGCTGTTTCTGACTCTTCTGAGTGAGCGAGCGAGAATGTGGTGTTGTGGAACTAGACCCACGAGTAATTTCAATTATGCCAGAGTAATCGGAGTAATTTGGCAAATCCTTGTTACTCTTTAACGGAGAATTGCAGATATTAATGCGATTACTCCTGCTGGGGTAATTAAAGTTAATTTGGGGGAAAGAATCCTAGCGCAAGAGCATATTTAGTGAGTGTGAGGTCGCTTGCGTTCTCTATTCATGTTCTGCTTTATTTTTCACTAAGAAAATAGTAATGAATGGCGAGAGAAAGTTGAGAAAAAAATCCTACCCCGAGAACACCTTTAGAGAGTGCAAGCAACTACTCACACTCTATTCGTGTGCTGTTGCATTTAGCATAATTTCTTAGTGAAAGATGCATTCTTGTGCTCATTTTGGACATGAGGGGAATATTTGGATTAGGAAATAGTGCTCTACACAGAACTACTCTTCTCGCATAATTATTCAAAATCTTGTGGAATTCTTATGTAATTCTGCATGATTATGCTACATTGAAACATGAGTTACAATCAACCCTACTGACAAGCATGATAAGATTCGAACCTGGCATAGAGAGGTATTTTTTTTAAATAATAGTCACCTATGGCATATGGACAGAATAAATGTTAATATTCTGGCACTGGCAAATTGGGGGCACCTGTGGGATATTGGGCACCCATGACAATATGAGGGCTCTGGCACAATGAAGGTAATTTTTGACATATAAGAGCATCCGTCACACTTTTTTGAAAAAATGGGATAACTCCTGGGGAGCATCAGGTTTCAAAGGCTTGGCACACCAAGAAAGGAGATGAATATTTGATGAATGTTCATTTAAATACCCATGACATTTTAGCAAATTTATGCAAAAAATGTGTTTAAAAGCCAAGGCACCGTTAGATCCCTTCATTTCAAAATTGTTTAGGGGGGAGAAAATAGAAGATGCCTGGCTTACTTGCTTTGCTCTCTTAATATGATTCAGGGAAAGTATTATATGCCCCAGAATTTTCAAGATGAAGCCAGCACCCTCACAGGTGATTAGCATGCTTTAAAAACACTGATAACATAAAACCATAATATAGTTATCTTAAATAGACATTTGTCTGTGTTCTTACATTAATCGTGAATTTATTATGAAAATTCAGCGATGTCAGTTATTATGATGTCACTTCCTGTGATGTCATTAAGGTCAAAGGGTAAGTGATGTCACCACTGCTACCTCTGGCATTTTGGTGAATCGATGTTGATGAATGTGGGGTTTTTGCTGTGAAAATATGAGTTTTCATGCCTTCTGTCTGTGGCCTGCTTCACACCAGAGGTAAGAATCCATTATTGATGGGGGAAAGAAAGTAAAGAGACAGTGGGGGACACAGGAAGGGTAAGAATTCATGGAGATAACGGGAAGCATAGATAAGCGGAAAATTAATTGAGAGTATGGGAATAAAGAAGGTGGAAGACTATGGGGCATATCAACAACGAGTGGCGATAATTATCGCCCAGCGCGCCTAGCGGTGATTTCCTTAACGCCGGCTATCGCTAAATTAAATCGCTGAGTTAGCGCGTTATCATCAACGCATAACTCGATGTGGTAACGGAGCCATCCGGCCTGTTCGGATACGCATCTCACGCATCCACGCACCCGGAGGGCGGGCACGCCCGAAGGTATAAATAAACGGGCGCAAGACCGCTCGTGGTCTTTGGCCCACACATGTACACCTGTCTCCAGTGTCTATCTGCTTCCCGTTCCTAGTGTAGCCCGTGGCCTAGCGACACCACATTGGCGATGAGGCGGAGTACACCCGCGCATCGCCCCTCCCGTGTACCTGCCCTGAGGAGGTCCCGATCGTCGGAGCTTCCCTGAAGTCCGCGGAGGCGGGACAGACCGCGTTTCCACACGCGCGCCTTCGCGCAGCCAGGCAGAGCTGTGGTGACGCTCCGGAGCCCTGGAGAGGGATCGTAGGCCCGCCCACTGCCGGTAAGCTCGCCCCGGAGGGGGGAATCGACCCTCGCGAGCCCGTGCTGAGTCTGGTTGGGGTGGGAGTGCCCCACGGTCGTCTACCTAGCCAGGCCCCCCCCTGCCTCATTGAAGTGTGCGCAAGGGAAGGGAGCTGCAGGGGCGTCCTCAGCAGTGCCTGCCTGGGAGGCTCAGCCCACAGGCAAATCGAAGGGAGCAGCCAGTGGTCTCGCCTGCGCGCAGCGCCAGCCAGGCAACTGCAATCGTCTTAGGCGAGGGAGGAAGGATACAGTGGTCTCGCCCGGGAAGCAGACCTGCAGACACGACCCCAGAAGAGCGTGTTTGACGGAGAGGCGTGTTAAATGGTAGCGGCAGTTTCAGTCGATAACCTTTCAAGTATTTGCCCGGCGGTAATCGCCTCTCATACCACTCGATAATTTACCAATGAAAGAGGCAGGCGCCGGAGACTGGAAGGCAGGAAACAAAGTTTTATTCCGTCGGAGCAGAACACATCAGATCAGACAGCAAGGTATCGTCACGAGGTGCTCTAACTGCATCTCTGAGACCTGGTCTCTTATACACAGGTTTATTGCTTTATTACACATAGTACATTCTTGAGATTCCCTTGATGTATGAGAGAACATCCCCTGAAGCCCCGGCTCAGATCCGATCCCACACATAGCTACAGTAGAAGTTCCCACCCTACCCGCAGTAGGAGATAGCTATCGCGCAGCAGGGTATTCCGCCAATTCCCGGGGGTGTGTGTGACCGGTCGGGTCTCAGGGGGTAGGGGCTTTGATCTACTGTAATCCCTTTGATGTGGGGTGTTTCCCTTACAGTAGGGGCAATAAACTGCATCCGCAGGGCTAGGTGATGGCCTGGGACCAGTTCGGACAATGGGGCGCAGAGGAAGGGGGTTATCAAAGGAGCGGCATGACCATGTATGGGATGTCGGTCGGATGTGGTTCCGTAGCAGGGTCACGCAGAAGGAGAGGGTTTATGGCCCGTGTATGAGAGAGCGGGGGCGGCCGGCGTGCGGGGGGAGGCTTGCAGCGCCAGGGAAAAGCGCTGGCGATCGAGAATGAGCGGGGAGAGAGAGTGGGGTGCCTAAAATGGCGGCCGTGCATTCGCTGTGCGTGGCACTGGGGAGAGGCAAGATGGCGCAGATAATGTTCAGTTTGCAAGCTAAATTTCCACAGTCCTCCCTTTTAACATATCTCGCCAGCTTGCCTAGTTCGGATCTATCCCCATAATACTCCGAACTTCCACCTCATACAGAGCTTTCATTCGCTCTGTTTCAAAGTCCAAAGTCTTAGGGCAGATGCAGTTCATAAAAAGCGAACATAAAGGTGGCAGACACTGAATCCCCAAGCAACATCCACATAGTATCACAATTGGTATGAGGATAAATGAAAACAGCCTCCATCCCCAACTTTTAATAGTGTCCCAAAACCAACTCCCCAGTGACCATTCTTCTTGCTCTTGATGGACCTCTGTGGACAGTCTGTGGAGGTGTTCAATTGCTTTGTAGACTGAGGGTGAGTTATCCGGTACGTAGGTACAACAGCTGGACCCAGTGATGCGGCATGCTCCTCCACGATCAGCCAGAACCACATCTAGAACGAGGCGGTTCTGAAGAGCCACCAGGCGGACGGCCTGAAGCTCAGCGGTGTTGTTGGCGAGGGCGCCAGCTGTAATGTTCATCGCCGTCTCGACTGCCTGGGTTAAGTGGCGGATGGCACGGCTGTTTGCCATTGGACCCCAGAGTGGAACAAGGCCTTTCACTGCGTCCATGAACTGTGCTCCGGCGGAGTCGGCTTGCACAATGTCTTTGGCCCGCTTCTGTCGGTGATGGTTTGCTGGAGCCACATATGTTGGAGGAAGGACAAAGGCGATGTAGCAGGTGCCTCCCCAACCTTTCGGAAGCGAGGTGTAGGCCTTAGTACCACAGACGAAGTACATATTCGGGGAGGCAACAAAGGAGGGTGGGTCAACTGAGTCCAATGTTCGGGTGATGAGGCAGGAGCTGTGGCCCACCAGCTGCGCCCACAGGCCTTCGAGGCACACAAATCCAGTGATGTTGATGACGGACAGGGCCACTGTTAGGGTGGCGGCCGTCCGTTTCCGGAGGTAAGAGAAGGTGGGTCTGGCTGGGTTGTTGAACACTTGCATTTCAACTCGTTCTTTGGCAGGGATGTCCATGTGAAAGGAAGTGTTCGATCTCAGAGGGCAGAAGAGGGCAGAAGTTCTTCCAGTTTTGTTCAGCCAGAACCCATGGTAGAAGTGTGACATGGTTCTGCCGGAAGTGGCATTGTCCTTGTAGCTTTCTTGCAGGAGGATTAGCCAGGCGAGGCAGGAACCATGGACAGAAAAAGGTGAAGGGATGAAAGGGATAGAGTGTCCAGTGGCATGTGGTAGCAATCCACAGATCCAGCAATTAGTGGCGTTGGCAGCAAGATTGTGTTGGTGGAGCAACTGCACAAAAGAGTTATTCCAGAACTCCTTACGCCTTTCTCGGAGTTGGGGTGAAAGTGAGATCAGATGGTGTTCTTTCGTGGTGGTAGGTTGAACGGTGGTCAGCAATATCTTATGAGCGGGTGTGCCCTCCTCCATGATCCAGAAGGTGACCACGAGGAGAAGGCAAAAGAGAAGGGTAATGAAAAGTGCGATAGTCTTTAAGCTGTGCATTCGGTCAGTCTTTGGGTTTTTGTAGTGGATCTTCGGACGTCCGGTTGCTTCCATCATCTTCATGTCGGGCGCTTCCATCACCTTCAAGAGACCCGGTAGCGGGCAGAACCACAGACTTCGCTTAGTTTCTCTCCTGGTGGCCTTTGAGGTGACTAGGCTACCGCTCTGAGATTTCCACTTAGCCTGTGGTCTGCTTAGCCGAAGTTCTCTCCTTTCGTCGCAAGTTATACCCTTCCTTGGATGGCACGGTGGGATCAGGATATCTTACTAACTCGAGTGTCTCTGTATCTGGGCAGCGGCTCAGGGATGGTCGGTCTTTGTCCAGAAGTTCTTCTTGGGCGGTGATGTTGTCCGTGGTTGTCAGGGTCGGTGATACCTTCTTGCAGTGGTGTGCATGCAGCCAATTGCGTTTCCCCTCCACTCGAAGAGCTGTTCGGGTGGTGATCAGGACTTGCAGGGGGCCCGTCCACCGGGGCTCCAGACTCTTGGTGCGCTGGAAGTTACGCACTAAGACGAAGTCACCGGGTTGGATGTCGTGTCCGGGGCCCCTGGAAACATCGGGAATGGCGTGCAGCACCTGCTGATGGATAACAGACAACGTTTTAGTTAGGTTATACAAATAGTCAGACATGAGGACGTCCGGGACGTCGTGGATGGATGTTGGTTTTGGTGCAGTCCAAAGGTTCATGGGCCGCCCAAAGATGACCTCGTAGGGGGTTAAGTGGTGTTTGGTGGGGGTGGAACGCATTGATAGCAATGCTAGTGGGAGAGCGTCTGGCCATCTTAGTCCCGTGGTGGCGACTATTTTTGCTATCTTAAGCTTCAATGTGGCATTGTGTCGCTCAACCAGGCCTGCAGATTGGGGATGGAAGACCGCATGGAATTTCTGTTTTACACCCAACCCTTTTAAGATGAGTTGGATGACTTCGGCTACGAAGTGGGGGCCGTTGTCGCTCCACAAAATTCGACAAAGGCCGTATCGGGGGAAGAATTCCTTCAGTGGTACTTTTGCAGTAGTCATAGCGGTGTTGTCGTGGGTTGGATAGGCTTCCACCCACTTGCTGAAGGTACACACAACGACAAGTACGTACTTCAAACCTTGGCACCTTTCTAACTGGACATAGTCCATTTGTAGGACTTCAAAAGGGTGATTGGGGACCCCGAACCCTCCCCGGGGTACAGCAGTTCCTTTCCCAGGGTTGTGTTGGAGGCATACTAGGCATTGTTGGACCAGACGTTTGGCTGAGTCTGGGATCTTGTCGTTGTGCCAGACTTTGGAGACGAGTTCGATCATGGGGGCAGACCCTATGTGTGCGGGGGAGTGTGCCATGGTCAGCATGGGGATCAAGTATGAGTCTGGTAGCAACCATTTGTTCGAGTCTTTAGTCCGCCAGCAACCATCATCGTCCTTCAATCCCACCCGTGCCCATTCAGTTAACTCGTGTGGTGTACTGGCTAATTGGATGTCCCTAATCGTTTCCCCAGCATCCTTCCATTTCTCAGCTTGTGACCTGGTCACGTACATACGGGTCGTGGACCTATTCTCGGCTGTGGTTCGGGCAGTAATGTCAGCTAGTGCATTTCCCTGTCCTATAATGTCTGTCACCTTCTTGTGTGCTTGGCATTTGATCACAGCCAGCCGTGTGGGGAGGAGGACCGCTTCGGTCAGGGCAGACACTAGATCTCCATGCAGGATGGGTGTGCCATGAGAAGTCAAGAATCCCCTCTCTTTCCATAAGAGCCCAAAGTGGTGAACTACCCCGAAGGCGTACTGACTGTCTGTGTAGATGTTTGCGGTTGTCCCTGCTGCCAGGATGCAGGCACGTGTGAGAGCAATTAGTTCCGCCGCCTGTGCGGATCGCTGTGTGATGCGGGCTGTCTCAACAACTGTTCGGGCTGTGGTGACTGCATAGGCAGCTGAGGTGGTGCCATCGGGGAGCTTGATGCATGAGCCATCCACCCACAGTTCTCCGTCAGGGTCCGGGAAGGCAGTATCTCGGAGGTCGACCCTACTCTTGGTCTGTTCGTCGGTGAGGGTCACACAGTCGTGTATAGGGGACGCATTGGGATCAGTGTCAGGGAGAGGTAGTAGGGTAGCTGGATTCAGAGTGGTGCATCGTTTCAATGTGATGTGGGGTGCAAGCAGAGTCAGTTCGTAATCGGTCAGTCGTGCGCTAGTCAGGTGTTGAGTCTTGGTCTGGTTCAGGAGGGTGTCAACCGCATGGGGTACCAATACTGTGAGGGGGTTTGAGAGTACGATCCCCTCGCTTTGCCGGATAGAGATAGCCGCGGCGGCTACTGCTCGAAGGCATGCGGGCAAAGCTCTGGCTACAGGGTCAAGAGTGGCAGAGAAGTAGGCACAAGGGCGTTGTTTAGGGCCTATGGACTGGGTTAGGACAGACAACGCACATCCCTCCCTTTCGTGGGTGTAGAGGGAGAAAGGTTTAGTGTAGTCTGGGGTTCCTAGGACTGGGGCCGAACAGAGGGCGTCTCGTAATTCTTTGAATGAGGATTGACATTCGGGTGTCCAGGGGAGGGGGAAGGGGACATCTTTAGCCAGCAGGGAAAGCAGAGGTTTTACGATAAGACTGAAGTTTGGCAACCATTGTCGACAAAAGGAGGTGAGGCCTACTAGGGACCGCACTTGCTTCTGAGTTTTGGGAACAGGGGTTTCTAGGATGGTCTGAATTCGGTCAGGGGTAAGTTTCCTCCCGTCTTTGGATAGTAGGTGGCCTAGATACGTTACTTGGGGCTGGCAGAATTGCAATTTCTTTCTGGAGACCTTGTGACCGTTCTCCGCAAGGAAGCGGAGGAGGTGAATGGTGGCTGTGACGGCAAGTGGAGTGGTGTCGGCCGCCAAAAGAATGTCATCGACGTACTGTATCAACACCACTCCATCGGGTAGTTGGACTGCATCTAGCTGTCTCTTGAGGGCTTGGCTATAAATGCTGGGACTCTCAGTGTAGCCTTGGGGTGCCCTACAGAATCTGTATGAACGGGCTTTTAGGGTGAAGCCGAAGAGGTAACGGCTGTCTGGGTGGATGGGGATGGAGAAGAATGCGTTTTTGAGATCAATAACAGTAAAGGTGGTGGCAGTGGATGGAATCATGGTGAGGATGGTGGTGATGTCTGAGACCACGGGGTACTGGGGTATGACTACTTTGTTAACCTCTCGCAAATCAACAATGAAATGGTAGGCTTTCTCATCTCCCTCGCCTTGCTTCTTTACAATGGGTAGGATAGGGCTGTTGCAAACATTACTGACTACTTCTTCTACCACTCCTGCCTCGACTAGGGACTCGATGATTTCCACCAATGCCTTCTCGCCTTCGGGTGATATCCGATACTGTGGAAGCTTTGGGAGCACTGCGTCCGGTCGGACGGTTATGTGTACTGGGTCAATCACCATGCGCCCTACATCTGAGTCGGTTTTAGCCCATAGATGTGAAGGCAATGTGTCGAGTAGGGACATGTCAGCATCGGTTATAGAGAGCATACGCCGTGTGTGACAGGGTCTGGACAGATCTGGGTTATCGTGTAGGATGACTCGAACTCCGTCTGGGGAGCATCTGATGGTAGCTCGAAAATGTTTTAGCAAATCGAGTCCCATAATAGCATCGGGGGTGTTGGAGGAGAGCAGAAAGGTCGTGTCAGTGGTGTTATCTTCTAAGTCAAAGGAGATTGGTGCTGATAAGGGGTTAGTGGAGGGCGTTCCATCGAAGCCTATTGAGGTTACATGTGAGCCAGACAAGGGTGCCCTAGGGATCAGTCGTTTGGATAACGCACTACGTGTCGCCCCAGTGTCTACCAGGAATGGAGATTTTGTGCCCAAGACCTTAGCAGTGACGTAAGGACCTTGCTGGTCAACACGGAGTTCGACTGGATCCCTCCCTTGCCCCTGGCGGTCCTATGCGAAGTCATGGGTGCTTTCGTAGTCGGACTGCTGACACTGGTTTTGTCGGGGGCGATCAAAGGTGTTTGGTCTGCCTGGCCTGACGTTGATTGCGTCGTTCGTGTGCCCTCGTCCCTGTCCTCTATTTCTGGGGTCATATGCTGTGTCTCTGGGATCCCTATTTTTGTTCAGTTCCAGAAGGACCGGGCACTGGGATTTCCAGTGTCCGAACCCTCTACAGAACGCACATTGGTTCCCATCTAAGTCTCTCCGTCCGTTGTAGGGTGTAGGTGTATGGTCTCTAGGGGGTAGCTTTCTAGGGGCGGTTGGTTGGTAATTCTCTTTCGGGGGTTCCCTTCCTATGGTCACCCCTTGCAACTGTGCTATCATTACCCTCTCCTTTAGTTCCTTTTTCTTCTTCTCTGACGCCCTATCGTTCTCATTTTTCTGGTTTTCGTAGTATTGGGCCATCTGGAGAATTGCTGCGGGTTTGGAGGCTGCCCAACTACTCTCGCTGGTCTGTAGTTTCTGGGAAACTTCTTGTGACAGACCCTTCACATAATTCTGGACAAAGAGGTGATGTCCGGTTGCGGTGGTCATGTCTTGGCCACTGTAATCGGAAAACACAGTCTCGAATCGGGAGAAGTATTCAGACACATCCTCCTGGGGTTTCTGGCGGCAAGCCGTCACTATCGACCAGTCTACCTTTCTTTCTGGGATTAGGGTCTTCAGCTTTAGTACAATCTTGTCTGGGAGCTCTAATATGGCTTTCGGGGGTTTCTGTCCTGGTTCTCGCTGCTTATCTATGGTATCGAGTTGTACCCAGGTATATCCGAACGGCTCAGCGTGGTCAACTTTCCGGATTTGTTTCCACACATCAGCCGGCAGACATAGCCCAAAGAACAAGTCGATATCTGCTAAAGTCATTATCGTAGAACCTAAGGCTGTACCCAGTTCAGTGTAGAAGGCAGTCGGGTTCTTTCTCAAGTCGGGTAGGGTTTTTCTAAAGGTCAAAATATCTTGCCGGTCCCACGGCTGGTAGACCCAGTTATATACAACCCTTCCCTTCGCATCTTTGTGGTTGATGTCGTCATGTGTTCCCTGACCTCGTGGGGGGACCCAGTAGGGGGCAGCTTCTTTGATGGGCATCATGGCATCAGCCCTTCCTTCCTGGGGCTTAGTCGCTATGGGGGTTTCTGCTTTGGTGGTCTGTCTATGTTCTTTAAGGTGTCGGTAGACCTCGAGTGTACGAGTGAAGAGGTTCGTCAAGTCGCCCTCTCTTTCTTCTCCGATGTCTACCTTCCTATATAGGGCCGCTTAGCCTTCGGGACCTTTATCGTGGTATCTATCCTCATATGCATTCAGGGCGTGATAACAGAGCCGTACGACAAAGTGTCGTCTGCGGCTGTCGGCATACGAGTTATACACGTCTGTTATATACTCCTCACTTTCTTTTCGCTCCACCAGTGTCCCTACTATCTTATCAATTCCTGCTCGTTCATCCTTCGTTAATCGATTCATTCTGGTGGAATCTTTCTTTCCCATCTCATGGTCATCTAGCGTAATTGCCGACGTTGTGTTCAGCACAGGAGGCTCGGCCGGTGCGGAGGCCGTGAGGACCGAGGCCCCTGTACTGCTTTCGCTCGTGTTCGGGGGTTGTGGGTGTTGCACTATTGACTGGGAGGGTGCATATGGAGGGGGCATGTAAATGATCGGGGGACCTAACAGTAATTCGTCATTCGTTCGTTGCTTAGAGGACAACTCAGGGTAGAGCAAAGAAGGGGTCCTAACAGCGTACTGGCCTGATGTTTCGGGCTCCTGTCTTAGTTTAGTTTCCCTTCTCTCCTTTATTTCTTCTTCTAACTTTCTAGCGGCAAGGTGGGCTGCCTTTCGTAATTCCTTTTCTGCTTTTACTTCTTCCCTCTTTTTCCGTTGCGTTGCTTCTTTGCGCCACATGCCGATACTGTCAAGCATAGTAGGCGTCGTCTTATTGCTACGCAGAGCTATTTCTAGCACTTCTATCTTATGGTCGTCGAAGGATCCCATCAGTGGCCACTGACTCTCGGGGTCCTTCTTTGTATATTTATGCCATAGCTTGGTATAAGCTACGGCGACTAGTCCATATTTAGTGAACATGTCCTTATTAGGGGTGCCTTCCAGTGGAGCCGGATGGTTCACCTCTAATAAGCGGTCCGGGCAGAACCAACTACCAATCAGTGGGGAGAAGATAGGCATGACGGGTTTCAACGGGGACAAAAGTCAGCACTACCTATCTTTTCACTGCTTGCAAAGACTAGACAGAATATCTCTATTCCTCGTTATTTGTAAGCAGAGAATACCTCCAAAGAACCAATATCGAACAACTAGTGTTCGGACAATCAATCAATCAATCAATGGGGAGATAAAGATAGGCACGACGGGTTTCAACGGGGACAAAAGTCTGCGTTACCTACCCTTCACTATTTGCAAAGACTAGACAGAATATTTCTATTCTACGTTATTTGCAAACAGAGAATATCTCAAAGAGCACTATTCTTCAAAACAATCAATGTTCGGACAATCAATCAGTGGGGAGATAAAGATAGGCACGACGGGTTTCAACGGGGACAAAAGTCTGCGTTACCTACCCTTCACTATCTGCAAAGGGAGAGAGAGAGAGTATTTCTACTCCTCCCCGTTTGTAGACAGCGAATATCTCAAAGAGAACAATCAATGAGCACAATCAATGAGCAATACTAGTATTCCAAAGCTTCGGACAATCAATCAATTATTTCGCAATTTGTCGTGTATCACGACCTTACCCGGACCGCGTGGACAGTTTCTCGTCTTCCGCCTCCAGCGCCCGATTGTCCTCTACTCTCCGTATTTGCCGCGGCACTCCTGATGGTTCCCAGTCAGGACCGTAGATCACTCGAGAGAGGTCTGCTCGGAACCAGTGAAGTTCGGATGATCGGCTGCCAGACGAGGGTCTATTGGGCAGGAGCTCTCCCGATCGTTGCAGTCGTTCACTCTGTTGTCGGGACCTCTCCCACTGGATCCACGTGTCGCTGATGGGCCCCACGTTTGGGACGCCAATTGTTAAATGGTAGCGGCAGTTTCAGTCGATAACCTTTCAAGTATTTGCCCGGCGGTAATCGCCTCTCATACCACTCGATAATTTACCAATGAAAGAGGCAGGCGCCGGAGACTGGAAGGCAGGAAACAAAGTTTTATTACGTCGGAGCAGAACACATCAGATCAGACAGCAAGGTATCGTCACGAGGTGCTCTAACTGCATCTCTGAGACCTGGTCTCTTATACACAGGTTTATTGCTTTATTACACATAGTACATTCTTGAGATTCCCTTGATGTATGAGAGAACATCCCCTGAAGCCCCGGCTCAGATCCGATCCCACACATAGCTACAGTAGAAGTTCCCACCCTACCCGCAGTAGGAGATAGCTATCGCGCAGCAGGGTATTCTGCCAATTCCCGGGGGTGTGTGTGACCGGTCGGGTCTCAGGGGGTAGGGGCTTTGATCTACTGTAATCCCTTTGATGTGGGGTGTTTCCCTTACAGTAGGGGCAATAAACTGCATCCGCAGGGCTAGGTGATGGCCTGGGACCAGTTCGGACAATGGGGCGCAGAGGAAGGGGGTTATCAAAGGAGCGGCATGACCATGTATGGGATGTCGGTCGGATGTGGTTCCGTAGCAGGGTCGCGCAGAAGGAGAGGGTTTATGGCCCGTGTATGAGAGAGCGGGGGCGGCCGGCGCGCGGGGGGATGCTTGCAGCGCCAGGGGAAAGCGCTGGCGATCGAGAATGAGCGGGGAGAGAGAGTGGGGTGCCTAAAATGGCGGCCGTGCATTCGCTGTGCGTGGCACTGGGGAGAGGCAAGATGGCGCAGATAATGTTCAGTTTGCAAGCTAAATTTCCACAGGTGTAGCAGGCATGACCACCCCCAGCACCAGTGGAGGAGGCACCCAGCAACCGCCACCGCAGCGGGCCGCGCCGCCAGCGCCCGCCCCGCCTGGGCATGGCGCGGTAGCCCTGCTACCTCCGTTTAGTGAGCTTTCGGACCCCTCCACGGCGGCAGTGCGATGGCGCTCATGGATCGGACGGTTGGAACACTATTTTGTTGGGGTGCGAGAAACGGATGAAACAGTCAAGAGATCTCTCCTCATGTGCTACGGAGGCGAAGAGCTGTACGACCTCTTCGAGACCCTACCAGACAGAGGGAACGCCAACGACTATGCGGGTGCTGTAAGGGCCCTAAATCGTCACTTTGACCCACAGACTAATCCCGACTTCGAGTGGTTTAAGCTCCGCCAGGCGCGACAAGAAGAAACGGAAACCATCGACAGCTTCTATGCCCGCCTCCGCAAACTCTCGCTATCGTGCACGCTACCGGACCAGAGAGGAGAAATTCGGGCGCAGCTCATCCAGGGATGCCGGTCGGTCCCACTGCGGCGCCTCATCCTACGGCAGCCGGGCATCACCCTTGACGAGATCTTGATTCTAGGCCGGTCCCACGAGCTATCCAATGCACGTGCGGACGCGATGGAAGCGGCCCTCAACCGGCCGGCAGCGGCCCAAAAAGTACCTGCGGTCAAAGAAGAGAGGGTGGATGTACTCCAGAGGTGACCGACTCATCAGCGTGGAGCCACGAGGGCTCCCCAGAGGAACGCCTGTGGTAACTGCGGCCTGGACCACCCACCAGGGGGAAGGTGCATCGTGAGAGGACAGACGTGTTTGAAGTGTGGACGGGCGAACCATTTCGCAAAGGTCTGTAGAGGCGGAAGAGGGCGAAGCAATGCCGGGGGCACGCGAGGTGCCACGGCGAGTGTGCGTCAACTGACGTTGGAGGAGTCCCCCGCCCAGGGCGACAACACCCAGCTGGAGTTTGAGGGCGAGACGGGAGACGACGAGGTGTTCTTCGTCTCGTTTGTTGGCAGAGAAGGCACGAGGCGCAGGCCGCCACCCATGTGCAACATTACGGTGGCCGGGTCTCCGGTGAGCGCTCTCATCGATACTGGGGCGTCAGTGAACGTGATGGATAGCTGCCAGTACGAGAGACTGTCGCCGCGACCACCCCTGCGTCCCTCCAAGGTCCAAATATTCACATATGACAGCGACAAGCCACTGTCCCTGCGAGGAGTGATCGAAGTTGAAGTCGTTAGCGACGGGAGGAAACTGGCCACGACGTTCCACGTGGCGGAAGGAAAACGGGGCACCCTGCTTAGCTGCCACACCGCAGAGGACCTGGCGCTGGTGTTCTTCGCGAACCATGTGCACGACCTGCACGCCAGGGAGATGTTAAAAGACTTCCCCATGCTGTTCCGTGGTCTCGGATGCCTGCGCGGGAAACAGTTCAAACTGCACGTGGACCCCACGGTCCGGCCCATGGCGCTCCGGCATCGGAGGATACCATTCCTCCTGCGACCACGAGTGGAGGAGGAGTTGAAGAAGTTGGAGGACCTGGGGGTGATCGAAAAGGTGTCGGGCCCCACCCCGTGGGTGTCCCCCCTCGTCGTGGCACCCAAACCCAAGCAGCCAGGCGCCATCCGTTTGTGCGTCGACATGCGCCTCCCGAACAAGGCAGTGAAGCGCGAAAGACACCTCACGCCCACCATGGACGACATTGTGGCTGACCTCAACAGCGCCCAGTGGTTCACAAAACTGGATCTCAATGCAGGATACCATCAGCTAGAGCTCCACCCGGACAGCCGCAACATCACCACGTTCTCCACCCACGTTGGCTTGCGGCGGTACAAGAGGCTGAGCTTTGGGATCTCGTCAGCCGCGGTGGTGTTCCAGAATGCCATACGCGAAACCCTCTCTGGACTCCAAGGAGTCATAAACCTGAGCGACAATATACTTGTGTTCTCGAAGACATTGGAAGAGCATCACAGGCATCTTCGAGACACACTGCAGCGGCTGGCGGACAATGGCCTTACCCTGCACAAGTCCAAGTGCTCCTTCTACCAGGAGTCGGTCGAGTTCTTTGGCTACGTCTTCTCGAGGGAAGGGTTGAGAGTCGATCCGAAGAAGGCGGAAGCAATCCGAGCAGCCCCGAGGCCCACATCTGCCACCGAGGTCAGGAGTTTTCTAGGGATGGCAACCTATTGTGGGCGGTTTATTCCCAATCTCGCGTCCTTGTCGGAGCCACTCCGCCTCCTCACGAAAAGCAGCCAGCCCTGGACCTGGGCAGCGAAGGAAGATCTAGCGTTCCAGGCGGTCAAGGACGCACTCATCGACGACAAGGTCATGTCGTACTTCAGACCACATCGACAAACAGAGGTGGTTCGCCTGTCTCACCAAGGGCATCAAGGCGTCTCCAAGACCAAGGCCAGGTTACGGAGTAAGGTGTGGTTTCCTAGGATGGATGCCATGGTAGAGGAAGTCGTCCGCAACTGCCACTCGTGTAACATCACGGGGGGCGAGCCGGCACCACATCCGGTGATCACGGAAGACCCGTGTCTAGAACCCAGGTCCAAGCTGTGCGTGGATTTCGGATCCTTCCCAGATGGGCGACACACATTGGTGTTAATGGACTCGCACTCCAAGTTCCTGGTGGTGGAGGTGGTGCCCTCCACAGCGTTCAGCCAGGTGAAAGCAGCGTTGGACCGCACGTTCGCCATGATGGGTCTGCCCAAGGAAGTCCGGTCTGACAATGGGCCGCCCTTTCAGGGCAGAGAGTTCCAAGAATACCTGGCAGCCCGAGGAGTCCGGCACCGGAAGATCACCCCGCAGTGGCCCCAGGCCAACGGAGAGGTGGAACGGTTCATGCGCACGATGAACCGGGCGCTGAAGATCGGAGTGGACCAAGGGGAGGATGCGGAGCAATGCCTTTCACAGTTCCTCAGCACGTACCGCCGGACACCTCACTGTACCACTCGGTGCGCACCTGCTCACCTCCTATTCCGGAAGGCCCCCAGAGACAACATCCCGGCGAGTCAGTCGTGGCAGCCTCGGCCGCTGGACCAAGGTGCAGCTCAGACCAGGAGGCGGACCTCCAATGAGAAGGCCAGTCGGGCTCGGAGGGCCCAGGCGAGGAGTCTCCAGGTGGGAGACAAGGTCATCATGAAGGACCGCTATCCAAACTGGAAGTATCGCACCCCGTTTGAATCGGAAGTGTGGGAGGTAGTCAAGGTGCAGGGCACCATGGTGTCGGTCCAGAGAGGAACACGAGTAGTTACCAGAAACACATCCTGGTTCAAGCAAGTCACCACGGCCCCGCGAGAGACTGACCCACAGGAGGAGGAACTGGATGCAGGAGAGGGGTGTAGCTCGTCCGGAGGGCAAGGGAGCCCACAGCGGGGTGCGCCCCAACAGTCAGGCGCTGTAGTGCGAGGTGACGGGACGAACGGGTCCCCCAAAAGTGCAGGGGCACCCAGTGAGAGAGGAACCTGCGGGACCGGACGAGGTGAAGTCCCCCGGAGCCAGAAGTATGGCCTCCGGCCGAATCCGGCCCCGAACCAGAGACTGAGGGACTTTGCATGGTGTGCGCAAGAGAGCTGAACAGTTCCATAGCGGATGGTCTCTCTATCTGAAAGATTGGAGGGATGTGGTAACGGAGTCATCCGGCCGGTTCGGATTCACATCTCACGCATCCACGCACCCGGAGGGCGGGCACGCCCGAAGGTATAAATAAACGGGCGCAAGACCGCTCGTGGTCTTTGGCCCACACATGTACACCTGTCTCCAGTGTCTATCTGCTTCCCGTTCCTAGTGTAGCCCGTGGCCTAGCGACACTCCACACTCAAGGGCGATATATAATCCAGAGATAGTGGCAGAAAAGCCCCTTATCGCAACATAAACGGAGATAAGCGAGCAGCGTTAACTGTTCAGCTCGCTGATATGGGAGTGTGGATGTAAACATACAATCCACCTCCCATAGTCTAAGTCCGGATTTCAGCAGTCATTAGATTAGGCAATAATGGGAGTTTAGCGCAATTCCCATTATCGCAATGTGGGTCTGTGGCATCCTTGTAAATATGGAGAAGCTGATTATGGGGGTATTCACATGTATTTAGTTGAGGAACGCCTACTTTGCATCTCATTAGAGATGCGATGCGAGGCGTATTCAAAACGGCGGCTGTTACACGAAAACACGGTTAGCTGTGCATGATGTTAGGGCGATGTTTAATTCGCCGCTTTTCGGCCAAAAACGGCCGATAAAGCGGCGAAATCGTGCTTGATAATATGCCCCCATGTTTCTACATCTAGAGAGAACCCGAAATACGCTGCAATACAGGAGCCGAAAAAGTCTGGAATTAATTAACCTGCATCCAGGTCTAGGCTGACAAGAAAGCAAACACAGCAAAGCTCAAAGGCAGCTGAAAGACGGCAGATACGTTGGCTGAAGAGGGTGAGTCCTATCAGTGCAGAAGCGGGAGAGGGGCAAGACATCACACCCTTAGAAACAACAATCAAAAATGCCTACACAACATGGGTACTGCAGTGTGCTGTAAGGGACATGTGCATCCGATGCAGGGTTTAACAGGCCGAAGGGGCAGGTGTGGTGCAGAGGTGACAAAGTAAACAATACAACATGGCTGCTATGGAGTGCCGGAAGCGGCAAGGACAGACATTCGGGGTGCATGGGATAGGCAGATGAGGCGAGGAAGAGAAATTTGTATTTTGAAAATAACTGTGGGGACTACACGGTAAGGCATCCATGGTGTGCAGAAGGGAGGAGTAAGGGCCAGGGCAGACTGGGACACAGCAAAGGATTGGGCACAGTGCTTGATTTGTAAAACAATCTTCTCTAGTCAGAGGGCCACTGCGGCTTGCATCACACATTGCCCCTGCTCTGCTGCCAATAATACTAACAACATAACTTCTAACCATCAAACTCCTACAAGTGTAACAATTCGGACTATTTCCGGGCCCCGAAAGCCAAAAGAATGGCTTGGCAGCAGGTTATAGTCATTTTAATGACTATTGTATTAATAATTAACTGTTGTTGTGGTCATCTATAAATTAGCCAGACAGCGCCACCCTTTGGCAGCATGTCACAAACACTGGTGTTGACAATTAAGTCCCTGTGCCGAGCACAGGAAACCACTGCCTCAATATAAGCACTGACTGGGAAGCATAAGAAAATTGACCCCCCTCAATGAATTAGATGACTAAACAAGCATTTACAATGCAATGGTCTCGGCATTGGTAAAGTTAGAGCTATTGGCATTGCTCATGACATTATTTTTGTTTATGTGTTTGTTTTTAAAACATTTAACCCCTTCCATGCTCATGACGGAACGATTCCGTCATGAGCATCGGTTGAGCTGTGCTCATGACGGAACCGTTCCGTCATGGCCCCGCCCGCGCTCGAACCCTTCAGCACCGCGGGGGAATCCGCGCAGCGCTGAAGGGGTTAAAGAAACGGCATTGTGAAAAACAAAAACAAACAAAAATAATGTCATGAGCAATGCCAATAGCTCTAACTTTAACAATGCCGAGACCGTTGCATTGTAAATGCTTGTTTAGTGATCCAATGGGTTCTTCTTTATCCTCCTTCAATTTAGGAACCCCAGTCAGGATTACCAAAAAAGGCGATGCTTCAGGAGGGAGATTAATAATTGGATTCCCTGGTTTAGGTCCCCAATTATAATCTTTAAGTGTATTTGCCTCCTGAGCAATATTTATAAAAGGATTTTTAATTTCTTCCATTGATTTTTTCTCTGTCATGGTAGATACCGATTTATTTACCTTTCTAACGGGGGCTGGTGATTTAACAGTCAAGGAGCCCACTAATGTTTTTTTGGTACAGCTTGATGTCCAATCGCAGCCTTCGTTGCCTCAAAGGTAGTCGAGGTGTTAGAAAGAACGGCCAGATCCGTTAACTGCACCTCAATCCGCTTCAACCTAATTTCTAAGGGGGAGAGATAGGTTTTAAAAAGCTCCTTTAGATGCTTAAATAGATTGTTATCAGACACAATGTTCTTGGGATTTGTATCAATAGCGGGAGAAACCTCAGCACTAGTCAAGTCCAGTGTGGCAGTGGTTACAGATGGGCAATTTTGAATAGAATCGTTCTTTGACTGCAGTTCGATTCGAGCTGCAGTCCTACGGGGGGGGGGGTTCACTTAATCCTTTATCCACAAGTGCAGTGGTTTTTTGTAAGTACCTAGTCTTCTTGACTTTGGTTTCATTTTTCTTTTTCTTAGGTTTTTTAGATGTTTTTGTACTAACTCCCTCGCTCGCTCCTCTCGTCTGACTATTTGTTAGATCTTGTAGCAGTAATTCTGTATCCAATGGTTCTGAAACAAGGAGCGGGGACCTCTCTAATTGTGTAAGAGATATAGAATCCGTCATTGACAATGACAAGTCTACTACATTTGGGAAACTATGTAGGTCCGCATGTACTAAAATCGGAACTACCTTGTTACTTTGTGGATCGGGAGTTTTAACTGTTGCAAAATGGCCCATAGAGGAACGTTTTGCTAATAGTAAGTCTTGAGAGACTCTCCGTTCCATGAGTGCAATCCCTTGATCAATAACTGAATTGGCTCTTACAATAAAATTATCCAGTGGGCCAGTGATACAAGATACATCCGTGTTCGCCTTACTCCTACTCCCTCGAGTAGTCGCCATTTATAACAACAGTAAATAGAACTTTCTAAAACAGTACTATAGGGCGACAAATGTGTTATATGTTCCTGCTAGCAGAAGAAAACGTTAGAGGGGGGGCCCGGTCCGGTCTTACTCGGTCTGTAACGGGCCCGCCCTTGGCCCGGGCTTCGCCCGGCGCGCGCCTCGCGCGGCGGCACTCTACTCAGTGTTTATAGATGTCAATAGCAAAAAAGGGGGAGTGTCCGGGAAGAGGCCGCAGCTGTTGCTGGTTTTACCGCTGCAGAGCCTCGCAGTCCCTCACACCCGAAACAAACGCTGAGTCCACTGGCAAAGATTCCTCAAGCACGAACGGCTCCCGTGGAGCGGGGGCCGTGAGTCGTCTTTTGAAGGCAGGTAGGCAAGGGGGAGTGTCCGGGAAGAGGCAGCAGCTGTTGCTGGTTTTACCGCTGCAGAGCCTCGCAGTCCCTCGCACCCGAAACAAACGCTGAGTCCACTGGCAAAGATTCCTCAAGCACGAACGGCTCCTGCGGAGCGGGGGCCGTGAGTCGTCTTTTGAAGGCAGGCAGGCAAGGGGGAGTGTCCGAGAAGAGGCCGCAGCTGTTGCTGGTTTTACCGCTGCAGAGCCTCGCAGTCCCTCACACCCGAAACAAACGCTGAGTCCACTGGCAAAGATTCCTCAAGCACGAACGACACCCTTTTCAATTTTTATAACCCATCCCCTCGCCAACCCCTCTTCACCTCCTCCACGCACCTCATCCCGCTCTCAGTTTGATTATATTGTATATATAGTACAAAGCGACCCAAGGGTATTTGAGTGCTTTACACGAGCTTCAGATTACGATCCAGAAAACTGAAGTATGCCTGTGGTGAACTGAACCTCTGGAATGAGGCATTTGCCACTCTGCCTCCTTCCATAGGACTGCCAGAGGCATTATGTGTGATGTTTACTTAAGTGAACTATCCTCATATGTTACTGTATGATGATTCATTCTCTTGCCTGAACACATTCCATTCTCTCTGTCACCATGGTTGAGGGGTTTGTGCGGACCTGGAAGCTGGTGGGCAGCAAAAACATTGATGAATACATGAAAGCCATCAGTCAGTGATATGTTTACATACATATACTATCCTGCTTTCGCTTGTAGCTGCACTGCTAATGGCCTTACTCTACATGGTGGCAAATGCCTAGACGTTTTTGTACTGCAATCATAGTTTAAAATGCAAGCTGATCCCACAGCTATCGGCTTTTCATTAGAGGCCATACCCTAACACTCGAGGCTTTGAGTTAATGAATCATATGTGCAAGTTTGAATAACTTGTAAATATGGGCATAAATGTTGCATTAGTGGCAGACAAGCATATTTCACATATCGCTATCGTGGGATTGTAAACTGGAAGCTAAAGGTTTTGTGCTGACGTGTCCAGTGGACAAAAAAACATGAAACCGTCTTCTACTTCACCCCAAACAATATGTCTTAGGCTTAAGGCAATAGGAAATCCACACCTTTTGAAAGATAATTACTATGCAGCACTTAGAAGTCTTAACTATGATTTGTTTACTAGCTTGTTAACATATGACAGCTACCATATGTTTGGCAGCATCAGTTCTAGCTTATAGTAGCTTTTAATATGAGGGCCAACCATTGCGTTTCGGCTAACATGGCCTAAATAGATTGCTGCAGAATTTAAAGCACAAGTATTTTTATCAAGCTGTAGATCCATCTTTCCGCTGGCACTAATCAAGGAAATGTGCCACACATTAAGTCTCTACCTTGAGATAATGTAGTCCTTGCCATCAGAATGGTTCCATAATCCTGTTATGGTGGGTTTGTTTGCATATCAAGTCACACATTGAAGTTGGCAGTGGCTAGGTACTTTTAGTAACGACACCATAATGCGACCATCTTTGACGGTGTATAGCATAGGCAGTTTAGATGGCATAAAGATATTAGCCTCCCTCAGCAAAAGGTCGCTGATAAACACTCCATATACCAAATTACATTTACGTGGAGGTATCTCGGAGTTTCTAATCCTGATAGGCCCTAAAATTGGCGATAAAAAAAAGCGTAAACAGTTTCCCACCTGTTTTGCATTCATTTTCATTTCATTGCTGATTCTTTTACACTGTTTTACAACCAGGTGTAAATTGGGGTTTACAAAAAGCTACCTGAAAACCCAAAGGGGTGTTATTAATTCCCATTTCATAATTTAGATAGTTTTGAAAATGTGTGAATACAGTTCTGTGACCACATATTCACCACATCTTTATTCAACAATACAACATGAGCAGCGAGCCCAATGAAAAGCACCTCCCCATTGTCTCTCAGTAAGTAATTTCCAAAGAAACGTTTTGCGCTCGCTATAAGCACCCGCTGCTCAAGGGTGCGACCTGAGGCCACAATATAGAAAAATACATATAGTGGTGCACAAACGGTAAATAATAACGTGAACGAGATTTGGAGGCAGTCTTATTTACCGTCGGTGCACCACTATGTGTATTTTTCTACATTTGTATCCAATTTAATACAAAAATTTGCTCAGGATTCTAAAGGGCTTTCCCTTAAGGTAGTGTTTGATCTTCTTACACCTCCTCAGCGTAGAAATACTGTTTGGGCCGATTCGCACAACTTTAGTGGTCGAGAGTGTAGCTTAATAAAGGAAACATTGGAATTAATGAGCATACCTGCCCAGTCTTCTTTCACGGCCTGGATTTGTTGAATGTTCAATTGTGCATTGAGTTTGTCGCTGTGTAAAATCGGTCAAAATGATGTTTTTTCTGCAGTAGTCGTTTTAGTAGAGTGATTGGAAAATGGGTGTTTTGCGCGAGAGTGGCCATTCAGAATGCTGCCTATGCCCACAGTAGTATGCTCACCGCCCGCCATGTCATTCTGGACACTGCTTCCAGTCTTGGACTTTTTTGTGTTTGTCTGAAGCATTCTGTGTGTTATAGTTTTGTTTTGCTGCCATTGATCTAATTAAAGTAGTACACCTGCAATCCGTGATTTGTAGATGAAAAGTTTAGGATTGGAGAGTGTCCATAGTAACCTAAAGTGAGGTGGTCACTGTAAACTGCAAAGTCATAACAATGTGTGTGATCAAAAACATTGCCGATGAGTTTTTCAACCCTATTTGCATTTGACTTTGGAGTAAGCATAGGTTGGGAACGTGCTCCGAGCGTCCCCATATTTTAGGGGACATGGGGAGGAGGTCTGTCCCCTCCTGGTAAATATTCACTGTTGGGAAAAAGCGGAAACCATATATTATTGTGTACTTCAGTGGCTTGCCATTACTGTGTAGAGAAGACATGCTTCAGTCGTAAGTGCTAGAAGTTGGAGTGAGCCCAGTGTGAATCTGAAAATCTGTTTTCCATAGACTTCTTAGATGTACTTCCTGAATTGTGTCATGCCAAAAATGAAAGAAATCTAGAAGACCCTTGGCAATAGTTTCTGAGTCTTCTCTCTTCTTTTATTATTTTTTTTTTTTAAAGAGCCGACCCTTGACCCCTGGATCCCTTGCCCTGCGCTCTTGTCTCTTCTAGCCGCACGTCTGAAAAGAACCAGAGATGGCACGCGCTTCTTCTCTGCCTATGTGGCAATCGCGTCTGGTCCGCGCTTGGCACGTTGCACGTCTCGGGCACGTGGCCAGGCGCGTGAGTCCCGAATTCTCATCTGTCAGTGGGTTGGAAGCAACCCCTGCCGTTTTGGCTTTTTTTACTCACTTTTTCTGTAATTTAATATGTGTCCTTTCTGAGACTCGGATGCCGTACACGTCGAGCTTTCGCGTACGCGGTGTTTATAGTGAATATTTTCCGTTGCTGTTGTCCTCCGTTTCGCTGCTGAGACGGAAGAAAGACATTCCTGTGAGTCTGCAGCCTCCTGCGGGGGCCCAAAGTGGCTAAAAATAGAACCTTTCTCACATTTTGTTATGGTCCTAGCGGTGAACTGTCGAGAGGACTTCTAAACTACGCAGCGCACTTCTGGGACTCCTAATGCGCCGCAGACCTCTGTGAAGGCTGCGAGCAGGCGCGTGGCAGCTGTGCGGCTGAGGAGAGGCCTTCCGTTGATAGTGACGTGTGAGAGGCTCAGTTAGATGTAGTAATGGGAGGGCACGTGGTCCTGAAGCGTTCCCTCTGGCAAAAAGGCATTTTGAATATAGATACTCAAGGCATACGTCTTGATTTTTTTGAATTTCAACGGAGGCTGAAATTGATGGGTTTTACAGACCGAGCCCATTAAAAACAAGGAGATCAGGTGAGGGAGCAACGCCGGGACACCACCGCCTTTCTCCGAGGCAGAGAAGAACTGCCTCGGAGAAACGCAGCCTCGGTTTCGGATTCGGGGCGTGTTTCTTTTTCTCTCCTCTTGCCATTGGCTGGAGGAGAGAAAAACACGCCCTGCGAAAAGCAACAAAAAAACATGCCCCCCGATCCGAAAAGGACGGGGCTTCAACGGAGTGACTGGACCTCTTCTCCAGTGGCTGGCCAGCATTTAAGAGGCCAGCCAATGGAGAACAGGAGAGAAGAGGGGCGGGTGCAAGCCCCTCTTCTCAAAGTCCCTCAAAGTCATTAAATCTCGGAGCGAGACTGCGCAAGCGCAGCCTTCGCAGCCGAGACCTAAAAATAGTGGCTCATGTTTGCAAATTTGGGCAGTTTTGCACTTTAAAGACATGCTGAATAAGTGGTTTGCACGGTATGGAAAACTACACAGAATTTGAGCTTGCTGCAGGCAATGTTTGTTTTAATGTCAGGGAAATCAATGGTAAAAACCGTCAGCCAAACCATAAAACAGGCCATAAACTGCTAAAAACCCGACCCACACACTGACCAGTCAGACCAGTCCTTCGGGCACTGCCTGATTGCCCTATTGGCCAGACCGACCCTGGTTGTGGGGCCACGGGGAGAGACAAAGAGAGAGAAGGGTCAGGACACTAGAAATAAAACCCTTACTATCTACACAACTTGCCATGCATTGAAAAAAAACACAATCATTGGCAAGCCCAATAATTTTCACCTCTTCATAATCTATTGGTTTTGTTCAAGTTTTTTTAGACATGTTGCACAGCAGCACGACCTGCAGTGTAGCATGGCTGAATGTTAAAAAACAAAAAGTGCTATGACGCGGGTATCATTGACCAGGTCACAGCGCTTTTCTTTTTTAAAACAGGTGCAAAATGATTAAAAACAGCACGGCAAGGGTGTGGTTCCCCTCACCCACCTTATAATATTTCCTAATCGAATTTCTGTCTCAGTGTCTGCAGCTTTGAAAAAGACGCTCACAATTTCAGCCCCCGTGCCCTTCCCAGTCTCTTTCGCACCCGCCCTCCTATTCAGGCTGAGCTTGTCAATAAAATTATCCCCTTGACTAGGAAGCATTGATGGCTAGCAGCCTTTCCTGGATGGCAGAACACCTTTCAAATGATTGCCATGCTAACTTTGACAGCATGCTATTGTCTGAATTATGTATAACTGAATAGAAAGCAGGACACACAAAGCACTTTATAAATAATAGATACACATTGCTGGGCCCAGGGGACGGTCATGATTAGCAACCTTGCCAGACAGTTTTCAGACGTACAGAACAAAGTGGCCAGTTACTGTCCTAACTGGTACTAGGATGCAGAGTTAAAAAAGGGCAAAGTGGCCAGTTACTGTCCTAACTGGTACGAGGATGCAGAGTTCAAAAAGGGGACAGTGGTGCTTCACACCCAAAACATATCCACTGATGTGCACCAAATGCCCTGAGTATACCATCAGTATGTCTAAACTGGTAATTGTGAGTCACAGATGTTGATGTCCAGGGGGTTGGTGGAATTCATCAGACCTGGTCCCCCAGAATACACCAATTCACCAGCTTGAACTAAGGAACATGTTTTTAGAATTAGAGTTCAACAAGAGTGTTTAAAATTCAATATCTTTTGAATACTGAGGGTCAGGGAGGTGGTTCCAAAAGGTTCTGTAATCAGGCTGACTTTCCTCAACCAATGAAACACCTAGGGGCATATTTATAATGGAAGTGACGGAGCTCGGAGTTAGCCTTCTTGGCTTAACGCCACGCCCCGCCACTTCTCAAATGCAGGGCTATCCATATTTACAACAATATGATGCAGCCCTGAGTTTCCCCCTGCACTGGCGCTAAATTTAGCTGCCTAGTACCAACGCAGGCCCTCTTGCATCACAGTGCAAGGTTGTCTGCATTGCAGGGGAAGATTGTTCATGTGCAGGAAGGTCCCCCTTCCTGCACATAAACAAACTTTAAATGGTGTTTTGTAATTTCTATGCATGCTTCTATGTGTGCAGCACACATGGAAACAGCAACAATGAGGATAAATGAAACATTTCTCCTCGTTTTGCCAGGTTTAGACCAGGTTTACTGTGGTCTTCATTTTGGTGCTACCCCATATTTATGCCACCCTTGTTAATATGGACAGCATTAAAAATCAAGGGGTGTTGCAGTGTAAGCCCACCGCAACACCCATTGCCCTCCCCTTTCACGCTAAGTATAGCGTCAAAGGGCTTTGCCTTATTTACAAGGCAGCATTACGTCACATTGAGTGACTTAAAGCTGCCTTGTGAATAAGGCAAAGCCCTTATCACCACCACAATGTCCAAATAAGTGACGTTGTGGTGGCGATAGGGGCTTGTAAATATGCCCCGTAGTGTCTTAATATTTAGGGTAAAAAACAAAACCAATGTGTCACTTCGGCCTGGAAATGGAAGAAAATGAGTTCCCACTTAATTAGGGATGGAATCCTGCTGACTGGGAGCAATGCAAGCTCACTACCCTGGAATGTCTACTGCAGATCATCAATAATCATGTAATGAAGATGCACTTGGTTTTGCTTGAGTACACTCACATGCAAGGTCCTTTTGACCTCTAGGTGATTCACTTCCTCAAGACAACCTCCTTGTAGGCTTCATTCTTCCTGCCTAAGTCATTGTCTTCCTACAAGGCGGCATCTTCTCTCCAGACTGCACCCATTTAGTTCATAAGCTTGGCCAAAGAGTGACAAGCAGAGTGCTCTTACTAGAAAACATCCATCTGTTGTATTGCAAAAGTTGTTCGCCTTGAAGTTCACATGAAGTAAAAATAATCCACTAAGGAGAGCATTATTTTTTCTAGTTTGGCAGAAATGATGGGAAACCATGGCCAACCAAGGCTAACCAAAGTCTAAACTTTCCTTAAATTTTAAAATGGAAGACAGCTCAAAATGAGTACACCTGTGCAGACATTTTTCATGTGCCTTTGCAGGGAAGTGGCAGACATAGTATTCTGTCTATTAGATGTGGGGCAATTACACTCAGCCAGTAGCTTGGTTTGAGATGACCCTGAGCAAAAGAGTAGGGGAGCATAGGTATGGTTGCTGAGCAGAGGTCTCGGGTCAACTAGGAGATAAATGTAAGGTCCTAATACAACCCAGACATCTATAGAGCTTCCAGGGTAATGGTCCATGGGCAGAGACATGTAGGTCATCAAGTCTATTTAAAGGACAAAGCCAAATCTACCATTTTGTGCAGCACATAACGTGTGCTCCACAGGTCGTATTTATCCTCCATGTGGTCTCAAGTCACACATGTGCTGCATGCCTCTCTCTCCCTACAGTAACTGATCTTGGGGCAATAAATACCCAAATGACATGGAAGTGGTCAGAATTTAAGGAAGGCTCGCAGACTTCTCTAGGGCCTTTGCTCCCGATATAGAATCAAATAGGCGAGCCACCAATTTTTCGTTGCTGGGTAAAGGCACCGGTAGGGACTCTTGACTAAGCGTGGGTGTAGGAAAGTGTCTCCTTTGGCATGGTTAGCCCCCACTTTTTGCCTGATGCATGATGTGATTTTTAGTGTAAGTGCACTGGGTCCCTGCTAACCAGATTCCCAGTGCCAGATCGCTTTCCTAAAACTGTACCACGATAGGCAATATTTTAGCATCCCCTCTTATAAATGGTACCCCTGGTACCCGGGGCATGGGTACTGAAGTGGTTCCTCAAGGTCTGCAGCACAGATTGTGCCACCGTAGGGATTCCTCACAAAGACCATGCAAACTGCCATTGCAGGCTGCATGTGTTGGTGCAGAGAAAACCAAAGAGTCGACATGGTTCACAGCCCTGTGTGTCATGCCCACATACACTGAATGAGGTATAGGTAAGCCATCCCTACTGTAGACCTTACAGCCCTAATTCAGGGTGCACTATATGCGGACATATCTCCATTGGCAGATATGATGCTGCAAAATCTGAGGCATTCTTGGATATTGTAAGTTCACAGGGAACACATAGAAAGTACATGGGCTGGATACTTGGAATTACGAGTTTCCTAGCTCCATGATGGCTTCACTGTACCCTAAGATGTTTGGTGCCAAACATCTTGTCTTAATAACTCCTCACTGATGCCAGTGTTGGACTTATTAATAAATGCACACAGGAGACCCTTTAGAGTGTCCCCTGAAAACCTACCAAGGACTGGTGTGTTCCCTGACTAGTCGTAGCCAGCCTGCCACCACCAGACATGTTTCTGACCTCAATGAGGTGGTATCCAGCACTCTCAGAGGTTAGGAACAAAGCCTACTCTGGACGGAGGTGCTTCACATCTTCTCCAGGCCGAGAAGCATCAAAGGCGATGCTGCCTTTGAAATGCAACTCAGGCATCTTCAGATAGTGAAGGTTGCCAACTCCCCCTTTCCTGTTCCCTTTTGGCAGGCGGACAGGCAGGAAAATTACTTATATTAGGAAGTGTGCCCACATTCAACTAGCACTATCCCTAAGGTGTGTCAGGCAATGTGGACACTACTCTTCCAATGGTAGGAAGTAGAACTACCAGGGCTAGGGTAACGCCCCCTAAATTTAGCATTTAGGTGGCATCCCTGTACCCTGATTTTAGATTCAACCAGCTTAAGAAGATCAACAGACAAAGAAGAGCTGCTGCAGAAAATTGGCGGCAAACCCTATTGGCTGCTTCCAGGACTCAACAATCATGGTGTACTGTCTCGTCCTGCAACTGTGAGGCCTCCAAGAACCGCGGAGGACCTCCTGCCATTGACCAATTGCTGAGAACCTCCCTTGGAGTAGAGGAGCTTCTTCCCTGCAGCCTACAGGCACCAAACAACAAATTCCGGTTTATCTACTTGCTGCTCCCCAGCGACTCTGATGCAGCACCCAAGCCAGAGGAGGTGAATCATCGACCTCAGCATCCTGCCCCTGGCTAAAACCAGGATGCTTCCATTCTTTCTGCTCCTGAAACATTGGACCTGACCTTGCTACTTACCTAAATCTTGAGTGGCGGGCTCTACATTACTGAAGAACAAAGGTATACTCTTTCTCATGATGGTATATGATCAAACGATATCCAGGCAATTGCTTCAAAAACAATGTTTATTTAGACCATTGGCCCTTGAACACATAAGAACATATCAGTCTTTCATAAATACCATTTCAATAAATAAACTGTATCAAATAAGCATAACATTTCATGAAGTGCAAAATTCCTTAATGGTTCTGTTTATCGAGACTGCATTCATTCCATCACAATATAATACTTGAAAGCTCCAATTCTATACATTTTAATAAAACTTTTTTTGCTTCGAGCATAAATCTACCGATTGCACATGCTATATCCAGAGAGCGCGTTTCAGTTAACAGGTCTACTGCTTGCATAAGATTTTTAATATATATTGTAAAAAGATTGGAAGTAGAAACAATTTCCGTGCAACAAGGACTTTTAGTCAGTCTAATAGTATGTGCAAATTATCACATGTTGTGCTTTGGTTACAGCCAGGTACACTTTCCTTCAGAATCCATCATAGCCCCTTTTATCCAATCATTACCATTGCAAGGGGTAATCCTGATTCGTAACCTTAGTAATTCATTTCTCAGGCAACGGTTGGGCAGTACATCTCTATACAGGAACTGTTGATCATTTTGTCATGAATTAATCATAAAACGCACATACCCCTTCAAATACTGTTGATCGTGATCTCGAGATATTTCTTTACCTATTATCCTAAGGTCTCTTTGAGCAATATCAATTTGTATATTCTGTGGACACAACTTAACTCTCAAGCCACTGCACGCCATAGTTACAACTTCTGTGACCCCCTTTGCCCACTTCAGTTCACTTTGCAGTATTTCACTTTTGCAACATTTTGGCATTTTTTGCTCCTCCCCTTCCCCAGGCGTTGCCAGAATCTTATTAGTGCCATATGTGCCATTATATCCTAAGATACTATTGCAGTTTCTATTCTTACTGTATGGATCATAGAGGACCAGGGTAGGGAGAATACGTTTTTTACACATTTCCCCTCTTCAACATCCCACCCCCTTTTACCACTTACATATAACAATACAGCTCCATATTGGAACAGAATTGGTATCATGGCCATATTATATTTTAGTACAGATCTATCTGACATTTCTCCGTAGTCTTTGTTACATTTTTTCAGACCACTAACTGAGGTAAGGGCCCGGATTCTCAGTGCGTCCAGATGGGTATTCCATTTTATGGATTTCTCAAACCAGTCGTATGCAAATCAGTCTGGCACGCAAAAAATGAATAGATTTAACCCAGATCTGTGACTGGGGTTAAATGTTTGATCAATTAAGCATTCCGTCCATCATCTGTTTTTTTTGCATTTGTCACCCTAAGTGGAAAGGGTATGCCCAGACTTGGGTCCCGTGCTCGCTACACCACCAGATTCAAACTAGCCAGGCTGATGAGGGGTGTTACCCTAAAACCGGTCTCATGATGCTTGTTTCTGGTCCAGGGAGGACATGGCCTGACAGTTCAGGCTGGACTGTTCCCAAGGGAACAGGGTCAACACTGATTTGCATATGGCTGGATAAACTGGAATGGCGTGGCATGCAAAGAAATGATGGATTTAACCCAGATCTGTCATTAGGGGTGAATGTTTGATTAATTCAGCATTCCGTCCATCATCTATTTGCTTTGCATTTGTTGCTCTAAGTGGAGAAGGGTATGTCCTGTGCTCACTATGCCACTAGATTCAAGCTAACCTTGCTGATGAGGAGTGTTATCCCAAAACCGGTCCCAGGATGCTTGTTTCTTGTCCAAGGAGGACCTTACCTGGCAGTTCGGGCTGGACTATTCCCATGGGGAATAGCGTCAAGACTGATTTGCATATGGCAGGGTCTAAACTGTAATGGCATGGCATGCAAAAAAAGCAATGTAATTAACCCAGATCTGTGACTGGGGTAAATGTTTGATTAATTTTTTGCATTTGCCGCCCTAAGTGGGAAGGGCGTGTCCTGCTATGGGTCCTGTGCTTGCAACATTACCAGATTCAAACCAGCCTGGATGAGAAGAGGTGTTATCCCAAAACCAATCCCAGGAAGCTTATTTCTGCTCCAGGGAGGGCCTGTCCTGGCAGTTCAGGCTGTACTGTTCCAGTGGGAAACAAGGTCAAGACTGGTTTGCATATGGCTTGGTCTAAACTGGAACAGCATGGCGCGCAAAAAAGCAATGGATTCAAACTAGATCTGTGACTGGGGGTGAATGTTTGATTAATTCAGCATTACGTCCATCATCTTTTTTTTGTTTTTGTCACCCTAAGTGGGAAGGGTATGCCCAGACGTCGGTCCCATGCTCGCTATGCCACCAGATTCAAGCTAGCCTGGCTGATGAGGGGTGTTACCCCAAAATCGGTCCCAGGATGCTTGCTTCTGGTCCAGGAAGGAACTGGCCCGGCAGTTTGGGCTTAATTGCTCCCATAGGGATCACGCTCTAGACTGATATGCACATGGCTGGGTCTAAACTAGAATTGCGTAGTGTGCAAAAAACAATGAATTTAACCCAGATCTGTGACTAGGAGTGAATGTTTGATTAACTCAGAATTCCATCCATCGTGTGTTTTTTTTGCATTTGTCGCCCTAAGTGGGAAGGGTATGCCCAGACGTGGGTCCCGTGCTCTCTACGCCACCAGATTCAAGCTAGCCTGGCTGATGAGGGGTGTTACCCCAAAACCGGTCCCAGAATGCTTTTTAGTGGTGAAGGGAGGACCTAGCCTGGCAGTTCGAGCTGGACTGTTCCCATGCGGAACAGGGTCAACACTGATTTGCAAATGGCTGGGTCTAAATTAGAATTGCGTGGCGTGCTACAAAACAATGGATTTGACCCACATCTGTGACTGAGGGTGAATGTATGATTAATTCAGAATTCCGTACATCATCAGTTTTTTCTTGCATTTATTGCCCTAAGTGGGAAGGGTATGCCCAGACGCAGGTCCAGTGCTTGCTATGCCACCAGATTCAAGCTAGCCTCACTGATAATGGGTGTTACCCCGAAACCGGTCCCAGTATGCTTGTTTCTGGTCCAGGGAGGACCTGGCCTGGTAGTTCAGGCTGGACTGTTCGCATGGGGAACAGGGTCAAGACTGATTTGCATATGGCTGGGTCTAAACTGGAATGGCGTGGCATGCAAAAAAACAATGGATTTATCCCAGATCTGTGATGGGGGTGAATGTTTGATGAATTCAGCATTCCGTCCATCATCTGTTTTTTTGCATTTGTTGCCCTAAGTGGAAAGGTCATGCCCAGACGTGGGTCCTGTGCTCCTTACACCACCAGATTCAAGCTAGCCTAGCTGATGAGGGGTTTTACCCCAAAACCAGTCCCGGGATGCTTAATTCTGGTCCAGGCAGGACCAGGCCTGGCAGTTCGGGCTGGACTGTTCCCATGGTGAAGAGGTTCAAGACTGATTTGCATATGGATGGGTTGAAACTGGATGGCGTGGTGTGCAAAAAAAATGATTGATTTAATCCAGATTTGTGACTGGGGTGAATGTTTGATTCATTCAGCATTCCATCCTTCATCTGTTTTTTATTTTTTTTGCATTCATAATAATGCCTTCACAATGAAGCCTTTACTATGCAAATGTTTTTTATCATGCAAAGGCCTGTAAAACGCTTGGTAAGTATGTTTAAGGTAAGTATATGTATGTTCACTGAAAAAACCAAAGGTTAAAGTGATCATTATAGTTAGGTATTCAAAACAACTTTAGAAATTCACTGCAAAATCAAAGGTTAAAGTGGCGTTATAGTTGGGTGACAATGCCAGTTGCAACATTACATTTTAAACAAAAGAAAATACTGAAATTCACCAGTTATATTTAACTGAACTAACACCAACTCATGGCCCGCTATGAACAGTGTTGTCGTCAATTATGTCATTTCAGATGTCAGCAGTGATGTTATCACTTATGTCATTAAAGTTGTCATGAATTATTGACTATGTGAAGGTATTAGTAGTGCATGGCAAGGACTCAAGGTGTTCTTACTTCGGGGCTCGGGTTACAGTTATTTCAGTTAACTTTCTTTTTTTTTAATACCTAAGTATAACTGTTAGTTTTCCAGTGAATTTCTAAGGTTTGTCTTAGCGTAAGTCACTGTCAATAAATAGAAAGAAGGTGTGGTGCTTGGCTGAAATGTTGAGGGGGGAATTGGAATGGGGTGTAATTCTGTTGGCGGCTGTTGGTTGAAGGCATTTTGTAAGGCGGCTGGGAGTTGGCGCCTCTCCTTTTCCTGCTATGTTCTATTTTTCAAAATAATTACATTTTGTGGAAGTCCTACCAGGTAGCATTGAAATGTCTCTTTTTTCTGCAGTAATGGCAACGAGGATGGAATGGAGCGGCGTCTAACGGAAATTGAGAAAGTTCCAGTCCAGCCATCTTGCTTCATGCTGGTTGGCGTTTACTGTACCTATTTTGGTATTAAAGTGATTTTCGGCTCCTGTTCTGACTTGTGAGAGAGTCTTTTGTTGCAGATGTGCATGTCTGCATACAACCAAGGTTATTGGTAGTTGGTAAGCATTCAGCGCTAGTCAACCAGTGAGGTCACCACACTTGAGTGGCCATTTTTCATAAGGATTAGTTGTGTGTTCAGCATGGCATTCCTTATGTGCACCACGTGTGACGTCTCACATTGTTGGCAGCCATTTTGACTTGGACTTGACCCGGTGCAAGCAACTCACATTTTGGATTGGGCAAATGGTCCCTTGCGGTCACCACTCAAGTTTGTGTTTATATCATTGGAATTTCAAGTTGGTTCTTGAGATCACACTCAAGTCTACACTTATGTCATAAGAATTTAAAAGAGTTTGTTGATTGGCACACCTTATGTATTATAGTGCTGATCATTTAGTTCTCCAGTGAGTTGTACACGTTTATGAGAATTCCAGCATGGGGGTGCAGTGCTTATTATCGGATAGTCAAATTTCTGGTGATTCGCACACCAGGTAGTTTTTGAATTTATCATTAAGTCTTGTGGTATTCATTTATAAAAAATTGTATTTCTGTGTTATGATATACATTTGTATATATATTTTTTTTTTATGTTGGATTTCGGACATTGATATATTGTAACTGGTGTATTATGGCCAGCATTCAACCGCCACAGTGTTTTTTTGTCTAAACCTCGTGATCCTCCCATACAATGGGAGCTATGACTTGATATGTTTGAAACTTATGTGGAGGTTTTTCTGGAGGGTGAATGTTTTCCCAAAAAGTGGTTATCTTTCCTTTAGCACACAGTGGGACCTATAGGGTTAAAAGAATTTGAGAACTTACCCCTCTTAGAAAATCCTGGTAACATAGACGTGTATCAGAGTGCTACTAAACATATAAATGAGAGGTGTAGGAGGAACATTAATGTGGCTCTGGAAAGGTTTTAATTTTATTCTATATCACAGAAAGAGGAAATGATTGACCAATTCATGGAGGCATTGAGAGAGTTAGCTGTGACATGTGCTTTTGCACATATATGTTCTGTGATCAAAAAATGACAGACCAGGTGTTAGACTTGGGGTCTCTAGTTGGCACAGGTTTGCACTTGTGACAAATAGGGACCCTCTCCTCTAGTCAGGGTTAGGGGGTTCACTCCTAAAACAACCCCTGCTCACCCCCTTGGTAGCTAGGCACGAGCAGACAGGCCTATCTCAGAGGCAGTGTGTAAAGCATTTGTGAACACATACAGTAACCAAGTGACAACACTACAAATGGACACCACACAGGTTTTATATCAAAAATAAGTATTTTTTATATAGATTTACCACAAGACCATTAAACGACACAAACACACAATACTGTTACTTTAGATGGTAGGATTTTGCTTAGTTCTCTTAAGTTCTTAAATGCAACACTTTAAGTCAATGTGCCTTTTAGATGCGACATGCAGGGCAACGAAAGTGTTGCAACGATGTTGATGCGATGAAGTTTTTGGTGCAAAGAAATAAAGACGTGAAGATCTTCCAGATGCGGCACGCTTCTCCGATGTTGCGAAAAGACTCGACTCGATGCTTCAGCTGCAGCGGCGACACACTTTACATGATGTGACGACAGCGGCCTTGGCAGCGACACTCTTCTCCGACGTTTGCGAGACACTTCCGCTCGATGCGATGTTGCAGTGGCGACACCCCTTTACGCAATGCGACGACAGCAGCTCCGACGGCGGCACGCTTCTCCGTGGATGCGAGGCACTTTACTTGATGTGGTGCAATGCGACAACTACGATGGCTGCGATGGCGACACGCTTCTTCCTCGATGCGAGACTCTTCTCTTGATGCGGTGCAATGCGTCAGCTATGATGGCTGCGATGGCGACAAGCTTCTTCGGCGTTGCGAAACACTTCCTGGATGATGCAAGACGCTTCCGCTCGATGCAATGCTGCAGCGGCGACACACTTTACAAGATGCGACAACAACATCTCCGACAGCGGCACGCTTCTCTTTGAGTCGCGTTTCAAGCTCCTTGTGACTCGCAGTCCCTCAGAAGGCCCAACAACAGCAGCTGGCACTTCCATAGAACTCTGGGGAGCTGGGGGGTGAAGTCTGTTGTTCCTGAGACTTCAGCAGGAGGCAAGCTCTTTTCCAAGCCCTTGGAGATCCTTCACAAGTTGAGCAAAAGTACACACAAAGTTCCTTTCTCCTCTCTTTGGCAGTAAGGCAACCACTGCAGGCCAATCCCCCAGGTTCAGGGATAGTTTCCTCCTCAGCTTCTTCTGGTTCCTCCCTCAGCAGAGGTTCTTCTTGTTTTTCCAAAGTGATCTAAATTCTTGGGATCAGGGTCCCAATATTCATACCCAGAAATCCTTTGTCCTCTGAAGGCAGAGGGGCCTTTGCCCAGTCGAAACCAGTTCCTGAGCACTCTGTTTACCAGACTTCTCCTTCCCTTTCACAGTGCAGGGCAGAAACATTAGACGCCCCACAGGAGGTGGAGCCAGCATTGTGGAAGGCAAGTACAGCCCTGGAGCACTTTGTTGACAGGACTCCTTCTCTTCATTCACTGTGCAGGGCAGAGACATCAGCCGCTCTCCAGGAGGTGGAGCCAGCATTGTGGAAGGCAGGCACAGCCCTATTCAAGTCCCAGGTGCAACTCCTCCCACCCATCTAGATGCAGATCTCTCTATTCACCACTGGGGCACCTCACCCTGTCTCCTGGAATTCCCCAGCCCTGTCACTCAAACTCCAGACAAAAGAATACACAGCCTAGCAGAGGAAGGTTTGAATGGTTAAACAAGAAAATGCCTACTTTCTAAAAGTGGCATTTTCAAACACAGAATGTTAAAACCAACTTCACTAAAATATGTATTTTATCATCCTGAGTTCAGGCATACTAAATTCGAATTTCTACCATGTTCTCTGAGTCAGTTAGGATTATAAAATGTAATAACCAAACTGCCCATTCTGACCTATGGAGAACAGGTAGCCTTGCAATAGTTAAAAACGAAAATGGCTGTAATTCACTATTAGAACATGCCACACACACCAGGGCATGTCCTACCTTATCCTTACAATGCACCCTGCCCTTGGGCCTACCATAGGGGTGTCTGATATGAAGAAAAGGGAAGGTTTAGGGACTGGCAAATGGGTGCACTTGCCCAGTCAGCATGACAGTACAAGACGGCACGCAGGTTCTGCAATGGCAGACCTTAGGCACATTTTTACAGGCTGCAAGCCCACCAGCAGCATTTGGATTTACAAGCCCTGGGCACTCCTGGTGCACTGTACTAGGGTCTGACAGGCAAACAAAACCAACCAATCATGGAATCACTAATTCGTACAATAATTTACAATAGGGAGAGCATATGCACTTTAGCACTGATCAGCAGTGGTAAAGTGCCCAGAGTAATAAAACAGCCAACAACAGGTCAGAAAAATATAGGAGGAAGGCAACAAGTTCAGGGATGACCCTGCAAAAAGGGCCAAGTCCAACACCAGGTATTAAAGAAAACTAAATCTAAAAAATACAGGATAAGTTACGGTCATGTAGTGAAATGACAATGAAAGCAGAATTGGATGCTGCAAAAAGTATAGAGGATTCTGCGCAATGCATACAGGCTGTGGGAAAAAGAATGAGGGTCAGGGACCATCAATGTGGTGGTGGGCAATGCAAAGGATAGGAGGGACAAAGGGAAATATTTTGAAGTAAGGGAAAATTAGTGGTAATTTAAAAGGGGAGTCGTGTTATAGATGTGGATCTATTGATCATTTGGCAAATTCTAAACAGTGTCCAGCTTCAATCAAAATATGTAGTACTAGCAAGAAGAAGGGGCATTTCAGTAGGGTTTGCAAGAGTACGAGAAGGAAGGTTAACTACATTGCTGAGAATGCAGATGAAGAAGATTTGTGTATGCAGGGGGTGATTTTGAGTAAACAGGATGAACTCACATACAGTAAAAAGGCTCCCATCCAATCCCTCCCCTCTACTAGATGGGTTTGAGCCCTGTACACTACAACAAATCATAGGGCTTTTGATTAGAGCTAAATCTGGTCCACCCGCGGATGTCTGTCCACCTAGGATCACTGCTAATCTTGCATCCATAGTTGCACCTACTATCTTCTCCCTGTTTAGTTTATCCCCAGATAGGGCCAAATTACCACTGTCTTGGAAGTCTGCTCAGGTCTCTCCGATATTAAAAAAAGTAAATGCAGATCCTAATATTCTGCTTAATTACCGCCCAATTTCGCCTCTCCTATTGTTGGGGAAAATGTTGGAAAGCTTGGTCAAAAGAGAGCTGATGACATTACTAGAAGATGTAAAAATCCTAGACCCCTCTCAATCAGGTTTTGGTTTAGGCCACAGCACTGATACAGCACTGCCGGTGGTTACCAACACCATCTACTTGTCTTTAGATTAAGGCTCTCCTGCCATAATTTTGTTGTTAGACCTGTCAGTGCCCTTCAACACTGTTTCCCATGACATAATGCTGCACAGACTCCTTCAGATTGGTATCGGAGTCAATGCTTCTTGCAGACATTTTAGTCAGCTGCATCTAAATGATCATGCTGGGTTCCTCGGGGCTCATGTTTGAGGCTGACATTGTTTAATATATATGTAGCCGCTTGCCTACATTGTTAAATTCTGCTGCTTTGATGTGATATGGTATGCATATGACACCCAGCTGATATTCTCATGTAGCCAGGACTCTGTCAGGGCAAAGCCCAGATTCATGGACTGTATGCAAAGGATTGCAGCATGGATGTTGGCAAATTGCCTTCAACTTAATAGCAAAAAAAAAAAACGAGGTGGTGCTGTTTGGTTAAGCCCAGGACATCTGGAAACCTTACTGGGGGCTCTCGGAACTAGGGGTGTGACTGAGTGCTTTCAGAACTGGGGATGAGTCCCATCCCTCCCCTAGGCTTGTGGTGAAAAATCTGGGAATTGAATTAGAACAGGCTCTATCCATGAAGGATGAAATTACCACTTCTTGCGAGGCATGCTTTGCAACCATGCAGCTTCTGAAGAAAGTCTACCCTTGGTTACCATCCTCTACTAGGCAGGCCCTAGTCATAAACTGCTTGGACTGGCAATGCCCTGCTTATGGCTCTCTATTGGCCAAACTTCAGGTGGTGCAAAACACAGCTGCACGCCTGGTTTGTGATTTTTATTTCCTACCTAGGTGGGTGTGGGCACAGGGGCTAAATCCGCTACACCGCGGAGTCTGAATTTTTGACTGAACTTCGCGTTCCCAATGGAGCGCAAAGTTGGCAAAACTCCGCTGGCGGAGCGGAGTTCGCCACCCAGGCCTGTACATAACATTGGACGCTCAGACTGATTTTCTCTGGTGGTAATTTCACTCAAGTTGAATGGAGTTCTAAGACTTTGGGCTTGATTTAGAAGTAAGCAGAGGGGAACAGTCCGTCACAAACGATCACATTCTATCCTATGGAGATCGTAATATGGTGGATGGGGTATACGTCACCTTTGTGACGGAGTATTCACTCTGCCGAATTCTAAATCAGGCCCTATGAGTGGAATTGAGATGTTTAAATTAAGGTATTATGGTGGATACTTTTCCTCTACCGAACTTGGAGGAGTCCGGGCCACATGTGCCATCGTTTGAAATTGCGAGTTCCTACTTATGATTCCATGCGAACTGAAATTAGGAAATCGCAATTTCAAAAGTATGAAACTCTTCAGAGTTTTATTTGCGATTCCCAGTCGGTCGCAAATAGACCTACCTAATTAATATTCATGAAGTAGGCCGCAATTTGTGACCATTTTGAATCGCTAAAAACACACAGATGGTGTCCTGCTGGAGACAGCAGATCACCATGTCAGTGTAAGCTTTTAAATAAAGCAACTTTTTTTTTTAAATGCAGCCGCTTTCCTTAAAGGAAAACGGGATGCATTTCAAAAATAAAAATAAAATGCTTCACTTTTATTTTTCAAGAGTAGGCAGTGGTCTGTGTTTTTCACACCTTCACAAAGGAGAAGGGGTCCCTTGGGGACCCCTTCCAGTTTGCGAATGAGCTACCACCAAATTAAATTTGGTGGTAAAAAGCAAATGTTTTGTTACCACTTTTCGGTCACAAACATTTGCATATTCCTCAGCGAGTCGCTATTAGGAAGGGACACCCTTAACATGCCCCTTCCTAATTCTGAATCGTTAACCCATTTCGTAATTCGCTAATAGGTTATCGAATCGCAAAATAGGAAAATGCTTTTTTTGGTTGCAAGCAGCCTGATTCTGCAAATTGGGCCGTTTGAGACCTAACAAAAGCTATGTAAATGTGGCCCTTAATGTCTTCTGTTGATGAGGCTACTATTTTTTTATGATAGAGCTTACTAGTGCATATCATCAAACTGAATTGGAAGTCGAATTAGAGCACTTTACAGCTTTCCTAACACCAGAAGAATGGTCCAATATAAGAGGATGCCATTTGGTCTTGCTTGTGCTTCTGCTGTATTTCCAAGAGAAATGTCTAGGATTTTATAAGATGAAAAGAGGGCGAGAATTTTTCAGGATCAAATTTTAATATTTGGGAAAGACAAAGGTGGGCATGATGAGAATTTGAGGCAAGTATTATCTGTACTTATGGATAAAGGTTTGACTGTAAAAAGTGAGAAATGTAACCTTGGGAAGCCACGTGTTGAATATCTGGGTTATGTGATGTTGATAGAGCGTCATGAGATTCTGAAATTTGTAGGGGTGCATCATATTCACCGTTAGTCAGCACACACATATTAATCGATGTATGCTAAAGAATGCCATAGAAATGTATTATTAGAAATCGTTTAACATAGGGGTGATTCGAATTGTAATATTGCTTTTGTGAAGAGTAACGCTGCAAGTTATTGTGAATGTATTTAGTAAATGCATAATGATTAGTTTATGTAATGCAATGTATTAGGTTAAAACGTATGCAATGTTAAAGTTAGGTGTGCAAGTTGCTTGTTCACGTATATGAAAATAATGAACGAATGATTAGAGCGTGATTTAGCAATGTGGTTAACAGTGTAAAGGCCTGATCGCATATACGTAAAAGATAAAGGCCTGTTCATTTTCTTATGTTAGCAACCGTTGTAGGGCGAAAATGATTTCCCTTGGTAAAGGCTTTGGGTTGCAGGGAGATGTAAAATCTTGGATCGTGAAATCTTTTTCATTCCCATGTTTCTGTTGCAGGTGCAAGGACATTTAGCTCGTTAGTGAGACTAGGTCTTTGTTTTAGGAGTTAGGATGCTGCGAGGAGCCAACAGGGGAGTACATTGGAATGTGAGGATGATACTTTCAGCGATGAAGGTGCCTGGGACCCAAGGTCAAGCTAACAGTCGTTGGACGCCAGACAAGTGTGTAGGAAAACTACTGGGAGAAGACCTGGCTGAAGAGGTGTGCTGAAGGGCCTGTTCTACGTTTTGGGGGTTTTGTATTAGGACAGTGCCCCATGGGTTGAGCAGTTGAGGTTTAGACGGGGAGCTAGAAAGAGCATCTTAGATCAAGCTCTGACTAAGTGAATGTACTTCTTAGGAAGTCTTCACTTCTGGCACCTTTATTCTCCTTGCCTGGGAAGGGAAATGTTAAGTAGGGATGTCACCTTAGAGTTAGAATAGGGATAGACTAACTGTTTTTCCTTTCTAGACTAATGATACCTAATTTGGATATTGGCTTAACCATTGCTTTCTTGATGATCTTAGAATCAGTGATTCTTTTTGTTTTGAGTCGGATGAGAATCTTACGTAGACTTGCATTTGTATTAGTGCCCATTTATCTCCTACACCTTGTATTGAGGTGTCTGTATGTTCAGTTATTTTTGGTTGTAATAAAGTCTTATAAATTTTAGATTCGGAGTCAGTGGTCCTTTCCAATGAAATCTAATTTTGGCGATTATGCGTTAATAATTGTTTTTCCTTCCCTCTACACTATTTAGCAGATAAAAAGATCCTGGCGACCCGAGAGGATTCTTGGAAATAATTAGGTAGCCAAGAATCCGGCCCCATCAGTGTCAAGTGAAAGTTTTTGTCCTAAAATTAGTCATATTGAATTATTTTGAATATTCCAGAGCCAACGTGTAAAGAACAATGTCTTTTTTCAGATTAATAGAATTCTACTCTTGATTTCTAGACAATTATGCTATCAAAACTGAGCATTTACGGTTGTTGTTAAAAACTTATTTTAACTTTTGCTAGTCAGAGTGTTTAGCTGAAATCAAGAATGAAATATTATGTTCTACTTGTTTAAAGTTATTTGTGATGGGGCGATTGTGTAATTTCAGTGTAACACAGTGGCTATGGAGTTGGTGCTGTTTTATCGCAAAGGAAGAGTGATGTTGAATGGATTGTAGCTTATGCTTCACATACGTTAATGCAGGCAGAAATAAATTACTCTGTCACTGAAAGAGAATTGTTGGCAGCCACATGGGCAGTAGAACGATTTAGATTGTACATATGGGATACGAAGTTCAAGATTTGCACCGATTACAAACCATTAGTATACGTTTTAAAACCAGGTGGTGGGAAGAGCCTGACACCAAGATTGGCACGGTTGGCATCCAAGCTACAAATGTATAATTATGAAATTGGGCATGTTCCAGGAAGGGATAATAATGTAGCTTACAGACTGTCATGCCTACTGTCAGATGTCAAGAATGAATCTGAATGTGGTGATTGTGCCTGTGAAGTGGCTTTCAGTACTATGATGTACTTTTAGGTAAGAATATGGAAATTGAGCACAGAAATAAACAGTCTCAAATGTTAAGGATGCAGGAAATGGAGAAGGATATTGAATTGAAAATGATGAAAAATATATTTCTAAGGGAGTGGCCTAACCACCGTCAATTGCGAGGGGAGTGGAGTGCATTTTTGAAGGTGAAGGATGAGACTAATGTTTGTAATGATATTGTTTTGAGGGGTTACAGACTTATATATTCTAGTGGTGTGCATGGAATAATTGTAAAGTTGGGCCATGAGGGTAGCAGGAAATTAAAATAAACTTTTGGTGCAATGGTGGACCGATTGGTAAGGAGTTCTGTTGCTTGTAAAGCTAGTGACAAGGTTGTTAAACCTTGTGTTGTGCCATTAAAAACAGTGGAATTTCCAGATACACCATGGCGCAAAATAGCTATTGATTCAAATGGACTGTTTGCGACATTGCCTTCTAAGAAACCGCTGGCATAGTGTTGGTCAATTATTTTTCTAAGTGGCCAGAGGAACGCATGGTTGGTAATGTTTTTACTGATGTAGTATAAGATTTTTTAGAGGAATTTTTTCAAGGGAAGGCATTCCAGAAGTTTTGGTTTCTGATAATGGTGTCCAAGTACCGTCAAGGAAGATGCAGTTGTTTGTAAAGAATTGCGGTATCAAGCACATGAATGTGGCCTTGTACCATTTTGAGGCCAATGGCCAAGTTGAATGTTTTAACGGAGTCATAAAGTAGGCCACTTAACTGGTTTGGAGGGTTGTGATGGTATGAATGGATGTCTGATGAGTAGTGAGATGCGCCATGATTGGGGGTTATGAGGAGGTGGAGTCTGTGGTTGGTGTGAGAGGAGTAGAGATGCTAGATGGTGGGGTGAATTTGCCAGTTGTGAAGATACAAAAAGGACAGTATTCCCTTTTACATCAAAGTGTACAAGAGAAGAAATTGCGAGGTCATCTTGATGGCTATGCGTCGTTGGATGAGCTCTTGGAAAAGAATGATGATATTTTATTACTGTAAATATTCAATTTTTGTATGTATATTACTCCTGCATTATCTATGTTGGGGTGAGTTATCTATGTTACGTAAATTCACTTTTACCCTTTATGTAAGCTTTAATATCACGTAACATGGAGGATGTTTTTCTGTAATTGAGAAAAAGTCATTCTGCATCATTGTTCTATTCCTGCATGTTCATTATTCTATGTATTATAGTTAAGATATTGTTTCATTTTTGTTGCTGTTGTTGTGAGAAGAGAGATGTTTGCTGCGTGGCTGGAATGCTGAGACGGTAATTGAAATAGGGTGGAATTCTATTGGTGACTGTTGGTTGAAGAAGTCTTATGAGGCGACTGAAAGTTGGGGCCGCTCCTTTTACTGCTATATTTTATTTTCCAAAATAAATTCATTTTGTGGACATCCTACCAGCTACCAGTGACGTGTCTCTTGCTTTTGTAACAGAAGCCTTATTGATTTTGTCAGGGTGTCTTTAGAATCACTTACCTGCTCTGGCGCCGCTATGGTCTCCTCCTCACCATCCTCGCTGGTCGCAAACCCCTGCGTTGTTCGTCTTGCGAGGACTGCGAGGAGGAGGGCAGCCCGGAGATGCTGCCCTCCTCCTCGCAAACAACCCATATAAGCAGTTTCCTGGCGATAGCATCCACAAAAAACATCACCACAGATGACCCCAGCAACTATCGCTAATGAGATGCAGAGTAGGCGTTCACGAGCAAAAAGCCGGTACAACACCACACCTCAACATTCCCAACGACCAGCCAGATCTGCGATAAGAACACAAAACATGCGGTGGCAGCAGGAAATTGACACCTGCTCTGACCTGGTGTAAAGTCAGACGACAACCGGCACCAGACAAGGGAGCACAGCCTAGAGCAACACCTGAGGAAGAACAGATGCCATGGAGCCAACGATCATGCAGCTCGGAGCCCCAACAGGGCCCCACCCCGGGTACCCCCACCTCCCCCGGACCAAGAGACTGCACATCAACGGCACAAAATCATCTGCCTGATGCCACAGAATCACAACAACTAACAGTCATGTGAGTACAGTAAAAGCAGAATCAATCATTCACCATTGAAAGTCCAAACAAAATATCACAATCAAATTTCTCTCCAAACAACGATTTGGAAGAGTCATGGCGGGTCATCCCTAGACAATCTGAAGCATCGCCCCAGATTACATTTAAAAGCACCAGATCTTTGAAAGACACTCTATGCAGTGCAGTAGAACCAACAATTGCTAAACCGACAGGAATAAAAGGTTTTTTCACATGTAGGAACTGCAAAGCTTCTAAAATAGTAAAAACATCAAAAAAGTAAGACTCGCACCAGATTGCAAGCCTTTTGAGATAATGAAACACACGTTTTGCAATACAGAATATGCAGTATATGCCCTTTTCTGTCCCTGTAAGAAATCCTATATAGGCAGCTCAATACACAAAGGAAAGAAAAGGATACTTGAACATCTTCGTGCTATAAAAAATGGGGATAAACAATACCTAATAGCGCGACATTTCCAAAGTCATAATAATCAAAATACCAATCTATTGAGCTTTTGTGTATTGGACATGGTGAAACACAATGAAAGGGGAGGAAATAGAGTACAGAAATTACGACGCCTTGAGTCAAAATTAATCGTACAGTATAGAACGTTAGTCCCGATGGGACATAATTGCGATGAGGAGCTAGCTGTACATCTTGGGTGAAGTAAAATGTAAGATCTGATCTGATAGGCTAAAACGAGCCTGTTCTTTAAACCTTTTTGAGGTTTGGTTTACTTTATGAGGTTTTTTTCAAATGATCACAGCATTGCCAGTTGTTACTTAGATAGTTGTATATATATATAGATTGATAAGTTTTAAAGAAATGAGAACAATGTTTGCCTCACGACATTGTTTGTAACTGTTATTAGTCACCGTTGGTGTTTTTAGTTAGTATTTTTACTTATTGGTTATTCAACTAAAAAGTTAATTATGGATTTTTTGTTTACAGTGCACAGAATATGCAGTGGATGTTTTTGTCAGCAGAAAAGCTCAAGAGCGAAAATATCTTTTTACTGTCAGTCAGCCCACTAGGGCGTGATTTGTGAGATTGGACATTACAAGTTAGACTCATAGAATGACTTGTAGAATCTAAGAATTTAAGAACATGTGGATGATTGAATTTAAGAGCCCACTGGGGCAAAGACGGTTAAAGGAACATTAATATTCATCTTTCGAAAACCAACGCGGAGATAATTGTTAGAATGATATTAAAAAACGTCTTGATGATTTATCAAAGAGCCCACGGGGGCATTGACAAAGAAGTAATATTTATATCTATCTCCCAAAGGTCAATGTGGAGAGAGTCTCTATAATGATGCCGTTGAAGATGAAATTACCGTAATTCTGAAACAAAGGTTGTTGGTTACGAACGTGAGATCTCTCGTTCACAATATGAAATGTAATTGTGTCCGGTAACGATCTAATCTCAAAGATCAAAGAGATGTTTTCCCAATGTATGTATTACTATGAGCTAAGATGAATAATTGTAACTTCATTTAAAGCTGACAAAAGCGGTTTCAATATGTAGTGAAACTTAAGTCTTTCTTCACTTTTCACAATTTTTTTTTGTTGGGTCACGTGTTATTTATGGAAATGTGTAACCATCAACGGCACTCGTGATCAAGGGACAGGGTCCCGAAACGCGTCGAGTTGCTGACAAGCTTGCTGAAATAAATTTTCACTGCTAAAGAAGCTCTTGGAGTCCGTGGTTGCTGTTGTTTCGTGAAGGAAGGATACAACGATTGTTGTATATATATAGAGAGAGAGAGAGAGAGCTAGATATATATCTTAAAAATAACAGTTAGGATACATTTAGGGTGTAAAGGGTGGCAAGGGCAATTTTAGGGTTTATGGGTCATGGTAAAATGTGCTAAGGCTAATTTTAGGGCTGGGTAGTGGTAAAGGGTGGTAAGGGTAGTTTTAGGATTTAGGGATGGGTAGTGATAAAAGACGATTATGTGTAAATTAAAAAGGGGGGTATGGGGAGGTCCCCCTAAACAAGAAAACCATTACAATAAATAGTAATATATGATACATAAGGATTTTATTTACCTTAAACATATTTACCATGCATGATAAATGCATGCATGGTAAAGGCATCTGTGTGGTAGTGGCATGCATGGTAAAGGCTGTTGTGGAGGAGGCATACATAGTAATGGCATGCGTTGTAACATCATACAACCGTGTGGAAGGCTACAGACAATCTCGAAGAGCTGTTTAATAGACAGACTTATATGGAAGGCTACGGATAGTCAGTTTTCCAAAAACAGGTTACAGATAGATGTGTTGAAAGATACGGACAGTCTCACAGAGTGTGTTGCAGATAGACAGTTGTGTATGGAAGACTATGGATAGTCAATCTCAGAGCTGGTCTTTTAGACAATTTTTTCCAGAAGGTATGGATCAACAGTCTCACAGAACATGCTATAGACAGACAGTCGGATGTGGAAAGATATGTGCAGAAAGTCAGAATGAGAGGCTACAACTAGGCAGTGTATGGAAGGCTGTAGATGCGCACAAAGTGGATAAGACAATCTTGTGGTGAAGGCTCGGTTAACAGGTTACACACAGAGAGTCTTGTGTGAAAGGCCATGAGTGGAGAGTCTCACAGAACAAGATAGACTGTTTGTATGTGTAAATCAGGAACTGACAATCTCAGAGGGCTGGTTACAGATGTAGAGACATGTGAAAGGCTATGGAGAGACTAGCTCACAGAGCAGGATAGGCAATTTTGTGCAGAAGGTAATAGTGAGACAGCCTCACTGAGTAGGTTACAGTTAGACAGTCTTTCCTGCAAAGTGTAGGTAGCCACTTTCACAGAAAAAGTTACAGATAGACAGATGTGCAGACTTGTGTTTTAGGTTTAAACAGACCAGGCTTCTCCAACGAGTAGCCCGTGAGCTACTGGTAGCTCTTCAGCTACCTGTAAGTAGCTCTCCTGCGTGCAGCCTACTAAATTAGAAGCTTTTGCTTGGCTGAATTAATATACCTTTTCCACAATTGAGAGTGTATAGTTAAGACGAAAATTAGTTTTTCTTCAGAACTCATAAACTGACATTTGGAGAAAAATGGCTAACTTCCGAAATATATTTAAAGCTGATATTTGAGTGATAAATCATGAGGCATTGGGGAGACGTTTTATAAACGTTATTAGCTTGCTGCCGCAGGCATTACAGCTATGGCTGTTATGTATTAACCATCTAAAGGCATTCGAAATAGACAAAGCCTCTTTCACATTCCTGCAGGCAACCTGATGCACGGAGGGGGTCACTGGGAGTAATCCTGCATATGGTGGGCACTAATGTAGAGTTGTCTGATGTGGCCACTATTGCAACACTAATAATATTAGTAACTCTCGATGTGTTTCATTGGAAAAAAGGTAGCTCTTATTACAGAAAAGGCTGGAGACCCCTTAGATAGACCGCCTCACTCTGCAGGTTACAGAAGGGCAGCCATGTGCAGAAGCGTGGAATAAACAGCTTTTTGTTTCATTTCTGCAGGAGCCTCTCACTGGCCGCCATTTGTCGCCTGGCATCAGCTATTAAGGGCTAATTGAAAGGTTCTTGTCTGGAGTTCCCATCCTCATCTTTTTTCGCCTCGTTAGTGGGATTGAATCAGACTTAAACATTAGGAATCGGGCTGAAGTCAGCAGTCCTGCCCGCCGCCTGGCTGCTCTGTGCCATCCGTGACTGAGGAGTGAAGGCACGCTCCCACATTCTAGGCGAGGGTCTCTTTTGGGATGTGAAGAGACATTCCCTCTCAGCGAGATTCCTTCACCTGTTATACGGTCTCTCTCCCTGAAGTCAAGAAGCGCTCGCATGGGTGCATGGCAGCAACCAAATAAGCTGCGCTGTGCTGCACAAGGGGGAACAGCACCAGGCTGCCTTGTACTATGCACAGCCTTGCAGTGCTCCGCCGAGCATAGGATGTGTACTGGAAGCATCCCCTTCCGGTATAAATTTCTCACTCTCGAGGAACATAGAAGGAGCGCCCACGCACTGAAATTATGTTGTGAACTTCAGGACTCATGCCATATGTGGGTATTTGAAAGACATTTCACCTTGTGGGCACCTGCTTCTAAAGATTTCTTGCCAAACCCAGTCTGTCTATCTTAGTAGATGGGTCTTGGCATAAGAAACCTGTGGGTGCCTGCGTTGTAAAGCCCCAGTAATGCACTCTAAAAGAAAAGTGGTGCAAAACAGTACAAAGTGCTTTTGTGTTAAAAAGAAGGCAGCCCAGATTCGGAAAGCTGACAGGCAACGCAGCGCAGAACCCAAAATTGCTGCGCTGTGTTGTGTGAGACGGAGGGAGCAGGAGAGCGCCATATACACATAGAAATGGCTCTCTTCTCCCTTCTCCCTAGCGCTGGTGCTGAAGTCAGCTGTTGAGCGCCACACACACACCTTAGCGCCATCGAGCTGGGGTGTGAGTCTAGCATAGGTTTTGTACAGGAAAGGCATGCTTTCTGTAGAAAATACTTTGCTAGACAAGTGAAAAGTTGGAAAAGCATGGGGAAATGAAACATTTCTCCAATTAACACCTGTTTTTCAGGGGATTTAATTTTTGGCACTAAACCTTACTGATGTTTGATAATAAGGTTTAGCGTCAAAAGCATGGGTGGTAGCACGGGTATGCCCATGTATCACCCATGTACCACCCATGCAACGCCAACCCGATGCTAAACCTTTGAGAATCTAGGCTTACACATTTTCAGTGCAAAATCACCTTTTGTGTCAGAAAGTAGATACCAAAGAATTCCTCTGCACCCCCGTTTCAATCCACCCGCTCTCTATAAGGGCCAGACTGGGAACGCAAACCAGCCCTGGCAATTGTGTCCGACCAGCTGTGAGGGCGATGGGAGTGTGCTGGTGGGAAACACAGCTGCTGCTTTTTTTTTCACAGGGGTCCAATATTGCAGCACTGCTGAAAAACCGGCACCCTGTACTAAAAACTGCCCCCACTGGTCCAAAACTGACCCCCACCCTTCCGGCCCACCAGGAAAACGGTGCCCACTACGGCCAGTTCTGTCCTGCACTCCTTTGTGTTTTCCACCCTAGTTGCTTGTATTGTTTGCCCTTCTAAGCTGTTGTTAGAAATGGGATTTCTGGTTGGCTAGGGCATGCGCCTAAGCCAGGCAGAAACTACCACTCTAGTTAGGGCAAGGGAGTTACACACGGAAGATAACCCGTGTTTACCCCCTGGGTAGTTTGGCAGAGCAGTCAGGCTTATCCGGGAGGCAATGTGTACAGTGTTTGCGCAACACACACACACAGCAGCGACACACTAGGCACACCACAAAAGAAACTCCACAGAAGGTTTAGCAAAAATAGCCTTGGTATTATCCATAAAACACATTAGTACTTAATCACAGATATACACTGTGCCACCTGGCACTTGGCATGACTTTACAGGGATTATATGCACCACAGTGCCAATCGTGCCACTGTCCTAACATCACAACCCACAGTTAGTAAAGGCAACCAGTAACTATTGGTAAGGGTACACTTTTTTACTTTTTTTAAAAATGTATTTTAATATTTTCTGACAATTACATCAACTGACTGTAGTAATTCACTGCGAAACAATACGTTCACAAATCGGCATGTCTGTATCAAGATATCGTGCACAAAATACTTTCATTAAACAGAATTAGACAGGCAGATATGTAGTACTCAAAATTACCTTTGCGTTGTTTTCCAATGTTCTTTATGAAGCAATGTGTAACTTTTTTCTAGTGACTAAATCTATTATGATAATTATTGACATTTTTCATACATATAATTTTCGACTTTTAATTAAGTTTTAGGATACCTTGCAGTGTACGTACTTACATTATGAATATAATAAATGATGACACATGAATATATGATTGTATCCAATAGACATGTTTGTATGTTACATCATTAGGTTTATATTTATTTTTATAGATAAATATTCATCAGTAAAGAAACTTTTTGCCTATATTGGAAATCACGGTTGCTAGTTCGATTCACATAATCTTCACTTTGAAAAATCATTTTACTTTTTCAAGAAGGTATGGAGTTAAATATTTAACATAAATTAATGGTGAATTATCTTGAGGTTATCATATAAGCATTCACGCAAGGTATAAATTTCATATGAGTTTGACCTATTATATTTATTCAAATAATGTCTTCTTTGATATGTGATCTCCAGTATGCAGGTCTCTTTACCCTAAAATAGGTGCCAATCATTGTTTGTCTTTGTATAAATGCTCCCTATATTGGAATCTATGTCATTAGATTTGCTGTCTTTTATATGTACCTAATTTTTGTATCTGCACATTTGTCGATATTTCCAAGAAGTTGATTATATTTTATGTATGTTTTTTCATTAGCCCTGAAGAAGTCTCTGTTTAGAGACGAAACGTGTCGGCTATGATTCGTCATATCTATGTGGCTATGATTCTTCATGTTTATGTGAATATGTAATAAAGAAAAGGATTCTCTCAAGAAAAGTATATCGACGTTTTGGACATTCTTTTTTACAATCATTGACTTTTTGGAACAGTGCTGGACCCTTTTGTGTTTAATTTTGTGACAGGACTCGTTCCTGGTAAGGAACTTAGAGGGGAGTGTTCCTTGGTTTGTTGCACTGTAAGAATCTCTGACAAGAAGCACTATTCATTTGTCAGGTGCGGTATCTATAGCCTGTACCCTCTCATTGTGTGCACTTTGCGTTGTATATATTTCCTCACCCCACTCCCTGTCACACAACCATGCCTGGAGTCCCAGGTTAAATACGGATACTCATTCAACGCTCTATATTTAGTTCAATTAAAAATCATCGGGGGCTGTGATGTGGGGGGGGGGGGTCTTCCTAAATTCACTAGATAGTCCATGAGCGGTTCCCATATGTCTTTTGGTCGGTAGGCCGGGGGCTGCAGCGTGGCATATAGTTCACTATTGATGTTGCAGGAAGTAAGGCTCGATAGTCAAGCGTTGGTAGTGGGGGTTAGTCTGCAGCCCCATTTGAGGGCAATCTCTTGTTTAGCGTGTAATAGTGTCAGGGCAATGAATTTGCGTCTATTCTTTGGTATGATGCACAAGTAGCCAAGCAGCGCAACCTCAAGCATGGGATCTATCTCAAAATGTGTCATCTGAGAAATTATTCTAAATATAGCCCTCCAAAAATCCCCAATTTTAGGGCAATTCCATGATAGGTGGGCAAAGTCAGCACACAGGCTGCCACATTTCATGCAGCTATGAGAGCGAGTGGGATCAATGGCGTGAATTTTCGCCGGAGACATAGAAACTCTCCATAAATATTTAAAATGTATTAATTTATGCCTATGGTTGAGTGAATCCTCTCTGGTCTGAGCACAGCAGTATGACAATTGGTCATCCAAGATTGGGTGTCTTAGATCGCTCTCCCATGCCTCGCAAATTTTTGTGTCGTGAGTCGGGACAAGGGAGGTGCTTGCTTTAAACATTTTAGAGATTAGCTGGTCCCCACTTGGGCTAGATATCAACAGCGTCAGCAGGGCAAAGGACACAGGCTCCAGCAGATACTCCATATTTTTGGCTCGGAGTGCACTGCGGACTCTTGCAAAAACAAATTGGTCCATAAATGACACCACACCAAATTGCCCCCCTTCAGCGGTAGAGAAAACATGGCCAACTGGGAATAGGTCCCCGAACTTGGCGAGAGAGTGAGATGACAGTGTGCGTAGGACTAATTTCTCTTCCAGTATGGGAAGCCACAAGTTATTTGCAATTGGAATTTCGGAGGAGTAGAGGGTGGATCCCCCAGTGATTTGCAATAATGTACGCCATGCCCAACTCGTTGTTGACACTGTTTATATGTTCTAGGGGACCCGCAGTAACCCCTGAGGCAAAAGAGCATGCAGGGGGGCTGGAAGCACCATGGTCAGCCTCTGGTTTACTGTAGGGAATTCGAGCGTCTGGGTGATACCAGCTACACGCAAATCTGCACTATGCTACTAAATAATAAAGCCTGAAGTCTGGGGTGCCCAAACCCCCCCTCTCATATGGTAATGTTATAGTGTCCCAGCGAACTCTTGGTCTCTTTGTGCCCCATGCCAGTCTGACAAAGTGTGACTTAAGAATGGCAAAAAATCTATTTGGAAGTGGGATAGGGATGTTGTAGAAAAGGTAGAGGAATTGAGGGAGCACAATCATTTTCATTAATGCAATTCTTTCTGCCATGGACAACGGGAGTTTTAACCATCACTCAATCTGCATTTTTAAATTGTGCATTGCCGGTCCATGCTTCCGGTGAATAATCTGTTCCGTGTCACGGTGTATATGAATTCCCAAGTTCCGGACCAATTCATGGCACCATACCAACGGAAACTTGCAATCCCATCGATCCGTGCCCGTTTTCAGAGGATGGATTTCAGACTTACTCCAGTTTATACCCAACACAGAGTAGATCCCGAATCGGAGAAATTCTCGGATTAAGGGATTTAAATTTTCCTGGGGTGGCGGACATAAGGGACAATGTCGTCAGCATATAAGGAAACCAGGAGCGTACCCGTATTAAATTGCAGTACTCTATGGAGGTGCTTTTCCTGAAAATGCCTCACTAATGGGTCAAGAGCCAATATAAAGAGCATCGGGGATAAGGGGCATCCCTGCCTAGTACCACAAGTGAGAACGAACTCAGAGGACAGCGTGCCTTTCAGGCGGATTTTTTCAGTGGGAGCCGTGTAGAGCAAGGCTGTCAGGTCAATTAACCCCTTGAGGACGCCCTGTTTTCACATTACAGCCCACATAAAAGACCATTCCAAGGAATCAAAGGCCTTTTCTGTGTCCAACAGGACCACTGTGGCAGGAATCTCAGGAGCTATTCTATGCAATACTGCAAACAGCGTGTGCAGATTTAAAGCTGTGGACCTGTGGGGAACAAATCCCGACTGAGCCGGGGCTATGACTCCGTCCAGAAGCAACGCCAATCTCAAAGCGATCATTTTAGCTAGGATTTTATAATCTAAATTTAATAGGGACAGCAGCCTATAAGATCCACAGCATTTAGGGTCCCTGCCAGGCTTGGGGAGGAGAACAATAATTGCTTCACACAACGTAGGAGGCAGTAACTTTTTCTCAAGGGCTTCATTATACACCTCAAGGTGGTATGGGGCTAATATGTCTTTGTATGTCTTATAAAATATGCCCGTGTAACCATCAAGCCCAGGGGCGGTAGAGCTATTCAGTGCCTCAATGGCGCTAATTATTTCTTCCTTAGAGAAAGGTTCAGCTAAAAATTGCTGCATGAATTTCTCCAGCCATACCATAGCTATCTCATTCAGGTAAGACCTGAAATCCTCATAGCTATGCATAGAACGGGTGGAATATAAATTAGAATAGTACTGCAAGAACTCCTCTCTAATCTCGGGAGTGGTAGTATGTATTTGGCCGGACTCGGCGCGGATGGATGATATGTAGGCCTTGTTAGCGCAAGGCCTCAGCAGCTGTGTTAACGTGCGCCCCGGTCTGTCGCCTTTGCCGTATTGCCTGGCTATTGCATATTTCCAGAGAAAATTCATTTAACTCTCAGTCGGTATCTGAACTCTGTCAACAATAGCAATCGATGGACGAGACCAGACGGGTCTGGACGCTCAAGCAATTCCGAGTCCAAAGCACTCAGTTTCTGCTCAATGCGGGAGATCGTGCTTCTCAGTGACTTCAATATCCCAGAGTGCTTTGTGATGCATACCCCTCTAGTATAGGCCTTAAAGGCTTCCCACAAGGTTGCCCAGGTGTCAACCGAACCCACATTGAGTACAAAATATGCCAATATAGAGGAATATTATCAAGGACGGCGTTAGAATTATCGCCGCTTTAGCGGCAGGACACTGCCTCTAAAGCGGCGATAATGGGCTTGATAATATGCCACAGAAAATTCCAAGAGAAGCCCATGTTCTAGTGTGAACATGGGCTTCTATTGGAATTCTCTGCGGCATATTATCAAGCCCATTATCGCCACTTTAGCTGCAGTTTCCTGCCGCTAAAGCGGCGATAATTCTAACGCCGTCCTTGATAATATGCCCCATAGTTTCCCGCAGTTCTGATGAGAACGCCGCATCACTCAGCGCTTGTCCAGGAAACCTCCACTGTCTTTCACAGCCCTCCGGCTGAGGGTCCTGCACCTGCAAAACTACCGAGGAGCGGTCCAAATAAGTTCTGGGCAAGTGGATAGTATCTAAACCAAGGAGCCAAACTATGCGAGACCAACCAAAAATCAAGTCAGGTTCAGGTGTCATGTGGCGCAGAGTAATGCGTAAATGCACGATCACTCGGGCAACGCACTCGCCATCTATCTGCCAAACCCAGAGAATCACACATATCAAGTAGCGCGCGTCGTGCACAGGGTTTGATATCTGAGGAGTTAGTTGTCCCGGCCCGGTCTTAGGAGGAGATGGAAGTCGCCACCCACACATATATAATCTGCACCAAGGGGGAGAAGCTGTGCTTGTAAATTATGGAAACAATCCGGGTCATCAACGTTTGGTGCAAATAAACATAGCAAAGCAATGCAGTATTCCATCAATCTCCCAATGACTAAAGTATAGCGACCCTTCCTATCACTGAGCACCTTGTGGAGCTGGAAATGCAGGCGTTTATGTTTTAGAATAGCCAGTGGTCGGGTCCCCCCTTCATCTATGAAGTAACACTCCTCTTCAAGTGAGGTGGAGACGCACCTCTGGTTCCTAATTTGGGATCAGACATACATCATCTGGACATCCCCACTTTACGGGGAGTCCCCGCGCGGCCCTCATTCTCTGGGGACCTCATCTTTTCATCCTTTCATTTTTGGTCCTGAAGAAGTGCCGCTCGACTTTTGAGCCTTAAGGGCATGAAACATGTTGACCACCCACACATAACAGCTACCCTGGTACCTTAAGACCTCTTGGTAGCCCCACTGTTTTTACTTAGTCCAGGTCCCACTTCTGAATTAAAACGTTCATGTGTCCGGTGTCTATTTTAAGTAACCTTTTCACTTTGCACACACCATTGATCGCTCATTTTTAGCCCACACCACCCTTCACATACGGCATTCTCAGATCAAAAGAACTCCGCCAAAGAAGCCACCAGGCCCGTCAGACATTGCAGCGCCGGTCTGACGAGGAGCGCCCTATGATGAAGCATGACACCCTAACAGGTGTGTGAGGGCATTACGATCTGAAATTGAGATCTCCCAGCGACTTGTACACTAGTCAGATGGCAACTTGTAGTGCATCTGCCCAATAGAGGACCGGACTCCTTTCTGTGATTTATACAATTTAGGATAAAGTCAACAATAGCATAGTGTTGGATTTATCAATAAAATTCTCCTAAATCCTCGAATCATATTTTCTTCAATTCCTAGCAAAATGTATGCATTCATAAACTATTGCAATGTTATCCTATGTAGCTGTGGTTCTACAATTGGGAAAATTAAATGTGCAATTCTCCAAATGCAGGGAATATAAAACATATTTTATAAGGGCCCTACTTATAGTTACATGACCCCACAACCCTGGGACACCTAGGTGAGACCTTGGAGGTTCTGAATATGCAACAACATTGTAGATTACCACTTTTACGTGATACTACCACCAAAATCAAGTTTGCAGTGAATTTACTTTCAAAAGCAGGGCTGCAACACAGAGATTCTTTTAAAATGACCTCAGGCACTCAGCGGTGGACACATGTAAATGCAGAAAGGGCTGCTCGCCTGTAAATTGCTATGCCCTATTATATAGTAGGGACTTATAGGTAGATTTAATCCCCATGCCCTATTATCTAAAAGGGATCTATCGGGTAGGTCATGCCAATATATAGTGTACCGTAATGCATGTGGGTGTTTTCCTTTGTGATTTCAACATAGCACCGGCCCGGGTTAGACAGAGCCCAGGGACAGTCAGAGTTAGTTATCACCAGTACCAATCAGCAAAGATGGAGGTGCGCAGGGCAGACTGGATGACTTTGCAACAGTATATTTTCACTTTTATTTCCTAGATTTGTATGTAATTTATGCAGCACCTATTATTTTTAGTTATTTACATGGACATGACAGTCTAATGTATTTTCCATGTTAGGGACAGGAAGCGCTATGTAAATGCAATTAAATATTGCACAGCAGCAAGGGGTACTGTGCAACATGGTGTAAGGGGAAACAAATGCTGTGACGTGGTCAGTGCTGGCCCCATCATAGTGATTTTCTTTTTTTTAGTTTAGGTCAAGTTGCACAGCAGCTCGTGCTGCTCTGCAACTTGTAAAAAAACATAGACAAACCAATAGATTATATAGAGGCAAAACCTATTAGCTTTGCCACTGCTTTTTGAAAAAAAGTGGCAATTGGCCTGCTTTTCTACTTTTGAGTATTTTCACTGAAAGTGCTCCTGGTTGTCGGGGTACACACTTTGGGAGACAAATATCCTATGTGATAGGTGTCTCTAAATATGGCAGAAAGATCAGCAATGGGCTGTAAGAGGTGAGACCTCCGCTGTCGAACAAGTTGGAGACCAACCCACCAGGTCTAAATGACTTATATGAACTACAATGCAAATGTAAAGTACTACGGGGCAGATTTACAAGCCCCTTGCGCCACTTTTGCGTCACTTTTCCCATGTTAAAAGTGACGCAAGGGGCTTGTTCATGTGGTAAAGGTCGTCATTTCTGCAGCTCTTCAGTACTTGAATTTGCCCATTGCCTAGCACTCCCAAAATGTTTTTTTTTTTTTTTAATATATGGGAATTTTGTTTCCGCACATGGCAACTGATGCAGATGAAGTAATCTAGCCAGGACTGTACAATTAGCCAGATGAGGAAGCTGGGATATGAACCTAAGACATCCATTCAGCAACATAATCACTAAACCACATCTTGTACCTTCGATTGTGACAATTATGACTTTTTCGCCAAAACTTAAACCATGTTATAATCTATAGGCGGTGTGACCTTTCACACGGTTTTGTCAACAAATCATCAAGTCTATCTAAAGACGTGTTAGCCCCATACTCCTCATGCCCAGCTCCCACCCTCAATGGTTCCTGTCCCTCATGGGCCTACATGCTCTTTTGTACCCACCTGTTCTTCACAACATTCACAGTGTCTCCATCAGGACCCCCAACGCAGGACCAACCCCATCCCAAGAACTATACAGAAATGTGAAAGTAAGACTTGCAAATAAATGCCCATGTTACATACTTGAGTCTCTAATGTAAAACAAGAATACTGATGCAGGGAGGACCAACATGGTAAATCTCGTTGACTACAGGAAAAACACCATATTTACAGAAACCCGTCATCCGACAATGACAGCCTTAAACAGTCAGTTTCAAGGGACAGATGTATCACTCAGACAGGGTGCCAACAATTACCCATACACAAAGTCAGGCACTATCTCTCTATATCAGGTTCTAGGCTATGGTATGTTCATCTATACACCTGGGTAGGGGAATGACCACCTTTCCAGCGAGTTCTTTGGGGTTCTCTCATCATCCCCAGAGAATTCCAATAGACTCTCTCACTTATCTTAGTGTTCGTGCAAATAAATGAGACATAATTGCGTTTGGTGTACTTATGTGAGGAACCGGCTTTTCATAAGTCCTTCAGATTCATAGGAATGCAGACAAGCCCCGGTCAAGACCTGCGGCATAGTCCTAGTTGAGTGCCCAATCCAAGTCAACTGCCAATCAGTTGACAAAGAAATGGAGCTCAGTCTATCCTATCTCTCCCACTGGGGCTAGCAGCTCAATAGTGGTGACGCACCATGCATTTCCCCCTTACTTCCTCTGAGAAGAAACTGGGGAGTCCAGAACCCATCTTGTCTCTGACTCCAGAGACGCTAGAGGCTGCAAAGAAGGTAATGGCAATGGGGAGTGTGCCCGTGGATGGCTGACTTGAATGCACTGCTGTCCCAACAGTTACCATGGGCTTTGTCTATGCATATCACCAGCATCAAAAATGCTCCACCATTCATAAGCATGCATGGGGCTTATTTTCAAGCCTATTGAGCCGCAGGTGAGTCACTTTTAATGACGCACCGGTGGCGCAAAGGGCTTGCCCATATTTACAAGGCCACGTACAGTCACCCTGTCTGACTTTTCATGGCCTTGTGAATATGGGCCCCTTTTACGCATAACTCTGGGTGAAAAGGGCTTTCTATGGGTGTTGCTGTGGGTGTTCCTACACAACATCCATGGAACATTTTGTAAAACTGGGAATGCATCAGAATCCTACGATTCAAGGTGTAGAAATGGCGGAACGAGGAGAAATACTTTTGTTTCTCCTCGTTTTTTCCTCTGTGTATGCTTAGAATGAGGAAAATGCCATTAATGATAGTTTGTGTGCAGGAAGGTGTCCCTTCCTGAACAAAAACAATCATCCCCGCAGTGCAGGCACCCTTGCAAAATGACGCACGGGTACCAGCGCTGGAGTATGGCAGCCAATTGTGCATCAGCGCAGTGTACAGCTATTTCAGCCTCCCCTTTAACCCCACTATTCTCAAAAGGGGGACAGGTCAACCTCATCACACTGAACCTAGAGGAACACCGAACTGGATGAAACAAGGCTAGGGTTTCTGAATCTCAGTTTTAGCAGACTTTTATTGCAGCCAAGATTCCAGTGCAGGAGGCAGAACATTAATGTTTTTCGATGGAAAGATGTTATTTCACACAAGCAGAGATGAGAAACTGATATGTAAATTTGGAAACTGTCCTGGTGTGCACCCTCTGTGGACCAGACTCAGGCTGCTTTGAAAGAGGTTGGCATACTTTACTTGCATCTCTCCGATTACATATGCATAATTAATCTGATAGCATAGCCGACATTAATGCGCCGCTCTGAGACCTCACTGAGTCTGCCAGTCAGCAATTCAGGAGAAGCGCGGAGCTGGGTTCGGGACAAAACAGGACGAATTGATCCCCCTTTTCCTAGGTGTTTACCTGCACTTGGGTCCTGTTACAGTAGAAGAGTCCGCAGGGTTTGAACAGGATAGGTCACTGTGCAAGGTGCTGCTGATGACGTATTCTCGAGCAATAATTATTACAATATTCAAACATTGAAAGCTATAAATGATAACATATTTCTGGGATTTGAAAACTATCCGATTTCAGGATGTGATGCTTCTTCAGGGAAGTAACATTCAATCGAGAATAAATAGATGATCGTCCGAGAGAGGGTAGTAACTATTAAGGGATCTATTCACAAAGCTAAATATACACATCTAGGGGGCATATCAGCAAGGGCCGGCGATAATTATCGCTCAGCGCTCTTAGCGTGCGGATAATTATCGCCGGCCAACTCTGAATTTTATTGCGGAGATAGCGTGCTATTAGCAACGCCTATCTCCAAAGCGATAAAATTCAGAGCGCAAGCTGCCAATTGTGAGATTATCACTGAAAATACAGCGATAATCCCACAAGGTTTGACGATAGCTTGCTGATAGGGCTAGACATACTTAGCCATGATATCCACCTTACATAGGATATCATGGCTAAGTCAGAAAAATACCAGACGTAAAAAAGCAGCGTTAACCGCGGTTAGTGCTGCTTTTTTTTTATCTCTAACAGAGTTAGCGATATCCTTGATAATAGGAGAAATGTCGCTTAGCGACATTTCTCCTATTATTTTACTCTGGAACGCCCCCTTTGCATCTCATTAGAGATGCAAGGGGAAGCGTAGAGTAAAAGGGTGCTAACATGCAAATTCGCGTGTTAGCACCCTGTTGCTGATAGGGCGCTAGTTTTATCTCTGCTTTTTTGGCTTTTAAAGCCAAAAAAGCAGAGATGAAGCCCTTGTTGATATGCCCCAGAATGAGTTAACAAATTTACTCTAACACCTTTGAACAACTCTTCTACTTTTAGCTACTCACAAGTTACAAGTGTAAATATACTTAAATGTTTACACTTATATGTCCTCACCCACTGAATTCAGGGGTGGAGCCTAATTTACAACTGTAAAGTTACGACTTGTAAATTTTCATTAATAATGTAATTGTAAATTAAATAATTCAATATTTGTAATATACTAAATTAATATACAATTTTTGTATAATTATTTAAATATAAAAATCACTTCAAGTATAAAATCTATATTTCTTATGTTCAATGTTATGTATAGAACTAATTTACATTCATTTAATTTTTTTAATTTAAAGTGACATGAATATTTAAATTCAAGAATGGTTATCAACATATTTTATAATTAACTAATAATTATGTTTTATTTATATACTTTTTGTAACATTGAATTAAATGTATTTATAATTTTAAAAATGTAAGCTTTGGAATGAAGTACATTTAGTACTGTTTTGGGCCCGTTTGGCTACAGTAACTATAGAAGTGCAGTTTGTCAATAGAAATGGTTTTACTCTTTTGGGGGTGAATTCATGTCCATTCCTAAACCCTTTCCTAGTCCTCAATTAACACCTCCCTACTCCTCCCCAGCCCCTTGCCCATTAGTAGTAAGTATTGCCAATATTCCAGCTACTCTCCTCTCCCTCTCACTTATACTACTAAAACATATGCCTACATATGTGGATCTCCTCCCTCAGCACATAACAAATATGAGAGGCAGAGGCATTGACCTTCACATATAGATTTGTAAGTAACATTTTGCAGTACGTTAGTGGTATTATTGTAGTATTGTTAAACATTTACCACAAAGTGCAATTTGTGAATAGGCTCTTATATTTTCCTCCATATATGGCTGAGGGGCTGATTACGATGACAGTGGGGCCGCCACCGACAGCCCGTCGGCGGCGGTACCACTGCCAGAGAAACCAGGTTCTCCGCATGCCATATTATAGTGATGGGCGGTTGGTTGGCAGTCAGAAAGACTGACTGCCATGCATCCGACGGGCTCCATGAACCCGCCGGTGTGGCAGAAGGGGTTGTATTCCCTGCAATGGAGGCGGTGCCTGCCAGGCACCGCCATAGGGATTACAGTGTCCCTTTCCACCCGCCTTTTCATGGCGGTCAACCCGTCATGAAAAAAAGGCATGCGGAAAGGGACTTTAGGGGCCCGTAGTGCGCCCCTGTCCCCCTGGCCCTGAACTGTGTGTTTTGGGGGGCACCATGGTGCTCCCCTACATATCCCTGCACCATGTGGCACTCAACGCATGGTTCCTGCCACGTAGTACAGGGATATGCAAAGTGTCCCCATTTTGCATTGCAGCATGCGCTGCAGCCAGCAGTACCAGCTGCAAGGCAAAACATAGGCATTGAGACCACTGTGGTGGTGGTCGCATCCTAATGCCTCTGGTGGGACTGCCGACAGACGAAAGTTTGACTGCCATTCTTATCAGGCTTCAGAGCCAATGCCAGAGCTTCTGGGACATGAACAGACAAATACAACTGACCATACCTCCCTCATCGAGGTGTAAGGTTGAAGCACTTTACTGACAAACCTAACCCACCGAACATATTGCATCAGCAATTAAAATTCATGCAGTTCACTGGCAAACCCCACCCTCTGAGCCTCCCACATTGAGGCTTGATAGTCATTCAGTTTACTGACAAATCCTACAGACTGAGTTTTTCACATCGATCCTTGAGGTTCCTGCACTTCATTGACAAACCCCACAGACTGGGCCTCTCACATCAAAGCTTGAGGTACAGGCAGTTCACTGACAAACCTCACCCACAAAACTTCCAACATCGAGTTTTGAGGTTCATGTAGTTGTCTGACAATCCCCACCAACTGAGCTTCCCACATCGAGATTTGATGGTAAGGTAGTTCTCTTACAGTCCCCACTAACTGGGCTTCCTAATATCAAGCCTTGAGATTCAATAATAAACCCCACTGACCGAGCCTCTCACATCCATGCTTCACTTTCATGCACTGCATTGACAAACACCACAGAGTGTGCCTCGCACATCAATGCTGTAGGTTCATACACTCCATTAACAAACCCCACTGAGCGAACCTCACAGATCGACGCTTGAGGATCCTGCTCGTCGCTGGCTCATCATAACTCACAAGTGAAGAGTAAAAGAATGCAGTTATGCATGGCAACGCTTCTTATGATCTGGCATCTGTAGCTTGTGTGTTCAAGAGCTTTGAGTGGTCACTTTCAAAAAATTTCTAGCGGTATTATATATGTAATTGTGCATCGGAACTTTCACTTTGCTGTGCCGTGACATAAATTGGAGTTAAAATTGTAGTGAGCAGCTCTGACGATCAGGTATATTTTGAGAATGCATCCTTTTTAGGTCTTGACTAGACAGCACATTCGCTGTCTGAAAGAGACGTATTAAATATGTGGGCTTCAGCCCGCCCATATGCCTTTCATTTGCTGGCTCCATCATTGCTCGCATATATTTTCTCCCCATTTGTCCATTGCATGCATGCATCATGCCTCTTCCTGTGGGTACCCTCCCCAAGAGCATGAATCAATTGCTACCATCCATCCACTGCTTCCAATTTAGTTTTTTTTTTGCACTCCACAAGATACCTTGGGGGATATCCACAAGGACTTATCTCCGATTTATCTCCACCTTAACGCATCAAAAGTGGAGATAGATTTAACCCCCCATTTACAAGCTGGTGCAAACTGCAGACAACGCCAGTATTCCCGCGATAACTGCCCCAAAATGTATCTCCACGGTGGACACCACCAACTAACCCTAATGAGATGCAGAGTAGGTGTTCCCATGCAAAAACACACAGAAAAACCACAACACTACTTTCACAACGAACTGCCAGATCTGCGATGCGAGTCAAAACCACGTGATAAGCCACGGTAGTAGCAGGTATTTAACACCTGCCTCCTGCAGGTGTAAAGCCAGACGACTACCTGCAGTAGGCAATGGAGCCCTGCACACAGCCACACCCGAAGAACAAACGACGCCATGGAGCTACTCATCATGCAGCTCGGAGCCCCAACAGGGCCACAACACCCACCGCCACCACCCCCAGGATCGCCCCTTACCCCCACGACCCAGACCCGCCACCCCCGGACCACCACAGAGGCAGCGCAGAGTAAGACAGCGGACCTACCAAAAACGCACCACTCTCATAGACCTATTGCCCGAGGAAGTCATTGCCCACTACAGGCTCAAAAGGTCAACCATCATCCGCATCATGACCCACATCGCCCACACGAAGACGGTCCCAACACAGCGGAGAACCAACATTCCTCCGCAGGCAAAGCTGCTGGCTGTGCTGCACCTGTTGGCCTCTGGTGCCTTCCAACCAACAACTGCCAGAGTCGTAGGGGGTCTCACAGCCAGCCCTATCAAAGTTCATCACTCCTGTCCTGGATGCCATCATCAGCTTCATATCCCAGTACCTTCACTTCCCCCACACAGCGCAGGAACAGCAGGAGACCAAGCAAGGCTTCTACGCCATAGCTGGATTCCCGGCAGCGTTGGGGGCATAAGACTGCACACATGTCCCACTTGTGCCCCCTGCGGATACTGCACACCACTACCACAACAGAAAGCACACGCATTCCATCAATGTGCAGGCAAGAGTGGACCACCGAGGAATGTTCACCAATGTCGTCGCAAACTACCCCAGCAGTGTGCACGATTCCTACATCTTCCGACAGTCCATCATCAACCAGCGCCTCCAGGATGGCACATATGTAACTGGACTGCTCGTTAAGTGCCAAATCAACACACCACACACCTCAAAGCCAACATCACACAACGCACAAATGTGGGAATGCACACGTGACCAAACCACATACAACATGTCAATCAACATGACCACCTACCAGACACGACAACACTACTCCATGGTGATCCTGGGCTAACCCTGCACAAAATACAGCTATATCATGGCACCACAGCCACACAACAGCTGAACATGTGGAGATGCAGAATGCAGCCATGTGCGAACGATGCAAGTGACCCGTGAATGGGAATGTACAGAACAACAAGTGAGGTGTGGATGTGCAGGACAGACATGGGAATACAAACCACAGATATGTCCATGCAGACCACAACTGCTGGTGACTGGAGAGTAGTGAACAGTGGACGCAAATATGTCACCCCAGGCCGTGGGTCAGATAGCGGAAGTGTCGCACGCTGCGTCCCCCGTGTGCGTGAGCATAGTGAGTTGGCCCTGAGTACACCAGGGCAGAGCAGGGGTGTGGTGACAAACCCCGTTGCGCAGGGCGTGGTCCACTCCCAAGAAGGCCAACATCACTGACAGTGCGGTGCTGCGCGGCCTGCCACAAGGCCGCTGCCGTGAGCAGCGAGGCCTACGACCCTGTGTGCCTGCCGCACCCGAGGATGCTGATACACAGACCAGGCCTGCCCCCCCAGCGCACGAGTGCCACACTGCTCACCTGCCGGCACCATTGTGTGTCAACGAGGGCCCAACACGTACCGGTACAAGCACCAAGCCCCAGTCCCGTGACCTCTGCAGCATCCGCAGACCATCGCTGCCCGCCCCCCGAAGCTGGTCCACATCACTCCTTACTAATTTACATGCCCCACCGGCGTCCTCTTCAGCCCAGTAGGTCCCACATGTGGAACAGTGTCCTGAGTCCTGAATAGCAGTGACCCCAAGTGCCAAGTCTGTGGCAGCGGCCACAGCACAAAACTCCCTTCGATCAGTGAGGCATAATTCCATATCACAGGCCTGCAACACATGGTGCCACTAATTTTGTGTGCCACGAGTGACCGTCATCCTCGGGCGGAACATCGTTGGTGTATGATCCTGTGGCCTGGGGGTTGTCATCAGCAACGGACAGGTACAGACTTGGTGTCTGGCCTGGGTCTGTGGCATTCATATCCTCCATGTTGCCGGACACAGCTGGCATGTGCCCCCTGCATCATTTCCTGGGGGTAGGCCTCCCATTCTCCCCTGTGACACTCCGCTGAGGCACCCATGACACATGTGATGCCCTGCTCTGCCCTCATGACCCTACCCCAGTCTCCCGCAGGTCAGAGTCCCGTGGCGGTGGGCCTGTGTCAGCCGCTGTGCATCCGGGGCCACTAGCCCTGGCGACTTGCGTCATTCCCCCTTGTTGTACTGACATTGCATTTCTGAGTGCCTGAGGACTGTTGGAGTAGTTGCCAGCACCAGGTACTCCCTGAGGGTTGGCTTACACTCACCCCACACACGGCCAGCACAGGCGTCACTGTATTAGTGGGCCTGCCATCACATCCTGCCGAACCAAGTATTGACTCTTTTCTCCATGCACTGTCACAAGTGATCAAGAATATGCACTCTGCCCTTGGATGATGACACCGCTCAGAGACCCAAACACACCCGCCCAGAGGCAGTACAATGCGGCCCACATACGCACCAGGGGCATCGTTGAACGCACATTTGGCGTGTTGAAGTCACGTTTCAGGAGCCTGGATGACACAGGTGGTAAGCTCCTGTACAGTCCAGACATTGTGTGAAAGATGATCGTTGCATGTTGTGTGTTGCACAACATCTGTGTTTGCACTAATGCCCCATGGATCCCAGTTCCAGAGGTAGCAGACGATGATGGTGATGATGGGACAGGTGACCCACATCCCACTGCAGTTGTGGCAGGAATGGCCCGTAGGAACTTCATCATTGACACTTACTTTTCATGAGCACGTCACATTGTGACCATCCATGGCACTCATGGGACAATAGAAGATGTCCAATTGCACTGCATGTGTGATTAAAACATATTTGCAGGTTACAGGTTGTACTTGTACATTGCCATGTTACATTTTCATGCGGTTTCAGATGTGATTTGCCATGATGTGCACATTTGCGGAACCAGTTGTATCCTGTGTGGGGGGGTTGCTGTTTGTACCGGGATGTTGTCAATGTCGAGGTGCACTTCTGCTTATGTGCGTATGCTGCACGGTGGGTGAGTCACTCCTGCGACTCTGATTTGTCTGCCACTGGTCTCTTTCATGCGGTGTGCTTGTCGGTCTGTTCTTCCACGGTACTTTGATGTTGTGGTGTACATGTTGTCCTCTGCAGTAGCTCAGGGTGCATCCGTGGTACTCCGCTGTTGATGTATTTTTGTCTTTGGCATTTTCCGTATGCTGTTCTTGTGCTTTTTCCCGCATTACGCATGAGTATTGCTGCCCTCGCGCTGGTTGTCAATGTTTTCTTATCGCGCTTTGGCCCATCGCAGGTTTTTTGGTGTTGGGGTTTGTGTTTTTATCTGTCGAGGTGGTTGTATCGCAGGCATTGACCGCAGTTTAGGCAAACTATTGCATGGGGCCGCCTTATTGTGAATTCCACGTTGACACGTGGTTATTTTCCCACAATAGGCTGCGATGTTGAGAGTTGCGTTAAGCTACTCTTGCAGTAGTTATCACACGTTCTTGTGAATATACCCCATTGTTTTATTGTTACATTTTTCCTCTACTCGCTACATAATTGCATCTAAGTGGCATGTTATGTTAGTTTTAATCCGTGGGCATTTCTATAGCGCTTATTAAGGCTGACTGACTCCACACTTCCCAGAGCCACCATGAAGATATCACTGACCTTCTGGGTTGGACGCCATGTTCATGGCAACTTCTCAGCCGAGCTTGGGTTGGCTAATGAGTTGCGGCTGACATGCCCCTGTGCTAACATTAAACATTGTCTAGCTGGCCCAGCTTTCCATTTTGAATGCTTCACTGTATGCCTCCAGCTAGTGCTGGGTGCTTGCACTGTACACTTGCTTGAGTTCAGTTCACGCCTTTAGCACATACACTTATAGCCCCTCTACTGCATGTGTCTACGTCCATTCCTGTCCTCTGAGAAGACACTGTCACAGGTAATAGCATTCTTTAGTACAAAAACATTGGTCCAAAGCAGTATCTTGAAGTCGCAGAGTCGGGCCATTTCAGTCCATGGCTTGGTAACTCCCTCTTAGTGGCTAGTCCCGACTCTGACCACTGCAGAGACTGGCACCGCTACTGTCTGTCCCTTCCTTCAATAAATCCTGCCCTGAAGAGAACTCCTTCTCAGGGTAAACTGAGATATGTAACTCACTCCCTGCAAGAAGAGACGTTTGGAACCATCTTGGAATCCGCAGAGCATTAAAAGCCTAGCTCATCCTATGATTATAATGATGTTTGGTCGGTAGGAGTTTGTTGCGGAGCTCGCGCCAGGATGCTCAGTCATGAGTGACAGTGTGCTTTATAAATACCTCCGTTCATCTCACATCATCGCTTGCCATGGATGCACTTATTTTTACATTATACCTTATCATCACCTTGTTGTTTATCACTGAGACACCTCCAGAACATGTCTAGACTATGTCTACAGTATGTGTCCAAACCTTATACACATCACCCAACTCTCCGGGGCAGATTTACAAGCCCCTTGCGTGACTTTTGCGCTGCAGTTACGTCACTTTTTTGATGCCACAGCGGCGCAAACAATGTGGCCTATTTACAACGTGACATATCTAGGGAGATGCGTCACGTTGTAAAGCTCTGCGTCACATTATACCTGTGTCAGGTATAATGTATGCAGGGTGGGTGTTCCCACGCAGGAAGGCCTCGTAAAAGTGTGTAGATTTCACTGCGCTACTTTTAGGACGCCACTGCATCAAAATCTCTTTTTTGTTATTTATTTATATTTTTATTGATTATAAAAAAACATATCTACGCACTCAGCTCTGCGCCTACATCCCGGAGGCCGGCTACAATGTTGCAAATATTAACCCAGCAGCACAGTTTATCCCACATCCCGGAGGTCGGGCATCACCGTGTGTAGCCGGTGCAGCTCCTACAGTAGTCCAATTCGCTTTCCCAATGAGTCATCGTCTATGGAAAGACCCCCGAACAGCGGCAAAGTAGAGCATTTATAACCCGTCTCTTGTTTCCTCTATTTTGTACCTTTGACAGTAAACATTATCCCCCCCATCCTCACCCCGATACCCCAACAGACCCCCCCCATCCCACCCGTCCAATCCCAACAGTTGAGGTCTCCTGTCAGCAGCAACCGTGTATAGAATAGTGCATCCCTAGCCCACCTGCACCTCGTCACCGTGATGCGTCCCTAAGGGACTGCTGCGCCTAGAGTCTGTTCACTCCAATGCGAATTTTATGCCTCCATCCCACCTGCACTCTCCACTGGAGCCCTCTCCCCGTCGTCCTCCAAGCTGGTCCTCCCCTGCTCGCTGTCTGCCTCCATGCCCCCCCTTCCTATGTATTCTGCATATAGCCCCCAAAAGTTTTTGGGCCGACTGCGCGGCGGCAGTAGCTCACTGAACCTCTCTGTCTGAGTACAACAGTAGAGTACATCGCGTTTCCACTGTGCCACTGTGGGCAAGGGGCCTCTCATCCAGCACAGCGCGACTCGTCGTTTTGCAATGAGCATCCCCATGTCCACCAATCGCCGCGCCGCCTTCGGCACCACTCTGGAGTGTCCCAACAGGGCCACCGCCGGATCCGGAGCCAACTCTACCTCCGCCACTCCCGCAATCTGCTGATGGACAGCCTCCCAAAAGTTACGTATGCCCGGGCAGTGCCACGCAAGGTGTATAAAGTCGGCCACTGGGTGCCTGCATCTTTCACACGCCGACTCGTCGCACAGGCCATAACGATGTAGTCGCTCCGGGGTGTAATAAGTCCTATTTATGAATTTGAAATGTACCAGCCTGTGTCTGCCGTGCAAGGAGATGCATCGTATCCCCGTGCAGCAGTATGCCCACATGGCGTCGTCGATTGCAATATCGAGATCTCTCTGCCAGGCCAGTCGGGCCTTAGTGTACCCCTGCGATCTTTGCACCAGCGCCATGCCGTATAGCTGAGAGATCAACCCCTGGGGGCTTTTGTTCTTAATAATAAAAGACAGCTCCGGGACTTCCGGCGGTTCTGCCATGTCGCCCCCCAGCAGCTGCCTCCATGCATGTCGGACTCTGTGGTATTGGAAGCGTTGCAGCTGCGTGCCACCCCCCGCTGATGTGGCCACCTCCTCCCACTGCTTAACTACGCCGTCCGCGAACATGTCCCCCACTGTGTGTACACCCAGCGCTTTGAGTGACCGCACCACCCCCTCTTCCCTACAGGGGGCCAGCCAGAGCGCCCATTCAAGTGGCATCGCCGGTGAGTATAGCAGCGCCCCCAGCGTTTGCTGTAAAAGATAGTTCCAAGCATGTCGAGTTGAGTTCAAAGAGTCTAGGAACCCTGTTCTGCGATCTACCGGCTCAAAGATGATAGCAGGGAGCGGAAGCGGGGCTGCGTACAAGGTTTCCAAATTAAGGTACGGTACGGCCCCGTCCCCGTGTATCCAGCTGTGTGCCTGAGCCCCCTGTGCGACCCTGTAGTATAGCTCAAGGTCCGGCGCTCCCAGGCCGCCCAGATGGTAGGGCAGTGTCAGGACCCGCCAGCTGATTCGTGCCTGCCCGCCCACCCACGCCAACCGCAGCAAGGAGCCCTTCAGCCTAGCAAAGAAGACGCGCGACAGCACCATGGGGATGTTAACAAACAAGAACAGAAACCTGGGGAGCACCACCATCTTCATAATGGAGACACGTCCCAGCAGCGAGAGGGGCAGCTTAATACAGGTCTCCACGTCCTCCTCCAGCTTGCTGATAGCCCTACCATAATTCTCCGATAGCACTACCTCCGGGTCCATGTGTAGGTGGATCCCAAGATAGCGGACCGCGTCGTTCGTCCACTGCAGCGGATATTCCATCTCAAAGGGGGCCGTGACCGGTGTCAACGGGAACGCTATGGATTTGGTCCAATTAACCTTCAAACCTGAGAGCGCCCCGAAACGAACCACCTCACGGAGCACCGGGGCCAGGTTATTTTCAGGGTCCCTAATGTATAGCAGAGTGTCATCCGCTTATGTGGAGACCACTATCTTATAAGTTGGGAAATTAATTCCCCTCAGACCGTGGTACTCACGCAGTGCGCACGCCAATGGTTCCGCCACCAGTGCATACAAGATAGGCGACAGGGGGCATCCCTGTCTCGTCCCCCTCGAAATAGGCATCGCAGCCGTAACGCGGTCTCCCAGCCGCAGCCGCGCAGTTGGGCCGCTATATAACACCCCGATCAGTTGCAGGAAGACCGGACCCAGCCCCATTCTTGTCAGGACCTGCCGCATGAATGGCCACTCTACCGAGTCAAAAGCTTTTTCCATGTCGAGAAAGACTGCTAACGCGCGCGTGTCTCGGCGTACATGTTGCATGGTGCCGAACACCGTCCTCAGATTATACGTGAGGTTCCTGCCGGGCACGAACCCCGCCTGTTCCGGGGCTACCAGTTCTGGGGTGAGCAGGGCCAAGTGAGTGGCTAGTACTTTCGCGTATAGCTTAGCGTCCACGTTTAACAGCGATAACGGTCTGTAAGAATTGCATTCCTCCGGCGACTTACCCGGTTTCGGAATCGCCACCAGAAGAGCTTCCCTCATGGATGGAGGCATGTGCCCCGTTACACACGTGTCATCAACACTGCATCAAAATCTTACGCCTGCTTCTATGGTGGTGCAAGGGTTTCTAAGGGTGGCGCAGGGAAAGTGACGCATCTGTACAGATGAGTCACTTTCTTGTAAATCTGCCCCTTCCTGTATAGGTCAATGTAAAACCAGCATCACATGTAACCCTGCAAAACTGAGGGATGTCCAGGATCCCAATGCAAGCAAGAGTGCTTTACACCCGCATGGGGTAAAAAAGCGCTACACAGATGCTATAGTACAATACAAAATTACATTTTTCAAAACATGGTCATGCTAACCTAATACACTCTAGTGCACCACGCTTTAATCCCTGAACACAGCTGAAGATGACCTCTGCCTGGGAACTCTGTGAATAGCTCCACAAATGTCAGCCATTTTGATCAAATCACAGGAACAAATGCAATTTCCCAGAGCCAAGTAAACTCCTTGCAAATGAACTTGAAAACCTTCGACTATGTGCCTTGTTGCTCTTTAAACCTGCTACAAACGTTTTATCTAAAATATCCCAGACAGATGCCTGAAACAAGAGTCATTTCAAGCTTAGAGTGCTCTTGTAGGGGAGGCTGAAACAGCTGCTGGATGTGGATCACACTGTTTTAACAATTTTCAGGGGTGAGAGGACAGAAAAGAGAAACAACATCGTCTCAGCTGCAATGAAGGCGGCTCCCTCAGCACTGCTGTAGATACACTGCCTTCAGCAATCTAGGCCCAGCAGAGCTCACTGGGCAAGCTACCTCATGAAGACAACAACCATTCAAATCCACATAATTCAACACAACGTTACACAATTAAGTACCACATAATTCCACAATACACAAATTCACACCGCATAATGCCACTGCACACAACATGTTTAAACATCTCGTAATTCGATGCCATAGAATTCTACTACACACAATGACACTCCATGTCACATAATTCAACTTCACATAATACCACTCCACTACAAACCACATAATAACTCTCCACGCATCACAATTCAACTCCAGATGATTCAACTACACATAATTCCATTTCAACCTACATAATTACACTTATTTACTATCCACATATATTCACTCAACTCCAAAACAGAGAATTACACTACACAAAATTCAACTCCACAGCATGCCACACAATTCCACACCACACAATTCAAAGCCACACATTCCCACACCACGCAACATAATGACACTCCACATAATACCACTCAACACCACACAGTTCAACTCCACATAATTCAACTCTACTCCATGCCACATAAATACACTCCACATAAATCCAATGTATGCCCCAAACCAACACTCCACATTAATAAACTCCACACAATGCCACTTAATTCCACTCAACATAATTTTAAGCCACACAGTACCACACCACAAAATTCAACTCCACACAATTCCGTTACACACCACATAATTCCACACCACCCACATAATTCCACTCTACAACACATAATTCCACTACACACCATATACATTATATCCACACCATAGAATTCCAGATCATGCCACAAAATGTAACGGTACAAAAGGGGGTGGTGATGGACGGAGCATCAGAACCAATCAAACACTCACACCCAGTCAACAGATCTGGGTTTGATCCATCACCGTTCTTTAGCTCACTCTGCCATCCCAGTTCAGACATGGCCATATGCAAATCAGTCTGACCCTGTGCCTCAGGGGAACAGTCCAGCCCGAACTGCCAAGCCATGCCTTCCCTGGACCGGAAACAAGCTTCCTAGGACCGGTTTCTGGCATTTCAGCCGTCTTCAGCCAGGCTTGCTTGAACTCAGTGGCAAAGTGAGCAAGGGACTCACGTCTGAGCATACCCTGCCAACTTATGGCGAACAAAGCGGTCCATCACCACCCCCTTTTGTACCACAAAATTTAACGGCACACCTCATAATTCCATTCCACTACATGCTACTCCACGAGACACAATACCACTCCACATAATTACACTCCATAACTCACAATCCCACTTCAAATAATTCCACTATGCTCAGTACCACATAATTTCTAGCCACATAAATCCACTGCACACCATGCCACATTATTCCACCACACGTAACTCTACTCAACACCACACAATTCTACACCACACAATTCCACAGCAAACATTTCCACTCCAACCACATAATTTTACTCCACACCACATATATCCACTTCACTCCATGTCAAATGGCTAAAAGACAATTGACATTGACAACGCCAATAGCTCACAGATTGCTGAAACCTATTGGTTTTGCCAATGCTTGATTATGCAGTAGTGAAAGGAATGTGGCTGCCTGCGTCGCATTCAGGGTGGCAATTTGGCAGGTACCAGCTATGTACATCATTCTCCTGCCAGGCTGTACATGCTTCCATCCACCCTTTTCTTTTGTGGGATGGTCGGGGCTTCTGGAGGGAGCTGTTGCATGTGGTGAGGAAGGCCCAAACCCCTTCAGTGAAATCACTTAGGGGATGGAGGTTCACCTTTATATGCCGCACAACTTCAGGGATCAACCTCTCTTTCGACAATTCGGTACAGCGTGACGGGCAGAAGCAGGGGCAGGTACTTTTATTTTGTTAGGAGGGGAGCCTGCCAGCCGGGGCAGAATTATGGGGCATATCAACAAGCAGGCGATAAAAAACTTATAGCCGCTTTCGGCCGAAAAACGGCGATAATTTTATCGCCTAATTAGCAAACACGTGAAACCTTGCTTTAGCATCAGGATTCGTAACGCCCAGCTTGATGCAAAGTGGGCGTTCCTGACCTCGCATGACAGGAGAAATGTCGCTAAGCGACATTTCTCCTATCAGCAAGCCTAACGCTATGAAGCATAGCGTCAGGAAAAGTAGCGATAACCCCTGTTATCGCTACTTTCCTTACGCCTGCTTCAGGACTGACTTAGCCATGATATCCTATGGAAGGTGGATACCATGGCTAAGTTTGTGAGTCCCTATCAACTAGCTAACGTGAGATTATCGCTGGGTTTCCAGCGATAATCTCATGTTAGCCAGTTAGCGCTAGGATTTTTATCGCTGATGAGATAAGCGTTGCTGATAGCATGCTATCCCAGCGATAAAAATCGTCGCTAGCCGGCGATAATTATCCTAGCGCTAAGTGCGCTCAGCGATGATTATCGCCGGTTGTTGTTGATATGCCCCTCCGTTCCTTGGTGCCCACATGCTTCTTAAATAATTGTATTGGTCCTGTACTCCTTAATGTGCCCAGCGGGAGGGGGGAGGGGACGGGAGCAGAGTGGTGTTTAGAGGGAATGGAGTCTCTTGCGTTCCCACATACATTAAGACTAATTCTTTGGATTTCTGAATGAATCATTTTTGTGCTGTAGTGAAAGGAATTTGTCGAAAAATAAAAGAAATTATGTGAAATGCAAATTGATCATTTTGCGCTATATTTTGACATGCAATACATCTCGACATCAATTTTGAACTTGAGAAAGCATTCTGTGTTAAAAAGAAACAAAAACTGAAAAACACAACCGCAGTGTACAGCAGCCTCTGGTGTTCTGGTCATTTGCATTGTTTTCACTCTCTAGTGCTATATTTTTACCTCGAATGGCGGTGTAATTACGTGCTTAGAGTAATGGAAGTGTATTGTGAAATTCCCAAAATTAGGCGAATTAGCTTAGTGTAATTAATATTTTGTCCGGACCTAGAAGGAAAGTGCCTCTTCAACAGAGAAATTAATGTACCTGCTGACCTTTGCTGAAAGCAAACTTCCCCAGACTCCCGACTAGTTCAGCACAATCGTTGCTTTAAAAATCCGTGCAAGAAGAGTTATGCGTAAGTGCACTAAGGGGCATATCGTCAAGGGCTGGTGACATAATTATCGCCGCTTTTGCGGCCGTTTTCGGCCGAAAAGCGGCGATAATTATATCGCATTATTTGCGAGGACATGCTAGCGCGTGTTTCCTTGTTTCAGCTCCCGTTTTGTTCACGCCTCGCTTTGCATCTCTAATGAGATGCAAAGGAGGCGTGCCTGACAAAACACCATGGGAAAATATCGCTACCCCAGCTTCGTGATATCATCAACGAGGAGTAGCGATATTTTAAATCCCGTTAACTATGCCTTAACGCAGGAATTTAACGTCTGTTAAATTCCTGACTAAGGCATAGCTGACATGGGAGGTGGGTTATGGTGATACGACCACAGGGTCGTATCACCAAGGCTATCTCCGTTTTGGGTGCAGCATTGCTGGTTTTCCAGCATGTTGGTACCATTTCCCTGGAATATTATCTCCCTGGAGTAACGCGTTGGTAATAACGCGTTACCAGGGCGATAAATTCCTGCGATAGACGGCAATAAATAAACAAAATAACTCTACCCCACATCATAGTACCCATTACCGCAACTTCCACGGAAGTTGCTTTACACGTGTGGACCTTCTGGGCCCCATACATAACCCACTGCTACCCCCAGTACTACTACCCCCAGTAGAACTAGAATGCAATGAAGGAGAAACACCAACATCGGAATGAACTTTGACTACTTTGCCCAAGTTCCACCAGTGTCCACCTTCAACCATAACAGCACCACCACACACTCTTTCTACACGAACCGGTTCACCAAAATTCTTTGCACCCTTGCAGACGTACCTCGGACTTTTAATTCGAACCAGATCACCAGGATTAATCCCAATCAGCTTGACAGAATTTTTAATATTATATCTGTCTGCCATTTTCTCCTGAGCAACCTTCACACGTACCTCCAAAGCATTCTGATCAAATTTAGAGGACACCTTGCTGGCCACAGTCCTCAATAACCAAGCAGGATACAAAGTAGAAGTGGGAATTCTCCCCTTCAAGGACACAAAAGGAGCAATTTTGGTAAGTGAATGAGGCGTCGTACGATAGAACCACAACATGGACCTCACCGCACCTTCAATATCAAGACAGTTCTGCTTTGCCCATTTGATACAATCTCCTACGACCCTATTCATTCTCTCCACCAATCCATTGGTCTGTGGATGCCCAACTGAGCTCTTTAAGTGTTTTACTCCTGACTCCTTCAGAAAATCCTCCATGTCCTGGCTTACAAATTGCACACCATTGTCAGACACGATGACCTCCGGGAAACCCTCTCTCATGAAAATTTCTTTGAGAAACAAAATGGCATTATTAGCAGTGGGAGTAGCACAAAACTTCACTTCCGGCCACTTGCTATGGAAATCCATTAATACGAAAGCAAAACGAAGATTATGCGGAAGAAAGTTGAAAGGACCAACTAGATCTATCCCCACTTTCGACCACGGTCTCATGGGAAACTCAATAGGTTGAAGAGGAGGAGTAGCAACCCTCAGCTTCTTTTCCGCACCACAACACACTCCACACCACTTCACACTCTCTTCAATATCCTTATCCATAGAAGGCCACCAGTAATGCAATCTAAGACGCCTTTTCGTCATGGTAGCCCCCAGATGGCCATCATGCGCACAATCAATGAGCTTGGACCGAATGCCTGAAGGAGGAACACACCTGCCATCCCTCATAATCACACCATCTTCAATAGACAGCTCTTCAGAGACCTTCCAAAAGGGTTGAACTTCCTGACTAACATTTTTTTCTCGTGGCCATCCCTTCACAATAAACTCTTTCACACTATCCAAACACAGATCAGCTTTCACTGCCTCATTCCATTCCAACTCACTACAAGCCTTGTTGTCAACTGCATCTACCACTGCAATAAAACAATCCTCCTTATCCTCTTCCAAATCCAACGGATCAACATCACTCAAAGGCAGCCTAGACAACATATCAGCCTTGACATTCTGTTTTCCAGGAATATGCTTTGTAACAAAATTATACTGCAACAACTTAGTGGTCAAACGCGCAATTCTGGGAGTTGCATACTTTACACGCTCACCTCCTAAAATATAAACCAACGGTTTATGATCAGTGTGAATCTGAAATTTCCTGCCCCAAACATACGTTCTAAATTTCTCACACGCCCAAAAGCATGCTAACAGTTCCTTCTCTATAACAGAATAATTAACTTCAGCATCTCTCAAAAGCCTAGACGCATAACTAATAGTAACCTCCTCATTACCCACAACTTGGGTAAGAACTGCCCCCAAACCATAGTTGCTGGCATCCACCGTAATGACACAAGGTATCATTGGATCGTAAGCCCTTAAAGACTTTGCATTTGTCATTTCAGCCTTGACCAACTCAAAGGTTTCTTGACACAACTCATCCCACACAAACGTGACATTAGATCTCAACATATTGGAAAGCGCCTTCATTTTTCCGGCATACCCTGGGATGAAACGCGAATAGAATTCACATAACCCCAAGAAAGAACGCAGCTCGTCTTTATTCTTGGGACAAGGACACTCCACAACAGCCTTAACCAAACCAGGCCTCGGACTCACACCCACACCGGAGACCAAATGTCCCAAAAACTCTATCTCCTTCTTCCAGAATTCACATTTGCTTTTCTTAACTACAATCCCTTTTTCTTCAAAAGTGGTTAAAACAGCTCTAAGGACTTTGTCATGTTCATCTAAATGTTTACTGAAAATTAATACATCATCCTGAAAGATCACCACCCCTTTCACATCCTGTAACACAGATTGCATAACTCTCTGGAAGACAGACGCTGCCGACGCCAACCCGAAAGGCATTCTACAAAATTGGAATGACCCAAAAGGTGAATTGAAAGCTGTGTAATGTCGAGAGTCCACATCCAACAACACCTGATGGTAAGCCGAAGCTAAATCAATTTTAGAAAACCATTCAGCACCTCTCAGTTCCTCCAATAAATCCCCAATTTTTGGTAAAGGATGTGCATCCACCCAAATTTCCTTGTTGAGACTCCTCAAATCAACACATAAACGGATCTCGCCATTGCGTTTACGTGCGACCACCAATGGACTAAGCCATAAACTAGACTCAATTGGCTCTATTATACCAAATTTTTCTAGCCTGTCCAACTCTGCTTTAAGGTCAGCTCTAAGACTAAAAGGCACAGACCTCACCTTGTGCTTAACCGGGATAGCATTATCTTTGATCTTAATTTTGTGTCTGAAACCTTTAATTTTCCCCAACGAATCAGAAAAAACACCTGGAAAATCACTTTCCAATTTGTCAGAACCCAAACAGTCTTGCACAACCAACACCTGTTCACTCGTACCTGGTCTCAATATCATGCCGAACAAACCTTGGTGAAACCACCCTAGAATGTTGAGACCACGCACAGCCACATAGATTTTACCATGGATCTTGCGCCCCTTAAACTCCAGCACATCTTCAATAAATCCCTCCAGATCTATCTTCCGTCCTTCGTAGGAGACAGGTGCTCTATCTGGTGGAAACAAGGGTCTGTTACCCCAGGACTTCTTAAACAAATCATGGGTGATCATCGTGATACGTGCTCCCGAATCCACCAACAAGTTCAAAGTCACATCACCCACCTTTATTTCTTCATATGGATCCACACAATCTGCAGGATTTCCAGAAACTACACTCTCATCAACAACAGTCACAATCATATCCTGAAACTCTTGCACCAACTCATTCTCATCCAAACTCTCGTCTTTGCCAACACTGTTCACTTTCTCATTTTTCAACAAGTTCGACTGACACACCTTGGCGAGATGTCCCAGTCTGCCACATTTATGACATTTAGCATTTCTCCCGGGACAAAACCTATCCTTCCCATGCGGAGCATACCCACAACGGTAACATATATTAGTTTTCTTGAAGGGGCCCTTGAACTGATTTTTATCTTTTCTAATAGTGTTCCCCACAGCACTAGTGGTTGCAACCGCACTAACAGTATCTTTTGTGACCAACCCACTACCCAACTCCTTTATAGAGTTTTGAGCCAACTCCAAACTTTTTGCCACTTTTATAATTTCCTCCAAACTAGGATTCCCCATTGTGAGTAGTTTTTGTTGTATCTGCTTATCTGCGCAGTGCGCAATAAATTGATCTCTTACCAACTGATCTCTGTAATCACCAAAATCACACTCAGCACACAACTTTCTCAACGCACTTAGATAGGTATCTACATTTTCTCCTTGTACTTGTGCTCTCTTAAAGAACTTGTGTCTTAAAACAACCAAACTTGGCTGAACGTCAAACTTAATTATTAGTTTCTTAACAGCCTCTTGGTATTCATCAAGAACTTCACCTTCAGCTAAGACCAACACAGGAAGATGTTTGTAAACTTCTCTTCCCTCAAAACCTAATGAATTTAATAGTAGAAACTTTTTCCTTTCCGCTCTGTAGCGCGAAGCACCAATGGCCCCCACATAAGTTTCAAAGGCATCAAACCATTGCCTCCACTGTATTGGTGGCGCACCCGGACTTTCCAGGAACGGGGGAGGTGGATTTACAGATTGCATCGTACTCTAAGAGAACCACCAACAAAATGTCACAAAGTACACTGTTCCCAATTCAGCCCAACTGTTAATGGCCAGGAGACCTGTAGATAACACAAATGGAGTCCAAAGATTACCACTAAAAAACACACTGGATGGATGAAACGCTCACGAAGAATGACCAAAACGGGAGTAAAATCACTTGACCTTCAAAGTCCTCGAAAATGTCCACAGCCTCCCAGACGAGTGATTCACTTTTCACGTCTTTTTGAAAAAGACTCAGTCACCAGCCGATGTCCCTAGACCGCTGATTCGGTCTTTACGTGGACGAAGAAAGACGAACTCGGCACCTCACGGAAGCTTTGGTTTCTTTGACGAGAAACTGACGCGTCTGAAGCGTCGCAGCGGAAGCGTCTTCGCTCGTGATAGGCTGCTGCCCACAATGCTTCCACCAATCCGTTGCGTACAATGCTAGTACGTCAACATTACCTCTGATAGGCTGCTGTCAACGAAGCTTCCACCAACACGTCGCGTACCATTCTAGTACGTCATCACTCCTCTTCAGAGCTCCTCGGGGAAACAACCACTGGCACACTAACGGCTCTTTGATGGACCGAACAGCGTCGCCTCTTCACAACGGCTCTCAGACTGTCCGACAGCGACGTCTCCACAACCAGGTATTCCTACCGCTTGAAACAGGCACAGGAGTTGCCACGATGTTAGTTGTCCTTTTTTTTTCCGCTCAGCAGTCCCGCTAAGAGTTAAAAATCACAACTCTTGGAACTGTTTCGCTGAAATGACTTTACAAGAGCGCTGGCACAACACTGGTACGTAAGTCCAAAGGTACCACAACTTTGCTACCACGCGGCGCGTCGTAAACTGTCGGATGTAGGAACACCAGATTAAATCCAGACAAATCCAATCCACCATATGATGTTCCTTGCGATGGCTCGCCCGCTCGTCGCCAAAAATATGTTGTAGCCTATTAAAATAATAGGATTGTCCAAGCACTTGTTGTAAAAAAACAAGTTTTATTGTAGGTTCAACGAGCCACCGCTTCACACATCCAGTGCCATCAGGATTCCCCAACTGACCATCCCAGAACCCTGTGACATCAGAACATAGTGACTTCATATAGAACATTCACCATACCTAACAAGCATTGCTAGACATAACACAAGCGCTAAGCGCGCTTTGCGTGCCATCCTAGTAAATATGCCCCTAAGTATTTTAAATATCTTAAGCCAGATGGGGAATCAGGAAACATTAATTCAGAGGAGGCCATCAACCAACACCAGTCGCCTCAACACCTCTCAGCAGACTGAGCCGTCTCGTAGATACTAGGCCAACCAGCGTCAACTATGTGCATCGTCAAAAAGAGTTTATTTCATGGACCATTTGGTGAACAATGTCACAGCAGAGTTCAAAATCACAGGTGACATTGTCTAACAAAGGAACATTCTAGAATGCTATTGTTGATGTTTGTCGGAGGTGCAGGGCTGGGCAAAGAAAGCTGCTTTTTTCTCTATGCCGGATGCTCCTTTTCAATTGTCAGGAATGGATCAATTAAAATCTTGCATCATATTCAATAGGCAGTTAAAGCCCTCGCCAGACACAATATGTACAGTTAATTATAATCTATTTGCTAAACAGTTAATTTCCCCATGTTTTTGTGTTTTTGGCAAGCTTACATTCAGTCCTGGACACAGCATAATCAATGGATTCCAAAGAGACTGTTTGCAAATCGTGATAGCTAATTTATTATTTCTGACATCCACTTGGCTAAGAGCAGGTAACATCTACTTCTTTCAACAGTATTTGTAAATCAGACAGAATAGATGGAAACGTCCCTTGGAATGAGTCTGCTGGACTTCATTCCATTTCACTACATTAGGGGACAGAGTTACAGAAGCCAAAACTAAATTTTGCAAAACAATGTCTTTGCCAAAAATGGTCAAATTGGTTCCAGGTGTATATCCTGTTTTATTTTTAACAAAGCGTAATTTTTCCTGTATCAATACCTCAGCTGCATGACGTTGTGGATCGGAGTCGACCTGATAATTCCCTGGACAAAAAGATGTTTGTTATTTTAGATTCCAAACATAGGTTCGCATGACAATCCATTTGCGGGTTTCAGCTAGTATTTTACACCAATGAGACTTTTTATTTTTATTTACCTGCTTCCAGATTAGCACTTGCTTCCCCCACAGCTGTCAATAACTGGCACATCTTGGGAGTCTCAGCAGAGAGGCCATGAGGCAAATGAAAAAATTCAGCTTTCACTTCCTTGACACTCCTGAAAAGAAAGAGATAGATTGATATTTTGAATCTAGGTGGGAAGGTGGGAAGGGAACGGAACAAGAGAATGAGAAAGAAAGATGAGCGATAAACAGAGAGAGAAAGAAAAAGTTAGAAAAAAGAGATCGAGAACTAGAGGTTAACAGGAATAGAGACAGAATTCCTTGTCACCCACAGGATGGATTCCGCAGCACGAGACCAGCGCTTGAATAGACCTGGAGAGTGGAGAACTTCTACACAGACAGGTAAATAATCCATGGAATAGTATCATGGCAAACATACATAAATAATTTTAACCAAGAAGGTTTCTCAGGGCACCCTACTGATAGTGAACTCCTTACTGCATAAAGAGAGGCGGCCACAAAGAATGCCTGAGGGAGTGTTCTGGTCAGAGTAGTGTGGGAGAGAATTAAAGGTCTTATAGGGCAAGAGCCCCTGTAGTTCAGAGGACCTAAACCTAGATGTGGCTGAGTGTTGTTTGACGACTGAAGGTGGCCGCTGTTGTTAAATGATAACACTCATAAAAGGCTACATAAGGAGAGGTTTTGAAGAAACTTATAGAGCCATGTGCCATGCTCTAGATGGATGATCAAGTGATATACTTACATTTTGCCCTCAGTTTGATTGCCGGCTAATCGTCTTGGTGGTGGAAGTACGTGTCTGTCTGCCGAGGTTGAAAAGAGGTGTGGTGGCACAGTGGATTATTGTGTCCATTGGTGAGAAGCAAAATGGCAAGAATACTTGTACAATGAAAGAGACAAAAAAAGAGTTGCACTGTGGAAGATACTCTGAAGCTGGAACCTGGATGTAGTAGCAATGAAGGGGATAGAGGATGCCAGATACATGCAGTTTAGGTACCTGATAAAGAGAGAGGGTTGTTGTGTGTTGTGGGAAAGTAGCTAGAGGTAGTTGGGGTTGCAGTGGTGGATGATTCAGGCATGTGAATACCTTTGGTCTTCGATAAACTTAATTTGAGAGGACCAAACAAAACCTTATAACTGAGAGACAGTTAAAAATTGAACTATGAAAAGGTCTGATGGGGAAATAAACAGGTGTATTCTCAATATCACACACAATAAAACAGAACAGCGTTGGCCCTGGAACAACCGCACTAGTGAAATGTCGACAATATTCAGCAATAGTGCCTGACCTGTTGCAGTCCCACTGCTCGGGAGCCACCATACATACAACAGAGAACCTGACTAAAGAGGGGGCACTTACTTTATTTCGTATCAGTTTTGTTCAAACAATTCAGAGCAATTCAAAAGTTCATAACACAATTATCTTTTCTGATCCATGTATGAGGAGGGAGCCATAACTTGATTTTTAAGAAAGAGTGTCTTTGTTTGTATTTCATCAACATTTCTCACTTCTGGCCAGCCCAGCCAACACGTTTCATCACGAAAAGAACTTCATCAGGGCTGCAATTAAAAAATACATATATACTTCTTACAAAAATTAATTTTACATAGGATGATCCAACAACATTTTGTACACCATGAGCTTGCATATTCAAAACCCATATAAAATGTACATAAAAATAAAACATTTTTACAACTGCCCACACCCTTCAACAATTACTAAACATAACAGGAACAGTCTCCACATGTGTTGTTCAAATAGTTTCTGCAATACTTAATTCCTAGTTCCATCCCTCAATAAGGAGTATTCAAATAATGAAAATCCATTTCATAGCCCAACTTTTGCCATTGCACATGCCTAAGTGTATTACTTCTAAGAGTACAGACACTCATGATTCGTACAGCCTATTTAGCCCATGGATGTAAATATATATTAAATCAATATACTCACTTTTCAGAAATATATATATTAGGCCTGGGCGGTAAATTCCGTTCCTCTCGCGGAATTTGGGTAATTTCGCATTCCGCGGAGAACGCAGAATTGCCAAAAATTGGGCGATCCGTGGCTTCGCGGAATTTTTTGCTTGTGTGCGCTTTCAAAAATGCGTGTTCGCAAGATATTTTTCCCCGAGCACGCAAACAGCATTCGCGAACAGGAAAAAAGCATCACGAACAGGCAGAACAAGTAATTCCGCATGGTCGCGGAACTCTGCGTGCTCGCGGAGATTTTTACCATTTCGCGGAGCTTTGCGTAGCATTCAGGAAACGGATAGTCTGGATTTTAGATTTCATAGCATCCAAAAAATAGAAAAAGATTCAAGGGGTGGTGACATGGAGCTAAAGTTACGACAAGCAAAGGCGAGGTGGATTAGCAGATTTAGGACATTACAAAGAGGTCTCAATCTGGACAGTGAACTACACTATCTTTAGGATGGTTTAGGTATGTTAAACAATGAATTCTGAATGCAGGTTAGGCTCATTATAGAGTGTGATTATGTCCCTTAATATTGAAATGTTTTTCCACTAGGTTTTGATATTCATTGAGCTTCATAGACTCCTCTTGAGGATACATTTTTGGTTCTCACACTAAGGGGCTCATCACGATGCCAGACAGAAAAGCCTTCCGTCCCCCATGGTGTCGTAAAAATACCTCCCGCATAACCCGCGGCATTACCGTCGGTCAAATCACGATGCAATGTAGGCCAAACCAGACCGCGGTGGTCGGATGACACAAAACACCATCAACCACTGCCAGAGAAGCTGCAAATCCAACCGTGGCGATCAGGGAAAGCTGCACAATGGCCTGGAAAGGCCGCTCCTGCTGCGGTATGACCGCACGGCTAATTACGATGAGAATGTAGAGCTGGCGGACCGAGCACTGCATCCAAACGCCGCGCGCGCACATAGGCAAAATGAATGGCAGACGGAACCAGTCCCACAACAATGCCCGAAGTGTGCCTGCACTCCCTGCCTCCCTCAATCACAACACACACGCCACAATGATACACCCCAACTTGCTCCTGGTAAGGAAAGACATGCGCTGCATGGAAGAAACATCTGCAGGTCACCAAACATGTGGACACACCCACATGCCACAGTAGAAAGCCAACCCCTTCCGGGACCAACATTCTTTATACATCACAAGCCGAGACAGACAGGACACCATTGACTCACACAGCACAACATCACACCCACCTATCTCCACACAACAACACTCTCACCCACACACCTCACACACATCACATCTCTCCACCATCACCATGCACCCTGCACCCCTCATCCATTTGCACCATGCCACCCAAGAAAAAGCACAAATTCACAGACTCAGTGTTGAAAGTGATGGCATACGAGAGAATCAGGGGAGAACCACATTTGTTCGGGAACTTGGTCCAACACACCCCCCTTGCGCACAAGAATCAGATGTGGGCAGGGGATCCACAGCAAAGCCAAGGTCTTAGGGACCAGCATACGCACTGTGCGTTACATCAGGATGCGGTGGCTCCACCCCAAGGCCTAGCTCAAGCGTTGGGCCCAGAGGAACCACGCGGCGGAACAGAAAACTGGTGGCATCCCTCCCATTACGCCAGTAAGCTTCACTAAATGGGAGGAGAAGGGGCCTGCAATAATGCATCCAGAGAGTCTCACAGGAATCGAGGGGATACTGGAGGCTGGTAAGTACCAACAAAATGATCACATCGCACTACACTGCACTGTTGTGCACAACAAGTGAGCTCCGATTGTCCGCCCACATCAAAATCATGTGGAATGCACGCTTTTAATATCAATGGATCGCAAGGACAAAATTTCCTTAATCAGCTCCACCTCACTGGTAGGTGGTCAGCTCATGCAACCTGGCCTCCCTCCCAAACAGCATGGCTCACCCTCCCCACCCCACAGCCATGTGGCAGCTAACACCGTTGAAAGTGCCTCCCAACAGGTAGCTAGCCATCTTACTGAGGAGTGGTTTTTGAGACCTGACAGCAAGACCACAACTCACATTGCAATGTATTTGAAGATGTAAAAGCAAAAATCAACACTGTACAATATGCATTACAGATAACACCGGCAAACACCATCAACATGGACAGCAGAGGGACTGGAGCACACAACTACCATCCCAACACAGTTCACCCCTTAGCATCCTGGTAAATGTAGTTCAGCTGAAATGCTTACTTGTGTCACCGTTGTCGTGTGTCACCAAGGTTGGTTCAGGTCAGTGTTCTGATGCTCTCGACACATGTGTGTCGCGTTATCATCCCACATCAGTAGAAGTAAGATACATTGTGTTCGGTGTCTGCTGAGAAAGCTGCCACGATCCACTCGAGTATCTGTACCTCTCCCTGCCCACATCAGGTGGGACACTTCAGTCCCATGACAAGTAAGCATCATAACTGAACTGCATTTACCAGAATGCTAAGGGATGGACTGTGCTGGCAGGTGAAGCAGTGTACTCCCATCCCCCTAATAACATCAACATGGACATGACACAAGTTATCACAGATCACATAGCGCAGAACAATGAAATCCTTAGCAGTGTGCCCACAAGAGCCAGCATCACACCACATCCTGTCATGTGGACGATGGTGACATTGTCGCATTCACACACTCAAGTACTGTTGCACAGGGCTTTTCATGTGACATGTGCGATTTATGCATGTTTACCCACATGAACACCAGTCCCTGACAACATACCCACACAAAATCTATTTTCCAAACGTACTTAGCTTCTCTTACATTAGCACAACTGCTGCGTGCACAGACTAGGCATCACGTATATAGGAACTGTTGTACAACGTGTACCTTTTGTGGCAATGTTCTGCTAACTCCCCCATATGTGATTGTGGATAGTCATTTGTGGCCTCACATTCCCACAGCGAAAGCATACTTCAATAAGTGTGCATGCACAATGCACCTCTGTTCAGACAAGTAGTCGCTCCCACATCAGCCCGGAGACCTTCAAAATCCAGGTGTCTTGACCATCCTGCGCGATTCAGTCACTGCTGAACACGGCTCCCCCACTTTTTTCTCGGTGAACTGACACATGATAACGTCTGATACTGAAGGCCGTTGCACATTTTTTTTCAGACTTGTGGGCTCTGGCCTTGTCTTTTCCTTTCATGCTTTTCCTGGAGTACCACCGGGTGTCATTCTTCAAAATACCATACTGCATTTAGCGGTTGCAGATCATTACTTTGGCTGTAAGGCTGAGCACTGGTTCTAAGAGTGCTCTCACGCCATGTCTGACCATCCTATGGGCCAGGCCGAGCCCGGCCAGTTGAAACTGTACCGTGACCGCATGCAGCTTCTCTTTGGCTGTGCTGCGCATTAGTTATAGGCTAACGTTCCGCTATGCCTATTTCTCCTGCGTGCAACCTGTGTTTTCCTGCAGAAGATGCCTGTTTATCTGGGCCATGGATGTCTGCCTTTCCAAAATATCTCTTGCTGACCTGGATCATGAGCTGTGGGTGAGTCCTTTGTTGGTCCACGAGCAGGACTGCTTCGGTGAGAGACGTTTATGGGATGCCTTTCAATGTGTTCGACAGGCTGACAGCTGCGCCTGTGCTTTTGCGCAGTGGCTTCTGTGCCATGCCTACATCAAACCTCTCCCAGGTTGTGATGGGATGCTCCTTTCAACCTCGTGGTGCGAGGAGTGCATCTGTTCTTTCATACTGCTGGATTGGATGGCGGTCATTTTCGTTGAAGATGATTTGGATAGTCTTTTGGAACTGATTGCCTTTGAAGCTGCCTGTGCCTTCTTGAAATCGTAACTACTGAACAGCAACAGGAACTGTTGGTGACTACTTCAATTTTCAATTACCTTTCTTCACGCCTCCTGATAAGAATTGTCATCCATCTCTCTGACTTTAGCCCTGTCTTCTTGTCAAATGGATATGTCACTGTGGTTACTGTGGTCAGAGAACATTGCCCCTTGTCATTCTGGTCTGGCCCTAGCACCCGACTCAACAAAGTCTCACAGCTGCAAGAGGACACAATCCCATTTAGATGTCATGGGAAGGCGGGCTAGATGCCCCATACTGGTAAAGTGATCCATCCAGTGATGAGAGTGACACAGCAAATGTGATGTCAATTTCACCATGTATAGGCTTAGTAATGGGGTCTGCTGACAAAGCCCATAGACCAGGGATATCCCATACAACTCCTTCCTGCAAGGGGTGGGGTGAAATGCTTGTGGGTCTATGTCCAGGGGATTATTGATGCCCATCTTGCTTCATGTCAAATGGATATGTCACTGTGGTTACTGGTCAGGTACTCATGCATTCTCAACTTGTTGTGGCACGTATGTTCCATTTTTGATACTGTAGTGAAAACTTCTAATTTCAAACCGTTTCTTGTCTTCAACTTATCTACTTGTGCACAGGCACTTTAATGCCTCTGAGTGATTAGGAGAGCTAGTGATACTGTATAGCAATTGTGTCCTGTGCCTATGGGTGCTTATGGGTGCTCAGTCCCTGCATGCCCAAGTTCTCTAATCCTGTGCATAGTCTAGTATGTGTACAAAATCTCAGGTACAATTGTGAAAGTTTGTGAGACAACTGCAAGGCACACAGACACAGTCATGGTCACTCATTGTTAACTTACACTCAACAGAAGTAGTTGACGATGAACTGTTGATGCTGGTCAAGGCCTTCTTCCTCACCACTGTCATCGTCACTGGGCATATGTGGGTTGTGAGCGAGGGGATGGTGCTGTTCCGCCACATGTAGCAGTCATGTGCCGACCCCGGATTCTTTGCTGACACGTGTGAGATGATCTGATCCGCCTGGCATACCACTTACACGTTGATGGAGTGGTAGTGTTTGCAGTTCCTATAGATGGGTTCCCTTGCCTGTGGTGGAACGAGGCCAATGTGGGTGCCATCAATGGCTCCCGCAACATTTGAGATGCCTCCCAGGCAGGCCTGGCTCCAGGAATTTTTATGTGGGTGGGCCAACAATGCCTTCGGGTGGGCCACTGCCGGCCCGAATTGTCACTTATATTTCTCGTCAGGCCTGTTTAGGGCCCTCCTTTATCTCTCCTCAATTTTACAAAGGCCAGTGAAACGCATTGTTTTCTTCCAAAATCTCTTTCTAGATATTATCACTCTAAAAAGTGTTTTTTCCATATAATGTCCTCCTGATGGGAGGAGGAGGTTTCCTGAGGTGGGAGTATCAGGCAAGTGACACTTCTCAGGCTCTCACTCATGTCCTCCTCCTCAGATTTCGTCACTGCCACCTTCCTCCAGCGACCCCAATCTCTCCATAGCCCCTCCTCTTATTGACCTCCTCCTCAGATTCCCTCACTGCCACCCTCGTGCAGCAACCCTCATCTCTCCATAACCACTCTCTCATGTGCATTTCCTCGTATAGCGCTACTGATATCAGTGTAGGGTGTGACAGTACTTTACATCATGCACACAGAGTACAGACAATCAATCATGCAAGTATGTAAGTAAATCAGTCTACAGGGAATGTCACAAAAGCCAATGAAGATTACAAGGTGTGGGAATCACATGTCATCCATACTGGTGGGCAGGATATTTTAAGGGCGTTTGTTCTGGAGAAGCACTAACTCAGGATTTAATGCACACCCCAGTGGTTAGTGGTTAGGTGTATATCTGTCCCAACAAACTCTTTATGGCAACATTCGAATGATGAAAGACTGCGGAAGTTATGACTATGTAACAACCCAGAAATAAAGCTACGTTCTGACAATTAATTCAGGTTATCATGCAGCTCTTTGATGACAATTTACAGGTCACTGTCCTATGATAGGATTGTAACTTCTGAACTGCAAGTTAAAGTATCTCTGTGGCAAAGGCAGTAACCCACTAAGCTATCCCCATAAAGTGCAGTTTTTCTGCAGTTCACAACTACCAATAGACAAAGGATTAACAGTCTCATTAATCACCACTTATCTGGACATTTTGTTTGTTGGCTTACATCCGTGGCAGTGCCTTGATTCAGATACAAAATGTTTAAATGAAGTAAACAGGAATTATGTGTCTTGCTGGGCCTTCCCTGATGATTTTATGAAGAACAAATAGCCAGACATTCTCTCACCTGCTCGTTCCTATTCACTGCCCGATCTGATAAGCAGCTGCAGTGGCCAGGTAAGGTGAGTCCGGAGAAATAAACTTTTCTTCTCCCTGTGGAATTGAAAAGGAGATATCCACACAGCAGAACGGTTAAGGTTACCCGGTGCAGAAGAGAGGATTTGTTCCCTTCGCGATGCCCATATTTTAACTGCACGAGTAGGCGGGGACACAGCACACCTTTCTGAAAGGAGATATGTGATTGGGGGTGCCTGTGAGAGAGGGCTCTGGCCCAAATCCACAACTCCCAGAACAGGAAGATAATCAACGTTCGGAGGGCCGTTTCACATGAATGTGCCCATTTACTACTGGCCTTCGTGCTGTCACTGCCAGGGCCACGGAAAATGTTTGGGTGGGCCTGCCAACCCGGCCCACCCGCTAGAACTAGGCATGCTCCCAGGTCATAGAACTCCCCCTTCACATCTGCCAATTCATCCCTCCCCGGGAAGTGGAAATGTCTGTCCTTGTAAAGCAACAATGCTGATAGGACGTCACGCACCACCATGCTGAACACAGTTTACTGGAAGGACCCAATAGCGGAGAAATGCAGTGCAGCCATAACCTTCACTGTAGCAGACAATGCAGCCAGATGTATTCGTATGGGCTTCACATGGGGCTCCAACTTGGCACAAAGGTTCTGTAGTGTGCGGCGATCCAAACGGAATTTCTGGGTGATTTCGATGTCCTCCATCGTCGCCAGGTCGGGGACAGGTCTTAGGATGGGTGGTCTCCTCCTACGTATGTCAGGGTACATGAGCATGACTAAGTTATAGATGAGATGTAGTGAACAGCTTACCCAGTGACTAACACAACCACAACATTGAGAGGACTCATGGTCACGTGAAATGCGCAAGTGACCTGCATTCAGATGTTGTTTTTCTTCACTCACTCGCCATACTGACACTACAACATCCAAAGAAGTCGATGTGTATGGCATATAGTACACTGCCTCATCAAGGATGAGCTGCCCAGGGGTTAGATGGCACAGCACTTGTGTTTCCCAGTATCAGTGCCGGGTTGCATGCAGCTGCTGTCACCGCACGGCCGCAAACTTTAGTCCCCCTATTCACAACAACATTACAGTATGAGGGCAGTGAGTGTCCTCTGGGCAACGCAACATGGATGGGCAGCACGGGTGATAGGCACATGCGGACATCATGGGGTAAGTACGGCGTGAGTGTGTGAGGATTTAGCATCACAGACATTGCAATGTTCACCTGAATGAGGCACAAATACACATTGATTGTGTATACATGCCCACATGGCTACCAATGCCCGATGATGTGGGTCAGAGCTATGTTTGTTTCTTCCACATGTGCACTCCTATGACGTGTGTGAGAACATTTACAAGCAATGGCAGCTGGGCAGACTGTACACCACACCAGTACGTGTGTTGGAAGTGCTAGGGATTACAAATATGTCTGATTTGCATACAATGGACACCTCTAATTATCTGCCTACATCACTGGCCCTTCACAAGACGACCACAGGCCAAAAGACGCCAGTAAGATGTCAAGGGATATACAAGCAATGTTCACTGGTTGAATGTTTCATAGCACAACATAGGCACAGTTCGAGAGACCTTTGTCCTTCTGGACTCCTTCGCCCATTTCAGTACATGCTGGCTACAAGGCATGACAATGTATGCAATTTCTCTCTCCTTTCTTGGACATACCATGTGTGTGATGACTTGACTCAAAGGTCACACTCTCTCATACCAGCTGGTCACTGTTCTAGTTATTCTGATGTACCAGCCACTCCCAGAGGGGTGGCTTACCCCCAACCCACAGCCAACCAGCACAGGCGTCGCTGGACCTGTGACCCTGCCAACAATCGTGGCCAGACGCACGTGCCCTGGGCCAGTTCTCCTATAAAAGTACTGTGTCTGTGGTTACTTGATATGCATGGGGGCCTCATGGCACACATTACACATGGGGTGCACCAATCACTTTAGGCAAATGAGCTGTGATGTGTGATGCAATTCGCATGGCGACGATGCAAATGCAGTATGTGTTTGCATGCACGGTAGCTGGCATCCACAGAGATGACACACATTAGCCCCAATTGAATGTTGCAGGATTGCGGGCACTGCTTCCATGCCGCCGCCGTGTGGTACACACTTTGCGAATGAGCCATCAGCCAATGTGGGCCTTCGGCAGCGTACATATTTTAATATTGGGGTGTGCGCGCTCTGCAACGGTGGGGCTCGGAATTGGCCCAATTGCCTTCAGGGGCACGAGGATCACTGAGGAGGATTGGGTAGGCCTCGTACTCTGCATTTGGCAAGTTGCCACATTCATCGTGGGGCCGCCACGCTTGCTGTGAGTTGTAGTTGTTCAGGGGTTGCGTGCATGGGGATGATTGGTACATATCTCTGCTGTTGAGCGCAACGGCATCTTCTCTGACCGAGGTGCAGCAGGTAGAGCAGCGGGAAGGTCTTTCTTGCAGGAACTCTGGCGGCTCCGGGGGTTTAGATGGGTACTGTATCGGCTTTTCCTCTCCGTTGTTGTGTTTCCGCCATCCGTAACGTGGTGGTTTTTACGCAGCAGTGGGAAGGGCTGTCTGCAACATCATAATCTGGTTGGCGGACGGAACATGTTTCCGCACGCCGGTCCTGCTCTATTGGCTCCATCCACCACCCTAGCGTACGCAAAAAAACGAGCGGGCCTGACGGACCACGGCGGATGGTAAATTGGCTCTGTAGGACCATTGTAATTTGGTGGTCGCAATGACCGCGCCTGGGGTGGGAAAATGAACGATTTCCGCCACCAGCACAGATGGGCTTCCATCCGGCATCGTGATGAGCCTCTAAGATTGAATACTGAAAGTGATTGGATTTTATATTAGTCCTATGCTAGAACAAAAAGACAGATTGTTCTTTGAGCTGTTTCTTGTAATATTATGATACATGTGTGAAATGTATAATTAAGTTCTTTAGAGTACAGACATTTCCACATACATTTGGGGAATTTATGATAATTCCTGCTTATGAACACCCCATATATAGTTAATCAATGTGGGACCCACATCAGTCTATTGATGATTAGATTTTCCCAACATCAATATAACTTATACAGTGTCGCGCAGAGCTTATGGCTAAGAATCAACTGAAGGTTTCTCTATCTGTGCGTACTCGTATTCTTTCTATGATACACTGCAGTTAGCGTTCATAATTTGGGATTGGTTATTTCAAAATTCCAAGATTTGGGATTGAGAGGTGGTGGGGGTCCTTAGCCTCTTGATGCCGCAGTGGCCATTGTGGTTTAATTTGTCTCTAAGGATCGCTTTGCATAGGGATATTTTGGCTGTCTAGGTTTACATGTTTCTGCCAATTACATGTTGGTGATTGTCATTTTTACAGCCCCGTTTTTTGTGCTACACAGCATCTATATCATATTGTAATGCCGGAACCGGATGGGAATTATATTTCTTTGACTGGTCAATTGTGAATCCGGAGAGTTTGGATTGGTGCCGCTCCTGTTACTAACTAAGGCGCACTGATTGGTTCATTGGATGCTTTTTGAGTCATGGGATTGGATATTTTGTTCGCTACGAGCTAAAATGAAATGTGCAATTACAGAGCTTGGACATGACATAATTCAAGGGTCTGGGTCTATACTCGCATGGTGGTTAGCTTAATCAAATTGTGAAATATTGTGAATGTATGTAACGCAAATGTGACAATAAGTAATGTGGAGGATAGGTTTTATGATTTAAGGTGTCATATAGATTGTGGATTGGTGAAAGCATTGCATGGCTGTGCTCTACTCGGTACTCATAGTTACCGCATTGCAACGAAACGAGAACCTGATTGGCTGTATTTGTGATTGGGCTGTTTTGTATTCTGGGAGTTCTGATTGGGTTGCGGCATGGGATTGGACCTTGGAGGATTTTATATAGAATATTTTACCCCAATGAAAGATTTCTTGCCTGGGTAAGGAAACAATTGAGGCAAAGATGGATTAGAAATAAGCATTTCAACATTTATAATAATGTTTTTGGGTATTTGCGCCCTGCCGCTTGCATCCCTCATCAGGACCCATAGATTGGTTCACCGAACGATGTGAGCCTTATGATTGGATATTTTTGCTTGCTACAAGCTCAAATGGAATTCACAATTATGTAGTCTGGAGGCAACGAACATTGACGGTCTGGGTTTAAGCTTGCTTGGTGATTGGCTTATTTAACATTTAAAACATTGTGATTTTATAAACCGTGTATATGATAAGAAGATATGAGGAGGATGGATTTTACGAAGAACGTCATTTCTGTTCACAGCGATGTAACAAGAGAGGTGATTTGTCCAATTGGAAATCTAACCAGTAAAGCGATTGAATAAACTAGGTTTATACAGGCTCTATGATGGGGATAGTGGATTGGTAATTTTGAAATTTCTGATATTTCGATTGGTGAGGAAGTACTATAAATGTGTATATGACGCGATGAGAGATAACGAGAAACTTTTATTCGATATCAATGCCATCGCTGCATTATTCTGCAGGTGAAGAATGGAGATACGAATGGAGCAGTTTACTAATAGCTTTTTATTTAAGGGGTTTTTAATGTGATCTGACAAAATGATATGAAGGTTATAAAATAAAAGGAGTATAGCAGAATTTAGTTCTAGTTTTGACAAGAGATGATTTGTTGAATGAAAGAGTTTCACTCCCTCATTTGGTCTAAGCCTCGCTTTGTTAAAAACCTTGTTAGAAATAACCAAATTCAAAATCCTGATTGCTTGCACATGTTTGTAAAAGGGAGTAGATTGAGCTAATACTTGTTTTTCTTGGCCCTCTTTTTATTCAGATTCTACTAGGGAGAAACCAATAATTTTGAGCCACACAAGGAAAAGCCAAACCCATTTCCTGAATGCTATATATATATTTGTGCTAAGTAAGTCCATTGATTTTATATACATTTCCACCTATTGGCTAAATAGGCATTAAGAAATTTTAGCACCTGTACCCTTAGAAGTAATACACCTAAACATATTCAGTGGCAAAAGTTAGGATATGAAATGTGTTTTCATTGTTAGAAGACTCATTGAGGGGTGGGACTGGGAATTAAGTGTTGCAGAAACTATATGTAGAGACTGTTCCTTTGATGTTTAGATATTGTTGGAGGGTGTGGGAGTCGTAAAAATTTTTTATTTTTATGTAAATTTTATGTGGGTTTTGAATATGCAAGATCTAAAACATTGACGGTGGGATTTATCGGGCCAGGCCGTGGAAGGAAGACCAGTGTATAAGACACTCTGGCAAGAGGACAACCTTTTCCACTTGTATGGGTAGAGCTAACGAAGAGCTGAAGAACTGTAAGGCTAAACGCTTAGGAGATACATTGGAGCCCTGATGACGTCCAAGTCAGGACAAAACGCGTAGGCTGACGATTGGATATTGTTATATTTTGCTGGCGATTGGATACTGTTTTATTTTGGAGCTATGATTTTCCTTTGAATTAATAAATGGAAAATACATATGAAACAAGTTTGCCTATGGATTTGATTCTCGAAAAACAATAATTGATTGGATACCATAGCGGATACATTGATGCTCCTTTCCATTTGTAGAATTCATTTTTGAGGACTAGGTCCTTGGCGGCGGAACCTGGGAAAGTGAAGCTTCATTTATATAGGACTTCATGATTTGCAAAATAAGACTATGAATTGCTCACCAGTGCACTTGGTTGTTTTGCCCCCATCGCCTACAGGAAAGAGACATAAGATGGAAAACATATTTTGGATCATCATATGTAAAATGATTTTTTTGTAAAAAGTATGTATGTGTTTTTAAATTGCAAGTCTGGTGATGTCCTTTCCAGGACGAAGCGCGTTGGCTGTGCTTGCTGGAAAATCACAATATGTCTTTCTCCTCTTATATGGATCAAAAGAAGGTAATTATGTTATGAACTTTTAAATTGCTCTGAATTGTTTGAACAAAATTGATACAAAATGCATTAAGTGCTTCCACTTTAATCAGGTTCCCTATCTGTTTTCTCAATGTAGATGTAATAGGAGAAGTTTAAGGAAGATATGCTGCCATCAAGTGATATGGGCAGACACACTGATTTCTCACTGCACAGAAAAGTGCAATGCCATCAACCTCTTCAGTGAAAAAATACAGAATTTCTGACAGCACACAGTTCCAAGCTTTCTTCATCTCCTACACCCATCCCTTCCTGTAGAATCCTCCAAAAGTCAGCCTTCAAAGCCATGCCTCTCCCAAATCTCACTCTCCTGCTCCACTCTTTCAAAGCCATTTCTTTTGAAAATTATGTATTACTATTGTTCTTCATCAAAGCTCCTTCTGGGGATACTCTCTTGCTCTTATTGTAATACCACCATCACTCAAGGAACCTTCCCAGATGCTTTCAATACAGGCCTGATCACCCCAATCCTAAAGTAACCTACACTAGACCCTGATTACCTTGCCAACTACTGGCTATTTCATCAACAGAATCTACCCACTTAAAGGAAATTGGGCACCAACCATTAGGGCCTTGACACGTCGTTTTTATTTTTATTTGCATTTACTTGAAATTAAGCATTTCAAACAGAAAAACTGCAACATGTATTAGTAACATGAGAAATGGATGATAAAGTGGTAACCTAGAAACAGGGATACTTGTTTGTTGGTAAATGGAAAAAACTGTGGCTTTCACAGTCCATAAAACAATAATGCAAATCATATATTCATATAATAGTGCACGGCCTGCTTATGAATAGGCACCAAAGTGGTGGAGTGAGTCATCTTGAAAAGGCAGCGTATGTTCAACTCCAAGTTCACATCAGTGCTAAACATTTCCTGCACGACTTTTAGTTTGGCTTCAGATCATATTGCAGCACGGAGACTGCTACTTTGCACATCGTAAACGATGGCATCTTCACCAAGAATGAAGATGAAACCTATCTCCTGATCTTGCTGGATCCCTCCTCTGCCTCCAACACAGTTGACCATTTCATCATCATACGCACCATGGAGCCTCAAATGAGATTCAACAGCAATGTCCTTCACCGGTTCACCCCCTACCTTTCCCACTGACACCAACTGGTTCACATGGTCACCATCGTGTCAAAAGAGATTTCTGTCACCCATGGAGTTTTCCAGGGTCCCATAGTGCCTCCTGTTATTTCCAACTGTTACCCGGAGTAACTTGGTGCTGTACTCACAGATAACAGCATCACAATTCACCAATATGTGTATAATACCCAACTCTGTTTTAAAACCCCTGAGGTTTTTTAATTTATAAGAGTGTTATATAGTGCAAACTAGACCCGAGCTTCAGACATCCCAAGCCTAAAGCATTGTTTGCACATCATCTGGACCTGGATGTCCAGAACCCACTTGACGCTCAATCCAACCAAACAGAATTCCTGTTAGTTGCCAAGAACAAGAAAGATACAGTCCAAAGCTGGCTCACTGTCATGAACCTTGTTGGCTTCGACCCCAACTTTCACTGAAAATGCCAAGTCACTTGGATTCATGCTGTACACCAACCTCACCCACAAAGAACACATTGCCAAAAAACACAAAGACAGCTGGTACCAGCTTTCTCTTTTAAAAAATGTCAAATCATTTCTTCCAGAAAGCAAATTTAGAACTGCTATTCTAGCCCTCTTACTTTTGCATCTGGATGGTGCCAAAGCCCTACTCCATGGCCTCCAAGACTCCACACTTGCATCCCTTAAGGGCACTCTACATGATAAAGCAAACCTCATCCACGATCTGAAGGAATATGATCACATCACCCCCATCCTGATGGAATGTATTGGCTCTCCTTTCCAGCCCGCATCTTCTCCAAAACTAACGGCGTCATTTACAGAGCCATCATGACCAGCACCCCAGCTTGGCTTGCAGCCAAGCTCATCGTCTCCTGTGGGCCTCAGAACAACAGCAGCCAAGACACCATTTGACTCTAGACTACGAAGTGTAGAAAAGATTAAACAAGACAGCAGGCCTTTCCCGTCGATGCGCCCAGGATCAGGATCTAGAACAACATCCCCAAATCCTTTAGGAACACCCCAACCCTGCAGCAATTATAAAAAGAGCTGAAGACTCACCTCTTTACAGAACACTACATCACAATGTATTATTCATCCCCAACCAAGCTCCTTTTTCTATTACTCATTTCCTTTATACTTGTCTTTGACCATGTACAGCACTCTGCTGCCTTTTGGCTAGGTTTGTGCTATACAAATACCTTATCCTTACAAACATACAAAAAGAAAGAAATTGAGAGGGCTTCAGCCAAATCCTTGTATGATGCCCCATAGGACATGTATGAATCGGGAGTGGGATGAGCACCAGGAGTCAGAGACTGGGAGATATTGAAAATCCGTACAGTAGTTTGCTGGTAATGCCTATGGAGAGAAGGGTAGCTAACACAGTGAAGGGGTAGACAATGTGGAATGGCGGTAAGAGACTGTTGGAAATGACCCTTTTTACAGGAATAAACCCAGACTTTTTGCTTCATCCTCCTATTTTTCCTGACCTGTTTTTGTTGCCGTTAGGACTCTGAGCACTTTACCACTGCTGATCAGTGTCAAAGTGCAAGTACTCCCTGTGTAAATTGTTACTGTGATTGGTTATTTATGAATGGCATATTTGATTTACTGGTAAGTCCCTAGTAAAGTGCACTGAGTGTGCCCGGGCCTGTAAGTCAAATGTGATTAGTGGTCCTGCAGCACTGATTGTGCAGGCCTCCTCTTCTGAAGTCTCAGGGACACAAAGCCTTCACCACCAGCTCCCCTGAACTCCACTGCTGGGAGTTCTGACCTGCCAGTAGGTGCCTATTCTAGTTTTGGGCCTCTGGAGGTTGTTGCTGCTGTTGGGAGCTGGATGAAACTTAAAGAAAGCAAAAAAAACAACTCAGACGCCATCAGCCACACCGCCAGTGATGCTGCACCCTGCCTTGAGGCCAGGGTACTGCTCGTGAAGCGCGTGGCGCACCACCTCACCTGCACCACAGCTCCGACGCCCTTCAACACCTGCTGGCGCCTGCAGTTATGGCTTTCTCAACGCTAGCACTCGCACCGATGCCATCAACGCCAGTGCCACAGCGGTTGTGTGGGGAGAGCACTCCAATGATATGACAGTTTAATCAGTGATTCTCCATAGGAAAAAACAGCGGTGCATCAGTTATGTAGGAGTTTGTCCTCTCCTGCTAGGATAAAGACCGGGTATTGACAGGTTGAGAGCCTGTATATAACTGAGCACTGTTCACAAAGTGTCTTATCTGACACTGACTAGTTTGAAAAAAATATATGTTTAATTTTCAGCATAGAAACAAAACATTTTCTAGAGCTTTTCTCAATGTCTTCATGTAAGATAACAAATAAAGATATAGCAGTTTGTACCAATACAAATTAATGACATTTGTACATAAAAAAACTTGGTTACAAACAGTTTTCATATGTAGCGCAAATTCAATTTACATGTTTTAAACATGATGCAGTGTAACAAAGAATACAACACAACGGAAATTTTTAAATGCCCAATGCATTTCGGAACCAGCCGGTTCCTTCGTCAGGGGCCAATCTGAAAAATACAAGATAAACCATGTCGCTAGTTAGAATAATATTATTGGGGCTCAATCTCTATAACTCTGATGGAGAGCGGGCATGTCTGAAAACGAGTTACCTGATCGTGTGTATTGTTAATTGTTCTCTGAAACAGATAGAAACATGACCGAGTCAGCAACAACTAAGGTAATAAGGTGTACGTGAGAGATGACAGTATAACATTGTCAAATTCACGCTTACCTGGGTGTGAGAAACTCGTGGTTCTGAAAATGTGTAAGTGAACCAAATCGGGTTAGTGAAATTGATCAAACCAAGAGTCCAATGCATGTGCTCGATGGTCAAAAAGGGGTTACAAAACTGATAGTAAATCTTACCTTTCGCAAGATGTTTTGAATCTGAAGCTGTGTGAAAAATAATTGCACTGTGTCAACAGATAACGTACCAGGTAGACTGTAGGGAGCTAACAGAACTTAGAGTAGTACAATCTAAAGAGAGTTACGTGCATTGCAAGGCGGGTATAAATCTTACCTCCAGAAAGGTTTATAAAGGGCTGCGGAAAGAAAGAAAAGACGTGTTTTTAAAAAAGAAGAATTTTTAGCAGAGTGGTGTGGTCGTAGTTAACAGCGTACTCGACCAGCATAGAACATAGAGGAGAAACCTCACCTTTAGAAGTGCTACGAGATAGGAATAACCGACGTTTCTGCAACACGAATAAGCGAATGCAAGGAGTCGAATGTAAAAGTGCTTTTAAGAAGGACAAACCGGGACGTGAACCGGAAGTGTACAACATAAACGACGGACTATAGGAGACTAGGTTGTCTGCCGGGTTTTCTTGATATTCTATAGGCATACATGGGTGCCATGTTGAAACGGAGTTAAAGGACTGAGAAATATAGGGGGAAGCATCAAAGTGCATGTAATAGTAACGACGTGGGAACGAAAAGGAAGCCAAATAGTCAAAACAAGGATGCGCTTCGTGAACGTTAATTTACACGATCCTAAAAACAAAAATTATAAAACGGTGTCATTCCAACTGGAATTTGATGAGCAGCTTATACATTAATAGTGCAGAGATAATCTGCCATGAGTGGCGATGTGGGGAGTGGTTAACCCGATGGGCAATGCTGACAATTATGTTGTGCGGAATGGACCAAGTAAAGAGTGTGATGATAAAATAAACACCGAAGTGTGTGAACAAGCGCAAAGAGTCACCTTGGAAGCTACAATGTGTGTTGTAACAAAGAGAGTAGTGCACAGGATGTTGGTGTATGTATGACATAATATGGGGATTTTTATTGTGCTGTGATGTTAGTCACTGGTTCTGCAGTTTGAAATCTAGCCCAGGGATTCGCTGACTGGTAAGTGGACTAATGATCAAATAAAGCACGACATATCCAACCTGTCATTAAGACCAGTTGGTGCCATGGTGTCCATGAGTTTGATCCAAAAAACTTCCCTTTGTAGGAGTCTCAGGTGGTTATTGGTACCTTGTTGTTGCTCCACATGTTCGATTATTTGAAATCTAAGTTGTGATATGGAGTGACATGCTTCATGCCAGTGGGACGCCAGAGGAGAATTTTTGCTCTGAGTTCTGATACGACTTTTGTGTTCAGTAAGACGGGTTTTCATTTTCCGTTGAGTTTTTCCAATGTATAATTTGCCACACGGGCATTTAATCCCGTAGATTACATTGGAGGTATTGCAGTCACTGGTGTGTCGGAGTAAAACATCCTTGCCAGTGGTAGGGTGTTTTAAAATGTTTCCTGGGATGATATTGTTGCAGTGCGAACAATTTTGACATTTCACAGTGCCTTTGTGGGTGCGGCAAGTCTGAGGTTTCTTTTTTGTGGAAGATATTAGTTCACGAAGGTTTTGGCCCCTAGTGTAAGCATGCAAAGGCAATTCACAGAAGATGTTGTTGAAGTCAGTCTCATTAGATAGTAGTTCCCAACGTTTGTTGATGATTCTTTTGATGGCAGTGGAACAGGTTGAATATTTAGATATGAAGACTATGTTTGATTTGTTGATTTTTCTGGTGGGTGTCAGTAGTTCTTCACGTGATTTAGCCATTGCTCTTTGTGCACAAGAGTCAATGATAGTAGAAGGGTACCCTCGTTCATGGTATTTTTCTTTTTGTTCATTAATCTTAATTGTACTGTCAGCTGTGTTAGAGCAAATACGTTTGATCCGGATGAACTGGGAGTAAGGTAAATTGTTAATGAGATTGTTAGGGTGGAAGCTGGAAAAATGTAACGCATTGTTACGATCAGTGGGTTTGGTGTAGACTGTGGTTGTTAATCCATGTCCATCTGGATTTTTATTGATGGTAACATCAAGGAATTGGATGGTCTGTGTTTCAATTTTGTGGGTGAATTGAATCCTGGAGTTATGGGAATTTAGAGTTGTTATCATTTGTTCGAGGAGTTGCTGGGAGTTGGTCCAAACCAGAAAGATGTCGTCAATGTATCGGCTGTAGGTGTAAATGTTTGACCACCACTGAGGTATATCCATAATATACTCCTGTTCGAACATAGCCATGAAGATATTGGCGTACGAGGGAGCCCCTGGAAAACCCATAGAGGTTCCCGAGAGTTGGGCGTAGAATTGTTCGTTCCATTTGAAGTAACTGTGATGAAGGCAAAAGTGCAATAATTGTAAAATGAAAACCTTTTCTATGTCAATGTCTTCCCGTTGAAGTAGAGCCCATTCAACTGCCTCCATGCCTGTGGAATGAGGAATAGAGGTGTAGAGAGCCACCACATCAATGGTGCACAATAACCAGGTGGATTGGATGTTTGGTTGAATAAGCTGGAGTTTCTTAAGGAAGTCTGTGGTGTCCTTGGTGTATGACCACCAATTCTGCACAAATTTCTGTAAGTAGTGATCCAAGTATTTGCCCACGACATCAAAGATTGAACCACATCCAGAAACAATTGGTCTGAAGGGTGGTTGGTGTAGATTTTTATGTATTTTAGGTAACATGTAGAGATGAGGTCTGCGTGGATCTGGTGTGGTGAGGAACTGTCTGGTTTGTTCGTCAATCCATCCTAAATCGTATGCTCTTTTCAGGATGTCTTGTAAGATGATTTCAAGCTGTGGTGTAGGATCGGTTTGTAATGGTAGGTATATTGATTGATCATTCACGTGAGTGTTAACCTGTTGTGAATAGAATTCTGTGTCCATTATAACAATTGCTCCTCCCTTGTCAGCGGGTTGGATGGTGATGTCTGGGTTGTTGGCAAGGGTTCTCAATGTGATTCTTTCGTTGTTTGTTAAGTTCCGATGTTTGTTGGGACGAAGAGTTAAGTTTTTGATGTCTTTTTTAATCATGATCTCAAATGTGTCCAGCATCTTATGGGGCACAGGGGCTTGAAAGGTACTGCGAGGCTTAAATTTCGTCAGTTTGCTGGTTGTTGGGGTTGCTTCTGATATTACCACGTTAGAAAAGTAATGGCGTAGACGTAATGTCCGCATGAACTTATACAGTGCAACATCAATGTCCAGTTGGTTTGCATGACTAGTTGGAACAAAAGACAAGCCTCTATTTAGAACGGCTTTTTGGTGGGGTGTTATGTCAACAGATGAAATGTTTATGATTAGGGAATGTTCTTCCCGCTGCGTAACGATTTTCCTGCCCTTTCCTCGCCTGGTCTTGTTGTTGCGCTTTGGGTCTCTGGTTGTAGTACTGGAGGTATTCCTTGATCCGGGGCCTGGGACAAAAAAGACACCGTGTTGGTTTTATCGACTTGTTCAGTGGTATCCTTAGTTGAAGTTTGTAAGTTAGAGGATGAGGTTGCGGATTGCACTGGTGTTCTGGATGTAGAAATATCCTTGTCTGAAACCAAACTTTCCTCTGATGAATGTGTGGTTGGTTTACGTGGTTCAAATCTCTTGCGTGCATATATTTCGGCCCAGGTGTAAACCTCATTTAACTTGTAGTCGATAGTGTCTCTTTTATACTTCCTGAGTTTGCCCTCTTGTAGTTCTCTACTGTACTTGTCTAATTTTATGTTCAAGCCTTCTAGATTTATTTTCCAGGTGTCATGTTCTAACCTGTTTTGAAGTTCATCTTTCAATGTATTAATTTCTTGTTCAAGATAAAAATCCCCATATTATGTCATACATACACCAACATCCTGTGCACTACTCTCTTTGTTACAACACACATTGTAGCTTCCAAGGTGACTCTTTGCGCTTGTTCACACACTTCGGTGTTTATTTTATCATCACACTCTTTACTTGGTCCATTCCGCACAACATAATTGTCAGCATTGCCCATCGGGTTAACCACTCCCCACATCGCCACTCATGGCAGATTATCTCTGCACTATTAATGTATAAGCTGCTCATCAAATTCCAGTTGGAATGACACCGTTTTATAATTTTTGTTTTTAGGATCGTGTAAATTAACGTTCACGAAGCGCATCCTTGTTTTGACTATTTGGCTTCCTTTTCGTTCCCACGTCGTTACTATTACATGCACTTTGATGCTTCCCCCTATATTTCTCAGTCCTTTAACTCCGTTTCAACATGGCACCCATGTATGCCTATAGAATATCAAGAAAACCCGGCAGACAACCTAGTCTCCTATAGTCCGTCGTTTATGTTGTACACTTCCGGTTCACGTCCCGGTTTGTCCTTCTTAAAAGCACTTTTACATTCGACTCCTTGCATTCGCTTATTCGTGTTGCAGAAACGTCGGTTATTCCTATCTCGTAGCACTTCTAAAGGTGAGGTTTCTCCTCTATGTTCTATGCTGGTCGAGTACGCTGTTAACTACGACCACACCACTCTGCTAAAAATTCTTCTTTTTTAAAAACACGTCTTTTCTTTCTTTCCGCAGCCCTTTATAAACCTTTCTGGAGGTAAGATTTATACCCGCCTTGCAATGCACGGAACTCTCTTTAGATTGTACTACTCTAAGTTCTGTTAGCTCCGTACAGTCTACCTGGTACGTTATCTGTTGACACAGTGCAATTATTTTTCACACAGCTTCAGATTCAAAACATCTTGCGAAAGGTAAGATTTACTATCAGTTTTGTAACCCCTTTTTGACCATCGAGCACATGCATTGGACTCTTGGTTTGATCAATTTCACTAACCCGATTTGGTTCGCTTACACATTTTCAGAACCACGAGTTTCTCACACCCAGGTAAGCGTGAATTTGACAATGTTATACTGTCATCTCTCACGTACACCTTATTACCTTAGTTGTTGCTGACTCGGTCATGTTTCTATCTGTTTCAGAGAACAATTAACAATACACACGAACAGGTAACTTGTTTTCAGACATGCCCGCTCTCCATCAGAGTTATAGAGATTGAGCCCCAATAATATTATTCTAACTAGCGACATGGTTTATCTTGTATTTTTCAGATTGGCCCCTGACGAAAGAACCGGCTGGTTCCGAAATGCATTGGGCATTTAAAAATTTCCGTTGTGTTGTATTCTTTGTTACACTGCATCATGTTTAAAACATGTAAATTGAATTTGCGCTACATATGAAAACTGTTTGTAACCAAGTTTTTTTATGTACAAATGTCATTAATTTGTATTGGTACAAACTGCTATATCTTTATTTGTTATCTTACATGAAGACATTGAGAAAAGCTCTAGAAAATGTTTTGTTTCTATGCTGAAAATTAAACATATATTTTTTTCAAACTAGTCAGTGTCAGATAAGACACTTTGTGAACAGTGCTCAGTTATATACAGGCTCTCAACCTGTCAATACCCGGTCTTTATCAACGCCAGTGCCAGCATTCCGTTATCGCCAAGCTGATAATTGACTAGGGTGACTTCACAAGCACTTCGACTTCGCATTGCCTCACCGGATCCGACATATCACCACCGCCACGACTTCCTCTTTACGGGACTCGACACTTCGCCTCCTCGCGGACATGACACCTTGCCTCCCTCGTGACAACCAGGGAATCAGCCTCGTCCCTGACGTCTCACCTCCACGACGCCGTGTATCGTCCATAGACTTCGTTTTCCGAGGTAATGTTGTTTGGGGGAATTTATGCCTGTCATAGCTGCAGTGGGAGCTATTTGTTTCTACAAGTGCTATTTCTGCAAGTAATTGTTTTTAGGTGCTATTTAAATCCATATGTATGTTGGATTTTTGTCGTTTTGGCATTGTTTGGTTTAGATAACGATACCCTATTTTTCTAAACTGGTGTGGTGTCCGTTTGTGGTGTTTTTACTGTGTGACTGTGTGTTTTGAGTACAAGGGCCATGTGTATCAAGCCTTTTTAGGTCTCGCCTATGCAGCGCGCATGCGCTGAATAGGAAGAGACCTTTAGAAATCGGTCCGGTTTTGCAGGCAAAAACGTGCACGCGTTGCATTGCTTTGAATGGCAACGCGTGCACATCTGGCGATTGCCTTGCAGGAGCGAGCGGCACCATCTGGTAGCAATTATCGCGCTCGCTCCCGCAAGGGAAACGCTGCCTGCTCTCGGCCGCACTCCCCTCCTCCCCCTACTTGCACGAGGCACGCACGCTTGTTCTACGAGCCTTTGTGACCCACTCCTGACTTAAACATGAACTACTGCTGAATATCCAGACACGGCCCCTGCTTACTCATGGAAAGAGTGAGCCTGCCTCTACAAGTAACCAACATTTCTAAATCCAAGAGGCCAAGCTCCGTAAGGTCACAGCATGCTCAGAGAGACCCGGGTCTTTGGAGGGGTGCAGCTAGCGCTGAGTGGCACAGAGGTCCGGAGCTCCGGAGGGTCGCAGGCAGCGCCGAGAGGTGCACGAGTTCCAGAGGGTCGTATACGTAGGCAGAGCTCAAATGCACAGAGGCCCATAGCTCTGGAGAGTCACAGGCAGTGCTGAGGCGCAGAGGTCCGGAGCTCCGGAGGGTCGCAGGCAGCGCCGAGAGGTGCACGAGTTCCAGAGGGTCGTATACGTAAACAGCACTCAAATGCACAGCGGCCCGTAGCTTTGGAGGGTTACAGGCAGTACTGAGGTGCAGAGGTCTGGAGCTCCGGAGGGTCGCAGGCAGTACTGAGAGGCAGAGAGGCCCGGAGCTACGGAGGGTCGCCGGCAGCGCAAAGAGGTCAGGAGCCCTGGGAGTCGCAGCTAGCACTGAGAGGCCCCAGATGCAGCACTGCAAAGTCGGCGCAGTGTTAATTAAAAAAATCTGCAGACACCATTGTTCCTCCCCTCCCTCACCCATCTACCTTAACTCCGGTTGCAACCTGTGTGTTAGTTTTATTATTTTATAACGACCCCTTTTGTTGCATTCCCGTGCTAATCTACATATCTACATATATATACATATATTTTACGCTACCGCAGGATGAGACCTAATGCATGCTCTCCTTTCCGACAAGAATAGACCATTGTGTGCCTTGTGAGTGCCTATGGTACTTGGGTTCGCAGGGGGTAGACTGTGCGTGGTAGGAAATATTAGATCTGCCGAGCTTTGTTTGTGTCCGTTCTTCTTTGCGTGCCTGCTCTATTCCAGTTCATGAAAAGTATGGCCAGCGTTCTCACTTATACGGCTTGGTGTAAACCCCTGCTAAGCCTTCATGTTTGCATTCAAGCCTCCACTAAGCTCTAATTATCCAATGCCGTGGGCGACAGAGTGTACACAGAACCACCCAGACGCCGAAGAGAATCTCTTTACACAGCATCATAAAACATTCCCACACCCAATAAGGGCACGGGATGTTTATTTACAAGGAGAGCAGATGTGCGTGTATATGGTCGCTCTTTTGTTTTCTTTGCTATGTATGCTATTTTTTGGGGGGTTCGATTTTCGTATAAATTTAATTGCAGTTGGCCCAGCGGAGACTTCCTCATGCACGTTGTAACCCACTTGCAGCACATTTCTAAATTTCAATGTGGAATTGAAGTAAAATGAATGGAAATTATTTTTTTAATTTATTTATTTTGACTTTATTTATATTTGTGTTTGTTCTTGTCTACTGAATGCATTACTTACTTGATGAAAAGGATTTGCTTTCCCCCGCCCAGGCTTGTGTCTTTGACCTTCGTAAATGCGGTCTTCTGATTCCTAAATAGGCTTGTGATAAAGTGTTTTATATAGTGGTTTCTGCCACAACCTTCTGGCTTCACAGCAAAGTAACTCATAGGTGCTATTGAACCACAACACAGCAATTCACATGTTATTGACTTCGTAAGAATAAGTGTCTGATTTGCCCCGCTTCAGATTCTCACACGCAGGATGCACAAGGATCTCAGCAGCAGATGCATAAACCTTTTGGGCTATTACTTAATTGTTTTAGAGATAGCACTTTAAAAGAGGAGGGGTGCACATCTGCCTGTAGTTAAATGTTTTTTTTTATGGTCTGGCGTCACAGCGAAGCTATCGCCAGAAAATTATGTCAAGAGAGGTGCTTTCCCTTCACCTACATGTTTGGAGGCAGGAGTGCATGTTTTGATTGGGCAGAAGTTGAATGTTTCCACTATAAAATTGCTTGCCCTCCATGCAGCAGTGATCATTTTGTTTATTTAGCCAGCTGTCAACTCTCAAAGTCAGTGCTCAGATGCGTGCATGCATGCATGTCATGTCATGTCATGTCACCCTGTTTGTAAATACAGGCTCCATAACCGGCCAGACTATAACCTCCATGCAATACAAGCAAAGAAAGGAAAAACATTTTCAGTTTATTGTAGCTGCAAAAAAAAAAAAACGATAAGGGCATGTTAGACTCCTCTCTACTCTACTATGCCCCACTCTACTGTATGCTAATGCTCTCTACCACACTCCACTATACACAATTGCACTCTTTCTCACTGCACTCTATAAAACTCCAGGATAGGCCACTCCACTGTACTTTGCACCACTCCACTCTATGCCACTCTGCTTTGCGAAACTGCACTCTATGCCAATCCACTCTAATCGTTACCATTTCACTCTAAACCACTTCACTCTACGTCGCTACACTCTATACTGCACCACTGTAAGCCACTGTTTTACAATCTGTGCCACTCCACTGTACTCCATTGCATTATGTGCAATGCCACTCTGTATTACTATACACAACTTTACTCTACACCACTGCACTCTACATCACATAATTACTATACACATAATTCCATTGCACACCATGCCACATATTTACACTCCACAAATCCACGCCACCCAATTACACAACTAATAATTAAAATCCAACACACATATTTCTACTCCAATCACATACCTCTACTCCATAACACAAGGATAAAAGACACTGCCATTTACAACACCAATAGTGCTAACTCAAAAAAATGCGAGACCTATTGCATTTCTAATGCTTGTTCCCGTTTGCAAATGGGCCGAATATCAGAATCAGCTTGTTTGCGAATGGGAAAAAGCCTTTTGGGATGTATCATCCCAAAAGGCCATCGCAAAATAGAGAATCGCAAAATTTGCGATTCTCTATTTTGGGAATACAATTAAGGAATTGCAAATTACGATTTCTTAAATGCAATTCTGGAAGCACCAGAAATGTGCTATTTGGCCTTAAGGAATCGCAGATTACCACCAACATCAAGTTAGTGGTAATTTGCGGTTTTCTAGAAAAAAGCACTTTTTTGCTTTTCTCAAAGTGCCATATGGCGCATATACATGCCCTTAGGGCATGTATGTGCATAACATGTGCACACATGCATATTTCAGGGGTGCAACAGGGTGTCCTTTTGGCACCCTTGCACCCTTGAAATTGCATTTGCAAATTGTAATTACCTATTTGGTAATCGCTAATTGCAAATGTTTTCCCATTTGGTATTCTTAATTGCGATTTGCGAGTTGCAATTAAGGAATATGTGGGATTCGCACATTTTTTTTGCAAATCCTACATACATTGCATTTTGCTATTCTCAAATTGTGAATCACTATAAATCACAATTTGAGAATCGCAAAACTCTTTTTTGATACATATGCCCCCAAATACTTTACACATTGCCTTTAAGATAAGCCTGTCTGCTCCTGCCAAGCCATGAAGGGTGTGAGAAGGTGTTATCTAAAGTGCGTATCTGCCTTACCCTGGCTAGAAGCAAAGGTCCCTACTTGGACAAAAGCACATGCCTCTGCCAATTAGAGACCCCAGACAAAGAAGATGAACCTTTGGAAGTTATGATGGGCAGAAGTGTGGAAGTTGGAGTCCTGCAAGATAAGGGTAAAGGGGTTCTGTCCGTTAAGCGTAGTGCATGAGAAAGCTGAACAATTAAAGCCTCTTAGAGAATAAAGAAAATAGATGGATGGAGAAGTGAAATTTGATGTCAGTTTCTTGAACAGTGCCGTGACACTAACTTGAAGCATGGTAAAAATGGTACTAAGTAAGCTTCTCATGCTCTGAGCAGTCGCAGCTCGCATTACTCGCGGGTGGGGGTGGCGGGTGTATTTGTGTCACGTGGGTATTTGGGCAGGGGGATTTAAAAATACATTTAAAAAAAATTAACTTACCGGGTCCTGCGCCGACTCCGCTCCTGGCTGGGTCCTGCTGCTGGAATGGGAATAAGGCAGCATCCCTCCCCTCCCCTAAGCCATTCACAATGCTGCAATGGAAGCGTTGTGATTGGTGCGGACGGTGCCCAGACGGGCGCCTGTAGGGAGGCCTATTTCTCTATGTAGGCTGCATGCAGCCTACATAGAGAAAATCAAGAGTGCGCATGACTGGTTTGGTCGGCCCCAGAGGGCCAACTAAACAGTCAGGGCACTCAGAGTGGCCAAGCCACTCCTCCCCGACCCGCCTGCCACCCACCTGGCATTCCCTCCTGCCCGCCCCCAACCAGGCATACCATGCCTTCTGATTTCTTGCAGCACGAGACGCAGGAACATCAAATGGTATTTAAAATACCATTTTATGTTTCTGCTTCTCCCACTGCGAGAAAGCAGTGGGGCGACGCTACTCCGCCTTAATGGAGGAGCCCCTGGCTCTGAGAGAAGAGAGTCGTTGAAGAGTTTGGAGAGGTAGAGACATGCTCCAGAGGAGAGTGACACTGGATGAATGATTTGAAACTGGCGGGATAATGTACAAGGGATTAAGTGTTGAGACTATGCTTGGACAGATTACTGGAAGGAGGCATGATAAGAAGGATGGGAGACAGCAGAAGAATCATAATATGAGGATGGACAGATTATGTTGCTGAGGATATTCCTGATGAGGGTGATAGTGGAGGAGGAAATGGTGGCAAAGTTGCCATCCCAAAGGTTAGACTGAGTTATAGTGTAATAAGGGGGTGGGATTACTTAAATGCCCTCTACTCTTCTTGTTTCTCTATTATAGGAGTTCTCTCTCATTAGTATTCAAAAACTCAGAAGTTACTTCCTCTCTTTCTCTTCATTAGGTCTCAGCTTCTCTTGCTAACTTCTATGTGGCAGCTGCAACTGCCTTCACCAAGCATCAGCTGCTGACATCCATCTCTCAACTACTCCCCCAGAAACTGCTCTTCACGAGGTAATGAGCGCCAACATTCTACTATGACATTACACTTGACATCCAAGCAGTACACCCTCCTCGCAGACACTGTGCAAGTGCACTCCCTTCGTAACCAGATGGAGTTACACGTACATAGGTACAAAATGTAAAACGTCCAGGGCCTCATTTATGAAAAGAGTTGCATTGCTGGTTGAAAACAGCGATGCAACACTTTTCATTGCGCCCTCCTTGCAAAACCTTGGATGCACCATATTTACAGTACGGTGCTCCATGTCACAAGGATTGACCAGATACGCCAGGAATCCTAAAGTATCTGGTGGCGCAGAAATGACGCATTGCTGGAGTGTGTTGCAAAACAGATGCAACTCCTGCAATGTGCCATTACACATGGGCAAGTACCATATATAAGGGCCTGCGTCAGTCCTTACACCTGCTGTGAAGCAGGGGTAAGGATTGACACAGTAAACTCGTAGAAGTGAAGCCATGAAATCTCATAGATTTCACGGCGCCACTTCTATGAGCCTATTTTATGGGGGAACGCCCACCCTGCATACATAATACCTGACGCTGGTATAATGTGGTGCAGGGTTTACAAAGTGACACATCTGCCTAGATGCTTCAATTTATAAACATGGTGCAGTGTGGCGCATTTCTTATGCCGACGCAGCAGCACAAAAAGTGACTCAATGGTGGCGTAAGGCCTTCATAAATAAGGCCCTTACTTCTTAGACGACAGGTCTAACTGCAGGCCAGATGCGAGCTAACAAAAAGAGAACCTGTTAAGTCAACAACAAATTGCAAATATTACAGCATTCTCCATAGAATTATTATATAACAAGACAAAAAGCAGAGAGAAAAAACAGACTAAGCATGCAACAAACCACCTAACAATTAGAGGTTGATGGGATCGGAGGGGCAGGACGTGTCATACTTTTTAATTTTACTAAAACAGTTCCTCTACTTCATGTTAAATGACAACTGACATTTGAGATGGCTCAGCTGAAGTGGAGGGGACAGAGTCCCCTGTGTTGTGTAGTTGAGAGAGGGATAGACAGCTGAATAAGAAACAGGCCTTTACACCAGGGTGCATACTGCCTGAAAGAAATGCGAATGTGCGCATTTGGCTAATCTGTAAATTGCAAATGCAAAGGCTTCATGGAAGCCAGTATAATTGATGGAGTCACTTGAAGAGTGGTCTTTTTGCGAGGTATTTTAAGGTGACCGGACCAGCTGTGAAGTATGTGCTTTTAAAAGACAGTTATAAAAAAAAATGCATTAGGTGCAGTCTGCACATTCCTCAGATCTATATTTTAAAAGTGTTTTTTTAAAATGTGAATATATATCTTTTTGTGCCCTTTGTGGCAGCCTATTTTATAATGTGTGTGATGCAAGTTTCAAATAATGGCGTACAAATTCAAGGTGCTTCTGTCATAGGCTGAGACCTCTTAACATTAAAAACACACAAGTCACTATTCTTCACTGCATGAACCAGAATTCAATTCTGTGCCTCTCTGTTTACACACACACACACACAGTCTGCAGTGTTTGCATTAATAAATAGAGGTTTCACAACTTCAAATAGTATCTCTCACTGATTAGTTTAACTTGTTTGTCATTTAAGTTGTGTGCTATTTTGCACGGGTTACTTGAATTTGAAAAACCATCAAAGTAGTTACAGAACATTTTGTAATTTTTAGCCACACCTTTGATCCTGCCCCTCACGCTGGCTGCCCCTGCCCCCACAGGACTCGAGATTACAGTTCCTATGTGTTTTTTAATGCACTTTGACCGCTGCTAACAATGCAGCATGAAGTCATTCATTCAAAATGTACTACAGCACAGCGTTGTACGAGGGGATATTTTCATAGTAGTCTTTTATACAAAGTGGCCTGCATCATGTCCATCTCAGCCTTCCGGTACACAAATACTTAAAGAAAATGACCGGAGTGCCCCACGCGTCTCGTTGGAAACTTAAATCAATCAACCAAACAGCATTTGTAAAGCGCAACAATGTCACCCATAGGGGTATCTGGGCGCTGTCTTTTTCCCTTTTCTTATTCTCCAACATTCAACCATTTTCATTTTCTGCTTCTTTCTCTCCGACCGTGCCCTCCCCCTCACCTTTATTGAAGCACCTTTCCTCCCTCAACCCTTTCCTCCCTCAACCCTTCACTCCCCTCACCCCTCCACCAGCATCTGCGCCCTCAATATGAAAATGGCTGTTTATTTCCCAGAGTTCAGACAGGGACCACCGAGGACTGCAAGAACTTCTAACACAATGAAAAGCAAATTGTATTTGTATTGATGGAAAAGCCGTCGAGTGAGAGGGGGAGGCGAGAACGGGGAGGGGCCGCACGTGCCCGGGAAAGAGAGCGCACACGTCCATATCCGCGTCCCTCCCTCTGGACTGTTTAAGTCTGAAGGAGCCCAGAAGACTCAGCTAAGCTCTGCGCGCCCGTCCTTAACCCAGCCACGGGAGCCCTGATAATTGAGATTCGGAGGGAGCGATGGGAATTGATAGCCAGCGCAGAGGCTCCATCGATTTTCTATTTTCTTTCCTTGAGAGATGGACTAAGCCAAGGAATAAGTGGCAGCCGGTGTGGTCTTTTGCTCTCCCTTACTAGCTCCTGTTTCTTAAAAAGGTCGTTAGGCCTGGGAGCTCGATTTCCCCCAGTTTGGCGGGAAGGAGGGTGGAGTAAACAGGCCGTGGGGAGATCGATAGCGAACTGCAACCGGGAAACTGAGGATGCTTACTGTGCAGGGCGGGGGCTGTTAAAGCAAGACGTGTCAAGGAGCGCCCCGCTGCGCCCACCACTTCTGGAAACGACCAATGGCATTAGCCCATACGTAACGTCACTCATGCTGGCTTCTCTTCCCAGCAGCCCACCTGTCATGATGACGCGCTCTTCATATTCGTACTGACACTTTGTTACAATGAGTGTTCACGACAGTCGGGTGCTCTCGTCCACTCAGTCAAGGACCAGTCACAGACTGGAGCTCAGCGCACTCAACCATGCACTGTTAAAGCAAAAGAGATATACGCATGTGATGCGCAGTGCTTTAAATCTTTGAATGGAAGTATAGAAGTGCCGACACTCACTATTTAGAGCACCTGTTTGCTCCTGCTTTCATTAAATGTATTGCTACAGTGCGACTGGAAACCTATGGTGGCTCTTGTGCGCTGCATGGAAGGAGGAAGGCTTGTGGTATTCAGTGTAATCCCTATTTCTGTATATTTGAAACTTGGTGCCTGAACTGATGATATGGTGTGACGTCAGTGTGCTACTGAAATCTGCTTCAGTTCTGGGACTTTTTTTGCTAAGCACATATGTATACTAGAGTAATTTCTTGGCACCGAGAGAAACGTCATAATATACTGTGGGGGAATTGCTGAACTATCTACATAGATGGTGATAGTGGAAGAACTAGATTTTAATTATTTTTCCGTGGATTTGGGCTTTGTCGAATTTTTTGGGAATATTATTTCACATTTGGGCAGTTACAGCTCTGAAAGCTTTCCCATCCTGTTTCTTCCGCTTACACCTCGGGGTAGGGTGTAGTGCAGCTGCTGTTGACCGAAGCTGCATTGAAGGCTGGTATTTAATGCATTTCTGTGGTCGGAATCTGGGACCCCTGTCATGGTAGGCACGGTACACAATGAACGCTATCTTGAACTTTTCGGGTGTCGCCTACACCGCACATACCTTGTGCTGCGAGACATACTCTTTACTATCCAGTGGCTTACAAACTGCCCACAGTATACCATTGATTGTTTTCGTTGTTACTCTCGTGTGCTATATTTCACTTGCTTAGGTCCCATAGGCTTCCCTTCCATTCTTGTGTTATCTCCTCCCTGAATCATGCTCAAGGACGTGTTCTTCCTTGCAGGGGCGGTGGGTGAGATTTTAAAGTGGTGGGGCGCAAACGAATGAGCATACAGCACCGTAGCGAGCGAGCGCAGCGAGCGAGCCCGAATCCCAAAAGGGGGGGTTGGGGGGGTTACCCCCCCTAGAAAATTTTGAAAAAAAAGAAGAAAAATCGTGCATTTTCAAGCAAATTTGAGAAAGCAGGAAGGTTAATAAAGCAATTGTGAAAGTGCAGTTATTACATTAATAGATGGCATAACATAGGTAGCTGCTTATTCAGTATTACCACAGAGCTTCATACATTCTGTCCTATGGTTCCACAGACTAAACAATGTAATAGTAATTACCTTGCAATGAGAATAGCGAGTTGTGAGTCACATTTCGAAAAGAGACCCACCAGAGTTCCATAAAACTCAGTAATCTTAATGCCTGTAATCTGCAGCGCTTAGAAAACCAGTACAATATAACCCACTCTTAAAAAAGGTCATATTTAATGAGGGCCATTTTTCCAATTACAAAGTACTTCTGTTTATGGACCATGCGCGATAAAACGTACAATCTTCACTGATATATAAGTAGCTCATTATTGTTGCACAGGAATACAGTTTGCTGCAAAGATTTGGAAATGCAACTATCTCGAGTTTTATAAATGCAGCACCTTTGAATTCTATTATATATTCTTGCTTCCTGGTCTCATGCCCCCAAGAGTGCCCAATTTCCAGAGTATTTAAGAGTGCAAAGTTCAACCAGTGGCGTAACTAAACTTGAGGGCCCCCCTGCAGAGTGCATGGAGGGGCCCCCACGTGCTGGACCCAGTCAGGATCTCTCAGGGCGGGGCCTGCAGCCCGTGCAGAGTGACAGAGGGGGCCCTCAGTGCTACAGCGAAATATGGTATGGTATCCTAGGGAGATAGTTGTGGGGACGATCGCTGTTACCAGGGTAACGAGCAGCAGTACAGTGATGTGGTTGAGGCATTGTAAAAATACACTTTTAAATCACTTCGCACATACGTTTTTGCTCAAAACATGGTGGTAGGCAAGCAAGAGAACACAAAACAGTTAAAAGTTCCCGTAATTGGGGTAGAAATGGATTTGGGTAAAAAGTCAAACTTTTTTCCCCTTCAAAGTATTTGAAAGTACCCTCCTATCAAAATCCGTGTCCCACATGTCCTAAAATGTTGCCTATATTAAGGTCCTTTTATAGCTTGGAAGCTATAGCCTGACAGTATAGCAGGCGCTCTTTAATTTACTGTTTTACCTAGCTTGAATAAAAACCAAGCTGATCCCTCTTCCTTCTAACAAGAAAGTCCTTGAAATAACTGCATGGCATCTCTTTCTGGTAATGCATGTTCCCCAGGCGATGGTTTTGCGACTGCGCTCGAGTGCTGTTGTACTCCCATTTATCTCCAGCCTTGACGAGTTGAGTCAGCACTTGAAAACCGTCCTTTTAGGGATTTGACTTCCCTAAACTTAAATGAAATTACTATGACACTCCAATTTGTATTCAATCCAAATTGCATTTATATAGCACTTAATACCCCTGACGAGGCATTGAAGATCTTTATGGCAAGTAAAACACTACTCTGGGTTTAGGATTAGTCCAGTTGATATTTAGATCAGCCTTGTTCACTCAGAGAAACCATTCCATAAATTTACTTGAGTTTCTTTGTGGTAAATTAAGGAGGTGGGTGTGAACATAGTGGGGACTGTGTGGGAAGGAAACAGGTATAGGTTGATAAGCGGGCTGGAATTAAGTTTTCGGATTGCCCCTCTTCAAATGGCGACCAAAGCAGGGGGAAATTTCCTGTCACTTAAACGCGAGGTGTTTCCTTTGCTGTTTTTTCCAGTTCATCAGGCATTTTGTTCAAAGCATCCACTTGCATAGTAAGCATTTCTTCCTATAGGGCAGCCATCTGTAAAAGTCCTTCCTGTTCTCTGAGCGGTCTCTAATAATTAACTTCTCTCTGCCAAGTAAACAAGCTAATTTTGCAAGCAAGTGTGATTTTTTTGATTTTTTTTGTTCTTTCTAATTAATTCACTGCGGTTTGATCGCAAACTGGACACACGCACTATGACAGCAAACATAGCTCAAAACATCAGAGCCTCCTTCCCACTTAGACATAGCATAACTAAGGAGGAATTTACGCGGGGCAAAATTTAAATTGGAATTTTACCCACTGATTGTCTTGACGGTCTGACATGGATTTAGTCCTCGTGGACCAATGTTGGCCATCCCTAGATCTCAGCTTTTGCCTTGTTTTAGTACTCTGCTTGTGTGTGACATTTATTTAAATACATTGATTTGGCTGCTGTAGACTCTCCTGTGTACACCACCCTTTATATGTTTTTCTTTTCCTAATTCTGACTCCCATCAGACGCAAACTGTGACTTTTAGTTCTAGGAGAGCTTGCTTGTTTGGCAGTTGCGGCTCGTGGGGTGTCGTGGGGGGGGGGGGTGTATCGCGGAGGTGGGGGGGGGGATTTTTAAAATAAAATTAAAAAATCCTACCTGAGCAGGTCGGTCAGCTGCCTCGGGTCCGTTGGCGCAATGGCGCCTACACTCGGGAACAGCCACGCACACATCACTGACTGCTTGCAAGTGGGCGTGCAAAACCCTCTCAGCCAATCAGCGCCAGGATTGGCTGGGGGCGCATTTTACACTCCGCCCGCCTGCCCATTAGGAGACCGAGGTTTGAGCCTTTGCTCAACCCTCGCTCTCCAAATGGGTATGCGCCAGAACTGCAAACACAAGTGCGCATGACTGGGCACGGTGCGAAAATTCGTCCTCCGTCCCCACTCATGCGCACTTGCGCATTGTGCTGCTCCATGCCCCTGGTGACGGTCTGACTGCATGTCAGTCAACATGACGCCGGACCGCCCACGGGTGGTCTGACGTCATGCTGACTGACATAATTGTCAGTTGTTCTCAGCCGCGGGTCCAAGCTCTTGCTGGCGCTGCGCATTCACGACGACATGATTGAAAGTCTGCTGTTCTCAGCCGCGGGTCCAAGCAGGGCTGGCTGGTGGGGCTACGCCCCAATTGACGCACCGCGGCTTTTTCCTTGTCTTTGTTCTTTCTAGTCTTTTCGCAACGCACTATTCTTTCATAGGCGGGTCGGTATTATTCCTCGACGCGCATTGTGCTTTCCTAATTTTAGCTCTGGCTTCTTATTTATGTTGCTTTCACTCTATCTGCCATCTCCACTGACGCTTTAGTAATAAGGAGACACAACTCAGGCACATTAACTTATGCTCTGTAATTGCAAAACAAGGAAGACTAATGCTTTCAAAAGATGCCCTTTTATTTTACATTGGTTTCCTTTACAATTAATCAGTTCCTGACACTGCATGTATTTGTATGTCTATCCAGCAATTTCAAATATTCTGATGTTTTTTTAATGGCGTTTTATTTATGCTGTTTTCACAATCTGCCGTCTCTATTAAGGCTTTAGTTACCTACACACTGTACTACTCTATGCCACTCTACTCTGCTCCAGTCTACGCAACTGCACTCCACTATACCCACTCCTTTCCACTCTTCTCTATGCCTGTTTACTCTTCTCAATGCCACTCTACTCTATGCCGCTCCTCTCTGCTCTACCCCCTTGACTCGATTCTACTTCACTCCACTCTACTCCGTTCTACTCTACTCTATGCCACTCCACTCCACTCTATGCCACACCACACCCCTCCAATCTACTCTGGTCTATGCCACTGTACGCCACCCCACTTCACGCCACTTCACTCCATTCTATGCCACGCCATTTCTATGCCACTCCACACCACTCTATGTTATGTTATGTTATTGAAGCTTATAGCACGCACGGATACTCCGAGGAGTGTCTCGGCGCGAACCTTGAGAAGTGAAGGGTGGCTAGTTAAATGGAAAGGAACGTTTTCAGTCTTTTTTTTAAAAGAGTAGGGTCCTGGATGCTGCGAAGAGCAAATGGAAGAAAATTCCAGGCTGAAGCAGCCCTGAAAGCAAGGGAGCTACCACCCATCCTTTGCAGGCGAAAGCGAGGTATATGGGCTAGGAGCTGAGAGGCTGAGTGAAGCTGTCTAGCTGGAGTGTAGAACATAAAACGTTTCCTTAAATAGATTGGACCGGAAGCATGCAGGGCACAATACGCCAAGACCGGGGCTTTGAACTTAACTGGTTCGGCTACAGGCAACCAGTGGAGTATGCGCAGATGCTGTCTTACACTGCTTCTTATTGGGATGTTGAAAAGAAGCCTGGCCGAAACATTTTGTCCTACCTGTAGTCTGTTAAGCAAGTAGCTCGGTAGACTGACGTACAAGGCGTTAGCATAGTCGATATGCGAAAGTATCAAGGCCCGAGTAAGCGTTTCCTTGGCTGCCCTAGGGAGGAGCGGTAACAATTTCCTGAGGGATTTCAGTATCCTGAAACAGTTCCCAGCAAGCTTCTTAATTTGAGTGGAGAAAGACAGGTTCTCTACGAACCAGACCCCAAGATTCTTAGCGGTTGCCCTGTTGAGGCTGGCGAGGGATAGTCAGCTGGTCAAAGTGCTTCTGTAAACTGGCGGGGGGAGAGAACTTTCATAAAGGAGGGTTTCTGATTTGTCCTCGTTGCATTTTAGTTGTGCAGAGGAAAGCGAATGGAAAACTGCTGTCAGACAGTTTTTTGAAGTGGAAGTGGAAACTCATATTTCTCCCACTCCATGCCAAACCTCTCCACTCCACACAATGTCACTCATTAACATGCTATGCAACTACACGCCACTCTACTCTATACCACTCTACACCACTCAACTTCAATGTACACCACTCTAATCTACACCACTCTGTGTGACTCCACTCTACACCAATCTATGTCATTTCACTCTATGCCACTCTACACCACTCAACTCCAAGCTACACCACTCAAATCTACTCTACACTGTGCCACTCCATTCTACGTCATTCCACTTTATGCCACTCTATTCCACTCTACGCCACTTTATACCACTCTACACAACTCTACGCCACTTTATTCCACTCTACTCAACTCTACGCCAATCGAGACAATGTCACTCTGTGCCACTCTATGCCACTCCAATCTATGCCACTCTACTCTATGTACCACAACTGTATGCCACTCTACTGTACGCCACACCAATGTATGCCATTCTATGCCACACCACTCTACTCCAATCTTCCCTACGCCACTCCATTTTACTTTACGCCATCCCATCCCATCCCATTCCACTCTACTCTACTTTACTCCATTCCACTCCATTCTCATGTATGCCACTCTACACTACACCACTAACTTGTAATCATCCTAAACAGCAGCCACACTGCCGCACAACATAGATAGAATACATTGCCATAGCTTCTGTAAACCTCACATAGACACTGCATGTATTTGCATGCCTTTCTAGCAATTTCAAATTTTCTGATGTTTTATGGCTTGTTATTTATGTTGCTTCACCCTATCTGCTGTCTCTATTAATGCTTTAGTTACTTACATCCACAACTCTACTACTCTACGCCACTCTACTTTTTGCTGCTCAACTCTACAGCACTCCACTTCACGCCTCTCCATGCAACTCTACTAGATGCCACTCTGCACCACTGTACCACACTCCATTATACTCTACACCACTCTAGTCTGTGTTACTCGAATCTACTCTACACCACTGTGCACCACTCCTTTCTATGTCATTGTACTCCCCTCCACTCAATGTCACTCCATTCTACTTTTGCCACTCCACTATACACCACTCTTCATCACTCCACGCCACTCAACATAATGCCAATCTACTCTATGCCACTACACGCCACTCTACTCCAATCTACACCACTCTACTCTATGCACCCCTCATCTGTGCCACACCACTCCACTCTACGCCACTCCATTCCACTCTACACCCCATCATTCCACTCCATGCTAGTCCATGCCAATTTACTTTAATCTATTACACTCCACTCCACTGTATGCAACTCCAAATCACTCTACTCCACTCTACTCTATGCCACTGTACTCTACTATTTGTCACGCTACTCTACTCTGCCACTCCACTCTATGCCATTCCATGCCACTCTGCGTCACTGTACGTCACTCCATTCTATTCCACACCACTCTACTCCACGCCACTTTACACAACTATATCATACTCTATGCCCCTGTACTCTGCGCCACTGTACTCTATGTCACTCTACACCACTTAACTCCAAGTTACACCATTCTAGCCTCTCCATGGCAGTCCACTCTACACTACTCCACCCTATGCTACTCCCCTCAAAGCGACTCCACTCCACACAATGCCACTATTTGCCACTCTACTCTGCCATTCTTTGCCACTTCACTCCACTTTATGCCATTCTTTGCCACTGTACGCTACTCCACACAATACTAATCTGCACCACTCAATGCTAAAACACTCTAATCTATGCCACTCTACTCTATGCTACTGTATGCTACTCCACTTCAATCTGCTCTATACCATTCTACTCTACCCAACTCCACTCTATGCCACTGCACACTACTTAATTTCACTCTGGCTCTCCACATCACTCTAAGCTATTCTACTCCACTCCACTCTGCTTTACTCTACAGCACTCCATGTTAATCTACACCACTCTACTCTATGCCACAGGACTCTAAGCCATACATACCATCTATGCCCCTCCATTCTATTCCACGTCACTCTACTCCAAGCCACCGTTATACCACTCGACCCCATTTAACGCCATTCCATGCCACTGCATGGCACGCTACTCTACACCACTCCACTTTACTCCGTGCCCCTCTACACCACTCCACACTGCTCTATGCCACTTTAATCTATACCACTGTACTCAACGCCACTAAATGCTACTCTAAGCCACTGGATTCCACTCTCCGTCACTCTACACAATGGCACTCCATGGCACTCTACACCACTCCCATCTATGCCACTCTACTCTACACCACTCTACTGTACTCCACTCTATTGTACACCACTTCACTGTATGCCACTCCTCTCTACGCCACTCTACTCTATGCAACCCCACTCTACTCTACAACACTCCACTCTATGCCACTCGTTTCTACACCAGTCCATTCTACTGTATGCCAATCTATGCCATTCCACTCTAATCCACGGCACCCTACACCACTCCACTCTACTCTATGCCACTCCACACTATGCTACTCTACTCTACGCCAGTCCATTCCACTCTTCGCTACTCCATGCCACTCCACTCTACGCCACACCAGTACATTTTAGACATGCTGAACAACAGCCACACTGCTGCACAACATGGCTAAAAGATATTGGCCAAGCTTCTGCAATGATCCCGCAGACACTGCATGTATGTGCACGTCTTTCCAGAAATTTCGAATTTTCTGATGTTTTATGGCTTCTTATTTATGTTGCTTTCACCCGCTCTTATTTCTCTATCAATGCTTTTGTTACTTACATCCACAACCATACTACTCTACGCCACTCTACTCTATGTTACTCCACTCTACACGACTCCACTCTATGCCACTCCATGCCACCCTACTCAAGCCTGCTTTACACTGCTCTACCCTACTGCTCTCTACTCAATGCCACTCTACTCTGCACCACTCCACTGTATTCCACACCACTCCTTTCTATTTAATTCTCTGGCACTCCACCCAGCACCACTTCATTCTACCTTAATCCACCTCACTCTACACCACTCTACACCACTCTACATCACTCCATCCCACTATATGCCACTGTGCTCCACACCACTCGACTGTTTGCCATTCCACACAATGCCGCTCTCTGCCGCTGCCTTCTACGCCAATCTTATCTATACCTCTCTACTCTATGCCACTCTATGCCACTCTACGATACTCCACTCTAATCTACACCACTCTACTCAATGCCACTCTACTCTATGCCACTCCACTGTACACCATTCCATTCCACTCTACACACCTTCATTCCACTCTACGCCACACCATGCCACATTAGGCTACACTATTCGACTCCTTTCCACTCTATGCCACTCCGTAACACTCTACACAACTCTACTCTATGCCACTTCACTCTACGCCACTCTACACTACAGTACGCCACTGTAGGCCACTACAATCTATTCCTTGCCACTCTACTCCTGGCCACTTTATGTAACTCTACCACACTGCATGCCACTGTACTCTACGCCACTCTACTCTATGCCACTCTAAACCATTTCACTCCACTTTGCGACATTCTAGCCACTGCATGCCAGTCCTCTCCACACCACTCTACTCTACAGCACTCCACTCTAAAGCCGTGCAGTGTACAGCTAAAGGGCCTATTTGGACACACTAGTCCATCGTCTGCCACAAGAAAGTCAGCATTGTGATACTAGGCAGCTGCCGACTTTCTCGTGGTGGACGAAGGACTAGCGCGTTTAAATGTGCCCCGTAGCTGTACATGGCACAGCTCTAGAGTAACCATCGGAAGAGGTTCCCCTGGCTCCCACCAAACATAAGTGGATGTCCGTTCTCAGGTTGACCTTAGACCATTGCTCCTGGGCAGACCCGGCATGCAGAGGACCTCTCATTCTCAACACACGAGCTCACATGACCTGCACATCTGGACAAGCCTCTTCTTTGAATTCACACAGATTTGTGTCAATCATGTAGACAATCAAACCACCCCCGCCCCATTCAACGTTGTTTACTTTTTGGTTAGGGTAATCTGGAATAATAGGATACCTACAAGATTCTACATTGGAGGTGGCTTTCCTGATGAAGGCGCTGAGTCACCGAAACGGGCGTAAATAGAAGACACAGGATGATCAAGAATACAAGCCACAGTTGGTAGATCTACAATGATTATTGACTGAAATAAGTGTAATGTATAGACACTGATCCAAGGCATTGTGCTATTGATATCCATAACATGAACTAATGAATTACTATGCTGCACGGTTGAAAAACCGGAAATACAAACCAAGTACTATTAATGTTATATATCATGTGCTGCCATTTCAAAGATTTAGTATGTTATTTTGTACATCTGGGATGATATGAGTGAATGACGGTGTGAGTGGATTGAAGAGTGAAGATTGTATGAATGTCTTTTACTGTACCAATTTCTCATGCATAGTTATAACACAGCGATATTTCATATGTAGGTATTTTTTATAAACTTTTTTAACTTTGATTGCTAATAGAAATTTGAAAAAACAACAGTTGATGGACAGAATTAAGAACAATATCATACATTCACCCCAGTACAGAGATCTGGGCCTAAATCCATTGTGTTTTTGCTCACCATGCCATTCCAGTTTGAACCCAGCCATATACAAATCAGTCTTGACCCTGTGCCTCATGGGAACAATCCAGCCCGAACTGCCAAGCCAGGTTCTCCCTGGATTGGAACCAAACAACCTAGGACCGGTTTCGGGGTTTCACCCCTCTTCAGCCAGGATAGCTTGATTCCAGTGGCACGGAGAGCACGGGACTCGCGTCTGAGCATACCCATCCCACAACAGTTGATGGACAGAATGCAGAACAATGTCATACATTCACCCCAGTACAGAGATCTGAAGAGGGGTGAAACCCCGAACCCGGTCCTAGGGTGCTTGATTCCGGTCTAGGGAAGACATGGCTTGGCAGTTCGGGCTGGACTGTTCCCATGAGGCACAGGGTCAAGACTGATTTGCATATGGCCATGTCTGAACTGGGGTGGCGTGGTGAGCAAAATAACGATGGATTAAACCCAGATCTGTGACTGGGGGTGAATGTTTTGCCAATGTGCAACATTCCGTCCATCATCTTGTGTGTTTTGCTGTAGGCCCTATGTGGGAAGGGTATGCCCAGACGTGGGTCCCGTGTTCACTACGCCACTGGAGTCAAGCTATCCTGGCTGAAGAGGGGTGAAACCCCGAAACCGGTCCTAGGATGCTTGAATCCCGTCTAGGGAAGACATGGCTTGTCAGTTCGGGCTGGACTGTTCCCATGAGGCACAGGGTCAAGACTGATTTGCATATGGCCTTGTCTGAACTGGGATGGCGTGGTGAGCAAAATAACAATGGATTAAACCCAGATCTGTGACTGGGGGTGAATGTTTTGCCAATGTGCAACATTCCGTCCATCATCTTGAGTGTTTTGCTGTTCGCCCTATGTGGGAAGGGTGTGCCCAGACGTGGGTCCCGTGTTCACTACGCCACTGGAGTCAAGCTATCCTGGCTGAAGAGGGGTGAAACCCCGAAACCGGTCCTAGGATGCTTGAATCCCGTCTAGGGAAGACATGGCTTGGCAGTTCGGGCTGGACTGTTCCTATGAGGCACAGGGTCAAGACTGATTTGCATATGGCCTTGTCTGAACTGGGGTGGCGTGGTGAGCAAAATAACGATGGATTAAAACCAGATCTGTGACTGGGGGTGAATGTTTTGCCAATGTGCAACATTCCGTCCATCATCTTGTGTGTTTTGCAATAAAAATTTGAACCAATATCATATTCATGTTCTTTGAGCCTAGAATTTAGTTAGGAAACTGCATAGAAAATAGGAAATTACTGGGGTTTCTGTATATTATTGTTATTTTCCTTGCCCTAGGAACTCGTGTGTAAAGCAAGGGGTCCCCTCTAGTTCACTATGCAACTCGACTCTATGACACTCTATGGTGCTCCACTCTACCTCACTCCACTCCACTGTGCGCCACACCACTTCCCTCTCACCTTCGCAACTCCTCTCCGCTCCAATACACTCTACTCCACTCTCCTCTATGCCACACCAAAAACCATTAGCCTTGCTGAACAGAAAATGGCCATAAGACATTGGCAAAACGAATGCCTCTCACATAGGGGAGATCTATTGGCTATGCCAATGCTTGTTCTGACTGGTAGCCAATGTAGTTTACAAACACGATTGGAGACACAATGACACATATTCAGACTTTTGATATGCTGAAGTTTGGTAAGGTTTTGAAAAAGATAAATCAAGGAAGATTGCATTTCTCTAGTCCAGTCCAGAGTGATTGACTTGCCTTCTGGGACAGTGGTTCCTAACCTCTTGACTTCTGTGGACCCCCACTTAATCAACAATGGAAGCAGGGACCTCCACTGAATCAACACTAGAGTCTGGGAACCCACACTGTGTCTTTACTAGAAGTCTGGGACCCCAGAATTATGCAGTTTCAATCATTTGAACTGCAAAACAATACACAAAAAATATAAAAACAAGCATTTATGAAAAAAAATGCACAAAGGATTAAATATTTTATTTAATTTACAAACACAAAAAAATCTACATTTTACTTTTAATGGGAAGGTTAAAGCTTTCCGAAATTCAATTGAGGCCACTAATCATCAATCAATACTGTATTCTGTTTGATGTACTTGCACTGGTCAAATAAATCAATCTGAGGATACTCACTTTATAGCCTGCAAATTTAAATTCCTTCACATTTACTGAACTTTAAAATTTTTCAATATTACATCTTCTTCTTTATATACATTTTATTAATCTGTTAATATTATTTAATTTTCTAAGTAGCCGCAGACCCACTGAGTAGACTTTACGGACTGCCAGGGATCCCCAGATCACAGGTTTTGAACCACTATTTCAGTAGATTTAGTTCCATGTATCTCAGCCCCACTAGTATAGGTTGTTTGTGGAAGGTTCGCAAACAAATAGAAGAGCAGACGCCCTCTATGGGTGGTGGGGGACGCGGGGGGATTTTATAGTACTCTCCACTACTGAAATATCACACCAGTTGAGCTCACAGGTGGGAATAGAGTGTCAATGAAACTGGATATAAACAGTCAAGATAATTCTGAAAACTCCACGATGTTCGCTTAGGACAAAACACAGGCATTGAAATGGAGAATTACAAAATGGATGTACATTTGCCCCTATTTTGTGAAACTTTGCCAATGCTCCCAAAGTTAAAATGAGGTTGTCTATTTGAGCTTTGTGGAATTACCCCTGGTAAGAAATCCTGGTGCTGAGGTGCTTTCCTGATGTAAACTGTGACTGAGCTCCCATAAAACACAAGCAATCTGACTCACAAAAGTAAATGGTTTCTGTGAGAAATCACCAGCTTGCCTTTGGTAGCATGTCATAAGCTGCGCTGAGGTGCCTTGAGAGAACAACAAGAGCAAAGCCCACTGTACAAAGAGGGAAACCCCAGAGAAAGCTTTGAAAATTAGACTGTGACAACATTTTGATATAGAAATGTTCTGTATTTAAAAGTCTGCAAAAAAGAATCATTCTTCACATATTAAAATACTTGAAAGTGTGCATGAACGTCAATTCACCAAAATGCCATGGGTAGAGGAAGTGACATCACACGCCATTTGACCTTTACTTTCACTCACACACCTGTGCTTACACATATACACAAATTTTGTTTTCAAAATCTTTTTATTGTTGAAGTTGCAAACAGTTTATTACAACAGTTAATGTATACCACATCACATCAACACCATTAAATCATCTTTTCCGCTGACAAGCAAGAGTACATTATTAGTTTACAGTTCGATACTCCCTCCTGTTGAATGGCTATCATAGGGTCTCCCCCTCCCGGGGACAGTTGGGGTTCTTATTTGTCCTCTGTAAATTTTCCATTTATTCCAGATTTGTTCCCATTTCTTGGGGCACTCCCTTTTTTCATAGACAGATGTTTCTGCCACCATCGACCAGTCCATATCTCTCTCCCATTCTGTCATAGTGGGCGGTGTCTCCACTAACCATTTCCTCACGATGTTTTGTTTGCCTATTGCACAACCTAGTGTGACCAAAAGATGCTCCTTACTAGTGAGGTCTGTCGATACCCATATATTGAGCAGACATGGTTGTGGTGTTTGCTGCAGTTGCTTGCCTAGCACTGTTTGTAGCTGTTGTGCTCCAGTATGTCTGAATGGGAGAAAAACCCCACATGATATGGAAGAAGGTCCCCTCCTCCTTACATTGTCGTCAGCATGAAGCGTTCTCTTTTCATTCCATTTTTTTCATAGTGTTACGGGAGAAATATGTTCTGTGTAGGACTTTGAGTTGTATTAGTTTCAGTCTGGAACTTATGGCAACTTCTTTGGGTGAAGCTGCACTTCCTGCCAGTCCTCTTATTCTAATTCACTCAAATTACTCTGCCATTGCTCCTGCAGTTCTTTAAGGGGGTCTGGGATGGAGTTCAGTAACTTTTGGTAGATCTTTGATATGGCTTTACCATCAATTTGGTCACATAATAAACTATCCTCCAATGGGTTTGATCCTGGAAGAGTTGAGTTTGACGGGTTAACCGACATTATTGCGTGATTAATTTGTAAGCACTAGTAAGTCTCAGTTGTCGCCATCTCAGATTCCTCCCTCAACGTCTCAAAAGGCTTAATTTTGCCTTTTGCCCACATGTCCCCCACTGCTGAAAGTCCGATCAAATCCCATTTGTCAAATCCTGGCTGTCTGATCAGTTCTCCAAGTACCTCAGCGTCCCACAACGGCATTGTCTGGTTATTTTATTTTCCCATCCTAGCTGCTTTGTTATCTTATGCCAGAGATGGACAGTTTGTTGTGTTGGCCCCGTTAACACCTGTCATTTGGGATTAGTGTATAGTGCTGGTCTGTAACCTCTAGGACCCATCAGGAATTTGTCCATTTGGTATGCAGGGTCTGAGTGTGGGCCGTATATCCATTGGTTGATTACTGCTAATTGAGTTGCCCAATAATACAACCGGATATCTGGGAGGGCTATACCGCCCTCGTACCAGCTCTTCACTAATTTACGTATGGCTATCCTAGGGGGTTTCCCCTCCCACTGCAATGTTCTGACTTCATTCTAAATCTGGGAAAAATATGTATCTGGTATGGGGAATGGTATGCTTTGTGAAACATACCAAAACCTAGGTAGTGCTGGTCATTCCAGTTTTTAGTGGGAGATTTTATATTTAAAGACAGAGTCAGCACAGGCTCATTGTCATTTGGCCAACAGCAGGCAGACTGACGCTGTCGTGTTGCCCAAGTCGTGGATTGTCACGCGCTTTGAGGACTGCTATTATTGAAGGTAAGAACCTGATGATGCTGTGCACACGTAGGGACTCTAGTAGCTTCACTCTCCCTGTTGCCTCACTAATCGGCTGATTCCTGGTAATTACAGGATTCATCTTCATTGAAAAACACTCACTTCTATAGATGGGCTTCATAACATATGTAGGTAAGAACCTTTGGCCTTGCCCGCCATTGCTCCACCGCGCAATGCCGTTATGCAGTAAAACCAAATGTAGTTCTGTCCCCTCTACTATTCTCAGGTACAGACCACCACATTCGTGATTCACAGGTCAGCGTGACAGCACCGCTTATGATTAACACCAACTCCAGGTAAAATCAGTTCCCAGAGGTACTCACTTTATAGAACCACACCTTAAGTGCGCAGGCCATAATTGTTTCCCATTATTATTAACAAAGTTCCTCATCACCGTCTTCATACACATCTCTGTGTATCATCAACACAGTAACAGTGCTCAGCTACCCATAGAGTGCCAGCCTTCACTCTCACTTGGGGTAAGGTTTCCTTATTATGTATTATTATTAGTACAGATAGCCCTTACAGCACCTTTACCATCTTGCCTGCCGTCCCTATACTTAATATTCTTCTCTTTGTTTTTCTTCTCACATAATCAGTACCTGGCTGGGTGTCCTTATGAGAATCTCGTTTTCCTTTTCCTCCTTCACCCACTGTTGGCACGTAGACATCACGCAGCTGCGCATTCTACCCGTCAGGTACTTTTTGATTACATGACCTTTTATCCAATTGGTCGAATTTGTGCCGGTACATGGGCCAAATGCTTATTTTATTATTTTTTCTTATCCTAGATGTCCCTAAATCCATAGGTCCTGATGGGACCATAGATCACGTATAGGGTCGAAACGTCATCGACAACAAAAGAAAGCAAACCATTAACAGCGCATATTATTGTATATAGTTGCTGTATATTGTGTATTGAGTTGCTAAATGTTCAACTTTTTTGAATACCTTTGAAACCTTGTAAAATACTGTCACAATTATGTCACCAATATTTTAGGTTCCTGTTTCTCACTGGGGACACTGCGCACATTTTTCTTTTTCATTGTATATAGAATTTTGTTTGTAAAATATAAAATATGATAGTATCAAACTAAAACCATAGGTGTATGTGGTTTTTCGCCCTTCCATTGCGATTGTGCACCTTATTATCTATCTTGATTCTATTATTCCACAGGAACCACTGTTTCTGACAATAGTTTTAAAAAGGGCCGCTCAGCCCATGAGGCAGTGTTGTCCAATGTCCTGTATCATCCTGTAGTCGTTTAAGGGGACCAAGAAGATTACGTGTGTAAAAGAGTGAGGGATCTCTTGTAACATAAATCCCCAAATAGCGGAATCCTTCCTCTGTCACTGTCACTGCGCAGTCCGACGGCAACTTTGGTATAGGACTCTAAAGGATAAATAATATTGATTTGGACCAATTGATGGTGTACCCAGAGTATTTATGGAAGTTAGTCAAAATTTGCACAATCCTGCCTATTGATGAGTGGGGTGACGCAATGTAAAGGAGGATATCATCTGCATATAGGAAGATTCTGCCCTCCCATCCCTCTGTCCTGTACAGGCCTCTGATTATGGGGTCACCCCTAATCCAAGCTGCTAGGGGCTCTAGCATCAAGTAAAAAATCAGTGGGGAAAGGGGACATCCCTGTCGCATTCCACGTTTGAGGGGGAAGGGACTCAAAATGTAACTGTTCACAACAACGTGGGCCAGGGACTGCGTATATCATAGCTTGAAACCCAATCCCTCCAGCACTTCAAATAAGTACAGCCATTCGATGGTGTGGAACGCCATTCTGGCGTCAAGAGAGAGAATTGCTGCCGCTTCTCTGATGGTGTAATTTCTTCCCAGCACACAGTGTAGTTGTCTAAGATTTAGTGCTGTGTTCCGCCCAAGCATGTAACTGTATTGATCGGGATGTACAAGTTTTGTGATCACCGGCATTAGTTTATTGGCCAATAGTTTTTCTTATATTTTGGCTTCTGCGTTGAGAAGTGAGATGGGTCGGTATGAGTCACAAAATTCAGTTGGCTTACCCTGTGTATCATTACAATGGAAGCTAGTCTTTGGTCTCTGGGTAGGTAACCCCATTGTAGGCTTCCGTCGTACATTTCTTTTAGATGGGGTGCGATTTATGTGGCGATCAATTTATATAGTTCAATAGGGATCCCATTGGGTCCCATCACATACACAAATTTAAACATACACACTCTCACATAAACACTCTTACCCACAATACATTTAAACATTTAGGCTTAGCTCAGTTGCCAGGGAGAGTCATATTCCAGCTAATTGTACTTCATTCTTTATTATACTAATAGTGAATAATATAACTTTATATTAATCACTTTTAGTATAATAAAAAATTTGCCAGAAAACACGGAACCTGGAGCCCCAAACAACGTCCATAAGGACGAGTTTCTCCTGTCTTCCTGACACTGATTTTGCCACCTCTGAGGTTAGGGGGTCGCAAAGGCAATGCTGGGGCTTGCAAGGGACAAGCCAGGGGTCACAACTCCGACCCCTGGCAACCACTGAATGACGTCCATGAAAGTGTGGCCTTCTTTTTCACAGGTAATTTTATCCCAGGCCAATTGGAAGCAAGTTCTTTAAATCTAGATGGTGAGTAAACAGAGGTTTTAAATATTGCTGAACACCATCCTTGTGAGCCCTCTCATTGGTGGGTGGCTTCCTACACTCACACCTTCTGCCCAGAATGTGGGCTTTATTTTCGACTCTGGCCTCACTTTTGGTTCGCTGAGAAACAGACGCACGTCTTTCCTACCTGCAGTGTTGTGCAAAGTCCTACTAATGCTTGCTATGGAACATCGCAAATCAACGTTTCAGGCGGTGATACTGTCTCTTCGGGACTTTTGCATTTCATTGTATCTTGGAATTCCTAAAAAATAACGTTGTGGGCTTTAACTCACAGAGAACAGGGCTACCAGGTTCCCACTGAGTATCCCTCACACCACTCTAATTCTGGGCCCATTCGTTCCCTGTATCGGCTACAGGTTCAGAAATGGGCCATCTTAAGGCTCTTTGCATGTTTCACAGAGCGGTGGCTAGTAACAGTCCCTCCACAATTCCATCGTGTATCACTCCCTTTCGTCCGAGTCGGACTTTACATTTAACCTCAGGGAGCTCTGTCCTTACTCCTGGAGTGAAAAAGAGTCATTTTGAGGGGAGGGGCTATCCTTTTCCTACCTTTCTGCAAAGCTCTAGAATAATCCTACTGTAAGCATCATCTCTGAACCAAGCTATCTAACTTTTCGGCAAAAAAAAGACCAGGGGGAATATCAGCAACAACCGGCGATAATTATCGCTAAGCGCACTTAGCGCTAGGATAATTATCGCCGGCTAGCGTGGATGTTTATCACTGAGATAGCGTGCTATTAGTGTTGTGGCTGGAGCAGTACAGGGCCTTGCAAACCCCACCTCACCTTGTTGGCCCGTGGAGGGCCAGCCAGAGACCTTCAGGGAATGACAAGTACATCAGATGAGGATGAGTTTAGTCCACAGTCTGATAGCTGTGTCATTGGTGACCAAACAGAATATGGCAGTCCATGTCAAGGTCCAAGGTGAGTGTCGCAGAGTGCATTGGGGGACAGTGGAAGGTGATGATGCAGAGGGCAGAACAAAGCAGAAACAGGACATATAGCGGAGATGAATGCTACTGCGTCCTTCTGAACATGGAGGCAGATTCATCTGCATCTTTGTCCTCTGATGTTGCATGTGCCTCACATGTGTGTGGTGGGGTTCTGTCTCCAGCACTGTGTGGCAGTGACATCTCAGGGGCTGGAAGTGTAATGTCTGCCGCACAGTGTAGCACTGACACATCAGGGGCCGGAGATGTGGATGGAGTAGTAGCAGCAGCATGCATCAGCGCCAGGGCTTGTGGCTGCAATGCCATAAGGAGGGTCTTTAGGGCATTGAGGGACCCAGCTACCTCTCGCTGGTGTGCGGCCGTGGCAGCCACTCTTTCCACCTGCGCCCGCCCCATGTTCTCCATGATCCTACGCATGTGTACCTACTCCCGGGCAAGCTTGCTGGAGCCACTCTGACTAGACAGTCGTTCTTGTCTCAGAGTCAGGACTCTGGCGATGTCAGCTATGATTCATTGGAGAGCATGGAGCAGACTGTGGGTGTTTGTTATGGACTGTGAGTGGTCCCTTATGGGACTTAGACACCCACATATGGCATCTAGTTTGTCTGCCATGCGGTCAAACCCCACCTGCACCTGTTCAGCCAGCTTCTCCTGGCACCCCAACACACGGCGTTGGAAGGCCATGTGTTCATCGTGAGGGTCCTTGGAGGCAGCAGTGGTGGTGGGTGCTGCCTGCTGTGTTCTATGCAGGGGGTGGGTTCTCCTCGTAGCAGCTGGGCTGCCCTGCTCCTGGAAGTGGGCTGTGGAGGTTCTCCACGAGCTGTTGGAAGGTGTCGGAGTCAAGGGTGGATTGGTCCTCTTCATCATCAGAGAAGAGCGGTTCGGCCTGCTCTGCAGGAGGTGTTGGATTTCCCCCAGCAATGTGAAGGGGAGATGCAGTTTAACATTGTGTTCACATGTATGTTGACGCTTTGTACATGTTTACATTCAGACTGCATGACAGTGTACATTGTGACTGTTTGGGGGTAGCTGCCTATTTGATGCGGGAAAGTGGACATTCCGACAACATCATGGATGTGTGTTTGTACTTGTACATTTTCAACTCACATTTCCCTGCAATGCCAAATGTGATTGGCCAGTTTCTACACACAAGCGGCAGCAGTTGTGTTGTTTGTTCTGTTGTGGACGTGTTGTGGTTTGTACCACTTCGTTGTCAATGTTGATGTGCTCTGCTTGTAATGTGTGTGTGCCGCATTTTTGGGGAGTCGCCCCGGCAGCTCTGATTTAGCTGCCCCTTATCCCTTACATGCGGTGTGCCTCTGACTTCTGTGCTTATACAGTGCTGAGATGTTGCATACTTGGGTACATTGGTCTCTTGGTGGGAGTTTGGGGTCTGGAGAATGGTTTGTCCGCAGCTGCGCTATGCTTAATTGTGCATGTGTGCCATTGTGCCCATCTCCTCCGTCCCCCCAGTCCATGGTCGTTACCCTGTTGCTGTTGTATCCGGTCATGTTGAGGAGTGTCCGGGCCCCCAACTCATACCACCATCTCCCCACTGATGACTGTGGACACCATTTCCTCCATCTTCTCCTGTGGTGCTGGACTCCCACCTCCAGTCTGCATTGCTGCCTTCCTGTTGTTTGCGAGTTTCTGCTTGGTTTTACGCTTTTATAGTGTATTTTCACGCTTGACGCGTGGCAATTGCAGGCCTGTTGCTGGTTTTGGCGGATTTTTCTATCGCGGTTGGAATCATTGCAACTTTTTTCGCGTTCGTGTTCTGAATTTTTGCGGCATCGCGTTGCTTTTAACGCGGTCATTTGACGCTTTATCGAGGGACTATCGCATGGTGCCGCCGGGTTGAGAATACTGTTTTAAATGACGTTGTTTTCCCGCGAAAGCCTGGGATATGCAAAGTTGCGTTAAGCTAATTTTCCGATGTTTATCACACGTTCTTGAGAATATACCCCTTTAACTTTCACAAAGGTGACCGATACTTGTATTGCAGCAAAAAGCAACCAACGTGCTTTTTAAGACCCTTTTACGAGCGACTGTCAAGCAGTGCAACATTTAAGCACATCCCAGCACCAGTTATTACAATTTGACAACACCGTTGAGAAAGCGCTTGCATAAATCACCTCCCTGCACATGCAATAAATACTTGCAGACCCATAAAGGACACCTTAGTGTACCTACTACGGCAGATCATTGAGTACTATAAAATGTCCTTCAAGCTTGATTAACCAACAGCCAATAAATAGGATATCTCGCCTACTCAGCTGTGGCGGAGTTTGTGCCCACCCACTCCAGACGTCTCTGGTTTTTGTGAGAAGTGGTCTCTGAGAATAAGCACGACTGAACTACTCAGATTCTACTGTTAAATAAGGACCAAACCAAATGTTGGGATCCATGTAGTGTAGTTCCTATAGTACCCCTGCAGGACCTGCGCTTTGGGATAACATACAATGTGGGCCTGGTGGCAGACTGATTCTGAGCACCCCCACCGCGTATGTTAGCCTTGTTTGCATTAGCTAGCTCACAGTGCCACTAGAATCTCCTTGTTATCAGAGAGATTAGTTTTTGACAACCTCAGAACACAGCAACCTTGATTCCTCAGACTTGTGAAAACAATGTACTACTTTTCACCTAGTCCCTCGTGCTTGCTCATTTGGTCTCAGAGAGTTACACAGAAGAAACAGTCGAGCATGTTTACAATAAGAATTTATCGCACAGTTGTTCTTCTAGTTTAAAATATATGTGCTGCGACAACTGTTAAACAGTAGCAGAGATATATGATCAGCAGTACAGTGAATAAGAAGGAATAGTACAGTTCTACCATTTTTCAATCAGCATGAACATATACATGAATATAAAATGCATTTGTAAAATAAAGGGCATACTCCTACGATGCCTGTCTAGATGTACCTAAGTGTACCTAGCATGTGAGTAGGTGCGAAAGAGCCAAGAATCCTGCTAGGATTTAGTCTAACCCCATTACCTGAATAATGAGAGTGTGGGACCTCGTCCTGGTCTCGAGTTGGACACCCCGCAAGGGATGGTTAGACCACTGTCAGCTGGTGCGACTGCATGCAGGGGCCTCAGCGTCTCTGGTTAGTGTGTCGGCCTGGAAGTCTCGGTTCCCTCTAACTACTGATAGCAAGAGGTGCTGTATTTATACAGAAAAGTATAGAGTCCCTGTGTACCTTGTGTCTTGTGTCAGCCATTGTTGGGTATAAAGATGACGTATGAGATTAACCGTTTATGTAGATGTTTATGCAGGTGGATGCTAGCCCCTGCCTGGTTTCCTAGAACTCTTTTGAATATTTAATCATACTGGATGAGCACATCGAAGATTGTATAGGACACCATTGTTCAGGAAAAACCCTCCTTCTGTACCCAAACCACAGTCTAGATAAAGTTCAGCCCTCAGCGCCCATTATTGTGGAGAATAGGGATCTAATGTAGGTGAAAGATTATGCCTATATCAGGGCATCTCAAACCATGCCTATATTAGGGCATCTATATGAAACATAACACTACCCTGGAAAAGGGGTTCAAAGAAGCAATTCCTCCTTAACTCTAAAGACTCCCAAATTCTCATTCTCATTAGCTCTAATGCAATTCTTCTCAGGTGCAGCTCCCTGCCTCTGGAACTCCTTGCTATTAGAATGAAAATGAACCCACAACAATCTGTCATTCAGGAAAGCCCTCAATACTTTTCTTTTCAAAACATACCGCACAGTACTCTCTCCTGGGGATTCCCACAGAAAGTCTCTATTCTGGTCTCCCACACATTCCTGCTGGACATCCCTGACCACATTCTTGGTTACCACTCTTTCAGCTGTTTTACTGCATTGTCCCCCGTTTCTACCCTCTACTGATACGTTCTCATATCCCTCCCTATCTACCTTGCCCTCTGAATTCTCCTCCATGTTTGTGCTCAAGTAAAATTGTTTAGTTCTCAGTAAAGCCCTTTTTAACATCTGCCCAGGTACAATAAATAAATGAATAACCAAGCAGGATTGAAAGCTGGATGTCAGAAAATCTCTCTACTACTCAACCAAGATAACACTGAATCACTTTTCTTCTCACCCACACTCTAAGGCAAGTTGAGCACCACCCTTCTTGAATCTCTGAAGATGGATGGCTTCACCCCACATGCAGACTTACTGTAAAGTTCCTCTTTTAACCCGAGACACTTCATTAACTCTGACCTGACACAGAAACGGCATTGCCAAGACAGAAAATGATTTCCTCTGTTTTCTTGAAAAAGTCAGAGACATCGGGCTCGATTCACAGAACTAACTTAAGACAAAATCCTAAACTTACTACCATTTTGGTATTCACAGAAGGCACTTACTCATTTTGGTATTCACAGAAGGCACTTACTCATTTCGGTATTCACAGAAGTTAGGAGTCCTAACTTTAGGACTCCTAAATGCCTTCTGTGAATACCGAAAGTCTTAAAATTAGGATTTTTCTCAGTTTAGTAGTAGTATAGTTAGGACTCCTAACTTTAGGACTCCTAAATGCCTTCTGTGAATACCGAAAGTCTTAAAATTAGGATTTTTCTCAATTTAGTAGTCCTAAGTTTAGACTTAGGACTACTAAATTAAGAAAAATCCTAATTTTAAGACTTTCGGTATTCACAGAAGGCATTTAGGAGTCCTAAAGTTAGGAGTCCTAACTATACTACTACTAAACTGAGAAAAATCCTAATTTTAAGACTTTCGGTATTCACAGAAGGCATTTAGGAGTCTTAAAGTTAGGACTCCTAACTTCTGTGAATACCGAAATGAGTAAGTGCCTTCTGTGAATACCAAAATGAGTAAGTGCCTTCTGTGAATACCAAAATGGTAGTAAGTTTAGGATTTTGTCTTAAGTTAGTTCTGTGAATCAGGCCCAAAATATCCAAAGATCAACTGAACACCACAGTACATGCCCTATTGATCGTTAGACCTCATGTTTGCAACTCTGTCTTAGTTGGTTCCCCTTCATTTCACTTTGTCCCTTAGAATGCAACTTCACACTCTGCTGCCAGACTGGCGACTTGAGAAAATATTAATACATCTCAGCATTACCATGTGAAGTCTTTTAGCTACCAGTGAAAGTAAGGATTATTTTCAAAGTAGTCATACTCCCCCTTACCTTTTGGCCGCACTACAAAGCATCTGTGCTGCTGTAGGGCATGGCTACAAAACATTGCTAAAGCTTACTTCACATCTCGAGTGGACGAAGAAACCTCTGCAGATGGAATGACCGAGGATCAAACAGGCACATGCATCAAGCTAGGATTTTGCGCGTCCTTAATTGCGAATATTAAGGATTTGCAATTAAGGACTCGCAAAATCCTATGCATGTAGGAATCACTATAATAATAGCGATTCCTACACATTCCTTATTTGTGACTCGCAAATTGCGAGTCGCAAATAATGAATAGCTTCCCATTCATTCCTATGGGCCTACAGGCCTATAGGAATGAATGGGAAATTGCAAGCGCAATTTGCGAGTACCAATAGGTCCTCGCAAATTGCACATGCAATTACAGGGTGCAAGGGTGTCAAAAGGACACCCTGTTGCACCCCTGAAATTGCTCTGTGCCCATATGTTGTGCACACACATGCCCTAAGGGCATGTGTGTGCGCAACATGAAACTTTGAATAATGCACATAAGTGTATTTTTCAAAGGTTTTGCAAATTACCATGAAGTTCTACTTCATGGTAATTTGCGCCCCCTAAATGATTTACAAAGGAGGTATAGGATATAATACCGCACCTATTTAAATTTCGGGAATAATGTTGGCATATGGTGCGATGATCAAAGGAAACAAGACCCCTTAGTTTCCTAATGCGTGAAAGAAACTTCCACAGCAGACAATTGTACAAAAGATATGATCCGCACACATTAAAGGTTAAAGAAACAATTCCACCAAATATCGTAATTCACACATTTCTTTATTCTTTGAATTTAGTTCTCCTTTCTTCACAGTAGCCAGCACGTTTCGTCCTATTTAAGGACTTCTTCAGGGCTACAAGACATAGACAACATAAAATATTTTAAAATCTTATAAAAACAGCCATGTAGATATAGACCCAATCAATAACTCAATATAATAGTTCATTCATTAAGGCTCTATTTACATCATTCCAAAATTGTACCTCTCAGGCAATGATTCCATTATATACATTCCTCTAATTCATATTTACAATATTAAATCATAATTCACCAAAACCCACATCAGTCTGGCAGTATGGGAAACTCATATGAGTACTGCCAAACGCTTGTACCATAAATCTTTACTTTTACAATATTATACATATGTACAGGCTTTTTCAATATTATACATATCCACAAGCTGAGCAGAAAAGGTCCCTTGTGACTATATATAGCACCATGGGATGAACAATATATTTTCACAGTTCCATGTGACTGCGAACAACAGCATAAAGAGATCAATATATTTTTATAAATAACTTTTCAAAGCCTAGCCCAAAGAAAAAGGTAATGGCATTCAAGATTATTTGACACTGTGTGGTTACCTCATCAACTGCCCTCTGAGTAATGTGCATTTTCTATTTTCTCTTTTCTCTATAATAAATTCCACCTCACAATATCTTTATCTAAAGATAAGGGGGCAGATTTATAACGGACTTGCGCCACTTTTACGCCACTGTTACGTCACTTTTGTGACGCAGCAGCGGCGTAAACCCTGCGCCATGTTGCGCCCCATTTACAACGTGACGCATCTAGGGAGATGCGTCACGTTGTAAAGCTTGCACCACATGTGGGCGTACCTGCACAGGGCGTGGCGTTCCGGCGCAGGAACGCCTCCGAAAAGTGGCTGAGTGAAATCTACAAGATTTCACTCAGTCACTTTTCCAGCCATGCTGCGTCAAAACCCTGCGCCTGCTTGAAGCAGGCGTAAGGATTGACGCAGCATTGTAACGATAGGGCACCCCGAGCCTTGTTTGAGCTGCGTCGCAACTCCAGCAATGCGCCAACCTTCCACCATCAGATGCGTCACGCATCTGTTTATCCTTGCGCCACGATGCGCTGCATTGTAATGCGGCGCATCTATTGTGGCGCAAGGGTAAACTTTTGTGACGCATCTTCCCTCGCGCATCCATGCTGATTTGCAGGGATGCGCCAGGGAACATAAATCTGCCCCTCCGGATGTCATAATCCCTGGTAACATATTCTTATAATTCATATTTCATAGATCTAGAACTTAAATCTGAATGGAACTATACCTGTGTCACTAGGATAATGTAGTCCCCAGTATTGAATAAAATATGACCTAATATCTCCTTCTGTATTTCTCAGTAGACAAGGTGGCAGCGCCAAGAGCTATGAAACAGAATAAGTATATATCCTTCAATAAATATGTATATTTAAGTACAATATTTATAGAGATAACAGCATCAGAGGCTAAGGGCATGTGTGTGCGCAACATCAAACTTTGAATAATGCACATAAGTGCATTTTTCAAAGATTTTGCAAATTACCATGAAGTTCTACTTCATGGTAATTTGCGGCCCCTATTAGCGAAATCGCTAATTTTTTTACTTTAATGCATTGCATTTAAGGAATCTCAATTTACAATTCTTTAAATACAAACGCAATTTAAGTAATCGCAATTTAGAGATTACTTAAATTGCAATTTTTGCATTTGTGATGATGCATTCCAAATGCTAAAATACCGGTCGCAAAGGGGCAGATTCTGAGAATCTGCCCGTTTGCGACTGGTTTTTCTTTTGATGCATGTGCCTGGAAGTCCCTAAATTCTCAATATTCGCATGACAGATCATTCTCGGAGTGACTACATCAGCTGGGATCTCTGTTCCTGCAACTCTAAGAACCCAGCCCAACCTCCTCTTATTCAGAAAAAGCCTAACATGCATCTATTCTTTGAATAAACTTCTTTCATGCTTTCCCTCCTGCCTCGTCTGTCTCCCCAGTTTTACATTTCCACACACCTGTTTGAACTCGGCTTTTATACTACCAACATATTTCGACCTCCATTTTTTATGCACTAAATTGTGATTGACATGTTTAAGAGTTTAATGTATTGTCTATTGTAGAATTTAAAAGCGCCTAAATACCTCCAAGATGCTAGTTTGCTACTTAAAAACATCAAATAAAGAATAAATGCTTATAGCTGCTGCGATAAACACAGTGGTCTCGATCAGAAATGCGAAGAAACACTTAATAAGAAAACTCCTTGCCTTTTAGAGACATTTATTTTTTGTTTCTGAGAAACAAACCCCTGAAAAACAGAAACAACACTGGGTGGGCGGACATGAAATAGTGGCACGCTCGAATGTACATTTTAGCTGAAAACATGCCACATTAGCAGGAGTAATTTCCTTGAAAAGGAAATCCGCATAGAACTTTGAATTTGGCTGAGCCATTGCCGTCAGAGTGGTTTGGACTCACTACATTAGAGTTTGTTGGAAAAAAATAGCATTTGTGACCAGAGGTGGGTATCCCTTGTTCATACATGGATTCCTATTGTATGCCAACCCAAATTCATTTATCATATTTTTGGGACATCAGATATCATCCTTCCTTAGATTGAATGGTCTTTAAACGGTGGGTTGAGACCCTTCCCCTTCCAGGTCAGAGGCCTCCCGCATATTGGGGTTCTAGGGGTACCTCAATCATTTAACAATTTGTGTCTCTGAAGCCCCTTAAAGTCAACATACATGTCAAAATGTTCAATATTTGAAATATTTACTGCATCCTTTGTTTACTGCATCCTTTGTTCTTGGGAAAAAAGTTTTCAAGTTCATGTAATCACTTTATTGCTGCAAAAAACACAGTTTAATGATTGGGGCCATATTATGGACTGCTGTGCTCACGGGTAACAACTGCTTTAAGGTCTCGCCTGCGACAGCACATTAGCTGCATGCGCTCTCGCTTATGAGAGATATTGATTTCAACAAGAGGCTGGCAGTCCATCCATTGCTTAACATTTGCTCGTTTCATTGTCACTCTTGTTTGCTGGCTTCTAATTGGCCAGTGCATACTGGCTTCACTTCCTCTTCTTTTAGCTGGAGCATGGACCAAGTACTGATTTCTTCAGTTTGATTGCTGTCCTTCCGCTGATCACGCTGTGATCTAGGTTCTATTTTTATGATTTCTTCCCTGTCATCCCTGTTGAACTTCTTGCCATTTGTAACTATGTTTTACTATGCCACACTCCATCAAAGAAGCCCTTTTCTCCTTTGAAATGGATGTTATTGTGACAAAAGATGTTATCTGCTTCTTTGTGACAACAGATGTTATCTGCTTCCAAAAGTATTTTCACTAAGATATGGAAATGGGCACAATAGCTTTCTTTATGTGATAGGATTTTTTGCCATTTTTTTTTTTATTTTTCACGCATGGGGAGATTCATTGATTTTCGCAGAATCACAGGGGTGTTGTGTCAAGGCCTACCAAGCATTGGAAAAGCCAATAGACCTCGCCTTTGAGACTATTGACCCTGCAATTGCCTTTTGTTCATGCTATGCAGCATGAGCTATGACGTTGTTGGCAATGATTTGTATCGCATGGCTGTTAGAGATGTGGCGCAGTGGCCAGGGGGACTGACTCCGGAACCCGGGGGCTCACGGTTCGATCCTCGGCGCCGTCAGCGGATCAGCCCAGCACCATGTGGCTCTGGGCAATAGCTTGCTTAATCTTCCCTACGACCCCTAGCGCCTTGACACCTTCGGGTAATTGTTCACGCTTTACGAATACTGGACATTTATATTTGTGTGCCATGGCTAAAAGTAATACTAAAAGGGCTATGATGTATCCAGGGCTAATGCACTTTAAACCAAAAATGCGCATTTGCCTTGACTGTGTACTAGAGTTGTTTAAAGTAGCTTAGACACACTACAAAGCATCTGCATGGGCACAAAACAGTGTCAAAACCAATAGCTCATAGGCAAGACCTATTTGCTTTACCAATGCTTGTTTATTTGCTTGCACTGTGTAAAGCACATACATTAAACATATTACTCCAAGTTAGTGCATGAACTGCCGATAGCACATCTTGCAAACAGTAACAAGTGAATGCCTCTCTTTGTTTCCAAGTTTTGCTGTCTGCAGCTCATGCATTAACTCAAAGAAATTCTGATGAAACAAGCATTGGTAAATGCATTAGGTTTCATCTATGTGATTAATAATAAGCTGTTTCTTTTTTACATTTTTTACTTTTTTATTGAGAGTTCAAACTCAAGATACAATATGGAAATACAGTGTAAGGTGCATAGGTGCTTGAGAACCTTCCAATTAACGACATTCAATAATATATAATTATACCAATTTAAAAACATCCAATTGTTATGATTCTACGATGAATGGCATGGTGAGCAAAAAACGATGAATGGCATGGTGAGCAAAAAAAGATAGTGAAACCCTGAAACCGGTCCTAGGATGCTTGTTTCCAGTCCAGGGATGACCTGGCCTGGCAATTCGAGCTGGACTGTTCCCATGAGGCACAGGGTCAAGACTGATTTGCATATGGCTGGGTTCAAACTGGAATGGCATGGTGAGCAAAAAAACGATGGATTTAGGCCCAGATCTCTGTACTGGGGTGAATGTATGACATTGTATCTGCATTCTGTCCATCAACTGTTGTTTATGATTCTAAGCAGCATAGAAAATGGTATATTGCACAATTTAATTTTAAACAAACACAAAAGACACAGATTAAAGTGCATATGTTCTCAATATTGCATAGGATTAGCCGCATAGTATAATCTAAAATTACATAAAGAGGTCTTTACAAAGTAGAACTATTATGCCAACAGTCTTTATATCCCAAACCCAGACTAATTTCCTATGGAGCTCCAACTTTTCTCAAACTTCCTAGATGATCCTGATCTTAATGCATATCTTCTCTCAAGTTCTTTAACTTTAATAAGTTTTGCTCTCCATGCTTGAAAGGAAGGTATCTTATTGCTACGCCAGTTTTGAAGGTTTAAAGATCTTGCTAATAAGGCAGATATAAATAGGCATTCTTCTTGCATATTGTTTAATATTATGTTTGGGGAGCATCCCAAGACTGCAATATATTTAGCAATCGAAATAGAGTAATCTATAGTAATTCTAGGATATTTTTCTGTTTCTTCTCAGAGATTCCCAATTTTGGGATTGTCCCAAACAATATGTGACCAAGTGCCTCCTCCTTAGTTAGTGCAGCGAAAGCACCTATCCTCAATTTGTGGATAAATATTGTGCAAAAAGAATGGTGTCCTGTAGATTAACCATTTTGTATAAAATTGCATTCAGTTTGTTAATTCTGTCCAAGTTATTCTTGGAAGCTGCAGGTCTTCTTTTTTCCTCCATCCGCCTCGTACTTTTTTGTAAATGGGAAGAGATTTATTATCATTAAAGATTTTCACCCATAAGCTAACTGATCGTTTTACCGGGGTTCCAAAAGCTTCACTTATGCCTGAACTTGTTGTTATAATTCCAGCATCGATATATTCCAGAAAGTGCCTTATGTTAATGAATGACCATTTAAGCACATCTTTTGCTTGAAGGAGACCAGTTTCTATCTCGGGCCATTTTTTCCAGAAGTTGGAATTAACCACATTTCTAACATACATGTATCCATTCCCCTCCCACTTTCTTAAAATGCCAGTTTGTAACAATATCTTCTCCCCAGTGTAGAGAAGAGACAACCTCGTTGATCCATTTATCCTGGGATGCTATAAAATGCTAACAGTTGGTTTTTTGTTTAAAAATCCATTGGAGAGCCTTAGACCATACTTTCTTAGGATCCTTATCTATTCTTGTTGGATCTAAAATGTTATACTCCCTTAAGATTTTATTCATCATAAAATTATCTATCCCCGGAGGGTCCGACTGAGAAAAAAATATGTGACTGTTGTGTGCAAAATTTGCATAATAATAGTCTCTTATATTTGGAAGGGAGAACCCTCCCTCTTCAATAGGGTAATTTAAAGTGTTAAGTGCCAGTCTAGATGTTTTATTTGCCCATAAAAAGGATGAGTACAAACTGTCTATCTCCTTAAAGAAAGACGATTCGAATGTGCACGGAGCAGCTGCAAATAAAAGTTGAATAGAGGCAGGATAAACATGCGTATAAGTGCCACACAACCTAGTATTGATAGTGGGAGTTGGTTCCACCACGTTAAAAGAAGTTTAACTTTTTGTATCAATGGGGTATAATTCAATTGGAATACATCCTCTATTCTCTCCGTCACATAAATCCCTAGATATCTCTTCGGGCGAGAATTATACACTGACCTAAAATTTGGCAATAGTGTATCAACAGAGCAATTGCATAGCAAAATTTCGGTCTTGGCCTTATTTATTTTATAGGCCCCTACTACCTGGAATTCCCAAAAAATCCCTAGGATTTCCTCCTGAGTATACTCTTTAGAGTTTAAAAAAAGGACAATATCATCTGCAAATAATTTTGTATTGGTCATCACTTGTAGGGGGGCAATATATGTCATTTTTTGTCTGATCGCTGTTGCCCGGGGTTCTCGGATAAAGTGCAACCTTGTCTAGTACCACTGTTTATTCGACAAGTGCCCACCCTTTTAGAGTTAATTAGTATTTGCGCCTGTGAGTCCTTGTATACGTTTCTTATTAATTGTATGAACCCTTCTGGGAAGCCAACCTTTTCCAAAATTAAAAATAAACACTCCCATAATAACAGTTTGAATGCTTTCTCAGCATCTAAAAGCCACACCTGAGCCTCTATCCCATTTTTATTAAAATAATCTAGAGCTTCTCTTAAACATTTCATTTTGGTAGAGAGCTGTCTCCCTGCCACAAATCCACATTGATCCACTTGTATAAGTGAGCCCACGATTCTATTGTCTGTTTGTAAGCAAGTTTGTAAAAATGTTATAGTCTACATTAAGCAGACTTGTAGGCCTGTAAGAGTTGACATTTTCCTTATTTTTATCTTTCTTCAGAACTCTTACCACTACTGCTGTGTGAAAAGTTGCCGGAGGCTCACATCCGTTAAGTAAGTGGTTAGCCAATTTTAAAATTTGTACGTTGAGAGTTAGAGCGAATCGGTAGGTGACCCAAGCCCCGCCCTCTCCTCCGGCAATGGCGGATTGAATCGGACCTTGGTTGGGAGCAGGACGCCAGCGCTCTCGCTCCTGTTTTGGACAGAAACAGGCTGAAAAGTGGATTGAAGCAGGCAATCCGGGGACAGAGAGAGATGTTATGCTCTTTCTCTTTTTTTTTTTTTTTTCTTTGCTAAATCGTAGCTGCTGACAACAACGGACTACAACTGAGCTTTCCAGCTTCTCTTTTTTTTTCCTCTTTTGAACTCTGCTCAAATGGAGGCTGCTAGGTGTGGATGAGGGCCAGCTGGAGGTAAGGGGAGGCAGGTAATACGTCTGGCAGCGGTGGATGTCCATTTTTATGCTTCCAAGCATATTTTTGCAGCAATAGCAACAGCATTATTATTTTGATTTATATTGATCCTGGACAATTTTTTTTTTTCTACTGCCTCTCCGTCCCCCTTGTGCCTCTCTAAAAAAGGGGGGAAAAAATGCTCAGGACCCGCTGCTTTCTCTGCTAGAAAAGGATTATCGCTACTTTACCGAAATCAGCCCCTCTCTGCCATATCAACGCTAAGTTTCGGGGGGGTAAGACTCTGCACTCTGACTGCTGGCTACTGGTGGCGTTGGTGGAAGAGTAAGAGAAATCGCTCCTGTTGTATCAATTAAAGCAGAGGCCAGTAAAGCCAAGAAGGCAAAAAGAGGAGAATGGGTAAACCCCTAACAAATATCAGCGGGATGGCTAAAATCGACAACGTAGCCCGTCAGAAAACTAAAACTCGTCTAGCCCGGGTCAAGGAAGCGAAACAAGCTGCTAGTCTGGCCCGAAAGGGAGAGGAGCTTGCGTCCACTCCAGTCTTAGACAGTACCTTTGAGAGCTCTGAAGAGGAGCTGGCCTTGTCTACGTCCCTAAAAGCCAAGGAGTCTCATGTGGAAGATGAACTAGGGCAGGCTTGTGAGACCATCAGAGTGGACCTGGATAGTCCTAATGATAAAATTAACTCTTCCAAACAGTTCCCGCTATTCTTTAAAAAAGCAACTCTGCCACCTCCGGACTCCAGCTTTAGCCCACCTACAAGGACTATAAAAGCTGAAGGCAATATAGTGGGTAGAAGCTCGACAATTGGACCACTCGATAGTATACCCCCAGGACAGGAAATAGGGGGTAAAAATTTGGAGTCTACCCAAATACAAGGCAAAGATCCAAATCAAAATCAGAATATGAGCGGGGGCCACGAGATATTAATCCCAGTAGCTGTTGAGACATTGGATGCAGGGCCATTAGTCTCATTAGCCTCATCGTCGCATGACTGTTTAGGGTCTGTAAGTCCACTTGAAGTATTAGGACAAGAGGAAATTACAACTGCAATTATGTCTCCCGAGCCTATTGGGTCTCAGCTTAAATCCATCCTAAGCTTGGAGAAAGGGGAGACAAGTGACGCAAGGCAATTGGACATTAAGGACCTTCTCAATCTTATTCTCGACGAAATTCGTGAGATGAAGAGGGCCCAGAAAATCGAAACTGCTATATTGAATCAACGTCTTGGGAAAATTGAAGAGGCGATGCAGGGCTTCCTTATCAGACTCCAGGAGGCCGAAGCTAGAGTCTCGCTCCTGGAAGACCAGATGTCTACCGTGACTAAAGACATGAAAGCAGCGACAATTAAGGAGAGACATCTTGAAAGCAAGATTGAGGATCTTGAGAACCACTCATGGAGATCCAATCTACGGATAGTCGGAGTTCCTGAGGGAATCGAAAAGTCCCAGCCACTCCAATGGGTGGAATCCTTTATTAAGCAGACTGTTCTTCCTGAGTTCGAAGGAGACCTCACAATTGCAAGGGCACATCGTGTACCAGCACAACCTTTTCCGAACTCTCCAATGCCACGAACAATTTTGGTTAACTTTATGGACTTCCGAATTAAAGAAAGAATACTTACAAGAGCAATTCAGCAGAGGCAGTTTTCTGTAAATGCTACCACCAAATGTCGTATCTATTCTGACATGAGTGCCTCTGCTGCGCATAAAAGGAAAGAATTTGTCAAACTCTTGCAACTCTTTAAAACTCATGGCGCCCAAGCATCAATTGCGCAACAATCCAAACTAAAAGTTCTTGTCAAGGGCAAGTTCTTCTTGTTTTCAGATCCGGATGAAGCCCAGGCATTATTAACAGAAATTTCAAAGGAGGACTAAGTTTAACAGGAGGTTTTCATGGAAAGAAGGAGAGAAAGATACAGAAAAAAAAAAAGAAAAAGCTGTAGCCTAGTTTGATTTTCATACATAACTCTTAATTTTTAAGGTTCTCAGTCAATTCACAAAAGTTGGGGGTGGGGCGGGGTTGCGGGTCACGGAGGGTGTAAGGTCAAGACACCCCAGGGTGTAGTAGGGTGGGTAGTAATGTGGTCAGCGTGGCTGGTAGGGGATATTCCACATTCTAGGGAGGGTTTTTTTTCTAGGGGTTGGAGGGGTAGGGGGTTCACTCAAGGCAAAGGGGGAAAAACAGAGCAAGAGGTTTTCAGAGTAAGGCTACTATTAGAAGTTATATTAAAAGGCAAGGCAGAAAATTGATTATGAATAGATGGATAGATGGCTAGGGAATTGAATAGATGTAAGATTCTATCAGCCAACATAAATGGTATACTGAACAAAAAGAAATATGGCGCTTTAATTAGATGGCTAACTTCATTAAACCCTCAAATCCTTTTCCTCCAAGAAACTCATCTTAAGTCTAACTCCCCTAAGCTATTTATACCCAGAACTTTCTCGAAAGTATTTTTTGCATCCTCAGGCTCTGCCACGAGGGGTGTCGCAATTTATCTTTCAAATAAGCTTCCTTGGGAAATCGTAGAAGTTCATAGGGACTTGCAGGGGAGATGGATATGGGTAGCAGTAAAGCTTTATGGGAAAAGGCTTAATCTAATTAATTACTATGGCCCGATAATTGATGATGAGGCTCCATTGATCCAAATATATACTTTACTATCTGGTGCCCCGGGGCAGATGATACTTGGAGGAGATTTTAATTTTATATTGGATTTAAGAAAAGATACATCAAATAAACAGAGGAGACAATTAAAACCGAGTACTAAAAAAGCTTTGGAAGCTATTATTAAGGGATTTCAATTGGTGGATGGCTGGAGGGAAAGGAATCCGGAGAAGAAAGTTTTTATTTTTTATTCACATCGCTTTCAAACCGCATTCAGAATTGATTTTTTCCTTAGCTCCAGGTCCCTTCAGATTTTAGAAGTAGGTATAGGATGTAACCCCTTTTCAGACCACGCCTATGTTAATCTGGAGATTAAAATCAAGGGCGAGGATAAGGAACGGCCTAGGTGGCAGCTCGACCGTCTCCTATTGCAGAATGAGGAATGGATAAGGGATTTTAGGGTCTGGATCGGGGAATACTTTAGGATCAACGAGAATACCGCTACCCCCTTTTCTGTTTGGGGAGGGTTTAAATCGACAGCTCGGGGTCTAATAATAGCTTTTACAACTGCTCGGCGTAAGGTTCGAAGGGATAAAATAGCCCAATTACAGATAGAACTGGAGCAGGAATATGCCCTTCAACTTCAGTTTCTACCTAATAAATATGACCAGGCAAAAATGGCATTGAAAGATTTTTTTACTATGGAAGAGGTCTGTAACTCTCAACTATTTCAACAGAGGGTCTACGAGGAGAGCCAATTAATTGGTAAACTCCTGGCAAACTCTACAAGGAAGAAACAGGAATCTGCCTCAATAATTAAAATACTGGATCCCTCCACTGGTTTAGATGTAGTTGATAGCTGTGGAATTTCTCAACTCTTCCTGGATCATTATGCCCGGTTATACTCCACCGAATACAAAATACAGGAAAACTCGATTAAAGAGTATTTTTCAACTTTGAATCTCCCTCAACTATCTTTGGAGCGGGTCCATAATTTAGAAAAACAAATTGAGGTAGGTGAAATTTTAGCAGCTATTAAATCAACTGCGGGTTCCAAAGCTTGTGGACAAGATGGCTTCCCAATTGAGTTTTTTAAGGTTTTTTCAGAGGAATTACTTGTTCCTCTGAGAAATTTGTTTAATTTTATTAGAGAAGGGGGCCCGGTCCCAAGCGAGTTTAAAGAGGTGATTATTGTTTCATTCGTTAAAAAAGATAAGAATCCCGATGATATGAATTCGTATCGGCCCATAAGTCTTTTAAATTCTGACTATAAATTATTAATGAAGGTTTGGGCCGAGCGTTTGTTACCAGCTGCTCAGGAAGTAATCCACAAGGATCAAACCGGTTTTATTGCGGGTAGATCAATGGCTGCCAATACTCAATTTTAATACAGGCTTTAGACTATATTAATGTAAATCATATCCCAGAAAGCATTGTAATGGTCGATGCAGAAAAAGCATTCGACCTTGTAAATTGGAAGACTTTATTTATTACTTTGGCTCAATTTGGTTTTCCATTGAATGTTGTAGGGATGCTAAATAATATTTATCAAAGCTTGTAATAAATGCCAGCTGCGCAGGAACAATAAAAATCAGGCGTGGAACGAGACAAGGCTGTCCACTCTCTCCCCTACTTTTTACTTTTTTTATCGTACCCTTGGTTTTAAGAATTCGAAACAATGCTGCTATTCACCCCCCAATCTTGGATATGCCTAAACTTAAATTATTTGCCGACGATATTATCCTATACCTGGCCCCAAATAGGATTAATTTCGAGGAGGTCTTGGGAAAATTTTTGCAGTTTGAGAGAATAGGCGGCTATAAAATTAATGCAAATAAAACAGAAGTTCTCGCCATGAATGCTGATATCGACGCATTTCCCTGTTCTTTAAAATCACAGGCATTAAGAACTGACCCTATAAGATATCTTGGGATTTATGTCTCCTCACAGTTTTCTCAATTATTTGAGTTAAACTATTTAAGGATGAAGACAAAAATAAGTAAATTATTGGAGCAATGGTCATTGCTTCCATTATCAATAGTAGGGCGAGTATCATTAATAAAAATGTCTATATTACCCCTATTGATTTTTCTATTTTCTAATGTTCCTATCAAAATTAATCAGGTATTTTTTAGGGAAATGGATACGCTTTTTAGACAATTCATTTGGGAGAAGAAAGCCCCCAGGGTTAAATTGAATACTTTACAACTACCAATAGATCAGGGGGGGCTCGCACTCCCACAAGTAAGATCATATTATGAAGCTGCCCTTCTTGATTTAGTATCCGGGCTGTTAGGATCTAGCTCTTGTAGAGATACTTTTTTTATCAATAGAATGCTGCTAGAAATTGGTTCATCCACTTCAGTGTTTTTAAAAACTGCTAAGCTTCCTAAGAAAACACGATATAAAACTTTAAAAGACTTTCTTATCAGACTTCAAACCGTTTCTAGGGAAATGAATCTAAAGGGCTTTCAATACCTCAATATAAGAGAATGTGCCAGCCTCGGTTTCCAGATACAAGTTAGTCACATCAATGTTTGGGAGAATTCTGGATTTACCGAATTGAGACATTTTATAGTTCAGAATAGGCTGATTTCCTGGCAGGAAATATTGGCCAGGATAGGGACTCATCGGAAACCGGCCTTCTTTGAATATCTGCGGTTAGTCTCCTGGTTGAGGAGTACCGGTGGTATAACTGAACCCCCCAATCATTCGACAGTTGCCCTCTACGGGGCTAAACTACGAGGAATAGACAACTGGTATAAGTTGCTACACAAAACAAAATATTCTTTGGTCATCCAGAACTATTTGGAAAAAATAAATCGGGAAACTGACTTCAGAGTATCCAAAAGGGAGTGGGAGTGGATCAGCTACTCAGGAAGTAGAGCATTGAGTGCTGCTAATTATAAGAGGATGGCCTTTTTTTCAAGGTGGCTGGCCTATTTAACACCTTCTACTCTAAATAAAAGGTTTCCAGACGTGGAAGATAAGTGCTTTCGGTGCTCTAAACATGGGGAAGGTGGTTGGCACCATATTTTTTTTGTGTGTCCCGGCCTAAGGTCTTTTTGGGAAGCCGTATTTTCAGACATCGAGCGTGCAATCGGAAATAGAATCCCGATCGAAGCCGAGGTTGTGCTATTTGGCTACTGTAAGGGAGGGTTACAATTGTCTAAACCAGAAAGAGTCTTTATTTTTATTGCTAGTGCGGTAGCACGCTCATTAATTTTGCAAAATTGGAGATCTACAGAAGCCCCCTCTCATTTGAAATGGATTAATAAAATGAAAAGAGTAAAAAAATTTGAGGAGGCCTATGCTAGGAGGGTAGGAGCTGTAAAAAAGTTTGAGCGAAACTGGAAGTTTTTTGAAATACTGGAGAAGACTTAATAGAAAATGAAATATTGGAAGGGATACATCTAGAAGTCTTCTCCTAATGTGGTTTTTGTATGGAAGTGAACCTCCTTTTTGATTACTTTCTGTGAAGAATGCATTAGCACTTTATAGATATTACATTTTAAATACTGGAAGTGGTGAATTGTTTCGAAGCATGTCCTTTTTATTGATGTTTTTATGCTAATGAATTCCCTTTATTGTAACATTACTGCAATTACTTATGCCTTGAACTTGCACTTTAGTGGCCTCGAGGATTTGTATTTATGCTGGTTTTGTACATGGCACATTGCACTTTCGATTAGTGCCTTTTTTTTTTGTTTACACTTTCGCACTTTAATATTAAATCCTATAATAAGATTGTGGAAGTGAATTTCCTTTTTGATTGTTTTTCATAAAGAATGCATCAGCACTTCATAGATATTATATTCTAAATACTTAAGTGGGGAATTGATCCCTTTGCACTTGCACTTTAGTAGTTTTTGAGTATTTGTATTTTTGCTGTTTTGCAAAAGGCACATTGCACATTCGGTTAGTGCTCTCTTTTCTTCATACCATTTCATTTTAATGCCATATTATCAACAATATAAATGTTAAATTTATTCTGTAATGTATTCTTGAACCTCTTGCTCTGAATAAAAAATATAAGAAAAAAAAAAAAAAGAGAGTTAGAGCGAATCTTTTATCAAATTCGGCTGGCAAACCATCATCTCCTGTCGCTTTGCAGTTTGCCATAGAACCGATCACCAATTCAAGTTCTTCATTTGTGAATTCAACTAATAGCTCTTCTCTGAATTCCCTATTAAGATGAGGGATTGGCAAATTATCCAGGAAGTCTGAGATATGATCAGAAGACAAGTGATGATCTGACTGATAAATTTCCTTGCAGTGTTTAAAAAAGGCATCCCCGATATCCTCGGTTCTGATTAGTCATATTTTAGCTGCCTTGTCCCACATACTTTCAATTCTATTTTGAACCTGTTGGAGCCGGCCTCGTGGCGTGGTCCTGTTCCCTCTCGCTCAGCTGCATGAGGTCCCATGCGCCTCGGGGCTCCTCCATCTTGGATTACACGTCACCCCACATGACCACCTCCGTGACCCTGCTCTATCCGGCCTCGGTCCCAGCGAGGCCCGACATCGAGGCGCCCACCCCTGGCCCGGGGGATACCACGTGAGCCCTTCCCACTCCCGGCGGAGGGCAGTATCGATGGGACCCCCAACCGTCCTTCCACACCTAGGTGCGACCGCCCCACAGCTCTCTGGGGCCTGGCGCCTCTCCTGCTGGGCGTCTGGCCGCGCCCTACCCGGCCTCTCCGCCCTCCTGGGCGCAAGGGTCCGGACATCAAAGGGCTCAAGACCTATATCTGGGGCGACCCGACAACAAGATGTCAGTTGTATCCTGGAGTCGAGAGCCCTGCTGATCGGATCGCGGCTGACCCTACGGAGAAAGACTCTTCCTGAAACCACCTGCTGAGCCCTGCTGACGACGTTGCGGCTCCATCGTGCTTACAAGACCTTCACGAACCTTTGGGGCCCTGCTGACGCCGTCGCGGCCTGACCTTGTTGCAACAGACCCTCAGAGCCCAGCTGACCTCGTCGCGGCTCGACCGAAGCGGACCTACCACCGGACCCCTGCTGACTGTGTCGCGGCTCGACCCAAGCGGAACTACCACCCGAGCCCTGCTGACACCGTCGCGGCTCTCCACGTCCGAGCCGCTCTGAGACCAGCATCCAAGGTCTGGCGCAGAACCCTCCCATACCTGGTTGGTACAGAGACTGTCCCGCTACCCTATCCTTTCCAAGACATTGAGACTCTTACTGGATCTCTCGATCCCGCTGTACATATTGAACGGGCTCCTTTTTTTATATACATAAAGAACCAAGCTAAGCAACCGATACGGAGTCCTGTGTGGTGGTGTTACTGGGCCTAGTACGATTATAGGAGAAGGACCTCTCCTAGGAGGCTTCTCAGCGGCGCTCGGCTATAACTTGGCGGTAGGAAGTTGCCCGGAGTAGTCCCTCCGACTCCCCGGTGGCCCTCCCTCCAACAGAACCTGTTTCTCTTTTGCCTGCCATGCTAAAAGCTTCCCTGTATATTCACTCTCTTCATACACTGCCTGAAGATATGTCATACTTGCTGCTTCTCCTAGTCGATAATAATACTCCTGCATTTGTATTTTTGCCTGGAGTAACTCTTGCTTTATATTTAAATTTCTGTCCCTAATACATTCCAGGTGCGCCTGCGCAAGTTTTACCTCAATCTTTGATCTTTCATCTTTTTTTGCCCTTTGTTGCGGGATTTCTTTCGATGTAATTATGCCTCTTAGTGTAGCGTTAAATGCGTCCCAAACTATATTGATTGAAGCTGAGTCTTTATTGATGGAAAAAAAGACGCTAATCTCATTATCTATCTCTGTACACCAGGACTCGTTTTCCAGATTAAATGTATTAAAATACCACCTTCTAGGCACTTTCCCTCCAGATCTCCAAAAACAAATTCTATATTAATTAAAGCATGGTCAGAAAAAGAGTTTGAAATATGATCTTACTTGTTGGACGCCGAGTCACACTTTGCCATGAAGCATGAATATTCGTTCTTTCCCGGGTTTTGAAGACGCCATCTATCTACTATGTCTAAATCATTTTTGCAACTAAACAGAGCAATAGACACCTGTGGTTTATTTTGTTTGCGAGCCTTCTTAGAGGAGTCTACTGAGGGGTCCTGGAGAAAATTAAAATCACCCCCCATGTAATGGGTCCTGAGATACAGGATAAGGCCTGCTTAAGCTGTAGCAATGGGATCGGGTTATCAAGAACAGGTGCATTGATTGTAGCCAGTGTAAGATTTGATTGATTTAATTTTCCATAGACATACGCCTATCTTCCCCCTGGGTCCGTCTGCATTATTTTTACTTTAAATTGCACGTGTTTACCAACATATATGCCCACCCCCTCTGTGCACACCCTGCATTAGATGAACAATGAAAGGCTGCCCAATTCTTAAATATTTTGCTTGCGTCTGACATACTCCGAAAGTGGGTCTCTTGCAGGAAAATAACATCAGGATTAAATCCTCTATGCCAACTTTCAATTGCAAGGGTCTTGCGTTTGTTATTAAGACCATTAGCATTAAGAGAAAGAATTGCAAGGTTTTTCCTACTCATAGTTAAGCTATAAAAAAATACCTATCGACCTTGCGAACTACCCTTATAGACATACCCCATTGGCCTACACCTCTCAGGCCCATAATGCTCGCATCAGGATCTAAAAACTATTCTAAAATATATATCTTGGTCTACAGAATGGGCATCTAAAGTGCGAAAAAACATCATAAGGATAGATTTAACAGTAACTGGGATATTTAAAGTGACTTATGCTAGCATGAAACCAAGACCTTGAGCATACAACAAAAAAGAAAAGGTTATCTGTTTTGATACATAGCAGCTAAGGAGTAAAATGCTTACACAATGAATACAGTACTTATGATAAGAAAAGTGACTAGTGCAAGCATATAATCGGACTAAATCGGGACTGTACAAAGTGCCCCGTGCTTGACCATAGTTGATCGTTTAAGAGCCTCCAAGAATAATCCCTAAAAGACAACAGTCTATGGTGCAAATTTAGCAAAGATAAGAGCAGAAAAACTAGCAGCTGATTAAATTGCATAGGAGCTGGAATCTAAAGTGCATAAAGGATATCATATATGGCATAAATAACAGACCAGACAAACAGTTGTAATTGACATTTCAAAATAGCACCTATGTACACCATGGAATTTTTAATTTCTACGAAAGAACTCTCTTTTTTCTGAATGCTTCACCCCCTCCAGCTGCCCCTCAGCCCCCCAACCCTGAAGGATGGAATTACCCACTATTCCCCCCTTTCACCCCCCTTTACTGGATGCCATCTGGCTGCATCCCAATACACCCTCTAGCTCACCCTACGCCCACCCTTAGTCTAATTCTATATTGATACAGCTTTCTATCTGTTGCCACCTCAGCCTTTTGTGTGCCTAAGACAGGTCCTATTTTCAGGCAACAGACAACTCTTCCAAAAGTGATTGAGCCTCGTGGGTGTCTGAAAAAATATAAACTTTTCCTTTGGCCAGTACTTTGATTGTTGAACAATTGTTGCTTGGGCACCCTTCCCTTTCAAAGAGTCAATCATCTTGATGAAACCCTTCCGTCTGCGTGCTGAAGTTACGGACTTATCTGAATTTGTTTTTAAATGTTGAATCTCTGTGGTGGAGAACAATCTTTTTGTTATTGCAGTGCTTAATATTTTCTCCTTTATTCTATAGTCTGAAAAGTTCAGTAGGATCGTGCGTGGATGATAGAGCGCCATGTACTTCTGAAATGTGTAGGGGTGCATTATAATCACTGTTAGTCCGCACCCACATATTTAGTGGAGCCATATTAACGTGTGACTTAGAATTGTAATACTAAAGCAGCACCTAGTAGAACGAATTAGAAATGTAACCATGTCATTTATGAAGAGCAATGTCGTAGTTAATTGAAAATGTATTTTAGTCAATGCATATGGATTAGTTTTCGTGTAATGTGATGCATTAGGTTTAAATGTGCACCATACGAAGTCTGCATGTGTAGTTTGCTTATTCATACATGTAGAGTAATGAAATTAATGCTTATAGTGTGAAGTTAGAAATGTGTGTTTGAATTGTGTAAAGGCCTGAATCGCATATACGTTAAGAGAAAGGCCTGTTCGTTTCTTATGTTAGCTAAATATTGTAGGCCGAAAATGGTTTCCCTTGGTGAGGCTTTGGGTTTCAGAGATGTTAGAAAGTCTCAGAGAAGTGGAAAGTTTTTCGTTCCCATGTTTCTGTTGCAGGTGCAAGGACACCTAGCTCGTTAGTGAACTAATGCTTTGTTTTAGGAGTTAGGAGGGCATGAGCAGCCACCATGGGAGTATACTGGAATGCAGGGATGATACTTTCGGCGGAGAAGGTGCCTGGGACCCAAGGACGAGTAAACCATCGTTGGTAGGGAGACAGGTTTCAGTGGAAAGCTACTGGGGGAAGACCTGGCTGAAGAGGTGTGCCGAAGGGTGTGTTCTATGTTTTTGGGATTTTGAATTAGGGACAGTGCCCCTTGGGTTGGGCAGTTGAGGTCTAGATGGGAAGCTAGAAGAAGCATCTTAGAACGAGCTCTGACAAAGTGAGTGTACTTCTAAGGAAGTCTTTCACTTCTGACACCTTTTTACCCTCTTGCCTGGGGAAAATGCTAAGTAGGGATGTCACTTTAGAGATAGAGTAGGAATAGACAACCTGATTTTCTTTTTAGGTTAATGACTTCTAATATAGAGTGGAGCCATTATTGCTTGTCTAAAGATTCTTGAACTGACTATTCTTCTTATTCTGAGTCCTGCTGAGGTGCTTGTATGTGCAATTATTTTTGGCTTTGTAAAAAATCCATAATTTTTAAGATTTGGAGTCAGTGGTCCTTTAGAGATCAGATTCGATTTGATTGATTATGTGTTGAAATTTGGATTTCCTCCCCTCTACACTATTTAGCAGTTAAAAAGATCCTGGCGACCTGAAAGGATTCTTGGCGATGGTAAGACAGATAAGAATCCGGTTTTACCAGTTGGTAGCAGAGTAGGAGGGTTATCTCTGATAGTGAGGGGAGATCTAGATCAAGATAAGAGCTTTTAGAGGCCCATAGAATTCAAGTGATAGTGACCCATTGGATGGTGAGCGGCAGACGACGGCAGCTGATGGAAACTGACAGAGAGTAGCGGTGCGGCGGAAAGCAGCAGTTCGTGGTAGAGTGAGTATGAATAGGGTGATGTGTTTTGTAGATTGCAGTGTTGATTTGATTGTGTGATGTCTAGCGGAGTTGGAATGAGAGTTGAGTGATTGTGAGATCAGGCTGGAGCGCGCGTAGCACGGGGATTCTTAGGCTTGATGAGTAGTCTGAGAAGTTGTGGTGTAGAAGACACCCAAGGTAGATTTTGTTGACCATTGAGAGGGAAATCGTGAGACGTCATCGATTACCTAGACCGAGATAGGGGGAGCGAACGTGTGAGTATGTGAATAACCAACGCTGGTCGTGGGTTGTTGTATATGGAACTTTGAGCGGTTGAAACCTATCAGTGGAGGTGATTGTCCGGTCATTTCGTGAACACTTTCGAGAGACTGTCATTGGCAGTCAGAGAAGTGATTGTCCGGTCGTTGAGTGGACATATAATTGCTTCAGAGCATGAATGGGACGAATGCAAGAGTGAGAAGCGAATTTTGAAGGAGGGGAGCTGCTGCGAGCAGAGGGAGTGTGACGTCAGCAGGTGTCGCGCTGCGATAGGTCTGTCGGTGTGAGTCGTGCTGCTATTCGTGGGTTGCAAAAAGAACTGTTGATGGACAGCATGCAGAACAATGTCATACATTCACCCAGTACAGAGATCTGGGCCTAAATCCATAGTTTTTTTGCTCACCATGCCATTCCAGTTTGGACCCAGCCATATGCAAATCAGTCTTGACCCTGTGCCCATTGGGAACAGTCCAGCCCGAACTGCCAGGCCAGGTCCTCCCTGGACTGGAAACAAGCATCCTTGAACCAGTTTCGGGGTTTCACCCCTCTTCAGCCAGGATAGCTTGATTCCAGTGGCATGGAGAGCACGGGACTCACGTCTGAGCATACCCGTCCCCATCGGGGTGACAAATGCAAAAAGAACTGTTGATGGGCAGAATGCAGAACAGTGTCATACATTCACCCCAGTACAGAGATCTGGGAATGAATCCATCGTTTTTTTGCCCACCATGCCATTCCAGTTTGGGCCCAGCCATATGCAAATCAGTTTTGACCCTGTGCCCATTGGGAACAGTCCACCCCGAACTGCCAGGCCAGGTCCTCCCTGGCCTGGAAACAAGCATCCTAGGACCGGTTTCGGGGTTTCACCCCTATTCAGCCAGGATAGCTTGATTCCAGTGGCATGGAGAGCGCGGGAATCACGTCTGAGCATACCCGTCCCACTCGGGGTGACAAAGGCAAAATGAACTGTTGATGGACAGAATGCAGAACAATGTCATACATTCACCCCAGTACAGAGATCTGGGCCTAAATCCATTGTTTTTTTGCTCACCATGCCATTCCTGTTTGGACCCAGCCATATGCAAATCAGTCTGGACCCTGTGCCCATTGGGAACAATCCAGCCCAAACTGCCAGGCCAGGTTCTCCCTGGACTGGAAGCAAGCATCCCTTGTTCACTTTGCCACTGGATTCAAGATAGCCTGGCTGATGAGGGTTATGAACCCGAAACCGGTCCCAGGATGCTTGTTTCCGGTCCAGGGAAGACATGGCTAGGCAGTTCCGGCTGGACTGTTCCCATGAGGCACAGGGTCAGACTGGTTTGCATATGGCCATGTCTGAACTGGGATGGTGGAGTGAGCTAAAGAATGATGATGGATTACACCCAGATCAGTTGACTGGGGGTGAGTATTTGATTTGCTCAAGCGCTCCTTCCATTATCCCCTTTAGTATCGCTTTGTTCGCCCTAAGTTGGCAGGGTATGCCCAGACGTGGGTCCCTTGCTCACTTTGCCACTGGATTCAAGATAGCCTGGCTGATGAGGGTTATGAACCCGAAACCGGTCCCAGGATGCTTGTTTCCGGTCCAGGGAAGACATGGCTTGGCAGTTCGGGCTTGACTGTTCCCATGAGGCACAGGGTCAAACTGATTTGCATATGGCCATGTCTGAACTGTGGTGGTGGAGTGAGATAAAGAATGATGATGGATTAAACCCAGATCAGTTGACTGGGGGTGAGTGTTTGATTTGCTCAAGCGCTCCGTCCATTCTCCCCTTTGGTATCGCTACTGGTGGATTGACATCAGGAAGTGAACGAAAATATTGTGCGCGATCAGAAATTTTGGTTCATCATGAAATGTTTTAAGGTTCTCTGAGAATTGTGTAGAGGTGACAGACATGTGGTTACTCAGGGAGGAGAAGAAGCCCCTCTTGAGGATACTCCAGCACATTATATGGCAACGAATGTGGGATTGCATACTATAATTTGGCTTGAAAATTGGCACAAGATGACTCACGGAGAGGGGGAATTCACTTTCCCATGATATGGTACCTTCAGGTTGGATGTGTTGTCTCAGTTGAAATCTGTGATGTCCTCTTTGCGACCTCTGCCTAGACCAACCCAGTTTGAAGCACTAAATGCATGGATCAGAGCAGTGTATGACAGGAAAAGAGACAGAAGTCAGGAAAGAGTGAAGAAGTCGATCAGGGCATTCCAAGATGCGAGGTGGGATGCTCTAGAGAAAAGGTTCAGAGTGGAAACGATTGAGGGGGATAGATTGTACCCACTACTAGAGAAAACAGAAAGTGCGAAGGCAAAGAGCGTAGAAGAGGATGATAGTGATACGGATGATAGCTTGGTAGAGAGGTTGTTGTCGGAAAGACCGCCTCGTTCAATCCAGATTCCTATGAAGGAAAGTCGGCTCCAACAGAGGGGACTAGTGGACTACAGATTCAGCCTGATGTGAGAGTAGAAGGAAAAATCTCGGCAGGAACGGAGGACATGAAAATTCAGCCCATAGTGAGTACAGAAGTTGCGAGAGGTGTGAGGTTACCGGATGCTTTAAAGGTACCGGTTACTATTGGACCCATAGTTTCAGTCTATAACCCAGACCAAGAGAAAGTTGGTAGTCTAGCACAGTCAACTACTGGACCAAGAAATGCTGTTGAAGGAAATGGTACAGTGAGCGAGATGGAACAGGCTCCGAGACCTATAGAATGGAGTACGCCATTGCCAGCCACCGCAGACTCCTCTAGGGGGCAGGTGGAAGTGAGACCGGTAAGACCAAGGGGGAAACATCCTTTACCACGCAACCATTACAACGCGGTATGGTTACATCATGGTTTTGACAACGCAAGTCGTTACACTGACTTGCACTGGAGGGCGCTCTAGACTAAGGAATAATGTGAATTACTATTCCAACACCTTCCCTACTGTACGTAGACTGGAGTTGGAATAGTAATTCACACTATTCCTAAATCCAGCGCCCTCGAACGCAAGTCGATGTAATGACTTGCGTTGTCAAGACCGCGATGTAACATACCGCGTTGTGATGGTACGCGTTGTATCATCATACATCCGACCAAGGTCTTTGGCCGAGTCAAGATCGGATCTGAGAATGTGGGCACCCCCTGCGAGGAATCAGAATGGTAGAATAGCAGGAAATGGTGAATTAGATGAGTCAGAAAACAGACCAGTTTCTAGAAACATGTCAGAAGAGAGTAGGTCGAGAGATCAGAGCTGCGAGGGGAATGAACGCAAAGGAACACCTTGTCGAAAACCATTGAGAGATGCTGTGAGGGCACGAATGTTAGATGTAGTGAGATTGAAAGCAGAAGTCGATGAAATAATAAATGGTAATTTGCCTTTGGACAGGATAGAGATCTATGAACAAGATGAGTTGCTTTTTGTGGCCAAGGATGTCACTCGTAAGGCAAGGACTGCGCATGAAAAATTGACTGATTTGGCCAAGAAGTACAAGGTAGATCTGTCTAAGACGAAGTCATTGCAAGGGAGCCATAGGTTGTAGTATAGCGACCAAGAATTGGAAGAAAAGAGGGTCATAGGACTGAGGACACACATCAGAGAGCTGATTGTAGGAATGTGCGCATGGATCATGCTTGACAAATGGGAAGAAAGGTGGTCTAAGAAGAAGAGTTCCAAAAAGACTGTAGAAGAGACTCCACCTCCAGGTGGAGGGATGCTAGGCATAGGGAATTACCCTTTACGAGAGGTACAAAATGGAGGGTACGTGCATGTGCCTTGGAGTAGGGGTGATTTGGCTGCTTTCACAAACGATTTTCCTCGGCTCAGGGAGAAGCCTGTAGAATGGTACAAGCAGGTTGATCGCTTTGTTAAAATCTCGAAAGTGTTGTGTATTGATTTGAAGATGTTGTTTGACATCGTGGTTTCAGGGGATTTGTGGTCTGCATGTAAGGTTGCCGTTGAATGGCCGACTTCAGTGCCAGAAAGGGATCCTGTCACAAATGGTCCGTCATCAATAGTTCTGAAAAAGTTTGAGCAGGTGATCACATGGCTAAAATTGAAAATCTCGCCTCAAGATATTGATTGGGTTAAGATAGATTGGACTGTTCAAGAACCAAAAGAGACGTTGCACGAGTATTATAAGCGACTTTTGCAAGCCTTCAAACAGTACAGTAGGTTAGATGCCTTAGATTCTAAGGACATGGGACAGTTTGTTTCGAAGTTTGTGTTGGGATTGAGGCCAGAGGTTAGTCTCATGATACAGCATCATTTGATTTGCTGGCAGAACAAGCCGGTAGAGGAAATCTTGCGGTATGCAGTGATGAGGTAGATTCGAAACACAGGAAGTTGAAAGATAATCTGATGCTTGTCCAGATGCAAACAGCCCAAGCTCAGCCTAACGGAGGGACGGTAGGGAGAAGACAGGGAAATACCCAAGGAGGAAATCAGAATGTGCAAGGTCATGGAAGAACAAAGTCTGTTGGTCCCAAGACAGGAGTGGATGTGGCGACATTGAAGAAGACCACTGCGTGTCATCTTTGTCACCAGATTGGATGTTGGAAGCGCAAGTGTCCTTTGAACCCGATTACCCAAGTACAGCAGGAGGTAGAGATAGCTCAGGTACCCGTACCTGAAGTGGTCCCTACAGTGACTAGGCCAAGGTTGATGAAAGGGGGGACATTCAGTCCACAGGTACAAGTTCCCCAGCCACCGAGGGTTCAGCAGGGAATCCGGACTTATCAACAGATGCCCCTGTTTGAAGGGTAGTATGAGTTCAGCCCAGACCAGTTGGCATGACGGTGCCTGAGGGGGGAGGAAGACTGCACACTTGGAGCAGTCTTGGAGGTAGACCAGAGGGGACCATTTGTGGAAGCAGATGTTGATGGTCACCCTACCACCTTTTTGGTTGACACTGGTGCTACCCGTTCTACTGTGAGATCAGCAGTAGTCCCTAACCTACCCCTCTCGGGACAATCGATCCAAGTTGTTGGATTAGCAAATAATAAAATGACTAGTCTGTTAACAGAACCGATTCCTGTGAGAATAGGAACTTTCCGAGATCGACACCAGTTTGTGGTGTGTGACTCGAGTCCAGATTGCCTGTTAGGAAGGTATCTGCTGTGCAAGTTGAATTGTACCATCTATTGCACCCCTAAGGAAGTTGAAGTACAGACAAAGGATGATGATGCTACCTTTAAAGTTGCCAATCAGCACTTGTGTATAGAGATGTACCCAGCGCTGACCATGGTAGAGCTTCCACTTGATCTGAGAGACTCTGTGTCACACGAGGTGTGGGACTTCACCGGAGAAGAGATTGGGTTGATCAAAGGTGTAGAGCCAGTGAAGATTCAGGTCAAGCAGAATGTAGAATTTCCTAGGATGCCTCAGTACAATTTGTCACCAGAGACTATTGCAGGAATCAAACCTGTATTGGAGTCTATGATCAAGCAAGGAATTCTGAAGGAGATCATGGGTAGCCCATGTAATTCACCTATCATGGGACTACAGAAACCGAGTGGGAAATTCAGGATCGTGCAGGACCTGTGAAAGGTCAACACGATAGTTGTTCCATGTTGCCCAGTGGTACTGAATCCGTCTGTGATACTGTTTCGGATTCTATGCGAAGCTGAGTGGTTTACGGTGATTGATCTGTGTCAAACATTCTTCTCGATACCGCTCCTTGAAGAAAGCCAATTTCTTTCTGATTTGCGGCTGGAAAATTGTGTGTTAACGTGGTGTCGTATTCCTCAAGCGTATACAGAGAGTCCATCGATTTTTAATCAGATCCTGAATAAGAATCTTGAAAGTCTTGTGTTGCTGAAGAACTCAGTTCTCGTGCTATACATCGACAATTTGCTTATCGTGTCAGAAACGGAAGACGCTTGCAGGATCGATACAATCGCTTTGCTGAACCATTTGGCAGAGAATGGACACGAGGTGGCTCCGAAAAAACTGCAGTACTGTTTGAGTGAACTACAGTATTTGGGTCACAGACTTGAGAAGGGCAAGAGGAAGGTGTCACCAGATCGCATTGAGGCAATTATGAACATGCCCGTGCCTACCACACAGAGAGAGGTCAGAATGTTCCTGGGGATGGTTGGCTACTGTCACCAATGGATTCCCAATTTCTCCATCGAGGCAAAGCCTTTACAGCGGCTGACACACAAGGATGTGAGTGATCGGTACCATGGGACAACAACTGTTTAATGTCGTTTTTAAAGCTGAGAGAGGCCATGTGTCGCGCTCCATCTTTGGGAATGCCTGATTACAACAAGGCTTTCTCGTTGTTCTGTTGCAAGAGAGAAGGTTGTGCATTGTCAGTTCTGACTCAGAATCATGGAGGTGTCTGTAGACCAGTTGCCTACTTTTCAGCTACTTTAGATCCAGTAGCTTCTACGTTGCCCGGATGTCTCAAATCCGTTGCTGCAACAGGTGTCAGCATTGAAAGGTGTGAGAGTATTGTGATGGGACACCCCCTAACTGTTTACGTGCCACATTCTGTTGAGTTATTGATGACGAGGACCAAAACACAACACCTTACGAACAACAGATTAACACTCTATGCGCAAATTATACTTGCCGCAGAAAATGTGACTTTGAGGAGGTGTTCTGTTTTGAATCCTGTGACATTGATGCCTATTCCAAATGCAGATGAGGAAGATTGTGAGGACCATGATTGTCTTGATGTGACTGAACTATGCACCAAACCAAGACCGACATTGTTGATGAACCACTCCCTGACCCTGATAAAATATTCTTTGTGGACGGTTCATGCTTAAGAGACAATGTTGGTCGACTAAGAGCAGTGTTTGCTGTATGTACCATCACAGGAGTTGTTGAGGCTGCTTGTTTAGAAGGAGTACACTCCGCACAGGTAGCTGAAATCATTGCTTTGACCCGTGCCTGTTTGGCTGCTGATCAGATTCGGATAAAGATTTACACCGACAGTCAGTACGGGTTTGGTGTGGTTCATGACTTCGGGGAGTTATGGTCACAGAGAGGCTTCATGACATCTTCAGGTTCGCCCATCAGAAATGGGGAATATGGGAGGCAGTTGTTAGAGGCATTACAGTGTCCCAAGGAAATTGCAGTTGTCAAATGTTCTGCTCATGGGAAAGGGACTGATTTTGTTTCGTTGGGTGATAATTATACGGACGAAGTTGCCCGTTTCTGTGCAGAACAAGGATGAATATTTACAGGAGGTTACACTGAAGAGAGCCAAGAAAGAACCAAGCTCAGCATGATGTTAGCCATGGCAGACACTTGGGAGGAATTAAAACGATTACAAGATGAGGTTACCGCCCAGGGACGAGATGGCTGGATAAGGTCAGGATGTGAGAAGGCAGATGTGGATGTGTAGGTCTCCAGTGATGGTTGAGCTGTGTTGCCGGAAAGTTTGTTGAGCCCAATGGCAAGATTGATACATGATGCAGTACGTCTTGGCAGAGATGCAATGGTGCGAGTGTTTAGACAAACATGGTACAATCCGAAGTTTCGTGCGGTTGCTGAAGCTGTATATCAGAGATGTGTTACGTGCCAACAGATGAATGCAGGAAAGAAGACGGTGGTCACTTTGAGTCACATTGGGAGGTCAGGAGGACCTTTCAACAGGATGCCGCATCGCCGATAATCTTGCCTGGAGCAAAGCGGTTGGATTCTTTTGCTGTCGCTGCTCAAGGAGGGGGTTGCCTGCTTCATTGCTGCGCCTGGAGGCGCCACCGCGGGTAAAGGCACTACACGGGACTCCGTATCCCAGGAGCCCGTGTGGAGCAGCACCTGTGCTTTGCCCCGCCCACCAGCCTCAGACCGGTGAAAAGACCTCGCGGAACCCGCTGGCGCGGGTCCCGCATCGCCGATAATCTTGCCTGGAGCAAAGCGGTTGGATTCTTTTGCTGTCGCTGCTCAAGGAGGGGGTTGCCTGCTTCATTGCTGCGCCTGGAGGCGCCACCGCGGGTAAAGGCACTACACGGGACTCCGTATCCCAGGAGCCCATGTGGAGCAGCACCTGTGCTTTGCCCCGCCCACCAGCCTCAGACCGGTGAAAAACGCCCTACTAAAGTCGTAGCGTCATCCGCTACGCGGTACGCGCCGGACGAAGCCCGGACAAAGGGCGGACAGTCTGTGACAGTCCGGGACAGGAGGGGGCTGGAGGGGGCTGTGGATCCACCTAGAGGTACTAATGGGGCCGTGTACATATCGTCGTGTTGTAGGTTTGCAGCACGAAAGTTGACAATACGTAAGGGTTGGATTTGTATTTGATTTGTGCCTAAACCATTGTAGAATTGCATTGGCTTCACCCATGTCTAAAATCAAATCGATCCCGGTAAAATCAACTATGGATAATTACCTCATTAAAATGGTTGATAAGATAAATGAGGAGCGGAGGAAATCATTGGGACGGTCTGAATTAGCTGATCTTGCCCCGCTAAACAACAACTCTCCTACTCCTTCAGCCGTTTTTAATCAGGATGCAAGCAACGAGCTTATTGAGCCTAATCATGATATAGATGGCACTACGGTGGTTGCACCTTTAGAAGGTAACAGCCCCGATGACTCCTCCCCTGAGGATTTATTATGTACACCAGACCCATCGACTGTCACCCCGACGGTTATCACTTCACAGAGAGTATTACGTTCTAACCGGACCCATAATAGAAGTACACATTCAAAAAGGGGGGGGGGTGCGATCATCCAAGAGAGCCGAATCGACATCTACCAATTCTGTCTGTGACCTCACTGTAGTGCAGGATAGTAACCCAGTCACCATAGACAGTAGACAGTTGGAGCTTTTAATAAGCATGATTGATGCCAAGTTTGATCTATTAATTAGACCATTAATGGACAAACTTGATGTGGCAACCAATGAAGTGGCTAGATTGGGAGGCCTGTTAGAATCATACCTTGATACCAGTTCTGGCACCAAGGTAAATGATGAGGCCTTAGTAAATAGTCATGTCCCTAAACAAGTTTCTAGGGTTGTTAAACCAACGGACAAGACTAACCCCCCTAACACCTCATCTGGGAAACACTGTGAGGAGAGAATTAATGCCCCAGACTCCTCGCAGACCCTAGGACAACATAATTTACCAGGCAAATCTGTTATCGAGAACCAGCAAGTACCAAGTGTAAAACATTTTGGTTTCTCCAGGCCTGATCTGCCCCCAGCTTGTGCTCCATTCGTGGCAGTCCTTACCAATGTACAACCAGTTATTGAGACAGGTCGTAATTATAGTGAAACCCACTCCTCCCTGAAAAACAAAACGGTGGATTGGCTGCATCGTGAATGCGGCTTCCCAGTTGTTCTAGCAAAGGACATTCTAAGCACAAGAAGAGTGGACTGGATTGGGAGTTCGCGTAAGACCTGTGGGGGTGATTGTATTGTAGTTAATTTTCGAAACCCTCATCTTGTATCTACAGCTCTGTTAAGAGCACAATCATCCCCTTCATGGGACCAACGGATATCTCTTCGGCCATTGGGGTATTTCTATAGGCACCTTAATTCCCGCCCCAATATTGCTCATCTTGGGTCAAGAGTAGAGGACATAAATATTTTTCCCGGACCTACCATTACTATGTCTAATAGATTTGAAGTACTGAGTGGGCTGGATTGTAACGATTGACTGGTGCCAGTTCATCCCAAACTAGCGGACGCTGTTGACGCCGTTGGAGGTACAGGAGGGGATGTTACCTCGAGGATGCTAGTCATAGCAGCTGTCAGTGAGAATGTAAACCCCCCGGATACTATCAGCGGGAAGCCCAGTTGTTGTGACAGAGAGAACCGGGTACCTCAGGGTGTGGATCAGTCCTGTAATCCTGTTATCTCCGCTCCCACGAGCTCCATATTTTTATCCAGAACCTGTGAACAGAATGTTTGTTTTATTGCTAGCTGGAATATTGCGGGACTCCTATCAAAGGATACTTGCCTGGGATGGTTAGAGTTTATTAACACTTTTAATATTGTATGTCTTCAGGAAACCTGGTGTGTTGACCCAATCAATTATAATGGTTATGTTTCTTTCAACGTACCCGCTGTGGCCTCACCAGCGGGCAGGGCAAAGGGTGGGCTATTGGTTTTGATCTCTGTAGAAGCACCCATCAAAGTTAAGAAACATGTTTTGGTTGGTGCACACTCCCAGATCCTATGGCTTCAATTGGAGCAGGTTAGAAATATCCTTTTAATTAATTTTTATAACAATGTTTTCGATTGTACAAGGTACCAGGTTGTGCTTGCTTTGGAATCTGCTGTGGAAGATATTATAACCAAATTTGATATTGCTTTTGATATCATTTGGGTAGGGGATTTCAACACAGTGGTATGTCCCTCTGCCGACGAAAGGGTATGTGCCCTTGTTGATCATTGGGGGGATGGTGTTCGTCATTTCCCTCATAATCCTTATGGTAATTCCTTGAACAAAATTTTAATTACCTATGACATGGATATACTGGTTAACAAGGTTGATCGCTTAGGCGAAATCATCCCCACTTATACGGGAAGGAATGCTAATACAGTTATTGATTTTATTTGTGTATCATCTGGCATCAGCCCACGGTGTTCAGCCCCTGTGGTTGTGGACAACCTAATCAGTGATCATAACTGTATTACTGTCGAGGTTTTATTGTGGAAGGACCGACAGATTCATACTCCACGTATAATTACCAATATTGAGCCACACCGATCTAATGGCATTCGCATTAGATGGAAGGGTAATAATGCGGACAACTCACCTAATACCATTGTTTCCAAATGCCTTACGGAAATTGTTACAATCTTAGAATGCGAGGAAGGAACCAATGAAATTGTGCATAATTTTATTAATATTAACCTAATCATTGATAGTAACTTCACTATCCATCTTAAAGGTAGGAAATCCCAGCGTAGGGGATGGTTTGACTATGCATGTTCTTCTGCTCACAAGGAGCTTAAAATAGCATTGACAGCAGAGAGGAGAGATATTGGAAGGATTAGGGAATTGCGAGGGATCTATCAGACCGCTATTAAGTCCAGGAAAGCAGAATTAAGACAAGAAGCTTGGGACAATTTAGACCAGGCAGCCTTCACCGCTGATTCCTCCCTTTTTTGGGCAACTGTTAACAGCCCTTTTTTAAAAGATGACAAGATGCCTGAATTATCGGCTAACGTCAGTATGGAGAGCTGGGTCACCCACTTCTCCCTGATCTTCGACTCGGCCAGAACCAGGGGAGTATATGAAGATAGATGACCTGTCATCCCCCTGGACATTACAACTGCCGAAGTTCGGGACAGCATTAAATCTAGTAGGGGTGGGAAGGCCCAGGGACCTGATGGGGTACCCATTGACGTATATAAAGCTGTTCCCGAGATTTGGAGCCCATTGCTTACCAAGGTATTTAATGCTGCCGTATGCAACGGGGTTCCTCATACATGGGAGGAATCCATAATCGTACCAATTTACAAGAAAGGAGACAAAGGGGACGTGAAGAATTACCGCCCAATTTCCCTCCTTGACTCTTCGGTGAAAATTATGAGTCGGGTACTTATGGTTAGGCTGGAAGAATGGGCGGAGTCCCAGAATATCCTGGCCGACTCCCAATATGGTTTTAGGAAGGGTAGAGGGACGTTGAGCAATGCCTCAACCTTGACCTAATAATTGGGAAGTATACAAAGGCAAAAAAAGGATCCCTCTATCTCTGCTTTGCCGACCTGAGCAGTGCCTTTGACATGGTAGACCACAATATCTTATGGGCCAAACTATTGGAAATGGGAGCACCGGAGCCTATTGTTTATCTTTTAGCGAGACTCAATCTTAAATTAAACTCTAGTGTCCGTTATGGTAAGGAAGGGGAGTGCACCCCCAAATTTAGCGTTAGGCGGGGTATTAGACAGGGGTGTGTGCTTGCCCCCCTACTTTTTATTCTTTTTATCAACAAAGTAGATTTAGCCCTAAAGGAGTTCGTGGCTGATGCACCAAAAATTGGAGATTTCAGCGTCCCCGTACTCCTTTATGCGGACGACGCTGTAATCCTGTCTAGGACCCCAATTGGACTCCAGCGCTTGATGGACAGGTTCTCACTCTTCATCAAGGACAGGAAGCTGCTGATTAATAAATCTAAGACCTTTGTTATGGAGTGTGGCGCGGGTTGTAAAAAACCCCATGCCTATTTTATTGAAGGACACAAAGTACTAACAGTGGAGTCTTTTAATTACCTCGGCATCACTTTTTCGAAAACGGGCAGCTGGATAAGAGAGATAAACTGCGTCCGGGCCAAGGTGGCTAAAAGCTCCTATGGGGTGTTTAAATTTGCTACCAAAATTGGAGACAAAAGAATTAAAGATATGTTAAAAACCTTTCAAATGAGATGTCTCTCTGTGGCCCTATACGGAGCAGGGGTGTGGGGGCACGTCAAGGCAGGGAATTTGCAAGTGGAGGAAAACCTCTTCCTTAAAAGGCTCCTGTGTTTGCCGAAATCAGCTACCAATGATTTGGCTCACAGAGAATTAGGTATTTTTCATCTTTCTGACCTATTGTCTTTAAGACCTATAATGCTGTGGCGCTCTATTTGGGCAAAGGAAGAGACCTCCTTAAGTAGAGCAATCATTGGAGATTGTCTCTCCACTGACGGTCACTTAAAAATTCCCTGGATCAAATTTGTCTTGAATTGTTATCTAGAGATCTTTGGTATTAACCTTAAAAATGACTGTCATGCCCCTACCAGTCTGCCTAAAGATGTGATGAAGTCGGTTTTTATGAATTTTAAGTTCCAGAAGCGGGAAAGGACTAGTAGTAAATTAAGTACATGTACGTTTTACGGTAGATATTGTGAAATCGAGGGATTTCAGCCGTACCTAAGTCTAGTCACCCGACCCTCCCATCGGTATGTAATTACCAGATTAAGGTTCGGGATAGTGCACCATTTGGTGGCCTACCCGTGTATTAAAACATTTCCGGTTGGCCCTTGCCCATGTGATAATGTATCAGTTCAAAGCACCATGCACTTTCTTTTTTTGTGTAAACTATATACCAACTTTCGTCAAGCCTACCTTAAGCCTATCTTGTTAAAATATGGAGTTAGAAACACACAAGATGCTATGAAGTTGCTTTTTAAATCTTATCCTGATGTATGCTTTTTTACTGCCTCCTTCCTCCTATTAGCAATCAAAGCAAGGCCTAGTATGCTTTTTTAGCTATTTAAATGTTTTAATTATGTAATCTGTTTTGTAAAATTTCTTATTATGGTTATGTTTATTGTATTTGTTGCTTTGTTTTGCTTTTATGGACTTATGTGTAAAGCTCCGAATAAAGCCTTATGAAATGAAATGAATGAAACAGGATGCAGTTGGATTTTATTGAGATTCCAAAATGTAATGGGTTGAGGTACATTTTAGTTGTGGTGTGTGTTTTCTCAAGATGGGTGGAGGCTTACCCAACACGTAGATGTGACATTCACTGTAGCTAAGCTGTGGTTGAGGGAGCTTATCCCGAGGTTCGGTTTCCCGACCTCTTTGGAAACAGATAGAGGGACACATTTCCACAGCGAAATCATGAAGTTGCTTTGTGCTGCATTGAATGTGGATCATAGATTGCATTGCAGCTATCGCCCTGATCCTTCTGGGATTGTGGTGCAGGTTAATAGAAATTTGAAAGCACGAATGGCAAAAGTGTGTACCTCGACGTCCCTGAAATGGCCTGATGCTTTGCCTTTGGTCCTTATGAGTCTCTGCAGTGTCCCAGACAGGAGAACTGGGTTATCACCACATGAAAATTTGATGGGGAGGGCAATGCGACTGCCAGCAATACCAGCTACCACTCTAATTAGCATCACTGATGACTTGATTCTCGATTACTGCAAAGGACTGGCTGATGTGGTCCGTTCAGGTGCAAGCAGCAACTGTTCCAGCCTCGAGTGACCTGTGCCCCGACCTGTGTCCGGGAGATTGGGTGCTTGTTCGTAAGCACGTGAGGAAGAGTTGCCTGGATGTTCGGTGGCATGGCCTGTACCAGGTGAAACTGGTCACGAACACAGCAGTGAAGTGTGGAGGGTTGCCGAACTGGGTGCATGCCTCCCATACCCGCAGAGTATTAGCACCCTTGGAAGAAACAGCCCCTCTTGTGAATGAAAATCCAGCTGAGGTGGTAGGGCCATCTAAGAGGTCAAGTCAAGCTGTGAGGGTTGCTGACGCAGCTGGTTGTACACTGGATCGAGCTGAAGGGGGTTGTGACAATCAGAACACCGAATTTGACTCGGACGGAGAAAGTATTGCTGAGGGTGGAGTGGAGTCAAATTCAGCCGAAGAAGGAAGTAGTGCACAGGGTACTCAGGGAGGGTGCAGAACTGCGACGTCCCATGGGCCAGAGACGGCTGAACCTGAGGTTGGCACCTGAGAGAGATCTTGCCCTGAAGCATCTGAATCTGAACAGTGCGACGCAGAACAAGCTCGGGGAGGCCTGAGGATGTCCAGGAGAGCAAGAGTGCCGTGTCAGAGATACGCCACACCAGAGTGGACGTACGTTGTGACTGATGCCAGGAGTTGTGAGCTCGGGGAGGTTGCGGTTTGTGACTGGGGTCAGCAAGATGCCGAACGTGAAAATCGACATGGGATTGATGGTCCTAGGTCTCGAAATCAAAGGACTACTGACCCTAACGGTTCTGAATCCCCCACTTCTGAGTAAGGTCCATGAACTGATACTGCAAAGATTGGTCTTTCCAACGTTTGTGTTTGAGGCACCGACCCATGAAGTGATCATTCTTCGTCTTGAACTTTTGCAACATGTTTTAGAGATTCTGGGAGCTGATCTTATTTTGGACTGAAAGTGAACTTTTTGTAAAGAAAAGTCTATAAAGAAGATAACCTAGGCCCGAGTGGAAGAAGAATAAACTTAGGGACTTTCCGCAGAGAAGACGAAAGAGGGCTAGGGAAGTCTTTCTGTGGACTGTGTGAATAAGGAACTGAAATTGCAAAGGGGATTTCCAGCTCTTGAAGTATTGTTCGAACTGGTTAGCAAGCGACGTTTGGAGGAGAAAGAGACTCTAAATTGTTTGCTGCTGAAACCAAGAACTTTGAGAACTTACGAGATCATGGATGCTGGAGATACTCATCGTAGATCCAAATTAGTAGTAGGTAAATTTGTAGGTGGAGTGATAGTCTCGATAATCAAAGCAGTTGTAGTTTCATATATTGTTCCACATGAGCAGGGAATGGAGGTACAGGGGACACCTACACCTACCACTTCTAGCCAAAAGGAGGTCACCATAGGAGCTGAAAGAACTTTACTAATCGAAGCGAGTCATAGATTTCACGTAGATTTGTCTAAAGGTGATTTTAAGCTTAATGCGTATGCAAGGCTGCTATATGAGTACGTGGATGCAATGGATGCGAAGGACTGCTATGTATGTATGCAGTTACCTGCCTCAGTGGACAAGGGTATAAGATATCACCATCTTCCACTGACGTATGGGATTTCATGTAGTTTATTGCCTAGTATTTTTTATGAAAGAGGTCAGTTTGAGTATTTCTTTTCCAATTACGATGCAGTGCTTCCTGAAGTTCCAGCTTACAAGCGCCTGAACAAGTACAACTATTTCAAGTCAGAGGACAGGCTTAGGAAGTACTTCATACCATCTTTGGAACTGGATACGGCTTATGCTCATCGGCATAATTAGACCTGTTCATCGTCAGATGTAGAGAAGAAGTTTGTAGATCAGGTAGAAGATAGATATAGAAAACTAACTCGGACCCGAGATACAGGAGACAGTCCAGTAGATTGGACTGAAGAGGAAAGATCTCATAGAGCTAGAGGAAGTTATGGTCCTATAGCATTGGACACGGAGCAGAGAGGAAAGTTGTGTGTGAGACGTTACCAGACCTACTATGAAAAAGTCCCGGTGAGTCAGAGTACGTGTCATCATATTTTCACCATGGAAGATTCTGCTAAGAACTATTTGCAAGGCTCTGTGCAAGTGATTCCCACTGTTTATTATGTGTGTGGAAAGAATGCCTATGTCAGGTTGCCTATGAATTGGTATGGTACGTGCTATTTGGGAATTATTTTTTCAAAGATTTACCATGCAGAGGATTTGGAGCTTTTGGGGGATGGACAGCATTCGAGGGTGAAGATAGCTGAGAGTGCAGGAGCAGTGATTGGAGATGTCTTCGGAGCAATGATACCGAGTTTGGGTGTGGTTTTAAATTATGTGAAGATCAGACGATTGGCGACTGTGGTTGATGAATTGTCGATGAACACAGCAAAATCACTGTTACTTGTGGTTGGAGAGATGTTATCGATAAGGACGATGGTTTTGTAGAACCGCCTTGCTTTAGATGTATTACTAGCAAAAGAGGGCGGAGTCTATAAATTATTGAAGGTCCAGGAATGTTGTACGTATATTACAGACAACAGCAAGGATCTGGAGAAATATATAAGCAACATTACTACGATCCACCATGCGATAGAGGATTTGACTGAATAGGGTGTGTGGGAAAAGGTTGGTAAAGGCTTTTGTCGAGCGGGAAGGTGGTTTGCCATTTTGGGGAAAGGGTTCCTTGGCTTTGTATTGCGACCTCTCATCATCGTTGTGGTTTGTGTGGTTTGCTTGTGGGGATTTATCAGAGCCTATAAGTGGTATAAAGGAAATAGAGTTGAGAGAGCTCTTAGAGTGAGTGAAATGCGAATGGCCAGACTGCAGGACAGTCAATATCAGAATCTTAAGAATATGGAGAGACTCCGACGGGTAAGGATGGCAACAAGTACTGTTTAGGTCGGTTCTTTCTCCAAGGGAATTGTGAAATGGTGTGATGACACTAGTCATCAAAGGGGGGAACTGATAGAGCACCATGTATTTCTGAAATTTGTAGGGGTGCATTATAATCACTGTTATTTCGCACCCACATATTTGGTGGAGCCATATTAACGTGTGACTTAGAATTGTAATACTAAAGCAGCACCTAGTAGAACGAATTAGAAATGTAACCATGTCATTTATGAAGAGCAATGTCATAGTTAATTGAAAATGTATTTTAGTCAATGCATATGGATTAGTTTTCGTGTAATGTGATGCATTAGGTTTAAACGTGCACCATACGAAGTCTGCACGTGTAGTTTGCTTATTCATATATGTAGAGTAATGAAATTAATGCTTATAGTGTGAAATTAGAAATGTGTGTTTGAATTGTGTAAAGGCCTGAATCGCATATACGTTAAGAGAAAGGCCTGTTCGTTTCTTATGTTAGCTAAATATTGTAGGCCGAAAATGTTTTCTCTTGGTAAGGCTTTGGGTTTCAGAGATGTTAGAAAGTCTCAGAAAAGTGGAAAGTTTTTAGTTCTAATGTTTCTGTTGCAGGTGCAAGGACACCTAGCTCGTTAGTGAACTAACCCTTTGTTTTAGGAGTTAGGAGGGCATGAGAAACCAACATGGGAGTATACTGGAATGCAGAGATGATACTTTCGGCGGAGAAGGTTCCTGGGACCCAATGACGAGTAAACCATTGTTGGAAGGGAGACAAGTTTCAGTGGAAAACTACTGGGAGAAGACCTGGCTGAAGAGGTGTGCCGAAGGGCGTGTTCTATGTTTTGGGGATTTTGAATTAGGGACAGTGCCCCATGGGTTTGGCAGTTGAGGTCTAGATGGGAAGCTAGAAGGAGCATCTTAGAACGAGCTCTGACAAAGTGAGTGTACTTCTAAGGAAGCCTTCACTTCTGACACCTTTTTACCATCTTTCCTGGGAAAAATGCTAAGAAGGCATGTCACTTTAGAGATAGAGTAGGGATAGGCCACCTGATTTTCTTTTTAGGTTAATGACTTCTAATATAGAGATTGGAGCCGTTATTGCTTGTCTAATGATTCTTGAACTGACTATTCTTCTTATTCTGAGTCGGATGAGACTCCTGCGTAGACTCTTTTTTGTATTAGTGCCCATCTATTTTCTTAACCTCGTGCTGGGGTGCTAGTATGTGCAATTAATTTTGGCTTCGGAATAAATCCTTAATGTTTAAGATTCGGAGTCAGTGGTCCTATAGAGATCAAATTCGATTTTATTGATTATGTGTTGAAATTTAGATTTCCTCCCCTACACACTATTTAGCAGATAAAAAGATCATGGCGAACTGAAAGGATTCTTGGTGATGGTAAGACAGATAAGAATCCGGCTTTATCAGATATTTGGCTTTTAGTTGTTTCTGTGCTGGAACCCTGTGAGTCCTGGTAATTGTGAGCTCCCCTTGTAGCTCTGGCATTACTTTCCTCAAGAGTGACCGAGTCCATTCGACCATTTCAGCACTTTCGGAGCCTTCCCGTATTCCCACTAGACGGAGATTAGAATGTCTATTGTAGTTTTCTAAGTCCTCGAGTTTTAACTCCATCTGGTTTTTGCTTTTGCTTAGGACTTGCAAATCTTGCTGCATGGTTGAGAGATTATCTTCTACGTCAGAAATACGACTTTCAGCCTCTGCTAGTCTCTTCAGGACATTGAGTATATTCTCTTCCAGTTTGGTCAATCTTTCATGTAGCTGAGCAATCTCGAGCGACTGAGATACATTTAAGTCCCTGATCTCTTTTAAAATAGCTACTAACATTTTTTTAATAGAATCATCCCTGCTCATCTCGCCTCCCAGGGACACTAGCTCTGGTTCCGGGTCTGACTCAGGCTCAGACTGAGACTCGATCAGACCATCAATGGTTCCTTGGCTACCACTCGCCGCACCTTGTGAGGGCTTCACTGCTCCCTGCTCATTTTGGATGAAAGGAGCAGCACTGCAGCTGGACTGTAAGGGGTTTGTCACCTCTTGTGTTAATAATTGTGATTGAGCTGGACCCATTATCTTCTCAGGGCTGGCTTGCACAGAGTCTCTCGGCTTAGCTTGATATGACGGGAGCTTATGAAAGAGAGGATATTGTCTAGGGCTAAGCAAAATTTCATTATTAGTACTCTGGATCTCCCCATCCGTATTTTGATCTGGGCAGCTCTGCGTCCCCTTTCTGCCCTCTGGTGGATGACAGAGTACATTCTTCCCCATTTCGAGATCAAGTACACACTCGTCGTCATCGTCTGATGGATCATTAAGCACACCCTGCTCAGTCTGCTTTTCCTTCTCGGGTAGTGCCTTAGCCTTCAGCTCCATTCTCTGTAGTGCATTTCTCTGAACTCTACGCACCCCCCTTGGAGCCGGAGAGGCTGTTGTTGACTGCCCTGACATTTCTGAAGTATCTTTCTTCTCGCCTGCCTTAGGTTGTTTTGTGTGCATTTCCGATTTTATAGTGGGGATGGAACAGAGTATTAGGGCAGCAGGTGAGGGTGTACAGAGCAGAACAGGAGTGTTGGCATATGCTCATGCCCACATGCGACTGGACGGGAATATCAAGAGCCTGGTGCAAGTGGCTACAGGCTGGCTGGTAGGTTGGCTGACAGAAACAGGTCTGTAAGTCGAAAAATCAAGCCCCCTTAACACTAAAAAAAGATTATATGCAATGTCCAAATAATTAACACAGCCTCTTCCATGTTGCTGCAGTTCCTTGTCTTTATCCTTATCCCACTACCCAATTCTCGAACTTAAATTTTTCTATTTCAGCCACATGTTCATAGTGTTCCCTCGCACATCACGCTCATAAAGTAGCAATCAGAGAACCAGGGCTACCTGAATCCGCCAACGTGGCGGAGCAGTGTAGATTCACTCGCCCAGCCGTCCAGCCACCCCACCACGCCAGAATACACTTCAGCTTGTATGGCTTACCGAGTTACTTGTGTGCTGCTTTAGAAGCGGTAAAGTTAGCAGCGCGGTGGAACCCGAGTAGAGCCTGCTTCGTTTTCGATCCAGCTGTCAGTGTGCAATAGTCTCAGATCTCCGTCTTCTCAGGACTTTAGAGGAGAAAGCTGGCAGCCATCCTGACATGGGCAGCAATGACAGAGAAGCCATAAGCGGGAAGCAGGAAGTGGGCGGAACGTAGGGTGAGCCGACGGCGCTTAGCGGCTACGTGTGTGGGTCATGTCTGCCGCCATTCCATAATAAGCTGTTTTTTGTTGTAAGTTGTAGCTTGCTAAGTCATTTTACAATATAAGTTACAGAAACTATGTTGAAGAGTTATGACTTGTTTATGTTGAAAAGGCAATATATGGTGCTGTTACTAGTGGTATAGTGCAGGTAAGTAATAGCAACATTTTGAAAAATGAAATGAAAGAGGAAAAAATGGAACTAATTGATGTAATATTCTGTGTTTATAGGAGTTCTGACAACATTTGGGCTCGGTGCCACTGCAGCTGCTGCACCATTCAATTTATGCCCCTAGTGCCTGCAAGATAACTGCATTTGTGACTGCCTATTTAGTAATAAAATATAGCAATATTTGCTGTTTAGAGGAGTTATGACAACTTTTTGCCCCGGTGCCACTGCATCTGCTGCACCATTCAAATCATGACCCTATTGCCTGTGAGGTAACTGGTCTTGTGACTGCCTGTTTAGTAGTAAAATATTGCAATATTTGGTGTTTAGAGGGGTTCTTAGAGATTTGGGCCCCGTTGTCACTGCACCTGCTCCACCTTTGAAGTAAGGACCCTAGTGCCTGCAGGGTAATTACAGATTTGACTGCTTGTTTAGTAGTTAAACATTGCAATATTTGGTGTTTAGAGGAGTTCTAAAAACTTCTGGCCCTGGTGCCACTGCACCTGCAGCACCTTTAAAATCATGGCCCTAGTGCCTGCTAGATAACTGCACTTGTGACTGCTTCTTTAGAAGTAAATCTTTGAAAAATTCTGCGTTTAGTGGGGTGCCTAGAGCTTTTGGCCCTGGTGCCACAGCACCTGCTGCACCATTCAAATCAAGCCCCTTTTAACTGCAAGATAACTGCAATTGTGGCTGCCTGTATAATAGCAAAATATAACAATATAAGGTGTTTCGAGGAGGTCATGACAAATTTTGGGCCAGGTGCCACTGGACATTCTGCAGCATTCAAATCATGACCCTGTTGTCTGCAAGGTAACTGCACTGGTGACTTCCTGTTTAGAAGTAAAATATAGCAATGTTAGGTGTTTATTGGGGTGCCTAGAACTTTTGGTCCTGGTGCTACTGCACCTGCTGCACCATTCAAATAATGACCCTATCTCGTGGTAGATAAATGCACATGTGACTGTCTTGCTTAGTACTAAAATGAAGCAATAATCTGGGTTTAGTGGGGTTCCTAGAGCTTTCGGCCCCAGTGCAACTGCGCCTGCAGCACCATTCAAAACAAGCCTCTTTTAACTGCAAGGTAGTAGCAATTGTGACTGGCTGTTTAGTAGTCAAATATTGCAATATTATGTGGTTAGAGGAGTTCTGACAACTTGTGGGCCCAGTGCTACTGCACCTTCTGCACCAGTCAAATCATGGCCCAGTTGTCTGCAAGGTTACTGCATTTATGATTGCCTGTTTAGGAATAAATTTAGCAATGTTAGGTGTTTAGTCGCATGTCCGGAGCTTTTGTTACTGGCGCTGCTGCACTATTGAAATCATGACCCTAGTGCTTGCTAAATAACTGCACTTATTTAGTTATAAAATATAGCAATATTAGGTGTTTAGTGGAGTTCCTACAGCTTTTGGGCCAGTGCCACTGCACCTGCTGCAATATTCAAATAATGACCCTCTTAACTGCACTTTTGACTGCCTGTTTAGTAGTACAAAATAGCAATATTAGGTGTTAGTGGAGTTCTGCCAACTTTTGGGCCAGTGCCACTGCACCTGCTGCACCATTCAAATAATGACCATGTTAACTGCACTTGTGACTGCCTGTTTAGTAGTACAATATAGCAATATTTGGTGTTTAGTGGAGGTATGACAACATATGGCCCCTGTGCCGCTGCACCTGCTGCACTATTAATTCAAGCCCCTTTCAACTGCAAGGTAACTGCAATTGTAACTGCCTGTATAGTAGTAAAATATAGCAATATTGGGTGTTCAGAGGAGTTTTGGCAACATTTGGGAAGGGTGCCACTGCACCTGCTGCACCATACAAATCACGACCCTGTTGTCTGCAAGATAAGTGCACTTGTGACTGCCTGTCTAGCATTAAAATATAGCAATTTTAGGTGTTTAGTGGGGTACCTAGAGCATCTGGTCCTGGTGTCATTGCACCTGCTGTACCATTTAAATCATGACCCTGTTATCTGCAAGGTAAGTGCACTTGTGGCTGCCTGTTTAGCTTTACATTTTAGCAGCAATTTGGGTTTAGTGGGGTCCTTAGAGATTTTGGCCTAGGTGCCACTGCACCTGCTGCACTATTCAAATCAAGTCCCCTTTAGCTGCAAGGTAACTACAATTTTGACTGCCTGTTTATTAGTCAAATATTCCAATATTATGTGTTTAGAGCAGTTCTGACAACTTTCGGGCCCGGTGCTACTGCACCTGCTTCACCATTCAAATCATGATCCTCTTGTCTGCAAGATAACTGCACTTGTGGCTGCCTGTTTAGTGGTAAAATATAGCATAGCTCCTGTATGTTAACTCTATTTTTAAAATGCAATGCTTAATACAACATATAGAATTTGATAATAATGACCAAATAGATTAAGTTGAAAAAATCAATCCGATAATGCCTACTAACGTGCAAAGAAAGGAACTGAGGCGTGAATAGGAAATACCACAAACATTCTAAGCCTAAAGCTTCTGCTTTACACAACTATGTAATAAAAAGCAAGCATTCCAGCATACTGTTAGAATCTGTATGCCTTTTCTGTGGGAAGAGATTTTATCTTGAGAGTGAATTGGGCTTAAACAATATGCAGTTCACAAAAAAATCAGTAAATGTCAGATCCAAAAAACCTAACCAAGCGAATGGGGATTCCGCTGAATGCGTGAAAAACAAGACCCCTGTACAAAGAAAAGAAAATTCTTTTCTTGAGTCCCCTCACTCACCCAGGGTTGCCCCTAGGTGACATGCTTCATCAGTGGGGCCATCCCAAACAGCTGCTGCTTGCCTGTTGCAACTTGCAGAACTACGTAGGAGCACTTTTTTGTGAAGAAATGTGTAGTGTAGTGTTCGTGGAGTGGTGAAAGTGATGTTAAAAATACTTAGCTAGTGAGCTTATGTTTTATTCTCGCTCCTAGTTGGTAAAATAAAAAAGGGGCTAAATAGTAGGGAAAAGATGTAACTATTATGTGTATACAGTCCCTAATATTCGGTCGACATGTTTCGAGGTATCCCCTAAACCTCTTCTTCAGGACCACACGGGGACCAGCCCCATGCATGCCACTCCTTGTGAAAACCTATATTAAAGTGAGGATTCACACCTAATGTGTGAGCACCCGATTCAAAATACATACGGTTTAGTCGTTGACCGTAGTATCTGTTCAGGGAATAAAACAGAATGAAAAGTTAGCACATAATGCCTGCCCACCTCTCACGTGGGCAGGTCCATACCCAATGAGGTAATCTGATCAATGTACTCCTCTATAGTTGGAGCCCTAGGAGATAATAATTAATTAGTGCTTTAATCTAATGTGACATAAATAAAACACATCAGACATCTCCTTTGTGAGAAAGCATAGTTAGATACAGAGATATAACTTTAAAAACACCCAGGAAAAAACTGGACACCACATGACATACAACATATAAATATGTAATGTTCTCAAAACTACTGGAACATACTTATGCTTTGGCAATACTATGCCTCATGGTCTGCCTGGGTGTAGGGGCTTGTAGTAATACCCTAAACAGATACAGAGCGTGTAGTTAACTGTGAGCAAAGAGGAGAAAATAAGAGAACTACCAGCAAAGCATATTGCTGTGTCTGCCCATAATGTGGAGGGTGAACCTAACCAGTACCTCCATCTCCCCCCTTTTTTGTTTGCTTAAAGAATGTGAACAGCTTTTGTTGAAGTATTGTAAATGCATGCAGCCAGGGGAAGTTAACAAAAATTTAAAAAGTTCCACACAGAAGTGAATGAACACAGTAATTTAGCAAGGAAACTGACAAGAGCCTCATAAGATATATTACATACAAGAGATTTCAAAAGGCCCAGTGTAAGAGCTGTGCAGGTAAAACCTATAAATAAGTCTTTCACCTCTGTGCTGAGCCTTAATAGCACAACCCTAGGGCTTTTCTTCTATTGTATTTTCCTGATGCATATTTGAAATGTTTGGCTCGATCACATTAGTTTACGTTGGTGTATGTGCGATGAGAAGTAAAAAACACTGTTGGATATTTAATTCAGTCCAAATAAATTAATTTATATTCAATTCCATGTTTAATTTAATTTATGATTTTACTTACAGCTTTCGAAATTCAACAATAAACTATAAAAACATTTACTGTTCATATCTACGAAAGTCTTTAAAATGTATTCAATTCATTACAATAAATTATTGACTTGGGTACAGAGTATTTTTAAAAACCCTGTCAATCTTACTTTGAATGATGATCAGCAACCATTTCTTTGCAAAAAAAACTCAGGATGTGCCTTAAAACGGGGCATATAAAAAGAACATGAAATACATTCCTGGGCATCTAAAGAGCACAGTGGGCACATCCTTTCTTCTTGACGTGGGCCTGGCCAGCATCCGGTGGTACAAAGAATGGGACTGCCCCTGGTCCTAAAATCAATAAGAAATACAAGAAACGTCAGTTTCTAGAAATAATTTTTAAATACTTCACTTTGATAGCTTTATTTCGGTCACTGACCATAAAAGCACAGATAAAATATTTACATAAGCATAAAATACATAAATAATCATCATTAGGATAAAAAGTTATTAAACAACAGTTATCAAAGTAGCAACGATAAACAGTGAACATATCAGTCACTAAGAGGGACCCAACGCCTTTAGGATGCGGTTGCGTGTATGCCAGACATTAGTAAGAAATTTTGTTAGCGCGTAGACAGTTGGACCAGAGACATCACATTTCAAAATCCTATACATTGGTGCGTATTCCCTGCAGCCCATATTCCTTATCAGCGGAAGAAGCCAGTATTTTCGTGCTGCCTTGTAGGCTGGGCAGAAGAAAGCCACATGCAAATCAGTTTCCTCCTTAGCATCGCAAGCCGGGCACTGCTTTGTAGTAGGAGCCTTTGACCATGTGCATGTGAAGGACCGAAAAGGCAATGTGCTGTATCTCCATTGGAGAAACAGCTTCCGCGCCAGTACAGGGGAAATGGGATCTAATACTTTCTCGAACCTGTAGGAATCCTTGCTTTGTAAAAACACGAAGGATAAGGACCCGTGTGCCTGAGCGGCTTGGGTCCTGGCTATTTTGTGTTCATGATATGCATTAGCCAGGGACTTTTCGGAAATTTTTAATGCGGCTTTCGCTGGATCAAACCATAAATCAGGGAGCCCTATTTCCATACAAGTGGCTTGAATGTTTTTGACCCAAGAGATATTGAGCACTTTTGGGTGGTTCAAGAGTTCGACCAATTCCGCCCGATATTCTGCAAGATCATTACTGCTCCACAGCCTACGCCAGAATGCTATGGGTCTCAGACTTATTTCATCTGCTAACGGTCGTAGGCCCAAATCAAGCCTAAGGGGGAGGAGCGGGGTGCTGGGGGGGAGGGCGGTTATCTGTCTTATGAACTTATTTTCCGTTATTGAGAGACTCCCGCAAGGCGTATGGCCCCATATTTCCGCCCCATACATTATCGCTCCCCTAGCCTGGGCCTTGTATATCTGGATTAGTGCCCCCAATGGACGGTAAGACGAACCAGTCATCATCCGGGTGATACCCCCAGTAGATTGCGTGAGTTTAAGGTTAGCCCTACTCTGGTGGGATCCCCAAGTCATCGTTTCGTTGAGGGTCACACCAAGATATTCAAAGGTGGCCACTCTCTCGAGCCGTACAGCTCCCAATTGTGGATTTGGTCGCAATTTTTGTCTCGGGTTCAAAACCATGAATTTGGTTTTTGCCGCATTAATTTCCAGCCCCCTGTCAGTGCAGAAGGCCACAAAGGAGTCGAGAACCCTCTGTATACCCATTGGGGTTTTAGATAGGAGCAGGGTGTCATCCGCAAACATAATTGCGGGCACCCTGCTGCCATTCAATTTCGGGGCGTCAGTATATTTAGTGGCATTCAGATGTGCGATTACCCCGTTGACGAAGAGGCAAAACAGGGTCGGTGCTAACACACAACCCTGTCTTACCCCCCGGCCAACGGGGAATCTATCGGTCAATACCCCCGAGCGACCGCACCTCACTCGGGCATAATTATTGTGATGCAGCCTCTGTAAGATCAATAGAATGTCCGGGGGAAGACCCATCCCCGCCAGGAAGCTCCAAAGTTTCCCCATGGGCACCAAATCGAAGGCGGCCCGTAGGTCCACGAAAATTGTGTATAGACTACCGCCCTCGAATTTTGCTGCCCTCCAATAGATCAAGTTCAATCTAAAAACCTGGTCCACTGTGGATACTCCCCTCCTGAATCCCGCCTGGTAGGGACTAAGGGCACCCACCTCCTCCATCCAATCCTGGAGCCTGTTCAGCAACACCCTACCAAACAGCTTCTGTGCCACGTCTATCAGGCTGATCGGTCTGTAGTTGGCTGGGAGGAGAGGCGAGCCCTTTTTAAAGATGGGGACCACCTCTGCCCCCAGCCAAGTACTAGGGATTTCCATGCCTCCAAGAACTCCATTAAAAAGGGCGGTAAGGTAAGGTGCCCAAACTCTGGGCTCCTGTTTAAACATATCGCCTGGTAATCCATCCAGTCCTGGCGCCTTTCCAGAAGCCAGTCCTGAGATGGCAGCAGTAACCTCGCCCAACGTTATTGGGTCCCCTGCATAGTCCGGCCAGCCCACCTCAACAGGAGGTAAAGATTCTCCCGGCTCAGAGCTGTATAGGGTCTGGAAGTGAGCCTGCCACACCCCTGGGGCGATATTGGGCTCTAGTGCCGATTTTAAATTCCCCGACCCCCCGTTCACAATCCTCCAGAACAAACGAGAGTTTTGGGTCGCTAGGGCCTTGGTGAGTTTTTCCCACTGGTTTTCCTCCCATTCTACCTTTGCGTGGGCAATAAGTTTCTTGTAAGCTTGCCTACTTTTTTTAATGCTGTCCCCCCTATACCCTCCTTAATTGTTCTAAGGAGTTCTGTTTTTGCCCTTCTGCAAGCTAGGTTATACCATTGTGTTTTGCCTTGACGTCTCCCTTTTATTGTTTGTGGGCTACAAGTAAAATGAGGTACCGCAGCTTTTATCAGGTCCTCATGGGCCTTAAACAATTTGCCCTGGGAATCTTTATTGTTAGCCTCAGTGTGCATACAACCCACAGTTTCTAAGATTGGAATTAACCCATCATAAAGTGTGGGGAGTTTATTCTTGCTTGTGGCCAAGTGCTCCCACCTAATCCTTCTCCTATTATTATCAAGGAGAAGCACAGGGTTATTCCCTTGCTCGTTATTCGCGGGAGATTGGGGGCCAGGATGATCAAGGTCAAGCTCAAGCGCGTTATGATCGCTATCGGTCCTTTCCGTTACCCTGAAATCCTGGATTTTCGGCCACTTCACTATTTGGGCCAAGACATAATCTAGACGGGACTCTCTTCCCGGTCTGTTATAGGTGGTTTTGCTTGGTATATCAGATTTCATTCGGCCATTGCAAGCTCTGATTCCGAATTTTAGGGTAAGGGATGTGATTTGTAGTGCTAGTGGGGTCCAAGCCTTCGGAGGCGGAGCTTCCACTAAAGGCACTGCCCATCTGGCCTCTTCGTCCGAAGATAACCCGTCCAGAAGGCCAGAGAGTGGCTCAAAATGAGAGTTAAAGTCCCCTCCCACTACATAGAATGAATCACTCGGTAAATCAGATATAAAGTTAGAGAGTTCATCTATGGTCGGTGATTCCTTAGCAATCCCCATTGGCCTAGAGTAAATGTTAATAAACACAAGTTTAACTTGGTTGGGCCATGAAAGGGAAATCGCAAGGATATCTTCAGAGTTAACCGGTAAGCGCATGGCCACACAGCCCAGATGAGATGCGACCCAAGTCGTAAGCCCTCCTGACGGACGGCCTTTGCCTTCCCACCTTGCTGGAATGAAGAATGACATGTAGCCTTGGTGACCATAATCCTTTCTGGCCCAAGTTTCCTGGAACATACATATGTCTCCCGACTCGATATAATTTGCCCAGTCCGGGTCAGCCAGTTTATTAGGTAACCCGGCAACGTTCCAGCAAATCAGCCTCAGATGATTAGAAGTTTTAGATGCCGTACCTGGCGGGTTAGAGGAGATGGTTCCAGACTCACATGCAATCGGGAATTCTAGCGCATTACCAACACTAGGGAACGAAGATTCGGAGAGTCCACTAGGGCCGTTCTCCACAAGTGTTGGCTCATTCAAAATTCCAAGGGCATTAACAACATTGCGGGCAGATAGATCATCCATGAGCACTGAGTTGTTTAGTGACTCATGCATTTTGCCAATAATCGGGGCAGGTGGCTTGGAGAGACTACAGAAGCCACAATCTTGGGTCATTGGCGCATAAGCTGAAAGTCAATCAACCCCATCCAGGTCAGTCAAACAATTAAAGCGGTTGAAATAAAAATAGGGTGCGTCCTGCGTTTGGGTATTTGGGCGTTGTACATAATCCTTGTGTCTACGTCTGTGCTCCACCCTTATCCACTCATCCTGTAATGGAACGTGGTGCATGCGATTGGGTGGGAAAAAGAAGGATACTGGAAGGGTCTGGATAGTAGAATCCAGTGATCTATTTGTTCCCTCACAGATGTGCAAGACAGTGCCCGGATCCTTAAAGCTTACCAAAATGCAGTCCCCTATTATTGTTTTTCTGGTCTTCCCTAGCCAAGGGACCCTTCTAACCATGATGATCTCATTGTTAAAACGGGGTGGTAGGGGTCGGTTCAGATTTAGCCATTTAATGACCTTTTTCTTTAGAGATTGGTAGTCCTCATTTTCCCCTGATCTTAGCTGGGGGGCACCTGCTAGGACCACCGTTAGACTATTAGCCTCTGGCGGCAGAACTGGTCTCCGTGGTCTTGGAGTTTGCCGGCTCGCGGAATTTAAAGGGGCGCTACCGGATTCTTGTTGGCCTCCGTTGGTCCCTACCTGAAAACTTTGAGGAGCGTAGTCTATTGGTTGAGGAGGCCTATGGTTTAAGTTACTAAGCGGTGCCTGGACTGGGATAGCCATTAGTGGCTGCAAGGGGGGGACAGTGGAGACGCTCTGAGAGGGAACCTTATTAGCACCCTGTGGGATTCCTGTTTTGGGAGTATCACCCACAGGGAGATGAGGTCCCATGTTTTTGGATTGCTTACTAACTAGGGTGTTCAAGGTAGTAAGAGATGTCTCTAATAGAGTGAGCCTAATCTCCACTTTTTTCAGGCTATCGCTAATAGGCTGCAAGAGGGAACAAAGTAGGGATTTTATACTCTCTATGGATAAGATGGGGGGATTTATGCTAGGTGTGATGTCCACGGGGCCGTTATTAACAACAGCTATATTGCAACCGGGGGACTTGGAGGGAGAAGCAGTAGGCACAGTCTCAGTGATCCTCCCAGATTGAAATAAGTTTGTATTGTTTTTGCCAAAGTCTAGATGCAATTGTTTAGCTTTTCCCCTCCCCCCCATTGACTTCCTACTACGTTTACTTGGTGGGGGCCTATGTAGTTCCCGCACAACACTTTGTTTTTGCTTGCTTTTCTTCTTTGCATTCCCAGGGGGCGTTTGAGTGACCAAGTTGACGGGGGTGGTACATATCTTGGGAGGAGTTGTGGTTGTGATCTTACCAGGGATCATCCCGGGGGAACTTGGAATTTCCCGAAGTAGAAGGGGGAAGTCCTCGAAGGTCGGAGGATTTAAACTGTTGGGGGGCGTACCTTCCTCCTGAGACAGAGGATGCGGGATAATCTCCGTCAAGGGTCTGCTCCTCATAGATTCAATGGAGCGTCGCCGCACCACCCTTCGTCTCTCCAGGGAATTTTCTTTGTCTGCGTCCCATTTAGCAGATTTAAAATAGTTATCCAGTGGCCCTGTATTGCTACACCCCTCCCTTGATGGAGTTTCAAGCGGACCTGGTGAGGACATCACCTTGGTCAAATTGAAAGGTTAAAAGTAAGGGATATGGCCCAGCCCGGCCTCCTTTGGCCACAGACGGCCCGCCCTTTGCCCGGGCTTAGCCCGGCACTGCCCGCGCGCGGTCCCGCGACGCGGGGGAAGTGCGGAGTTTAAATGCGCCTCAGTGCGCGCAGACGTCGTTGGCGGCTTTCCGGCCGCAAGGGAGCCTGGGGGTTGTGGTCCCTATCCTCCTCACTGCGGCCGCGATGAAAGAAGCTGCGGCGGCGGGAGGGAGGGAGCAGCCCGGTGACCAACGCAGGAACCAGCAGCCTGCACTGCGCCAAGTTCTGCCCCTTCAGTGAGTTCCAAAGAGCACCCGCTCTGCCGGGGAAATGCGGAGTTTAAATGCGCCTCAGTGCGCGCAGACGTCGTTGGCGGCTTTCCGGCCGCAAGGGAGCCTGGGGGTTGTGGTCCCTATCCTCCTCACTGCGGCCGCGATGAAAGAAGCTGCGGCGGCGGGAGGGAGGGAGCAGCCTGGTGACCAACGCAGGAACCAGCAGCCTGCACTGCGCCAAGTTCGGAAGTGGTTGAGGAAGACGAAGAATCGGAAATCCTGAGAGTTATCTTGTCCGATATTGGAGAAGAAACGGATGTTCAGGACAACGTTTTAAACTGCACGGAGCTGTTCAAGTTCACGAGCGTTGCTTTGTGGTGTTAATTACCCATCAGGGAGGTCCACCAGGGGGCCTAAAGAGTTCAAAAAAAATAATGTTGCATCTGAGTCATGCTCTGACACTGGCTGAATCCCCACTCTGAAACTCTTCCTCCTTGCTGCATATCCAATCCTGTTCTTCATTTCTAGTGTGTTCATCATATCCTCCCAGTGGGTAGTCGAGGTGACTGCTGCTGTGGAGACACGTGTTTTTAAAAGAGTTTAGGACAGTCCTATGAGTAATTAATTCTTTGAATGAAAGGCCTACTGGTGACACTGCAGAGGAATGCTTTAAGGTGCACCACATTCTAATGAAGTTGCCCAGTAACTGCAAGTGCTATGGGAGCTTGATAGCTTGAATTGAGATTCTTTGCATGAGAAATAAGTTTTTCCACAGTTGCATTCCATTTTTCCTAAAATAGGACATAAGGAGGACATTTTTGCATTATATTACAGTTCCTGTGTGTCTTCGTTTCTGCTTCCAAACGATCATCGTGTCCTCAAAAGCTCACTTCTTGAAAAATATTGCCACTAACCAGAACTTTCGCTTCATTATTAGCTAATCTCCTGTTTAAAAAGCACCTGAGTAACTAGTTGCTAGATGCAACATTTTGGTTAGTTTCATATTAAACTAAGCAGTTTTCAGCTTATTTTTATACTTGAGGTACGTGTAAAATCCTGTTTCGTCTTTATTTTGCCTATTTATCTGGCCCAGATACTGTGTATTGAATATACATGTTATTATACAATGCAGAAGATTTATTATGTGATCACTGCTTGCAAAGACATATTATTTATAAAATAATATTTAGCAACGAATTCAAAATTTCAGATATGGTCTCAAACCATACAAACTGAGGATTTGATTCATAAAGTAATTTGCACAAAAACCTTTAATTTTGATACACAAATGTCAAATATAGTTACAATTCACATTAGTAGTTTACAAAAAACTAATTTGCACTCATAAATTGGTTTTTGTGAACACGATCCCAAGTTACAGAAAACCGAACAAAAGAGAAGAAAAGATAATCGTTAACACTAGAAAGATGTGTCAATAGAAAAAAGTTGCTCTCAAGAAGAGACCAATTAAAAAGCCCAAGAGACACAGAATGGGTGCTTCTTGAGGGTCAATTAAATGTCTGCTGAAGTGCATTCGGCAGGTAAAGAAAACGACTTCTCCTTTGCTTGTATAATGTTAATTTGAGAGCATGGCATGTCTGGGCCTCGACGCTTGCAATTAGCCTTTAAAGAGTGATGCTGACAAGCATCCTCATGCTTTCCGAGAAGAGTCTTTTTGATGGAACAAAATTTCCTGTTTCATTATAAAATCATGAATGGGTGGATTAAAGCAGATACCTGCATCTGGTCAGTGGTGCATGGAGCAGCAATCGATTGCTCAATTAAGCCAGACGAGAAAGTGGAGAGATTAGCTGGAGTCTTAGATCAGTATTTAATTGAACAAGATGAGCTGACTCAGTAGTGAAAGCATTCTTACGCATGAAGGTTCACAGTGTTGTGAACACAGTATGAGAGGAAAAAACATCATCAGATGCTTAACAATCGCGAGTGAACAATGGCTGAGTAAACAATACAGCACTTTTGTGCGGTTCTTTGTTTCGCTGCTCTTACTGGCCCCATTGACACACTTTTGAATCACAGTGAGAGGCATTCAGAAATGTAGACCTGATACATTATTTGCCGGCATGTTGGAGAAGCCCTTTCAGTGCTGCTCTGTGGCTGATGCACCACTTCTGCACGCGTAGTATTGAGGGGTGACAAGGGGTGCTCTGCCAGTAGGAGCGCAGGAAGTATGTGAAAGCCCTCTGTGTCCGGGAGACACGCTGCTGCCACAGGACACCGACTCCTCTTCCTGACAGACAACAGCGTGTACCCAAACAGCAGGGATATAGCAAGAGCTACCAGGTACCATTGCTAGGGTCAACCCATGCAGCTGTGAGTGGTGTCGAGGGAGGTTGGGTGCGAGGGCCTCATTACATCGACCAGACCCCATTGAGTGCTTGAAGAGCGCTCCCTGTTCTGCACACACACAGCTCTTGCAAGGAGTCACCTGACCCTCCTCTGAATGACAGGATAGCCATATCGGTCAGCACAACAGAAAGGCAAGGGACAGTTAATGGCTAGCCGCCACTGAATACAAAGACTTTGGGGGATATGTACAAGGAAGTGGCGTTGAGAGGCGTTAGCCTTCCTGGCTTAACGCCTGTCTCCGCCACTTCTGAAACGCAAGGCTGCACCATATTTACAAGTATGCAGGGGAGCCTTGCATTTCCCCCTGCCATGGCGCTAAGTTTAGCAACTTAGTGCCAACACAGGCACACTTGCACCAGACTGAAGACTTTGGGGGATATGTACAAGGAAGTGGCAGAGAGAGGTGTTAGCCTCCCTGGCTTAAAGCCTGTCTCCACCACTTCTGAAACGCAAAGCTGCACCATATTCACAAGTATGCAGTGGAGCCTTGAATTTCCCCCTGCGATGGCGCTAAGTTTACCAACACAGGCACACTTGTACTATAGTGCAAGGATGTCTGCGTGCATGGGAGGATTGTTTCTGTGTAGGAAGGTGTCCCTTCCTGAACATAAACAATACTGAAATGCCATTCTGTCACTGTCATGTGTGCTGCTCGGGCAGCACACATGAAAGTCACAAAATGGCATTTTTAAAAGGATTGTTTATGTACAGGAAGGCACACCTTCCTACACAGATGCCTGCTCAGGGATTACAATGACCCTTTCCGACTGCCTTTCAATGGCTGAAACAGACTTTGGGGGCCCATTGCAGGGCCCTTGTCTCTCTGCGGCCTTCGCTATGAGACCATCCATGCCCCATTCTGTTGACATTACCTTTATTCTTCTCAACGTCCACATAATTAATTTAATTCGTCAAATACCTCATTTCATTGTGCATTGTTCGTTTTTCTACAGGAATTACATTGCTTATGGCATATCAAGAATGTACCAACCACGGGCGTGGCCTGGAGCCGAATGGAATGGCCGCACACTAGTGCGTAACCCTCACCTAGTGTCCGGCAAAATATCCTGCTGTAATTTGAGCAATTTTGGTCCCGAGTGGCAGAGACCCCGACCCCCATGAGCAGGGGTGTGTGAAGCGCTGAAAATCCAGCCCGGAGCTCAATCGTAGCCCGGAAGCAACTGATGCTGAGGAGCAGGGATGGAGGTAAAATGGCGGCATGAACCACATAGCTTCCCGACGATTGCAGATCCCAGCTACTGCAACAGAATCCTAGTACAGGGTGCAACGGGAAGAACGGAACAGACACACGGACCTCTGCGACCCGACGTATCCTGATCCCTGTTTATCTGGGACAGCGGGGTGTATGTAACACCCAGGCATGGCCGTGAATCACCGGCGTGCGGCAGAGCACAATGAGCAGGGGGAATCCACAGTGCTGACCTGAGAGACGACGATTGGGTGAGTTAGACTCTGGCCCCAATATGCAGAGGTGTTTAAAGCGCTAAAACTCCGACCCGAAGCCCAGTCGGAGCCAGGACATCACTGAATCCAGGAAGCGGAGACGGAGAGTAGATGGTGGCATGAGCGAAAAGGCTTCCCAGCAGTAGTCTATCCCAGCCGCCGCAGAAGAAATCCGGTGCAGAGTCCAGTGGCAAGAACTGAAGGAGCGCCCAGACCCTGGCGGCCCGGCGTGTCTTGCTCCCTGACTGCCTGGGACAGCGTGTTGTGTGTGGCGCCTGGGCACGGCCGTGAAAGATCGGGCCGGTGCAGTTTACAGAGAGCAGCAGGAGTTACCTCGGTGGAGGCTGTATGCAGGTAGTGCAGACCGGAGAGACAACAGACGGGGGAGCATAGGCCGCTGCGATTAATGACCCCGGGAGAGGCCAAAGCTTGCTTGTTCTGCTGAGCCATAGAGCGTCACAGAGGTGAGAGGCTCAGTTCTCCGAAAGGCTACCTTACTGTAGACTACGTCGCTGAGATTGCACCCCTGCGTGCAGAAGAAGAGAGCCATTTTGCCAGGTTGGCGGTTTGATTTAGAAGCAAGCATCCTCAAAGCAAAACGCACGGTAAAGTGGGCACTCCCTCTTGCACCCAAGACACTGACAGACGATCGGCTGGGTTCCGGGGTGGCAACACTGAGAAAACCAACAGGCCGCTGGAGTATCTAATCCCCTGGGCAGGCGGCAGTGAGTAGCAGGTCTGACCCCTGGTTACCCAGCTGTATTATACCAGTTCCTGGCAGCAATGGCAGGAGGGAAAGGAACTAAGGTGACAGTGCAGAACAAACTGGCAAAGTTTTCTTGGGATAAGACAGACGAGGGCCATGAGAATCCTCACCAGGCAGCTCCAGAACAGTCGGAGTTCCCCCAAGCACAACAGGACCTGACGCTACAAGACATCATGGCAGCAATTACAGGAGTACGTACCTCTGTCGAGTCCTGTCTTGATACAGTGAATATAGAGGTCTCTCTTATCAGAGCGGATCTCCGGAAGATGGACACTAGAGTTAAAGAAGTAGAGTATGCCACCGCAGTACTCCATAAAAACAACAGGTCCTCCAATCGCAAGGCAAGCAAGCAAAAATGGAACTGCAGCTCGACAACTATGAAGGGAGAGCACGAAGAAACAATGTGCGTATCTTAGGGGTGCTGGAATCCGCGGAAGGCCTGGTCATGGATCTGTTCGTAGAGTAGTTAATATTGAAACATTTACAACCAAAGAAACTTTCAAATTATTTCTCTGTGGAACGGGCTCATCATGTCCCAGGGTGTAGACCGAAGCCGGGTGCTCCTCCTTGTCCAATAATAGCCAGAATCATCAAATTAAGAGATCGAGATGTTATACTTCAGGCGGCACGAGGCAACTCGCCACTCAAGCTAGAAGACAGTGTGGTTTCCTTTTTTCTTGACTTTACAACGAAAGTCCAAGCTCAACGCCGCAGTTTCTACGCGCTTAAAAAAGTGTTGCGGGACAAAGAGGTGAAATATGCTATGATGTTTCCGGCAAAGCTCCGCGTTGAAGCTGATGGAAAGGCCTGGTTCTTCTCCACACCGGAGGAAGAATGGGACTGGATAGATGGCTGGAGGCGTGTGGAGAAACCTCACAAGCAGCGACATGGAGGATCACAGAATAACAAACCGGATCACCTTCGGGGGCCACAAAGTAACTCTCTCAACATGAGAACAGCCTCAACAACTCGCAGCTAAACACAGACAGGTTTCGGTCCGAGCAGTGAACTCCGCAGACTACAGATAAGTGACTCTGGGGGGAGTTGGATATTCTTGGCAGACAAAGGTGGGGCCTGCTTACTGCTATAGTTGGGCATAACTGATCCAAGTATGTACCCCCAACGTTTAAAAGACTGCCAATGTTTGCCCGCTGGACAACAGCCGAAGGAAGGGACGGAGGTCTCCCCACGCAATGCTTGCTTTAAACAAAAATAGACAGATCTGGGAGGGGGCTAGGGGCTGTAGACCAGGCACCTTTACCGGGAGGGAGGGGCAACAGGCACTCTGCCTTGTTTGGGAGTGGGTAGTTTTGAATCCACAGGCAGGGGGGCAGGGAAGGGGGAGCTGGGAGTTAGGGGGAGGGGGTTATGTTTTGTAAATGTAATTCAGTCACAAGGTTTGAAATATTCAAACTAACTACATGTAACATCCCTAATTATGTTAAATATGTCTCTATGCGGGTATTGGTGGGTAGGTCGAAATCCACTGGCAGAGGGACAGGGCAGGGGGAGTTGAGGGACTGGGGGAAATCCACCGGCAGGGGGGCAGGGAGGGGGGTGTTGGGGGCGATCGCTGAGGGGTTATTGTTGATGTTAATGTTACAAGTCACGATGCAAAGGGTTGTACAATAGGTTAATCAAACTGTGACCTATCTCAATTGACGCAATATACACAACAGACGGTTGCGCAGTGCCCCACAACATATGGCCAGTCCCGACTGGAGTGCACGGCTACCCATGTCGTGATGGAATCACTCACCCCTGTAGTGGCCGCAGTGTACACTCCCGTGGTCTTACTGCTGATCCAATACAAAATTGTCCACCTTGACATGGAATGTAAATGGGCTGGGAGACAAAATAAAGAGGGGTGTAGTGTCGCATTATCTTAAGAGACAGGTGCCGGACTTAGTATTGTTGCAAGAATCTCATCTTGTGGGTAATAATTTCAAGGCTCTAAACAGGTGGGGATATAAACTACTGGTCCATGCAGGATTCACATCTGGCTCCAGGGGGACTGGTATCTTAGTGCAAAAAGGCCTCGCTCTCACACCCACTCATACATGGGCAGATCTGCAGGGTAGATTTGCAGTCATGGGGGCCACCTGAGAAGGAAAGCCGATAACTGTGGTATCAGTGTATCTCCCACCAGCGTTAGGAAAGGAGGCACTCAGCGACTTAGGCAAAATACTGATTGATCTCCCGGATGGTATCCTGATAATGGGAGGCGACTTTAACTTGACCATGGACAATACACTAGATTGGTTTCCCTGACGACCTACCGCCAGACACAGCACTCATATGGAGGTCTAACGGACATATGGCGCTCATTGCAACCACACAGGTCGTATTACACCCACTACTCTAATGCACACAATAGTATGTCCCGTATAGATTATTTCCTCACACACCTGGCAGATGTTGGCCACTTCCAGAACCCTTGTAGGCTCCCGCGGGTGATCTCGGATCACTCCCCAGTGTGGATCGAACTCACTTTTCACCAGTAAAAGCAGCGCAGCTCCATAGTTTTAAATCCATGGCTTTTAAAGACCCCTGACATAAAAGAAGAGCTAATTGAACAGACTAACTATTATTTTACTGAACATCTGGGATCAGTAGACTCACCACAGGCTATTTGGTAGGCTTACAAAGTGGTACCAAAAGGCCATGCCCTGGCGTTAAAAATAGGTTATCTCCGTCACCATAATGAACAAATACTGGAGGCGGAGAGTGAACTTCAACAGTTAGAGATGCGACATAGCTCCTCACCCAGTGAGGCCATTGCACACCGCTTGACCATCAAACGCCTAACGCGAGAAAAAGCAAGGGCACAACTACTTACCACACGACATAGGGTGTACGAAATGGGAGATAGGGTGGGGAGAATGCTGGCCTGGCTGGAGAAAAGGGAACAAGGAGAGAGGTGGGTGCCTGAACTATCCACTGGCGAGGATAGATGGGTGTCTGATCCTCAAGAAATAGCAGAAGCGTTTGCAGACTATCTGAAAGGGTTGTATACATCTTCCACTACATACGTAGGAGGACTTCCGACAACTGTTGGCAGATATTACCCTGCCCTCATTGTCTGAGACAGATAGGGCCGATCTGGAAGCTGACATCTGCAAAGCCATATTTGGCGTCCAATCAGGGAAAGCAATGAGGTCTAATGGAATTCCTCAAATCGATGGCCTTAAAGATAGCACCCCACCTTAATCACATGTATGCAGAAAGCCTTGAGAAAGGAATACTGCCTGCAGAGCAAAGACTGACTTCTATAGTGGTAATTCGTAAGCCCGGGAAACCGGCGGATTGTTGTAGCTTGTATAGGCCAATCTCCTTGATAAACACGGAGGCCAAGGTCCTGGTGAAATTGTCAGCCTCACGTCTAAATGCTGTCCTCCCCTCCCTTGTTCATGCAGACCAATCCGGTTTTGTGCCGGGACAGTATACAGCACTGAACATTCACAGGGTACATAATGTGTTGGCACGGCAGCAATGTGTAGAGGAGGATGCGGTGATTGTCATTGGATGCCTCTATGGCATTCGATTCCATAGAGTGGCCCTATCTCTTCGAAGTACTTGCATGCTTAGGGTTTGGCCCGAGGTTTATAGCATGGGTTAGGCTGCTCTACACTGTGCTCTGCGGTCAGGTGAGGGTGCACAATCACACGGGGTGGGCGTTCACGTTGCACAGGAGGACCAGACAGTGCTGCCCCCTGTCTCCCCTACTCTTTGTCCTCCTTCTATACCCCCTGGTTTTGTGGGTGAGACGAGATATTGCTCTCAGAGGCCTCAAATGGGAGGAGGAAATTGAGGACAGAATATCGCTATACGCAGACGATATCCTGATTTACTTAACCTCCCCTTACACTCGATACATAGGTTATTAAATATCTTTACAATCTTTGGCAAGTACTCAGATTATGCCTTTAATTGGGCAAAGTCAGTGCTTTTTGTTCTCTGTCGCCCTACACCTAGGCTACTCAGAGGATGTAATGTTGAAGTGACCAGCGAAGGTTTCCGATACCTGGGGACATTTATTACTCCAGACTCAAAAACATTTTACGACAAGAACCTCATAGTCCCCCTACATAGACTTAGGGATGATGTCAAACATTGGAGGTCACTGCCATTATCATTGCGTCAAGAGGCCTTGTTTGAAATGCTAGCACTGCCACGATTCTTCTACATACTCCAGAACTGCCCATACTATGTCCCTGACTCATATTTTAAAAGTGTCGAGGAGGAGGTTCGGACATTATTTTGGGGCGGTAGAACACTTGCAGTTTGCCTTAGAGAAACTGACGAAGGGGTGGTATGACAGAGGCATCGCACTCCCGGATATACGGCTTTATTATTAGGCATCACAATTGGTAGCGGTTAGCCACCGGCTGTACAGTTTTCCGACAAACCCGGCATTCCGGTTAGAGCGGTATCAGACCGAACGAGAGGGGTATCTGGGAGCCCTATATACCAGACCCCGCAAAGGGAGATATCTGGGGCCGTTGGCTCACACGACCTCCATTTGGCCTAAGGCTACTAAACGCCTGAGTTGGATGGGAAAACTGACGAAGGCGGCACTCCTATGATCCTCTCAACAACTGGGGCTGCTCTGCAATCACGCGGGGTTTGATAGATGGGACACCATAGGAATATCTACTACTGGCAATCTCCCACGGAAGGGAAATATACTTACCTTTAAGGACTGTAAAAACTGCCCTGATGTCCCACAGAGAAGCGGCCATAAACCACCGTTTTCAGTTGATCCAAATAAAAGTCTTACATAGGACATACCTCACTGGTATGACCTTAGCTAAGATAGGGACCAGGCAAGACACACTTTGCCTGCGTGGATGTAATCAAATAGCCACATTTTATCATATACTATGGGATTGCCCCCTAATTCGACACTTATGGGAATAGGCCACAGGAAAGATGCAGGATGCCCTAAGAAAACAACTCGCTTTAAAACCTTCACTGGGGATTCTGAATATACGGGACGCAACCGATCTCACGATCTCACGGACACAGAGCAACAATTCACCACCCTGGGATACACATTAGTGAACAGAGCCATTGCTATGAAATAGGGGCAGTAGATCGCCCACTGATAATAGGGTGGGCGGCGAAATGGACAGATGCATAATAGCCGAAAAGGAGGTTTACAAATCTAGAGGCTGTACTAAAAAGTGGGTCAAAAAATGGGGCACCTGGAATGCATATCAGGGAGAACTGTGCATCTCACCAACAGTAGAAATGGAAATATCAAAAAGGGGAGCCACGGAACCGTAATGTTTGATTGCAATATTGGGCTCGGCATTGTTTATTTTCCATTCTGTAAAGGAATGTGTATTACTGTGATTATGCAAGTGACGAATGTTAAATTAATAATAATATTATTATTAAAAAAAAAAAAGAATGTACCAACCAGGTTTCATTTCAATTTATAGGGCACTTTATTCTTCTGAAGGGAATTTCTTGCTCATCGCATGTCATAGTATTCTATCTGTGTTTCACTTCAATCTGCAACGTACACTATGTATTCCTGACTACCTCGCCTCATTAAATTCAGGTGCATTACATACACAAAATTGGTAATGTCAGTTAATCATTACCTTTAAAGTGCTAATGTTTCTTTAAAATTTATTTTTAATGGAATTTTCACACAGGATCTAAGGTGCTCCATGCATTTGTGCAAAATCAACGGATATGTCTTTCGATAATTTTAAAGTGCTAATATATACATGAGGAATTTCACAAGTAAGTTCAAAGAGTCTATAAACTGCTTCCTAAAATTATGCAATATCCGCCTATTCAATTCCATAAATTGCTTATGCATATGTATATACAATGCTGCAAACCATACAACCTATCGAGCACTACATAGTCAATGATTTATGCATACTGTTCTAAAGTACAAAGGTGCAATCATAAAACCCCATATGTACTTGCAATATAAACCTGAATTGCACTATACATTACTTTTCAGATGCTGAATTCATGATGTTATAAAGAACTAATATGCAATTATAAAATCCCTATAATGTAGGTCACAATCATTTAATTATAGTAAAAATAAATATAAAGAAATACAATATTCCAGGAGTCCTTCATTAACTCATATTTCAAAATGTACAGTCTTAATCTTGGGTACTCCTTTATCAATGCCCATTATTTCTCAGATGCACATGCACTGCTGCATCTATATTAATATAGTCAGTGGAAAGTGTGGCTTGACCATAGGTCAGCGTTTCCATAGGAAATGTGTCTTTTGTGTTGCTAATAACTGTAATACTGTTTGATGAATTTCCACAAACCTTTCCTGAAAGTGCTCTTTTTACCCTAGTTTGTGCATGCAAGGTTTTGGGGTGATCTGTGAGGCGTGGGCTGAGAAAAATGGAGGTAACAAAATACCATAATACCAAAGCACTTTTCCTAGACTTCTTTAGGAAGAGCTATTGCAAAAATTGCAGAACGGAATAACACCAAATTTAGCAGGAAGCTAGATCTTAGTCCATAGATTTTGTTTTTTGAGATTTGATATAAAACCGTTTAGTAGTTTTTAAAATATGAAGGTTCAAAAATTGATGTATATCTGGACCATTGGGTTTGAAGGACTGCACTGGCATGGGCAGGGAAACTTGTGTTTGCTCCCTCCTGATGGGAGCATTTTAAATCTCCAGCCAAACTGGGGCTACCACAAAGCCTAATACCAATGTGCAGAAGCTTCAAACATGCTCTTGCTGGCTGGGAGCAGACTTGAGATCTGTTTTGGGGCAGGGAAACAGATCAAGATATTGCTCACGCTGCAGGTAGGAGCAATGTTGACTCATGCATGTAGTGAGCTGGGGGGGGCCATGGGCCCCTAGGCTCCCTCAACAGCCCCCTCTGTTGTTTATAGTGGGTTTCCGGGGTGGGCACCAGGGCACCAACCTATATTAAATTCAGGCCCTAGAGGAAGGGACCCCTCCCCTTTGAAAAATACAGTCCACAGTTCTCCCTTGTATTTGCTGCTGAGTATGCAAAGATACTAACTCACCTAAAACTCTCCCCATTTTCTCCCCAATCCAGGTATTAGTATGCAATGGTGTTCCCACCATTTATCAGGCTGAAGGACAGTATGTTTTCCTTACAATTGCCCATTGAAAAACAATCTGAAATCCTTGATGAAGGTGAATTTATTGTTGACTTTTGGAGTGCAATCTCCTCTGAAGTGACAATCCAAGATGAGTATTCCTTTTCTTGTCGTCTCCTGTGTATTGTCTTATGAATAATAAAGCATGAGACCCCTATGGTCCCTAAAGGACTCTGTAGTCTAATGACATAAGAAATTGGGTGTAGTTAATAAAATTCATGACTCAGTGCATGCCAGTTACCGATCACACTCTGAGAAATAAAGACGTGTAATACCAAGCTCCGGGTATGGCATAATTAATTTACAGGCTAACGGACTGGGGAGGACACTACATCCTGGTCTGAAAGCAGAGTCCACTGTTCTCCCTTTTGATTGCTACTGAATATGCAAAGGCATCTAATCACCTACAAGCTATGCCCATTTTGACCCGCTCCTTCCAGTGAGTAGTATGCAACAGTGTTCCTGGCATTTTCCAGGCTGATGGACAGTGTGGTTTCTTTACAAAGGCACATTGAAAAATAATCTGAAATCCTTGATGGAGTTAAATGCATAATTAATTTATGGAATACAATCGCTTCTGTCGGAACTGTCCAAGACGATTGGGTTCTTTGTTGTCATCTCCTAGTTTGAGAGCACGGACAAAGGTTGTGCGCAGTGTGAGGTTTGCTGCCTGTGGGGCCAAAGGCCGTGCTCAGCAGGGGGTTGGCTTTTATGTATGGTAATTAAATATTACTTTATGTTTAAAAAAAACTAGAAATTCACTAAGAAAATCAAAGGCGAAAGTAACGTTATAGTTAGGTGTGAGAAAAAGATATGTGTTTATTTTTCTAAAAAAAACATTAAAAACTTACTGAAAAAACAATGGTTAAAGTAACATTATTATTAGGGGAATATGTCAGTGACAACATTAACATTGTTATGGTTAGGTTAACATGTCAGTGACAACATTAATATTTTTAACTAAAAAAACACAGAAATTCACCCATTGTAAATATAACTTGCGCCCTCGCCGTGCACTGCTTATGACCTAACATATTACATCACTCAAGGCATGTTCTATGACATCATTTAGAACATCACTGATGACATATCAAATGATCTTGCAGAGGTCCAGTGCCCAGTTGATGTGTGCTAGTTGCCTCGAAAAAGGCCAGTATTGTCTTGAGTGAGCTCTTTGTGTCTGCAGCCTAGAATTCCATTTTTGTTGTTGGCCAGGCTGCTGTTGTGCCTCCCCCCATTTATCATCATCAAGGTATGTCCTCCCTGAGTGAGAAGCTGTTGACTGGGAGCATTCAGGATGCCACAGCTGTGAAATATCCTCACTTTAAGGGGCCAGCGCCCTCAGATCAAGTTATCACCTTGACTCTTGTTATCCCACTTCCGAAACTTAGAGACACCTTTGATGGTAACTACCAGAACATTGTTGTCTAAATATCATCTGGTAAAAATATAGGGGCATATTATCAAGAAATGGCGTTAAAATTATCGCCGGTTTAGCGGCAGAAAACTGCAGCTAAAGCGGCGATAATGGGCTTGATAATGTGCCCTTGAGAATTCCCATAGAAGCCCATGTTCTGGTGTCAACATGGGCTTCTATGGGAATTCTCTGCGGCATATTATCAAGCCCATTATCGCCGCTTTAGCGGCAGTTTTCTGCCGCTAAAGCGGCGATAATTTTAACGCAGTGCTGGATAATATGCCCCATAGTGTCCTAAAACGTTGTCGACAAAAATGACTCCCATTGGAGCTATTAATAGTAAATCTACATCAAATGGAATGTTATTTTTGTAAATAATAGTTAGGCCACAACATTTAAGCCAGACAATATTTTTGCTATTGATATTGTGGCATATTATTACCCATTTTACTCACAGGTTGTTTTTGGGCTGTATTGTGAATGCGAGTAGGGATGGGAATGGTAAATGTTTTCAAAGCATAACAAAGTACCTTGAATATAATAGAAAGATTGTGATCATGCAATTTACAGTTTTGTGCTCATGATCAGGCAGAGTTGTTGAAAAATACATGCTTGCAAACATTGCTTGAACTATTCCGTCATTTCTGTAACTGCACAGGATATGTGTTTCGTCTTTTATATAACACTTTGGGTGATTGCGATCAGTTATAGATCACAAACAGCAGATTGTGTTCATAAGTAGAAGCCCTATTCTAATTTTGTGTTACATTGTGTAGTGTGTGCATTTTTACTATTTGACCTCCACCAAAGCTACAGAAAATATATTTTCAGATATTAGTATAGATGTAGCGTTGTGTATCTATAGAAACTGGCAGCTCCGACTAGACAGCTCCAGATGTTAGCACCTGGAGCTTGTCCCGTGCAGTAAAATCAGTACAAACTGCACCACGCGGCACACCAGAGGGTGCTGCTACTTTCTGCTGCTCAAGTAGATTTTTACACCGTGAGCGAAAGCTTTCTCAACGTGAGCAGCAGCAATCTACCGTGACCACTTGCATTGAGAAATCTCTCCGGGAGGTGGTCGCGCGCTTCCTTTTCTTGCTTGCGCTCACCAGCTCCCATTGGTGAGTTGCGTGCAAAAAAAAAAAACTCTTTTCAGAAACTCCATGCTCCAAGCGGAGTGGGCAAAACTCCATGAACTCTGCCGGAGGAGGGAAGTTTAAGTCCCATCCCTACTTGGAGACTCAGGGCTTTGGGTGGCATACCTTATACCCACTGGCTTGCTTTGACAGCCGCAGTGGCCAGTGCAGGTAAGAGCGATGGGGCCGGGTTGGGGGGGATTCGACAGACGACCACAAGGGAAAATGAATATATAATTAATTTTCCCTCGTTGTCATCTGTTGAAATCACCCCCACCCCACACCCGGACCCACCACTCTTACCTGCATGGCCCGCGGCTGTTAGTCGGGATCGTCAGAACTCTCGTCTTGTTAGCGCATAGCTATCTGTGGGAAATTTATTCAGTGTGTAGTTATAATACGTAGGGCCAGATGCATGATGCTTAAAATAGTGCCTCGCAAATTGCGAGTTTCTTTCGACTTGGAATCTACGAGGCGCTATTTTGGATGTACCACAGTGTGTAACACACTGTTAGCGATTCTCAATGAGATCGCAAATTGAGAGGCTCATAAAAATTAATAAGCCTCTCCCAATTTGTGACCCCATTGGGAATGGCAGGCCCTTCCAGGTATGGTGGTCTGCTGGGCTCAGCAGACCACCATGTCTGGGACTGCTTTTAAATAACTCAGTTTTTTTAAATGCAGCCCGTTTTCCTTAAAGGAAAACGAGATGCATTTAAAAAAGAAAAAAATGAAACGTTTTTGTTGTATTTTTTAAGGGCAGGTGGGACCACTGGCTGGTGGGACCACTGCCTGCCCTTAAAAAATATTTTAGCAAGCATTTGCAAAGGGGAAGGGGTCCCCTGGGGACATCTTCCCTTTTGCGAGTGCATTACCACTCTCTTCAAGGCAATTGCGGACGCAAAACATTAATACGTGGGCTTGCGCACGCTATTAGGACAGTAACGGCCCTTCCTAATAGTGAGTAGCAAAACCGATTTAGCGAGTTGCAAATAAATTGCGACTCGCTAAATAGGCTTTGTACATGGCCCATGCTGTTTTTGCATGCACAAACGGGTTCGCAAACCCGTTTAGGCATGCGAAAACACGGTCATCCATCTGGCCCCTATTTTCTAATATAATTACGTTTTCCATATTCCAGACATATGGAAATGCTTTCATACTCTTCAAAAAATGTTGACCTATGTATTTTAAAGCAGTCTTGTGAACAGTTCAGGTTTCAGGCTGCTAGTCGCCTGTCTTCTGGATGGCCGTAACATCCCTCTGCCAAGTTGGCCATCCTAGATAAACCTTATTGTTCTATAATCCATTTATCTTCATATGCATAAACCTGTCTACAAACATTCTTAAAAAAGGACAAGACCCAGAAAGGTAGAATTAGAGCAAAACTCAGCTAGTTTCTGTTGCATGGAGCTACTGCCCGCCTGCGAGTTCTCCATAGGTCCTCAAGTGTTTATCTAGAAGAAAATCTGAAACAAGGCCCTGCGAGACTTCTCTCTGCTTCTTTTATTAAATGTAACTGCATTAACCTCTCTTTTCAGACTTCGCGTATTTTGTCTCTGCGCATTTGCAATGCTCCGCAGCTCAAGGTGCAGGGCACAGATTAAGGAATGAAGAGCGTCATTATAGTAATTAGCAAATAAAAACCGAGAGGGTCGGCCGAGCCAAGCGGGAAATTACGAGGCAGCGCGAAAATCGAGCGAGACGGCAGAGCTGTCAAGAGGAGGCGAAAACAATTGCCTTTTTAATTTTCACCTTCTTCTGTGCTACTTAACACCAGCCTCGCATTTTCTAGGAACTTTTCATATCTCATATGCCAACAGTACACATAATTTCATGATATAATTACGAAAAATGCCTCCTATTGGAGGAAGAGGAAGAAAGCATATTTTGTAACAGCAATTCGGTGGAAGCTTGATGTATGTGTATGTATACGAATCAGTGGCACATAGAATGGGGCACCCTCTACATCATCTACAGGAAGTGACGTGTGCGGTAAGAGGCTGCATGAGGCATCTGTGGAGATGACGAATTCTCAAAGATACCTGGATACCAAGATCTTCCTGAAACCGAAAGGCTGACAAGAGGCATGCCACCCTCCTGATTTAAGAGCCCAGTTGTCAGTCAAGGCTTGTAGTTGTCAGTCAAGGCCCTTGCGAAAAGAATGACCACAAGTGGCCTTGTGTGGAAGATTGTCAAGGATTTCAACCAATGGAATGCTTACTTCAAAGACCTTCTAACTGAATGGCAGTGCATGTCTCCTTTCTGCCCTATCACAAAATGTAATTGACAGCCAAACAATAGGATAACACTAGAAGTAACCTGTTCAGGTAAGAGCGGTGTGCTGGTGAGGCTCGGTGGGTGGGGGGTGGGATTCGACAGATGACCGCGAGGGAAAATTAAATAAATAAATAATTTTCCCTTGTCGTCGTCTGTCGAAATCCACCCCCCACCACCAGGCCCACCGCTCTGACTTGCACAGGCCGCCGCTGGATGATACACATTCTATACTGCATACCCGTCTTTCACTTTAATCACAGAAATACAATTAAGAATATATCTCAGTACCTAACTAAGACATATACATCAATACTATTCAATGGCACACTCTTTAGGGCAAGAAGCAATGAGTGAAAAAGCACCCTATGCTCTCAATAAAATGATTGTGGAGCAGTGGGGTTACACATGTTTCTGAAATAAGCTGGCAAATGGTGTTGCCATGCACCTAAGTCAGAATGCCACAACGAGGAGCGAAACAACTTGCCCCTGACAACCAACCATTATTTCCATTTCAGTGTTTTGTGTAGCAAACACCCTGATTCACTACAATTTTGGATAATCTGGGTGCCTGAAATAGTCAGCGCGCCTCACATGCAAGGATGTCCAGGTAAAAGCAGTAAAATGATGCAGTGCATTGCATTCTGGATGGGACTCAATGCCAAAATCTCTGCATTTACGACCTTTGGGGATAATGCTCTGGTCTGTACATGGCAACAGAGCTAAAAGTACCTTGAACTGTGCCACATTTCTGCACCTTGTGGGGCATATGTACAAGGACTGGCGATAACGATCACTAACGCGAGTTCGCAGCAGTTTTCTTACTGCCGCGTACCTTTGAAAACTATCGCCTAGTTAGCGACGTATGTATAAGACGCCGCTACATGGCGATAGCTTCAGGAATCGGCGTCGAAACTGACGCTAACATAAGCGTGATGGCAATAGGAACTCAGGCATTAGCGGGCGAAAACCAATGATAGGCCCATTAGAGGCACAAAAACGCACGTTAGTCAGCCCAAATAGAGTTTTTTTGCCTCGAATGGAAAAAAATAGCCTATTAGTCGACCTCCAATAGAAAATAGGCAATAAAATAATGAAATGCAGAATGGAGCAGCATATATCAACAACCCCCTCAAGCCACCCAACATCCAAGATGACCAGGATGAGAGCCTGGATGCCTCACTGCACCTGCATCTGGAGCCTGGATGCCATGCTGGAACTGCACCTGGAGCCTGGATGCCGTGCTGGACCTGCGCCTGGAGCCTTGATGCCTCACTTGACCTGCGTCTGGAGCCTGGATGCCTTGCTGGACCTCCGTCTGGAGCCTGGATGCCTTGATGGAACTGCGCCTGGAGCCTGGATACCTCACTGGACCTGCGTCTGGAGCCTGAATGCCTCGCTGGACCTGCGCCTGGAGCCTGGATGCCTTGCTGGACCTGCGTCTGGAGCCTGGAGTGGGATGTGGAGGAGCTGTGAAGTCGATGAGCCATGGCGGTAGACGTTGTGGCACAGCTATCGCCCGTATCTGGTGGTGAAGTCTGTCCGGTCGCATGGAGACACATTGCTGACCTGTGTGTGAAGACTGTCTTGTGCCCTTTGGAGCTGTGAATGGTAGAGGTGCTCATGCGCACCAACGTAGGGAGTTCTGCATCGCATATTACAATCCACCACTACACTGGGGTGCACGGAGGGGATTACCAAAGGTGGGTGGTGCCTTTCTGCATCACAGGCCAGATGAAGTTGCGCTGGCCGGACGCTGTGGAGGGTGAAGCCCCTGAACTGCGACAAACTTGTGTTCCCAGAGTGCTGCAACTTCACGCCTAAGGGGACCCTGCTGCATCAACTGCACCGGGAGGCTCACCAGCGAACCTGACGGTGACTGCTGCACCCAGGCTTGTGAAATCCAACCTGGCTGAGGCGCCTTCTGGCAGAGTCACAGATTTGGAGAGAGTGCAGCGGATTGCGCCACGGTGTCAATGTCCAGGTAAGGAGAAGGTGGGACGCATAGCAGAGGAGTCCCGGGGGTCCAGTCGCCCAGGCCTAGCACCTGTAGATGATGCATCCCCAGTGGCGGCTCATCCGCTATCCTGCTTTCGAACAGTGCAAGAAGAGGAAAAATCATCACATGATGATAACTTCCTGATGTAACCGTGCCATGTTTCCTTTGCAGGCGGGATGGTGGGTAGGGCTGCTCCACTCACGGAGCAGGGCAGGGGCGGAGTGGCATGCCCACTCAAGTGAGCAGTGACTGTTTGGTCAGCCCGCTCAGGCTACCCAAAGCAGTCAAGGGCACTGTCCTGTTCGAAATGAAGGCTGCATTACAGCCTGCATGGAGAACATGCCAATCCCTTCAGTCCCTGGCCGAACGCCTTGTCCCGGCGCCAATGACCAATCCTAACGCCACATTGCAGCGTTGTGATTGGCTTAGGGGAGGGAGCCTGGCTGCCTGCTCCCTGTTTCTGGAAGCAGACTCAGGAGAGCAAGAGCAACGAAAACACGGGACCCGGCCTCGAGGTAAGATTTCTCACATCCAGTGTTCTTTCCAGCGTTTCCCACCTCCTGGCTCTCCGGTCCCCCCTGCAGCACTTGTCAAAGGCGGCCGCTGTGCTGCCATGCGCAGTGGTCATACCAGTAGTGTGCCAAAGGTATATATGAAGTTACTACGCATACCATTACATCGCATTCCATTACAACGCATACTAATACTAGGTGTATTGCAACAGTAAGGAAGGTGTTGGATAGCAGAGATGTAAAAATTACTATTCCCACTTCAGTGAGTGCAACCATAAAACTAAACCTTGCACCCCAAAGCAAACCCTGGACCCCAAAATTAATCATCGAGCCCCCAAAACACACCCTAAAAATCATAATTCACCCAAATGCACACCGTAAATTTCATAATTCACCCAAATGCACACCCCATATTTCATAATTGACCCCACAGCACCATCTCCGACACACCAAACCCATACCCAGCCTGAAACGTAAAAATACCCCATTACTGACTTTACATTGCATTGTAATGGAATGGGATGTAAAGGCACCTGCGTTGTTGGAGTAGCATTGTAAAGGCATTCCAATGTAATGCCTGCATTGTAATGGACGTCTCCCTTGCGAAAGGCAAGCCCGTCTGCGTCCGTATGCCCCTAGACCTCGCTCAGCACCAAGGACCCTTTCTCTTGGACACTCTACCGCTACGACACCAGCACCCTCCTCGCCATCAACCGTGGTCGCCACTTTGCCTGCCAGGACCAACCTTTGCTCCGGACCGGACATCGCCATCGTCATCGCCATCACTGACTGCTACGGATTCACCTGCAAGGACCACCCCAACTCTCCAGGAGGAGGAATTGCCATCACCTACAGAAGCACACTCCGACTGACCACGTACTCTAATGACCCAAAGGTGACCATGGAACACCACAACTTCCAGATCCGGACCAACCCCAAGCCCATCCTCTGTGGCCCCCTCATCTTTAGGCCCCCTGTGCCATGGAGCCCCATTCTCCGATACCATTGTAGACCTCATTGTACACCAGGCTCTCCCACTCCCATCCACCGACGACATCCTTCTCAGTGAACTTAAGATGCACCCGGACAACTCCAGTGACCAGAACACCACCCCCTCCTGGGGAAGCTCCCCAACATCAGACTCAAGCAGCTACTCACCGCAGCAAGCCACTTAGCAGGGCACACATTTGGGAACATCTCCTCCGCCAGTGGGAACATCAACTACAGTCACACCACCGGACTCTCCTTGACCGACCCACATTGTATACATCACGTATTCACCATGCCCCCCGTACACCACCACCATCATCGCCCCCTCTCACAGCTGGATCAAGGCCACCGAGGAACGTCTAGTCAACTCACTCAGCACCACTGCGCCGACCCCCTGGCAGTCCTCAAGAATGGACCAGGCAAAACTAGCACCACGTTGCACCATATTTGCAAAGTGACGCATGTAGGCTTATGTGTGACCTTGTGAAGCCAGGTGCCACATCATACCTGCATCAGGTATGATGTACGCAGGGTGTGCGTTCCCATGCGACAAGGCCTTATAGGATTGGCACAGTGAAATCCCTCAGATTTCACTGCAACAATTGTAGGAAGGCACTGCGTCAGTACCTTACGCCTGCCTGATGGCAGGCGTAAGGGTGACGCAGTGTCACAGGGATAGGCTGGCCCCATGCATAGCTGGAGTTGCATCATGCTTGTGACAAGACTGCAGCAATGCATGCCTTTAGCGCAGACAGATACGTCAGGATTCCAGATGTATCTGTCATTACTTGCGTCATGGAGCGATGCCTAGTTAATACAGCGCATCCATGGAGTCGCAAGAATGGCATAGTGAAAAGTGTTGCTACGCTGTCTTGTCACAGCGCTGCAACACTTTTCATGACTGAGGCCCAGGAATGTGCACTATCTTGATGGTGCGCATTCCTGCCCTGTGGTTTTGTCACAGGGCAGCGCTACTACATTGTTTGCAGCGCTGTCAAGCGCCAGAACCTGCTGAAATGAGGCCCCAAGTGTTATCTCCATTTTTAAGACCGGCTATTTTCTGGTCTTAAAAAACTGCCTCTAACTGCAGTTAGAGGCAGTTTTTTTGGTGCTCATGAGTTCAGGAATCCCCTTCTACATATCGCGAAGTGGAGTTAGCGGCCATTTTTGCACTGGAACTCCTCCCTTGCATATCGCTAACAGAAGTAGCGATCTTTAGAATGGACGTTTTCGCCAGAAAACCGCCACTAACAAAGGTTAGCGACAGCTTGTACATACGGCGATAAAAATATTGCCGCATTAGAGGCAGAAAAGTGCAGCTAACGCAGCATTAACTCCTTGTACATATGCCCATGTGTTTTTTTCAGGAGTGATATTGCGTTTCTATTGTGAGTGTGACAAGATAACATAGGTTTACTTTTTCTCTCTACCCAGTTTGTGAAACTATTGTGATTTTTGTTTCCCAAAGTACATTTTGCACCGGCAAAACGTGGTGGAATTTGCAAAATTGTGGGTCGCAGCAAAATGACTGCTCCATTCAGGATCTGAAATAAGACACAAAAAATCATTTGTGGTCAATTTCAGATTCCCTGTGGGGCATATTATCAAGCCAGGCGATAAAATTATCGCCACTTTAGCGGCAGAAAACTGCCGCTAAAACGGCGATAATGGGCTTGATAATATGCTCTATGGAATTCCAATTGAAGCTCAGGTTAGACGTCCTTCACATCTAACATGGGCTTCAATTGGAATTCCATAGAGCATATTATCAAGCCTATTATCGCTGTTTTAGCGGCAGTTTTCTGCCGCTAAAGCGGCGATAATTTTATCGCCTGGCTTGATAATATGCCCCCTAGTTCCTTAGAATGAGAGAATAATTCAATGCCCAAGGCAGCCAGATTCCACCTGAGCTACCTCTGGAAATTAAAACCGTTCATTGATGCTCCAGATTTGAAAATGGCAGTCCAAGCTCTAGTCATATCCAGACTGGAATTTGGATGCTCCACCCTCACAGGCCTACCCAAGCGCTCCTTGGCACCGCTAAAAGCCTGTCTCAACGCGGCAGCCAGACTACTCACCGGCACCAGGAAATTCGACCACATCTCTCCACATCTGAAAGCCCTAAACTGGCTCCCTCTAGAGGCCAGAATACAGTTGAAACTGGCGTGCATTACACACAAGGCCTTATACGCAAACTCCCCTGCATACCTTTCACAGAAGCTTGGGCTATCGGGAGGAAACAGGAAATCTCGATCCACTAACAGTCTCCTGCTCCGACCCGCCCACTTTCGTAAAAAAAGAACCTACAATAGGGCATTCACCGGGGCAGCACCAAGAATTTGGAACTCCTTCCCGCCCGTTATCAGAAGAATCCCCACTCTTGCTCGCTTCAAGAAGGAAGCCAAAACCTTCCTCATGGGTAAATTCCTGTACTAAGTCCTCCTCTCAGCAGATATGACTTGCTGCTTGATTCCATGACTATTGCATCTTCCGCAACCCTATAACCGGACTCCACCGAGACCCAAGGGGGCCACGGTCTCTGCCAACCCTAGCTTGAATTTTAGCTCTCATGTGTGCTCCCTTTGCCCCCATGCTCCCTCATCCCCCCCCCCCTATATGTTATATTTCTCTGCTTGTGTTACTTTACTGTTTGTACTGTTTCTCTATGATGTTTTTTTTTTTTTCCTGTTAACCATGTAAAGCGCTCTGATACCCTCATGGGTCATGTTCGCGCTCTATAAAACACTAAAATAAATAAATAAATAAATAAATAAATAAATAAATAATAATGGCCTGATGTACAGAGGTGTTTTGAGGTCTCAAAGCCTGTGATTTGTAAATGTACAGGTTGTGTAACCACCTTTTTACTGTTTACAAAAGCCCTTTTACAGATTGAAAGCCTTTCTGAGTTGTAACCAAATCCAAAACAGGCAGGGTGTGTAAGGGGAGTCCCCCTGATGTCTGTGATGCAGGAAAGGCATGTACCAATGGTTTGTGACTCCAATTAAGGTTGCAAACCTTGGATCAGATACCAACACCTCAAAGCAGGTGTCAGCTGATTCGCAAGGGGGAGCTTACCCCGTGGGATATTTTTGCCTTTGGTAATCAAGACCGCAGCCTTGGGAAGAGCAGACTCTGGTTCTCGCTCTCCTTGAAGTCTTCCCAAAGGCAAACAATGTTTTGCTTTTTTTAACAGCACGATTACCTTTGATGATTTTAAAAAGGAAAATAAGTTACTGTTTGGATGTGGAAATGCAGAGACAGAGGCCTACTGCCTCTTTGCATTTCTCCATCCCTGCATTTTTACAGTCAATCGCATGGGGATGCAAATCATGACCTGCCTAATTAATATCTGTTAAGCAGATTATTTTTGTGATTCCTACTAATGTAAAATTTGCATAGTACAAAGGTCCATTACCAATTGCGTTCCCATTCACAAGCCACCTGGTGTACAAATTGCACATCTCTGGTTTGTGAATGAGAATAGAGTATCTGGCCCAGAGAGCCCTGTTTAGGCTTTGGTGGGTGGCCTGGCAGCTCACCAGGTGGGTGGAGGCTCAGACTTCCGTTCCCCTGGTAGAAAGCTGTCACAGTAGAGATGCCAGCCTGCCTGCAGGGATCTCTGTTCTCTGCAGTGCGGGTGGAGCAAATGAGCACAAGGCAGATGAATGTCAAGAGGCCGCCATGTTTTTTTCACTAACACAGCATACATGTTTGTCTTACAGAAACAAACTGCAAAAGTAGGAGTTTGAGTAAAGCAAAAAATCAATTGCCATGACATGCAAAGAGTTTTTTGCTGGAATATCTGGAATCATTGATATTATTCCATGCTGGGGTCCGGCATGCCATTCATGACGGATGAGAGCATTGAAAATGAGTGATGACTGCACCTCCCTATACAGGACGGCGTGACCATCGCTGTGACCTTACAGCACAGTGGTGGACTGGCAGTCAGGGAAAGTGTGTGTATTTTTACGGTGTAGTAATATCTACATGCACCTCATGTAATTAATACAGTGCTAACCCTGTAACGTGCTCTGATACCCTCTGGTCAAGTTCGTGGTATACGAAACTCGATAAATACATAAATAAATACATTATTTAAATAACCCAGGAAGCTGAGGCTTCACCTTCAGAATGTAGAAACTACCCACATACAAATGGAGCAGGGGAGCCGCAAGGATGTTGGACATGGTATCAACTTATGTATCAGATGGCCAGCATCATCTAACTTCTAAATAAGGCCTGAAGTATGCAATAAACAAGTATACACGTAACCCCCGATTGAAACTTGAGGGGTTACCCTGGGAGTGTTATAGCATCACAACCCCAGTGGGTCATCCCCTGAGGTGTTTGTGCAGGTGTGCTGCAGTATACTACTGTAATTGTAGAAAGAACTCCTAATGTGGCCCATGGTCATGAAGGGTGAAACTCCAGGTTCAGTGTGGTCCATTTCCTGCAAGAGCTGGTCTACACAATCACGAATCACAGTCACAAGTCTTTCATTGATGTCAATATGAGGCTGTACTGATGGGTGACTGTGATAGCAAGCCACCTGTATTACCTTCTTAAATGTGTGTCTTAAGTAGGCCTGGGAGGTGAACTCCACTCCGTTTGTTGGGGTTTCCACACTCCACGCGCCACAGAGCATGCAGAGTTCTAAAAAACTCCACTCCGCGGAGCAAAGTTTTTTCCTCGCGCACGCTTGCCAACTTTATGTTGGCGAGTGAGCAAAATCCAAAGCTAGATCACCTCCCAGCGAGATTTCTCTATGCAGGCGGTAGCGGAAAGTCGCGACTGCTCATGTTGAGAAACCTTCTGTTCGTGTTGAGGAAGCTGCCGCTCGAATACAACATCTACTCCAACAGCAGAAAGAAGCAGCGCCCTCTTGTGAGTGCATGGTGCAGTTCGAGCTAATTTTCCAGTGCAGGACAAACATCGGCACTAAAACTCAGCACAAACAGCGCTACTTAATGTACTCCGCTGCTTACAGAAATTGGCTTAGTGCAGCAGTGTTTTTTGGGCACTTCGTTGAGTTCCGCTAAGCGAACTCCGCCCAGGCTTTTCGTAACTAGCGAAAAGTCGGCATAATGACTTTTCTTGCATCAAGATACATATTTAAAAATCCCAGGAAGGGTCTGTAGATCGAGGTCAGAAAGAATGACCACAAGGGTGACTTACTATTGCAACCTCGACAGGTCAATTTGGAAATGTAGGCCCAGTGGAAGTGGAGGAAGATATTAGTGAAACACTCGTTGGCTGTTGCATCACAGTCAAATCTTTAATATGAAAATATTTTTGGCTCTATCACCAACAGAAGTGAAAATAATCAAGAAAGCTCTTGATGGACTGTAGAGGTGTATGTGTAAAAGAGTCTGTAACCCTGAGCATGGAAATAATGTTATGAAAAAAGTGGTATAGTGATTAATCAGCTTTTACTGTATGTGATTTGGAGGTGTCATTAATATTTATCAAACCTGCACGCTCTATGTTGTTTATTATTTCAGAAAAAAGCTTTCATAATTTTGCCTAAACATGGGGGTTCGATCATATCTTAGTTAGATAAGGCAAACACTCTAACCATGAAAAATATCATTCCACTATTAATCTCTGCTCTTTTAAGAGATAAACTTTCTTACAAAGTAATTTTACAGTTATAGGTACACTCTTGGTAGTCTGGATAAATTGCAGGGACACTGCAGTTATTTATCCTTCTTATGCCTCCAAATCCGAATTAGGAAACTGATTAGCACGTAACCTTGAGTGCATGCTTAAGAGGTAAAAAAGTGTGCCAAACTAAGCAAGGCGAGTGCAGCAGAGACGTCTTCTGCACCAAATGGAGGATTCCTTCACCAACCTTGATGCACCCAGAAGCCTATGAGATTAGAGGAATGAGTTTCTCTGGGCTCTCCTATCCTCCGTGAGGACACGCAGATACATGAGTCCACTGCGATGAGTCTATCTGCATGAGAGGTCTGACTGAAGACACTGTGAAATGAGGGAGCGGTGTGGTAGTCTCCTTCATCAAAGGCGGGGGCAGCTCCTCCGCTATGGCGGAGGATCGTCACCCCACTGCTGCTGCCCAGCAGGGCCAACAGCGAAAACAGAAAATAATAATAAAATAATTTCATTATCATTTTCTTTTTCACCATTGCCTCTGCTGGGAAACCGAGGTGCAGGGTGGGGCTGGGCCAGCCTTCTGAGCTTCAGAGCTTCAGAAGGAGGAGTTGTGGGGACTTCTAAGTGCACATGATGGTTTGATCGTCCATCTTAGCATTTCTCCACTAACTGTGCTGTACAGCCGGGTGGAAAAAAGCCACAGACTCCCAGATGCTGTCTGAGCGCAAAGCAGGCCGCTCAGACCAATCCCATTGCTGCTTTCATGAGAGCAGCAATGGGTTTGGATCTGGGAGTCTGTGCAGTGTGTGTTAGTTGAGGATTGGAAGAGGAGGAAGACGGAGCGGACGCAGCTCCAGGTAAGTCGTATTTGTTTTGTGATATATTTTGTTAAATGTATTTATGCCCCTCCCCCCTTGCCGCCCTACGTAGTTGCATCGGGAGCAGCTGCCACTGATGAAAGGGGAACTTCACGGGATATTCCGTTATGTTGTGTTAGAATGTATCTTGACTTCTACTAAACTCTGGCTACACATTGCTGTCACAGTTAAGACCTTCGCTCACAAGGTGACTCCGCCTCCTTCCTTAACCTTGCCAGCTTCGTCCCTCATTCCCTCCCTGCCAACCATTTATCTAAGGCTGAACATCGCCCACAGCAAACAACTCTTCTGCCCAGTGAGATACTAGGGTTTTCAAGATGATGATTCCATCATCAAGATTCCAACTAATTGTCCCCTCCTTTCCTCTCTCTTGGTCCCTCTCCCTCTTTTCCTATACTCCTATCCTTTTTCAGCGCTGGGAAGCATTGTGATTTGGGATGGCACAAAGCGCTATATAGTATGCACTACCCCGATTCGTCGTTGCTAAATACTGAGCCTTTGTATTTTATATGGAGCTCGTCTTTGCTCTCTCCCACCAGCATGGTGCAGGCCTTTGCTCTCACCCAAGACTGTACTCTTGAATATTGAGTACCGGAATATTGGGATACCTTAATTGCCAAAATATTGAGGACCAAAACATAGAAAGGTAGAAAGGTGAGTGCATATTGGAATGTATAGATTTTTTGTTGTTAACTTAGCTATGTACCTTGGCAATATAATGATATATATATAAAATAATAATAATAATATAATAATCCACATTTGTAAAGCGCGAACAATCACCCGTAAGGGTCTCTAGGCGCTGGGGGCCGTGGGGAAGATTAAGCGAGCTATTGCCCAGAGTCACATGGTCCTGGGCTAATCTGCCGTGATTCCCAGATTCCGGAGTCAGTCGCCCTGGCCGCGGTGCCACACCTCTTCCCATATATATATATATATATATATATATATATATATATATATATATATATATATATATATATATATATATATACACACTCTAACTCCAGTTTCCTTGATCAGAAACGGACACCGACATAATTAGTAATCTCTTCCATGTTTATTGATTACGCTGTAACACGTTTCGGCACTTCCTGCCTTGTTCACACTATATACATATATAGACCTGATCCATACATGTGGATTTAGGTGTATAAAATCTGTAGATACTTACCTATCAACATTTTGGTCTCGATATTTTGGCTATGACATTCAGGTATGACAATATTTCTTACTCAATTTTCAAGACCCACACCTTCACCCAACAAGATACTATAAAGTCTCAAGAGTAACAGAACATTCCAAGTGCAGGCCTTTCCGTTCAGCCTCAGATGTAGACCACAGTGCTGCTGCCTTTGGGGCTCAGAGCAGATTCAGAGTGAATGCATCAAACGCAAAGTAACCCGCTTTCACTAGAGCTCAATGAACCCTGCGGTTGATTAGTTCGATAAACCAGTGATAAATAGAAATGGCTCCCCCAGGGTCTGTGAGGAAGGAATTAGGAATAACAATGAGCTATACCTAGGAGACAGGCAGGTAGGGTGGGAGGAGAGCACGTAGGAAAGAGATATGAAGGAGAAAGAAGGCGGATGGAATGGCAGAAGTGTCAAAGAGACAGACTGAGGATGAAGGGGGTTGAAGGAAGAGGGTAAAAAGAGAATCCTCAAGAGGAAGCTGCAAGAGAAACAAATGGTCAATGGAAGGCTGGAAGTGGCAACAACACAAGGGGAGGTATGGATGGATGTCAAAGGTAGGCATAGGTAGCAGCTGCCCTACCCAGCTTGCCTTTTGCTATCAGGGCTCAACTGGGTATTTTTCCATTCTGACCTGTTCCTGATTGGCTGTAGGGTACGGGCTGCTTTCAAAGCATTATAGGCTAGCAAGACCCAACCACGCCCCAAAGACTACATTCTAGACATTGTCTCCTGCAGTGTGCGGCCGGTATGAACATTTTGCCAGAGCTCAATTTCCAGTCCAGCCCGGTTTGCTACCCTTGACACAGGCATTGCTACTTGTCATGATGGCAGTTCTATGAACAAAAAAAAAATACAGTACCTACACTTTGCTCTTCCCCTAGCCTTTAATCAGCAAATTAAAAGGCTCTGGGGGTTTGAGGCAGAGGGAAAGTGGCAAGCCTTGTGATCTCATGAGGAGTCAAGCGGACATTATGTAAATTCTGCTGCCCCAGATATTTTGGATTATTAACGTCCAGATATATGTGATGGGGTGATAGGAAGGGAAGAATGATGCTTATATATTGATAGGCAGCAAAGTTGGACAGCGAAAGAGGAAATAAAAAGATGCTAAATGGAAAGGGAGAAACAAAAGCCTCATGAATTTAGGTCAAGAGTAGATGAGATTCAGTTGATTATTTGGTAACTGGATGCTGCAAATGGAAGCAACCCTCTTGCTTATCTTCCTTTAGAAGGTGAATGTCCCGTGATAGCTGGAATAATTACTATATAACCTCCATCTTCACCCGCAAAGGTACTGCTTCCAGAGAGAAAGTTTACTAAGGCTCTAAAAACAAAAAAAACCTCTAAACCACTGTTCATTAAAATAAGTAAAATGAACTATAATAAAAATATTTACATGCATTTTTTTTTAACAACAAATTTTATTTTGTTTTTCGTTGGACAGATGGGCAAGAGCCCTACAATGACCTGTAGGAGAAAATTACTTAATATCACAATAATTCCAGCATTTTGACCAAATTCCAACACCAAATTCCAACACCTGCCCAACATGCAGGGGGTAAAACTCAAACAGAGTGCAGACATTGCTAGATCTCAAGATGTACGTACATGGTAAAGTAGCATAGGGATCTATTTTCATCCTATGCTGGATATTCCAAACAGTATACATTAGGAAGCGAGGCACCAATCGGGGGTCGGTAGGCGGCAAGGCGGGGGAGCTCCATTCCTCGATATGTCGCCCAAGGGGTCAAAATTTTTCTATGTTTAACGGAGCAACCACGAGCAAGAAATACTGCCATTTCAGACATACATCTGTCCATTTCGGTCTTCCATTTACCCATCATTGGGGGAGACGTCCCTTTCTATAATTGTGCTATATCTCTCTTGGCAATAGTTAGAGCTAAAAACAGTAAATGTTGCTTATTCACATTGCCCCCAATGTTGTCTGTGCTATGTAAGAGGAAGAGTTGCGGGTCCAGCAGGAGTTCCCACACTAGTACCTCCTGGAGGCAAAACCTAATTCTGCGCCAAAAAGGTTGCAACACTGTGCAGCCCCAAACTGTGTGTAAAAAAGTCCCCTCCTCTCGCTCACACCGCAGACATGTGGAGGATTGGATCACTCCCATCTGCCAGAGTCTAGTCCGTGTATAGTAAGCCCTGTGCAAGTATTTAAACTGTATCAGGTGGTATCTAGTAGAGATCGCCGCACCCTGCGGGCTGGCGATGGCTTCGGCCCAGTCGTCGTCCGTCAAGTCAGGGATATCGGCCTGCCATGCCTGCCGCATCGTGTTGAGCGTTGTCTGTGTGTGAGTTGTTAGGGTCTGATATATCTGTCTAATCTTGTGGAGGCCTAAATCTCCCATCAAAAGAAGGCCTTCTAATGGATGGAATTCTGGAAGGGTCTCAAGCGGACAAATCAAGGGGGGTAAGTGTATGGCAGAGTCGGAAAGATTTGTAGAATTGTGTTTTTTGCAAGTTGTTTGCAGTTGCTGGTAGGATTTCAGGGTAGTGCCCTGCATCACATCGCCAAGGGTCGATATCACCACCAGGTCCTATCCCCGGAACCCCCCCCCAAGGCGGCCACCGGGCGAAGGTACGTTCCCTGCCATAGTGGGGTTGCCCGTGTGAGCCTACCGTGCCAACCCATCTGTCGGACTGTAGCTCGCCAGAGCAGGATTACTACTTTACCTGCCAAAGGCATAAAATCTAGGCGTGTAACTCTATATATGAGGTGGAGGAGGGAGGTCCGCTCCAATGCCGCATGATCGATCACATATGCCGGGTCCGCAGGGGAGTTATGCCACCATTCGTTTACCACGAGTAGATGTGACACAGTGTAACATGAATAGATGTCCACCGCCGCACGTAGATTTCACACACGTGCGAAGAGTGGCCCTGACTGCTCCACCGTTCCAGAGAAATTTGTTTTGTGTGGCATTGACCTGTGCGAACCAGGAGCGCGGATGTGATAAAGGAAGTTTTGAAGACGATATAAATCAATATCTTGAAGATGGCTGAGCGCCCGTACAGGGACCAGGGAAAGGAGGACCATATTGCAGTTTCACTATTGAGGCAAGCTAGCAGTGGAGTTATTTTATGTGCCCAGGAAGTTTTGGGTCATGGTGACACGAAGATGCCGAGATATTTATAACCATCTGTCGCGTGGGATAGCTGCGATGCCCCTTGATGACCGCACACCGGAAACAATATGGATTTGGCGGGGTTCGTGTGTAAGCCGGTAGTTCCCCCGAATACCCTCAGGATTTCCAATATGCAAGGCCTGGAGAACCAAGGGTCTGTGATGAAAAATAGGAAATCGTCCGTGTGTAACGCAATACGATCTGAGCGTGACTGCGACCATTCGAAGCCTTGGAGAACCAGGTCATTTCTGCCAAGGGCTTGACCGCAAGGGCAAACAATAATGGTGACAGGGGGCAGCCCTGCCTAGTGCCCCTTTGTATAGGGAAGGCGAGTGAGCGATGCCCAGCTATTCGCACCAACACTGTTAAGTTTGTATACAGTAGACGTATATAAGCAATGAAACGTGGTCCAAAATTGATTGCCTCGAGCAATTGAAAAAGGTACACCCAACTAAGAGAGTCGAAAGCTTTGTCTATGTCAGCCAAGAGCATGGCAGCCGGCCAGCCCAGCGCTGAGGCAGCTGCTAAGGCGTTGTGTACTCTATGAATATTATGGCAGGTTGCTCTCTAGGGCATAAATCCCGACTGGTCAGGATGAATCAGATCCACACGTATGGAGGCGATCTGCAAAGACCTTCCCCAACAGCTTAGGCTCAAAATTAATGAGGGAAATGAAGAGGTAGGAGGAGGGGTCTTCCGGAGAGCGACCGGGCCTAAGAAAATAATTATTTCTGCATGTCGCCAATCGTGGGGCAATATAGAGGAGTCCGTGGCCTCTTGGATCGTCACCAGCAGGTGAGGGCCTAAGAGGTGTATGTTCGGCCATAGGAATTCCATAGGGAATCCGTTGGAACCAGGGGCCCGCCCCTGGTGAAGTGCATTGAGGGCTCCAGTCGGTTAGTCTACTGTGATTGGGGCCTCCAATTGTCCACGCAGTTGGTCCGGAAGTTTTTGTGGCGGGATATCTCGTAGGAATTCCGCAATTAGCTCAGCCGAGATCTGTTCGTGTAGGGCCATAAAGTGCTGCCCAAATTCCCTGGCTACACCCTCCAGCGATGTACATAAGGACCCATCGGCGCTGTGAATGGTAGGAACCGTCGCTGCAGATTAGATATTGCTGTAGTTCCTGTTGCGCCTGTAACAGGTTGCACCGTATGTCAGGGCTTGGGTCCCTGTTAAGCTGCAATGCGAGGGCCGCCTGGCGCAACTCTAGGGCTGCCAATTGCTCCCGCCGTACGCGTTTTCATTGGTGCGATAATTAATCTCGGCGCCTTGAACAGTAGTCTTGAGCGCCTCCTACAGAATGCATCTGGATGGGGCGGAAGGGTCATTGGAATCCAAATACGTAGAGATAGCTGTGAAAAGCATATCCTGGTAATGAGGGCACCGGGGGTGCCAGGGAGACATACGCCAGCAAAAGGGGGATTTGCGAGAACGCGTGTGAAATTGTAGGGTGACCGGGGAGTGGTCAGAGAGCCCACGGGTATGGTGAGTTACTTGTGAGAAGCGGTGGAGGAATATGAAGAGGTAATCTAATCGAGATTGTGACCCATGAACTGTAGATAGGTATGTGTAGCCCTGCTCGGAGGGATGCTATTACCGCCAGATATCCGCCCAACCCAAAGTGGAAGCCAGGGAGCTCAGCTTAGTAGGACCTAGTAATGATTGATGGTCTGTACTGCTTTATCGGTCTAGTGGCCCCATCGTGTAATTCCAGTTGCCCCTAGAAGTATCAAACCCTCCTGGAGGTCCCCCCAGATACCTGTAATCCTGTCTACGAAAGCCGTTCCCAGCGGGGGGGGGGCATATATACTGCCGATAGTAACCTGTTCGCCATGAAGCGTGTATGTGACAAAAAAGGAATATGCCCCCGGGATCTGTCCTGTGGGATATGTGTTGGAACTGAACCCTGTGGTGTATTAAAATGGCCACCCCCTGGGAGCCCCTGGTGAATCCTGCGTGATAAATGTAATGGAAACCAAACCTGGCCGAGCAAGGGGCCTTGGTGCCTAAAAGGTGGGTTTCCTGCAATAGGAGGATATCTGCCTCATACCTCTTGGCCTGGCACAAAACCGCGCCCCATTTTACTTTATTCTGGAGACCTCGAACATTCCATGAAACCACAGTTAGGTCCCCAAGGGGGGGTTACATCACCCCAATGCCATTGACCTGTGTCGCAAAAGAAGTAGCAACGGAGAGATTGTGATCCGTATAGCATGTCTGCCTATAACATATAGAACAACCTAACACTACATTCCCTCAACATCTCACCACCCCCCACCCGACACTGCCGTAAACTAGGAGCATCTGTCGTGGCATGAGGCACCCCAGGCCCCCAATAGGGGGACCTCAAGCCCACACACTAAGAGTACCCGATCCACCCACAAAACATAAGAAATTAGGGGGGACCCAAAGAGTCTTTGGCCTGGAAGTCTCATGGCTTGGCATCCATGCCCACTCAGAGGAAAATGCATTTGAAGAGTCGTAGCAAACAACTAGTAATGTCAACTTGCGATTGGCAGCCAGTGGTGCGTCGAACAGCTCAGGGGGCGGCTCTGGGCTCGTTGACAGTCTCTCAGATCCGGAGTCATGCTGTCTCTTGGATTTGGTCAGGCGGGACCAATTTAGTAGCGATCCGCGTGAGGAGTCTGAGTCCAGTAACGATGGTGAGCATGGCCGGAGTCGCGGGCGCTCCTCGGCCCAGGCGAAGACAGCCTCCGGACTGTCAAAGAAAAACGACTTGTAGTCAAAGATCACTCTCATCCTGGCTGGATATAAAACCATATATTGTAAGTTCATGTCCCGCAACTTGTGTTTTGCAGCCGCGAAGGACTGGTGTTGCTGCTGGACCAAGCGTGTATAATCCGGGAATACCATTATGGACCTCGATTTGTGTTGAATGCGGTCTTAGTGCGTCCTGGCATACCGCATGATGGCATCTCGTCGGCATAGTTCAATATCTTGGCAATAAGCGGTCTGGGATTTTCGCTAGGAGGAGGTTTTTGAGTCAAGGCCCGGTGAGTGTGCTCCACCACAAAGCAGGAGGAGAGCAGGTCCTTAGGCATGAGGTCAGTGAGCCACTCAGTGATGAAGCGGGTCATAGAGGCAACTTCACACCCCTCCGGCAGACCTACAAAGCGCAGATTGTTACGTCACGCCCGGCCTTCTGCATCCTCCACCCTGGAGGCCAGCTCATGCGACACCACAGCAAGTTTGTTGGCCTTTTCTGGAGGGTGGACATTGTGTCTTCTACCATCGAGACTCTTGTCTCCGCCTCTGTGATGCGATCTATGGCCTTACGGAGATCCTGGCACAGGAAAGAAACCTCCGATCCCACCGCTCCAATCTTGGCATTCAGCGTGTTCCTGGCATTATTGATGGCTGCCAGGAGGGCCGTATTATCAGGCGTCGAGCATGCCTCTTCACTGCTCATAGAGCCCCCGGTGGGCGCAGTGTACTGGTTCACGGTACCCTGTTTAGGGCCAGCGCCACCCGGCTTGTCTGCCCATCACGTAGGGGGTCGAGGAGGTTGCAGCTGCTCGGAGGGAGTATGCCGCTATCACAAGGCCGTATGTGCACCTTAAGAGGGGTTACAGCTAGGCAGGAGCAGGTCTGTTGGAACTAGGAATGCCTCACCCCACAGGCCTGAGAACAAAACCCCCGGGGGGGCCACAGGCCCGACAGGGTAGAGGCTGCTGGAAGTCTGCCACCTCGCACCAGCACTCCTCCCGATGTGTGTCGGCCTGCAGGGGGTCAGACCACCTCCACCACACGAAGCGATGCGGTCACTCCATGCAGGCACCGACCGAAGAGGGGCCACCAGCCAGGCGGTGCCATGTCCACTGGCGAGGATATGGTCCATGGGGGCGACCCCTACTGGAAATTGCGCCCTCCTGTTAGGATCTTCTCTGGACCCGCACCAGCCAGGCGCGGCACACGGGGGAGCAGCGGCCAGTCTATTCCTGCACTGTAGCCTGTCCAGCAGCAGCATGCATCCCCCTCCCCCGGGCTGACGGGAAGATGCGGCGGTCTGTGCCGTGGGGTTTAGCAGCAGTAGTTCGTGGGAAACTCAGGCACAGGCCCCTCCGCTATCACTATATTCTGCCAGGTGGGGGGGGGTTTGTTGCCAGCAAGGTATGGGCAGGAGGTCAATGGTGTCCACAGGGGGAGGGGGTGCCGGGCCACACCGCTGTCCAGCACCACCGCGAAGCACTCACCTCAGGGGCTGCCTATCAGCCCCAGCCCCTTGCTCCTGCGGCCGCTGACCACTGGATGTCTGCCTGGCCACACCCCACACTTGTTCCTCGTAGGGATGCGCTGCCAAGAGGTGGATGTCGGAGCCTCGCGCTGCGAGGACAGCCTCCATGGCACGGCAGCAGATGGAGATTGTGGCGCAGCTACGGAGTCTCACAGGAGGATTTCTGCCGCGTCGGCTCACTAGCAATGGTGGGCGATGACCGAGTGCCAGGCAGGGTGGAGGGGTCCATCCCCCACCGACACCAGGCCAGATCCCTCGCCGGCTCCCACACTCAAGGCCGCCAGATGTCAGGCCGCTCCCTGCCGCACAGCTCATGTCCAGGCCAGGTCTCGGCCCGAGCTCCGCCGTGGTGACTCCATGTTGCGGTCCAGGCGCCGGAAGGGGGACTTGCCCCACACTTCGCCAGAGCTCACCCACCGGACACCGCACCTCGGTAGATGAGGTGCCCCCACGATGGAGCACCTCTTGAGCAGGATTACGGTAGGATAATTTGCAGATTTTGGCGTGGACGCTCGAAGCCCGGTTAGGCTGCGTCCCGCCATGTTGGCTATCCAAGCCACGCCCCCCATTTTCTTTTTTTTACTATATTTCCAAACAGACCAAAACTCAAAAATACAGCAAACCAAATAAAACATGCACAAAAAAAACCAATGAAGTACTGTACAAATCAAGAGCACAGCATAAAATAAGAAGGGAGAATAAAAGTATCACATGTAGTGAATTGTTAACTGTAAACCTTATAAACCTATAAACAATTCAGATTATGAAAAATGTAATTGATATTTTCACAAATTCATGTTATTCACAGATTTACAAATATATTTACTTACAAAACTTGACAGAAAAGTAAATTTCTACTAACATAGATGAACTATACCTATTCCAAAGAGAGGACTATCAACCAAAGAACTCAGAAGAAGTGCAGTGAGTGAGCATTACTCAAATGGCTGCTTTGACTGTGCAACTTCCATAAATGATATTGTGGTATGACATTAAAAAACACACTCATCTACCTAATACAGCTGAAGTCCAAATTCAAAATATAGGGTAAGACCTCAAAGAAGCAACCACAAGCTGCAATTCTTAAAGACTACGAGGCCTGATTCAGAGTGTAGCACACAGGTACTATCACGTCCACGTTGATACATGTGGATAATATCATAAAGCACTAGTAATAAATCGGATGGGATAGCTGTCATGTTTGTGATGAGGTAGTCATCTGCCAGAGTCACAACGAGACAGTGTACTCCTAACATTTCTGAAGTAGTGGCACAGTTACCCTCCACACCAAACTTAAAGGCATAAACAACAAGATCGAGAAGAATAAAAAGAAAAGCAATTATTGTCCCCAGATGATTTGACGAGATAGGTATTCCTGACACCTACAAAATTAATCACACAAAGGAGAAATTAATTCTATATGATAATGAAACTATTTCTATTCCATTAGTCAAGTTTTTTAAACATTTCCAAAAATCCACCCTGAAGCGTAGATTACTCAACCTAAGCTCAGTTTGCCTTTGAAATAAAAAAAAAAGTATAGCCCTAGCATATGTCTCACCAGCATATATTCTACCAAAGGAGGTTGAAACCATTATACCTTAATTCTAGAATCACCAGTCTATCAGGTTAATGAAGGAAACTTACTCCAGCACTCTTGGAGGAAGTCAACCTACCCTGAATCAGTTCATAGAATTTCAAAACAAAGTATAGTTATCAGGGCCTAGGACAAAAACAAGCCTTAGCCCAACAAATATGCCTTAAACTTGCTAGACAAACTTCCCAAATGCATGAAATATTACTGAAATGAAATGAAATGAAATGAAAAGCGATATTTATAGAGCGCTGACTGCCACTCCAAAAGGAGCATCCTTGCTCTGGTATGGAGGTAAGAGGGCGCTCTGAAGTTCTTAGATGAGAGAGAGGCAGAGTTCATCTGAAGATCCAAGTCTTTAGTGGCTTCCTATATTGTGTTTCATATTTTAACGTTTTCAGTTGCAAAGGCAGTAGGTTCCAGGCTCTGGTACCTAATACAGCCATTGTTTTACCTCCCTTTGTTTTGCATCTAAAATTGGGAGGTTTAAGTAGGTTGGCTGACGAGGACCTGAGGGTTCTGGTTGTAATGTAGGGGGTGAATCTTGATGAGAGGTATGTTGGCCCCAGTTTGAGTGAGGCTCTAAAGGTGATTAGGAGAATCTTAAAAAGTATTTTCTTATGTAGTGGGAGCCAATGAAGGGATTTTAGGGCTGCGGATGCGGAGGACCTTTGTAGTAGTTTTAAAACCAACCACGCCGCTGCAAGTTGGACTACTTGGAGTCTTTTAAATGTTTTTTTTTGCTGACTCCTGCCAGGAGGCTGTTGCAGTAGTCTAGACGCGAAAGGATCAGGGCGACTGCTACTGATTTCCTTGCAGCGAGTGGAAGTAGATAAAAATAAAATGTCAAGGATTTTATAAGGCTGAAGCAGGTCCCTGCTACCGTCACTGCGTGTGGTTGGAAGGTGAGGGCAGAGTCAAACTGCACTCCAAGGTTTCTTGCAACCTTCACCGTATCAGGCGGAGGGGATGTACCCTCCGGCCACCACTCGCCCGGCAAGAATGAGACCTCCTTCCGTATTAAGTACCAAAGTCTTACTCTTTACAAGCAACCAAGGATTATAGTACCTGGAAACCATAGTTCAAATATCACTGTAGCCTACTTCACCAGAAACTCAAAGGAACACCATACTAGGATATTAATAAACCAATCCATACAAATACTACTATACTTTTAGAAAAGTGAAATTTTAAATATGCAAACCAAATAAAAAATTGAAATAATGTACAATAAATTGCTATTTTATAACTTCAAGAAATACGGTTTTGCTGTACAGTCCATAATTAGACACATAACATTAAGAAGACATAAAAAAAGATGATACAATTTGTATAAATTATGAAAATTAAACCATAGTAAAATATGAAAACATAACACCACCATATCTCTAAAATGAAGCCAAGATAATACAAAGCAATGTTTAATGTTGCTACACTACAAATCAACAAGTAATTTAATAAATGAAACTCTATTCCACCCAATATTTCAACTTAAATAAAACAATGAAAAGGATGCGTCCTATTTAGTAGTTGAAGATTCTTTGAAGCATAAATCATGTTGCAGATGTATAATTGCAAAGTAAAATCCATATAAATAACTATGAATCCCACCAAAATTTGAAAAATAGATTTCAAATTAGAAACACTCCAGGAAAAGCATAAAAAAACAAAGAAAGATTTTGCAAAACCTAGGACATAAAATAATCCAAACTATTTCTTTGACAACTAAACACATCCTAAAGATTTTTTTCCTAATAACACGATGTCACATGTAATAAAAAACATACATTACCATATATTACCATTCACAAAACAAAAAATGGCCAAAGACAAAAATAGAGCAAACATATACAACTTTGAAAACTATGATAATACAACTACAGTACAAAAAGTGAAAAACTTACAACACGATACACTAACACCTAACCTTACTGTAGACACACTATTAGTTAAAAACTGAAAAATAAATGCCCTTACCTGAAATGCAGATGTGCATCCATTGAACTAGCATCCTCATTGACGGTTGACATAAAGAGGAGAAAAAAAGAATCTAGTTAGTGGTAAAAACATTGGTGGCAAACTGAAAATAAAAAAAACTTTACTTGCATTGAAAGCAATGCAGACATTATTTTAAAAAATATTTCAAAATGAAAACTTGTTTAAAAATGTACATGTTTTATTTATAAATGGTAAAATAATTATTTTTCATTCATTTGTAAAACTTTATTTCGATTAATATGACCATAAAAGCAGTTTACACAACATTTGCACATCTCATCTGTGTTAAAAACAGGTAAAAAGGAATACAGACATCAAGTTAAATTGTATCTAAGTGTATAGTATAGCCTACAAAGAACTAATTTGCAGTCAGTCCTGGTATCATGGTCTGCAATTGCCTATATATGCAGTACTTATGTTCAGTTTATTTTAACAAGATGTTTTCTGCACTTAGTATGACCCTTAGATAAACTCAAAAACGATAATATCTACGTTTATATAAAGTGCTTAAATCGGTCAATGAGACAATTAGCAGCATAACGGGTTACATTAAAGTGCTGGTGCATAATATAGTAGGGAATTTGCAGAGCCTTAAATGTAGATAAAAAAGTTTGTATAAAAACAGTTGACTTCAATCAAAAAGGAATTAAAACCCTTGTTATAGACCTTTTAACGCCAGTCCTACTTTTTGATAGTCTTTATCACCAGGTGATGTATACCTTAAGTTAGATAAAAAAAATTAAAATGCTGCTAAAAAAGACATACAAATAAATTCCACCAGTTAAAAAGCGGAACAGAGTATATGCCAGTTTAGTCACCATCTTTGGGGGCATTTTTAGAAAGACTCTTCGAGTACACCAAATGGAAAATAAAAAGCCTGCCACTGAGTAAGCAATAGGGAGCCCAGCATTATATTTCAATAGTCTAAAGGCCTCTGAGCATTGCCTAGTTCCCAGGTTTCAACATATCTGAACCAGCCATCGTTTTCTTGCTCTCTTATAGCCAGTACAGACAAAGAACACGTGGCATTCAGATTCTTCTGCACAATCACATGCCGGGCAACCCAGTGTTTGTAGGCCTGCCCATTTTTTCGTGAAAGCACGGAGTGGCAATACCCCGTACCTAAACAGTAAATAGAGCTTCCTTGCGGCAGCTGGCTTTATATCGTTAAGCACCGGCTCTAATATGTACTGGTCTTTGATTTCCAAAAACGCTACAGTGAGTTTCCCCATTAAATTGTTCCCCTGTAGCTGGGTCAGTTTGTTCTCCCAGTAACAACCCTTTAGCTCTTTCCTTGGGACTATAGGGCATGTCATTTCTGGGTTATCCCAGAGATTGCCCAGACCCATGGATGTAAGGGTGTTCCTGACAGATATAAACCATGCTAGTCTCCGTGCCCCTGGTAGGTTCATCACCTCTCTTAGTTCTTCCCTGTATTCGAACAATTCTGGAGTAACCCACAGGCGCCTCCAGTATAAGAGGGATCTCAGAGAGGCTTCATCCACGATTGACCTAACCCCCAGGTATAATCGTACCGGAATAAGTGGGGTGCTGCGGGGAAGACCAAACAATTGTCTAACAAAATGGTTTTCTGTTTGTGTTAGACTATCGGTGCCGTCGTGACCCCAAATTTCAGCTCCGTATAAGGCAGCACCTCTAGCTTGGACCCTTTATATATCTACTGCTGGGCCCACTGGTTTGCAGCTAGAATTTCGGAAAACCTTGGACAGACCCCAGTAACCTCAGGCTTGTGTTTTTTGATCTGTGCTCCCCAATCCATTTTATCTGTAATAGTAATGCCGAGGTAGTCAAAAATGGATACCCTCTCTAGGGGTCTACCATCTAAACATGGGTTCGATGGAGTACTTTTGGCTGTGTTAAATACCATGAATTTGTTTTTTTGTAAATTAGTCTCAAGCCCACTTTCTTTACAGAAGGCGTCAAATTTATTTAAAACCCTCTGTATGCCCATTGGAGATTCAGATAATAAGAGGGTATCATCGGCAAACATCATGGCCGGGATATTTCGTGCTGCCAGCTTAGGTGCATCTAAATCTTTCTCAGAATTTAAAAAATCAACTAACCCATTTATAAAAAGACTGGTGTACTCCTCTATCTACAGGGATGGGTGTAGTGAGTTCCCCACGTTTGCCAAATCTTATTTGTGCGAAGTTCCCTTCATGCAGCCGTTTTATTGCTTGACACAAGTATGGTGGGACCCCCATGTCTAGCAGGACTGCCCACAACTTTTCTCTTAGGACCAGGTCAAATGCAGATTTTAGGCCTACAAAAATTAGATAGAGTTAAAATAATTATGAAATCTGTATAATAATATTATAATTTATTAATTCACATTGATAAGTAAATGCGAAAAATAATTTATTTTTAGAATTATGATATTGTTAATGTTTTATATTTTCAAACAGCTATTTTAATATTATAACTGTTTTCTCTAAGAAAAGAATGTTATTTATATAAAATGATTTATTTATTTTAAATCGTATTAATCTTTTTGTTTGGATGAAACTACATAACTCATTTTAATAACAATTACATGTCTAAAAAATGTGTCTAATATATTATATATTAGAATGTATACTTTACATATTACTTCAATTAAAAATCAATTTGCAATGCATTTTATGTTTAATCAATTATACAATTGTGTATTAGCATGTAAACATTTTCAACTATTCAAATATATTTACATATATTCTTAACTTCCTTCTTAAAATGATGTAATCGTACATATTTGTTTAAAAAACACACTAACTATTGTGATTAAAGTCCTATTCTTACACACACATTTTTTTAAAATTGAAAACAAAGAATTTCTTACTCCAAAATAGAACTGGAAGAAATTTTGATTATGCTGGAGTAATTTTGATATTTTCAAGGTACTCTTGTGAAGTAAAATTACTGTACATTACGCCATTATGCACTTTCGCATTATTTTGCATACATTCGGGAAAATGCCTCCCCAAAAGCACAGAAACAAAGCACGAGTGGCTGCTGGCTGGTGGCTGCTGGCTGCTTGTTGCTGCTGTTCCAGTTCTGTGTCATTTAGCTCTATTGTCTTAGCACACAATGCATCTTCGGGTGCATTTTGGAGTGAGAAAAGGATGAAGAAGTACCACTACGGCCCTAAAGACTGAAACTCCAAACCCCCAGGAACACCTTGTGCTCTGAGAAATTAGCTCAAAATGCAGGGTTATACTTCTATCGTAATTACACATCATCTTGCATGTTTTTTCTGTAATTTTAAATTAGCAAATTACCGACCTGTACTCCAAACCCAGCCTCATAGGCACAAAGTTACATTTTGGAGAGTGCACATTTATGATTCTCCAAACCCACCTGTATTGAGGAAAATGTTTAATTTTCAGAAGAGTACACTCCCTGCTCGCCCTCCCTAAGGTCCTATGGCTTTGGCCATCTAGCAAGTCACTTCGGTGTCAGCAGCAGTTAGTGGCGCCAATTCTGATGAAGGTCACCCAGCTGTGGTACCCATCCTCAGAAGTGTGAGGGGAACTCTCAGACAGTGCTCACCCTTTACTATCACTCAGAAGGTACAAGAGGGCCAGCGACATTGGCGCAGGACAAACACTTCTAGTCCCGGGGTGTCAGCTAGAGTACAAAAGTCCTTAAGTTCATTGTTTTCAGTGGGCATCCTTTTGCTGCCATCGCTCTCAGGCTCAGTAAGTTCCCAACTGTCGCTCTGTTGTGCAGGGGCTTTTAAGTGTGGGTGGAGACTTCTGGACCATGGGCATCTCTACCCAATCTTACTGTGACACACCATCACTCCACCTCTGCCCCAATCCTCCTGCACAGCATAAAGAGGACATTCCAACATAGCAGCTTGAAGTAGTCTATGGAAAGACCTTCTATGAGAGCTTCAGTCCTTTCCCCAAATGAAGCAATTGCTCGATTCCTTTCTGCTAAAACTTCAAAGAGGAGAGCCCCTCATGTGTTTGGCTTCAGGGCTCTGGCCTTCCTCGCTTCATTCTGTGGGCTTGTGCTTACATGGGCCAGGTGCAGAGTAAAGAGTTAGTTAGCAAATGCTAATTTCTTCACTACCCCTTCCTTTCAAAGGAACCGGGCCAAGTACTGGCAAACGGTCTTATCTGTAGGCGGTATGGGGGGGGGGGGGGACTGCCTCAGATCTGATTATGGGCTAAGCCAGGCAAATATGACAATTCTCAAAGAACCAAAAGGAGTGCATTAATGATAATGATAAGAGTGACAGTGGATCTGCACTCAGGTTACTTGTTTGCCCTTGGATTGAGTCCAAACCAATAGCTATAGGCCAAAGTAGGGTGAAATGTTGCTGTGGCATAGATTTGAATGATTGTATCCATATTGTGTAAATCAATAAAGCATATTGACTTCAACTAGTGTTACAGGTGTACACTATGCATGCACAATCACATTATGAAGCCTACACCAGGTCACCAATATTCCCGAGGGCTCCCTTCTGTGACCAACTACCTGTGTGCAGATACTAGTTTAACTCATGTGTTCACGTTTAACCAACTCACAGCCTATTACCCTATTCGGCAACATACCTTATCTTAAAAAGTGAACACTTTGAGTTAGCGTTCTCAGTCCATTTCCACAGTATTTATTGTGAGCAAGACTTGGTGAAACTCACTCACCGTAAGGGCCTGATTTGGATGTCGGTCAAAAAGCGCCTGAACACAGGTCGGAGAATTTCCAACCGGCATCTAAGGTTTAAACTCGGACCATCGTATTGCAAAGACAGCAGTTGGAGTTTAAACTGGCTGGTTAATCTGACTAGGTTCTGACGGGGTACAAGGAGCCTGTCGCCCAGTCGGAAGGGCCTCATAAGCTCTAATAATTGGCGCTTCTGCCATCTGGTTTATGATGGCACTGTCCGACAGCCGTTCTATGTCGGCCTTTCTGACATGGAACTCATGTCGGAAGGTGCCTTTGGGGGCTTCTAGCAAGCCCCCCTCCACCTGTCCCTCCAGTTGTGGCCCTCTTCACATTCCTGCACTGTGTGGCAGGCACTGTGAGGTTTCAGCCTGCCGTACAAGCTCCCATTGAAAAATTTAAGTTTACGACTATACCATGTGCACTCCCATCCTAATTTGGTGTGCGAAACCTCGGACCTATGGTCGGGCAGTTCCCTCATTGAAAAGGTGCATCCACCCGACATCGTAGTGAGGGCCTAAATGTCCAAAACCTGGTAGTACAGATTTAGAGCCTGATTACAAGTTTGACAGTGTGGGCGCGGGCTACCATGCCACTGCTCAGCTCCCACTCTGCCAAACCCAACCTCTGCTTGCCAGATTATGAGTCTTTTCGTTGTCTGGTGGGCAGCGTGATGGTCCCACGGACAGACGCAACAGGGGGCCCTATAGTGCCACCTTTGTTTTCCCACCACCAGCCTTTTCTTGGTGGGCTCACCTTCATGAAAAGGCTGGCAGTGGGGAAACTCATAATATGCATGGCAGTGCTGCAGCGGCACCGCCATGCTGATTGCTTCCCCAGACCGCTGCGCCACCTTCGGGGATAATGGACACCTAGAGCTTGCGGTGGACCCAAAGCGCTACGACGTACTCGTATAATGGTGGTTGTACCACTGGTGCAGCAGTGCCCGACCACCATCGCACCTCTGCCGCAAATTTGGTGCTCCGATGGATCGCCAAACTCCTAATCAGGCCCTTAGTATTCTAGCACTGCACCCATTGGAGAAAGTGTTTAATGTATGGGTCTTCAAATTTACCACTCTAAATCCAACCCAACGTTAATCACTTCAACATACCTTTTTTCAATATAAAGCCTCTTTTTATGATTAAAAACATGTATTTTTTTGTTTTCCCTATTTGGTTGCTATATAATGCATTTATTTTTTTTAAATATTAAAATCTATCAATTTTGGTAATAACTTTGATTTAAGAAGTTTGCACCGCTACATATAAATGTAATTTTAAATTAACAGATGAATGTTTGAGAGAATTTTTTTTTAAGTCACACACTGTTCCCATACAAAAAATAATGCTTTACGAAAATCAAAAATGAATTTACTCAAGTGAGAAGTGTTATACATTGAAATGTAAATAATTAACTCATTACAACACATACAAAATTTTCATCTTTAATTAATAGAAAATGTATTGATTTGTAAATATAATAAAATTAACTAAAATAATTGATTTTTTAAAAAGAAGGTAGAATGTCTCACCTTATTGTTATACAAACAAAGCAACCCATTTAATTTTATTTTAAATAAATTCTAGTAAATGTTCTAATTAATTAATAGTTATAAATATAACATATACATCTAAATAACATCTTTTTTTTAAAACACTGTCATGTCTGTACCCTCCACACTCAACAACCCCTATGACCTCAACAACCTGTTAGAAAACAAACACCATATCAACCAATTAAACAAAACAAACATAAATCAACTAAATACATTTCTTTTATTATTAAAAATTAATGTAACACTTAATTAGACACTATGAGGTAATAAATACAAACATTATAACAAAATACAATAATATTTAGTATAGTTAAAATATTTATATAAAATTCTAAAAAATAATAAACATTGAACATTGAATCATAACTTAGCAAAATGTAACAAAAATGATGTTATCTACGATAATATTGTGAACCTATATTTTTCACAAAGTATAAGAAACAATGTTCTTTCCTTCAGTATTATGTTACACAATGTTCTGTGTACCACAATATTTTGGGTATGATGTTATATAGCTCAACGATAATTTGGAGTGGATGTTAAGGTAGAACAACTTGCCCCCGGCTCATTCTGCGGGCTTTCTGACATTATTACACTTCCAGTTCTCTCCCCTGCAGAAGGCTGCGTATACAATAACTGAAAGAAGCCCAAGAATCAAGGTCCATATCTCATGTGTGTCAACACGCTGTTGCGAGACCCATCAATGCTGGGGCTCTTCAGTAAGTAACACATTGTGCATAATATGAGCGCAGTCCATCAGTGGGGCATAAAGGCGCATTGCTCAGAGTGTACCAGTGAGTCTACGATCAGTTTATTAGCTAACCTCCTCTTTGGTATTTACACATGCAAATTAATCTCAGAAAATGGCCCAGTACGATCCATAGGCTTGTGGCTCTCATCTGGTTTGGGAATCATCAGGAAGATGACAATGAGTTGATGATAATTATGATGATGACTGATGATGATGATGATTTGATGATGATGATGATGATTTATGATGATGATGGCTTCCTTCATTGAAGTGGGATTTCTTTCCTTTGCACTTCCTTAAACTCCTCCAGTAATTTGCCTGAGAGTGTGTCAGCAAACACACGGTGTAAATCAGCCGAGAGGCTGTTTCTCTAGAGGTTTGCCCAAACTGAGGCCTTTAATTGTCACTTTGAGGGAGTCTTTGACCATGCACAAGCTCCAGTTTTCTGGTTTGGTCTAAAGAGGCGGCAGTGTGACCTCACTCCAGCTTTTGCAGCTGTTTCTAGAGCTCTGTTAGTGGAGCGTTGGGATATCATTGATGCCCGCTTGGGGGGACGAGCTTGCTCCTCGCCCTCTTAATCCTAGTTTCCTGGTGTGGGTTTTCCTCTTTCAGCAGCCACACCAGGGTCCAATCTGCTTGGTCCCCTTCCCTGCGTTGTGGCTATTCTGTGGGAAGAGCTGGTATATTTGTGTGCAGTATACCATGCACCAACCAATCTCCCCTAACATCTGTCAGCTTGCAGCGCTCTGTGGTGTTTTGTCTCTAGTTAGAGAGGTTCGTTTCCAGTGCAGTCATGTCACTTCTCTTGTGTAATTTATACACGTATATTTTTCTTAGACAATAATGCTTAAGCTGGAAAGGTGTAAATGCAAAATAAACAAAGATATCACACAAAGGTTTTTGCACACATACATGCAAATATTGTACGCTACTAACATTCGTGTCGGGCCTGCCTGTGCTATTAGTGTCCTAGTTGGCGTATGGATGAAATAATGAGGAAATATTAGGGAATAACATGTGCAAATATTAATTGCTCATATTTTAAAGCTAACTCCTTGATCAAGGTATCATTAAAGCCGGTCATAGGACTCCGACGGTTCTTCTAAGCCCTTGTCTACAGTGTGGCTAAACCCCAGTTGAACTTGCTGTATATACTGGTATTTATAGACATCAAAGCTAGCTGGGGCATGCCACCCAGGCCATTTCTTAATATCTTTGTATCTTGCTTTTATCCTTCACGGCATTTTCCTCCACAACTGTCCTTTTTAGTTTTCAGCTATGTTCATTCTAAGCCCACTTACTCCTAAGTGCTTACGCTTTATTACATCCTTGTGTTTCTTGAATTTATCAGTCTGAACAGTAATTATTTATTCATTACCCATTCACCGTGGGTCTTTTGTATTATGCCTTATTACTCCTGAAAGGAAGGCTTTTGCTAGGCCTGATAATGCAGAATGACCTTAATTGTATGTTCGTGAGCAGCCAATAGTTTTCAGTGGCTTCTACACTGGGAACCATGGGTGACCTTAATTTAAACATATTGTTGACCTCACATTTGGCCAGAGCAGCAAGGTCTCCTGGACAGCCTTATTTTGCCACCTACTGGCGACGTCGAGCCCGGTCTGGGTTGTTAGTTTTCCCCTTGAGAGGGGACCTGCTCTGGGCTGTTGATGTTGGAATAGGACCAAGACTAATTTGCATACGGTAGGTATTGGTACAGAGTGGCACAGGGGTCTAAAACATTGACAGACTGAAATGTGGCCCGAGTGATTACCAGTGGCTGAGATGTATTCAAGCATTTCATCCATCATTTTGTTATTTTAGCTGTTCTAATTGATTTTAGTTTTCATCACCCATCTTTACCCGTATGATCTCCAGGTTCAACGAACATCAAGAGTCCCCCGTCATATCCATGGCTGTGGGTGCTGCACGCCCTGATGCTGCACAACTTCACACATTGATTTTGTGTGACTCTGACAAAATGATAAAAAGGAGAAAAAGTCACTCAACGTGGACTCTATGCTGCAAAAGAAATATGCTCACTTCTGCACAAGGCAGCTGCTAGTTTATCAATTGGCAAAACATGTCCTAGATCAAGATGTCCCTCGCAGGGGAAAGGATAGACGCCGCTTATTGGGGCAGCATATGCATTTCCCCACTGTCACTCTGGAAAAATAGGTCCAAACAGCTGGATGCCCCAGTGGTCTTCGGGGCGCAGGGAGTACACCAGAACACACAATTCCCATTCTATTTTAGTGTTAAAAGAAGTACTGTGCTGGCCCTCGCTTGGAGCAGTGTCAATCCAGCAGGACCTATCCACTCTATTGCCTCTGATGGACAGTAGCAAGATACCACTGCAACAGCACTGCACCTCAGGGCCACTATTACTTCACAGCACTGCATCTTATGTCTGCTAACCCACATCACACTGCACTACATTCTAGGGACAGTTACCCACCACACTATACTGTTTTGTATAGGCTCTCTCCCACCACACTGCATTATGGCCCCAGGACACTCATCCAGAACCTATGAATGCATAAGGGCCACAACTGCATCATAGAGACACCAACATACCTCACCCCTGCATCCTAAGCAAGTTAAATCAATGCACTGCTGTGTACCCCATAGCCCATCACACTGCACTCCGGGGATAATAAACACACTACACTACCCTGAATTCAACTGTTCTGAACCCATTACATTTACCACTAGCAACAGAAACCTGCCACACTGCTTTTCATAATATGGGACCCACCACAGTGCAGTACAGTCTATGAGCACTATCAGAGCACATTGCACTGCGACCTAGAAACCCTAACCCATCACATTACACTGTTTCCTCTGGCACTCACCTACTACAGAATACCCTAGGAACACTAGCCCACCACTCTGCATTGCCCCGTACTGACAAAAACCTTTTGCACTCACATTAAACGCTCTAGTCCATCATTCTGCAACACAGCTACATCATTGAAGTACTATCTTATTGCACTGCATGGAAATGAAGCAGCCACTCAGAATGCTACCCAGTGGAAAGCAGAGTGAAATGTACTTGGGAAAGCCATCAAATATTTAGACGAGTGATTAGCTCTAAAATACTTTAAACTTTTATTTATTTTCAAGCAAAAGTTCTAGCGACATATAACATGGCAGCAAATAGGATACCACAGAATGATACAATCAACCCATTTCCAGCACAAACTTGATATAGGCAGGTGCACTAATTATAGATGAATCTGAAACAAGGGTATTTCCAGAAAGACTGGCATAGATTTGTATTTTCAAACCACGAAAATGCATTTGCATCAGCACATTGAAGTGACCCCTTTCTCAATGGAAAGTGGCTTTACCAGATGACCCAGATAAAAGCAAAGACAATCAAAGTAAACAGAAGATTTAAAACAAAGTATTACTTTAGGGGTGTTATTTCTCCCTTAGGTTAGACAAAATTTAGAACATAGGGCTGATTTGGATGGTAGTGAGACCGCCATCAACAGCACGTCGGTGGCGTTCCCACTGCCGGACAGCCCTTCGGTCCGACCGCCGAATTACACTGCTGGCGGTCAGACCACAAGCTGCTGGGGAACGGAACCCCGTCTCCACCAGGGTCTCACATCCCGACAGTGTGGTGGTCGGACTTCTAGTCCCGACAACAGGTGGTGCCGAGGCAGGCACCACCGTCGGGCTTACGATGTCTCTTTCCAACAGCCTTTTCTTGGCTGTCTACCCACCATGAAAAGGATGTCAGAAATGACTGGCGGCTCCAAACATGGGCATCGTCCCTCATGGGCCACTGCAAAGCTACCCTGAGGGCACATGTAGTGCCCCAATGCATTATGTACCATGCAACACATGGTGCATGGCCTACAGTGCATGGATGTGCTTAAAGTGCTTAGTTCCACTACGGCTTGTGCTGGAGCCTTTTCCTGGGCCACGACACAAGCAGCAGTGGAAAAGAGCACTTTCTGACAGCCACCGCGGTGGTCATCATGTAATTGGGCAGTCAGACCGCCGACTGCTTGTCGGGTGGTCTCCTGACTGAAGAAACACTGGACAGCGGTCCGACCGACTGATATCAAAATCGCGCCCATAATAGTTACCATCGGTGTGGCAAGCGATAGTTGCTCCGCAGACTAGATGTGTGAGGGGCCAATTGCAACCCTAATATGTATGTCTTTTACTACCCAACCAGGGGCACTGAGCTCATTTCCTTCTTGGTTACGGCCTATGTCGCCCTGGCTCCACCAAGCACATCAGCGCTCCTGATGTCAGCCTTTGTGCCATGCTTCGATAGATATGAGCTCTAGGAGCCCAGTCAGAACGAGGGAGGAGAAGTCAGTTCACTGGTAGAGGGAGGTGAAAGAAGTGAACATTTGGCCAGTTTGAGGAGCAAGTTTATAGCAGGTGGAGTCTCAGAAGGCGAGACATAGTCATCGCTTCAGACAGTCATTGGCAAAGAGGCAATGCAGTCCATCCACTGTAGAAGCGGCTGGAGCGCATTATCGAGATCCCTCATCAGTTTCCTCGATGTAGCGCTTGTCAGAGTCCCATCGCACATTCCCTTTCCGAGGGAAGATTTCCAAAAATCACAGGCTCTGTGGATGAGACCTAAAGTACTTTTGAACTTAGATTTAGGGACCGGAAGAGCCAGCACTACTTCAGATAGTGGACGATGCACAAACCCTTATCGTGGACATAGTGGTACTTTATGCAAGGAGTGCGCATGATCTCTTATGCTCAGCCATTGCTACCGATTCCCTGGCTTGAAAAGTAGTCATTATAAAAGGGTAGTTATTAGATTAGTGTATATCACAGAACCATCGCACATCAAGGTGCAGTAGGTATGATACACCTGCCTCTAGTATTCCATATGTAAGTGTTAGTGTGAGAATGTCATCGGAATACGGATACATATAGCCTACATATTTCACAGGATGCCCGGGGAATGCAGATCCAATGCCCAACTCCGAAACAAACAGATCAGTGGGAGATGCACCTTTGGAATGTCTAAGAGAAGAATGTGCTTCTCACACAATGATGAAAGGCCCATACAGTATGACACCGAGATATGCTGGAATCTTACACAGCAGAGCAATGGAGATGGGTCTGCCACTTGAGACCTATGATGACGATTCAGAAGATGAGGAATACTCTGGAAAGGATGCCGTGAGACCAGAGGGAGAGCTCCCTGGATTGATGTGCCAAACAATTGCATCAGAGTTGAGAACAACACTTGGCCAAGAAAAGAATTGGCATGTACATATGAAATGTGTGCCAACAATAATACAGAATTGAAATGTAACACAGAAAAAGGTCTTCCATGGCCTGTAACCTGTGATGGTATGTATTCAAAGTACAAAAAAGTAAACTTTCATGTCATAAATGAAACTTGATAATATTCTGTCTCCCCTTCCCTGTGCAGAGCCAATAGGTGTGGGCTCTTCAACACACCTGCTTTTTTGTGTGGTCCTGCTCCTCCCTCCGCCACTGATGGACTAATCAACCTGGAGGCCTCCACGCTAGGGGTGTAAAAAAAGCCACAATTTTGTTTCGCATGCTGAAAAAAGAAATCCAATTAAATACTGGGAAATTATGTGAAATTCATTTCACTATATCCCATGCATCAGTTGAATGTGAGGCCATGCTTCACGTTCAAGAGTCATACGAGATGCAAGCAATGGGACTGGTTCAAGTAGTAAAAGACATTTTCTCTTCAAACCTGTTTCCCACTGGAAAAAAAAAATCTGTCACATTTTGCATTTGTGAAACTTTCCGAAATCTGCAAACTTCATCTTCATAATTTCCAAATATTATGATTGTAATGGGTGTAATCGAAGATTTGCACAGGCCTGTAACCCCTCCAGTGCTCAATGACATGGACCAGTCCATTAAAATCATCAGCGCTGTTTTTCTAATTGTACCTAAAAGCAGTGGCAGCTGGTGACATTTGAAAGTGGTGAAGCGGAAATACAGCACTGTGGCGAGCGAGCGCAGCGAGCGCGCCCGAACCACCTACGTGGGGTTCAGGGTGGTTTCCCCCCCACGAAAATTTTGAAAAAGAGTGGGCAAATTGTGCATTTTCAAGCAAATTTGAGAAAGAGGTGGCTTGGCGAACACATCTCTGGGAGTAGCCAGACAATGCCGCAAAAATCATCTCCACACTTCATGGATGCCAAAGACACTCCCTCGCTAATGGCACTCTTTGATATGCTGCCACGTCTTCCGCAGCACATCTTGTTGTCATTACTGCCAATTTTCATGAGAATTAAGAAGTGAGAAGACAGTAGAGAGCTGTACACATAGCTGAAAGATGGGTAGAGAGAGAGTTAAAGTTTGGGTAGAGAGCAGGGGGTTGGGCAGATAGTTCAGAGATGGGTAGAACGCAGAGGGCTGAGCAGAGAAATTAAGCATCTGACGCGTTCAGTGCTGTGCATCGATGTGAGCTGTGCAGGTGGTAGATGGCTATGCAGAGTGGTGGGTTTTGCTTCAGGTGGAGGGCTTCGCGGAGCTGTGAAGAGTGTGGGGGTTGTGCTGCAGGTGGGGGGTTTCTCTGAGCTTTGAAGAGGGTGGCGGGTTGGGCTGCAAGTGGAGGGCTTCGCTGAGCTGTGAAGAGTGTGGCGGTGTGCAGAGAGTGACTAGGTGAAGCTGAGGTGGGTAAGGTATGTGCAAAGAGTAGCGGCTGTGCAGAGAATGAGGCTGTTCTGGGAGCGTGTTACTGTGCAGAGAGTGGAGCGATGGTAGTGCTGAGCAGGGAGAGCACAGGCACCGGGGAACTGTGCAGTCAGAGAATGATTGTAAAGCACCAGGCTGACCTGAGAGTGGACGCGTGTACTGCTGGTGCCCTGTGCGCGAGTGGCTGTGCTGTGGGAGTGCGCAGGTGGCATACCCTGCACAGCTGTTCTGAGAGAGTCAAGTAGAGATGTGCACACAGCATGGATCTGTAGAAAGGGGGGCACTGTGCGAAATGGTAGAGAGTGTAAAGAGAGAGGGAGCTCCTGGGGGCAGAAGGCTGTATACAGTGATTGGCCGGCTGAGAGGGAGCCGTGCAGAGAAAGGGAATCTGTGCAGTAAGTTTAGCGCTGCGTGAACGAGGATGACTATGCAGAGACTGTGCATAGTGGGGCAGTTCTAAATCTCAGCAGGCTGCAGACAGCACAGAGCTCTGCTGGTGTGGGCTGTGCTGATCCATGAATGGCAATGCAGGCAGTGCAGCACTGCCTGTGCAGAGAGTGCGCGGGGTTGCACATCGAGGGTATAGTGAGTGCTGCCTTTGCACACAGAGGGGCTGTTTGAATGTTTCACTTCCAGAAGCTCCGGGGTCAGTCGTCACTCAAAACAACAGCGCAAAGGCGACAAACCACCAGAGATTCACCTCCACCACCGGGACCACAGCACAGACAGTTCTGCATCCACTCACTCTTCAATGGGAGAGCTCTGCCAGGCAGCCCTGCAGACCCCACAGCCTGCAGATCACAGGAGATGTGCACTCCCCAGCAGCTGTGCAGAAACCAGCAGCCCTACAGCGCACACCAGCTGTAGAGACCGCACAGCCCGGCAGATCACAGGAGCCATGCAGACAGGCAGATGTACAAAGCCAGCACGCATAAGGAGCCCAGCAGCTGTGCAGAGCCAAGGAGCTGTGCCGAAATCAGCAGCCATACAGGGCCCCGCAGCCCTGTAGACCCTGGGACACCAGTTGCGCAAGTCCCAGCAGTCCTGCATACCTTGCCATTTGTGCAGACCCAAGTAGTCGTGCAGACAGCTGCAGCTGAGCAGACCCAGAAGCTGTGCAGTCCACAGCTGCCACGCTACCACCTACAGTGGTAGAGACTCTGGAGTCGTTCTGAACCCGGCATCAATGAAGATATCGACAGCAGAGCAGAAACCCGCAGCTGTGCAGACCTCAACAGCCTCGCTGTATCCAGTAGCTGTGCAGACCCCAGTGCCATGCAGGCACCTGCTGTTGAACAGCACCGAGCAGCTGCGCACACCCGAGAGCTGCGCAGACTCCGGCATGTGGGCAACCAGGGATACGTGCAGACACCTGCAGCCGAGCAGACCCAGCAGCTGTACAGACCCGGGAGCCATGCAGGCACTTGCAGCCCAGCAGATGCCAGTAACTGTGCAAGCCTCTAGGGCATGCAGACAAACTTAACTGAGCAGACCGCGGCAGCTAAGGTGATAACAGCAGCCGCACCAACCACCACAGATGTGCAGACCCAGGAGCCGTGCAGAACTCATCGGCTGAGGTGACCGAGGAGCCCCGTAGACCCAGGAGCCGGGCAGCCCATCAGCCGGATACCCAGGTGAGCTCCAAATGTTCCTTACATGTCATAACTTCTCCAGGGACCAGAGTGGCATAAAGCACTGTGCGCAGCTTAAAGGTGATGCAGGTTAGGACGGAGCATGCATTAGTGAACCAGGGGGACAGTAATTAAAATTAAAAACTTACCTTGCTCCGGATCTGCGCCGCCTCAGCTCCGGCCTCCTGCGGCTCCTGGCCACATTTTGCCTAGGCAGCCTCCCTCCCCTCCCCTAAGTCCGTCACAATGCTGCAAAGGCAGCGTTGTGATTGGTAAGGCGCAGCAGAGATCGCACCAGACAGGCGCCTGTACGGAGCCCATTTTCTCTATGTAGGCTGCATGCAGCCTACATAGAGAAAATGTAGAGTGCGCATGACTGCTTTGATCGGGCACTCAGAGTGGTGCAAGCCACTCCCCCCTGCCCTCGAGCAGGACCGCCTGCCCTCAACCAGGCACTTCTGCTTTCTCACAGTGCGAGAAGCAGAAACATGAAATAGTGGTTTTACCATTTTATGTTTCTGCTTCTCACACTGAGAAAGCAGTGAGGCAACACCTCAACGGAGGAGCCGCCACTGCCTAAAAGATGATTGCCTTTCTGCAGCGTATTCCATCTGAAATTGCTAGATTACCAACAAAACAATGAAATCTACTTAGCTTGGGCCCGGTGCACCTAGGTTTGATACTGAGCCTCTGTTCCTCACATACTGAAGTAAGTAACAAACAAACACGTTATTAAGGCTTCTTGTCAGGTTAGCAAATTAATTTGATACATTGTCGTTAAGAGCTCCAGCTGTCCTGCCAAACAACTGGTGAACCCTCAAAAACTGAGAGGAAGTCAGCAGAAAGATGAGTTTTTGCAGCCTTGCTAAAAGGTAAGTTAGGCCGAATGCTTCTAATGTGATAATGGAGACTGTTCCAGAGTCAATGACCAACAAGTGGCGAGGGCAGCCTCCTGTCTGGGATTGTTGAAAACGAGGAAGCAAGAATATAAGCTGTGAGTTAGAGTGCAAGCGTCTCACAGGATTGAAAAACGCTCACAAATAGGTGACCTTTCTGGATCTTAGGGATCATATGAATAAAGCTGGGTGTCTTAAAGAGAATTCTTTGTTTGACTAGAAGTCAGAATTTACCTGGGTTAGTTGGTCAAATTGTTGTAAATTGCCTACTAACTGAACAACCAGTTGTGTAAGCCAGGATTCTGACAGCCCCAGTAGGAGTTTTAATAATGAACAATTCTTGAAAGAATGCAGGATGAAACTACTCACACGTGGAAGTGGTGGGGCAAATAGGGATTGGTTTTCCTCAAAGGGATGAGGATTCGGGAATAGAAGCATGTGATGAAACAGCATTGATCTGAGAGAGAAAGGTCTTGATTGAGCAAGACTCCTTAAAATTTGACTTTAATTGCAGGGAGGGGCATTCTTCCAAGGTCTCAGGCCACTGGGGTTTTTGCAGTCGCTCAGTGGTGTTGCAACGTTTATAAGATCTTGGTCTTGTTGGCTTCCAGCTAAAGGAAATTACATGAGATCCACAACTCTGCTTCATGCAGCAGTTGGCCAGCTTGGCTGTTGAATTAGGTGCCCGGTGATCTAGACACACAAGCAGCTGTGCGTCATCAGCATAATAGACCTCAGAGCAGCCTAGTGATCTGATCAGTTAGGCTAGTGGGCGAACACTGATGTTAAACAACACTGGAGAAAGAGAAGAGCTGTGTGGAACTCTGCAGTTGACGGACAGAGATGAGGACAAATATGGGGGGAGCACCACTGAGTGTGATGTTCAATGAAAGAGGAAAAGCACACTGGGACAGGCCATTGGAGTCCAGCTTTGAACCTGCAGCCCAGTGAAGTGGGTGGACCCCTGAATCAAAGACTGTTGAGACATTAAGTAGGATTAGAGTGCCAGAGTCATCCTGGTCTAGGATAAATCTTAGTTCATCAAGCATGAGGGCAAGGGTCATCTCACTGCTCTGGGTAGGGTGAAGATGGAAGCCAAGCTGCCATGGGTGGAGGCAATTGAACAATTTACTTCTGTAATGGTGCTTCCTCTCTGTTCCGTCCTAGTGCCTAGAGACTCAGTGGTGGTTTGTGCACTTTTTAAAACTCTTTCATGTCCCCATCAACACTTAGATGGCGAATTGGGTCATCTAGAAGGAGGGGGATTGGACTCATAGTATGTATGTCAGAGAGCTGTACCAGTTGCATCACATATGCACACTATGCATTTATGCACCATGTCATAGCCTGATTATGTTTTTGTTGACACACACACACATAACTAGGTTGACATAAAATGCATTACGGAATTGGGGGAGGCAGAAACACCGTTTCTGTGGACATGTGTATCTCACTTGCAAACAGGGTTCCTGCTTGTGTGTCACAGTCCATGGTTGCAGACTACCTTCTAGATGATCTTCTAGATTCTGCTCTCTATGCTCTTGCAGGTTTGGTCTGATTCTAGCACGGGGGCACACCATTGGTGTAACCAGACGCTTCACAGATGGCATTTGATTGGTTTGATAAGCATCATGATGCAATCTGTGAAATACACCTTTACACAAGAATGCTGTCTTATTCTTCTTTCTGGCCTGTAGTTAAGCTGTTTCGAGTAATCAAAAAATCATAAATAATAAAATAAAGCATGAAACATATATAGAAGGGCTTCTGATGTGCTTGCTTCCCTCATTGGTCTATCCAACTGTCATTCGGATTTTTAGCACCGGACAGCGGGTCAGCCCACTTCCACCACTGGATCTCTTTCACGGCGAGGGACGTGCACTTCGGTGGCAGGGCTAGTGAGCCAATAACAACGTTTTTAATTTCCATATTTTAATCTTCTTTCATTTTGTGATCATCCTTGTGTGTTTAAACCATGTCTTTAGGGTACAATACTACAAGGCCCACAGTAACTTTTCTATGAGCTACTAAGAATTTAATATTCTTTAGAAGTGCATTAAAAGTATACCTGTTCCCGATAGGAAGCAACTCTACTGTTCTATTAAAATTGTATTCAGTAGTTAATTTATTTTTAAATCAAAAAACTGTTTATTACAAGCCTGCAGCTGCCATTGTTCAGATGACAGCATGATTTCTTTTTATTTCTTTTTTATTTTTGCGCCATTTGATTGCAATAAAAATAATTAACAGAATAACCATAGCGCCATCTTTCCGAGCCCAGACCTATTGGCTTTGCTAGTGTTTTTTTCAATTTTGAGTTACTGTGTTTTGTTGCAGTTTATAGCCCTTACTAACATTGTGTTGCACTTGTTGCCTGCAGGTACGTGACGTCAAGTTAATAAGCTGTTACCTTTCACGGGGGCTCACTTACAGGCTCCTGGCCTCACCTGTCTGTTACTCACTCTTGCAAAAGCCTCCAGTCTCCAGGTGCTCTCAATAACCACCGCTGTAGGAGCAAGGAGGGATTCTCTACTACTTTCACTATTTGCTTCACCATTATACCACATTTTATGCGCCCGTCCCGCTCTCTTTTTGGTAAAACAGCAAGCTACTTAGCGCTCCGACTCCGACAGCTCTGATTCTGTGCTCTTGTCTGTTTATTTCTCCATTAGGATCAGTAATGGAGGCTCTTTTCCACCAACCTATAATTTTCCTCCACAATGATTCCCAGTTCATGCTCTGTAAATGTCCCCTATCTCTTCCCGCAGGGGTCATCCGTCAGATGCGACGCTTGGCTTGTTACTGTGGAGTCAGCAGCACATTTCTTTCTTTTCAGCAACACTAATTCGCACTGACATGGCACTGTCTGCCTCTCGATGTTATCAGCGCTTCTAACTAATAAATTAGAGGGGTTGAGATGCAGGATCGGGGACAAAATGCAAAGTCAAAACCGAAACGGGTATACAAATTAAGGATTATTACAGAAGAAAACAAGCACTAACAAAGTCAATAGGTCTTGCTTTGGTTGCCAGGTTTTTTCTTTGACTAGTCGTATTTTGTTCTCTCATGGTTTTAGCTAAACTTTATTGTATAACAAGATGCTGGGTTTCCCAATAATATTTTTTTAAAATAGCTAAAGACACATTTTTACTTCTATAAAACACACACATTACCATAGTTGTTCGTGGCGCGGAAGGGAACTACAGTAAAGTAATGTAAAGGCTGAAGAGCCACGACCCACTGGCCCACAATGTATGTAGAAGTGGGTGGAAGAAAAATACAAATGACAAAACAGATTATACACACAAATGTAGTAAAACCAAAAGGTCTTAGCTAACACTAGACATAAGAAGCCACATTTGCTAATGTTTTATTCGTAGTATTTTTGTGATATTTGTGAGAAGTTGGCCTGATATGTAGTGCTCACTATTCTAGTGATCACTATGTATCATTCCAAACGACCCTTATTGATGATTGGTTGTAAGTCAACCTTATAGACCAGCTATCCTAGTAGCGTGGATACGAGCAGTCTTTAGGCTAAACTCTAGAGGGCGTGTTAAGCCAGCTGTTTACCATCACATATACCCCTTGAACACCAAGTGAAAGGACACCACACAAGCTGTTATGAAAATAAAGGATATTTATTTATAACAAGACTACCCTGGCTCTTTATGAGTCAGGGAGCTAAGCACACTACAAAACTCTTATGAAAATACTTCTGGTTGCACAATTTACACAAGTGCCCGGAGGGCACGAAACCATATACACTGCAAGTGGAATGGGAAAGGTTAGATAGTTTCAAGTCACTGATTCCGGAGGAATCCGATCAGTGGGACTAAACGAAAAAGGAACTGGACACTTGTAGAGTGAACCTACGATGGAGCATCGAGATGCTCGAGTTACCTAGCCCAGAGGCTGCGGCTGCGGGAGGTTCGGCAAGATGTCGGGAGTCCTCGTTGTAGTCTCAGGAGCCTGAAAGAAGGAGTTGCTGGCAGGCGACCAGTGTTGATGTTCAGCGAGATCCAAGCCTGGATCGGTGATGAAGGAAACCTGAAAGCAGAGGGGACTCAGTTCTCAACCGCTAGTCAGCGATCGTGTGGGCACCCGGAGGGTACCAGCTGAAGTCACCTCGACCAGGTGAGTGGATGACGTCGGACTCGGCTGTTCCTCGGACCAGGAGGCGCGGCGGCGACCAGGATGGAGGGCGAGCTGTCCCACGAAGGTGTCTGCTGTCGATGATGCTGGGCCCAGGAGTGGGGCAGCAGGTCTTGGCAGTGGCAAACCCACGCGGTGGAGTCAAGATGGCGTCTGGAGTGGACCAGGAGGGTCCGAGGTACTCCTCTGTTGAAGGGGAGCAAGAGCCAGTCTGGAGCAACCAGACCAGTGATGAAAGTCTGTCGTGGGGCGTCGTGAAGAGGGCCACAAGCCGGTCGGCGAGTGGTCGGACAACGCGGTGAACAGCAAGGAGCGGAAGGGCCCCCACGCAGATCTCGTGGATGCTGGGGAGGCAGACTTCGGTGCTGGAGCTGCTCAGGGTTAGGGCTTCTCAAACCCTAGGTGCACTCACTCGAGGGTCCCTCGGTGGGCGTGCTAGATAAGCGTCGTGCAGGTTCTGAAGATGGCCGGCCCCGCAGGTCTCGTCACACCTACGAATCTCAGCTGAGGCGATGATGTAGGTAGAGGTCAGAGATGGCAGGGAACCCGGGTCTCGTCGAGCTGGGCAGTCTTGATCCGTGGGAGAGACGTGCAGCAAACCGCAAGCGCTTAGGTGGTGCCTGCTGGTGCAGGGTGGCTACTCCTTAGCCACAAGGGAGAGTCTTCAGAAATAGTCAAGAGTTCCTTTCGTGGAAAGTAGTTCAAGATTCAGAATTATCCAATTTGGGAAGGGGACCCGCTCCCACCTTTATTCTAGGAAAAAGGGGCTGGCCCGTGACTAGGTCCTACCTATGGGTGGGACCAGGAGGGGGGTGGTTACACCCCTATCCTTTGTCCGGCTTCGCCCCAGCTCAGGGGCTGGTGTGCCCCCGAAACTGGTTTGAGCTGGACTATGCACAGTGAGCACCGGGGTGCCACTTGCAATCACCTTCCTTTCAGACCTGCCTACCTGGGATACACAAACCCTGTCTGGGATGGTGCTAACACCGCCCTCGACAGGAAACCCTTTGTCCAAGCTCCCCTCGCTGGAAGGTCTCCCAGCAGCAGGAGGTCAGACTTGTGTCTGGTGGCAGCATCCATTTTGTGATGCTGAGGCTTGAGTCAACTTTAACCGGGGTTCAAGGTTACTTCCATGTCGTGTCCCTCTAGAAGGGTGGAATGCTAACCCCGTCGCCAGGACGGTCGAGGGGTTCGTATTCCAATTCGTATGACACCTTACTCGACATGTTTGGGTGATGCGATGCCAAAGTTAGCAAATAACCGCCAGGATTATAATGCACTTTAAGGTAGTTGGCCCGCGTCACCAAGGAACGGCTATTAGGATTTGGTTCCGCAAGCCGTCTACGGGCTCAGCTCGCGCCAGAGCACCATCTCACATGATTCCCAGCACTCTGCCTTCAGGATTGATAAGGCCTGCCATAGGAGTGACTGACAGGAATCTATGCGTCCATTTTAGGGTTAGGTATAGGAATACTACACCTACAGCAACGGGTGATTACACCACCTTGCCCCAGCTGTCGTGCAGCCAGTTGTGTCAGATTTGGGCGGCCATCCAGGGGTGGCACAATACATGCTGCAGCCCCTGGTAGGCCCTGGGTACACCGATGCCCTGGATACCTGTGGTATGCTGAGACAGGGACTGACAAGGCGGCCCAGTTCCAATTAGTGGATGCACCTAACGTACATGTGTGTTAATTTCGAGAGAGAACAGCTAGGCTGTGGGTCTGATTGGCAGGCCCACAGCCAGGGAAAGTCGTAAACCAATGAAGCAAAAGCAAAAATCTGGGTGATCATAGGATTGCAGACCCTACTCTCCTACAATATTCATTACAAATAGACAAACAAGCTTACAAACAAGTTTACAAACAAGCTTACAAAGATGGATAGATGGATAGATAGATAGAAGATAGATAGACTTGCTAAGAAAGATAGGTAGCGGGGCTTGCAAAGGAAGAAGCATAGAGAGGCTTGCATAGATAGATAGATAGATAGATAGATAGATAGATAGATAGATAGATAGATAGATAGATAGATAGATAGATAGATAGATAGATAGATAGATAGATAGATAGATGTGCAAAGACAGACAGATAGGCTGGCAAAGATAGACAGATAGATAGGCAGGCAGGCAGGCAGGCAGGCAGGCAGGCAGGCAGACAGACAGACAGACAGACAGACAGACAGACAGACAGACAGACAGACAGACAGACAGACAGACAGACAGACAGACAGACAGATAGATAGATAGATAGATAGATAGATAGATAGATAGATAGATAGATAGATAGATAGATAGATAGATAGCTCTTCCCAGTATATTAAAGGTGTTCCACTCGTAACCCCTGCTCTTGGATTCCAGCTTAGCCATGAAGGCCTTCACGGGTCGGGCATTCTTTCTGCGCATGGCAGATTTCCTGCCTGGAGGTTCATACTGCCCCATGCAACTCAGAATGGCTGAAGAAACATGACCCACTGCCCCACAATGTATGTTGAAGTGTGTGGAGGGAAAATGGAAAGGACACAGCAGATTATACACATAATTCTAGTAAAATTAAGGTCTTGCCTAACACCACACATAACAATCTGGCATTGGCAGTAATCCTCTTGCTTTGCTAATGCTTTATTTGTAGTGTTTTTGTAATCTTCATTACAAATAGACAAACAGACTTGCATAGATGGATGGATGGATAGATAGATAGATAGATAGATAGATAGATAGATAGATAGATAGATAGATAGATAGATAGATAGATAGATAGATAGATAGATAGATAGATAAATAGATAAATAGGTAGATAACTCTTCCCAGTAGATTCTAGGAGTTCCACTGGTATCCCCTGCTCTTGGACTCCAAAATAGCGCAGGAGTCCTTCAAGGGTGCGCTTGGCAGAATTCCTCCCGGAGGGTCCTACTGCCCCATGCAACTCAGAATGTTTTGTCAGGTCTCTCAGGGTAGGCTCCTCTTCACCTTAGACTCCAGATCCTCTCCTTGGGTATCAGATTTATTTTGTTCCGTGGGATGTTTTGAGGCTGGCTTCCAATGCCTCTTTCCCTTTTTCTTGGATGTGGGAACCTTTACCATTATGGAAGACATCAGGATTCCCTGACTTCCTTGATGGGCTGTCTGGGCCCTTGTTGCCGCACACACTTTCTCAGGCAGACCCTGCATTTCTGTGTGAGTCTTACTTTCATTCTCAGCCCAAGCCAAATTTCTAGGTCATTTCCCAACAGACACTCTACTAGAATGGCATTTCTCACAGATTCCTTCTTTGGACCAGTAACCCATTTTTACTCAAAGGTGACAATTGCAATGGGATGACATTTCTCCTCAGTGTCAGCGTTGACCTACTCTCTGGGGAAGCAAGCAGGTCCTCCAGTGTGGTCTTGCTTGCTTCTGGATTCCTCAGAGCCTCAACCTTGGTCCTGTTGATGATTGGCCATTGCCTGTACTTCACCATGGTGGGAGGTAAGGCGGCCAGGTTTTCAAAATCCACCCCAACCATAGAGGCTAAGGTGGCTTCAGTCCAATTACTAGTTACCCCTGTTCATTTCCACCCCAATTACTACACTTGCAATCCCTTGGGACTACCCATCTGTGGGTGGTCGGGGCTTCTTGGAGCAGACTGAGCATCTCCTTTTTATGCCCTGGATTGTAGCAATTCAAGCACACCCCAGCCTTCACGGGGTCAAAAGGTTTCTTCCTCTAGTACCCTCACCACTTGAGTTTGGAAAAGGCACTGACTACCCCTCCTGAGCAGGCTTTTAGGACCATTGTGAGACTTCCTTCTTTTTATCCATGTTGCTTACCTGTTCCTCTGAACGGGGGTTGAACACCCTATCCTGGGATTACCCCCCAGGACGTTTAAAAAATCCTAGTATGCACCCACATGACAGCTATCTTGCCAAGCTTCCTGGGGTCACACAACTTGGATTCTACTAGATGCTGGTGTAACTCTGAATGACAATTACTCAAGATGCATTTCTTCATGATCACATTTCATAGCACATCATAAGTTCTAACTATATGTCCTTTCACCCAGCCCTCCAGTGGGTTTTTTGAGACATCTAGAAAATCAACCAAGGATTGTTTTTATTTTTTTAAATATGTTTTTATTGGTTTTCTCTTATACAACTGTTGTATTACACACACAAAAATAGAAGGATGTTCTGAGTTCGTAAACATCATTAGATAAAAGTCATTTGGTTATAGGGTTGGTATGGGCGTATCAAGTATATTCATTGGGATAGATGGTCCCTCTGTTAATGGGTGTCATGTAAACCCCCAATGATGTCGTAGGTATGTTATTTTGAGACTGTGGGTCTCCGCCGTATTTATAATTCCATAATATCTCATTCATGGGCCTCATAGTCTACCAAATTTCCTCAGACATCCTTGTGCCTTGTATGTCACTTTTTCCGCCGTAATATATAAGTCCATCCTCACTTTCCATTCATGTAACATGGGTGGTGTTGGGGCTCCCCAATGTTTTGCTAAGTCTCTCTTCCCTACCATTATTCCCAGACTAGCAAAAAAAAGTAATTTAGCCCTGGGCAGGTCTATCTCCATGGGTATCCCTAGTAGTAGGTATTTAGGGGTCATTGGTATTGGTGCCTCTAGTATGCGGCTAGGTTCTCTGGTGAGGGCGGTCCAGTAAGCAGTGATTACCCTGCAGTGCCATATTGTGTGGAGATATGTCCCCCTTTCAGTGCGGCATCGGAGGCATTGAGGTGTTGCTGCTCTTCCAAAGTTATGTAGCCGGGTTCTATCATAATATGCCCTATGTAGGATCTTAAACTGTATCAGGCTGAGGCAGGCTTTTATCGCCACTTCCCTGGGGTGTATCAATGTCTCCTCCCAGTCTGGGTCTTCAAAGGGCCCTAGTTCTCCCTCCCATTTAGGCCTTAGGTTAACTAATGTGCCTGGTTGATTGCTGATCAGGGTATTAAAGGTCCAGGAGATCGCCTTTTCAACAATTTTCCCCATAAGTAGTCTTCCCTCCAATGGTACATATTCAGGCATTGCCTCCATTTCCATCTGTTGTGCTTTCCAGGCGTTAACCAAGGATTGTTGTGCATTTCTGTGTGTGTCCTGGCACATCTTCTGGTGCTCTCGAGATGTGAGTGTAAGAGTCAGCTGCCCCCTCTTCTAGTGGCAGGAGTGTATGTCTCCCCAATGTTGGTACTTACTCCCAAAGAAAGGCTCCTTAGTGCTTTTGAACTGCCTGTACATTCTCAATGCGCTTTCATAGGAGGGAAACCATTTGTGAATGTCGTCCCCCACCCCAAAGCTAGTCACAATACCTTTGAGCAAGAAAGGGGTATGTGCCCCTCCTTTGGACACTTCCATTTTGCTGCCACCGTCTTCTTCTGATCTCAATATTCTTAAGCTGGCCTTCTTCTCCTCCAAGAAGAGTCTCTTTTCTTTCAGTGCTAGCTTCTTTTCCTCAAGTGCTATGACTGCTTGTTTGGCCTGCAGCTCCCTGGTTGATTGCTTGTAACTGAGCTCCAACTGGCAGATGGCCAGTTCAGAAGGGTTTAGAGTAGCATAACCTTCTTCACTCCCAGCACTGGATGATACACCAGAAATTCCTTTTTGGGATAGGGGTCTCCTGCCCCATGAATCTCTGAGGCTGCATCCACTGCTTCATCCTCAGAGGGGGTCCGTACTTGGCAAGCTTTTTCCTGGCCTTGAGGGCCCTTCCATAATCCTCCTTCCTGCCATTTTGTCGCAACTTCATTTTTCTATCTCTGAATAGGGCGTTCATCTCCACCACTGCGAAGGTTGTCAGGGTAGCAGTATTCAACTCCATGACCCTTAAGACCAGAGGTCTTCAATCTGTGGGGCGCGACCCCCTAGGGCCCCGTGGAGTCCTGGGAAGGGCAGCGCGCATTCCCCAGCCTCACTTGCGCCTTTAATCCAAAACATTTGCTTTCATTTTGGAAAAAGACAACCATCCCAGGATGTCTAATTTTGATTGAATGCTTCAGAGTCTCCTTTGCTGTGAAAAGCCTTTGTGCCAGGGTGCCTTCTTGCCTGAATAAAATGCAAATGTGTGCTGAGAGTTAATCTGGAAGTATAAAGGGTGCTTGGGAGCTGGTTCTGGCTTCAATTGACCGACTCACTCCAAGCTTTGTGGTGACAAAGATTTGGCTTTTTTGAGTGGTAGTGCAAAGAGTTAACAACTGGGCTGTAAAATGTGTGTTTTTAATTTTAATTGTATTTACATAGCCCTCAGTATCCCTAAGGTGTGTTGAAGGGACAGTTATGAAAAAAAAATTGTATTAGTTGTGCACTGGTATTACAAAAATGCACATTTTAGAAATATCATTTTTATCGTAAAACTATTAGCACCTTTTGTATCAGTCTATCTTATACTGTGTGTAATGCAAGTATAAAATAATGACTTACATATTCAATGCCTTCTGTCATCTGAGGCTGTGACTTCATAGCACTAACAATACACAAGTCACCATTCTGCACTGCACCAACCAAGATTTAAATCTATGGCTCTCTGGTTACACGCAGAGCTCTTCAGTGCTTTAACTAAAAGAGGTTTCATAATGTACTGCAGTGCATTTCCCACTAATAACTTTTTTTATTTATTTTTCTTTTAAGCTGCCCATTATTTTATATGTAGCTACCTGATGGGGAAAGATCTAAAAAACATATAGAATATTTTTGGGGTTATTTATGAGAGGCTTGCACCGCCACAGCATAACTTTTTTTGATGCTCCAGCTGTGCATGTGTCAACTACACCTATGAGACAGTGCACAGTCACCCTGCATGGCTTTGCATGGCCTCATAGATATGGAGTAAGACAAAGCAGTGGCAGTCACTCTGCATCAAGGAGTGTTCCATGACTATTGCGTGGAAACACCTGCATACCACACTATAAAACGCACTCCATTTCAGACCATAACCCTTTGCCATTCCACTGCACCATGACATTTTCTAGCAGAACATTTGCCAAATAAGGGAGGTTATTTTGTTTCTTTTCCCTGTTTCTTGTCCCTTCATATTATTTTCATTTAATTCCTTGTAGTTCATTAAATTGATTTCATCACATTTCTTTGCACAATGACAGGGCCTAAAATTTCCCTTTTTACTGAGAGAGAATTGTCAGTCATGGTGGATGAAATCATAAGAGTAGAGCCCCAATTGTTTGGAGCCCGAGTCCAAACTCATGCCCTGGAAGGAGAAGGCCTTGCAGATCCTGTATCCTGAGGTCTTAACAGGAATACCGAGGGGAGTGAAGCCTAGTAAGTTACACTTCACAACATCTCACAAAACCTCAATTTTCTGTTTATTCTCAACTCAGCTGTTGCCAATGTGTTCTGCACATATTTTCTTAATGTAGAAACCTCAAAGTTTCAGCATCAGATAATTTGGATTGTTTGTGTGAATGTATTGTGTTGCATCTAAGATTACAGGTGTCAAGCTCCAGTACATTTCACATGATGGTATGGTGGCTGTGTTAGAACACCAAATAACCCATTACCATATGTGTGCCATACTGTAAGTATCTGTCCCATTTTAACTGCATATGTTCCACATGTATGTTCCACTAACAATTTTTCAAGTATTGGGAAGTTTTCTTTGAAATGATGACAACTACCAAGATCCTTTGTTTCTGTTTGTCTGAAAAATAGTGCTTTGTCATATCGCTCATTCTCTCTTGTCTAACATATTTCAACATATGGTAAAGTATCATGTAGTGATCAATCCCTATTCAATGCTCTCTTCTGAAAATGGTTTGCATTGTATTCTGAATGTTGTCTGTTCTTCTCAACCAATTGAATTGTTGTCATGAGTTTCACAAATCAAACTGTGATGACCCAAAAATTGTGAGGTATGAAAATTGTTATGTTTAATATAAGTGGTAATTGCAAAAATTGAAGCTTCACTGTTCGCAAGATGATTATTGCCAAACATCCATCCAAGTTGTGCAAATGTCTGTTTTGAAGTCAGCTAGTCCTTGGAATTATCAATTACACATTTCGCTTCCCCACTGTGTTGGGTTGAATCAATCAATCAGCACTTGTATAGCGCTGCTTATCACCTGAGCGGGTATCCAGGTGCTGTGCTGCTGTGCCAGCCAAAGAGTCAGGTCTTGAGTCAATTCTTGAAGTGGGTTAGCGAGGGCAAAGTACGGAGGTGGAGGGGAAGGGTGTTCTAGGACTTGGCTACGAGGTGGGAGAAGGAGCATCCTTCGGTGCGGCAGTGGTGGATGCGTGGTATCTGAGCGAGGGTGAGGTGAGCTGAGTAGAGGTTACTGGGAGGTAGGTGAAAATTCATGCATTGGTTCATGTAGGCATTTCTTTAGTCGTGGAGGGCTTTGTAGTCGTGGATCAGTGTTAGAAATGGGGGGTCTCTAGTTGACAATGGTTTGCACTTTTGTCCAAGTCGGGACTCTTACTTCTAGTCAGGGTAAGGGAGTTATGCCCTTAGACAACCAATGCCCATCCTAACAAATTGCCACCACATACTTCTCTCATCATCACATCAATAGTTGGTGTAACAGTGACAGTAATAACATGTAAAGATATGCTTACACTCATGAGAAGTTGTCAATGACATCTTGACATAAGTCAACTCATTCCTCTTCATCACTATCATCTTCATTTGGCATTTCAGAATCTTCACCCAGTGGCTCTTCATGGTCTGCATCATCTGTGATGTAAAGGATGGTCCGTCACAGTCGATGTTGTGGAACATGCAGCAGGCCACGGTGATTTTGTGCACCTTATCAGGTGAATACAGGAGGGCTCCACGAGTTTTGTCATGACAACAAAATCTTGCCTATAGGAGCCCGAAAACCAGCTTCATTGACTGCTGCGTTCTTCTATGGGCCTCATTGAAGCAGACTTCCACTGGCGTTGTTGGATTCCTTAGCGGTGTCAACAACCATGTTCTGTTGCGATAAGCTGAGTCTCCTAGATGGAAGACAAAAAAAGTGTCAACGAATGTAACACAATTTAAGATTATTCAACTAGAAATCCCCCAAACATTATTATGAAAGATTGTACTGACCAACAACCCAGGGCATCTCAGGTCCAAGTTGAGATATTTGCAGGGATATGGAGCTGTTCCGTGGTACAAAGGAATTATGGACCGAGCCGGGAAATGCACACAGACGCTTGTGATGTAGAAATCTGGTAAGAAGACAACTTGCGCGTTGATTGAATGGAAGTGCTTCTGATTCCGGTAGAGTAGTTCTCTGATGTGTGGTGGCACTAAGGTAATATGTCTGCCATCAATTGCTCCAACCACATGTGGTAGGCAAGCCAACCCGTAAAAGTCCCCCTTCAAATTTGCTAAATTCTACTGGCTTGGAAACTAGATGAAGTTGTTGATGTGTCTCATCATTGAAGATATAACTTCTTATAGCACACCACTGAAAGTTGGTTGCGACATTCCACCAGATCCTGCCACAGTGTAATGGAAGGATCCTATGACCACAAAATGAAGTACTGCCATGAGTTTGACAATCAGTATGATATACGTGGGTTTTCTGAAGATCTGGCTCCAGCTAATGACATAAATCCAGTATAATTTGCCTATTTAATCTGAACTTCTTGATATCCCTTTCTTCCATGGTGGAAAGGTCTGGAAATGGTTGGTACACCTGAGGCTGTAATTTTCCCACTCTCCCACAGTTCATATGTCTGCATTGGAAAAGCATTTGAACATTTTTCACATTTTCCTCACCAAATTATTTGATAATTAACACTAAATTGATGTATTTCTACAAAATATATATGTTTTAACTACATAGTTTAATCAAACATTTATTTGTGTCTTTTATTCTTCATAAATGACATTTATAGCCTACAATAAATTTTAAAATAAAAAATGCGTAAATAATACAGTTCGAGTGTATTATTTACACATTCTTTTTTTTCCTCCAAAAATACAGTCAACGGAGATGTAAACAACACCGCACAAATATCACATTTCAGCACAGTAACAGACTACATATCAATGTTTATTTTAAAGAAAATGTGTGCCCATCGAAGTTTGAATATGTAAACAAACAAGCCCCCATTTGAGTGGTGGTGATGTACTTAAGAGTCACAAACACACTATTTTGAACTACTAAAATGACGGGTGCCTGACCTTGCAGATAGGACGTTTAGAATCAGACAGGCATGGCGGAAGTTGACCACTTATTGGGTGGTAGACTCAATGACAGACACAGCCATAATCTAACATTGGTGAAAGTGACGTACGAAGGCCAATGGCAGTGTCTGTCTCTGCTGACGATCATGTACATCGTGTACATGTATGCAGCGGTTGAAAAAAGAGCTCTCCTTCCTCCTAAAACTGCTGCCATCAATATCTCCTCCACTTTTTTGGCTTTTTGTCACCTCTGGACGCAACCATACCTGGTTGAGCTGGTGAGAGGACCCCTTCCGTCATGTCAGAGGAGCTGACGTTACTGGCAAAGGAGTTCCTTTGCCTGTATGGCCAGCTCTATGGCTCGCCAGAGGAACAGATACATGTTTGAAATGCATATGTGAATCTGTCTGTTTTTTCCATTAACACAGGCTCCAATATCCCTTTCAGTTCTTGAGTGAAGTGTAGTGATTGAAGTCAAACATTTTGATCCTAACATAAGACAATGATGTTTGGGATTTGTAAGCACTTTACAATGTTAAAAAACACCAATATTAACATGTGTTGTATGTTTAAAGCTCTAGATTCTATTTGTTATGTATGTATATGTTTGATTTACATGTGATACGTTGAAATCTCACATCATGGAGATTAGAAAACACATTATATACTCTTTATAGCTTTACATAAATATGTATTCTGTACAAACCAAATGAAAATGATGCTAGCTATGTGTATCGTCCCACAAATCACTCAGCCTCGATCAGGGCTTTCCAAACACTTGTTCCGGACCTGCCAGTAGCTCCCAGACCCATTCAGAGTAGTATACATCTTCGAGGTCACTTATCAGATGGGCATTTTTTTCATGGAAATGTTAAGAGAAGGCTGTGTTCATGTGACATCATGATCATCAGGCTACAGATAGCAGGGCCTGACAATGAGCAGTGGTCAGTCAGAATCATGGGCAAAGCTGGGACTGAGTTTGACAATTAGTATGATATACGTGGGTTTTCTGAAGATCTGGCTCCAGCTAATGACATAAATCCAGTATAATTTGCCTATTTAATCTGAACTTCTTGATATCCCTTTCTTCCATGGTGGAAAGGTCTGGAAATGGTTGGTACACCTGAGGCTGTAATTTTCCCACTCTCCCACAGTTCATATGTCTGCATTGGAAAAGCATTTGAACATTTTTCACATTTTCCTCACCAAATTATTTGATAATTAACACTAAATTGATGTAATTCTACAAAATATATATGTTTTAACTACATAGTTTAATCAAACATTTATTTGTGTCTTTTATTCTTCATAAATGACATTTATAGCCTCCAATAAATTTTAAAATAAAAAATGCGTAAATAATACAGTTCGAGTGTATTATTTACACATTATTTTTTTTCCTCTAAAAATACAGTCAACGGAGATGTAAACAACACCGCACAAATATCACATTTCAGCACAGTAACAGACTACATATAAATGTTTATTTTAAAGAAAATGTGTGCCCATCGAAGTTTGAATATGTAAACAAACAAGCCCCCATTTGAGTGGTGGTGATGTACTTAAGAGTCACAAACACACTATTTTGAACTACTAAAATGACGGGTGCCTGACCTTGCAGATAGGACGTTTAGAATCAGACAGGCATGGCGGAAGTTGACCACTTATTGGGTGGTAGACTCAATGACAGACACAGCCATAATCTAACATTGGTGAAAGTGACGTACGAAGGCCAATGGCAGTGTCTGTCTCTGCTGACGATCATGTACATCGTGTACATGTATGCAGCGGTTGAAAAAAGAGCTCTCCTTCCTCCTAAAACTGCTGCCATCAATATCTCCTCCACTTTTTTGGCTTTTTGTCACCTCTGGACGCAACCATACCTGGTTGAGCTGGTGAGAGGACCCCTTCCGTCATGTCAGAGGAGCTGACGTTACTGGCAAAGGAGTTCCTTTGCCTGTATGGCCAGCTCTATGGCTCGCCAGAGGAACAGATACATGTTTGAAATGCATATGTGAATCTGTCTGTTTTTTCCATTAACACAGGCTGCAATATCCCTTTCAGTTCTTGAGTGAAGTGTAGTGATTGAAGTCAAACATTTTGATCCTAACATAAGACAATGATGTTTGGGATTTGTAAGCACTTTACAATGTTAAAAAACACCAATATTAACATGTGTTGTATGTTTAAAGCTCTAGATTCTATTTGTTATGTATGTATATGTTTGATTTACATGTGATACGTTGAAATCTCACATCATGGAGATTAGAAAACACATTATATACTCTTTATAGCTTTACATAAATATGTATTCTGTACAAACCAAATGAAAATGATGCTAGCTATGTGTATCGTCCCACAAATCACTCAGCCTCGATCAGGGCTTTCCAAACACTTGTTCCGGACCTGCCAGTAGCTCCCAGACCCATTCAGAGTCGTATACACCTTCGAGGTCACTTATTAGATGGGCATTTTTTTCATGGAAATGTTAAGAGAAGGCTGTGTTCATGTGACATCATGATCATCAGGCTACAGATAGCAGGGCCTGACAATGAGCAGTGGTCAGTCAGAATCATGGGCAAGGCTGGGACTGAGTCACAGGGACAAACAACTGAAGCACTGAGGTATATCTGTCATAAACATATATCCTTGCCAGGCCAAAATTTGAGGTGTGCTTAAAAATGTTCCCTTGAAAGCTTTTAAACGGACAACAATTGAAGGGGAGAGTGACCTAACTTTTTGAGCTAACATTTAATTTCATTTTACTCCCATTACAAAGTGTGTCATGTCCAAACTGCAGGCCCCTTACTCTCCAGAAGCCAGTATTCACTATGCCATAATTATTTATATTTAGCCTTCTGTAGTTCACAATATTTTGCACTGATCAGAAGTAGGTCACAGATTCTGTTGGGAGCCCCTGGACTAGATGTCGTCACAGGCCTTGATTAGTGAGTTTAGGCTATGATACAAACAAACAAAAAGTGTGTATTGAGATATTTGTTTTGGTCAGCATGTGAAAATAGACATGTTGTATGGTACTTTATGAGTAATGCTTGTGATAGATGTAGCACAATTGCATTACATCAATACAGACAAATCAATCAATCAATCATAGCATTTGTAAAGCGCACTACATACCTGTGAGGGTCTCAAGGCGCTAGGGGGGGATGCTGCTACTGTTCGAAGAGCCAGGTCTTGAGGAGTCTCCTGAAAGATAGAAGGTCTTCGGTCTGCCGTAGGCAGATGGGGAGGGTGTTCCACGTCTTGGCGGTGAGGTGGGAGAATGATCTGCCGCCGGCGGTCACTCTTCGGATGCGGAGGATGGTGGCGAGGGCATGGTCTGCGGAGCGGAGTTGGCGGGCGGGGGTGTAGAGGCTGAGTCGGCTGTTGAGGTACGCTGGTCCGGTGTCGTGGAGTGCCTTGTGTGCGTGGGTGAGGAGCTTGAAGGTTATCCTCTTGTTGATGGGGAGCCAGTGCAGGTCTTTCAGGTGGGATGCGATGTGGCTGCGGCGGGGGATGTCCAGGATCAGGCGAGCGGAGGCGTTCTGGATGCGTTGGAGTCATTTCAGGAGTTTGGCCGGGGCTCCTGAGTAGAGTGCGTTGCCGTAGTCCAGTCTGTTGCTGACGAGGACCTGGGTGACCATCCTTCTAGTATTGGTGGGGATCCACTTGAAGGTCCTGTGAAGCATGCGGAGGGTGTTGAAGCAGGAGGAGGAGACGCCGTTGATCTGCTCTGTGATGGAGAGTGTGGAGTCAAGGATGACCCCTAGGTTTTGTGCGTGGTTGGTGGGTGTAGGGGGTGCTCCTAGTGCCGTCGGCCACCAGGAGTTGTCCCCGGCCAAGGGGGTGGAGCCGAGGATGAGGACCTCTGTCTTGTCCGAGTTCAGCTTCAGTCGGCTGTTCCTCATCCAGTCCGCGACAGCTTTCATTCCTTCGTGGAGGTTGGTTTTGGTGGTGTGGGGGTCCTTGGTGAGAGAGAGGATCAGCTGGGTGTCGTCAGCGTAGGAGATGATGTTTAGGTCGTGCAGTCGGGCGACGTGGGCGAGTGGTGCCATACAGACATTGAATAATGTTGGGCTGAGAGATGAACCTTGGGGTGCGACGCAGATGATCTCGGTGCCTTTGGAGCGGAAGGAGGGCAGGCAGACGCTCTGGGTTCTTCCGGAGAGGAAGGAGGTGGTCCAGTCCAGGGCCTTCTCTTGGATTCCGGCATCGTGGAGGCGTGCTCTTAGTGTGCAGTGGTCGACTGTGTCGAAGGCGGCTGACAGGGCCAGGAGGATCAGGGCAGCGGTTTCTCCATTGTCGAGCATGATCCTGATGTCGTCGGTGGCGGCGATGAGGGCAGTTTCAGTGCTGTGGTTGCTGCGGAACCCTGACTGGGATGGGTTCAGGATGTTGTTCTCTTCAAGCAAGCTGGTCAGTTGTTTGTTGACGGCCTTTTCGATGACCTTTGCCGGGAACGGGAGCAGGGAGATGGGTCGAAAGTTCTTGAGGTCCTTGGGGTCTGCCTTGGGTTTCTTTAGTAAGGCGTTGATCTCTGCGTGCTTCTAGCTCTCCGAGAAGGTCGCTGTCTCGAAGGAGATGTTGATGGTTTTCCGAAGGTGGGGTGCGATGGTCTTCCTGGCTTTGTTGAAAATGTGGTGTGGGCAGGGGTCTTCCGGGGTTTCGGAGTGGATGGTGTTCATGATCTTGATGGTGTCGTCGTCGTTGGTGTTGGTCCAGGCAAGCAGGCAGTTGGTGCTGGTGGTGGTCGTGGGAGCGGGGGTGTCGGCTGTTGTCGGGGTGGTGATGGCGTCGAAGCTGTCGTGGATGTCTGCGATCTTGCGGTGGAAGAAGGTGGCCAGTGAGTCGCACAGTTCTTGTGACGGTGGGATGTCGTTGGTGCTGGTGCTGGGGTTGGAGAGTTCCTTCACGATGCTGAAGAGCTCTTTGCTGTTGTGTGCGTTGTTGTCGATGCGGTCTCTGAAGGCGGACCTTTTGGCGGATCTGATGAGTTGGTGATGTCGGCGGGTGGCGTTCCTGTGGGCTGTGTAGCTTTCCGGTGTTCTTTCGCGGGTCCAGTTTTTTTCTAGTTTTCGGCAGGTTCGCTTGGTCACAAAGCCATTTATATTTCTTTAGTTTCTTGTATAAAAGAGGAAAACGCCCATGAGAAGCAAGGCATTTGGAAGGTCATCATCAGGAAGTTGAAGAACCTGGGGGACTACAAGCGGCACAGCGTCCATTGCCGCAAGATGTGGGAAGACCTACGACGCTTGACCAGAGAGTCAGCTGAAATCCAGCTTGGGCAGTCCTCCCTACCCTAACCCCCCCCCCCTCCCCCCCCCCTAATGGCCTGCGTTCTTGCAGTGGCCTATCTGGGGCTTGATGGGCAGTCGGGGTCCAACAGCAGCAACAAGGGGATAAGTTCTTATCAGAGTTTCACATGCTACATGATTATTTTTTTGTGGCAGCCAGGATTTATCCTATCAACATTAAGGGTGACCCATGTCCAATGCACAAGAAGAGTTCTAGAAGATGTACATTTTGCACAATGTGTATGATGGTGTGATTTGTCTAATAATTTGTTAGAAAGGATCCCACCTGATTCCTGTTCATGACCAAAGGACTGTTCTGGGCAGACACATGGCTGCCTAAACTCCACATATACATCAGGTTGTTTGATGTCATTAGGGACAGTTATACCAAATAGTCCAATAGTTTTTGTTGTGTCAGGTGTGATGCTCCTTCCCTATTGTGGAGAATGTAATGGTAGACTAATTTCATGTGACATTGCATACTATGCAGTTATGATAAAGTGGATAGTCTCAACGTCACATTGTACTCATTTGAGATATTTTGGAGTCAAATATGAAAAATTGTTGCTCTCTACTAAAGTGTATTAGTAATATATCAAGCCCTATGTATTTACTTATGCTATTGGAGTCATTTGTCAATACACAATGACAATATGTCTACATGTCTTCAACAGCATAGGTAAATACATACTGTGTGTTACATTGATAAGCTACTTCAGTACTGAAAGTATATAATATGTTGTACATTTCAACAATACTTGAGTTACCTGAGGTAAGTGTTACCATTGTGAAAAGGGCAAACAAAGACAGGCTTTCAGAGTCTACAAATATTGTTACAACAATACGGTATTTGTTGACACACATTGATTCATATTTTACTTTTAGTGTATGCCATTAATGCAGCTTTTTAGAACTTGTACACACAGTGTCCAAAGGTATATTTGGGATATAGGCTAATTGGGGACATAGGTTTACTATTCTGGAGAACAAAGGTCAACTATTCAGAGATGTTCAACAGTTCCTTTAGAGAAATGTTTTCTGGTTAAGAGGACAGATGATATTTGATGTAGGAGCTTTCATGGGGAATTACAGAACTGTCAGGTGCAATATGAAACTAGGATAATGTTTTTTGCTCAAAGTTGTTGCTCACTTCTATTCACACAGCTACAATAAATCTATTGTATATGTCTTTTCAGCATCATACGGAGCAAGCGAAAGAGATGTTGGCCATGAAGGAGGGATAGCAGCTGGACTCTGCGTCTCACCTGGTGAGACCACCAACACCGAGGGACACAGTGCCCAGGGGTGTGATGGGACTAACATGGAGGGCTTCAGCTCAACATGTTCTTCGGAGGCCTCTTCAAGTGACATGTTCCTAGTGGTGGTGGACCCTACTGCTCCTGTTACAACTGCATCCTTGTCCACCACCCAGAGTACCATCTCCACAATCCCTCTTGCTTCCCGCAGTTGGCCAACCCTGCCCCCCTGAAGAGGTTGCATCTCCTTTACTCCAGGCATCTCACCCCCTGCCCCTGTCCTCCTGGCTGCGCTGAGTGAGGAGGCTATTGACCTCCTCTGCAGAATCGCTGTAGGCCAGACTGCACTCCTGTATGCCATCCAGGTACTTAACTGCCATATGCAACAAATGATAACTTACCTGGAAGGCATTCATAGTGGTATGTCTGGCTTACAGCGGTATTTTCAAGGTCTGGCCTCCTCACTGACCGCAGCCTTCCAACCATCCCATCCTTGTGCCCCACCTCCTGCTCCTTCCCCATCCAAATTCCCTATTCCCAACCCTGTCGCAAGCACACTCACACCTTTGCACACACCCACTCCAACACCCACAAGCAGCACACACACATAAACACAGAGGCCACAAAAAACACAAGCACACAACCAAACACACAGAAACTGCAGCTACCACCACACCCACATGCACCACCCCCACCACCAGCACATCCATAGACACCACATCCAGCAGCACACTCACACGCACAACCCCCAACAACCAGCACAACCACAGACACTGCAGCCAGCAGCACACCCACATGCACAACCCCCACCACCATAAGCACATTCACAGATGCTCCAACCACCACCACACCCACATGCCCCACGCCCACCACCAGCACAACTACAGGTACCTCTGCCACCACCACCCCCACCACCAGCACACCCTCAGCCACCGAAGCCACCACCACACCCACATGCACCACAACCACACCCAGCACCTCCACAGACACTGCAGCTACCACCACAGCCACATCCAGCACCTCCACAGCACACCCACCAACACACACACAAACACTTTAGAATTCACCCCCACAAAACTCAAACTCCCACACTCATCCAAACAACAGACACCTCTAATGCAAGACGCACCCAATCGTGCATGATATACACCAGACCCACAAGCACCTGCATCCTCAACAGGCACATGCACATCAGACACTGTCACTCCTTTTACCTCTCAAACCCAACTACCTGCTGAACACCCTACCCATTCCCCATAGATGATGTCCTTTTTACCCATGCCCTAACGCCTTCCAAACTTCAACCCACCCCTAGCAAATGCAAATCTACTCCTTTGACACCCCAACCCCCTTCCACATCCCAACCCAACCCAACCCACCCCTACCAAATGCAAATCTGCCCCTTCCACATTCAACCCACCCCTTCCACATCTCAACCCACCCCTACCAAATGTAAGAGCACCTCTCCTAAAACCACAACGCCCTTCCACATCCAAGAGCACATCCCAAGCTCAAATCTCCCCTCCCATATAAGATCTTTGATGTGCCTGCTCTGACCACTAGATGCCCCTTCCTGAGCAGTTAAGTAGGAGGCAAGCTTTGTGCCACTGCACAACAGTGCACATTTTTTGACCTTATGGGCTGCCATTTGGTGTGAATATTATTTTGAGAGCCTAATCTCATTTTGTGGAATAAATCCATACATTTGATTTCACCAAATTAGTCCTGACATTATTTTTCCTTGTCAATTGTTTGATTCCTAGCAATGTTTCTTAGTGAAATGTGAAGTACTTATTTTGCTTCACCATGATGGCAGATAATACAACTGGTTTTTGAATGTCTACTTTATTGAGTGCATACACTGGTTAACATAGACTGTGATGGTCATTTGAATTTAGGTGCATGCATTAATCATAGTACTGGCCACTTGCACAAAATAATTGATGTTACAAATGTTTTGTGGATGTGTTACTACAGGTGTGATTGTTTCACCTTGATTGATGATCAGTATGAACAAATGTGTAGCTTTTGAAATTGGATAAAATACATGACTTGCATTAGACAAGGGGAAATGTTACATGGATTTATATGTTGAATACTTTTAATTTGTTAATTTGTGACTGGCATTTATTTTACTGTTAATTTCTAAGGTAAAGGTCAAACCTTGTCTAGTGCAATTTCTAAATCATGTAACATTGCACTTATCCTTATGATGTGTGTTGCATATGTTATTAATGTGGGATTTTTAGAAATTTGTTTGAACATAACTGTATGGTGACTTTTTGATATTTATTTGGATATACTTTTTTTTGTCAGTGTCTATTTTTTTCAAGGTAGCTTGCACCAAATGTATACATGCAATGTGATCATACAGGTGTGTTTCTTAAAATTTCTTAAACGTCAACATTACAGACATATGTATTGCACATTGGTATGCTATTGCTTGTAAGAGAGATTTATAAGTGCACAAATCCTCTGCAAATGTTAACAGACAAGTCAATAAGTAACAGGTAAAAGTTGAGCTTGCCATTGATTGTATCCATGGTTGGTTTTGTTAGTCATCAAGAAGTAGCAGCAGTGCTGGGACTTGGAAGATCGAATCCATGGCAGAACAGGAAGTGTGAAAGTGACAAAAAAAGAGTTTCTGACTTATATCCCTTCTATTGCGCCAACTCAGGTCGGCTGGAAGGCACATTATGAATTGGCCGGTGGGGAAACTGGCGGTTCTCCCTCTAAAAGGTGGTTTTGCCAATCCTGCCATTGATGTGGTCAAGATTTTATGGCACGACACGGAGGCCAATAATCTTAGCCTCCGTGTCCTTAATAAAATCCAGATTTTCTGCTCATCAGGCTGTGGAAAATCTACATTTTCTGGCAATGATGGTGAGACTGCGGCGATCTTTCGTCTATGGACCCACTAGCATCTAAATAGGGCGGGCGGACCGCTAAGCCGGTAAGTGGCAAGACCGCCGAAAAAGCCACACCAGAACTTGATCTACCAAGATCTAAATCCCTCCCTTAGCTGTAAAATGGAAATCAAAAATCTTCAGTGGAGGGAAGACAGCAAGTTGTGCCTGAGGTGGCCACTACGTGACCAGATAATCATCAGATGAGGTCTTGGTAAAGCAGTTGACTTTTTGCGGGGACACTCCAAGTAGAACAAATTCAATATTCAAACACAAGGAAGGGCCCTAGCTGGCTAGAAACATTTTGGCACCATAGTCCCATCAAGATTTCTATGTTCGTATTTAGTCACTTTTTTGAAGCTAGGATTTCACCAGAGGGGCAAGGCTGCAAGCTGTATAGGGCATTATGAGTCTTAATACCCTCTCTGCAATGTCCGACTGAAACAGATTTGCTGCTGCTCAAAATCTCAGAGTAGAGTAACCTGGATCGTTGGGCCAGCAGCATGGAACCTTCGTTGGATTGACTTGGCAAATTTGTCACAGTCTTCCAGAGATCTTTGGAGCCTAAAAGTTTCTAAGTCCCAGGTTTCGTGACATGGGTCACCCTATGGGGGTCTCTGAGGGTACCAATGTCATTTCTAGTACCATGCAGGTCACAATTCACCACCCACACTTTTTAACCTAGCTGGTTCTTCACCAGGGTTACTTTTAGTCATACCACTGCTTAATACGTTTCTGGCTGGCCTCCAAGTTTTTGTTAGCCCTTTACATGCACTCATCCGTGTGGAAACAGAGGCCCAGCACATAGCCAAAAATTCCCTGTGGGTTTCTTGAGAGATTTCTCCCAGCCTGCTTGAACAAGTCTTAAGGGGCACCGAAAAAGTACCAATGGAAAGGTTCAACAGGGATGAAGGTCAATCTCTTTTGTGGTACCTTCCTGAAGGCAAATTAAAAACATACGAGGAGTGGGACATTCAACTTCCTACAGAATTTGTCAGACAAACCCATAATCTTGCATTTTAGGGTCTTGCTGAATCTACCCACAAGCCCATTTGTTTGGTTCTGATAAGGGGCAGTGAACTTTTTACTCACCCCACGCATCCCACATAGTCTTCAAGTGTGCAGACAGGAAGCTTGTCTCCTATTTAAGATTACCACCTTGGGTAACCCCACTCTGTTAAATATGCCACACAAGGCCCTGGGCACTTCCCTTGCAGTTACTTTCCTCAGAGTTATGCCACCAGGATACCTAGTGGCATGATCCACCACTACGAAGATGAACCGGTTCCCTGAAGCTGTTTCAGGGTCTAGGGTCCTGGCAAAGTCAATCCCCACCCTCTCTAAAGGCGTCCCCACAACAGGTGGTAGGATAAAGGAATCCTTCGGTTGCCCTCCTGTCTTACCATTGACTTGATGACTGGTGCAAGAGCAGCAGAACTCCTTCAACGTTTCAGACATCTGGGGACAGGAAACATGGTTGGCCAACCTCTCCCATGTTTTAAAACACCCCAAATGCCCAGCCAAGGGGAGATCATGAGCTAAGTTCATGTTGAATGACCTATACTTCTGGGGGACAACCAATCTCCTGGTTGCTCCAGGTGTTGAGTCTCTAGCCTCACTGTATAAGTATTCAATTAGTAATATAATAGTTCAATGTCTATATAAGCACAACATAAAAGAACACTGAAAACAAACTAGACTGTCATATAATGCAGACAACAGCAGTCCAATCGGAAGAGACAAAGAAAAATGTATTTAAATTGGAGGGCCATGTTAATCAGCTCTTTCTTACTTCACTTAATTAGCCCCACTTTGATTCAATTCAAAAATGACACACACTAGAAAATTCACTCTTAGAGTTTGAAAATGTATTACAAAACATCAATATAAATACATTATTTACATTAAATTCTTGGCTCAGAAAGATTTTGGTGACAAAAATTGTGCTCAAAGAAGGTCCTCATGCAAATTGGAAAGCAGAAGGAAAAGGGGGCTATGGACCCGTTACACATACCATATTGCTTTACATAGAGGCCTGTCCAACATATTTAATACATAGTAAAAATACATTTTGTTTCCATAAGATTGAGGTAAAGCTATTAATTTCAAATTGCCCCTCTGTGCACCATCTTTTGAATCCAGGCATTTCATATAATGTTGACGTTTCAACCCAGCAAGGAGAAAAAAGGGCCAGTAAATGCCTCAACAGTGAGTCTCCTACTAAAGAAGGAGCAACCTGGAAATAACCATCATCCATGTGTGGAAGAATCGCTCATAATTTTAACAAACAGTGAAGGCTGATAGGTTCCTCATCCTGTGGCCAAACTACTTTCACCTTAGGAAAATAATTTTTACATCAATCGATCTGTAGAGGTAAAATCAATCAATTCAGTTCCAGCAAAACAGATTAATCCAAATAATTTCCTTGAGGCAAAATATCCCCATGTATGCCTGTCACTGCTTTAATCACCTCAGGCTCTTTTAAAGCCAGTCACAGATGCTCCCGCAAACCAGTAGTGGGGCGGGGAGGGTGGGAGGAAGGAAGGGAAGGGAGTTTAAAAAAGAAAAGAAAAAAGAAATCACTTACCTGCCGGCCAGCTGGACCCCCGCCCCCACTCTTCCGTCCTCTCGCCCTCTTCCTGACCTCTGTTGGAACAGGAAATAGGAAGCACCCATGCTCACCTAAGCGAATCACAATGCTGCAATGCAGCGTAGTGATTGGTCTGAGTGTCATGGTTCGGCGCTCAGGCAGGTACTGGGAGCCTGGGCATGTTCTCCATTGCAGGCTGTAATGCAGCCCGGGTGGAAAACATGCAAAGTGAGCAAGAATGTTTGGCCGGCACCAGAGGGCCGGCCAATCATTCATGTGCACTTAGGAGGGAGCCACCACTCCTCCCCCTGCTGCCTAGCCTAGCCCAGCCCCACAAAACTGCCTCTGCACCGAAAAATAAAATGATAACAACATTACGTTATTATCATTTTATTTTTCCTTTTTGTTGTGCTGAAAGGCAGTGGGGCGACGCTCCTCCGCCTTAGCAGAGGAGCCGACCCTGTTCAAAGCTACAATGTATCCCTTCTACCACGACCGTACCTGGACCCCATGTGGAGGGATGTCATATCCTCATATGCAGACAATCTTCTTATTTACCTGACGGATCCGGAACAACTCTCTTCTCAGGGTGCTAGAGTTCCTTACCATATTTGGGGCATGCGCAGGCATTCATATCAACTGGGAGAGTTCAGATATTTGCCCAATCACCCCCTGGCGGGATGGGGGGCTGAGATCCCAGTGGTACATATACACCTAGAAAATGGAATACCAACCCACAACACTTCTACCAACATAACCTGGGAAGGGTACATGAGGAATTTAAGAAAGATATAGCTCGCTAGCGAAAACTGCCTAAAATGGTACCCTTCGCTGAACTGCAGTTGAGATATGACCTGCAGATGGACAATCCCTGAGATTCCTAGAGGTGATACTGACTTACTGGCAAACAAAGCTGAAGAGTCTCCACTGAAGTTTCGGATCTTGGCAGGACCTTCACACAATCATGCAATTTCACACATTTACCAAACACTGATGACGAACTGTCAACGCCCCCTGGGCAAACTGAAAGCTAGATGGGAATGTGTGTTGTACTATATATCAGAGGGGGGAGAGGACAAGATAACACTCACTACGCCTTTGGCAATACTGGGTCTGTGGGAGATATCACAATATCCAAATATGATTTACAGTACAGTACAGGCTAAAAGAGATACTGTACAACTGTGGGTGACAAAACGGTGGATGCAAGTGGAAGCCACTGTGTATACGGTGACAGGGTGCCCCAAGAAGTTCGATAAGATCTGGTCCAAATGGAGAGATGCACAGGACAACGATATGGGACTCTGAATGGGGAAGATAGCGGGCAGAATACGAGAAGAAATTGATAACATTGCAGGGGTATTGACTAATAAAGATGACTCTGTGGGGAAGGACCCTGGACGAGTTTATGTATCGATATTGGGGTTGCTGACTGTTCCATATTAATATGGTAATATGATGTACTTGAAGCTGTCGGAATTAACGCCATTTGAGAGTGGTTTCCCACTACCATCTCTGTTGTTGGAAAACCCAATAAAAAGAGTTATTAAAAAAGCAGCATCAATAACGCAATAAATAATGCAAATGTGAAAGTTAACAATACAAGGTTGGCAAGTAAATAACCAAAGTATAGTTCAGCGAGAGGACTAACATAAATCTGCTTTGTTCAAATATCATGAAAAGTCTAAGTATAAATCAATAGACTCTATTGAATAGACAAACTAGCCTGAAGTCTGCATGGTTTAGAAAGCAAGAAAAGGTCTATATTTAAATCACAAGCAGAATGACATAGAGACTGCTCAGTTTGATAGGCACAATAAATCTGGTATTCCATTCCAAAAAAGGCACATTTTAGAGGTGTCAGACAGTGAAAAGCACACTCTCGACATGTTGAGATCTGACATCTTTGGACTGTACTAATAAAGTAATTTGCAGGCAAACCAATGGTAAAGCAAGAAAATGTGATACATCAAACAGGAAACATTTAGGAACACCTACTTTCATGCATAATTATTATAAGGCACAGATAGCAAATGAAAAAAACAAATGTGACATTTATGGAAAAAGCCACAACAATACACAGAGCAACTGCTTAGAGCAGAACTGGCCAAACAGCGTTGAAACTTTAACACTGACAGAAATACTGTGCATATGGCTACCTATTTGAAGAACACAAATGAATACATTTCAGCTTAGCAAAATAACCTACCAAATAATTTACCATGAAACAGATTTTATTTGACTTATTTTCTTGAAAAAGGAAAAACACAGAAAAGAACATGCACGTAAGAAACTCATTTTAAAAGCCTCATTTACTTTCTCACTGCACAAAAAATGTCAGTGCAGGCTGACTTTGGCCTAGTCATGTTAACTAAAGCCCGGATATGCTAACAAATTTATTTTTTTTAAAGCATTATTTTCTACTTACTAAAAATGCAGTGACTATGTCATCAGCGGCTTCCGATACAGTAGTGTGTGATATTGTGCTTAGCAAACCTTAATAACTCACTATGGAGACACAACTCTTCTATGTTCATTTACTGATTGCAATTTCTAGGTCCAACAAATTGCAAGTTGAAAATGGATCTCTTGAGTAAAGAAGACTCTCGCATGGACATGTACTGAAGAATCATAAAACAGGCGTAGTGCTAAAAGGCAATGTGCGATGGGCGGCTCGATGGTGGGGACAACCAGGAAACAGATGTCTGAATGAACTGATGTTAATGATATTGTAAAATCATGCCTTGATGTAACACTTGATCCAGTGGGTATGCTTACCAATACTTTGACTTGCCCTCTTGATCCTTTGCTGTGGCCATTTCTTGGAGTTAAATGTTTAAATAAAGTTGTGAAAAAAAGCAATGTGCATACTTGCTGGATAAGGTGGTTGTTTTCATTTTTGTAAGTCTACGGGTAGCCTTGTACAGCTCAAATTCCTAATGGAAAAGCAAAATACTTTTGATCAAGACCTTATTGTTTTGAGCTATTGAAAGTGTTTGCTCCGAACTTCATACACACAGACTAATTCAGAACATAACGTACAAATGAATGCCCTGCTGAATGGTCTAGTTCTGCGCATTTTAAAATCATGGTCGAAGACGACAAAAATGAAAACCTCCCTAAAACAGGTGTCTCCTCGGACTAGGGTGATCAGATATTAAAAAACAAAAACTGGGACATTCCACAAACATAGAAGTAGGACTATAATTTTCATCAAGTGGTTGGGGGGCAAAATGACTTAATGGACATTGTCCGTTCACATTGCAGCAACAAATGATGAGGCATTAAGGATAATTACATTCAACCTTTACACAAATAATCATCTTTAGTAACTAAATATATTATGGCAAGAGGTGGTGCACATGAAACACTTTCCCACTCTCTGCTCATTTGACTATCTCTGAGATCAGGGACATGTGCACAATTAACTGAAATTCCCATGGACAGATGGTGAAAGACCGGGGTGTCCAGGCAAATCCGGTACGCCTAATCACTCTACCTCAGTTTCCTCATGAACCACAGCTTTTTAGGTTTCGCTTGCACTGCGCTCGCGCTGTGCTTGTGAAATCTATTGTATTTAATATAAATCTTAAAAGGGGCTTACATCCCACCCTTGCTTTTCATTGGTTCGTCTGCTTTCCACTTACTTTCTTTCCTTTTCTATTGGTTGTAGCATACTATTTTCTGTTGCTCTTCTGTATTCCTCTTATTAGTGTCCCGTGGCCCATGAACTGTTTTTATCCGCTTTGCTGGAACTTCTTTTAAGCGTGTCAGCACCTTTGCCTGCTTTGTGGGAAGCCAACACTCCAATCCTCAACGCACACTCACCAGTTGGCTTAAAAAACAGTACTCCTATGTCGACCAGTTGGTGGAGAGCTAGTCAAGTCACTGGAACACGTTGGCAGACAACTTGCCTGTTCATTACTCTAATATCACAAAAAAATCACGTTTGTAAGCAGATATAAGAAATCCATGCCTGTGATTATTACAAATGCCATTTGGCCCTTAGAAAGGAAGAAATTGTGATCCCTTAAGTGAACTGCGACAACATGAATGCTGGTGTGTATATGTTGAGCGTTTTGACAGAGTAACTTGTGTGCCATGCCACCTCATTAAACCAAACAAGGCTTAGAAAGAATAGCCCACGACAGCTACTGGCCCAGAGCGAGATCACTGACTAATTTGACTTTGTGACAACAAAGGAATCTTGACTGATGAGAAAGTGTCCCCTGATGGAGGTCGGCATTCCTCTGCCACAACACGCTTTACAGTCCTAAGAGGGGAACTCTGTTAGCTCGTCTCGCTCAATGTACACTCAATAGCATGTGGCAGTCTGCCTTCCTATTGTCTATGACTTAGAAAACAATAACCACGACGAAGATGAATATCACCTGGAAATACACTGTTCCATATTTGAATGGTAACTGAAATTAACTCTGTTTGGGGCCCATGTTTGACTGAAACGCACACAGGAATTCTTTATAACTTCTATGAATATTTCAAGCAGCTTCTCTTCTCTATTTATGTTGCTCATTTATTGTTCGCATTCGACTGCCCCGTTAGTTTGATAGTCTTCTCATCCTAAATCTTAGACACAGCTGATCTCTATTTGGTCATGTACAAGGAGGAACCTGGTTTATATTTAATATTATAATCTATTCGGTAAATAGCATATATTTATACGCTATTGTGTTGTCACCAGACTTACACTATGAACGGTTCCCAGGGTTAGGACGCGCTATATCAATGCAATGCAATTCAAACTCTCACAAATGGCAGAGTCCCGCTCCATCTTCGGAAGTGCAGAACGGGGCTTGCGTGTCAGCTGTCTGGCTGTAGGGTTGGTGGAAACACGTCGGTGTTTACCTAAAGGCTTTCCTCTCCTTCTAGGGGTATGGGAGAACAACACAGATACTACACAGATGGCGGCAAGTAAGATGCTTTTCAGGGGGCTTTCTTGTGATTTTTTGGGGTGAAGAACGCCCCCTTTTGAAATGATTTGCCCCAATTACAGCCATGCCTTGCTATGTCATTGGGAGAGCCACAATTCCTGTTGCTGTTAGTGTGCTTGTAGTGCGCCATTGTGTTACGATTTACAGAGTAGGCGTTTCACACAATGGGACAAACCTGCTGTAGTGGTACAGCTGTACGAGAGATCTGGTGAACGTGGGTACCTGGGCTAAATGCTTTACCTTTGACCTTTTAGAGCTCATCGTTCTGCACTGCCATTGCACATGAAGGGCACCTCACAACAAGCTTGACTCACGGAGATGGGTGTGGTCATTCAGAGATCTGTGTAGCAGCTGTGTCTGAGTTGCTCAGACATCCGTTGCTTGAGGTCTGCCTTCTATTTAGACAGAACTGTGAAACAAGTGAGGTCAATATGTGGGCCCACCTTCTGTAATGTGCGCTTTTGGGGAAACTCAGGAGAGTGAAGGACTGGCAGCAGCCATTTACACCCCACACACCCATTCTGCATGCCCCTTTCCCCCTGCTTCTTTATGTTGTGACCCTGCAACCCACCCCCCTTCCGCTGCTCTTATGTGTCTCCACTCTCCTTCCAGCCCATGTGCCAGCCTGCCCCACCCTTTGTGTGCACCCACCTCACCCTGCATCCCCTGCTTTCCTGCATGCAGTACAGCCCCTAATTGTGCCTCTGCATGCCTGTCCTCTTTGTGCCCCTTTGAGGGCCCATGCAGGTCCTGCCTCTCCTCTGAATGACTGCTTCCTCATTGCATTTGCATGTCCCCGCCTCCCCTCTATGCAGTCCTGCTTCCCTGTGGTTCTTCTGTCTTCCCCCAACTGCTGTAGTGTGCCATACTGCCGTGAACATGCAGTCTCTCCGGGTCTGACCCTCTGCTCCCCCGCTCATGCTTTTTGTGCTCCCAACCCCCAGCAGCTGTTATGTTTCCCTGCCTGCTTGCAGTCACTTAGTGGCACCCTACCCCGCCCCTTTGTGCCCCCAACCCCCCTGCAGCATGTCTTGCAATTTTCCTCCTCCCCCTGAATCTGCTTGTACTGCTATTTCTCCTGCAACAGCTTGTTGTGCCATTGTCCTTGGAACCCCTTTGCGTCCCCATCCCACTCGCAGCCCCTTTGTGCCATCCTGTGCTAGCCCCTTTTGTGTCCTGATTTGTTCCTGAGAGTTCCCTGCCTTCTCTGCATGTACTTTTTGTGCCTTCACAACACATGATGCTGTGTGTCCCCGCACATGCAGCCTCTGCTTAGAACCTGGTCCTGTGGGCCCCTCTGCAGTCCTTCTGTGAACCTTGCGCCTGACCTGAAGCCAGTCTATGTGACCACCACTCCTTATTGCCAATGTGTGTGTGTTGCCCTGCCTAACTGGCTGCAGCGGCTCCCCTCCACTCTCTTTGTGTGTGGCCAGTCACCCCTCTGCAGCTTTCATCATCCTGCAGATTTTATGTGCACCCCTTACCGCTTCTGCATCTGCTGATGTCCCGCCTTCCTGCGTCTCCTATGCTTACATAGTCAATAGAATGCCACATACCAAGGCACTAGTCTATAGCACCCTGGCCACAGCTACACACTCAGCTGGGGCTTTATTTCATAGGTATAGTCAGTACCTGCTTCATTGTGTTTGTTAGACATTTTCAGTTGTAACTGTTAAGCCTCTGCGGCACTTGTTACGAACACCCATGCTTATTTACGGTGGCTTCGTATAGTCTTTCCTGCTCTCAATGAAGGCAGTGCATAGCTCAACCCAGGCTCTCGTTTTGGGATACTACGGTGGCTTCGTGCTCCCGTCCTATGCAGTTCAAAACTCGCATTACTCAAAAGGTTCCTAACTGCAGCTTCCCATTGTCAGGTGTGACGACCTGTTGCTTACTTCCATTGCTTTGTGATGTCTCTCCTGGATACAAATAATTACCGTATCTGTAAATGTAGTGCCCACTTTTCTGTTTTTGGGGCGTGGGGCTAGTCCCAGGAGGCAAGCTTCGGGGATGTCATATTGACTTCCGTCTGTAGTTTTTATAATTGTGTCGTCAATCTAGGTCCAAAATGGAGTAATTACAGGACATTCACACATCATAGGGAAGTAGCCCGCCCTCTTTCTGTGGCCCTTGGCGACCTGCATCCATGATGCAAAGTGACTGCATGTAATTGTGCTTCTGCATTGCTATGTTCTACAAGCCAGGCGGGAGACCCACGGTATCTTTCAATAGATGAAACAAGGCTATAGTTTCTATCTGGAAAAGGTCCCCCAAGGTGGTAATCCCGGCTGGTTCCCATTTTGCTATTCTCTTAACACTTCCTCTATCCACATGAGCGTAAGCGGGCAGCACAAATTCATATTTTAATAACATATATATTATTATTTTTTTAAATAAAATTGTATTGAATCGTGCAAAGTAATAAATCTAGGAAGATTGCTTTATCAGATTATAAGGCTAAAATACCATAATTCAGACTATATACTAAAATTTAGGCTATCAAGTAAAAAAAAAAAGCAACTAAGGGGCATATTTACAAGCCCCTATCGCAACCACAACATCACTTTTCACGACGTTGTGGTGGCGATAGGGGCGTCGCCTTATTTACAGGGCAGCGTGAAGTAACTTAACCTGGCTTAACTCTGCCTTGTAAACAAGGCACCCTTTCACTCTGTACTGAGCGTGAAAGGGGAGGGCAATGGGTGTTGCGGTGAGTGTTCCACCACAACACCCATTGATTTTGACGCTGCCCCAAACTTACAAGGGTGGCATAAATATGGGGCTGCACTAAACCTGATCTTACCCTGGCGCAACAAGGAGGAATGCTTAATTTCTCCTTGTTTTTACTGGTTCTATATGTGCTGCGATGTGCAGCACAGATGGAAACAGCAAAACGCCATTGATTGTTAATGTGCAGGAAGGTGTCCCATCCTGCACATAAACAATCTTCCCCTGCAACGCAGACACCCTTGCACTATGGTGCAAGGGTACCTGCATTGGCACTAGGTAGCTAAATTTAGCGCCAGCGCAGGTGGAAACACAGAGCTGCACCATATTGTTTAAAATATGGTGAAGCCCTGTGTTTCAGAAGTGGCAGAGCGTGGCGTGAAGCCAAAGAGGCTAACGCCGCGCTTCACCACTTCTATTGTACATATGCCCCTAAGAGTACAATGTAAAATCATTCACTTTAATTTTAGGATAAGAAAGAAAGAAGGAGGCGGCGGAGAAGGGAGAATAAAATAAAAAGAAAGGTGATTACATATGGCCCTGAGAGAAGAAAATGCAGAAGCAATAGATATTGGATAAAATTACATATTTCCAAACAATGAATTCGTTGTCTGCCCCTTCCCTCGTCAACCACTGCCCTTACGTTCTCTGTATTGTTTATTCAGCTTTCGATGCCAAGGGAACACTTTATCTGGTGCCTCATGTCTGTTCAACTGCGCCCTGCTCTGTCAGGGTTGTGCAATGGGAACTTATGATGAGGCTGAGAGATAGGCCACAGTCTTGATGTGTGCTGTGGCTGAGCTCTTACAATGTCCAGTGTGACCAGCAATGGTAAAGTGTTCCTTTGAGGAATCTCTGGCTCACCCTTGGCAGCTTGGAACCAGCAGAAAGGCTATCCCTAAAGAAGATGCATGTGGTATGTGCAAAACACTTTAGCTAAGCAGCAATAAAGTTAAAAAATACAGACCTTCAAAGGCTAAAACCTGGATAAATGACAAAACGAAATTTTTGTTAACAATATTTCCCAACAAGGAAGCTCATCAAATATTGGGATCAAAAGTAGAAAGAAAGCAAACAAGCATTGGCATAGCCAATAGGTCTCGCCTTTGGGACCTTATAAGTGTTTAGCCATGCAACAGTTGCATAACTAAATACTTATAAGGTCCCAAAAGCGAGACCTATTGGCTATGCAAAGCGAAAGTAATCGCGGTAAAGCACGGCGCGTGCGTCCGCGCCCATGCATTGTAGCTCTAGGCTGGCCTGGTAGCACTTTTTGGAGCCCTCTCAATAAGTCTCGCCAGACCAGCGCATGCGCTGGGTCAGGCGAGACCTAAAAACGGCCTCAGAGGAAAGCACACGGTAAAGCACCCAGACCTATCTTACTGGAATGGCAGAATGGCTACTACGCAGAAACCTAGCACAGCAGTGACAACCGTGTGCTGGCATGAAGTCAATTTCTATGTGTCTCCTGACACCTGTCTGACAGATGTGGTGGTAGAAATTAAATCATATGAACAGGTTTCAAAAAACTGTGGAATATTACAAATCATGGGCAGGTGCCTTGAGGGTAGTTTTCCAGAGAGACAAAAAATATGTTCCAAGTGCTATCATTCTTACTAGGCCTGGACGGTAAATTCCGTTCCGCTCGCGGAAATTGCGGAATTTGGTTAATTTTGCGTTCCGTGGAGAATGCGGAATTGCCCAAAATTCTGCGTTCCGCGGCTTTGCGGAATTTTTTGCTTGTTCGCGTTCTCAAAATGCATGTTTGCGAGATATTTCCCCCCGAGCACGCAAACAGCATTTGTGAACAGGAAAAAAGCATCGCGAACAAGCAACTCCACGTGTTTGCAGAATTTCTGCGTGCTCGCTGGGATTTTTTACCGTTTCGAGGAGCTTTGCGTAGTGCGACTACGCAAATTCCGACCCACCCCTTTCTTACTGAAGCAGCAAACATTTCAATTATGAGGTGACTACGGAGGAGCGGACTGTACTATAAAACAAACACTACTTTTTGATGACCAATGTAAGCATCAGGCAGACGTCATAACGATGTGCTTGAACAGCAAGGTACAATGTATGAACATTGGTTGTCAGCTGGAATAGCAAAATAAACTAACATGCTACTGAAAGAGCCTCCTTAATAAGTACAAGGGAACCCAAGAATCAATAAGGACCAAAGAACAAAGGTCCCTATAGTCAATGAATAGAAAACAATGCTCTGGAGACAAGAATAATGTCCAGGAGTAATCAAAAATAGATATGTAGCACACGTTTAATCAAACATATATATTTGTGGAAGATTAACCCCAGTGGGGTAATACTCAATGGGTGTTAAAAACATGAAAACAAACAGGCATGAGACATTAAATGACCATCAGTTGTACCCACAATGGGGGTCACTTATTTACATCAAGGGGAACACTACTGCACCTAGAGTGTTTAAGGTCGATGACATTTCGGTAAGTGATTATTGCAGTATCATCATCAGGACTTCAAAATACATGTCTCATTTCATTTATTGGTGTGCAAAGAATGCATTTCATCTTTGGTACAATTAATAACACCTGTGGAGGAAATTGGGAAGAAGAAAAGGGGGAAAATAGATAAAGCAGAACTCAAACGTATGTACCACTTTGAGCAAGAGAATGCAGTTGTGCCAAGGTAATGCGTGATATATGTGATAAACATGCCTATAATGGCGTAATTGCCTTACAGGCAGTGAAAAAGCCAGGAAACCGCACCAAAACTGGATGAAAAGAAGAATAGACCAAGTCCTAGGTATACTGAAATTGGTAATCTATCATGCATAGAGCAACTGATAATACTGTGCAATAAGAAAATGATATACCTATCTGTAGAGAGCCACCGGGACTCTCCTGGACAATGTTGCATTATACATGCATCCCTACACCCCTCGGGGCGGGCTCGTCCCGAGGGGATAAATAAACGTGGGCGGGACCGCACGGGGTCTTCCAGCCCAGAACCGTATACTGGTGTGAGAGTGTCCTTTACTTCGCGCAGCGACAGTAACTGCGGCACCAGGCCGCACCGCGCTACACTGGCGACGAGGCCGGTTGCGCCCTCGTGTGCTCATTGGCAAGCCCGGCTCGCGCAGAGCGTGCGGAGCCCACCGCATCGCCGCTGCCCCATGCGCTCACCTGGTGCTGCATGGAGTTCGCGGAGCCCACCCGCATGCTGCCGGCGAAGAATCTGTGGCCTGTGGCGCTGCGCGCCATCTGAGGGGTGAGTGGCTGCCCGGATGCCCACGTGCTCTCCTCTGCTTCCTGCCCCCAGCGCTGGGGTCCACGTGGGTGCCTCTCCTCGCGCTGGCTGCCGGCTGACTCGGCAGATCTCCAGAAGGGGGCCTTGGGAGAGCTGTCCTGATCCTGCCTGCCTGGTTGCTCGCTCGCACCGAGTGAAGCACATTTGGGACATAATAAATCTGATAGCTCCACAAGTGAGGGAGAGAGTGGACAATAAAGCACCATTTAAAGAAAAATAAGGGTGGATAGCAACAAGCATTGGCAAAGCCAGACAAGTGTGGGCAGTGAAGAAACTAGGTGGGGAAAAGACTACCCTGAGCCGACCACGCAGTGGTAACACCACGGCCACGCCCAGTACAGCCGCACGATGTCCACGGTGGCTGCAGCAGGTGCAGACGCACCGCAAGCAGGTGGGTCCAATCAAGGCGCCGGCAACAATCCACCGCCGCCACCAGTGGTCTCCCACACAGCAGTAGCACCGCTGCCACCGTTTAGCGAGACCTCGGATCCTGCCACAGCTGCGCCAAGGTGGAAAGCTTGGGTAGGGCGATTAAACCACTATTTTAAAGGGACCCAGGAGACCGATGGGACAGTTAAGCGGTCACTACTAATTTACTATGGCGGGGCCGAAATCTACGACTTATTCGACACGCTTCCCAACACAGGGAACGACGATGATTACGACACAGCCGTTGCTGCGCTGAATGCACATTTTGACCCACAGCTCAACCCTGATTTCGAGAAGTTTAAGTTCCGGAGGGCGTGGCAAACCGACACGAAATCCGTCGACATGTTCTATGCGTGGCTGAGCCGGCTGGCCAGCACATGCCCCTTCGTGGATCAAAGAGTGGAGATAAGGGACCAGATCATTCTAGGCTGTCGCTCCAAGCTCCTACGCAAGCTGATCCTCCGGCAGCCAGGAATCTCGCTGGATGAGATTCTCGTGCTTGCCCGGTCCCATGAGTTGTCGGATGCCCGGGCGAAAGAAATGGAGGCGGCCCTACATGCCCCCGTGGCTACGGGGTCGGGGTTCAAGAGCACACCCATTAAGGAAGAAAAGGTGGAGGTGATCCAGCGACGTCCCGCTACACCCCGCCAAGCGCCGAAACCCGCACCAGGAGGGTCGTGTGGGTACTGTGGAGATGACCACCCAGCAACGGCCATCTACGGGGTGAAAGGGAAGGCGTGCTCCCGCTGTGGAAGGATGAATCACTATGCCCGAGTGTGCCGGGGCGAGCGATTCCGACAGCCGTCGTCGAGACCCAGGTTTGGGCCCCAGCAAGTGCGCCAGATCTCGCAGGAAGAGCCGCTGCTGAACCAGGACCGCCAGCCATAGCCGCGGCCCCCAATATATGAAGACGAAGACGATGAGGTCTTTGTGGTATCGTACGTCAGCCGGACAGGCTCCCGGCGAAGGCCGCCGCCCATGTGTTCAGTCTCAGTGGGAGACACGGAGACACAAGCCCTCATAGACACTGTGGCCTCGGTCAATGTGATGGACTCTGATCAATATGACCGGCTGTCACCGCGACCCCCCCTGACGCCATCCAGGGCACGCATATATACATACGGAGGGACGGATCCTCTTCCCCTCCGTGACGTCATCAGCGCCACCATCGCAAGCGGGGAATACTCCACTCAGACACAGTTTCATGTCACGGAAGGCAAGAAAGGGACTCTGCTCAGGTGTCATACGGCGGAAGACCTCGGTCTAGTGTTCTTTGCAAACCAGATTCACGAGTCCCACGCCGAAGACATACTCAAAGAGTTCCCTACACTCTTCACCGGCCTGGGGAAACTCAAGGGCAAGAGATTCAAGCTGCACATAGACCAGTCTGTACGGCCGGTAGCCCTCAGGCATCGGAGGGTGCCGTTTAATCTACGCCCTCAAGTGGAAGAGGAGCTGCGGAAGCTCGAAGAGCTGGACGTTATTGAGAAGGTGTCTGGCCCCACCCCCTGGGTGTCCCCACTGGTCGTGGCACCCAAGCCCAAGCAACCGGGGGCCATCAGACTCTGTGTGGATATGCGGCTACCCAACACAGCAGTGAAGAGGGAGCAGCATATCACCCCTACGATGGACGACATCGTGGCGGACCTCAACGGGGCAAAATGGTTCTCGAAGCTAGACCTCAATGCCGGCTATCACCAGCTGGAGCTAGACCCGAGCAGCCGGTACATTACCACATTCTCGACTCATGTCGGTCTCCGGAGGTATAAGAGGCTAAGCTTCGGAGTCTCTTCAGCGGCGGAGGTCTTCCAAAATGCGATCCGTGAGACTCTGTCCGGGCTGCAAGGGGTGATCAACCTCAGCGACGACATCCTGGTCTTCTCTAACACGCTAGAGGAACATCACTCCCACCTCAGGGCCACACTCGAGAGACTGGCAGAATGTGGGTTGACGCTGCATAAAGCAAAATGCTCTTTCTACCAAGACAGTGTGGACTTCTTTGGATACACCTTCACTCGGGAAGGGCTTCTGGTAGACCCGAAGAAGGCCGAGGCCATCAGAGCCGCCCACATGCCTCGCAGTCCTACTGAAGTGAGGAGCTTCCTTGGGATGGCCACCTACTGCGGGCGTTTCATCCCTAACTTGGCCGCCATGTCAGAGCCTCTACGCGCTCTCACGCGCCACGATCACCCATGGGAGTGGACAACGGAAGCCAACAAGGCGTTTCGAGAAATCAAAGAGGGGCTCCTCGACAAAACGATCATGGCATACTTTCACCCTCGAAGGAGAACGGAGTTGGTGGTGGATGCCAGCCCGGTGGGCCTCAGGGCTGTCCTTCTGCAAGAGCATAGTCACGAAGTGTGGAAGCCAGTCGTGTATGCCAGCAAGGCCCTCACTGACACTGAAACGAGGTATGCCCAGATTGAAAGGGAAGCGCTGGCTATCAAATGGGCCTGCCAGCATTTCCATCTATATCTTTGCGGACAAGACTTTACTGTTGTAGCGGATCACAAGCCGCTGATCCCACTGTTCACCAGGCTGTCCAGGCTAGCGCCGCCGAGGATTGAACGGTGGGCTGTACAGCTTCAGGCATACAACTTTAAGGTAATTTATCGGCTAGGGGCTCACAACCCCGCGGACTATCTGTCCCGTCACCCGGAGCCAAACACATCATCTGCCACATAGGAAGACACACGTGGCACTGAGGCGTTTGTTGTTACAACAAACAAATGATGGACGGAATGCTGACAATGCAGACATTCTCCCCCAGTCAAGAGATCTGGGTTAAATCCATCGTTCTTTTGCCCACTACGCCACATGGCCATATGCAAATCAGTCTTGACCCTGTGCCTCATGGGAACAGTCCAGCCCGAACTGCCAAGCCATGTCTTCCCTGGACCGGAATCAAGCATCCTAGGACCGGTTTCTGGCTATCAGCCGTCATCAGCCAGGATAGCTTGACTCCAGTGGTGTAGTGAGCACGGGTCCCACGTCTGGGAATACCCATCCCACTTAGGGCGAAAAGCGTTACAACAAACAAATGATGGACGGAATGCTGACAATGCAGACATTCTCCCCCAGTCAAGAGATCTGGGTTAAATCCATCGTTCTTTTGCCCACTACGCCACCCCAGTTTAGACATGGCCATATGCAAATCAGTCTTGACCCTGTGCCTCATGTGAACAGTCCAGCCCAAACTGCCAAGCCATGTCTTCCCTGGACCGGAATCAAGCATCCTAGGACCGGTTTCTGGCTATCAGCCGTCATCAGCCAGGATAGCTTGACTCCAGTGGCGTAGTGAGCACGGGTCCCACGATGGATTTAGGCCCAGATCTCTGTACTGGGGGGAATGTATGACATTGTTCTGCATTCTGTCCATCAATTGTTATTTTTGCATTTGTCACCCCGAGTGGGAAGGGTATGCTCAGACGTGAGTCCCTTGCTCTCCATGCCACTGGAATCAAGCTATCCTGGCTGACGAGGGCTGAAAGCCCGAAACCGGTCCTAGGATGCTTGTTTCCAGTCCAGGGAGGACCTGGCTTGGCAGTTCGGGCTGGACTGTTCCCATGGCGCACAGGGTCAAGACTGATTAGAATATGGCTGGGTTCAAACTGGAATGGCATGGTGAGCAAAAAAACGATGGATTTAGGCCCAGATCTCTGTACTGGGGTGAATGTATGACATTGTTCTGCATTCTGTCCATCAATTGTTATTTTTGCATTTGTCACCCCGAGTGGGAAGGGTATGCTCAGACGTGAGTCCCTTGCTCTCCATGCCACTAGAATCAAGGTATCCTGGCTGACGAGGGCTGAAAGCCCGAAACCGGTCCTAGGATGCTTGTTTCCAGTCCAGGGAGGACCTGGCTTGGCAGTTCGGGCTGGACTGTTCCCATGGGGCACAGGGTCAAGACTGATTTGCATATGGCTGGGTTCAAACTGGAATGGCATGGTGAGCAAAAAAACGATGGATTTAGGCCCAGATCTCTGTACTGGGGTGAATGTATGACATTGTTCTGCATTCTGTCCATCAATTGTTATTTTTGCTGAGGCGTTTGTTAGCATGATCACGTAGGGTGCATGCCCCAAGGCCATGACACTGGAGGAGATCGGTCAGGCCACTCGGGAGGACCCCACCCTCACCCTCGTCCGCAGGGCACTGGACAGCAACGGATGGGCCCGCTTCATGGATGGGGCCCGAGCCCTGCGACCCGAGATCAGCCATGCTCGACAGCAACTGTGGCATGTCCGGAGTGAGCTCAGCGTGGGAGAAGTAGGAGTAATCCTAAGGGGTCGCCTCATTGTGGTCCCTGAAAGCCTCCAGGACAGAATTCTTGTGCTGGCGCATGTGGGTCACCAGGGAATGGCCAAGACTAAAGCCCGGCTACGTGACAAGGTCTGGTTCCCAGCCATGGACTCGAAAGCAGACGAGACGGTTCGGCAATGCCACGCCTTCACTATCACCGGAGGGGACCCGGCCCCTGCTCCTGTGATCACCGAAGCAGCGTGCAAGACACCGTGGACGAATCTCAGCATGGATTTCGGAAGCTTCCCGGACGGCCGACACATGATGGTTGTCGTCGATTCCTTCTCAAAGTTCCCGGTCGTCGAAGTAATAGCATCAACTGCGTTTCCCTCTGTCAAGCGGGCTGCCAGAAGAAGTCAAGTTGGACAATGGGCCCCCCTTCCAGGGGCGGGAGTTTCAGGAATAAATGGCAAATCTAGCGATCCGACACCGGAAGATAACTCCCCTGTGGCCCCAGGCGAACGGGGAGGTCGAGCGATTGATGAGGACGCTTAATCGAGTGCTGCGGATTGCCGTGGAGAATGGAGAAGACCCGGAGGCAGCCCTGGACCAGTTTCTCGGAGTGTACCGCCAAACACCCCACAGCACAACCAAGTGTGCTCCGGCCCATGTCCTGTTCAAGCGGGCCCCGCGGGACATCATCCCGTCCGATCCAGGGTGGGTCCCAGCTGAGAGAGACGGAGCGGCCATCCAAGCGAGACGAGAAGGCACGAATCAGAAGGCGAGCGAGTCTCCAGGTTCGAGTCGGAGACCGAGTGGTCATCAAAGCTCCGCACCCGGGATGGAAATTCTGGACCCCCTATGAGCCCGAGGTGTGGACTGTAACGGCGGTTCAAGGGACTATGGTTACAGCCAGGTGAGGCCAACAGGTCGTTACAAGGAACGTGTTGAGTTTCAAGGCAGTTGTGGAAGTGGGCACAGATGGGGAAGAGCCCCAATCCCGATGCCCTCCTCCGGATGGGGATGCCCCGATATCTCCCGGCGGAGTGCTGTCCCCTCCGGTGTCCGGCCCGTGGTCACCCCAGGGTGGCGAGGACTGTCCAAGACCCACTGGTCCGGATCCGGTCGAGAGGATGTCACCGACCGCTCCGCCGCCCAGCTCCCCGGCATCATACACTCGGAGCCAGAGGCCTGGCCTCCGTCCTAATCCGATCCCCAGTCAAAGACTGGCAGACTTTGTATACCCCTCCCCGTGATGGGGCGAACGTGGATTTTGAACTAAAAGAAAGGAGGGATGTAGAGAGCCACCCGGACTCTCCTGGACAATGTTGCACTATACATGCATCCCTACACCCCTCAGGGCGGGCTCGTCCCGAGGGGATAAATAAACGTGGGCGGGACCGCACGGGGTCTTCCAGCCCAGAACCATATACTGGTGTAAGAGTGTCCTTAACTTCGCGCAGCGACATTAACTGCGACACCAGGCCGCACCGCACTACACTATCATAGCGTCAAAAGGGAGGCATGACGGGGTTTAATACAAGTGAACAAACAAAGGTAGTAATTCCGAATCCAAAACGGAAAAGCCAAGTTAAGCACCGTAACAATCGTACAATTTGCAAGTAAACCAGTAGTAAGTATTAAAACGTACCAATGTATTATTTATATAGGCAAATATACGCACAATCCACAATGTGGAGAAGTATGTAGCCTTCATGGGGAAAGGTCCCACGGAGAGCAATCCTCAATCCCATGTTTGGGAAATCTACAGGAGGAGAGACATGGCTTAGAAAGGGGGAAAACAATGTCCTCATTAACCCGGGGTACAACGAGTAACACTTACCAGCAAGTATCAATGCCGTGATGCATTGACAGGAGCCTCCGACCACAAAAGTGATTCGATTGAAGGAGTGAGTGAAACTGGCTTATATGTGTGAGAATAGAGGAGGGACTAAGCCGGCAACAGTGTTGGCCATTTTGGAATACTGATTATGGCTGAGGGAATAGAGGAAAGACTAGATCGGTAATAGTGATGATGTCGGCCATATTAAGCAGTTCAGGGGTCATAATATTATGTGACTACTGACTATACAACATTTCATTGAAAAGTTAAAAAAATACAGAGGAAATTAGGCATAGAGTTACATCATTTCCAGAGGAAAGCATGTAGTTAAGTTAGCCTCTTAGTTCATACAGGATGGTGGAGCAATATTTTAAAAAAACAGACTGGGCAAAAGCTGTGCAGTGCCTTCATAATGACAATGATTCTGAATCGTGGAAGGGACAGCATGAGAGCATGAATCCCAATTTTAACAGCAGGATTGAGCTCTATGGACTGAACAGATCCACAAGACCAGAGCAGGTGGGCGTTCTTTCTCTTTTTTGGCCCCAAAGCTCAAAAATCTTTTACCAGAGCATATTAGATGTCCCACTTCAGAGAACGCCTTTAAGTGCCTTCTGAAGCCCCAATATGATCTAATGTTGGCGGACCCTTATTCAGTCCACTCCTCTTAGCTGCGACTTACTTCACCTAGCGCCGGGACGCTCCTTTTTGGTACCACCGTTTTGCGCTTTACAAATGCATTTCATTCATTTGTTATAAAACAAATAGTGTGTAAGGCGCAGCACTACTGTAAAGCAGCTCTCTGCATTTTGTTTCTTTATCAGTATATAATACAAATACAATTACAGTAAATCTTATCATTACAAAACAAATTCACATTTGAACTACATTGTTCTTGAATTCAAAGTCATTTCTGCAATACGCTGAACCTCTGTAACCGGCCGAGAGGCTTCAGTCTGTGTGTTTTTTACAATGATGTACATCTGAACATTAATATGCAATGATATTGACGTGTAACCTTTTTTATTTGCCCCCTTTAGAAGCCAATGTGAAAGATGCTCATATTCGTGCAGCGCACCAACTAAAGAGGAGGAAGTTGTCTGGAACCGAACAGGACTAAGCAAAGGCAGTGACATCAAATGGATGCATCACACCAGGAGGTGTGTTAATGTGAGACAGAGCACCATTCCAACCCCCCCACCTGGATGGGGATGACTGAGAGTTTGAAAACAAGCATTTGCAATGCAATAGGTCTCGCATTTACGGGAGTTTAAGCTTTTGGCATTGTAAATGTCAATGCCTTTTATTTAGGTTTTAAAAACAAAAACAAAATGAAAGGCATTGTTATTTGCAATGTCAATAGCTCAAACTTGCGCAATTGGGAGACCTATTGCATTGCAAATGCTTATTCTTCCCTCCTTCGAGTATACCTTCCTTCGTTTTTTTCTTCCTTCCCCCTACCTTCCCTTCCTGCTCTCTCCCTTGCTTCCTTCCGTGCGTCCTTACATCCGTTTGCTCCACTTGGATCCCCTTTCTCCCCCTTAATGTGGAGAAGTATATTCGGCTTAGATGTGCTTTGCACACTGAACTATTTATAGAGGGGACGTGCCTCTGCTCTCTCTTTGCTCTGAATGTTAATAGGAGAGTCAAGGAGATACAGTGAAGTGAGCCTGTATTGGGCTGCACAATGCTTCAGTATGATGTACAAAGGTCTTCGGTTGTGGCTTCGGTGGCGACAATTATGAGGTATGTGCTATGTGACACAAATTTCTAACAAGCTACCATGCCTTCACCTGGTGGAGACAAATGTGAAACCTAAGTGGCAGAACTGACATGTCTAATAACATTAATAATTGTGACACCACGCCCACAGGTTCTTCCTTGCTTTGGAAGGTCCCCAAGTCCTCTTACAGAGCATAGGGAGCACGGTAGATGGGAAGGGAGCACGGGGAGCATAGCCTGTGCGCCAGTTCATGGGTGGACAGTGCCCTTGCTGTGTTATCTCGGGCTTGCGTCTATGGCACAAAGCTCCTATTAATGAGGGCCGTCTCCTGCTAAGAAATGCTTGGCGACCTTGTGAGGGGAGAGATGCGTCATCTGAATTCGGCAATACAATGTGAAAAAGGAGCAGATGGGTGGCATCATGGCATGTGATGGTAGTATGGGAGGCGTAATTCAGATACGTTAGCAACACCAACTTGCAGATACATAGCTGCATTGCCACTCAGTCCACCCTTGTTTTTCCGCAATGCAAGGTATTTTTTAAACAGTTGAGCCAGTGTGTGGTGCTTTAAGTGGACAATGGACCACCATGTCAGCGCCTTGAGCGTGTACCCTCGCACAGTGCACGGAGTACTGGAAAGGCGAAGGCATTCGGGAGCTGACCGAAGCCTGCATGCCATTTTCTGCAGATCCGAATCATTAGTGTTGCAAGGATGCCATGGGGCTGATGCAAGCGGGCAAAAGGACCTGTGACTGCTGTTGGGGTTGGTTCAGTGGGCCCCTCTGGGTCCGGCGCCCCGGTTCAACTGCACCTGCTGCACCAATGGTAACTACATCCTTGATCCAAGTAAAGGCGTGACGCGGTTGACAGGATGACATAAAAGACAGAACAAATATGGACTAATTCTTACCGTGGCCATGATCTTCACAGAGAGGAATTGCCACACTGCACGACTGATGGTGCACGTGTGAGTCCAGCAGATTCAGCCTAAAGTGTGTCACAGAAGTGGAAGAAAAGTGGCTGATTGAGGTGCCACGCCGGGGCTCACCGAGCACCTCCTTTTGAGAGGAGGCACATTGGAGGCACAGGTGTGCAGGAGGTGAGAGGCTGGAGTTTGTTTATTGGTGCTTTGGAAATTTGTTGTTGCCTTTAACTGGGCAGAAGCAACAGTGCGCAGTGGTTTGAGGGTAATATAAGGAGGAGGTATGAGGACGCAGAGGTGGCTCAGTGAGTACACTGTGGCCTGCACATCAAGAGATTGGATGCCAGCAGGCCCACCTAGCCTTCAATCCTAATGAGCTCGAGCTATTGAGCACAATTAACCTGGTGATTATATTAGATAATGGTGACACAAGCTATTTACTGTGGTTACAGGTGGTGAAACTACTTATGAAGAGCCATGTCAACCAAGTTATTTTTAATGACAAGATAACCACGTGTATGCTACCAAGGCAGCGAGGCGCAAATGACTGAGCACGCCGCGTGGGGGAGGGGATGTTATGGTTCGGAGGTGTCTTTTCCCAACTCCCCACTCTTGATGTTGTGAATGAGGGCTGCTCCTGTTCCAGAAACGGGGAGCCGGTGGAAATAAGGCATTTCTCCTTCTACTATAACACAGAGGACGGGTGAATGGGAGGCCAGCGGGTTATCTACTGGTTTACAAAACTAAGAGAAATCAGATATGCGGCATCCAAATGTTATGTGTCAGTTACGTTTGGGGAGCTGGCGAAGTTCCCTGAGGTACCGCACCCCATCTGTTGCACACGCACGCAGGACTCGAAGCAAATAAAAGAAATAAACAACGTGTAGAAAGAAACAGACACGGAGGTTGAACTTTGCCAGACCCCAGACAACGAGCGCACCTCTGGCCAGTGTGTGTGTATGGCCACCGATGTAGGAATCAGCACCGCTGCTAAGCAGTGTACGGTTGTATATTAAAAAAAAAGTTCTTACCTCCTAGTTAAAACGTTGCGCCAGGGACTAGATGCAGCAAAATAAACAGGGGAAAGTGAAAGTGCACCATGCGCGTGTTCTGCAGAAACGCCGTCACGAGCCGACGCAAAACCCACAACAATAGATCTCGCCACGGTGGGCAGAGCATGCGCGGCGTCGCTAGGCGAGACCTAAAAACAGAAGCATCCAGAATTCACGCCTTTAGGGAACATGTGGACTTGTAGATAGCGGTCAATGGTTCTCCTACCGAATATCAACCCACATAATATCATGGTACATGAATATTAATGCAATATAAAAGTGACAAAGCTGTTCCTAAAGGGGATGGGAAGAGGACGTACCATGTAAGGAGGTGTCTGTTATGGATATTGGAGCCCTCACACAGCCATCGGGATATTGTGAATCACATACCCTTCAGGATGTAATGTAACATCATCGGGCTGCTCCTACGTCGAGTCGGCTGGTGCAATACCCGACGGGCTCTTGTTTGGAGAGCACTCTTTTGGAGATCTTTTATATCCAAGATAGCCGGTAGTTCAAATGGAAATGTGGGGCTCGATGATAATGTAGATGAATATTAAAAATATATAGGCGAGGGAGTACTATCGCAACAATTTTATTATGATGTCTCCTCACCTAATTAAAAACATGAGGTAAAGTGATAGTAACTCAGGTCTATGTTCTGTGTTATCTACACTGCCTCGTCATGGTCAACATGTTTCTCACTATAACTAAGATATGCTCAAGTGATTCATCAGGACCTAAAAATTCTATCTACAAGTCTATCCCAGGAGGATTATATGATAGACAGAAAGGTGCCAATTACGATCCGGTAAAAACCGAGTACGAACCGTCGGTCGGAGCGTATTCTCCGTCCGACTCGTACTCAGTTGTAAAACATTACAAACATGGAATTACGATTCGCACGGAAACACCATTTCCGTACGAATCGTAAAAAACACCGACCGACGAAAATATGCATACGAATGTGATCCGGGAATGCTGCGACGTGACGTCGGGACGCTTCCAGGCAGCGTTTCACGACCCAGGAAGTACGATTCGAACCGACAGCAGTCCGGACGGCAATATTTTTACGGCACCCAAAAAGTGCCGGAAATGCGAAGTACGGCGCGAAACGACCAGAGTAGGTGGCCCGGTAAGCGCCGTACCCCCCCCCCAGCCCCCGCATGTACGTGCCGTACCCCCCCCAGCCCCCGCATGTACGCACCGTACCCCCCCCAGCCCCCGCATGTACGCGCCGTACCCCCCCCAGCCCCCGCATGTATGCGCCGTACCCCCCCCAGCCCCCGCATGTACGCGTCAAACCCCCCGGTGTATGTACACCCGAGCTACGCGCTGGGGGTACGCACCGTACATACACGGGTGGGGGTACGTCTCGAACGTACTCGGGTGTACATACACGGGGGTTCGACACGTACAGTTCGACACGTACTCGGGTGTACATACACGGGGGGGTTCGACACGTACAGTTCGACACGTACTCGGGTGTACATACATGGGGGTTCGACACGTACAGTTCGACACGTACTCGGGTGTACATACACGGGGGGGTTCGACACGTACTCCGGTGTACATACACAGGGGGTTCGACACGTACTCGGGTGTACATACACGGGGGGGATCGACACGTACTCGGGTGTACATACACGGGGGGGTTCGACACGTACTCGGGTGTACATACACGGGGGGTTCGACACGTACTCGGGTGTACATACACGGGGGGGTTCGACACGTACTCGGGTGTACATACACGGGGGGTTCGACACGTACAGTTCGGCACGTACTCGGGTGTACATACACGGGGGGTTCGACACGTACTCGGGTGTACATACACGGGGGGGTTCGACACGTACTCGGGTGTACATACACGGGGGGGGTTCGACACGTACGCGGGTGTACATACACGGGGGAGTTCGACACGTACTCGGGTGTACATACACGGGGGGTTCGACACATACTCGGGTGTACATACACGGGGGGTTCGACACGTACTCGGGTGTAGATACACGGGGGGGTTCGACACGTACTCGGGTGTACATACACGGGGGGTTCGACACGTACTCGGGTGTACATACACAGGGGGGTTCGACACGTACTCGGGTGTACATACACGGGGGGGTTCAACACGTACTCGGGTGTACATACACGGGGGGGTTCGACACGTACTCGGGTGTACATACACAGGGGGGTACGGCGCGTACATGCGGGGGCTGGGGGGGTATGGCGCGTACATGCAGGGGCTGGGGGGGGTACGGCACGTACCGGGCACCTGTTTGGACGTCTCCATGGTTGTTATAGGAGTTCGGTGCGGACGGTCTTTTACCCATACGGTTGTACATTCGGACGCCCAGGACGGATCGTGATTCCCCGGTCGGACTTCGCTTTTCACGTTTGTACGGTAAATCGTCCGAGGATGTGTCGGACACATTTTCCGACCCGAGGACGTGTGGGAAATCATTCCCGATGCGGTTCGTATGGACTTTTTCCCATGCGAATCGTGATTGCCAGTTCGTACGGCACTTGTACGATTCGTACGGTAAAAAGACCGGATACGAGTCGCACGGGGAATTTTTTTACCGGATCGTAATTGGCACCTAAGCATTCATATATACAACTGGTATTTTTACCTGCGGCTCGGTCTACCCTATATACTCCATAGGATAACCACTGCAGTCCCTGGTAGGCTGCGCAAGGAGTTCCTTGCGTTTGACACGCCGAGTCCGTGTCGCTCGTCGACCTACCCCGCACTACCAGGACTGGGGGGAGAAACATGTTGACCATGACGAGGCAGTGTAGATAACACAGAACATAGACCTGAGTTACTATCACTTTACCTCATGTTTTTAATTAGGTGAGGAGACATCATAATAAAATTGTTGCGATAGTACTCCCTCGCCTATATATTTTTAATATTCATCTACATTATCATCGAGCCCCACATTTCCATTTGAACTACCGGCTATCTTGGATATAAAAGATCTCCAAAAGAGTGCTCTCCAAACAAGAGCCCGTCGGGTATTGCACCAGCCGACTCGACGTAGGAGCAGCCCGATGATGTTACATTACATCCTGAAGGGTATGTGATTCACAATATCCCGATGGCTGTGTGAGGGCTCCAATATCCATAACAGACACCTCCTTACATGGTACGTCCTCTTCCCATCCCCTTTAGGAACAGCTTTGTCACTTTTATATTGCATATTTTGGGCACACTTAGCTGGACCTCTCCAAAAGCCCGTTTGGCCCCCCTTCTCCTTTGTTGATTTACATGAATATTAATGACAGAACATTGAGGGACAAAATATCAAAAGGTGATTGCATATAGGGAAGTATAGATTTTCTGTTCCTAACTTAAACTCTACATACCAATAAGATATATGTATCTAGACTGACTTACCTGTCGATATTGTATTTTCAATATCTTGTCCTTCGTAGATGGGGCCCATGAAGGTCTGAGGGATGTTCCTCCTTAATGAACCTCCAAATGAGCTGAGTGACATTGGTTACAACGTACGATGGGGAAAACATTTGTCTTTATCCTTAATTATAGACATGAATTTTGACTAGTTAGAGTAAAACATTAACATTCACAAGACAACAAATACATAAACAAAGCAGGTTAGTCATCGGCTGTCAGTGACTGCAAAGGTGAAACGGCCTGTGATTAGTGTTTGTAGCCCTCCTTCTTTGTATTAAACCCTCATAAGCAGGAGTGTCATTTGTTATTTCACTTCACTTCTCTCAGGCCTAGTAATACATCATTGGTCCTTAATCTCATTCCCAATAGGACCTCAAGGAATGAGGTGACTATTGGCCTTATTACAAGTATGGCAGGCTTGAGACAGCCATACTCGTGGTAGCGGTCTGACCACCACCATCACTGTGGGTCCGCCTGCCGTATTATGATGGTGGCGGTAGGACCACCACAGGACCTTTGCCGCCTCTGTCGGGATCAAGGAACCCACTGTGGTGCGTAAGGGGCCCGAATATGGTGCTGGTGTTAATGCTGGCACCGCCGAGCATATTACAATGTGCATATCTACCGACCTTTTAATGGCGGGGAGCCTGCCATGTAAAAGGTGGCAGACATTCATGTTAGTGGTCCCTAACAGGGACTCTGGTATAATCTGGGCCTAGGGGTGCGTGCGGGGAAGCACATGTTGTGCCCCTTTGGAATTACACCCTAGGTCCTGCACAGTGTGGCATACACAACCGTGCAGGAACGTGCAGCAGGCATTCTCATAGCAGTGGTATGCTGTTAAGGCTCTGCTATGAGCTTAACACAGCTGCCACCATGAGACCACCGCCGCACCACCTGCCATCTCTGGGTTAAATTCATAACCTGGCGGGTGGGCTCACCACAGCCTTGGCGGTCATCCTGGGACCTGTTTTAGTCTACGTAAATCAAGTTGGTATGACATCTCTGCCTCGTACATTTGACGATTAAAACCATCTGGAAGAATTACTGATAGCATTTTTTTGACAGAGTGCCTTACAGCGACTCTTCCAATGAGACTGCCACAGTGACAGTCTCATTGGAAGAGTCGCAGTAAGGCACTCTGTCACTGGCACTGTGATTGGCCTTTTTATGATGCTTGACTCAAGGGGGATTCTCCATGTTGCTTCACGTGATCTGTGCTGACGTACAGATTTTTTTTTTCTTAACTGTTTTAGTCTTCGTAAATCAAGTTGGTATGACATCTCTGCCTGTACATATGACGATTAAAACCATCTGGAAGAATTACTGATAGCATTTTCACACCACTCTACATGTGGGTGTGAAAAGTAATAGTATGCGTTCAGAGACAGGCACATGCTTCTGGGACCCTCACTTACTCATGTATTTCTAGGACACAACCTCACACATATGATTGCAGAAGTGTTAGCAAACTCAAAAGGAGACTAACGTGGGGTCGTCCCTAATATTTTATTGAATGTTTAATTACACATTCTTGTCTTTGTGAAAAAGGTTCTAATATTCACAAACGTCTTCACAAGCCCCAGCATCATGAAGGTTTGAGCCGGTTTGGTGTGCATCAGAGCGGCCCTGCAGAGTTCTAGCTTCTCTCAGTGTTTAACCGCCCACCTACAGGCGATGACCTTGGTCACTTTACCTCTCCATCCAAACGCTTGTGAACCTTGATGACTGCAGGCATTGCTTACAGCACCAGGGCTGGAGATATGTTTCCATGTAGGACACGTTTAAATGTTCTCTTTCCCATTGTTCTAACGTCTAGCTATGTTGAAAGAACACAGCTCCATTGACATGTCCAGCAGAGATATTCGATAAAATTAAAAATATGTGCCTGCCCCAAGCCCTGTGTCCCTGTGGATATGAGCTTTGTTTAAAACGACAACCCGCGACTATCCCTCTGGGCAAAGGGCCCGCTGCAGCGATGCAGAGTGCAGATATGCGGAGCAGAAGTGCAGAATATATTTCCCCATGTAGTCCTAAAACATAACATGGATCTAGATAACATGTACTCTAAGCACCTTATGTCACATGAGGTGTTCACATTGTATGAAAGGCATTAACACCTAAAATCAAACCTTTGGATAGACAGTGCTGTTAAAAGTAATTGTGCAGAGTACAAGCATCTGGGCTGAAAAGACCTGGGCTGAAGTTACATATGCATGATCTATTACTCCTCTCCTAGATTAGAAATACGAAATGTGTTTTTAAAGCCACATTTCTGTAGTAACATTTCATTCAGACCTTTAGGGGAGATGGGCCTGTGAGCTGCTACTTCAAAGAACTGCAACGCAATGCCCAAAACGAGGAGATTGGACTCCGTAGGGTTGCCAAGTGGGACCTTTGTGCTTGAAATGCCTCTGTAACTCACTTCCCAATAAGTGGAACCAGGCACCATAGGTGGTTTGTACCAGTTGCTGTTTCAGAGGATGAGAATTCCTCCTAAATTTAGTAGCTTGAAATCTGAGGGTCTGGGGTGGAGAAGATGAGAAATTAGAATTCCTTTCTGAGTACCAGAGAGAATAGTGCCATCCTCTCATGAACTGCTAGTGCCTTTTCTCTCCGTTAGCAACATCGGGACACATCTGGCGAGAAGATCTTTCCTGGTAGAGGGGCTTGCTTCAAGGCACCTGGGTGCTAAGAAATCGAAAAGAGCATATTTGCTGTAGTGGCTGCCCTGCTTAAGGTGATCGTATCCTGAGGTGCACACGTGCAATGCATGTCCTCAGAGGGAGCTGATCAGGTAGATCATAGATAATGGATTAATCCCGATTAAACTTGAAGTTGGTGGAGTCAGTTTAACAACTCATATCATATTTTTACAAAAGGACGGTGCACCAAAGATAAGTCTTTTCAAAATGTTCCAATTGCTGTTCTTTTATTTTCATTCAATTCTTAGAAAAGATCAAACTCAGCCAACGCGTTTCGTTCTTTACGAACTTCGTCAGGGCATAGATGGTTTTATTTATATATAAGGATGTCGACTTCAGCAAATTCAAAGGATGTTCGACTTTCAAATAATATGTTTATCCACAGGCAAAGTTGTATAACCTCTACAGGTAGCTGAACGGTGTATGTCAATGTAAGGCACCGGATTTCTCAATTGGAAAAAGGACTTCTAATTTGGTCCATAGATTGCGTAAGTCAATTTGGATCAACAATGTTGTTGCATATTTAGAACCATCGTGTAGGCTCCATTTTTCTTCGAAATGGGCGCTTCCTTGAGTTAGCGGCGAACTCAAGGAAGCGCCCATTTCGAAGAAAAATGGAGCCTACACGATGGTTCTAAATATGCAACAACATTGTTGATCCAAATTGACTTACGCAATCTATGGACCAAATTAGAAGTCCTTTTTCCAATTGAGAAATCCGGTGCCTTACATTGACATACACCGTTCAGCTACCTGTAGAGGTTATACAACTTTGCCTGTGGATAAACATATTATTTGAAAGTCGAACATCCTTTGAATTTGCTGAAGTCGACATCCTTATATATAAATAAAACCATCTATGCCCTGACGAAGTTCGTAAAGAACGAAACGCGTTGGCTGAGTTTGACCTTTTCTAAGAATTGAATGAAAATAAAAGAACAGCAATTGGAACATTTTGAAAAGACTTATCTTTGGTGCACCGTCCTTTTGTAAAAGTTTGTATATCTGGTTTCCAGTAGAGCACAAGTACGGCTCGCTCTGGACGTGTTTTTTGCACCTACTATCTATTTGTGTATCGATTTGGAATTTGGTGTGCTTAACATTGGTCAGCCGTACGGTTACTTTTGTTCAAACTCATATCATATATTTAGATTTCTGAACCCAAATAAGTCATCTGTATCGCGCCGTTCTTCAAAGCCAAGAACACATCAAGTCTCTGCCACAAAAAGTAACTGCACCTGAAATCATTACGAGTAATTTTGTGGTAATTACGAGTAATTACGCTGGAGAGAATTATGCCTGTTACGCCCACCCCTAATTTAGACTCTCATCCTCATACCTTAGCAGTCGATTAGGAAACCGGGACCATCTGCCATACATGCGGCGGTCCCGTACCACAAATCAGGATGCGCCTGCCACCATGGCGGACGCATTCTGTAGTTCAACATTATGGCAGGTGCTGCTGAAAGCAACGGCCCCCGTACCAAAACTCAACATGCCTTTCCATGGCAGAGAAAGGCCGCTTTTTAAATATATCCAGTCAGTCAGTCAAAATTACTTTATTCGGTTTCATAACAAAAACCATAAAAGCATATAAATATATACAATATAAATAACATTTAGCATTAAAACACTACAAATGAATTAAAAAGGCATACAAGGTAGTGGTTACAATTCATGAATTACCCAAATAATGATTATGTCCAAGAAATTTTCTTCCTTAATCTCATTGAGATTGCTAAAAATTTGGCAATATTAAAGATCTCCCACGTTGATCCCAGCAATTGTAAATATAAAAGGGCAGGTTTAACTTGCCTAAAACCTTTCTCCTTAATAAGGGGGATAATATGTTTTTTACGAATGGGAGACAAGTGTTTACAAAAGAAGATAAAGTGCACTGTATCTTTAAGGGAAAAACCGTCACAAGAACAGATTCCCAGGTCCTTCTCCCTTGACCACCCTGGGGAATCGGTGAGCAAAAGATGAAATTTGTTCAGTCTGAACCTGGTAAGTAAAACACGATGATTCATGTTATTAACAATGACCAGGTAGGGTTCAATACTGTTTGAGGTGATTAGTAACTGATGAGCCCTGACTGAAGGTTTAAGTAGCTCCTTATCTTCTCTTTCTAAAGTTATCCGATTTTTATGTTCAACTTTCACCCATTTTAAATCCCCCTTAGTTAGACTGCCAGGAGCATCAAATAATTCTGGACGACCTAGTTCTCTTGATAAATTCTTAACATAGTTTATCCAGGGGATGGAGGTGCCATACTCAAGAGATAAACAATCCTTTAAAATTGCGTGATTTAATTCCAAATCAGGGTTTAGCCAGGTTGTAATCCATTTTAACATGGGCGCTAGAGCAATACGGTCCACGAGGTGGTCTAACCCGCATTCCTGATGAACAATAAAGGCAGGGGTTGACTGAGGAAGAGATAAAATAGATTTTAAAAATTTGTCCTCAACTATTTGAAGAATTTTTACATCTTTAATTCCCCATAATTCAGCCCCATACGTTGCTATAGAAAGACATTTAGCAACATAAATGTTCAAAATGGCCTGCATGGGCTTCACCCCCAATTTGCGGGCAAAGTCTAATACAGCTAAGGTAGATCTAACAAAAGTATTACGCTTAGCCGCCAATTGCGGAAACCAGTTAAAACTATCATCAAAGATAACCCCCAAATAGGGAAATCTACTAACGCGGGATAAAACATGCCCTTCGCAATACAAGCTCTTAGCTTTTTTTACTTTACACCCCATAATCATAACATGAGATTTGGAAAAATTCACGCTGAGATCAAGTGCTTTCATAAAATTTGCAAATGAGTCCAGCAACCGTTGCAGACCCACAGGAGTACGTGCTAGCAAGGCGGCATCATCGGCGTATAATAATGCCGGAATGGAAAATTTGCCAGCTCTAGGAATGTCCTTGCACGATTTGGTCAAAACAGCACCTAGATCATTGATATATAAAGTAAAAAGCAGGGGGGCTAGAATACAGCCCTGTCTAACACCATTCGAAATTCCAATCCTACTAGTACAGTTGCCCAGGCGGTCATATCTAACAGTGGCGGTGAGATCCCTGTGTAAATCAGCCAGGAAAAATACAATGTTTTCATCAATGCCACACTTAAGAAGCAGATCCCATAGCTTTGACCGGTTTACTCGGTCAAAGGCCGAGGACAGGTCCATAAAGGCAAGATATAATTTCCCTTTTTTGGCAATAGTGTATTTGCCTATTAATAAATATAGGTTCAGACTTTGATCTATAGTACCTCGGCCTGCTCTGAACCCATATTGTAGGCAAGATAGGGTCTCATTATCCTCCAACCACGCAGATAGTCTCCCCAAAACTACACGCCCAAGGACTTTGACTGCAGAATCGATGAGGGAGATAGGGCGGTAACAACTAGGATCCCCCCTGCAACCTTTTTTAAAAATGGGTATAATCACGGATTCAGACCAAGTATCCGGGATGCCTGAAACACAAATCCTATTAAAAACATTCATTAAAACCACAGACCAAGTCTCAAGGTCAGTTTTATAAAGATCAACCGGAACACCATCCGGGCCCGGGGCTTTGTTGCTTGTCATCTTTTCAATGGCCTCGACTACCTCGGTCTTAGAAACCGATAAAGTATATTGATTTACAACGGAGGAGGACGGGGACTGTGCCCCATTTCTAACCCCTTCATAGACTGACTTAAAATGGGTACACCACAAATCTTCCCCTATGCCGCAATCTAATTGGCCGTTGCAAGCGTCGCTAAAATAGGGTTTGTTCACCACAGACCAGAACTTTGCACTATTTTTAAGATCATCCACGGAAGCTAGTTCCACCCAAGCCTCCTCTCTAATCTCTTGCTTTCTAGTTTTCAAAGCTTTATCATAATCTTTCCTCAGCATAGCAATAATCGGCCTGTTGATAGGTTTACAACGTAAAGCAGCCTTCAGCCTTCTGTTAGCCAGAGAGCAGTTACTATCAAACCATCCCAGGTCTATATTATCATTACCCTTAACTGGGCAGCTGAGATCAGCAGAGATTTGTGAACAAATTACAGAGTAAGCCTCTAATACTTCATTATTACCGGCATCCGTGTTCAAACAAGTATTTATCTCTGAACCCACCTTCCTTTTTAAATTAGAGTGGAAATCCTCCGGAATAATTTTGTTCCATCTAATCCTGCGATTCTGGTCAGAGGGGCGGATATTGGATTTATCCGTCCTGCCCGTAGTTTTAGTGTGGGTGATAAGAGTTTCTGAGATGCTAAGGACCACAGGGTTATGGTCACTGAAGTGTGACCACATCACCTTGTAACCGTGAATCATTTTACCAAGTGCAAAGCTAATAAAAATATAATCGATGACAGAGTGTTTACCATTCCCTTTAAAAGTGGGAATTTCCTCCGACGTCAAAGAAGGGAGTATAAGGCCGAAGTCTGCCAACATTGACTCAAGACATTCTCCCTGAACAGAGTGCTCAAAATGAGCATCACCTTGTACAGATGAGCCTAATGGGTCAAAAGTCTGACAAGTGTCAGGACAGCCGTGGATATTAAAGTCACCCAAAATTATAATAAAACAGTCATTATGGTTAGCGTCTTTGTAAGCCGCCAAAAAGCGTGTTAAAGCTAAGAGATGATCCGTTGTGGTGACTCTTTCAAAAGAATTATAAAAATTTACAATTAAAAGAACGCCTCCCTCAGACAAGGAAATTTCTACAGCCAAACTGTTCCGTGAACCTGTGTCTATTTGGATCTGTTGACCTGAAATACTAGCGGAGATTAGAGTGACCAGCCCACCCTTTGCCCTCCCAGCATTTGAGGGTACAGCTGGAACAAAAAAACTCCTGTAGCCATCAACGAACAAGGTGTTCTCTGTATCCCAGGTTTCTTGTAGACTAATGATATGTCCTGAACCTATAAGTGCCCGCCAAGCTGGGTCATCAATTTTATTTTTTAGCCCGGCTATGTTCCAACTGACCAGTCTAAGTAAATTGCCCAATGAACCAAAAGTAGATACGTCAAGACTATTATCTGTTGGCTGCAATATATTTTCATCACAGCCAGTTGCCCCACTAACTCGGGTATTACACTCAGCCAATGTCCCTAGTCATTCGTTATCATTTAGATTTGAGAGAGCATCAAATCTATTAAAAATAGGGACAGCATAGTTGTTTAAGCTTGTACCTCTAGAGGGGTCACACAGTGGCGGTCCAGCTTGAGAAGGAGGATAAAAGAAGCCCAAAGGAAGAACATTAACAAAATCCGTCTGGATTCTCACTGACCCCGCCTGTTTCAGTATATCCTCAACCAGCCTTGGAGATCTGAAACTTATAACAATACAATCGCCTGTCAGACTCTTATTTGTTCTACCCACCCAAGGAACCCTTCTAATCATCATAAAATTGTTAGCAAGATGTTGTCCCAAAACAGTTTTTCTAGATAAGAAGTGGATGGCCTTATTTTTAAGGGAAGTCCAATGTTCTCTTGTATCCCCTTCTAGTTTTGGGACATTAGCTAAAATAATGGTGTATGGACAGGCCTCAACGGGTAAATGCAGGGAGTCCCTCTTGTCATAGTTAGCTAACGAGCCGGGGCCCCTTTAAATATTCTGAGGGCCTGAGACCAGCGTTTGAGTTGTACTCATAGGATTTAAAACTAAAGGTAGTGTGTTAACGCCAGAAGCCAAGGACGGACCCTGATGTACTGGTTGTTGGGGTACAGTAATTATGGTATCCAGCAGATTATTAACCGTGGCAGTAACAGAGTTAAGAGAGTTAATTGCTCCGGTACTAGGACCAGGAAGAGAAACCTTAGGAATACAGTGTGACTCAATTATATTCAGCCGCTCCTCAATGCGCTTTAGGGTGACCAGTAACGGGGCAGTAAATGATTTCAGGTGCTCATCGAGAATGTTTATGAGCTCTAGCATAGATTTTTCGCTGTTTCTATCGGCAAAACTACCCAAAGCTGATTTAGTACTATCATTCCCTGCCGCTCCCAGGTTCTTACTAACCGAGGAAGGAACCTCGGTAGTGGTTTTATTCAAACCGGGAGCGGGATTGTTAGCCTTAGATAGTTTTGCCGGTTTTCTATTACCCTGTGGGTTGTCCTTCGCCTTCCTTTTCCCCGTGACAGTTTTACCCCCACCAACAGACAGATTAGACCTGATTCTTAATTGTCTAGTACGAACTACAGGGGAGGTTTGAGCAGGACTCACTAAGGTAGAAGGAGGTGTCATAATTGTAGGGCTGACATTAATGCAAGAGCCATTCCTATTCTCAAGTATATGCACATCCTCCTCAAGAGTGTTATTTGATAAACAAACTACAGCGGGTGATAAAGGTACAGATGATCTAATGGGGTCTAGTGATAGTCTACGTTCGACTGAAGCGATCTCTTTTACAATGGCAGATTCTGCCTGTTTTAAATAGCTATCCAAGGTCCCCATACCCGCAACCCTTGAGCATGCCTTAGATGACCCTTTTGACATTCTTCCACCGAGCTGCACAAAACACGAACCAACCGACAAGTAACACCTGTATTGTTTGCAGGAAAAAAGAACACTCCAACAGTCACTTTACAGGGGGCAGCCCCAACCCAGCCTCTATCGGCCTCTGAGGGCCTAAGAGGGCCCGCCCTTTGCCCGGGCTTAGCCCGGCGCCGCCCGTGTGCGTCCCGCGACGCGGGAGAAGCGCCGAAGCTTTATACGCGCTCGTGCGCGTGTGCGGCGCTAGGCAGTGTGGGTAATGGAGTCCCCAGCCGCAAGGGCAGCGATGGCGGAGGCAGGAGACACACAACAGCACAAGAGCCCAGGGTGCGACAGAGCCGCCAGCAACGAAGGAGCAGTTCCGCGGGAGTCCAGGCCAGCAGGTGGGCAGGTAGGCAGCAATTTCCAGATTCACCGGTTTCAAAGTTAAATATATCCATTTTAGGCACCCTAGGCGGCGGACGGTCTTTGCATCCGCTGGGGATGTAGTGAGGTTTCCACCGCCATCGTAATCTGGCGGTGGGAAAAATCTGTTTGATAGCAAAGGACCGCGCATTTCTGAAAGTCCGACATGGAAAGCCTGTCGGAAACTGACATAATGATCCAGACGGCAAAAACGCCGTCCATAGGGATAACGGTGGGTCCTCCGGCTAGCTGACAGGCTCCTTGAGCCCGTCGGAATCCAGCCCGAATGACTGTCCGGTTTCACTTACAACCGCCGGCATTGTAATGCGGCATTCGAAAATGAAACCTAACATCGAATTAGAGCCCTAAGTGTTGAGTGATCGCCGGGTTAGCCCCTCCTGGGTGTTTGGACAAAATATCGGAAAAATTATCGTGATACAAAAATATCATGTCAAGAATATCGGGATGTCAAAAAGATTATCAAAAAGAATATTAAAGGGAAAATATTCTTTTAAGTGTTGTTTCTATTATAGCAGTAACAAATATTGATTGAATAAATATAATTGTATGCAATATCATTTGTAAGCAATAATTAGAATGTAATTTATTGCAGTGTGTTTGATTCTTTTGTTTTTGATTTATTTTTGCTTGTGTTTTCAGTAAGATGATGTATTAGTTAATAATTTGTTGAAATGTGTTTTTTTGATTGTATTAATGTATAAAAATATTTTTTTAGTAGCTGGATATTGGGTTTTTAGGGGATAAGGATGGAGAGATTTTTAAAAAGTGTATATTTTAAAGTACAATCTATGTTAATTATTTTCATGATATTCAAATGTACATTATTAATTTATGTTTCTAAATTATAATCTAACATATTACATTTTATAATTAGCAAATGTGTTTATTATATTAAGTTAAAAAAATGTAAAACAATTATGTAAATTATAAATAACATTTAAAATTAAAAATATATAAAACGTAATTTTAAAAGGTAAAATAATTATAAATTATATATTAATGTTTACCATTGTTTTATTTTTGTGAAAAATTAATTTTTATTAATACATTTTCTAATTATAATTTCATACAAAAAATGTATCTTTAATTTTTGTATTTAAAAATTGGTTGTATTTGTTTATTTTATGACTGTTAATTTTGGATTATGATTTTTTTAATTATCTGGATTAAAGTTTAGGAATGGTAGTAAATATTTTAAAAAATATAATAATTACTAAAAGTATTTTTTTCTTCTTTTTTTGATGTTTAAATATGTATATATATTTGTTGTTTTGGTTAGTGTGTTTGTGGGTAACAGTTTTGTTTATTTTACAGATAAAAAGGTGTGTGTGCTTATGGAGTATTGATTGTGTGAATAAAATGTTTGGTTTGTATTTCCTTGCATAAAATGTTTTAGATTTGAAGTGGAAATAATACATTTCACCCCTTTAGTGTCCAATACCTTCTTCAAATAGGCTTAAGATTGTAGTGGGAATAATAAATGTCACCCCCTTTTAGTGTCTGACACTGTCTCCAAATTGGTATAGATTAAAGTGGGAATAGTATGCTTCACCACTTTAGTCTCCATCAACTTATTTGAATTGGTATAAGATGGAGTGGGAATAGTAGATCGGAGAATGAATAGTGAATATCACCCCTTTAGTGTCAAAACACCTTTCACTAATAAGATTAGATTGGAGTGGGAACTGAAAATGTCACCCCTTAGGTGTCCAACACCATCCCCAAATTGGTATATATTGTAGTGGGAATAGTATTTTACACCCATTTAGTGCCCAACACCTTCTTCAAATTGGTATAGATTGGATTGGAAATAGTAAATGTTACCCTTTTAGTATCCAGCCCCGCCCCAAATTGGCCTAGGTTGGAGTGGGAATAGTAAATGGCACCCTTTTAGTGTCCAACACCTTCATCAAATTGGTTTAGGTTGGATGGGAATAAAAAAAGCCACCCCTTTCGTGTCCAACACCATCCCCAAATTGGTTTAGATTGTAGTGGGATAGTATTTTACACCCCTTTAGCGTCTAGCATCTTCAAATTGGTATAGATTGGAGTGAGAATAGTAAATGGTACCCTTTTAGTGTCCACCACCTTCCCCATCTTGGTATAGGTTGAAGTGAGAATAGGAAATGATGCCAATTTACTTTTGAACACCTTCCCCAAATTGGTTTCTATTGTAGTGGGCATAGTAAATTTCACACCTTTGGTGTCCAACCCCGGTCCTAAATTGGTTTAGATTGGAGTGGAAATAGTATTCTTCACACATTTAAGGGCCAATTACAAGTTTGGCAGTCATACTGCAGCACCGCCACTGCTGCGCTGCCAGGAGGTCTGCCAAGTCTGTAGTGCACCCACCTGCAAGTTTCCAAATTGAAACCAGGGTGGGTGGGCGGTCAGCCGCAGCCCATGCAGGTAAGAGCATTGGGGCCAGGTCGGGGGGATTTTTACAGATGACGAGGGCCCACCACCTCGCCCCATTACTCTTACCTGCACGGGCCGCAGCTCACCACCTGCCCACCCTGGTTTCATGTCAGAATCTGGCAGCTGGGTGCACCACGGGGTTGTCAGTCTTGATAGTGCCTGCAGCACGTTCTTGCACAGTGTGGCATCCATGTTGGGCATGCCACACCGTGCAGGAACAGGGGTGCAATTTTAGGGGGGCCCAACATGTGCCATCTGCATGCACCCCCAGGTCAAGAAGCAGAAAAGGGTCCTGTTAGGGCCCCCTACTTGCATGTCTGCTACACTTTTCATGGCAGGTTCACTAGATGAAATGGGCGGTGGAAATGCAACTCTGAATATGCTCAGCAGTGCTGGCACAGCACTGCAAGCATGTTCCTGTCCCTTTCCACTGTGCCACTGCTGCAGGATCCAGGATCCCAGTGCAGGTTCTGGGTGAAGTGGAGCCTCCTATGGGCCCCCAAAGTGAGATTCCGACAGCCGAACTGTATCAGACAAACCGATTCAGAAAGGTTGTCCGAATCTGACATTGTAATAGCTCGGACGGAAACACTATAGGTAGACCTGTAGGAGTCAGCTTCTGTCAAGGTTTTACTCCAAACTCACTAATCCAGACAGATTTAGGGAAGTGTGACAGTACATCCCCGTCTCCGAAGATGCTGACGAAGACCCTATTTATCTGGAAACCTTTCATGAAATCTTTGAATCCCCCTGGGTGCATGAAAACTTCTTGCTGGTTCCCACGAATTATCCTCGGTACTATACCCTTTCCATGAAATTAAATACCACAAGGACAAACCCCTCCTTTTGGAATCCAAGATCATTGATACTTTGTATTTGGGTTCACCGTCTACCCATAAGGGAGGAGGCCTTTTCTTTACTGGAGTGTAGAAGGGTTTTAGCAAGGATACGTGGAACGCTGGATGTATTTGCATGGTTTTTGGCAGTGCAAGAAGTACAGAGACAGGATTGATACATTTCTTCACCTTATATGGTCCAATATAGTTAGGGTTGAGGATACTGTTCCTGCTGAACCTAATGTTTCTCGTGGATAACCACACCACGTCGCCCGGTTTGTATGGAGGATTTTCCCTACGATGTACATCTGCGTGTTTTTTGTAACACGGTTTAGCTTTTATTAAATTCTTTTGCGTCTTTTTTTATGGTGAGCTGTATTTGTCTCACCCTGTCACGTACTTTGGGCAGCTTATGATCCATCCCGGGATGTATCAAGAGTAGAAACCGAGGACAGAACCCATAATTGCTGTGATATGGGTATGTTTAGTGGATTGATGGGTTGCACTATTGTGTGCTGTTTCCGCTACCCACAGGAGGTCCACCCATACACATCACATAACAACGTAGATATTGTTCTAATGTTTGATTCACACGCTCGGTCTGACCATCTGTCTGTGGGTGGAAACTTGTGGACTTTATCTTTAATGCGGCACACCACACCATCCACAAATGAGCAGTAAATCGCGACTCACAGTCAGATACAATAGTGGATGACACACCATGTAATCTTACAATATGGCAAAGAAGTAATTTGGCTAATTGCCCAGAAGTAGGTACAGTCTTGCATGCAATGAAAAGTCCCATCATAGTGAGACTGTCAATCACAACCCAAATCAGAGTGTGTCCTTGCTCTTTAGGTAACCCCACTATGAAATCTAAGGATATAGTATTCCACTGAACAGTCAGTGTGGGTAAAGGTTGTAACAGACCATGTGTCTTGCTATGATCAGATTTTGCTTTTGCACATATTTCACATTTCTTTACATTCTGTATCACATCTGTCCTCACAGAAGGCCACCAGAAGTACCTAAGGACTCTGTCTAAGGTTTTCTCCACACCATTACGACCTGCACTGGGAACACTCTCCCTTGTAGCTCTTTCGTAGGGATCAGCATCTACTTCTGGCTAATGGGCACTCCCTTTCTCATTTTCCATTGAGAATGCTCCTTGAGCCACTTTTTCCATGTAGGAGTCGTACTTGCACGAGCTACAGATCTGAAAAAATTTTCAGAGTGCACGACGACTATGACTTGATCAGGCGAAAAAATAGAAAGAGGTTGTTTATTACCCAAACTACAAGCGGTTTCTTGTCTGGTGAGAGCATCTGCCTTCCCATTCTCCGCACCCCGCCTGTAAGTGACAATGTAATCGAATTCGGAGAAGAAAAGCATCCAACGCAATTGTCTGGGAGACAGCATGAACCGCAGATTTTGATGATCTGTATACACTGTGACCACATGTTTTGCTCCTATTAAGTGATGTCTCCAAGTATTAAAGAATCCTTAATTGCTAATAGTTCTTTCTCAGCAATGGTGTACCTTATCTCTGCCTCATTCAATTTGCGCAACATGTAGGCTATGGGATGGATTTGACATGTTGTCTCATTCCTCTGAGACAAGATTGTCCCCACTGCCATATCTGAAGCATCTGCTTCTACTACAAAAGGTCGTTTGGGATTTGGATGGGCCAGCACTGGAGCGGACGTAAAGGCTCTTTTCAGTTGAGAAAAGGAGCATTCAGTTTCTTCAGTCCATTCGAATGGAGTATTTTTCCGTAATAACCTAGTTATAGGAGTCACCACCTTCGAGAACTGCTGTAAAAATCTCCGATAAACGTTAGCGAAGCCCAGGAAACATTGAACATCCCTCACGTTGACTGCTTGTAATTTACGGTCAGACATTTCTAGTCCTTTAGGTGAGATTATGACACCTAAGAATTCCACCCTCTGGACATGGAATTCACACTTACTCAGTTTGCAACACAATCGATTGCTGTGCAAGGCTTGTAAGACCAAACAAACATGTTAAAAATGCATGTGCACCAAATTGGAATATATCAAAATATCGTCAATGTACACCACCATGAACATAACCAGGTACTCTCGCAACACCTCATTAAAAAAAACTGAAATGCTGTGGGAGCTTTGCACAGCCCAAATAGCATCACTGTATATTCAAAGAATCCAAAACGAGTGTGAAATGTCGTCTTCCACTCATCTCCCTCTCTCACCCGGACCAGGTGATATTCCCCTTTTAAGTCCAAACGTGTGTAGATTTGAGCATTCTTAACAAGGTCTAACAGAATTAAGGGTAACAGATATCTGTTCTTGATGGTAATGTGGTTCAGAGCTCTGAAGTCAATGCAAGCGCATTTCTCCCCATTTGCTTTCGGTATAAACAATAAAGGGGAAGCTGCAGGAGATTCGGAAGGTCTTATAAAAGCATTTGCAAGGTGCTGATCCAAATACAATCTCAAATGCTCATTTTACGATTCAGTGAGAGCATAGATTCTGCTACATGGCACTACGGCTCCTGGTACTAGATCTATCTGACAATCATATGATCTGTGAGGGGGCAACACATTGGCTTGTTTCTCATTGAACACATCTCAATATTGCTCGTACCTTTTAGGTAATTGTGTGTCTTGTTCTGCTGTGGTGGCCATGTGAAGTAAGGAGGCTAAGGCCTGTACCGGAAGATCTCTGTGTCCCAGGCAGCAGTGTTCTTTACACCACTGGCTGTCAAAAAGAACGGTCTTGGTAACCCAATCAATGGTAGGATTATGCTTTATCAACCAGGGTAATCCCAACAGAATCCCACACTGTGGTGCACGTATTATGTTGAAGACCAAGGATTCGACATGAAGATGAGTACTACAGATCTCTAGTTGTTCTGTGGAGAGACTGACTAGTCCTGTTGCCAATTCTATATGGCCAAAACAGTCTCAGGTATATTTTTCTCAACTAAGGACAACTACAAGGCAGTAGCTAACTTGTCATCCATAAATCAACGAGCTACCCCAGAATCTATCATGGCTTCCAGATCTTTCCACTCACCCTTTAACCGTATCTGAATGGGGATCCTAAAGTGTTCTGTATTAAGCACACCAATTTCTCCTCAGGCAATCTAGTTCCGGAGATTAATCGTTGAAATGTATTTAGATATACTATCAAATCTTTGTTGCCTTGTTTCAACTCCAACAACTCTTTATCTGTTGAGAGGCTATGGGCTCGCCTATCAAAAATGTTCTTGAACTCCTTTCTGAATTCATCCCAATCATACAAAAGAGGATCATCATTACGTACCAACGGAACAGCCCACAAGGCTGCATCCCCAGCCAAATATGAAATCAAAAAGGCTACTCTTGATTGATATGTAGGAAACGCCTTAGGTTTACAAGTAAAATGTATCAACACCTGCGTACCACCTTTCAGGTGGCGCACTTTCAGATCACCTGCTGACAGCTTATTTGCCTCTGCACCTGCATATGTAATACGGTGTGGGCGCAGAGGCAAATGGATTACCTCATTTGCATGGGGCCATTCTCCCATGCAAATGAGGGAGTGCCTTCTGATGATAGCGCTGGCACTTTATGTGCGCCAGCATTATCAGTATTACAGAAGGGGATTCATAAGCATCTGCAGCCCTTCTGTAATACAAAAGTGACTCGGGGGTGCACAAAATGGGCAAAATGCACATTGTGCCTCTGGGGCATTGTGGGAATATAGCCCCATGTAGTATATCTTTGGTGATTTTGCTTGTCGGTTCTTGGCAGCTAGCGCTTGCCTCTCTTTTATCTTGCAATATTTCTCTCACTTCTATATCTGTCACATTTCGGGCGTGGTTGTGGTCTCTTACATGAATTACAACATTATCTTTTGTAGTTGCCCTCCAATAGCATGCATTAGACTTATATTTCGCCCATTTCCAGTTTTTTGTTTCTGATGATGCGCTTTCTTGGCTGTAGGTGTAGCCCATGTGATTTAGAGCCTGATTACAACTTTGGCACACCACCACCCCACTCCCACACCTCCAAAGTCGACCACCGGCCCCTGCCGAATTACAAGTTGTACTCCAGCAGACGGTCCTGCGGCAGCTGGTCCACATCGCTGCCTTTTCAAAGGCTCATAGGAAAGCCTTAGAAAGGCAGTACAGTGGGTCAGCCACAGCACGTTCCAGTACAGTCCATGCCATGCTGGAACAGAGGGTGATTGCAGATAGGGGGCACACCATGTACCCCCCTGCATACATCCCAAACGCCCTGATGCAACAGGGGGCCCTGTAGGCCCCCTTTGGTGACTCTAAGCCAACCTTTTCATGGCCGTCTCACCGCCATGAAAATGGTGGTTGACAGACAACTCGTAATATACTTGGTGGTGCCGCAGAGGCACCACCAAGCATACTGCAGCCTCAGAGCGCCGCACCAGCACCAGGGATTGTGGATCACTGGCAGTTGCAGTGGTCCTAATGCGGTCAAACTGCCGCAGTAGTAATAACGACCATTGGACCACTGATGTGGCGGTCCCCGACCGCCACTGCACCTCCACCGTGAGTTTAGTGGTCCTAAGGACCACCAAACTCATACTTAGGCCCTCAATAACTGCTTTCCTTTCTGTAAGGGATACATTTGGTAGCTTTTGTCATATAATATGTCTTAATTGTTGCACATTTGTCATAAATAATATGTTAAAAAATGCAAATGCTTCTATTTTGTATACTTACTGTTGAGCTGTTTCACACCGTTTTGCAGCTTTTCCATTGGGGGTGTTTTAATGTGGAGCAGGTGCTTTTTTTCTGTTGAATGAAAAACAAATGCTGTATTTTAAATTGTACTTTGTTGATAGTTTGTAGAAGTTGAGGTTGTTAGGTTTCTTTTTTTCACAAATTGGGTGATTTTATAATTTTTTATTTATTTTTTTACACTTACTTTCTTTTATCTTTTGGCTTATTTGAGATTTAAAAAAAATTTTTTATCGTGTTTTCACAATTCAACAACCATGTGACAAAAAGAAGCAGATTAATATAATGGCAAACAGGAAAAAAGATTGCTGGTGAGTGATAGTTAATATTTTCTGGGATTTTATCTGTTTCCTGTTTATCACTTTTCATGGCGGTTGCGTCGCCATGAAAACCGTGGTGGTGAGGAAACTAGTAATATGCTTGGTGGTGCCGCAGTGGCACCACCAGCAAATTAACTGACTCACAGTGCTACAGGACCGCCAGGGATCACGGATCATTGGTGGGAGCAGTAGTTCTTTGGAGGTTCGACCGCTATAATCAGTATATAGCGTGTGGCCCACCACCACGACTACGGCAGTCCAATAGACCGCCGTAGTCATAATAAGGCCCATCATTTTTGGGAAGTAAATGGGAAATATGTTTTTATCTTTTTAATAATGACTATTTAATTATTTTTCTGATAGTATTGTAGTCAATTTTGTCTGAATCGATATTTCTTTACATATTATATGTTTTTTTTAAAGTAACAATATTTTTCATTCCAATATTTTGGTTTCGATATGTGGAAAAATCAATATTTCTAACAACAATATTTGTTTTATTGATATTTGTGTTTTTTTTATATTTAAGTTTTTGGAGTCGATATTTTTAATATCAATATTTTATTTCAACTTTTTTTGTTTTGATGTTTTATCGATCAATATTATCAGTGAAAGATCAATATTATCAACAAAGGAAGGCCTGCTATACCTATATGATTTTACAAAACGCAATAAAGTCAATTTCTGAAGTGAACCACTCTTGCTGGACCAAACATGCAAATAGTGACACAAATCAGGTTATCGCATTTTAATTATTTTAATTATTTTAAAGTGATTAGAAACAAATCATGAATATATGAATAATATGTTAACAAAACGTTCAACTGGCATAGGACATTGAAATCCTATAAGTCAAATAATTCCCATGGACAGTCTAAGACACAAATTATTCAAACATTCTCACTCTCACTAAACTCATACAAACCAAGAAAACACACTAAACATACATCCTAAAATCTGGAAAGTAATAATTCAGAGGCCCAGAGTACATGTAATATTTGATTTTCATCCCTATCAATTATAAAAATGGATATCCTATTAATGATAATAGATGACCAAAAACAAACAGTAGTCCTTCGATTTGATATATATAGAGATAAGGCATAGAACTCTAATAAGTCTATGAAGTAAGGGTGGGCGTAGTTCGCGAAGTAGTAGTTCGCGAAGTAGCACTTCGCGAAGCTACGCAAAGTGCAGTTCGCACTACGCGAGCTACGCGTAGCACTTCGCGAACTGCGTAGTAACATGTTCGCACTGTGCAAGATGTTGTTTTCAATGATTGCGGACAAGCAACCGGCACTGTGCAATCATTGAAAATGGCATCTTGCACAGTGCGAGCTGTAGTTTTCTGCTGCTCGAGTAGATTTTTACTCGAGCGGCAGCTTTCTCAACGCGAACTGGTAGTTTCTCATCGCAAGCGGTCGCGAGCATACGCGACCCCTCGCAATGAGAAACCTGACCGCAGCACTACGCAACACTACGCTACGCGTGTTCGCACTGTGCTACGTGCAGTTCGCGTAGTGCGAAGTAGCGCGAACTTCGCAAACTACGCGAGCGTAGCGTAGTGCTTCGCCCAGGCCTACTATGAAGTTGACATTGATATGATATCACACTAAGGGACAAATAGATTCAAAACGCCGACGCGCGTTTCGGTGTGACACCCCCTTTCCTGGGGTAACACCTTCTTCAGGGCATGAAATTATCAGTGTCTGATGTCCATGGGGCCTGTTATGTAATAAACAAACATAAAACAAAATGCTGGTTCATTTTTTGTTAAACCAAATTTTCTTAGTACAAACAACAATAAGGAATAACTTTCCAGTCGTAATAGACATGTGGACTGGTCATCAAGCAAGAGTGGTATATAAGAAAATAGAAGGCTCATACATGATAGCTGCACACATAGATCAATAAAATAAACAAAAAAGGAAAAAAGGAAAATAAATTAAATGAAAGAGGATAATCTGACAACAAAGGATGAAGTAATAAGGTTTCAACCAAACATAGCAAACAAGTATCATGTAAAGAGGATACACAAAAATTGGCAAGAGCTCAAAAGGGCTACAAACAGAATTCAGGGAAACGAAGAAAAACATTTGGTACAGTTATCTAGCCTAACAAGAGGCGATTGCATTCCACATAGCAAATATGCGGTGCGATCTCACGCCCAAAATACTTGAGGGTTGAAATAGACAGAAATTCGATAGGGCTCACCGTAAGGCTAAGAACTTTTGAGTTGCCAATTTAGCAGGTAGAAAAAATCTTCAAATGTCGAGCAAGATGATGGAAAATATTCGTACGCTGAAGGGATCGTAAATCTAAATGTTAGAAGAAAAAAGGAAAAAAAGAGATTCTAAATTGCTATTTTGCAAAAATAACAAACATGAGCACCGTCATAGATGAGACAAGTTCCCTCGATGGAAGCATAGAAGTCTACCTAGTCGGAAAATCCGACGGTCTTACGTAAGAATTTCAAACGGTAACAACAAAAAACGCACAAATAGCGCCAAACGTCTTGAAAAGCGAATGAAGATTTGCTCTAATACAAAGGCAATCAGCAATTAACGGTGGCGAAAAGAGCAGAAAGGAACACCTACTAGGTTGATAGACTAGTGGCAAGAAAGCAGTTCCAATCAGATAATGGGCAGGCTTCACAAGTGCCGCTAAACTGGTAATGGGCTGTGCAGTCCTAGTAATCTGAAACATTAAGGGAAGTACAGTCTGCGTTCAGAGTGACCGAGTTAGTTGAAAAATAAATGGCTTCAATTTCAGTGATTCCATGCACCATAAAGAACTCACCAGTGATAGCTGTTAGACTTCGAGGAAAAAGGGGATCATATTTCCTTCCCAATTAGCTTTTCTAACTTCATAACATTTAGCCAGAATCTGCTCTTCTCCCGACACGTCTTTCCTTGGTGCACGGAGGTTAGAAAACAGCCCGTTAGAGTGAACTCAGCTTGCAAACAAACGTCACGATGGTGAGTTCCAAAAAACGGCAATGGAATAAACCGAGTAAACAAAGAAACCAAGTAACTGATGGTAAATTCTAAAAGTCGGCAATGGATTAATCCGGTTAAACAGAAATAACCTAAAGCCAATAGTGGTTCGCGGCGTTCAAATACAGGATCATATAAAGATATATAAATCCAAGGAAGGAACAATTCAGGCATAGTAATAAATAGTTTTTAAAAGGCGAGCATGGGTCTTTGGTCAGCTTGAAAAGATAAACGTCAGCATTCTCATTGCATAGAACAAAAGCATGAAAAATTGCATTTTCCATTGGCAGGACTTAGGGGAAGAATGTCGTGGGAACAGAGGCAGTTCAGAAGTATTCCCACATAGGTACTATTCTAGATGTGCGAAAAAGTTATCAAAGGGGGGGCCACAGGTTTTACTTCAGACTTCAGAATTCTAGGGAGAATATTTTAAACGCCAAAAAATGTGTTAAGTAATTGCGTTTTCCCATGGTAGATCTTCATTAAGACCATTCATTTTACTGTTCAAAAAGAAAATCCAGAAGACCTCCCGTTTTTTCCGAGTGATATTGGTATCAGTACCTTTCTGTGTGCGAATCTTTTCCAGTATAGTCCAACGTAAGTCCTTTTCAGTATGGTTGACTTCCATCCAGTGGGTCACCAATGGGGCTGAGAGATTGTTACGCCTAATATTGGACTTATGTTCTCCTATCCGAATCTTACATTCTCTGGCAGTCTCTCCCACATAGGGGATGTTACAGATCAATATTATGTCATAGATTCCTTGCCCAAGCCTCGTTAGGGTATTTTCTTCCAAAATTGATGCCTCCTACATTGCGAAACATTTGGCAGGCACACACCTTAAAGGTTCTGAAGTTGTCACACTGTACAATTTGCACATTACAGTGAATGTTGAACATATTAATGCAGTAAGATATGGGGCTTAGTTTGTGTTCGTTTTGTTGGTAGAAATGGCTTTATATTAGTAAATTGTAGTGGTTAGCTACCTCTGTGACAGGGACATAGGTTAATGCCATCATTTCAAAGGCATATTGGTTGTTTGTAGAGTATACTAAACTAAGGGCTTGATTCTGACTGTTGCAGTCGGTCCACAATGAATGCGCATGCGCAAGATGTATAATGTAGGGGTTATTCAGTGCGAGAAGGAGGCAGGAGAAAGCAGCCATTGCAGGGAGGAGGCAGCCGAGGCAGACACAGCAGGTAAGTGCCTTTTTAATTATGTTTAATTACTTTGGGAGGGGGGAGGGCGAGGAGCGGAGCGTAGTTCCACTGAATGTTTTTAAACTCCGTGGAACTTTGTGGAGCACCACTGCGCATATTCTGCCCATGGTTATATATATATTTATTAATATTTAGATTGCTTTATAAATGTTTATAGTTAATGCTAAAAAACGTCTGGGTTGTATTGCTATTATTTTAATTATGTAATTTATTGGGGTGGGTTGTAGATATTTTGGTGAAGTAATATATGTTTATTTAATTTAAACATGTGTATGAAATGTTTTAGGTTTATGCCAAATAATTGTTTCTCATGAAAAGTGATTTTTTAATATTTATTAATGAAAATGAAATCAGTATGACAATATTATTATAATTGATATTGTTGAATTCATATTTTTGATATATGATATGTTTATTTACCGGGGCTGATATTTTTGTATCTGATATTTGTGTTTTCGATATAATTAAAAATCAATATTTTTAATCATTTTATTTGTGTTTTTTTTAGTTAAGTTGAGGAAGTCAATATTTCGGTGAATGATATTTAGTTCCCAATATTTTAGTGTTTTAACATTGTATGCATTGATATTATGTCAGTAATCTCTCTCCCAGGAAGTAGAGTGCTTCACACATATTCACAGCTGAAATATTGCAATGAATAGCAGGTGGTACAGTGCCACGTGAGGATTAACAATAGTTTGTGTAGGTTGAGGCTGTATGCAATTAGACGGAGCGTGAGGAGGTAGAGGCAGTTTTAGGCTAGGTGTCATACAAAGAGGAGATCCTTGAGGTCTGTTTTTAAGGTGACATGATGTGGTCAGACAGAGGCACGGCAGAAGGCAGTTTCAGATTCTGAAGTGTCACTTGAATCACTCTTGCTTGAAGCTGATGAGTTCGAGTATAGGAACATGGGTTACTGGTTGACCAGGGTTTAAGCCTTGGTCAATCAGCAACCACAGTCGTTGCCAGGGTAAGGCACATGCAGGCCCCAAATTAACCTTGTCAGAAGAAGGCTCGGCGGAAGAGAGTTTCTGATTCTGAAGTGGCACCTCCAGAGAAAGTAATCGGTTCATGATTCACTCTTGCTTGAAGCTGGGGGGGTTTGAGGAGGAGTGTAGGAAATTGGGTTACTGGTTGACCCGGGTGTAAGCCTTGGTCAAGCAGCAACCTCAGTCCTTGTCAGGGTAAGGCACATGCAGACCCCAAATTAACCTGTGTTCACCCTCTTGGGAGCATGGCACAGTGTAGTCTGGCTTAACTCAGAGTCAATGTGTAAAGTATTTGTGCAACGTTTCAAACAGCAAAACAGTGAAAACACTGATGGAGCTTGGGTCACAGGGACCCAGCTAGGCCCGCTGTAAAGAAATACCTTCAAACCTGGGTTGCAGAGCATAGCAAGGATCTGCATTGAAGATGTATCACGCAGGCAACACAATGCGTTGGTTCCAAGATGCAGCGAAGCTGCAATATAGAGTTCGGCATCATCGTTGAGGCTGTGATTGACGAGACATACGAGGGTCTGTGCCATGGATGAGATTCACCGTCTGGACGATGCATCGATTCTGAGGATTGCGCAGGCGATGCATCGGTATCGCTCAGAGATGCAGCACTCAGCAGTGGAGATGCATCAGTTCTACTCGAGGAAGTGGCACTCTGGAGAGAAGATGAGTCAGTTCTTCTTGGGGGTGCACAGGTGCCACAGGATACACAGGGGTTGGCAAGCACCTTAGGCCTAGGCCTGGGTGTAGTTCGTGGTGTTTTGTTGCGCGGAACTTTGCGAAGTTACAAAAAAACTCTGCGAAGTTCCGCGAGTGGCGGAGTGCAGTGTGAACTGCAGTTTGTTCAGGTATTCCTGCAGCTCGGGTGGAAATTCTACCCGAGCAGCAGCTCACACTCGGGTAGAATTCGTAGAGTTTGTGGAGTTTTCTGCACTCTGCGCTCCCCGTTCGCAATCACGAGCGGGGATAAAACTCCCTTCGCACATTGCGAAGCGGAGTTTTCTGCACTCCGTGAGCTCCGTGGAGTGCGGAGTGCAGAAAACTCCGCAAACTCTACGAACGGAGCGAAGTTGACCACTAGGCCTACTTAGGCCCACTTCCAGCGGTCCAGGACTGGGGTGGCGCCACTTGGCAGGGTAAACTCACAGATAGCAGAGTCCAAATGCAGCTGCGGGTTCAAGATTGTTGGAAGACAGAAATGTCCCAGATCAGGAGGTTAGCCAACTAGCCCTTGGAATCACTCTGGATCCTGGGTTCAAGAGATGCAGGGCCAGTCCTTCACGCTCAGGCAAGAGGGCAGCAGGTGAGCACAGCAGGGAAACCATTACTTAAAAGCAGCAGTCCAGCAGAGTGGCAGTCCTACAGCAGCACAGCAGTCCTTCTTTCTGGAAGTGTATCCACAGGTTTAGAAGTGCACTGAAGAGTGGGTGTCTGAGTTCTTTCTTTTATACCCTGGTGCCCTGGTTCTGGAAGGTGAGAGAAGCTTCTAGACAGTGGATTTGAAGTGCACAGATGCCCTGCCTTTCCTGCCCTGGTACATAGCCGTCTAAAGTGACTATGCAGGGTTGTTAGGCCCTTTGTGTGATGACAAGACACAGAGCCTATGTAGGTATACGTGAGGCTGTGCCTAGCTACTCCATACCATCCTGTCAGTGATTGTCTACCCAGTCAGAAGGAATACACAAAGCCCAACTGCCAACAATATCCATCCATTTGAATAGCAACAGGCTGCAGGCGCCAAATGGTTAAGGCAAGAAAATGCCAACTTTCTAAAAGTGCCATTTTAAGAAATGTCAGTTTACAATCCTACTTCATCAAAAACTAGGATTTTAAATTAGGATTCCAAAGACACCAAACATGAACCCACAATCTCTTCCCATCTAGAAATTACCCTTATATATGTCATAAGGCAATTCCAATGTTATCATATGGGAGAGGTAAGCCTTGCAGTACTGAAAAGTGAATTTAAGAGTTTTTCACTACAATGACATGTAAAACTTAAAAGTAAACGCCCTACTCTTTGAACACATTGCACCTTTCCCTCTGGGCTGCCCAGGGCCTACCCTAAGGGTGACTTATATGTATTTAAAAGGAGGTTTTGGGCTTGCAAATTGTTTATTTTGCCAGATCGAAATGGCAGTTTACACTGCACACACAGCCTCTGTAATAACTGGCCTGAGAAATGTTTAAAGGGATACTTAAGTCAGTGGCACAATCATTGGTGCAGGCCTACTCGTAGCATTCAATTACAGGCCCTGAGTACATATAGTACGACTTTACTAGGGACCTATAAGTAAATTAAATATGCCAGTTGGGTACAATCCAATATTACCATGTTTAGATGATAGAGTACACGCACATTAGCACTGGTTAGCCATGGTAATCTGCTGAGAGTCCTAAGGCCAACACAAATGAGGTAAAAAAATAGAGGAGCAAGGCAAAATGTTAGGAGGAAAAGCCCTCAGACTGCCAGGTCTAACAAGGAGCAATTAAGCATTTCTTGAATCTCGGTCGGCACCTGAAATAGCCAATTTCTCAGAGAGGTATGAGGGTAAAGAGGAGTGAAGAGCTTTATGAGTGGTGCAGCTAACTAAGGTCTTAATCTTGTGACTTCTAGGGTTCCCTAATTCTGTGCATCTCCCCTATGTACAAAGGGCATACCCCAGAATGCATGTCAGAAAACAAAAGGAGGGTCAGATAATGGAAGTATTAGGGATTTGGCAAGAACTAAGCGAAGAAGACATGTCACAATGAGGGGCTGCTAAGGGGAAGACAAGGAAATATGAAATGCCATGGGGCTAGTGAGAAAGGGGAAGGAAATAGGAAGAAGAAAATGTAGAAATAAATGCATCTCCCAACTCGAGAGCTTCTAGTAATTCTATGGCCGTGGGGAAATAAAAGAAAAATGTAATAAAACTTTTAAGATATCAGTGGGCCCGGAGAGACCAAAACAGAAGCAAAGTAAGACATGAGATTAAATTTTATATTACACCATACAGTATTGGGACGAGAGTATACCCAGTGATGGAATGGCTGTTTCAATGTGTCTACATATGAGAGGCGGGAGGATGACCACAGTGTGTATTTTCATGGTGAAAATATCCAGTACTGTGAATATTATCAAAGCAAACAGTTATTTTCAGGACCACTATTCCAAACTTGTCAAGTGCCCTGATTTTCACAACATGTTTAGCAAAACTAGGCTTCGAGGGGATACATTTGTGTAGTATGGCAAATCCCATTGGGAGACCTCTGTGACTATTATGAGAGCTGTTTCCCTGTGTAAAGTAATTGTTACATGGAATCCGTTATGAACATGGTAGGGCACGAAACTTCCATGACTCTCATATAGGCCATCCATCTGAAAGTGGTCTCTTGACTGCGTCGAGAGTCCACCCCCTAGTTTTGTGTTTTTTCAGTGCATGGTAAACAGAAACTTTGCCCTGTGCTACTGCATAGGAAATAAATGCTGAGGCACATCTGTTTCCATCATAGTGCTGGCCCTGTATTCAGGGAGACATTTGTGGCAGAAGAGGTTGGCTCACTCCAAGTGGCGAGGAACAAAAATGAGGCGATTTGATTAAAGGAAGAAAAAGCCAGAGGGAGAAAGGTTTTGAAGCGTACCTGAAACTTTAATTAGGACTCCATGTCTTGAAAGAGAACTAGTTACATTCTGAAATGATGAGAGAACCCTATAGGCTTTTAACATTGGAATTTACATTTTCTTACAATGGGGGAGAGTATGCTCTTTCTGACATGAATACATCTAATTAACCTGTGCTTACTTGATATGAGTTTGCGACTTTTTTTTTATATCTGGCTACAGACAGCTTTAGCTGTCTAAGGAACCTTATCTTACCAGTATTTTAAAGAAAATATTCATACCGCTAGATAGGGCTCTGGGTCGGCCCACTACAGTCAATGCCTATCAAAGGTTTATAATGGTTTGGATGGGCTTCCCATCTTGTAGCAATGTATGGATGCTGTCATCGTCCCACCTTGTTCCCATTGGGCTTGGTGGTACACTTTCTGTAAAAACGCAGAAGCAACATGGCTTTAGCATGTAAGTCAGAGTCAGTGTGCCTTCTTTGGAGCATTTACTGACAAGATGACATTTTATCTGTGGTGTATTGGATTTTTTGGTTAGGAGGGGAGCACTATTCAGCTTCACGAATGGCTGGGGCTATTCAGTAATGCCCTTTCATTTTCATATGAGACGTGTTACAGTATCATGATCTGGGCCCCCCACAGCCACATGGGTCACATTTCTAACCCGCAGGGCAGGAACTCTGCTCAATGCACAAATACAAATTAGAAATCCAGCTGGGCTGTGACCCGTATACAATCCACTGGGCAGTACTGTGCATGTGGTGTTTTCTGGTCACGATTAGTCATACTAGATGAATTCAGGACCACAGTGGAACTCCAAACCCTCTTTTGTGAATAAATAACACACTCAAAATACCACTAAGAAACATAGGATAAACATTAATATATTTAATTTCAAAAATCCAAGAATAGTCCATAAAATATGGATGCTAACCACACAGAAAAGGAAAATAAATGCAGGAATACATGACATAGGCTTGAAAGCAATATGAATATTCCTAACATGGCTAGCAAATTTCTAGCAACCTAACACCCAATCAGTGTTTCTAAGCGCTATGCTAGATTTTAGCAGAAGCAGAGAATAGCTAACCAATTAATGAGTTTCCTAAGATGAATCACACAGCATACCTTCTCTCAGTAAAAAGTAGCTGCTTAGCTATTCTCTATCATAGCCCTTGGCCAGGAACCTGATTGCCAATTTCATTTTATGCTTATAGAATTAGAGAAACTAAAGTCACAATAAGACAAAACAAATATATAGATATATGTGTCATCTCTATTTACATATAGATAATGTGCTAACAAAAATCGAAACATTGCAGCCTTCACTGTAAGCGTCCATATTGTTATGGCAGCTTGAATAATGAAAACAACAAAAATATCTCAGCCTAGATTGGAGGCAAAAAATATGCTAACACTTCTGCCTGTGTCTAAAAATTCACACTTTTAATAAAAAGGGATAAAAGAATCTGAAAGCATGCACATGATAAAAATTGAACGGGTCTCATTGGGACTTTTCATTTTGTTCATTACAAATGACGCACAGACAATACGGGCACATTGCCAAAAAGTCTATACTGTGCTATATTTTGCTTTTTATGCCTTATAATTTACCATTAGCAATGCAAATCTCATATTCTAACTCCTTTTAATAAAACTCCTCTTTTACAGGGCAACTCAACTCTGCTGATGCATTCTCTTCAACGAAGAATCCCTTATTCCCAGCTTCCGTATTATTGCAGTCCAAGAGGTTGCTTCATTACATTTGTTTGCTTGGGCTGACTGCAGTAACTGATACACAGTTGCACAGCTATCACCAAACACTTTCTCTAACAAAAAGACAGACCTACTGTCTTTGCCATTTCATGTTTGATCAGTCATCAAATCTTTCACACCAGTGAAGCAAGGAGCCAGCTTAGAGCTCATGAGGAGGTTCTGGAACTTGAAGATGATCTGTGTGTCATCTGTGTAAGTGAAAGAAAGAAGTTGTAGCCGAGGTACATATTGAAGAGTAGAGAGATGTTCTCTTACCAAATCCTCTCCACTTCGCATATGTCTTGCTTCCCAACTAAGATGTTCATTAATACCAGATCAATATCCAAATATAGAAACCTATGACCTAATATGTGACGAACAACATACTTGTTTTTGATCACAGACACTGGGAGGTGATATAACTCCTGTACTTCAGCAAGTAATTCGACCTAGATACCGATGCTTTAAGCAGAACCGTCAAGACAAAAAAGTAGGTCTAGCAATGATGTTCAAGGAAGACACAACCATCAGAGATATAAGATACAACCTGAACCCTAATGTCCTCATGCTAAATTCTAGACCACCATCAAAAAAGCAAACCATCTTATCAAATACTCTAACATATGCAAACTGAATGTTTGGTTTGGCTAACCAAAAATGCCCCAATATAATACACACACATCTAGACTAGTCATCCTCAGCTTCTACCAAAACCATTCTGGACTGACTCTCACATTTGTACACACAATGGATGCTGTCTTCTGCAATGCAGAACCAGTGACTATCATAGAAATTGCTGTTTTCCACAGAGCAACCATTTCCTCATCTCAATGAACCATAATGTTTAGTCAAAACATCTAACCAAATTCCTGTCTCCTGACAACATACAGACAATGGAAAAACTCTCTATTGAGAACCTTAAGGCTAACATTATAAAAACATTCAGTTGGAGTAGATAAACTCAATAGAGAAGCTTCAACGAATGTCTGAACGCTGCTATCAACCAAGTTATCCCGCAGAGAACATCGAGCCAACAAAAAAGGAAACAGAAGCAGCCTTGTATGAATGATGGTATTAAAAGGATGTACTCTTCATTGGTCATTGTACAAAACAGCGTATTGAAAAAAAACACTTAAAATACAGGATGTACAAAGTATACATCAAAAAAGCAAAGAAGATGCATTACTCAAACAGGATTACCACAAACAAATGTCACTCGAAGTACTTACACCCAATTCTATCTGAATTTTTCAATTTTTCACAGGTATAGCACTACTTGAACACCTACTAGATAGTAGGCAAACGTGGAGCTTCTACAACCCCACAAAAGGACACATTAGAGAAAAGAACACCCACTATGCCTTTCATCCTTTAAATGTCTCTCACCAACTTCTATTAGCTAATGAGATCGAATGGTAAAGGTTGCGGGCATTCAGAAACTTCTTCACCCAATAATATAAAAAAAATCCTACTTATTACCTCAGCAGCAATTCCAACACTGAATATTATAAACACATACCAAGCCACAGGCACGTTTTCTTCAGAACTCAAAACAATCTACATACCACCACTAATTAGGCATAACTTGAAACTAATAGGCCGAAACAACTATAGGCCCATCTTCAATTGGAATATTGATAGAAAGTACCACCTTTTTCCAAAGCTCAAAAATACCTGAAGGAGAGCACCTTACTATCTGACCACCAATCGAGCTTCTGGCTGGAAGGAGCCCAGAATGATTTAAAGTTGTAGAACAAAACAAACTTCTAGCTAGGAAGAGACCAGCAGCATTCAGCATTGTGCATTATGACATCTTAATGAGCAGGTTAAAAGGAATTAGCACCAAAGGAAATATATTTGCCTGGACCAACTCCTACCTTAAAGACTAGGCAAGCATCATCTATCTACCCATTCTCCTCCACCCATACAGCACAGAGAGAGGAGTTCAACAAGCTTCAATTATATCACCTCTTTTGTTCATTGTGTACAACAAACCACTCCCACTTCTTCAACCTCACAAGCTACAACTGCACTGACAATACCGAGAAAATATTCAGCTCTCAAAATTGGATAACTGCATCAAACCATACTGACCTTGACTTCCACATTACAGTGCTCAAGAACAACATATCTAACACATCATTATGACAAAGACGGATTCCCAGATTACATCTGGAAACAAAGATACATTTCTGCTTTCATTACACACATCTGCAGAGACCCAACTAACACCAATCAAATTCTGAAATCTTTCAGTACTTGCTTAATTTATAGGATACAACTCAGTTATTATAAATAGAAAATCCTTGATAAAAACATTACCTTGTACTTGTAATCTTTGGCAAAACATAAAATGTGAGCCATCACCAAAAAGTACAGGTCTAGCATAAAAGGCTGATTTAATACTCCTGCTAACTGAATTCATGTTAATCCATGTCTACTTATGTTTTAAACTGGTTAACCTTCCAACCTAAGCTAAGATTAATGTATGATAAGGAATCACCACAAATCCAAAGCCTCAAAAACAGAAGTCTGAAAATACATTGAATGGAAAACCTACAACCCACGAATAAAATGGCTTGAAGAACTGGGAACACCGCCAAGAACCTCCTTCAAGGTACAGAAATTAGAAATTATCATGGATGGAGCACATTCTACGCTTCCAAAATTCACCCAATTGGCAGAGTCCACATCGCACACCAGGAGGACCCTTCAGTGCATCATCTCTCATCCCTGATTACCACAAACGATCCAGGACACCAGCTCACTCATCTGGTCACATATAGTGTATCCCAATGCAATATACCAAGTAGTATCAATATTTACTATGAGATGCCTCCAAAGAACTAAATATGCAGTGGCACAACAACCTTAAGTACGGAATTCACTTCCTGCAAAGATACGCACTACCATAAATAAACTGATTTTTAGAAGGTTGCTTAAAACCTGGCAATTCCTCAGTAGAATCTCATAATATAAATAGAGCACAGATCTTACTATCAACAGGAAGTGTGGACTTAGTACAACACTGAGATGTCACAGTCCAGTCTGACTCGCAAGCTCTGCCACGTGGCACTAAATTAAGTGACTCTAGGAAATCTCATTACTGTCCCGTGTCCTAGAACAACAGTGTGTTGTCATGGAGGGACAGACTCTCTAGTTTTGGGGCACTGTGTCACATGAGTTCTCAGGCATTACTCAAGTTGGCAAGGCACATAAGGTTGGCCATCCATTGTGTAGCTGAGCATGTTGGAGTTTCAGCGAGCCTAAATCTGAGGATTGAGGGACTTCCAAGATGTCAGTGGCCATCTTGGATTGTGACAGTGTAAATAGCACCTCTTGTTCTTGAAGCCTCTGTTAGGCATTTAAGGATCAAGCTTCGTGAGAATGAGGGACTCACCAGTGCAGTTCCAGTAAACCTTCAAAATAGGTCTGGAAAGGGAACTTGGTTTCTAGATCTTGAGGGGCCTTTAGACAAGCTCTTGGAAAACCAATAAAAACAGAGTCAAAGAAAACAAAGTTCAATGTCACTGACACAGAGGATCACATACTGACCATGACTTAAAACTTACAATGTCCAAGAACAACATATCTAACACATCATTGAGACAATGATGGAATCCCAGCTTACATCTGGAAACAAGGATAAGATCCTGCATTTATTACACAAGTCTGCGGAGACCCGAACAGACCAATCAAATTCTGACTACTATCTATACTTGCATAATTTATAGGCTACGACTCAGTTATTACAAATAGAAAATCTTCAATAAAAACATTCACTTGTATTTGTAATCTTTGCCAAGACATAGCATTTGAGCCATCACCAAAATGTACAGCACTAGCATGAAAGGCTAGCTTCATACCCTTGGTAACTGAATCCATGTTAATCCATGTCTCCTTTTGTTTTACACTGGTTAACCTGCCACATTAAGCCCTACTGAGCTCTTCCCACCAACTCACTGACCCATTCTATATCATATCATATCAATATCCTTTCATCTGCACTTTGCACCTAAATTAAGGGGGCTGAACAGCGTATAGCGACAGACTAGGTCAGCGCACCAGTCTTCAGACACTGGCGCGCTCGCTCAACATTAAAAAGGGGCGATGACGCGACCGCGCAGTGGACGCGCTCAGCGGGCGCACAGTTGGCGCGCCAAAGGCGTGCCTAAGGCAAGCCTGTCTGTGCCTGTCCATGCCCGTCCGCACCCGTCCACGCCCACTCGGGGCCAGAGGCCAAAACCCCTGCCGGTTTTCCGAGAGCTAAGTATGTTTACACCAGGGAGGAGCTCAACTCTTACAAAGGAACGCTTAAAAGTGAGTGCACACATTCTTTGTCACTGGATAGCTCTACTAAGCACTGTCACACCTGTCACTTTAAATTGTGTCCTGCGTTTGAGTCCCCCTCAGATCGGCTTACTAAGGAAGTTATTAAAATGTTTCTACTAAATTGTCGTTGAGTGTCTAAACACTCACTGGAAATCTTCCTCCTATTAGAAGAAGAAAGCCCCGATGTCCTGTTATTAACAGAAACCTGGTTGAATAAAGATGCTGACCCGTTAATTGTTCAAACCCTCCCACCGGGCTATGCCATACAAAGACTAGACCGTGTTTCAGGGAGAGGAGGTGGACTCGCTATTATTTCTAAGGATAAATTTAATTGCTGCATCGCTCTAAACCCCCTACCTGACTGTGAAAGCATTTTATTTTATTTAGGTATCTCTCATGTAAGGACCTTCTCAGGGATCCTGGTCTATCATCCCCCAGGCTCATCAGGCACATTTTGTAAGGACCTTCCCATATTGTTGGCAATTTAGCTAGTTCCCTTCACCTTACTAGGGGATTTTAACTTTCACTTTGATGATTCTCTACTCCCCCCCCTTATTGAATTAGTAGAGGGGTTAGAGACGCTTCAACTTATTCAGTTAGTGAACGGCCCTACCCATTGTAAAAGCCATCTTCTCCACCCCGTTTTTTCAAATATCCCTAACTTGCTGGTCAAGGACCCCTCGCCTGTGCCTTGGTCGGACCATTATCTTATTCCACTTCTATGGATAACACAGGAAGACACCACTCCAGTTGTGAGAACTAGCAAATTAGTACGAGTGTGGTCAAAACTTCCTATAAAGCCTTGGAAGATAACAGGCCCTATTTTAAAATGAATCCCGCCTCAGCAAATGAGTATTTAGATAACTGGTTAACAAAGTCTCTTGATATTATTCTTCAGAAAACAGATCCACAATAAAGCTGGAGCTATTCCTAACGCCTGGTATACTAAATTACGGGAGCTCAGACAGTCCAGCAAAAAGCTGGAAAGAAACTGGAGGAAATTTCCCTCAATAATGAACAAAACTAAATATAGAGACGCTATAAGGATTTATAAATTGAAATAAAAGATGCCAAATCGCTCTACTATGAAGAGAAAATCACTCTGGCGGCCAACTGCCCACCCGAAATATTTCAGATAGCAAAATCACTTTTAACTCCTCCTTCACCCCCCACTGCTCCGGTGGACATCCTTTTACGCTGCAATCAAATTGCAGAATTCTTTTCGGATAAAATTCAAAGTATTTATGAATCTTTTCCTCGGTCGACGGCCCCTCAACCTTTAGCCCCATGGGATGTGATAGACCCAGATGAAGACTGTCGGCTGGAGGTCAACCCCCCCTTGAGCTTAACATCCCTTCAAGGGCTTCTTAGTAATCTTAAATCGGGAGCATCATAAGATGCTGCCCCCCTTAATATTTTAAACTTAATTTCAGATACTGTATCCCCAGTGATCCTAAATGTGATAAATGCCTCGCTGGCATCGGGACTAGTGCCTTACCAATGGAAACCAGCTATGATTAGAGCTCTCCTTAAAAAGCCCAACCTAGATCCTGAAGTGCTGGCAAACTATCACCCGATTTCACTTTTACCAGGAATCGGAAAACTAGCTGAAAAGCACGTAAACTACACCTTGTCATCATTTCTGAAAAACCACAATCGTCGTCTTCCTTCACAAACTGGGTTTAGACCACACCAGGGCACAGAAACTGCACTTCTAACAGTGGTGGAAGAGTTAAGACAAATTTTGGATGGAGGGGGCTGCGCTGCTCTTATATTGTTAGATCTTAGCGCAGCCTTCGATACAGTGAACCACCATCTGTTAATTCAAAGACTCAAGAAGGCAGGAGTTGCAGGAACTGCGCTAAAATGGTTACAGTCCTTCTTAGAGGACAGATCGTTTGTAGTTTTCGATGAAGAAACTTCCTCAAAGCGAATGCCCCTTAGATGTGGGGTTCCCCAGGGATCTTCCTTGAGCCCCACTCTATTCAATATTTATATGAGCTCCCTGGCTGGTATTAACACCTTTTGGCATTCAGATCATCACCTATGCTGATGATACCCAGTTGGTGGTTTCACTTAACAAACAGGATGCCTCAGGCTCAGGACTAGCGTTATGCCTTGAATAGGTATCAAGCTGGACGGATAGCTCCTTAACTTAACGGAGCCAAGACTGAATTGATGCTCTTGGGTAACTCAAATACGCTGAGCATCGACTCATTTTGGCCCAGCTGTCTAGGGACACCTCCGGTCCCCAAAGAACAAATCAAAAGTCTAGGTGTTTGGCTGGATCGCAATCCTAATTTTAAAGAGCAGGCTCATAAGGTTGCAGCCTGCTGCTTTGGGATTTTAAGAATGCTAAGAAGGATCCTTCCCTTGCTACCCTTCACAGCGAGAAGATTACTGGTCCAGGCATTGATTTTGTCACGCCTGGACTACGCAAATGCACTATATTTGGGAGCTCCACTCACCACTACTAAAATATTTCAGGTAGTGCAAAACTGTGCTGCACATGTGCTTATGAATACTTCCAAGCGCCTGTCAGCTAAACCTGCACTTGCAGCGTTGCACTGGCTATCTATCCATGAGAGAATCCAGTTTAAAGCCTTGTGTATCTCACACAAAGTTCTCTCAGGAAAAGGCCCTCCCAGCATTAGCTCCATTATACGACCTTATCATTCTACAAGGTCTTTAAGGTCGGATAATAAACAGTTAGCGGCGGTTCCAAAATAAGAAGAACACGTAGCGGAGGTCGTCGTTTTTCATACACTGCCGCTAAACTTTGGAATCTCCTGTCTCTTGGTATTCGTCTTGAGCCTAACTATCTCTCCTTTCAAAAGCAACTAAAAACTTACCTGTTCCCTTAATTCTGCCCGTGGTAGAAGCGGCACCGCTGCTAGCTCTGGGATGCCCCGGGTAGCCATGCGCTCTAGAAATGTCTCTTCATTCATTCATTATATCAGCATGACCAAATATCTGTAAACCTCTATGCTCTAACAATACTATCACCTTCCAATAATCCAGTGTACTATGATAACAAAACAATTGTATAATACAAATACTATACTGCACGGCCCCTGGTCCCTTTAATCACAGAAAGTATGAAACCGATACTTAAGTAAAATATCTGCATCAATAGTAATTAACAACTAACTTCCCTCTACTATAAAAACTGCATGCAACTAATCAGTGTACCAACAAAAATAACGTTGCTTATTACAAGACTAACTGCAAACCTAAAAACTAGCACATTAAACTAACTCTACAATTTGAGAAGTAGCATGCTACCAGCCTGAAAAGTGCTTCAAGGCCTCGTTAGGAGTAGCAAGTGCTAAATTAATCTACAATACGATGTTTTAACCTCTTCCATGCTCATTACGTCTCCCGGCCGTCATGAGTCACGATGGGCGTGTGCGGACGACGGCCGGGAGACGTCATGACCACGCCCGCGATTGGAATGTCAGCACTGCGGCAGCGCTGCGGCGGAATTTGCACAGCAGCGAAGAGGTTAAAAAAAAAGCAAGACCTATTATCTTTGTCAATGCTTGTTTTTTTTAGATTGTTTGCGGTAGTGAAGAAATTGCAGGATGTTTTTTAATTACTTTCACTTGATCTTATGACAGTAGTTAAACTGTTCCTCTCTGCATGTAGGCCAAGTAGAACTTTTCCCACTGGGATGTTCCATCTGGTCACAGAACAAATCCCAGTTTGAGTACATAGAGCCTGCAGGATTTTTAGGAGACAAATGAGGAATACAGAGGACGGTCAAGACTAATAGATTGGTTCTGAGATCCATACAGGGTAATTTACATCTGTGTAACTACCAGAGGCCTACATAGCAGTGAAGTCCTCCGACTCGCACCTTCGCGATTGACAGAGATTGCAAAGGTTACACATTTTCATTATCTATTTAACAAGAAAAGAGCTGATTGAAATTGAGAGCCAGCAGTGAGCATTAGCTTTGAGTAGACAGATGTCATTCAGCAGCGATCTGTTTCGGAGAACTCAACCACACAGAGAACTTGGCTCATGGTCATAAGCACATGTGCAAAAATCAAAGGTGCGCTATATTTATTCATCTCTAAATTGGCTCTAGTGTTGAACAGTGGCGGCTCCTCTGTAATGGCGGAGGAGCATTGCCCTACTGGTCAGAGTCAGTCAGCGAAAAATAAAATGATAATAAAACAATATTATAATTTTATTTTCCGCTGACTGACTGAGCCAGGGAGTCTTGGGCGGGGACGGGCTGGTCCATGGCAGGGAGGAGGAGCGATGGGCATTGGAAAGTGCGCATGTCCGTTTGACCAGCTGTCTATGGTCTGTGTTGAGAGCTGGGTTGGAGAAAAGTCACAGGCTCCCTGTGCCTGTGCGAACATCAGACCAGCACGCTCAGGCCAATCCCCACGCTGCTCTCATGCTTGGTATAGCATGAGAGCAGTGTCTGGTTTGGATGGGGAGCCTTTGCTATGTGCCCCAGTGACTGACAAGAGGAGAGAAGCACTGAGGCAGCCAGCAGCGGTGGCGGCAGGATAGGTACGTTAAAAAATATTATTATTCCCCTAATCCCCCACACACACACACACTTTTTTGCGTCAGCCGCCACTGATGTTAAACCAGGCACATTTAGCGTTTCCACCCACTGTAACACCAGTACATGGGTCTAAATGACACCCTTAAAATTCAGGGGTACTACCCTTCATACAACCCCACAAGGCAGCACAACTGGATGAAAAGTTTTGATGAAATGCAAAATCAGTAGAGTCTACACTTTTTTAGGACTGGTCTTTGAGACAGCTTATTTGGTCTGCCAAAGTATTGTTTTTCTCCTTTCACAGAATTGTATCCATTGGTCTCTGAAATTGTCCTTAATGTTTTCCTTTCACTCACTATAGGATAAAGCAACGTGCATTGGGTCAGCCCACTTTCCTCTTTGGCCCTCTTCACTTTGATTGACTGCACAAAGCCTGTGCACATAGCTCACATCCAACGAAAAATATTTCATTTTCTTCAGTTACAAAATTGGCTCAAAGTGTGTTTTTTAATTCCATTTACGTTTAAATTAACTCTAAACGCTGGCTATTTAATTGTCTGCGCTCTTTTTCAAGTTTATGCTATACAAGTCTTTAAGTGATGCTGTCACATTTCAGCAGCCTACTATCTGAGTCGTTAATTAGGTGGTAGTTAAGTTTTGTGTCCTTCACAAATAAGTATTATAATAATAAAAATGCCATGCGTAACTGAAAGGAATGTTAAAACCATGACTAGGAAAACAGATGCACCGGTGAATCCTTTTTTGAAATGCAAATGTTTTATTGCAAGCATAAGGCAGGCACAGTTTCTACTTGTCCTCGTTATTTTAGTTGCATATCCTTGCAATGCAAAGCGAGAGAAAAGAATAATCACAGTACCATCTTGCCCAGGGCAGACTTATTGGCTTTACTAATGCTTTTTTTCATCTGTCGACAGATCAGAAATCCGTTCGAGAAACGTCAATAGCTGCTCACCGGAGATGTTATTTAGCCTAAAATTCCAAGTTATGCATCATACTACAAGTTCCCGTACACGCCAAAGGCACCTGTCTGCTCATGTACAGTGTTCTGTGGCTCCAAGGTACTTGGTACATGGTCTACTACATTAATAAATACATAAAATAAAGGCTCACACACTTGCAGAATGTTAAAATGCTCAGAATTCCTGCTGCAGATTCAGCAACTGTACACCATGTACAACCCCAGAAAGTCTTTAATCAACTTTGCAACTGAGACCCCAGCGATTCACTATGGCACATTTTTCTAATACTTTAAAAAAAAGTTTTCAGATCAATTGAGAGCACAAAAGAGGTAAACACAAGGGTGAAACTATGATAGTTGGTATTTGCCCTGTGTGCAAGGAAAGGGGATGATACAGTGGAGTGATGGGTCTGTGCACCCATGATGTGGTACTTTGAAATTTGGGACCGCGTGGGAGGAAGGGCCCTACCCCTGTCTATTCCGGTATTAGTGAACCGCGAATGGTCAATGCGGTATGTACAAGTGCTTTGTATAACGTTTTAGCTATAAATGCACTTCATATACGATATTATACATTGACTACGTGGGTTCCATCTTAGAGCGGTGGCCATCTTATGGTTGCCCTCACATAGGCTACATACTACGAGCAAATACGGGCCTTTAGAACACATGTGCTTTCCTTTGACTTCTCTGTGACCTGGGCAGCTTGGCTCCGCTGCCCCAGGTCAGTCCAGTCTCACGAGCTCCCCGTCCTACGGCCACCTGTGATTAGCATCAGGGTTTGACACACCATAAAGCCTTTTCATCCCACACGAGCCTCCGGCTAATCTCTTTCACACCTGACCCTTCCTGCTTTATGACTTGTTTTCCAAACAGGAGATGCCTGTGTTTATTGGGGCCTATCGATATCTGATGTGAGATCTGAGCTTTGCTGGGTAAATAATTGTGGGCTGGCTTAACTGGAATGTGGGATGGTCATCATGACTCTGCCTTTTCGTTTGTAATGTATACATATGAATGACCATACCATAAAACAAGGAATGTGTGCCTGAAGCATGATATTTTGAATTTAAGGAGAAGCCCGTTTCTGTGACTTTAAGCAGTCTCCTGAGAACATACATGCTGTTGTACTTCTCGGATACCTGTAATTGGTCTGCAGCCAATAAACTGATCTTTGACTTCACCCAGAAGACTCTGTGTTTCTGTTGGTCTGAAACAGGAAGAACCCGAAGTCTTAGGGTGTGTTCCCCTGCACCGCTGGGCTTAAAATACCCAGTACTTCAATGACGCATGCTGTAGAATGCTGTGTAAGGATGCGGGTGGAAGTGATGTTTCATGGAATGTTGGGTCTGTGTGCTGGTTGGAGCCTGGGAGCTGAGTAGAGTAAGAGGCAGCACAGAGCCCTCTTGGTGTCTGCCCGCTGTGACTGCAACCCAAGTGCCTAAAATGGAATAAAAAAATGTCCTCCTACCAGAACGGCTCCAGACTCTTGTATGAAGACCCTGCCCTCCAATGACTTCTTCTCACTACTGCTAATAATAGTAATGCTCTGGGGGTGATAGGGTGGCACATTTCAACCACCTTTCTGTCAGTTGATGAGCAAGGGGATCACGTTTTCAGCCATGACAGAGCCCAGTTGGGGTATTTTCAGTTTTTTTGAGTGAACAGAATTGGATTAGGTTCAGGGTAGCAGGGTGCATGAGGATGGCACAAAGAAAAGGATGTAAAGAACTTATACTGGTAACCCCTCAGGCGTTTGTACCCCACCAGGTATGGTAATTTACACATGACTGTGGTTTCACAATCTTTCATGCACTCATCTCCCTAGCAGGGAAAAAATGCAGGCCTGTTATCCCTTAGCCACTCATTGCAAATTTGAACAAAACCTAGATTTTGATAGGAATTGAGGTCCCTGCCCAAATCAGGATTTCCTTCTGTGAACTCCCACCCCTCCCAAATCTCCAATGTTATGCATGTTGTGTTACAATATTTTACATGATGTCTCTAACTTGAGCATGAGTTTGTTCCATGTGTTACTGCTGCAAAGGAAAATGCTTTGTCCTCAAAACAAACTGTATTTTTTTGAAGATTTTTAGTAACAATTGTCCTGCTGAGCGTTGTGCATGGGGCATGGATAGCTGGAATTTAGATGCTACGGCCTCCTCAGAACCATTACGTATCGCCAGATGCGTGTGGCGTTCCCAAGATGGGGACCACGGCAGATGTTCTTGTCTGAGCTCCGATGGAGCCCAGCATTATCCGGCGTCATTCGGTGTCCTCCAGACACCCCGATAGTGGCAAGGGGCACCTGATCCCACCCCCACCCCGCCAAGCCTGGTGACATGTGTCAAAAGGGAAAATGGCTCTAACACGTTGACTTCCCCCATTTAGGACCAGCACCATTCATCATAAAGAAAGAAAAGAACCCATTGGGGTTTAGACCATAAAACCAATGTTGGGCTCAATTAATTTGAGAGGTGTATACGTTGGTCTAATATGAATTAGCGTTGGTACCTACAGACCGTTTTTTTCTATTGTTGCCCAAAGAAGGGTCTATCATCCGTCATCTGCGGATACTCCATTCACCTAACTTTTGTTAATACTTTATTGTCTCATTTCAGATGTAAGCCTAAATAATAAATGTACAGATTGCAACATTATTAATGTGTTGTGACTCACCATTTGTTGCTTAGAAATACTCATTGATTAAGTAAATGCTTTGGCTAAGACAGTCATCTCTAAGCCAGTGTCTTCCTTTACTTTGCACAGCAATACTTTTACAAATTCAATCGCTAGATTCCATATGTTCTTTTTGAAAAAAATGAATGAACTACACTAGGTGAGTAATTCCGCCAGAGACCACAAACAAAAAGTTGGCTTCTCTATAATTTTTGTGCATATCTGTCCTGCTAGAGCCATTTCCCCTTTTGCCACATGTTTATGGTGCAGCCGGGGCTCTAGAGGGTTATATGGGCTCCCCCCTCCTTTCGCCTTTTTCCTTATGCCTGGTGACACCTGAGCCATTGCACCACGCATGAAGAGAGAGTCGGCCCGCGGCTACTTTTACAGGTCCGCACCTAGACACGGACGCGATGATGAACTCACAAGCTGCACAGACCAAGGCAGGCATGCGGCAGCCAGTTGGGTTCCCCTGCCGCATGGGGGCCCTGCAGAGAGCAGCTGCCCAGCGAGATCCTGCACCAACTTGCATCAGGGACATCTTAAGGATTTTGGGGGGCCTGGGCCGACCGTTTTTTGAGGGCCCCTGATCAGTCCGCTTTGAATTTGTAATCCTATTTCAGCTCTTTCATGCCCTCTTTGTCCAGGTCACTGACAGTACACAGGCTTACTCGTCCAAATTTTAAATGTGTTGACATCTAATATTCAGGCGTAGTGATGTGTGTTTTCAATATGGTTACACGGCAGCCGCTCACGTATATTACTGCAAATAATCTCAGTGACAACCTCTCATTTCTCCTATGTGAGGTCCTGTTTTGATCAAAAAGAATCTTTATACGGCTGTTGCATGAAATTTAAATGCAACATTTCTCTGTAAAATATTTATAATAGACTCTCACACATTACCCACATGAAAATTAAATTAAAGGAAGCGGTATGTAACACAATCTCTTTAAGAATTATTCAAGTTTATCAGGACAAGACTCTCTGCAGAACAGTGCTGGCCCTAGGAGGGGTCCCCCTTAAAGACTGGGGCCCTGGGCCAGAGCCCACTGTGCCTATGCCTTAAAACGTCTCTGACTTGCACTCTCCTGGACAGCGAGGCCGGGCCTCGCAGTTTGTGCAGCCCCCACTGAGAAGGGAAGGCCTCAGACACTGGCCCGATTCGCCCAGGAAACCGCACACTAAGTGAGCGGGATGTATGACGTTACAACGCATGCTTTTACAACACATGCTATTACAACGAAAGTTTTACAACGCGAGTGCATTGACAACGCAGGACATTACAACGCAAGTCTTTACATCGATTTGCACTAGATGGCGTGCTAACATTAAAAAAGTGTAATTTACTATTCCAACTCCAGTCCACGTAGCAGTAGGGAAGGTGTTGGGATAGTAAACTACACTATTTTTAATGTTAGCACGCCATCTAGTGCAAGTCGATGTAAAGACTTGCGTTGTAATGTCCTGCGTTGTCAATGCACTCGCGTTGTAAAACTTTCGTTGTAACAGCATGCGTTGTTAAAGTTGCGTTGTAAAGGTTGTTCCCCGAGTGAGCGAGCACTGCTGAGTGCGAATACAATGGAGGCCGCAACTAGGAACCGGCCAGCAGCAGTAAAGCAGATCGGAGTGGGGCTGCTGTCTTGTGCCCTTGAGGAGGTACGGTGAGCAGCCATCAGCGCAGTTGCTGGGCCCCTGGAGAGAGGCTGCACCCCACTAGTGGCACGCCAATAGAGACTGTGCATCACCAACAGTTCATCCCTTGTTACCGATCTGGCCCCACAGCGAGTCCCTGAATGAGGCTCGAGAGGGGGCCCTTCCTACTCTTCTGACTACCCGTGGCCCTCGTGTAGTCAGAGCCTATCGGCATGCCACAGCTGGCAGGGAGCTCCAAGGGGGCTTAAGGGGGCTCTGGATTACAGATTGCTATTGCTTGAAAGGGCAGGAGGTGATGAACTGAGCCCCCCTCCCGGAGTCCTGCACCTCAAGTACATGGAGGAGGGCCCTCCACCCCAGTGAACCGCAGCACCTGGAGGTGGCCGACAACAGGTGGCCCCCTCTTGATGCCTGTGAACTACCCTTGTTTGGGTGCCAGCTGATCTAATGCCCCTTGGTCCCCTAGACGCCACTCACTCCCTTCTTCCTCGAACATTGGCTATCGGACACAGTGCTGGCGAGCAGGATACCGAAATACTTTACCACTGAAAGAGCCCACCGCCTACTGGGTCGACCCCTGCCACCGGGTGTATGCCCGCTCCTGGTGATTTCATAAGTCCTCAACTACAGGGACAGAGACTTGATCCTCCAGCTTTTCTGGGGCAAAGGCCCCCTTTCGCTTTGAAAACTGTGAGATCACAGCGTACCCGAACTTCACTACAGAGGTGCAGAGTTGGCGCGCCTTTTATATGGTAGTGAAAACTCAACTACATGCGTGGGAACTCAAGCATGCTCTCCTGTTCCTCACAACACTGCGTCATGGACTGAGACCACACTCACTTTTTCTCAAACCCGGATGACTCTTGTGCAAGGGCCTAGCGAAGCAACTGGTGACCCTCCCGACTCAGAGGAATGGCTCCCATAACAATGACATTGATGCCACTGCCGGAAGCCCCGATCTACAACAACATTGGATCAGGCAGCCAATGAATGGGATCAGGTGGTACAAGCAGGAACTGCAACACATCCATAATCCTTTTGAGTTCCTCAAATTCGAGAGTGCATTGGGCCACAAATCAGACTGATGGCACGGTGATCTCCACTGACGGCGACCCCGTGGCGTACTGCTGCTCAAGGTGGTAAGCCGAATGTAACATAGCGAGGTTTGGCTGTGGCTGGAGGTTGGAGGGACACTGGGTGGTCAGTCATAACTTAGATCTGCTTACTGAAGGCACTATGCACGGGCTATCCATGTTGCTGCTCCCCACACCCCAGCATACTGTAATAGACGGGCTGCTTTTATTGTTTACTTTCCTGAACTGTTTGTTTGCTAATTTGAAGTATGGCAGTGGATGGGGTATTATCTCTGCCAGAGGAGTGATGGGAGGAACTGTTTATATCCTTATAGTTCACTTTGTTTTTTTTTTAGCACTAGAGTTCCAGTCACTACATGGCTTGACCATCTACCACGTGCCACACAGCTGATCCGACACTGGAGGGGAGGGGAAGGTGGTTCCACCACAAGTGCCCTGACACCCTGCACACAAGATCACAACTTCTCACCCCATGCCCCACAACTCACACACCTACGCCTAATATGCATGTGACTCCAGAATACATCCACACTGGTTGTGCTCTACAGCGTCCACACTCAAAAGACACCATGTACATGTTGCATATCTTCAAGAGATTCACCTCACTCAAGCAGAGCTACTGAAACTACGCACGAAGTGGAGAGCCCAAGTCTACCACACCACGACTTTGGCCTATGCTAAACAGGTTCTCATCTGGGTTGCCCCGGGGGTCCCTGTTGTGTTGGACATCCACACCATTGACTCGGATGGCCGATATGTTGTGGTTGAAGGACGACTTGATGGCAGGCCCTGGCGATGATGTGGCAGGCCCCTAGCGATGATGGCACTGGATAAACTTACCGCAGTACTGTTGCGTGACCCCCATGCTCCCGCTCTGTGGGGTGGCGATCTCAACTGCATCCTCGACATAAATAGAGATCGCACGACCCCCCATCCCTCCAGCAGGGGCGACCTGCTGAAGAATAACTAAGCATCTTAGACACTGGCTGACCGGACATGGGATCTGTGATGTGTGGCACCTTCAACAACTGGAGGAACGCAAGTATTATTTTTACTCACCTGTGCATGGCATTCACACCTGCATAGACCTGTTTCTTCCTAGTATACCACTGGTCTCCTCAGTCGCTTGCACAAAATATATTGCATGCGCTCTCTCTGACCACTGCCCACAACTACCTACGCTGAGATGGGGCTGGTCTAGCCCCTGCATTCCAACAATGAAGCTGCAGGTCGACTCACTCCTTGATCCACCTTTTCAAGAAGGCCTGATTAAACAGATAACAGAGTATTTTGAGTTAAAAGCCTCCTCGACCTTCGACCAGGCAACCAAATGGGATGCCCAAAAGGTTGTGATGAGGGGATATTGCATCGTCACTACCTGGGGGATCCGGCAGACACTGTGTAGAGACATGCTATCCAAGGAACGAGACATGTGCAGTCTGGGATCAGCCCAACCTCAATCCCCTGATAGTCTAAACCCTCTCCCACAACTGCGTCGGGAGCACAGAGTACTAGAGTAGAAACTGGGATGGCTGGACTTCAACTATTATATCACCAGACTACACAGAGAGGGGGAACGCTCAGGTAGAAGGCTGGCGTGGCTCGTGGCGTGGCTCGTGCTCGATGACCTTCATTCACACTCACCATAGGGTGTGATTCAAGCAGTGGATAGCACGGTTCTTAACACACAGGATGAAATCAACAAAGCCTTCATTGAATATTACCGTTCCCTTTAAGTGACAGTACCAGCCCATCTGGCTCCGCCCTATGTGATTATCTTTGAAAGCTGCTGAAGTACAGATAGCTAAATTAGACACCCCTCTCCAACTCAATGAGCTGCGCATGGCTGTTTCACAAATCGCTCGCAAGAAAACACCAAAAACAGATGGACTCCTGATAAAGTATTATTCCACCTTCACTACGCTCCTGATGCCCAAACTCCTGGAGGTCTACAACGAGGTGCGAGACTCTGGACAGCTCCCTGACCTGCTCCGTAAAGCTCTTATAGTAGTCCTCCCAAAACCAGGACACAACCCTTTAGACGTAAGATCTTACAGACTGCTCTTGATGCTGAACCTAGATTGCAAAATCTTGGGGAAAAGCCGAGTGAACAGATTATTCCCTCTACTTAGCACCCTAGTGCACAATAACCAAAGAGGTTTCATTCTGGAATGAAGCACCTTCCTTGATACCCTCCGCCTATCACGACTATTGCTAATGAAATTGCATTTCACTAGTGTTCCTGTGGCAATGTTGCTTGACATCTAGGAGGGATTCGACACCCTAGGTTGGAATTATATGTTTTCGACGCTTGGGGCAATGGGGGTGGGACCAGGCTATCTCAACTGGCTTAGAATCCTCAATGGGCATCCTTGCGCAAGAGTTAAAACTGGTCAACAAATTTGACATTTATCGAGACATCCGACAGGGCTGCTCACTTTCCCCTCTTCTCTTTGCGCTGGCCATGGAGTCTATGGCTTGTTGGCTGCTCATGTGGACTGGGGGATAGAGGTTTGGGGTGCCCACTATGTGGTTTCACTATACGTGGGTAACTTGTTAATATACTTGAGAGACCTGGATACCCCGTTGCTGGAGCTGATGGTTGTCCCAATTCCAAGCCAGACAGATGCACTCTTCCTAGGGCGCGCCTCGCATGGCAGTGCGACACCTTTAAATACTTAGGTATACGGGTATATCACTCAGAAGACGATCTGCTGGAGTGCGATTTGCTGCCTTTTTGCCCGTCCCTCCCACGGTCACCTAAAGGCCGGGTGGCCATACTAAAGATGCTGGTACTGCCGCGACTTCTGTATTACTTTTCAGCTCTTCCGCTCGTGCCTCCCAAGCGCTTCTTCTCTGAGTTACGATCGGTATCGGAGGGATTGATTTGGGGATAGGGTCGGCATACAGTCGCTCTTGATAAGCTATGTTATGTTATGTTATGTTATTTATATTTTTATAGCGCACAGCTGCCCCAGCAGAGGGGCGTCCTGGCGCTGTGACAGATGCTACAACATAACACACAATAAAAGAAAAGGAAATTAACCAGACACGGGAAACAGTAAAGTTTTAATCGCCTGCCTGAAGGCGAGCAGGTCTTCAAGAGCTCGGATGTGTACCGGGAGCGAGTTCCACAAACCTGCCGCGAGCACCCTAAAGGAGCGGCCACCCATTCTACTCAATTTAAAGCGCGGACAGACCGCCAGGTGAAGCCTCTCCGATCTCAAGGATCTCAAAGGAACATAGGGCGTGAGTAGGTTAGCAAGTGCCGGGGGCGAAGAAGATTTCAAAATTTTAAAGGTCAGGCATAGCGCTTTGAACTGAATTCGCTGTCTGACCGGGAGCCAATGTAAGGCCGCGATGGTACCAGACACTGAGCAATGTCTAGGGAGGCCCACAATGGCCCGAGCCGCGGCATTTTGCACCCTTTGGAGCCTAGAGGCCTCCTCTTGATTCACCCCTAACAGCAGTGAACTGCCGTAGTCCAGCCGAGATAGTATAGAGGCCTGGACCACAAGCTGTCTGGTGGGGGGATCAAAACCCCTTACAAGAGAAAGGGCTTGGCACCCCTAGCTACACCGCAGCTGCTATGTTACAGTGGCTCCTGTGGTGGCTAGGGCCAGCTCTATGTGCTGAAAGATTGGAGGTCGTACACCTCCTTTTCTGGCTCTCATCTCCCAGCCCTGGGCTACCGGGAGACTTACCACAGATGACAGTAACCAGATGTTGCTGGCAGAAATATGTTCAGGGATGTGGGGACCCCCAGACCCCCCACACTTGTACTCACCACTGATACCGTTGTGGCAGATGCTGGCTCTGCAAGATTTTTACAATTTCACAATGCGACTAGTTGTAAGGGAGCAGGAGTGACTCAGACAGAGAACCTATATACAGACGGGGTGCTACGCCCCTTCCCAGACCTCCGGGAAATGCCGCTGCCCGAGTCCCACGCAGGGGGACATCAGCAGGGCAGCTCTCTAGTGGCCACCCGTCGGAGCCTCCCCCCCCCCCCCGTTCCATCTCTCTCGAGAGAGGCCACGCCTTGGGGAGGGGAGGCCCCAATGGGCATTGCTGGGGGAGGCGGGCTACTGGGCTGGGCGGGGCCAGGCCCTATTTATGCCTCCCGCCCCCGTAGATCGCCCTCTGTTTCCTGTTACGCTCCTGACCTATGGGGCTATGCGCCACGGGCTGAATTCCACATGCGGGTGTGAACTAATAGAACCCAGAAACACTGCACTCCACATCATGTTAGCATGCGAGGGTACATGCCAGATTATCAAAGCCATGTACACCGCTCTTCTGGAACAAGGGCGAGAGCCAGTTGCTAAGATTTGGGAACACTGGACGGCAGACCTTCACCTTTCGTTGACGGGCAAACAATGGACTCAATCCCTGCAACACGTTGAAGATGTCTCTCAGAACGCGCGCTGCCGTTTGACCCAATCCAATTATTTACATCAAACATACCAGACACACCACCGCATATCACTCGTGTTCCCCACAACTAACCCACGCTGCCCAGGATGCAGGGTCATGGACACGGGATTTTTACACATAGCATGGGATTGCCGGGTTTACAACGGGCCTGGGATGAAGTGGCGAAGATCATGTTGTCCCTAGTTGACACCGTAGTCCTGCCCCCACCCCACCCCACCCCCCGGGTCTTGCTATGTGGGTATAAGACCCATAGCCGAGGGAGGTAAGTACCTCCACAGATTTCTTGATTGGTGCTCGGCCTTTACAGGCGCCAGATCAGGATGGCATAGGAGTCACCAGCCGCCCCAAACACCACGATCTGGTTCCACATGATGCTGAGATGGGCAAGGATGGATTCAACGGCACTGGCAGAGGCCCAACACAGGGCCAGGACAGACTGAGGGATCACGACAGGGGACACATGCAGGCGGAAACTAGAGGTGAGGGTAGTAGAGGCGTAAGATGAAACAAGACTAGCAAAGACTGGACACACCACACATATTAATGACGCTCTGACATGAATGATGGACTAGGACACACCCACGAAAGAGGACGGGTCAGAGAGCCGCCACAGGTCACAGGTATCGTCCTGAATTGTACCCAATGATTGCATGCTACCAACACACTTTCTGCAACGTGGATGTATTGCCTAGGAGGTCTCCTCTGTGAACTGGTCGCTTAAGGCAAAGATTGCAACATATTATTGCTACATGACTGTTGTTGTACTGATGGCCACAAGGCATTCCGACTGTATGAGTTCCCACAATGCCTTTATTTCGTTTTTATTCTTATACTTCATAAAGAAATGTAAAACAAAAAAAGACAATGTGTAGCCTTATGCACATTCACCATGGATTTAAACAAGACTGTTTTCTGGAGTTGAAGACGGCGAAGAGATTTCAAAATGTAGGTGATGTGGGCGCTTCTCCTGTCTTTTTAAGAGTCTGGCTGTGCATTGCGAACCAGATGGATTCAGCTTATTGGCTTGTCAGGCTGCCCAAGCTAGATGGAATTTCTGTAATCGATCCTTGATTGAAGTGAGGCATGGACCACGGGAACGTGGTAGTCTAGCTGATAAAGGGCAGAACCCTTCTAAGGCGTTTAATTCACAAAGAAAACATGAACTCAACACCTTACCCACTTGAAACTTTAAGGGTAGGACTGCAGTAATGTCAATGCCTGAATTAAGTACTCAGTGCCCCATATTCGCGGGGGAATCTACATAAATCATTGCACGGTTGGTCTACATTCCAGAGAGTTAAACTCAGTCATAAAACTCATATCTAATAAATGCATAGGCCCAACATAAGGCAACACCCATAGATTCCAACCCAATCATTCTTTATCACTGATGAACGATTGAAAATCCAGGAACAAACAAGCAGCACAAACAGAGCAACAACAACCCAAGGCTTTCTTACGAGCTAATACACCTTGAAGTAGAAGTTTGGAGAGCTGAATTACAATGGAGAAGATACTACTCCACGCCTGCAGGCGCACCACTTTATGATGCTCTCATGTAAAGCAAGAATTAAAGCAGAGAAAATGCCCTTCTTCTCTGGAAGAATTTGTAATTCCTCCAACCTTTCTAAATAACTTGTTCGCACTGCCACTGTACTCCCCACTGCCATAAAATCTGAAATACCACAAGTCCTTTGTGACAACACTGACCTTTTTCCCCTACCTGGAATGCCATAATTAATTATTCCAGTCCCATGCCCATTTCACCCTTTAAATGTATGTAGCAGAAAGGGACCTGTCTACACTCCTTCACACAAATTACACTAGAGGAACTCTTGCATATTATAACTAACAGCCCCCCTCTAGGCTCCCCAAATGATCCTGTTCCAACACAGAATCTGAAGCGACTCCTTCAAGCCACCAATGTCATCTTCTTTGCTGTTTTCGCAGCTCCACAAGGCGTGGATTGTTTCCAGACCTCTCGAACGCAGCTGTAGTGAGGACTCTGCGAAAGCAGCCCACGCTGGGAGTAGACAAGTTTTGGCCCATCTGCAAACTTCTGGGAAAAGCATCATGCATCAGCTTCAAGACTTCGCAGAGGCAAAGCACTTAAAGGACAGGCAACAAGTGGACTTCTGTCCCAGTCATAGCACAAAGTTGGTGGCCTTAGGCATCCATGTTATGTTATGTTATATGTCATTTCTATAGCGCATAATCACCAATGGTTTCTTAGCGCTTGTGAGAGATTTACAACCAACCTCAGATTTTATCCGCACAGTACCACTTTGCTAGAGCTGATCTTTTCCAAAAACCTGTGTGAATAAAAAAGAGCAATGATCTTTACGAGCTCATTGATAAAGGAGAACCTGACAAAAGAGTCCTGGTAGACATGCCGATTGCATTTGATATCATTGACCACCACATCCTGCTTAAGAACCTAGAACCAGCACGTATCATTGGTCTCAAAGTGGAAATACTCTTTTATTTCAGGGAGCTCACAAGTGTTCACTCTGCCCTCCTGCTCTGCGGAGGTGAATGACATTGACTACAAGGCCCTGAAAGGATCAATCCTCTCCTCCTCTCTGTCTAACATGTACCTTGCCAAATTGTTCCACTAAGAAGGAACATGCATTTACATGTCTGTTGGTGATACTCAGCTTATTTTTTTACCTTTGTCGTGCACAAGAGGCTCGTAATCAAAAGATGAGACCTTTTACCTCCTATTCATTGGGAGTGGAATGGGACATGAGATTATGGCAGCCCCCTATATCCTTTGACAGTGATGCAGAAACCTAGGAGTTCTCTTTTGACACCACCCTATCCCCTGGAAGCCTCATCCACCAATGTGTCCATCACCCACCTTCGCCTTTTAAAAATGGTTAGCCCTTTTTTTGCTCCCTCTTGGCACATGCCAGTAATTAATTATCTCATTCAGTCTCATCTTGACAACATGACCACCAGACAAAATCTTATGAACGCTGCAGCGTATTCAGAGTTTAAGACCCTAACAATTGTCTGTATCATTGTAATACATTTTTCTTTATATCCATTGTCATGCTCTGTCAGATCAGTAAACCATTTTATGCTTGTCATCACTAGGATCACAACCAGGGGCGTAGCTTCTGGTGGGGTGTTTGGGGTGTTGCGTCCCCTAAAAAATGTATTGTGAAGTAAATCGTTGGGTACAAGGGCTTTCTGTCGGGTATGATGAAGTGTCTGTGGGGTTTTACATGGGATTTTTACATGCCCACCCTGACAACAAAAAAAAACACACACTCTCTTTCTCGTCTCTGTTTTGAAGGGGCATATCAGCAAGGGCCGGCGATAAAATTATCTCCGCTTTGGCATCCGTTTTTTCGGGCGAAAAGCAGCGATAATTTTATCGCACTATCAGCAAGGTCACGCTATCGTGTGAATCCATGCCTTAGCACCCTTTCCCTTTATGCCCAGCTCTGAATCTCTAATGAGATGCAAAGTGGGCGTTCCTCCCCAAAATAACGTGAGAAATGTCGCTAACAGACATTTCTCCTATCAGCAAGCTGATCGCTAACCTGCGTAGCGATAAGAAAAGTAGCACTAACCGTGGTTATCGCTACTTTCCCTACGCCTGCTTTCAGTCTGACTTAGCCGTTATATCATGGAAGGTGGATATAATGGCTAAGTCTGCCCTGCCCTATCATTAAGCTATCGCCAAACGTTGTGCGATTATCACTAGATTTCCAGCGATAATCGCACATTTGGCAGCTTGCGCTTGAAATGTTATCGCTTTGAAGATAAGCGTTGCTGATAGCATGCTATCTCAGCGATAAAATCCAGCGATAGCCCGCAATAATTATCCTCGTGCTAAGCACGCTTAGCGATAATTATCACCGGCCCTTGCTGATATGCCCCGAAGGCCTTAAATATGTTGCTAAGTTTGAAAGATGATGGAGCATATCAGCAAGGGCCGGCGATAATTATCCAAGATGGTCAGTTATCCCGAATCTGGGGGCAATGTAGCAAGTTGTGCGCAAATGCCACCCTTTTTTCCTGCACATGTTTTTACAGGTAGACCCTGGCAGAATTTGAGCAGGAAAAACGACAGTTTCCTGAATGCTGCAACTTGGAACGAGCTAACATGTGCAATATTACTGGGTTTTCCTACATTCCCAGGTGCAGAACCAGGCATGGAAGGAAATAGCCTCACTAAGTTAATACTGCCCCCAGCGGGGTGATTATTTAACGAGAGCGGTATTTACCTCTTCATATAAGAGGCCAGTGATAGTGATGCCCGGTGCTAAAATAATTAAATATGAATTTTGTATTTCTAAGAAGTGAATTTGAAGTGCGTGATTAAGTAGTTGAAGCAATGGTTGATGGAGGAATGCTGTGTCCGAAGTTTGTGCTCGCACTGGGGTGGGAGCCGGCGGAATGGTGGGGGGACTGGTGGGCTGGGGGTTATGAGAACATACACAGCCCTGCTGCATCAGAGACAAGGGCCTGTGCCTGGACCCCACAAAGCCACCCCTGCACCTGCCATAGCCAGGAATAGTGCAGCAACGCAGCACCCCTATTGAACAGGGTCAGTCTGGTGTTTTGAATTTGTGATACCCCCACCCCCTCTCATAGACCAAATGTCTGCTGGAGTAATAATAATATTAAAATGGACATGTCTATATTTTTTAATATTGACTGTGATGGGTTGACAATTATGCTCATGGATAGGGTTTTCAGGAGTAAGTCTGCTGGTATAGCTCATGCATGTCTTGCACTACTGGCAGCTGTGAGTGGTCTTTCGATAGTGGGTACCATGGGCTAGCCTTGGAGTGTTAATTACTTGAGGCTGTTGACCAGAGCGCTATGTATCTGAAACCTTCCAGGTAACCAATAGGAAGGGTGAAAATGTGACTTTCTTCAGGCCATTTAGTAAAAGTGAGGGCATTCTGCTAGTAAAATATGCAAAGATTGTCCTCTATAACTCATAGAAATTGTCAATTTCTTAAATGATAAATATTGCAATCGTGTTACTTTATTAACCTTCCTGCTTCCTCAAGTTTGCTTGAAAATGCACCATTTGTCCACTCTTTATTTCAAGATTTTCTCGGGGGGGGGGAGGGCAATCCCCCAAACCACACTTAAATTGTTCAGGCTCGCTCGCTACGCTCGCTCGCCATAGTGGAGTACGGCAATCATTTTACACCTCACCACTTTCAAATGTCACCAGCCGCCACTGCTTGTTGGTTTGCAACAGATATTAATTATTTTTACTTTTATTTCTGTAGTTATATTTAATTTTTGGTCATTTGAAAGTGCTGGCTCGTAAATATTTAGATTGGCATCTAAAAACTTCAGCTTAGAAGTCATTGAATCCTTTGACAACAGATTAGCTTTCAGCGTTGTTAGACCTGGCACCTTGGCGTGAGTCTCCCTTCCACTTTTTGTCGCTGTGCCTCATGTGTTTTGCTGGTGTTGGCTGCTCAGAGCACTGTGCCACTGCCAACCAGTGCCACAGTGCAAGTGCTCCCTATTTAAAATGTATATGTTGGTCGGATTCCATGACTGGCTTATTTGGTTTACTGTCAGACCCCAGTAAAGTGCACCAGGGGTGCCCAGGGCTTGTAAATACAAATGCTGCTGGTGGGCTTGCAGCACTGGTTGTGCCACCCACAGAAGCGGCCTAGTAAAATGTGTCTAAGGTCTGCCATTGCAGAACCTGCGTGCAGTCTGGTACTATCATGCTGACTGGGCAAGTGCACCCACTTGCCAGTCCCTAAACCTTCCCTTAACTTCATATTAGTCACCCCTTTGGTAGGACCAAGGGCAGGGTGCATTGTAAGCATAAGGTAGGACAAGCCCTGATGTGTGTGGCATGTCCTAATAGTGAATTACAGCCATTTTCGTTTTTCACTATTGTAAGGCTACCTGTTCCCATAGGCCAGAATGGGCTGTTAGAATTGTTACATCCTATGATCCTAACAGACCCAGGGAACATGGTAGAAATTCGAGTTTAGTATGCCTGAACTCAGAATAATAAAATACATCTTTTAGTAAAGTTTATTTTAATATTCTGTGTTTGCAAATACCACTTTTAGAAAGTTGGTATTTGCTTGCCTAACCATTTCAGCCCGCCTCTGCTATGATGTGTATCTGCCTGTCTAGTTTGTGTGAGTGACAGGGCTGGGGAAACCCAGAGGGGCAGGGCTAGGTAGCCTGGTGGTGAATAGAGAGATTGACATCCAGATGGGTGGGAGGAGTGCACCTGGACTCTGAATAGGGCTGTGCTCTGCCACCACAATGCTGGCTCCACCACCTGTGGAGCGGCTGATGTCTCTGCCCTGCACCCTGAATAGAAAGTCAGAGTCATGTCAACAAAGTGCTCAGGAACTGGTTTGGACTGGGCAAAGGCCCCTCTACCCCAGAGGAACAAAGGAATTAGGGGTATAAGTATTGGGACCCTGCTCCCAAGAAATTAGATCCTGCTTGACAAGAAGAACCTCTGCCTGAGGAGAAGGAACTGGGAAAGCTGTAAGGAGGAGTACTGTCCCTGACCAGGGGGATTGGCCTACAGTGGTTGCCTTGCTGCTGAAGGAGAGGAGAAAGACTACAAAATACTTTATTTCAACTTGTGCTTAAAAAGATCTCCAAGGGCTTGGAATAGAGCTTGCCTCCTGCTGAAGTCTCAGGAACAACAGACTTCACCTTCCAGCTCCCCAGAGTTCTTTGGAAGTGCCTGCTGCTGTTGTTGGGCCTTCCGAGGGACTGCGTGTCACAAGGATCTGGAAGCGCGACTCAAGGAGGAGAAGCGTGCCGCCGTCGGAGCTGTTGTCGTCGCATCTCGTAAGGTGTGTCGCCGCTGCAGCATCGCATCGAGCGGAAGCGTCTCGCATCATCCAGGAAGTGTCTCGCAACGCCGAAGAAGCGTGTCGCCATCGCAGCCATCGTAGCTGACGCATCGCACCGCATCAAGAGAAGAGTCTCGCATCGAGGAAGAAGCGTGTCGCCATCGCAGCCATCGTAGCTGACGCATTGCACCGCATCAAGAAAAGCGCCTCGCATCCACGGAGAAACGTGCCGCCGTCGGAGCTGCTGTCGTCGCATCGCGTAAAGGGTGCTGCCGCTGCAGCATCGCATCGAGCGGAAGCGTCTCGCAAACGTCGGAGAAGAGTGTCGCTGCCAAGGCCGCTGTCATCGCCTCGCGTAAAGGGTGACGCCGCTGCAGCTGACGCATCGAGTCAAGCCTTCTCGCAACATCGGAGAAGCGTAACGCATCTGGAAGATCTTCACGTCTTTATTTCTTTGCACCAAAAACTTCATCTCATCAACAACGGTGCAACACTTTCGTTGCCCTGCATGTCGCATCTAAAAGGTACATTGACTTAAAGTGTCGCATTTAAGAACATAAGAGAACTAAGCAAAATTCTACCATCTAAAGTAACAGTATTGTGTATTTTTGTCGTTTAATGGTCTTGTGGTAACTCTATACAAAGAATCCTTATTTTTAATATAAAACCTGTGTGGTGTCCATTTGTAGTATTGTCACTTGGTTACTGTATGTGGTCACAAATGCTTAACCTATAACGCTCTGAGATAAGCCTTGTCTGCTTGCGCCAAGCTACCTAGAGGGTGAGCAGGGGTTATTTTAGGAGTGTACCTCCTGACTGGAGGAAAGGTTCCCTGCTTGACACAGTAGCTACCTTTGCCAACCAGAGAACCCGGATTCTAACATTGGTGGTCAGCGGTGAGGATTCTGGACTTGCATTTGTGAATCATGTACAGTGATTGGTGAACACTACTTAGTGAGTGCAGATCTTAACGCAACCAATACTTGCTGGTAGATTTCCTTTTGGGACTGTCTATTTTTGAGTACTGCCAAGCTTAACCATGGTGGAGAAAGCAGCATCCATAGTCTCTGTTAATACTGAATTTGAATGGGAAGAAGAGAAACTGGACAGCTACCCAGTAAAACAGCTAAAGTTCTTCTGCAAGAAATTCAAGGTTTCTACTACTGGATGCAAAAATAAGGCAGAGTTCTACAAGGTGCTGAGGGCAGGGCCGGACTGGCCGTAGCGGGCACCGGGCAATCCCCCAGTGCGCCGCATGGGTGAGGGCCGGTTTTGGGCTCCTGGGGGCCGTTTTTGTTACAGGGCCGTTTTTGCAAATTCGGCCCTGTGACAAAATCAGCCGAAAACCGGCCCTGGCAAAGAGCTCAGCGGCACCCCCCTCCCCCCCCTGGGAGGGGGGGAGGGCTGCCGAGCACTCTGCCAGGGCCGGTTGTGGTTCCCAGTCCGGCCCTGGCTGAGGGCCTGGGTAGAAGCAAGGAATGCCACTGATGATGAGAATGCAGAGGAACAGCTGGAAGCGCCAGTGGGTCCAAGAGGAAGGAGAAACCCTTTCCCTGCCGGTATCAGTGTTTCTGTTAAAAGTTTATCTCCAGAGGAGTTGGCAGATAGAAGAGAGGGTAGGATGCACAAAATGGAAATGGCAAAGCTCAAATTAAATAGACAACTGGAGCTGGAAAGCAAATTGCTGGCTCTGGAAGAGAAAAAAATTCAAATGGTTATATGACTTTGAGGGAATTGGATCTAAAGGCCAAGCGTTTAGAGTCCACTCCCTCTGGTGGCAGCACACCGTCAGTGCAGGCAGAATCAAGGGTGTACATACCCAAAGATGCGGTAAAAGAATTAAAAAAAATGATGACATAGGGCAGTGGTTCAAAGCCTATGAAGTAGCCATGTCTTCCCACTAGGTCCCTGAGAAGGATTGGGGAGCGGGGTTGTGGGGACGGTTCCTTAGTGAGGGGCGGGACTAGGGGTGGGCGGAATTTCCAAAATTCACTTTCGCAAATTATCGCGAAAATGTTAAAAATCTTCGCAAACATGCTGAAATATCGCGAAGATGCGGAAGTTTTTTTCCCGCCCGTTCGCGGTATTTTCTGCGTGGTTGCGGCTCGCCAACTTACCCATGCGGTTGCTCGCGGGCGCGGCCATCTTGTTTTCACTTGTCTCGCGGTGCATGATCGCGAGAAGAAAGACGTGATCGCGCGACGAATGACGTTACTGCGGGCGCGAACTGTCGCGAGACACCGCAAATGGCTACCAACAATCCAACATCTCGTGGAGAACGCGACCGGATCGGGAAAACTTGTCGGCGAACGCGGGGATTCAGGTAAGGCGATCGCGGGCACGCGAGAATGTATTATTTTACAGCACGAGCACGCAAAAAATTTCCGGTAAAATGCGGATTGCGGAAATTTTGACATTTTCGCGCTCTCCGCTGAACGCAAAAATGTCAAATTATCGCAATTTCCGCGAGCGGAACGGAATTTTAGCCCAGGCCTAGGCGGGACACACTGCTAGACTTGCCTTCAGATGATTATAACTCTTATCCCCATATGAAGGCAGCTTTGATGGCTAGGTATGGGTTGACCCCTGAGTTGTATAGGCAAAGGTTCAGGGGTTGCACAAAGATTCCCAACAGAACGTATGTGGAGTATGTAACTTTTTTTTGCAGAGCACTGGATGGTTGGGTGAAGGGTAGCAAGGTTGATGATTTTCAAGGGTTTCTTGATTTAATGGCTTGGGAGCACTTGTCCAGTAATTGTTTTCCTGAGCTACGCCAACACCTGATTGATAGTAGGCTGACTAGGCCTAGAAAGCTTGCTGAGGAGGTGGACCGCTGGGTCAGTACCAGGGTCCACAAGGGTCCAGTGGGAGACTCCGCTAAAGGTGGGAAGGGTCCCCAGCAGAAGAGTGGGGGGGACAAGGGTAAACAGAGGGAGTTCCCAAGAAGGCCCCAAAGTAATCCCCAAGGGAACCAAGGGAAAGGTTCTCAGCCTCCCCCACCCCAGAAACCGACCGGGGCCCCGACAGGTCCACCTGTTCAAAAGGGGCCCATAAAATGTTACAAGTGTGGTAACATGGGGCATTTTGCCTCTGATTTAAAGTGTCCCTTGTATGGTAAACCAGCACCCACTGGTGCTCCACCCCGGCAGATGGCTAGTGTAGCCTTGGGGGAGGAGATGGCAGTCCAAGGTGGGTGGGGTCCCGCAGAGATGTCCCTTGTCTCATTAGGAGACTGTGAGATGGTCTCCCAAACCCAGCTGCCTGATAATGGTGCAGATTGGGGTGTACAAATTCTCCCTACTTCCACAGGTAGAGTAAATTCACAGATACACGCACATACACTCATCATACGCTTGGGCCCATTTCACTAACATGCACTCAGATTACACTATTAGCACTAAACCTGTGGAAAGAAACCTTCTAAACACCCTGCATCTACACACATGGTCGATAAGACCTAATTGACACTGTCTCGAGTCATGATTTAACTAATAATAATCAACAATAATCAAAATAGAGTACTCAATAATTGACAAGAAATAATAACCAACACTGTATTTAAAATTATGATTCTTTATCTAAAATTAGTTCAAATGGAAAATCAATCAATCAAAATAAATCATTATTCTCATAATTACCTATTCTAGCTAAATGTCAGAATGGGTCAGGACAGGTCTCTCAGTAAAAGTCTCCCGAGTCGCCGTCCTCACAGCATTGATCCTCACCAACGCAGGTTTGGGAAGAAGTGGCAAAGTGGCAAAAACCCTCTCTAGGCTAACAATATTTATAATAATTCTAACAATAGAAGGCAACATAAAATGTTTTCGATATCCGCTGAACCGCTGAGCAAAGCGAGCAGGAAAGGATGTAGCATCGCTACATTTGGAAAATCTCCGCTCAGGAAAAATCACAAAAATAAAAAGACGGAAGTATAAACTCAAATTTGCAAAAGTATCTTTTAAAATGTTCTTCCTCAATATCTCAGCAAAATCACCGCAGACTGGACAATGTTCATTGTATTTTATCCTTGTCCAAGGGCAGCTGGCAATACTCCCAGAACTGCTGTCCTCACGGAAGATTTTCTACCAGGCGAAGACTGTGGTCAGATGACTCTCGACCATGTTCAGCAAGGCCTTCTCATCAAAAATCATTCACTCGAGCGTAGGCTTTAAACGGTAGCCATTTTCCCACTAGGCCAAAATGTACCATCTTAATTAAAAGAGACAAAACAACGTTACCACAGCATAGTGATTAAACAGTGTTAACCCCACTAATACCCTTATGTGTATGTAATTATCTAGCCTTTGCAACACAAGAAAAGCATTAGTACATAACATTTAAAAAGCGTTTTCGTGCTTTAAAATAAACAGCACTCAGCAACATCTATTAATAAAACATGCACATTATTAATAAACAATACGAAAGCATTCCCACGTATAATTTTCTCCTGTTAGTTTATATTGATTAGTCAGAACATTTACACAAAACAAATAATTAATAGTTAAAAATTAATATTTTATTAATTGACAAATAGACAAACCAGAGCTTTAAAAACCCAATAGATTTTCAACAGAAAACTCTGCTCCAGCAATCCCCCCCCCAAAAAAATTGTAAAATTTTAGTCCCAATTTTTAGGAGAAACTGGAAATGTCTTTTTCTTTTTCACAACACTAGACACCAGACTCCCTTTCATCATCCCTCTTTGTCTCCAAATAAACACTCTCCCTCAATTCTTCTAATTCTATTTCTTGTGGATCTCTTTTTCTTTTATTTCTCCTTTCAATATTTCTTTTAATCAATTTCTTTTTCCCTCCCCTGTTTTTACAACACAAACACACCAATCTTAGTATCAATAAAGCAACAATTATACAAGTCAAAGGAAACAATATCTTACCTATAATAGTACTACCTATTTTTGCAATAAAACTCTTAACAGCAACTATTTTATTAGCTATTTTAGTCCAAATACTCTCAGCTTTCAGTGGTACTAATTCTTCATGCAAATCAGTAATATTTTTTATATAGACCTTTAGATCTTTGCTTTCATCTGGAATGTAAGTGCAACAATGTTGAACTTTCAATATTCCACAGACCCCACCCTCTTTGGCCAATAAAATATCAAGGGCAAGTCGATTTTGCATAGACATGGCACGTACGGCAATCAATTCCGTATTCACCAAAACAAACCCTCCAGCGGTATTTGTCGATAAGCGATCCACCACTGTTGACAGTTTCCGAATTCCATATGCATTCAAAGAAATTCCCACTGCTGGAATTGAAGCTCCAAAAATGTCACCCACTATTTCTGACCAAGTTTCTCTCTTAAAACGTGTTAGTAAATTAATATGTTCTACATCTTCTATTCTATCTATATGAAAAATCTTTGGAAAGACCAGGCCCACATAACATGTGCCATACCAATGGTCAGGCAACTTGTAATAAGCCTTATTCCCACAAACATAATACACTCCTGGGAAAACTGGATCCTCTCCTCCTCTAAAACCCCATCCTGTTGCAATGAAGTATGTATCATGACACTCACTAGTCCCAACAAAGTATGTATCATATTGGGATTTCTTTCTTGTAATGCACAGCTTACCCTTCTGTGGTGCATCTAAAGCTAAAGTTGGACTAGCTCCATTTCTCAATTCTTTTCCCATCTCAATGTCCCAAATTGTCTCACTCACTTTATATTTCCCTGCCTTTTCATGCATGCTCAATCTCCTTTCCTCCACCATGTTTAGGAAAGCTTTCTCCTCTTCTTTCAAACTACAAGTTAAATTATTCTTAAAAATGTAATCTAATGTTAATTCTTCTTTCTCAATAAAAATCTCACCAAAAATGTTAGCTTCTTTAGCTGGATTCAGCTTTTCATTCATAGGCAATTGCCCAAAAATACTATCTTTGTTAGACATCTTATAATCTATTTTCCCTAGCAAATAAAAAACACTACTCAACACACTACAAGAAATTCCATACGTAGCTGGTAAATGGTGATAAGTAACACCCTCTGAAACGGATGCAGGTAATTGCATACAAACGTAGCAAACCCTCACTTCCATTGTCTTCACATATTCGTACAACAACTTTGAAAAAACATTGCTAGAAAAATCATTAATTGACCTATCTTTATGCATGTAAGTATTACTTATTCTAGTTGGAACTACTTTTTGTGAACTTTTCTCTACATTAGTCTCATTCTCAGTATGTATTTCAAATGTACCTATTGTAACTCTAAATGTAACCAATAAAGCTAAAACACCCCATAGTAGCATTAATAATCCAGTACAGCAACAGCACATTCTACACCATCTTTTCAAGAAGGCACATCTACTTTGATTATTCTCTATGTTAGCCATTTTACTACTTTGACCTTGTCTTTTGACTTAGCCTCTACTACTCCACTACTGTATTACTCTTTATTTCTGGATTACTTCAAACAGCTGAATTTCAGACTTTCTCCTTTTCACTTTTCTCCAAGTGATTCCTTCAGTTCACTCGTTTGGATATTCATCACTTTTCACTCCTTCTTCTTCAGCAACATCAAATTGTATCAGATCATCAACAACATCCTGTGCATCCGACTCTTCTTCAATGTCAGTCAGGATAACTTTTAAGATTCCAACAGATTTGTCCTTTTCCTCAACCACTTTTCTCAAGATCCCCTCCGGATTGTCTCGATTCACTGTTTCTTCTTCTTCTCCTCCTTCAGACAGTGCCACATAAGACCATTCCGGTGATCTGTACTTTTGGTTGGGTTTTCTAATTCTCTTTATCTCCTCAGGTTCTCTTGACTCCTTTTGCTCCTTCCTTTTTACTTCGTTTTGACTCGACACCTCATTCACTTGTTCAGCTTTCGATGTATTTGCTCTTATCAGTCTGTATCTCAGCCTCTTTACTCTGTTGTTAGGCCAAAAATCTCCTCTTACAACCTTTTTCGGTCTTGTTTCTGAATTATTTCTTTCTCCAATCCAAGTTCTCTTTCTCAGAACTCGACCTTCTGATTTTTCATTCTCACTTTCATCCGATTCTGTTTCAAATGCCTCTTGTTCTTCAGCAGTTTTCTTTCGCTCCACAGTCTTTTTCACCACTGTTTGAGACTTCCCTATTTCTTTCCCTCCTCAAGTCTCCGACACGCAATCTTCTTGCTGTCTACTTGTCCCTTCACCTAGCTTATCAGGAATGTTCCCTACACCTCCTCGGGGGTCTTCCGCAATCTGTCCCTCACTATCTTCTTCTGACCCTACTTCTTCAGATGTAATCTCAAGTGGATTTTCAACCTCCTCATCTGATTCAGGAGTAGTCTCTGTGGAACTGCTCTTTTCTCTTCTTTCTTTTCCACTGCTTGTTCGAACTTCAGGCTCTCTTACAGAATCTGATCTCCCTTCTGAGATTCCCAATGGTTCTCTTGAAGTCTTTTCTGCTTCTTTTCCTGAACTTTGATTTTTTCTCACTGGTTCTGGGTCTTCATCATCACTGGAATCTGATTCTTCAAAATACTCCTTGCCAGTCCCATCCTTTGGGTTTGGAACTCTCAGAGTATGACTCGCATGTACCCAGTTTTTCACACCAGCACACTTCACTGCAGTTGTCGTAGTCAAAATAACTTGTCTTGGTCTTCCCCACCTTGGAACCAAGCAGTTTCTTCTTCTGTGTACTTTAACCCTCACCCAGTCCCCTGGACTCAGATCATGAGCTTGCTTCTTCTCAAGTGTGGTAGCTTCTTCTCCAACCTGGTGAAACACAGAATGAACTGCATCAGCCAGGCCTTTACAGTAATCCAAAATCATGTCATCAGTTATTGTCATCAACTTATTGACAGGCACATATGCATGTCGCATTGCGCGTCCCATCAAGATTTCGTGCGGACTCAACCCAGTAGTTTTATCTGGAGTAGATCTAATAGTCATTAGCACTAGAGGCAAGACATCAGGCCATTTCATTCCAGTGGCTAAACACATCTTACCAATCCTGTTCTTAATTGTGCCATTTATCTGCTCAACAACACCAGAAGCCTCTGGCCTGTATGCACAATGTAGCTTTTGCTGTATGCCCAATGCTTCACAAATCAAACTCATGAGCTCATTGTAGAAGTGTCCACCTCTATCAGACTCAATCGTTACTGGAAACCCGTACCTAGGAATCAGCTCTCTTAACAGTAACTTTGCCACTGTTATTCCATCATTTCTCCTAGTCGGATAGGCCTCCACCCATCTTGAAAACAAACAGACTACCACTAGAACATACCTCAATCTGTTCACTTGGGGCATTTCAATGAAATCTACCTGCATTCTCGTGAATGGACCACCTTCTCTACCTATCGTTCCCAGACTCACCACTGTCTTTTTCCCAGTGTTAAATTGCTAGCAAATCAAACATCTCTGACAGATGCTCTCTGCAATTGTCCTGAACTTTGCATTGTACCAAGTCTGTTTAAAAGACCTGATCATCACATCCCTTCCCAAATGTCCCTGACCATGATACATCCTTGCCATTGTCGACAGCATGGAATTTGGCATGACTGGTCTGCCATCTCTATAGACCCAAACATGGTCTGTTTCTCTTGGGGCACAACCTGCCTTGATCCAGTCTTTCTTTTCTTCCTTTCCTGCCTCATCCTGCAACTGTTTCACTTCATCCCACGTTTCTAGGACATTAGTAAACATCACAGAACAAAAAGACATTTCTCCTTCTCGTTCCCTATTAATCGAGTGATTGTTCTTAGCACAATATTGTGCAATGTCATTAGCAAATCTATTGCCAACAGTCACAAAATCATCTCCTTGTCCATGAGCAGCACATTTCACAACTGCTAATTCTTTAGGCAGCTGTATCGCCTCAAGCAATTTCCCAATCACTTCAGCATTCTTTATTGGAGTCCCACTCGACGTCAAGAAACCTCTCTGTAGCCAAAGTTGGCCAAAATCATGCACAACTCCAAATCCATACTGACTATCAGTCATCACAGTCACTCTCAGATCTTTCCCAATCTCACAAGCTTTCGTCAATGCCACCAATTCAGCAACTTGTGCGGATTTCACTCCTTTCAATGATGATGCTTCCATAACTTCTGAAACCTTGCACACTGCATATGCTGCACTCAGCACACCCTCATCATTCCTCAGGCATGATCCATCTACAAACAGCACATGATCACTCTCAAGTAAGGGAAGATCCCTTATGTCTGGTCTCGGTTTTGTACAGTAATCCAGCACATCCAAACAATTGTGATCATCTTCTGTCTTCACACCCACATTTTCAATATCCGGTAACAATGTCGCTGGATTCACATTCACACATCTCTCCAGAGTCACATTTGATGCTCCCAGAATGACTTTCTCATATTTAGTCAGCCGACTATGTGACATATACTGAGTTCTGCTTCTTGTCAAAAGAATTGCCACATTATGAGGTACGAATACCCTTACAGGATATCCCATTATAATTCCCTCACTCTGTTCCAAACTTCTACATGTTGCAGCCACAGATTTCAGACAACCTGGTAAACCCACAGCTACAGGGTCAAGTGTCGATGAGAAGTACGCAATAGGCCTTCTCAGTAATCCATGTTTCTGAATTAACACTGAAAGTGCACTTCCATTTCTATCACTGCAGTACAATTCAAACTCTTTCTCATAGTCTGGCATACCCAAAGCAGGAGCTTCACACATTCTGCTCTTCAGCTCCTCAAATGCTGCCATTTGTTCTCCATCTAGTTCCAATGGATCTGTCATCTCACTTTTTGTCAGCTTAATCAGTGGCTTTGCTATCAGCGAGAAATTAATTATCCACTGACGACAATAACCCACCATTCCCAGAAACATTCTCACTTCCCTCTGGGTCTTTGGGGCTTTCATTTCTCTAATAATTCTAATCCTGTCATCAGTCACTTTTCTCAGACCTTTTTCAATATTGTGTCCAAGATAATGCACCTCTTTCTTGCAAAATTGCAATTTAGCTGGAGATACCTTTAACCCTCCATCTGCCAGATGATTCAGTAAAGCTATGGTATCCACTTCACAAGCTTCACGTGTCTTTGATGCCACAAGAAAGTCATCAATATATTGCACTAGCACTGAGTTTTCAGGCATGATCAAACTCTCCAATGACTTTTTCAATAACTGATTGAATATCGAAGGACTCTCTGTATACCCCTGTGGGATACGACACCATGCTAAAATACGCTGGCCAAACCTAAATGCAAAAATCGGCTGGCTGTCATGATGCAATGGAATTGAAAAGAAAGCATGACACAAATCAATCACTGTGTACCATTCAGCATCATGTGGAATCTGATGCAAAATCACTGACGGATTTGGCACAATAGGACAACATGCCACCACAATTTGATTAACTTTTCTCAAATCCTGTACAATCCTGAACTTCCCATTAGGTTTCTTTAGCCCCATTATCGGTGAGTTACACGGGCTACTCAATAGTTCTCTCAGAACTCCTTGCTGAATCATTTTCTCAATTATAGGAGTTATTCCTTCAATTATTTCTGGTGTCATTTTGTACTGAGGAATGTTAGGATAAGTAATTCCCTCTTTCACTGAAATTTTCACAGGATCTACATTATTCATCAATCCCACATCCTCTCCAGTAAAATCCCAAACTGTCCTTTTCACTGTGTCTCTCAGCTCTTGAGGCAAATCCTCCGGATCAAACACAGCATATGCACCAATTAACTCACTCTCTCTATTTTCTAGAGTCACTCGGTACAAAACATCCTCATCTGGTGTTTCAAAAGCTATTCCATCCGGTGTACAAAAAATTGTACAATTCATCTTACAAAGTAGATCCCTACCTAACAGGTTCACTGGACTAGTGTCACAGACAATAAATCTGTGCATGTCTGAAAATTTCCCTATTTGTACTCTTACAAATCAAGACGTGTCTTGATTTGTGTATTGGCTACACCAACTACTTGGATTGCTTCATCCGAGAGAGGAAGATTTCTAATATCTGTTGACCTGACAGTTGATCTTGTTGCACCTGTGTCTACTAAAAAAGTAACACCTTCTTCATTTATTTTTCCATCCACAAATGGTCCTGCCTGGTCTATTTCTAGAGTTGCACCAAGTATGCACTCTTCCTCCTCTCTTCGGCACCGTCAATAATCACCTTCAGACTCACTCCCTTCATTCTTTAACAAGTACTGCTGTACCTGGTTAGAACGCCTTGGTTTGTTTACCTGCTCATCATTGTAGAATCCCGAATCCTTATTATACTTTTGTGATCCTCTATTCTGCGGCAAGGGCGGTTTTGGCTCTTGACTCTGCTGTTTCACAACAGAAAGTTGTTGCTGCTGTCGATTATTCCCTTCGTTCTGCACCTGTTGATTTAAGTTTTTATTCTCATTATTCGCTAATGGTGGATTGGTACATTCAGATCTCCAATGTCCCAGTTGGCCACAGTTGTGACACGGGAACTTTTTTTTGGCTTCCTCAAGATTCCCCTTTCCTTTCCCTGCATATCTAGGTCTATTCCCTGGATTATTTCCTGCATTATTCGCCTGTTCCACTAATTGTGCTTCCTGTCTTTCCGCAACTTTCACTTGTGCCCACATTGCTTTCTCTTTCAGCTTTCTCTGTTTTGCTTCAATTTCATCACTGAAGTATTTAGCATGTCTCAAAATCTCATCTATTTTCTTACTCTGCCAATCCACAGTATGCTCACGAATTCTCTCACTAATCTCAGGTCTCAGGCCATATACAAATCTGTATACAAAATGACTCAAATCCTTGTCACCCAGGTGTTCATCCCCACTGAATTGTTTAAAAGCCAGTATCAGCCTCTCATAAAAAGCATGAACCGATTCTTTTGCTTCCTGATGTGTTCGATCTATTTTAACCCAGTCTGTCTCTTTTGGAGGTACTTTATTTTTCAGGTATACGATCACCTGCTCATACTTTCTCATTACCTCTGGATCTGGTGCTCCTGTTCTCTGATCTCTTGGATATTCCTCAGTTGGCCAACTTACAACTATTTTACACTCAGCCCACAAGTCTGCTGGAACAATTATATCAAACAGACTATTCAGGTCAATCCACAGTACTTTTGACAATTTCACAAACCTGTCTACCTGCCTATACCACTCGACGGGCTTTTCTCTCAGTCGAGGGAAATCATTCGTAAATGATAAAATATCCTGTCTGGTCCATGGAACATGTACATATCCTCCTCCAGGTATTTCTCTCATAGGATAAACAACAGTGGATGCTTTCTCTTTTTCTCTCACAGGAAATGCTGAATAAGTCCTATCCCCTGATTCTTCTCTTTTCTTGTACCACCTATCCTTCCACTTCTCAACATCACCCCATTTTCGCAATAAAGCGATCATCTCTTTAATCTGTCCTGTTATACCAGCACCATTCAAATTTTCAATATCTTTGTCTGTGAAATCCATCCTGTAAGACTTCTGCAAAACTTTCACTTTATCAATGTCAACTCCATAGTCATTTGCTATTGCTCTTAATCTGTCATGTGTATTCTTAGTTCTCCAGGTGATATTTTTACACATAAATAACAATTCACCATCATGATGATTTTTTAGAATTTCTGTAGGAACTGTCCCTGCAACAAGCTCTTCTAATTCTACACGTAACCTAGCCACATCAATTGCCTGTGAATCTTTATCCCTTTTTTGAAGAACTTTCATCCATTCATTCAAATCTTCAGCTGTTATTTCAGTAGATTTTCTCACTGGAACCACTTTCTTCTGCGGTTCTAAAATCGGCATCCCTGAACAACTAGCTTCACCAGCATCCAATCCTGAATTAGACTGTATCTCTAATCCTTCACTACATGTCTCATGTCTGGATTTTTCTGTCCTTTTTCCTGAATCTCCTGAAGGACCAGCCAAACTTGTCAATCTATTCCCAACATATGGAATCACCAAACCATTCTCACCTGTCCTCTGCTTATCAAAAACAGGCATAATCGGACCTATGGTTACAGGCACCGTAACAGCGTCTAGATTCTTCGTCAGCTCTTTAATTTTTTCAGTCAACTCCGATGTAGTTCTGGCTAATTCTCTCGTATTTTCGCCACCGCTTCTATTCTCTCTTTCCCTGAAAGGATTACCACTTCTTAACTCAGGTGTCACATTTTCTGTCTCAATGATACGCAATGTATCTCTTATTGGAGAAACAACTGGTGTGCTCTCTTCTGGTTCTGGTCTATATGGAGGTGGTCTTTTGTAAATCATGTCATTCAAGACTTCATCCTCATACTCATTAACTCCATATCTTCTCACTTCTGCCTCAGGAACCCTTTCTGTACCCTTCTCTTCAACTGTTCTCATAGGGTATAATCCCTCTGACATACTAGCATTTCGCCATCTCTTCATTCGATCATGATGAGTTTCACGATCATGTCTTCTCCCAAACATGTACCTATAATTTCCCCCAGACCTCTGTTTTTCTCGCTCATGTACTTCCTCTTCCCATTCCACTAAAGCCTCAAACTGTGTCGGCCTTGGTCTTGGGTCAAGACATAACATCTTTTCCCGCAAATTTTTCAACACGGCCAGATTAAATGAACCATGTTCTGGAAATGCTAGAACACCATCCTCCTTTGTATACCTAACCCAATTCTCCAACCATATACAGGTATGATACCCATATCTCGCAGCCATGAAGGATGCAGGCGTTTTCGATGGAGGTAACAATTCACCTTCTCTCGTTTTAACATCTTTGTCCTTGTCGAACCAATTTTTAATCTTTCTGAACAAAGATTTTTTCTTTTTCTCTTCTTGGTAATACATTTTAGCTTTTACCAAACTTTTCTAATCCCTTCCGTAATACAACTCAATAGTACGATGTTTATCCAATAACAGCGCGACTCACACTAACGCACCAATCCTGGAGCGCCTACGTCACAAGAATACAAGGTGACTCTTTCCAATCCTTGCGCGGCTCACACCAACGCACCAATCTCAGCGCGAGCACTGTTCTGATCTAATATCCAATCAGAGTGCGGTCTGTTTGACGTCAGCAGTCGCTGCAGTCTCTTGCTCCTGTCTCCTGTCAGTCGTCTACCCCTCCTTTACAAAACTTCTCAGTAGACTTCGTGTCAGATTCTACAAAATCTATTAGTTACAACATATAAACATCTCCATTGTCTGCTTCGCTAACCAAAGAATAGTAAAGAAAATCTATTCCACAAGAATCCCGTTGACACAGTAGCACATCCCTCTACTCTGCCCTTCTAACATGCATTCATTAACTGTTTCCTCTAGGACTGCTCCAAAGAGTATTACAATTAATTAAATATATGAGCATTCACGCACATTCATACAAGAAAATGTAGTACATACACACAGAATCCTGCTTTTCCCGAGAACAGCGAACAATCTGCCCCACTACAGAATTATAACATACGTTAACCAAGCAGTGTTTACCTCTGCCCAGTCCTTCAAACAAGCTCAGAGAATACCTATTACTCTTCCCGCGATAAGCTTTAACGGTGAACCTTACGGATCCCTGGGACTTAAGACCAGAGTTTCATAGATAACTTTCGCTACCATACACACTCCTTTTATACCAGAAATATTTCTAATAGTAACACACAACGATGTCACTAATTCCGAACACAGACAATGTGACGCGTAACTTCAATTGTCACACGTTTTTCCTGCATACGTACAGGACCAACAATCCCGTCTTTCCCGAGAGCAGCATATACTTCCCTCTGCCCTACTACGGAACTGCTACCAGCTCCCAAATTCCAGAAGCACTACATAAAACTCAACATGACGACTTCAACATATAGTATTAGTACATATACCAACATCAATCAATAATCAATAAATCAAAGCCAATATACAAGCAATCTAATCAGATCAAGACAATCATCAATAACCATCCTCTGCTACCAGGAAATTGGTGCAGATTGGGGTGTACAAATTCTCCCTACTTCCACAGATAGAGTAAATTCACAGATACACGCACATACACTCATCATACGCTTGGGCCCATTTCACTAACATGCACTCAGATTACACTATTAGCACTAAACCTGTGGAAAGAAACCTTCTAAACACCCTGCATCTACACACATGGTCGATAAGACCTAATTGACACTGTCTCGAGTCATGATTTAACTAATAATAATCAACAATAATCAAAATAGAGTACTCAATAATTGACAAGAAATAATAACCAACACTGTATTTAAAATTATGATTCTTTATCTAAAATTAGTTCAAATGGAAAATCAATCAATCAAAATAAATCATTATTCTCATAATTACCTATTCTAGCTAAATGTCAGAATGGGTCAGGACAGGTCTCTCAGTAAAAGTCTCCCGAGTCGCCGTCCTCACAGCATCGATCCTCACCAACGCAGGTTTGGGAAGAAGTGGCAAAGTGGCAAAAACCCTCTCTAGGCTAACAATATTTATAATAATTCTAACAATAGAAGGCAACATAAAATGTTTTCGATATCCGCTGAACCGCTGAGCAAAGCGAGCAGGAAAGGATGTAGCATCGCTACATTTGGAAAATCTCCGCTCAGGAAAAATCACAAAAATAAAAAGACGGAAGTATAAACTCAAATTTGCAAAAGTATCTTTTAAAATGTTCTTCCTCAATATCTCAGCAAAATCACCGCAGACTGGACAATGTTCATTGTATTTTATCCTTGTCCAAGGGCAGCTGGCAATACTCCCAGAACTGCTGTCCTCACGGAAGATTTTCTACCAGGCGAAGACTGTGGTCAGATGACTCTCGACCATGTTCAGCAAGGCCTTCTCATCAAAAATCATTCACTCGAGCGTAGGCTTTAAACGGTAGCCATTTTCCCACTAGGCCAAAATGTACCATCTTAATTAAAAGAGACAAAATAACGTTACCACAGCATAGTGATTAAACAGTGTTAACCCCACTAATACCCTTATGTGTATGTAATTATCTAGCCTTTGCAACACAAGAAAAGCATTAGTACATAACATTTAAAAAGCGTTTTCGTGCTTTAAAATAAACAGCACTCAGCAACATTTATTAATAAAACATGCACATTATTAATAAACAATATGAAAGCATTCCCACGTATAATTTTCTCCTGTTAGTTTATATTGATTAGTCAGAACATTTACACAAAACAAATAATTAATAGTTAAAAATTAATATTTTATTAATTGACAAATAGACAAACCAGAGCTTTAAAAACCCAATAGATTTTCAACAGAAAACTCTGCTCCAGCAATAACACTAAGAAATACAGGCAGTTGGTGACCATTAATGGCCGTAGGGTGGAAGCTCTCAGAGATACAGGAGCCAGTGTGACAGCTGTCAAGTGTCACCTGGTGTCTCAAGAGCAGGTGGTCCCAGGAGCATTCTATCCAGTTGTTGCCGCTGACAACACAGAGCGTCACTGCAAGGTGGCTCAGGTTCCCTTTGAGTGGAGGGGGGGTCTCTGGTACTCTTCAGGTAGCTGTGAGGCCCTCCATGCCTGTAGACTGTCTGTTAGGGAACGGCTTGGAGAGCTCACCTTGGGCTAAGGTGGAGCGGAGTGCTCACCTGGAGATGTTGGGTATACCGGATTGGGTGTGTGTCACCACACGGTCCATGGCAGCAAGTAGAGGTGCTCAAGAGGTCCTGGAGCCTGAGAGGGAGGCCCAGGAACTGGCCTTAGAGAGAAGAGGCAGGGGGCGCGGGAAGCAGGCCCCTGAAGTTCCCACGGCCCAGGAGGAAGCAGACCTTGAGGGGGATGCTCTGGAGCCTACCGGGGAACAGATAGCTGAACTGGGGGACCTGCCTGAGCTGACCCATTGGCAGCAGGAAGGAGGCCCCTCCAGGGAGGACTTTTGTAAGGCACAGAAAGAATGCCCTTCTCTCCTGGGTTTGCGGCAGCAGGCTGCAGACCAGGCCGCAGATGATCAGTCTGGGTCACATTTCATTTACTGGGAGAACGACCTCCTATATACAGAGCCTAAGGTTGCTGAGCCTGGGTCAGCCCGTGCGCTGGTGGTAGCCCAGGACTTCAGAGCCTTCCTACTGGGGCTGGCTCACGATGTGCCATTGGCAGGACATTTGGGGGAAGGACAACCACTTTTATTGGCCTCAAATATGCAGGAGTTCAGACACTCACTGCAGGACCTGTCAGACTTGCCAGGCAAGTGGAAAGAGTAGGAGGAAGCAGAAGGCTCCTCTCCAGCCATTCCCTGTGGTCGGTACCCCATTCCAGCGAGTGGGGATTGACATTGTGGGGCCACTGGACCCCAGGACAGCCATGGGCAACAGGTTTATCCTGGTCCTGGTGGACCATGCCACCCGGTACTCGGAAGCCATCCCTCTGAGGACAGTGACAGCCCCCGTGGTGGGACGTGCACTGATGGGAATTATCTCCAGAGTGGGATTCCCTCTAGAGGTGGTTTCTGACCGGGGTACCAATTTCATATCCAAGTATATGAAATCCCTTTGGCAAGAGTGTGGTGTAGCCTACAAGTTCACCACACCTTACCACCCCCAAGGAAACGGGTTGGTTGAGAGATTCAACCATACCCTCAAGGGCATGATAATGGGTCTGGAAGAACCCATGAGGCGTAAGTGGGACGTCCTCTTGCCATGCCTTCTCTTTGCGTACCGTGAGGTGCCACAGAAGTCTCTAGGGTTCAGCCCCTTTGAGCTCCTGTATGGCCACCCAGAATGAGGACCTCTAAGTCTGATCAAGGAAGGCTGGGAGCAATCTCCCAGGAAACCTCCCCAGAATGAATATAGCTACATGCTGGCCTTCAGAAATCAGACTAGGCGATTCAGGAAACTTGCTGAGGCAAATCTGGAAGCCAGCCAGGAGGAGATGAAGCGATGGTACGACCAGAATTCCACTCTGGTAGAGCTTCAGCCTGGACAGAAGTTGTGGGTCTTGGCCCCCGTGGAGCCTTGTGCGCTCCAGGATAAGTGGACCGGTCCCTTTGAGGTTGTGGAGCGCAAGAGTCCTGTTACCTATTTGGTGGGCTTACGGTCTCCAAGGAACCCCTTAAGGGTCCTTCATGTCAACCGCCTCAAGCCCCACTTGGAGAGGTCCCAAGTGGGCATGCTCTTGGCAACAGATGCTGGAATGGAAGAGGAGATCGAGCCTCTTCCTGACCTCCTGTCAGCCCAGGAGCAAGATGGGTCAGTGGATGGTGTCATCCTCTCTTCCGCCCTGACCCCTGAGCAACAGAATGATTGTCGCGAGCTGCTGGGACAATTTTCTGATCTGTTTTCCCTGGTTCCCGGTGTCACTGATTGGTGCGTCCATGATGTGGACACTGGGGATAGCACACCTGTGAGGCACAAGGCCTACAGGGTGACTGACAGGGTGAGGGCATGCATCAAGGAGGAGGTCTCCAAGATTTTTGCACTCGGGGTAATTGAGTCCTACAGCAGTCCTTGGGCCAGCCCAGTGGTCTTTGTCCCAAAGGCTGCAGCGCCGGGAGCCACACCCGAACTCCCTGTTCTGTGTGGACTACAGAGGACTCAATTCAGTCACCAGGACTGACGCACACCCCATCCCCAGAGCTGATGAGCTCATAGATCATCTAGGGGCTGCCAACTACCTCAGCACGTTTGATTTAACGTCTGGGTACTGGCAGATCGCCTTGACCGAGGGGCCAAAGAGAGGTCAGCATTTTCCACCCCAGATGGGCACTACCAGTTCCGGGTTATGCCCTTTGGGATGAAGAATGCCCCTGCCACCTTCCAGAGGTTGGTCAACCAGGTGCTGGCTGGACTGGATTCGTTCAGTGCTGCCTACCTGGATGACATCGCAGTGTTCAGCTCCACTTGGGAAGAACACCTGCGCCACCTCTGGGAAGTGTTGATGGCGCTGCGGGTGGCAGGCCTCACGATCAAGGTGAGTAAGTGCCCGATCGGGCAGGGTTCCGTGGTGTACTTGGGGCACCAGGTGGGGAGCGGCCAGGTGGCGCCCCTTCAACCCAAGATAGAAACCATCCTGAATTGGGAGTCGCCCAAAACCCAGACAGAGGTGAGAGCCTTCCTAAGTCTCACCGGGTACTACAGGAGGTTTGTCAAGGGGTATGGCAACATTGTTGCCCCTTGACAGCGCTGACTTCTAGGAAGCAGCCCAGGAAAGAGATTTGGACTGACACTTGTCAGAAAGCTTTTGAGGCCCTGAAAGCTGCTATGTGCACGACGCCCGTGCTCTTGGCTCCCAACTTCTCCAAAGAGTTTATCGTTCAGACAGACGCTTCAGAGCATGGTGTGGGGGCTGTTCTTTCACAGATTAATGAAGAGGGCCTAGATCAACCTGTAGCCTTCCTTAGCAGGAGGTTACTTCCACGGGAACAGAGATGGAGTGCTATTGAGCGTGAGGCATTTGCTGTGGTCTGGGCGCTGAAGAAGCTAAGACCATACCTGTTTGGGTCTTACTTCCGGGTTCAGACAGACCACAGGCCCCTCAGATGGTTGATGCATATGAGGGGAGAGAATCAAAAGCTGTTGAGGCGGTCCATTTCCCTACAGGGTATGGATTTCACGGTGGAACATCGCCCTGGTACGGATCACGCCAATGCTGACGGTCTGTCCAGATTTTTCCGCCTTAGTGATGAGGAACTCCCTGGTGTAGGGTAGTTCTCCCCACTCTTCAGCTGGAGGGGACACGTATTAGACCTGGCACCTTGGCGTGAGTCTCCCTTCCACTTTTTGTCGTGGTGCCTCATGTGTTTTGCTGGTGTTGGCTGCTCAGAGCACTGTGCCACTGCCAACCAGTGCCACAGTGCAAGTGCTCCCTATTTAAAATGTATATGTTGGTCGGATTCCATGATTGGCTTATTTGATTTACTCTAAGACCCCAGTAAAGCGCACCAGGGGTGCCCAGGGCTTGTAAATACAAATGCTGCTGGTGGGCTTGCAGCACTGGTTGTGCCACCCACAGAAGCGGCCTAGTAAAATGTGTGTAAGGTCTGCCATTGCAGAACCTGCGTGCAGTCTGGTACTGTCATGCTGACTGGGCAAGTGCACCCACTAGCCAGTCCCTAAACCTTCCCTTAAATTCATATTAGTCACCCCTATGGTAGGCCCAAGGGCAGGGTGCATTGTAAGCATAAGGTAGGACAAGCCCTGATGTGTGTGGCGTGTCCTAATAGTGAATTACAGCCATTTTCATTTTTCACTATTGTAAGGCTACCTGTTCCCATAGGCCAGAATGGGCTGTTAGAATTGTTACATCCTATGATCCTAACAGACCCAGGGAACATGGTAGAAATTCGAGTTTAGTATGCCTGAACTCAGAATAATAAAATACATCTTTTAGTAAAGTTTATTTTAATATTCTGTGTTTGCAAACACCACTTTTAGAAAGTTGGTATTTGCTTGCCTAACCATTTCAGCCCGCCTCTGCTATGATGGGTATATGCCTGTCTGGTTTGTGTGAGTGACAGGGCTGGGGAAACCCAGAGGGGCAGGGCTAGGTAGCCTGGTGGTGAATAGAGAGATTGACATCCAGATGGGTGGGAGGAGTGCACCTGGACTCTGAATAGGGCTGTGCTCTGCCACCACAATGCTGGCTCCACCTCCTGTGGAGCGGCTGATGTCTCTGCCCTGCACCCTGAATAGAAAGTCAGAGTCATGTCAACAAAGTGCTCAGGAACTGGTTTAGACTGGGCAAAGGCCCCTCTACCCCAGAGCAACAAAGGAATTAGGGGTATAAGTATTGGGACCCTGCTACCAAGAAATTAGATCCTGCTTGACAAGAAGAACCTCTGCCTGAGGAGAAGGAACTGGGAAAGCTGTAAGGAGGAGTACTGTCCCTGACCAGGGGGATTGGCCTGCAGTGGTTGCCTTGCTGCTGAAGGAGAGGAGAAAGACTACAAAATACTTTATTTCAACTTGTGCTTGAAAAGATCTCCAAGGGCTTGGAATAGAGCTTGCCTCCTGCTGAAGTCTCAGACTTCATGCTCCAGCTCCCCAGAGTTCTTTGGAAGTGCCTGCTGCTGTTGTTGGGCCTTCTGAGGGATTGCGTGTCGCAAGGAGCTGGAAGCACGACTCAAGGAGGAGAAGCGTGCCGCCGTCGGAGCTGTTGTCGTCGCATCTCATAAAGTGTGTCGCCGCTTCAGCATCGCATCGAGCGGAAGCGTCTCGCATCATCCAGGAAGTGTCTCGCAATGCCGAAAAAGCGTGTCGCCATGGCAGCCATCGTAGCTGACGCATCGCACCACATCAAGAGAAGAGTCTCGCATCGAGGAAGAAGCGTGTCGCCATGGCAGCCATCGTAGCTGAGGCATTGCACCGCATCAAGAAAAGCGCCTCGCATCCACGGAGAAGCGTGCAGCCGTCGGAGCTGCTGTTGTCGCATCGCGTAAAGGGTGTCGCCACTGCAGCATCGTATCGAGCGGAAGCGTCTCGCAAACGTTAGAGAAGAGTGTCGCTGCCAAGGCCGCTGTCGTCGCATCGCGTAAAGGGTGACGCCGCTGCAGCTGACGCATCGAGTCGAGCCTTCTCGCAACATCAGAGAAGCGTAACGCATCTGGAAGATCTTCACATCTTTATTTCTTTGCACCAAAAACTTCATCGCATCAACAACGTTGCAACACTTTCGTTGCCCTGCGTGTCGCATCTAAAAGGTACATTAACTTAAAGTGTCGCATTTAAGAACTTAAGAGAACTAAGCAAAATTCTACCATCTAAAGTAACAGTATTGTGTATTTTTGTTGTTTAATGGTCTTGTGGTAACTCTATATAAAGAATCCTTATTTTTAATATAAAATCTGTGTGGTGTCCATTTGTAGTGTTGTCACTTGGTTACTGTATGTGGTCACAAATGCTTAACCTTTTAACGCTCTGAGATAAGCCTTGACTGCTCGCACCAAGCTACCTAGAGGGTGAGCAGGGGTTATTTTAGGAGTGTACCCCGTTACCCTGACTAGAGGAAAGGTTCCCTGCTTGACACAAGTACCTACCTGTGCCAACCAGAGAACCCGGATTCTAACAAGCGTTGTTTCACTTTTCCCATCAATTACATCATCTGAGGAACATGGAGACTCAGGAATCTATTAGTGCACTGTGTAACACCCTAGATATGAGTGGGTGTTCTCATAAATTTGCCAAGCGCTTTTGAAAACGTGTTTGAAGGATCCTAGTGTCTACTTCTTTGTGAAACGTCATAACATTTTAATTGCACGTCATTCATGGCACTCGGATGACAAGTCGGTAGGACCACCGCCGTCGGCACAAAAAAGAGACGCTCCCCCCATCCAAGTCTCCCACCAGTAGGCAAGGGAATTTTGATAAAAACTCCTTAAAGTGACACAGACTAGGTAAAACTGCAACATGCCAGCTGGACCACGATGGCTGTTTGACAGTCTAGCAAGCGGTGTTTAAATTATTTCCCAATGAGGGGCTTTTGAAAAAAAAAGAAAAAGTGAGGTGCCTTAAAGGTGGGGAGATTTCTTCCAGCACTTTGGGAACACTGCTGTGTATTTCCTGTCGGAAAATAGGAGACTGCTGGGCAGCATCCACTTCACATGGCTGCATCCAGATGAGGCGATGGCACCTGTAACAGGTCCAGGTGTTGTTTCGGTGGCACTCAAGCCCTCAAAGGTTGCATCAGACAGAAAAAGCACCACAAACTCTACGGTGTCAAAGATCTAAGTACGGCCCCCTACCTTACACACCAAATAACACAGGACCTGACTATTCTTCAAGAGGGCCACAAGGCATATTCTGCATAAGTGGCAGTATGGAACTTTAAATGGAAGCACCACCTGCCTGCTTGAGAGGTCCCTCTACCTACTTGTCAATTACATCTCCTCAGACAATCTTCAGACATCAAGGAAGATGGCACACTACCAAACAAGGAGCTGACCTTCAAAAACTTGGGAAATCCAAATCAAAGTTCTCCAGTGGGTACCTGTGCACCAACAACACCAATTAGCCAGTTTTCTCAGAGTCCTTCCATTCCTGGGCCAAAATGTCTTTGAAAGCTTTCTGGTCAAGCCAAGCATCAGGTGGCAGAGGCACATATGAGTCAAAGAAAGTATGTTTGTATTATATATGGATATGTATATATGTATATTATATATGTAAATGTTAGTGGATCCAAAGGATCCACTAACATACTTACTAGGACTAGGAGTAAGGAAGCCCTGGCTGTGCAGAACTCTGCCAAATGAACAAAATCCTCTGCCACGCTATGCGGAGTTCCGCTAGCACAGGATTGCTTTAGGTCATGCTATTCACGCTGATTTTTAGTGCCGGGTGTTTGTCCTGTGCTGGAAAATCAGCACGAATGGCCCAGGCACAGCACAAGAGGGCGCTGCTTCTTTCTGCCACTCAAGTAGATTTTTTACACTAGCGGCAGCTTCCTCAACGCAAACGTATGGTTTCTCAATGCGAGAGGTCATGACCATCCACGACCTCCCGCGTTGAGAAATCTCGCTGGGTGGTGGTCTAACATTGGATTTTCCTCACTCACCAACTTACCATTGGTGAACAAGGGAAAAACTATGCTCTGGAGTTTTTCGAAACTCTGCGTGCTCCACAGAGTGAAGAGTGCGGAAAACTCAGCAAACTCAGCAAACTGAGCAGAGTTCTTCGACCAGGCCTAAAAGGGACCTCTATGAACAGACAAATTGGTGTGCAGACCAGATCAATAGCTTCCTTCCTGCCTTTTCTATGCTATGAGGTGCTGGGCTCACAGTGCCACTGGAATCATGCTATCCTGACTGATGAGGGCTGAAAGCCCGAAACCGGTCCTAGGATGCTTGTTTCATGTCCAGGGAGGACCTGACTTGGCAGTTCAGGCTGGACTGTTCTCATGAGGCACAGGGTCAAGGCTGATTTGCATATGGCCAGGTCTAAACTGGGGTGGCATGGAGAGCAAAAGAATGATGGATTTAACCCAGATATCTTGACTAGGGGTGAATGCTTAGATTTGTTTAGCATTCCGTCCATAAATTGTGTGTCTTTTGTTTTCTCATCCTAAGTGCGCCGGGTATGCCCAGACGTGGGTCCTGGGCTCACTGTGCCACTGGAATCAAGCTATCCTTGCCGATGAGGGCGGAAAGCCCGAAGCCGGTCCTAGGATGCTTGTTTCCTGTCCAGGGAGGACCTGACTTGGCAGTTCAGGCTGGACTGTTCTCATGAGGCACAGGGTCAAGGCTGATTTGCATATAGCCAGGTCTAAACTGGGGTGGCATGGAGAGCAAAAGAATGATGGATTTAACCCAGATATCTTGACTAGGGGTGAATGCTTAGATTTGTTTAGCATTCCGTCCATAAATTGTGTGTCTTTGTTCAGACAGACCACAGGCCCCTCAGATGGTTGATGCATATGAGGGGAGAGAATCAAAAGCTGTTGAGGCGGTCCATTTCCCTACAGGGTATGGATTTCACGGTGGAACATCGCCCTGGTACGGATCACGCCAATGCTGACGGTCTGTCCAGATTTTTCCGCCTTAGTGATGAGGAACTCCCTGGTGTAGGGTAGTTCTCCCCACTTTTCAGCTGGAGGGGACACGTATTAGACCTGGCACCTTGGCGTGAGTCTCCCTTCCACTTTTTGTCGTGGTGCCTCATGTGTTTTGCTGGTGTTGGCTGCTCAGAGCACTGTGCCACTGCCAACCAGTGCCACAGTGCAAGTGCTCCCTATTTAAAATGAATATGTTGGTCGGATTCCATGATTGGCTTATTTGATTTACTCTAAGACCCCAGTAAAGCGCACCAGGGGTGCCCAGGGCTTGTAAATACAAATGCTGCTGGTGGGCTTGCAGCACTGGTTGTGCCACCCACAGAAGCGGCCTAGTAAAATGTGTGTAAGGTCTGCCATTGCAGAACCTGCGTGCAGTCTGGTACTGTCATGCTGACTGGGCAAGTGCACCCACTAGCCAGTCCCTAAACCTTCCCTTAAATTCATATTAGTCACCCCTATGGTAGGCCCAAGGGCAGGGTGCATTGTAAGCATAAGGTAGGACAAGCCCTGATGTGTGTGGCGTGTCCTAATAGTGAATTACAGCCATTTTCATTTTTCACTATTGTAAGGCTACCTGTTCCCATAGGCCAGAATGGGCTGTTAGAATTGTTACATCCTATGATCCTAACAGACCCAGGGAACATGGTAGAAATTCGAGTTTAGTATGCCTGAACTCAGAATAATAAAATACATCTTTTAGTAAAGTTTATTTTAATATTCTGTGTTTGCAAACACCACTTTTAGAAAGTTGGTATTTGCTTGCCTAACCATTTCAGCCCGCCTCTGCTATGATGGGTATATGCCTGTCTGGTTTGTGTGAGTGACAGGGCTGGGGAAACCCAGAGGGGCAGGGCTAGGTAGCCTGGTGGTGAATAGAGAGATTGACATCCAGATGGGTGGGAGGAGTGCACCTGGACTCTGAATAGGGCTGTGCTCTGCCACCACAATGCTGGCTCCACCTCCTGTGGAGCGGCTGATGTCTCTGCCCTGCACCCTGAATAGAAAGTCAGAGTCATGTCAACAAAGTGCTCAGGAACTGGTTTAGACTGGGCAAAGGCCCCTCTACCCCAGAGCAACAAAGGAATTAGGGGTATAAGTATTGGGACCCTGCTACCAAGAAATTAGATCCTGCTTGACAAGAAGAACCTCTGCCTGAGGAGAAGGAACTGGGAAAGCTGTAAGGAGGAGTACTGTCCCTGACCAGGGGGATTGGCCTGCAGTGGTTGCCTTGCTGCTGAAGGAGAGGAGAAAGACTACAAAATACTTTATTTCAACTTGTGCTTGAAAAGATCTCCAAGGGCTTGGAATAGAGCTTGCCTCCTGCTGAAGTCTCAGACTTCATGCTCCAGCTCCCCAGAGTTCTTTGGAAGTGCCTGCTGCTGTTGTTGGGCCTTCTGAGGGATTGCGTGTCGCAAGGAGCTGGAAGCACGACTCAAGGAGGAGAAGCGTGCCGCCGTCGGAGCTGTTGTCGTCGCATCTCATAAAGTGTGTCGCCGCTTCAGCATCGCATCGAGCGGAAGCGTCTCGCATCATCCAGGAAGTGTCTCGCAATGCCGAAAAAGCGTGTCGCCATGGCAGCCATCGTAGCTGACGCATCGCACCACATCAAGAGAAGAGTCTCGCATCGAGGAAGAAGCGTGTCGCCATGGCAGCCATCGTAGCTGAGGCATTGCACCGCATCAAGAAAAGCGCCTCGCATCCACGGAGAAGCGTGCAGCCGTCGGAGCTACTGTTGTCGCATCGCGTAAAGGGTGTCGCCACTGCAGCATCGTATCGAGCGGAAGCGTCTCGCAAACGTTAGAGAAGAGTGTCGCTGCCAAGGCCGCTGTCGTCGCATCGCGTAAAGGGTGACGCCGCTGCAGCTGACGCATCGAGTCGAGCCTTCTCGCAACATCAGAGAAGCGTAACGCATCTGGAAGATCTTCACATCTTTATTTCTTTGCACCAAAAACTTCATCGCATCAACAACGTTGCAACACTTTCGTTGCCCTGCGTGTCGCATCTAAAAGGTACATTAACTTAAAGTGTCGCATTTAAGAACTTAAGAGAACTAAGCAAAATTCTACCATCTAAAGTAACAGTATTGTGTATTTTTGTTGTTTAATGGTCTTGTGGTAACTCTATATAAAGAATCCTTATTTTTAATATAAAATCTGTGTGGTGTCCATTTGTAGTGTTGTCACTTGGTTACTGTATGTGGTCACAAATGCTTAACCTTTTAACGCTCTGAGATAAGCCTTGACTGCTCGCACCAAGCTACCTAGAGGGTGAGCAGGGGTTATTTTAGGAGTGTACCCCGTTACCCTGACTAGAGGAAAGGTTCCCTGCTTGACACAAGTACCTACCTGTGCCAACCAGAGAACCCGGATTCTAACAAGCGTTGTTTCACTTTTCCCATCAATTACATCATCTGAGGAACATGGAGACTCAGGAATCTATTAGTGCACTGTGTAACACCCTAGATATGAGTGGGTGTTCTCATAAATTTGCCAAGCGCTTTTGAAAACGTGTTTGAAGGATCCTAGTGTCTACTTCTTTGTGAAACGTCATAACATTTTAATTGCACGTCATTCATGGCACTCGGATGACAAGTCGGTAGGACCACCGCCGTCGGCACAAAAAAGAGACGCTCCCCCCATCCAAGTCTCCCACCAGTAGGCAAGGGAATTTTGATAAAAACTCCTTAAAGTGACACAGACTAGGTAAAACTGCAACATGCCAGCTGGACCACGATGGCTGTTTGACAGTCTAGCAAGCGGTGTTTAAATTATTTCCCAATGAGGGGCTTTTGAAAAAAAAAGAAAAAGTGAGGTGCCTTAAAGGTGGGGAGATTTCTTCCAGCACTTTGGGAACACTGCTGTGTATTTCCTGTCGGAAAATAGGAGACTGCTGGGCAGCATCCACTTCACATGGCTGCATCCAGATGAGGCGATGGCACCTGTAACAGGTCCAGGTGTTGTTTCGGTGGCACTCAAGCCCTCAAAGGTTGCATCAGACAGAAAAAGCACCACAAACTCTACGGTGTCAAAGATCTAAGTACGGCCCCCTACCTTACACACCAAATAACACAGGACCTGACTATTCTTCAAGAGGGCCACAAGGCATATTCTGCATAAGTGGCAGTATGGAACTTTAAATGGAAGCACCACCTGCCTGCTTGAGAGGTCCCTCTACCTACTTGTCAATTACATCTCCTCAGACAATCTTCAGACATCAAGGAAGATGGCACACTACCAAACAAGGAGCTGACCTTCAAAAACTTGGGAAATCCAAATCAAAGTTCTCCAGTGGGTACCTGTGCACCAACAACACCAATTAGCCAGTTTTCTCAGAGTCCTTCCATTCCTGGGCCAAAATGTCTTTGAAAGCTTTCTGGTCAACCCAAGCATCAGGTGGCAGAGGCACATATGAGTCAAAGAAAGTATGTTTGTATTATATATGGATATGTATATATGTATATTATATATGTAAATGTTAGTGGATCCAAAGGATCCACTAACATACTTACTAGGACTAGGAGTAAGGAAGCCCTGGCTGTGCAGAACTCTGCCAAATGAACAAAATCCTCTGCCACGCTATGCGGAGTTCCGCTAGCACAGGATTGCTTTAGGTCATGCTATTCACGCTGATTTTTAGTGCCGGGTGTTTGTCCTGTGCTGGAAAATCAGCACGAATGGCCCAGGCACAGCACAAGAGGGCGCTGCTTCTTTCTGCCACTCAAGTAGATTTTTTACACTAGCGGCAGCTTCCTCAACGCAAACGTATGGTTTCTCAATGCGAGAGGTCATGACCATCCACGACCTCCCGCGTTGAGAAATCTCGCTGGGTGGTGGTCTAACATTGGATTTTCCTCACTCACCAACTTACCATTGGTGAACAAGGGAAAAACTATGCTCTGGAGTTTTTCGAAACTCTGCGTGCTCCACAGAGTGAAGAGTGCGGAAAACTCAGCAAACTCAGCAAACTGAGCAGAGTTCTTCGACCAGGCCTAAAAGGGACCTCTATGAACAGACAAATTGGTGTGCAGACCAGATCAATAGCTTCCTTCCTGCCTTTTCTATGCTATGAGGTGCTGGGCTCACAGTGCCACTGGAATCATGCTATCCTGACTGATGAGGGCTGAAAGCCCGAAACCGGTCCTAGGATGCTTGTTTCATGTCCAGGGAGGACCTGACTTGGCAGTTCAGGCTGGACTGTTCTCATGAGGCACAGGGTCAAGGCTGATTTGCATATGGCCAGGTCTAAACTGGGGTGGCATGGAGAGCAAAAGAATGATGGATTTAACCCAGATATCTTGACTAGGGGTGAATGCTTAGATTTGTTTAGCATTCCGTCCATAAATTGTGTGTCTTTTGTTTTCTCATCCTAAGTGCGCCGGGTATGCCCAGACGTGGGTCCTGGGCTCACTGTGCCACTGGAATCAAGCTATCCTTGCCGATGAGGGCGGAAAGCCCGAAACCGGTCCTAGGATGCTTGTTTCCTGTCCAGGGAGGACCTGACTTGGCAGTTCAGGCTGGACTGTTCTCATGAGGCACAGGGTCAAGGCTGATTTGCATATAGCCAGGTCTAAACTGGGGTGGCATGGAGAGCAAAAGAATGATGGATTTAACCCAGATATCTTGACTAGGGGTGAATGCTTAGATTTGTTTAGCATTCCGTCCATAAATTGTGTGTCTTTTGTTTTCTCATCCTAAGTGCGCCGGGTATGCCCAGACGTGGGTCCTGGGCTCACTGTGCCACTGGAATCAAGCTATCCTTGCCGATGAGGGCGGAAAGCCCGAAACCGGTCCTAGGATGCTTGTTTCCTGTCCAGGGAGGACCTGACTTGGCAGTTCAGGCTGGACTGTTCTCATGAGGCACAGGGTCAAGGCTGATTTGCATATAGCCAGGTCTAAACTGGGGTGGCATGGTGAGCAAAAGAATGATAGATTTAACCCAGATCTCTTGACTGGGGATGAATGCTTTGATTTGTTCAGCATTCCATCCATCAATTGTGTGTCTTTTGTTTTCTCGTCCTAAGTGCGCCGGGTATGCCCAGACGTGGGTCCCGGGCTCCCTGTGCCACTGGAATCAAGCTATCCTGGCTGATGAGGGCTGAAAGCCCGAAACCGGTCCTAGGATGCTTGTTTCTGGTCCAGGGAGGACCTGGCTTGGCAGTTCGGGCTGGACTGTTCCCATGAGGCACATGGTCAAGGCTGATTTGCACATGGCCAGGTCTAAACTGGGGTGGCATGGAGAGCAAAGAATGATGGATTTAACCCAGATATCTTGACTAGGGGTGAATGCTTAGATTTGTTCAGCATTCCGTCCATAAATTGTGTGTCTTTTGTTTTCTCATCCTAAGTGCGCCGGGTATGCCCAGACGTGGGTCCTGGGCTCACTGTGCCACTGGAATCAAGCTATCCTTGCTGATGAGGGCGGAAAGCCCGAAACCGGTCCTAGATGCTTGTTTCCAGTCCAGGGAGGGCCTTGCTTGGCAGTTTAGGCTGGACTGATCCCTGAGGCACATGGTCAAGGCTGATTTGCATATGGCCAGGTCTAAACTGGGGTGGCATGGTGAGCAAAAGAATGATGGATCTAACCCAGATCTCTTGACTGGGGGTGAATGCTTTGATTTGTTCAGCATTCCGTCCATAAATTGTGTGTCTTTTGTTTTCTCATCCTAAGTGCGCCGGGTATGCCCAGACGTGGGTCCTGGGCTCACTGTGCCACTGGAATCAAGCTATCCTTGCTGATGAGGGCGGAAAGCCCGAAACCGGTCCTAGATGCTTGTTTCCAGTCCAGGGAGGGCCTTGCTTGGCAGTTTAGGCTGGACTGTTCCCATGAGGCACATGGTCAAGGCTGATTTGCATATGGCCAGGTCTAAACTGGGGTGGCATGGTGAGCAAAAGAATGATGGATCTAACCCAGATCTCTTGACTGGGGGTGAATGCTTTGATTTGTTCAGCATTCCGTCCATCAATTGTGTGTCTTTTGTTGGGAGCCATCAAAGATGCCAGAGCTGTATCCAAGGCAAAGGAGAAGTGCAGCTGGGGGACATAGTCAGGGATCTGAAGCACGCCGAGTTGTAAGGCCATTAAAGAGTGGCCACTGTTACATCTTATATGGGAAGAGGATACAGTTGTATCCTATAAACAGGGCTTTGAGTGGGACGGGTAATTCCAGTGCTCAGTACCGGCAGTTCTAAAAAGCAGGTGTCGAGACGTGTTTTTAAGCCACACCCTTAATTACATCTGCCACACCCTGGGAGAGACCCCCCAGTTTTTTCATTCCACTTAAAAGTCCTGCCTACGTGTGGATCTGAGTGCTAGAACCTTATGGCATCCTGCAGTATATTCTGATCTGCATTGGGTGAGCTGTAGTTAAGATCCTTAGACTAGAACTTCAGCGTAAGCTACAGATGAGGGAAGAGGTGCTTTGACACGTCAACGTCTTAGTCCGCAAACACTTGAGCAGCAGGGCCCTTGACACGTCATTCATATCATTCGTCCAATGGTGTGCCAGTGCCCATGTTGAAGAGATGCAGAGGGCAGTGAGCCGTGTTGTCCCATCTCAGACTCAGGTGAATGGCTCAAGGAGAAGATAACATCTCTCGTTGGATGCTCACTTTCGGCAACAAAGTACATGTGAACAAGCAGGGTAACCTAGAGAGGACCATTTAATATGCAAATATCTCAAAGCAAAAGAAGAAGTAACCATGGAAGCCACAACCACGCGGTACGCTGTAACTGAGATCCTGAAGGATCCTGGGCCAACACAGAGCAGAGATTAAAATGCAAGGACATGTTCAACAGCCAGATGTACTTGCCTGAAACCAGCCGTCCAATCTGGTGCGCGCTCTAATTAGGAGAACACTTCAGCTGGAACAGCAGCTTGCGAAAACAGCATTTATCATTTGATTTGAATAATGATAATATTAAAACTAATAATACGAATATGAATACTATTACTTCTATAATAATAGTTGTATACAGCATTGTTGGCCTATGTTTCTTGGTTCTGTGCAACGTGAATAATAACTAAGTATGTTTTATTCAAACTTTAGTCCTGCAGTTCTTCTGAGATTTCCACAACGAGCATGTAAAATTCACTGCGCCACCTTAGAGCAGCATAAGCGCGGGCGTGAGGTCGTTTAGCAATATCGAGCCTGTCATAGGATGATACTGCTGAAGGATGCGGCTTTCATGACACACATACAGACCATTGTGGTAAAGGGCGGGTCCATTGGAATCCTCAGGATAGGGGTTGGACCTTCCCTGCTGGAGGACCAAGAGGTTATTTTGGTGCTGGATGTGTCAATCATCTTGAAAGCCGTCCTGAGGTCCCAACACTTAATTTTCTGTTATGCATATTTGCTGCTGCACACAACCAAAGCTCCTAGAGCTGCCCTGGAATTCATCATGTTTCTCTTTAGAACAATGTGTGAAACCAATAGACCATTAGATTATATGAAAAAAATCATTGTAAATTAAATGATTTGCCCGATTCTTTTAATATCTCCTGGTAGCAGAACCCCTAAACTCTCCTCGAGGGGGTCAGCCTCGCCATTGTGTTTGCTTTGTGGAACAGGTACTGATCCCAAAACCCTCTTCATGGGATCATTTTGTTCCCAGTTCAGCGCAGTTCTTCATGTCCTCTTGGTTCGACCAAACAGTTCATGCGCACTTTGCATGTTCCTACCAGGCATGCACAGGCTCCCTGTCTAAGCACCGATCCACGGCACTCAGAGCAATCACAATGCTGCATTGAATAGCAGCGTTGTGATTGGCTCAGGAGATCCTGTGTGCGGGGTGCTTCGTGCTCCCAGCTGGATTGCAGAGGAAGCAGAAAGAAGACGCAGTAGAAGGCAGTGGCCGGCCGGGCGTTATAAGGTACTTTTTTTTATTACTAATTCGTCACTCCCCTGTCCCATCACCCCATTCCGGTATTTTCTTATTTATTTTACAGAGTTTTATATAGCGCGAACTTGACCCAAATCGGGTATCAGAGCACTTTACATAGCACCAGTTGCATTACATGAGGACACATTCATTTTTGTTTTTGTTTTGTTAGGCACAGGGAGATTAAGTGATTTGCCCAGAATCACAGGATGTTCAGCGTCATTGTCGAGACTCGAACCCAGTTCACCAGATTCGAGGTCGACCGCCCTAGCCGTTCGGCCAACTCAGCCGCTACTGATATTCTAATGGCACAGATATTGCTCACACCACGTCTCATAGGTAACAGATAGTGGGACAGACACTTCCCTCCAGATCCTTTCTGCTGTACTCACACCAGGTGGGTTACAAATAACTGGACAGTGCTTATCCTTGGCAATGGTTCCCAAGTTCAATCCATTTTTGTAGCATGACCATCACAACCTAGGGCAATGATAGCAGCATCATTAACTTGGAAATTGGGCTCTCAGTCTAATTTGAAGGTGAATTTACATTCCCTCAACTATCACCAGGATTATTGGGATTTGCAGCTGCAGCATTTTCTGCATAATTGTGGATTTGCTGCACTTGGTACTTCTACATATTTTTCAGTTTTTAACCAAACATTTGTTGCTAAAAAAAGTTACTAAAACTCTACCACACATGTGGCAACGCAGTGGCAGGCTATTTTCTGAACATGACAGGCCGCCTTTCCTTTGCTGGTTGCTGTATTTAGGTCCTATACTGATAATAATGTTGTGTAACTTCCTCCCAGTGCTGACCTGGGAAAAAATTACAAAAACGTGAATCAATGTCACAGAATTCCAGTGGCCCTCATCAGGCAAATGAGTACAAAATGTGATGCAATAATTTCTTTACTTCATGGCGTCTCCTTTTCTTTTGACCTGCTAACACTTCTGGCCCAGTAAAAAAAGGAAAAGAAAGAAAGATAAAATTGTGTCAATGTGGGAAAGGAAAGGAAAAATGTCAAGAAACAGTTAGTATCAACTTCAAAAGTGTAAAAGACTGAACAAGATAATAGGACACTGGAAGAATGGAGGAAGAAAGAAAAGGGAAGGAGGAGGGCAATAAATAACGTATCAAACATGAGAAATTGAGAGAGACAGGGTTCACACAGAAAAAGGCAAACTGCAAAGGGAAGGAAGGGGCGATTAGACGAGTAAGGAAGGGACCCACGAGGCTTGAACACCGTGGACACGGATCAGAGAGCAAATCGAAATCTTGCAAACGAACGCGAGGCGACCGAGATATTAAAGACTTAACCCCCGAAAAGCCCCACCCGTGTGGTCTCCCCTCCGGAACCGAGCCCCACCAGCCTCGCCTCCAGTTTCTCATTAGAGGAATTCTGCCTTTTCTCACATCTTGTGTGAAATCAGAGCCAGCACTCGGCTCCCAGCGGGAGCGCGCGCGCGGGGGAGCCAAGTGTGGAAATGATTGATCTGCATACCGCTCAAGGGCACGGCGAGATGAGAAATTATCATGGCATCTGATGATTTACAAAAATGTAATGAAGGAAAATATATCTGCGCGGCCTCTTGGGGACACGTCGCTGTCACTCGTGGCTCCTGTGACAGCTGACCTTCGGCAAGCTCGTGGAAGGGGCCGCGCGACTTTGGTCTCTCAGGACTTGGGGCCTCAGTCTTCACTGCGCGTGAGGCTTGGACGCACCTGAGGCTGGAAGGTTCTCTCACCTGCTGCAGGGGCCTGGCATGAACACGGGGACATCAGTCCAACATTACTGGAAAGTGGGAGATTCTGAATAAACATCGGGGGGAAAGTAGTTTAGACATTTAATTCTATTGAAGCAGAGGCTATTTCGGGCGGGAGACAGCTAAAATGAAGCCATTTATGGCATTAACATCGGGATTCTCCCGTTGGGGTCGGGTCTGGTGGCATGTATGCGTTCAGGCAGGCCCTGTGGTCGGAGGGCTGTCCAACAGGATCCGTCAGACACCTTCTGTAGGTCTAAAGTACTTACGCAACTCCAGCAATGCGCCACTTTTACGGCACAGATCGTTTTTGCCCCATGGTGCGCCGCATTGTAAATGCGGCGCATCCATGGTGGCGGAGCTGTGGCGCACAATAACTGGCGCATCCCTGCTGATATGCAGGGATGCACCAGTTATTATAAATCTGCCCCCAGGTATACTAGGGGGCAGATTTACAAGCCCCATGTGTGACTTTTGCGCTGCAGTTGCGTCACTTTTTTGACGCAACAGCGGTGCAAACAATGCAGCCTATTTACAACGTGACGCATCTAGGTAGATGCGTCACGTTGTAAAGCCTGCGTCACATTATACCAGCGTCAGGTATAATGTATGCAGAGTGGGCGTTCCCACGCAGGAAGGCCTCGTAAAAGTGACTCCGTGAAATCTACAGGATTTCACTGCGCCACTTTTAGGACGCCACTGCGTCAAAACCTTACGCCTGCTTCAAGCAGGCGTAAGTAGTGACGTAGTGTAGTGGGAATAGGCCTCAACACGCACTGCTGGAGTTGCGCCGTGCTTGCGACATGACTCCAGCAATGCGTGACTTTTCCGCCAACAGATGCGTCAGAATTTCTGACGCATCTGTCAATCCTTGCGCCATAGTGCGCCGTATTGTAAATACGGCGCATCTATGGTGGCGCAAGGGTTTCTAAGGGTGGTGCAGGGAAAGTGACGCATCTGTACAGATGCGTCACTTTCTTGTAAATCTGCCCCTAGAGGAGTAGAGAAGTCGGATGACACTTTTACTTTGTGAGACCCGTGCCACAAAAGAGGGATTAACCAGTGGAAGGGCCTTTCATCGAATCTGCAACGTGATTAAAACTAGATGGGCAGGATTTTGTGATCGACTACGCCAATAGCCACCAATAGGTCAAAAAGAATAACCATGAAAACATAACCCTTTTCCTGCAGCACAGTGACAGATTCCTTCCTTCCTTTTCCTTTTCCTTTTCCTTTTCCTTTTCCTTTTCCTTTTCCTTTTCCTTTTCCTTTTCCTTTTCCTTTTCCTTTTCCTTCTCCTTTTCCTTTTCCTTCTCCTCCTTCTCCTTCTCCTCCTTCTCTTGCTCCTTCTCCTTCTCCTTCCTCTTCCCTCCCTCCCTCCCTTCTTTTCCTTTTTTCTGGGCCAGACCTGGCAACACGTCCAAAGATAACTGGTACATCATCAAGTAAAGAAATGATAGCATCACATTTCTGACTCGTTTGCCGATCGGGGCCACTGGAATTCTGTGACATTAATTGAGGTTTTTGTCATTTTGTCCTATGTAAGCACTGGGGGAAATTTACACAATATTATCAAGCACTGCCTCAGTGCATCGCTGGGGATGGAATCCAGATACGAAGTCGTTGACAATATTTTTCTGTTTCAGCCAGGCAGAGATTTGTGCACTCTCGGCCTTCATGAGTTTCTATGTATTGCAGGAGAAGCCTTAATGTTGAGTCTACAGAGAGAAGGGTAGCGCATCTTTGGCCCTCGCAGTTGTCTCACAATGAGGATGTCACTTATGCTCGACCACGCCGGCGTCCCCGTGCCCGCGGCAGCCTGGGAGGTTCCCCTGCGTCACCAGGCTCCGGCGCTCACAGTGCAGAGCGCATTGCTGAAGGGTCGACTGGAGGAGTGCTGGGGCAGAGAGAAAAGGAATGCTGTTAAATATAATGTTCTTCTTAAGCCCGTCATTTCTATGAAACGTAATTCAACTCAAGAAGTAGGCGTGGCTAGCCTTAAACCCACTCCTCTCAAAGGCGGTCACCTTTCCAGTGTTGTTGGCAGGGTTTCCGAGTTCAAAGTAGTACAGACCTTTTTTCCTCGGAAGTCATGGTCATTTCCTGCCCAGACAATATATAAGGAGGCTTTGGTCACTGAAAGATGCATTGCAACGTTTCTGTTTCCTTACTTAGAGCCTCATTACGACTTTGGCGGTGCACCGCCAGGTCCGCCCCGCCGCTGCACCACCAAAGCTGTGGTTGGGCCGCCTGCCAGATTAGGAGTCTACTCCTGTCTGGTGGGCTTTTTTTGACATTCCAACAGCGGTGCCTCTAAAAATGGGCACCGCAATGGGAACAGCGAAAACAGTTCCTGGACAGCATGGACTGAAAAGTCCATGCCGTGCAGGAATTGGTGTGCATGCACACAGGCTGCATCCACAGGGCCCAGAGGCATGGAGCCCCCTTTGTTTCCCCTCATCAGGGTTTTAACGGAGGAGTAACCGCCATGAAAACCTTAGTGGAGAGGAAACTCCTAATATGCTTGGCAGGACAGCAAGGGTACCTCCAAGCATATGGATGCCTCTACACTGCCGCAACACCGTCAGGGAAAGGCGGTTCGCATACGGCTGCGGAGGGGCTGTGGGGTTCCGACCGCCCGACTCCTAGTCGGGCGGTCGGGAGATCGTCACCACCGTGCCCCCACAAGTCTGGCAGTCCGTGGACCACAACACATGTAATTGGGGTCTTAGAGTCTCTTTTACTGCCTACTTAGATGTCTTTTCTCAGATTTTTCCTCCCATTTTTTGTAGCAAGGTTGATTATTGGATTGCCGCACTTGAAAGACTTTATGCTGTGCCCTTTTTAATCCTGTCTTAGGGTACTGATAGTGCCTTATTTATCAACTCCTGTACCACTGTTCCTCTACAATCAAGAACTACTAATATTGCCAAGGAGATTTCTTTAGGCCCCTGTTGCCTTCCAGTGGTACCCTTTTTAGGAGACAATTGGCACCTTTCATGTGTATATTAATGGCAGGATGGCACCATTGCTAATAAGGAGTTGTCCTACCTCGGACAATCAAGAAGAAAACTGGAACAATCTTCATAGCATCCAGTCACTGACAGCTTTGGGCTTCTTCAGCATTGAACTATGGAGGCATATACAAGCTACTTGCAGGTATACCGAGATATGATGACTGTGCCAATGAGCTTTGAGAGGAGAGGTGCGGGATAGGTTGGCATGTTTTATTGACTTAAGTTTGCAGGTTTTGGATAGATGGCAATATGTTGAAGTTAGTTGGTTTGATAGTGGGCACTGCATCCTTTTGGATTTAGGGTATTCATGGAACGATCAAAAGCAAGAGCCTCTTTGCTGCTGGATTTTGCCTGAAGAATGCTCAGATCAGTCAAAAGTTGCTGAAAGTGGACCACCTGAGATGACTGATGAAGTGCTTGTACATTTGAGGTTTGAGATAACCTTTAATTGTTCTTTGGCTAATGCTTCTAAAAATGTGGAAATATAAATATGCCTCTTTGCCATCTGAGGGTTTAAGTTGCCTTTTTATGATGACGCTTGCCTATTGTGTGGGTGTTAGACCTGCCATCCTTAGGGTGGTCGCCCCAAACCTTGTGCCTGCATACACCCTCTTTTTTGCTGTATCTTTTTTTGGGGCCTTAGGAATCTGAGCATATTACCAATGCTGACCAGTAATAAAGTGCATGTGCTTCTCCTCTAAACAAACTGCAGCACTAATTGTGCCATCCACACAAGTAGCCTTTCAAACCTGTCTCAGGCCTGCCACTGCCGGGCATGTGTGTGCAGTTTACTGCCACTTCTACTTGGCAAATAAAACTATTTGCCAAGCCTTAAAATCCCTTTTTATTACCCATCACCTCTAAGGTAGGCCCTAGGTAGCCCATAGGGCAGGATGCTGTGTAAGTAAAAGGTATGACTTTTACTTTTCATTTTTGCATGTCTTGGTAGTGATAAATACTCAAATTATTTTTTCACTATTGTTAGGCCTAATCCTCTACTAGGTTAACATTGGGAATTCGGTAATATACTTTTAAGCTGTAATTTATGATCAGAAATGAGTAGCTGAGTCACCCTTTATATAATGGGAATGGTAACGATAAATCCCCTTTACTAATAAAGTTGGATTTAACATTACTATTTTAACAAGCATTTACAATGCAATGGTCTCGGCATTGGTAAAGTTAGAGCTATTGGCATTGCTCATGACATTATTTTTGTTTATGTTTTGGTTTTTCAAACATTTAAAGAAACGGCATTGTTATTCACAATGTCAATAGCTTAATCACTCTCAAATGCGAGACCTATTGCATTTGCACCCACACACAGAGCCACCTACACACACACTGATTAAGCTATTGACATTGTAAATAACAATGCCGTTTCTCGACATGTTTTAAAAACAAAAAACCCCCAAAATAATGTCAAGAGCAATGCCAATAGCTCTAACTTTAACAATGCCGAGACCGTTGCATTGTAAATGCTTGTTTGACACATCTTAGTTGTTTCGGATCGCGACCATCAGTCACCTTTAGCAGCAGTGACCAAGTCCACCCAGGATTTAGGCAGTGAAATTTGCTCTATAAAAATAAACATGAGTCATAGCTGCCAACGACCAACATGCCATGTGTTCCGGCAGTCCTTTTTAACCAACAGCACTTCAGGTGCTGGGACCTTTGAGCAAATGCCTACATACTACATTTGAAAGGAAAACCGTAAGGGACAAACTCCAGCAAATAGAGGCCCCTCGCCAGTCATGGGGGCACGTGGCAGCTGTGACAACCTCACGCTGGAGCTATCTGTGCTTATCGGCTATGGCTTTCAAACATGTCGCACAACTGCCACAAAAATCATCATTTTGTTGTAGAAATATTTTAAAACCAATAATCAGTTGCTGCCATATCCTCGGGGAGATGCAACTACCTCATCCTACCCCACCAGGTAGCTGAAAGGTGAGATGTGGACCTGTGGACGTGTCTCTGGTGCCCTGCACATTTGTTTTCCAGAGCAAAAATCATGCGTACAAACAGTGTGTAGCTAGAACTTGCGTAGTGCAAATTACCCTCCATCCCCATCAAAAGTTGGTGAAGGGCAATCAAAATGTTACTTAGGTTGGCCTCCTCGAAATTATTCGAAGACCTTGATTCATACTGGGGCATTTTGAGGGCTGAGGACCAGCGCACAGATAAGGGTCCTGTACTTTGCTACTAATACCCCCCTACCGCCTCCACCCCTCTCCATCTCTTACAAAACACACACACAAACACTCACCGGAGTCACTGCGGCCACCCTTGGCTTGACAATGACTTGACCTGAGTGGATTAGTAAAGGCAGCGTTTTAAAACAAATGACATGTATGCGAGAATTAGGCTATGGAGAGATGAGAGGCCCTTTTGCCATGTGTTAGTGAGGGAATCTGAGGAGGCGGTAACGGGGGGGGGGAGGGGCGTAAAAAAAGATTGTGCAATCGGGCGCTAGCAGCGCTAAAGCCGGCCCTGTCAATGCTGAAGGAAACAAAGCCACAACACAACTACCAAGCACTGGCAAAGCCAATATGCCTGGCTTTCACTTCCTATCGCCCGAAACATAATTGCTGCAAACCAGTGTTTGCATGCGAGTCACATTTAACAGGGATATAAAGTGAGCAGCACTTGCTCTTTTATATTTCTCCTGCGTGTGAAGTGTCGTACTCCCCTCCTTCCCCGTGCTTTGGTCTCGCTTGTGGGTGGAGTGGGTCGGCCCAAGGCTCAGAGGGTATATGTCTTGAAGCGAGTGGGTGAGATGGGGCCGTTCGCGGAGGGCGGCGCGGGTCTGGATTGCTACAGTGAGTGTAAGGGGCACGGGGCAGAGGGTTCAAGTAAAGGGATGCTGCCAGGGGGGCTTTCGGTAGATATACAGGGCATTTGGGGTGGGTAGCTGAACTCTAGCTGGGTAAGGGCCCTGTCGATAGATGGGGACTCTCGTGGAGGGTAGCTGTGCCCGGTCGCTGGTGGTGGTTAGGGGCAGACCAGGTGAGCACCCCGGTGTGATCTTGCTTGGGTAGGCTAGGCGCGCGCTTAGATGTAGATTAGGCGCGGCCCCGGCGAGGGCTAGTGGCCCTCTTGGCGGCGACGCCCTCTCGGCGGGCCTCTCTAGGGCTCCATACTCACCACCTCCAAGACTTTGAGGGCGAAGCGTAGAGGCTGCAGGTGCTTCCACCACACAAAGGTGGGTCCGTCATCTTTCTTCTCGACGGTATCCTCGTAGACACGAGCATTCCCTTCTGCCATGGCCTCCCGGTAATACGAACAGATCAACGAAAAACAACCCTAAACAAATCCGAAGGACCGCCACAAGGCACCCCCTCAGCGCCTCGACGCCACCTCCAGCCCCCCGCAGCGCTGTGCTCGAGGTCAAAGCGCACGGAAGCAGGAGCGGGTCAAGAGAGCGAAACTCCGAAGCGAAAGTGAAAGCAGCAGCTCCCCGAGGTGCCCTGCCCAGGAAGGAGGAGCTGTCGCCGCCTAAGCTGCAGGGCGAGGGTAGAGTAAACACCCGAGCGCCACAAGATGCAGCTCCCCAGTGCGACGCCTCCCTCGGTCATAACAAACAACAATACGATCAAAACTAAGTCACTTTCAACCACAAATGCGCATTCGTCTTCATTCCTGTAGAGGCTCCGCACTCTATTGTTGCCAGGAAATAATTCAATTTATTTATTAATATTTTATTTTCAGCGCATTTTTTAAATTGGCACCTCCACCCCCTTTTTGCGTTCTGTGACGCAAATCTCAAATATGCAAATATAGTGGTTTTGAAAGGACAAACCGTACCAGTAATACCAACCTTACAACAAGTGAGAGGCCACCCGCACCACCGGGGAATCGGAGACTGTGACAGACAGAATGTGGAAAGGGCTGGGGTGCGCAACAACGGCCGGATGCGGTGGAATAGCAACGAGACCTCTCTCCACCACCTCTCCCACCCCCTGCACGATCTCAGCTTCCCCTCCACCAGCCATTTAATAAAAATAGAACAAAACTAGCCTTTAAACATCTACGACGAGGGCACCGGAAGACACGACCGCCTTTCTCCGAGGCACAGCAGAAAATGCCTCGGAGAAAGGGAGCGTCCTTTTCGGATTTGGGGGCGTGTTTTGCTGTTGTCTCCTCCCTGAGACTTCTCGCAAAAAACACGCCCCCCGATCCGAAAAGGACGGGGCATAATCGGAGTGACTGGACCTCTTCTCCAGTGGCTGGCCAGCATTTAAGAGGCCAGCCAATGGAGAACAGGAGAGAAGAGGGGCGGGTGCAAGCCCCTCTTCTTAAAGTCATTAAATCTCGCGAGCGAGACTGCGCAAGCGCAGCCATCGCTAGCCGAGACCTAAAAATGGCACTAATCAAAAGTGGGCATTTCTCTGCTCTTACTGCTCTGTATGTCTGCAGCCTGTCTCCAATACACGTCTGAGGTGGGTGACAGCTTCACTTTGGGCATTGCCTCTAGACATCCACAAACACAGGAAGGTTAGGTGTGTCTGAGCACCTTTTTCATTCTGATGGCTCTTCCTGGGTAGGAAGGGAGAGATGAGCTCATACTTGCAACTGAATAGGTAGTGTCCTGTCCCCACACAAATGACTGATTACCCCCTACTGATAGTCTGGAACCAGGTTGGGAAGAAAAGGCTACTGTGCACTTCAAAGATCCTTCTTTGAAGTCACCCCATTTCAAAGGCACAACTGGGTATAAGTACTAGGTCCCTCACCCTACCAAGTCAGTACACTACTGGAACTGGCACTGTGAAGAACTCTGCCAGAAAGATGGACTGCTGTGCTGCTACAAGGACTGCCACTCTGCTGGACTGCTGCTCTGGAAGAACTGTTTTTCTGCTCTGCTGTACTGCCTGTTGCCTGCTACTTGGTGCCTTCTGCACTGCTAAGGAAAAGCACTAGACCCATCTTCTTCGAACCCAGAGTGACTCCATGAGTTTGCATGCTTGTCCCCTGTCCTGAAGTCTAAGGGCCATCAAATACTTCCTTCAACCCTGCAACAGCACCTGTACTCTGCCATCTGTGAGTCCTGCTGAGCCAAGTGGTGCAAACCCAGTCCTGGGCCCTTGGAAGTGATTTTTCTCTTCTAATCCAGCAGAATCCACGCATCAATGATTTTGCGCCAATCGGAACCAACACATCTCCCTTTAATGCCAATGCGGCTGCTGCCTAATGAAATCGCTTAAACGGACAGTGCAGATCTGCAAATAGGTTCATCGATGAAGTCTCGCTGACGGCGCAGATCAGAACCGACTCATCGCCTCCATCCACAGGATTGTCAACAATGTATTGCCTCCTCGGCTCCTCGCATCAGGTCTTCAATGTCGACACGTCCTCCATCCAAGGTACTGTTTTCAGTGGCACCTGCATGAGTCCTGTAGCCAGCCTGCACTCCATCACGCTCAGCTTGAACTTTGGCTTTACCCCTGTGTAGCGCAACCAGATGTCCCCAGTTGGTGCTTTATGACTTTAACCACTGCATTTGATGTAATCTTTATAAATTCATAACTCCAGTTCTACTTATTAGAGTTCTGTCTTGATTTACTCATAACATTATAATTTATTTGTCTAACCCTGTGTGGAGTATTTTTGTGTTGTTTTCATTTTGCTACTGTGTCTGTGTTGCACAAATACTTTACGCATTGCCTCTTTAGATAAGCCTGAATGCTCTGTGCCAAGCTACTAGAGGGTGAGGTCAGGTTTTCTTTTAGTGTGTATCTATCTTACCCTGACTAAGGAGATGGTTTCTGCTTGGACAGAGTGCATTCCTCTCCCAACCAGAAACCCAATTTCTAACAGTGGATGACTTCTCAAAACATTTTTCTATGGCTTTGGAGATCCTCTTGTTGGCCAATGATTCTTCAGATTTGGCCTAGGATTTTGTCAGTGACACTACCTGATTGAGACATTTTTCCAGTAAGGCTGAAATGTTTGGGAGTCACCAGTTCTGCAGTGGAAAGCGTTCTATGATAGGAAATTCTTGGAGCAGGGATCCAGCTTTGCAATTACAGATGTTTCTGGAAAAAAATATTTTAGTGGCTCCTTGGTGGGGTGGGTGCTGATTATTGCAATGTTGGAAGGCTGCTGAACCGTTGGACCCAATGGAACTTGTATTAGGCTTTAAGCCTTTTTGTTTCCCAGGTGGAAATTAGGTGTCCATTTGTATATCACATACAGAAATATCATCTGACAAACGGTGTGTCCTAAATCCTGTTTATAAAAATAGTGTATCATTGGGTGTTTGCTATTATTAACTTTAAGTGGGTGATATTGTTGTAAACAATTTTGAGCGCTTGATATTTATGTCAGATGATATGCTGGGACAACACCAGGAGTCTAGCATTGAGGATGTTATGGTGAGATGCGTAAATTATAAATGTAACTGCCTCTAGTCCCTTGAATAGGTATTTGTTAAGGCTTCCCATATGCCTTATTGTTCTTGAGTCAGCTTCTTAAGTATTCAAGTCTTGAGTTTTGTGTTCCAGTACTCTACCTTGTTGGTTACTTTAATGAGGGGGACTGTGATAGTCAGTGTTGTACTGGAAATTATCTGTTATGGTGAGCTGTATCTTGAATTCAAATTGAGGCAGTGAAAAATGATTGTTTTTATATAGAGTTGTATTTTATCTGGAGACACTGACCGAGAAATCTTTCCTTGCATGCATATTGCGATGGTGAAATATGCCCCACAATGGGTTTTGTGTAAAAATACTGACCTTTTATAGAGGTAGTGATGGTGATGTGTGTCTTTGAATTGGGGTTCAGATGTTTCTTGGACATAGCAAGGGTTGATGAGAGGTTTTTCTAAAGTTGGCCAAGGCACCACATTCAGAGGGACAGTTGAGACAGAGATGAGCCAGGGGTATGGCTTGTTCCTAAGAGCCAAAGCTCGATTCAAGACATTGAATCACCCACCATGTAAATCTACTAGATCATACTAGATGGTACGTAACAACAGCCCATTCAATGGTAGGAAAAATATGTGCATCTTTTATTATTCATGTTCATGCTATGCTACTGAAGCTCTTCTTCAATTTCCAGGATAGTTCTTGAATGATGTGCCCTGTTTAGGTTGAAGTAATGCTTGGATGAGACTCTGATCATGAGCTGTGTCCTGAGGTTATGAAATGTGCTCTGGGATAGACCTGATTATATAGCGAATTTTTATATCATAGAGATTATGATGGTGAGATAGTCACTTTGTGTGAAGGAGGTTGTGATGGTGAGATAGAGGCTATACAGGTGTGATGGAGAGATGTGCCCTTTAATGGAGACTGTTAAAGATTGATATTGGCTGCAGAGATTGTGTAGTGGTGAGGTGTGGCCTGGCTGGGGATGTGATGGTCAGGTGTGCCCTCTAGAAGAGGTAGGGGTAGCAAGGTGTAGCCAGAAATCAGGATTGTGATGATGAGATGGATATTTTGATGGTGAGATGGAGGTGGTCTTGGAGAGAAAGAAGCTATAATAGTGTTGTGGAGGCTGCGATAGTAGGATGTACTCCAAAGTCAGGGTAAGGGAGATGAGATGTGGCTAGAGATGTAGGTATCACCTGAGAGGTGTATAGTGTGATGGAAGCTGATTGTCAGATGTGTTTTGAGATGGATGCTGTGAGTGTGAGATATGTCATGGGATGAAGGTAGTCTGTAATGAAGACTCCAGGAAGGTTGCTTGTAGTATAAGGTTTATTCATAGAAAGATCCCATCCAGATAAACAGGTCTTGTGGGGATGAAAGCTAGTCAGCAACTGCCCTGTACTCATTACATCATAAGGCTCATGCAGATGATAACATTCTAGAGTGCTTAGCAACATGTGTGGCATCTTGAGATGTCACTCATGTTGCTAAGCACATCATGGATCCTTTTCCTGGCTTCAACAGTCTTAGACTCATGCAGTTTCCACTTTTTGCTTTCATTCTCAAGGAGTAAACCAGGTTGCATGTTGTTTACCCAGGGAGGTGCAATTAGAGTATTAGGGCATCTAGACCTAAACAATTCAAAGGGAGTTCTATTTGTCACAGAATGAGGTGACACTCTGTAAATCTCCACCTTTTTCCAAATTTGTGTACGCCAATCCAGCCCATTCATTCGTGCCATGCTGATAGTCTCTTTAAGCACACGGTTAAATCTCTCAACCATACCATTCGTTTGTGGGTGGTACAGAGAGGACCTTTTATGTTTGATACCACGTGCATCCAAAAATACTTGCATTTCCTTAGACACGAACTGTACACCGTTATCAGTTAAAATACTATTAGGTAATCCTTCCCTAGCAAATACTTTTTCTAGAAAATGTATAACGTGTCTAGTCTCAATTCCTCTGGAGATTCCAATCTCAGGCCACCTAGAGTAAAAATCCATTAAAACAAACACGTACCAGACAGTACCAGAACACTGTATCGGACCCAGAATGTCTAAACCTACCTCCTTCCAAGGAGCATCTGGTTTATCTCTTATGATCATGGGCTGTGTTTTAGGTTTGGCTACCCTCTCACTGAGGGCACAATCAACACAATCTCTTATCACCCGTTCAACCTGTAAATCCATTCCTGGCCACCAATAATTTAATCTAAGTCTCTCCTTAGTTTTAGAAACACCCTGATGGGTCTTATGTGCCAACGATATGAGTTCTGCTCTAAGAGAGTTGGGAGGGATGAGTCTTAAACCCCTAAAAAGGAGTCCATCGTGTTGAGACAATTGATCTCGCACATGCCAATATTTTGCCAAGTTCTCATCTGCCTTGTGTTTACATTCCCAACCTTTGTTAATAATTTCTAACACTTTAGTTAGCTCCAAATCTTGTTGTAACGCTTCCTGCCATTTACACCTGTCAATTATTTCTCTTCAACGACACAAACCATATCATCATCTTGTTCACCTTCATCCGAAACCTGATCATTCTCAACAACCAGTCTTGACAAAGCGTCAGCTACTTTATTTTCTACTCCAGGCAAATATTTTACTTCAAACTCATAATCTTGTAGGCCTACAATCCACTTCGTAATTCTACTAGAAACCGCGTCAATACCCTTATTCCTAAAGATCTCGCACAACGGTTTATGGTCAGACCTGACTTCAAACTCACCACCCCAAAGGAAATCCTTCAACTTTCTTATCGACCAATAAACAGCCAGTGCTTCTCTCTCAATCACAGAGTAACGCAACTCTGCGCCTCTCAAACTTCTAGACAAGAAGAGAATCACTTGTTCCTGCGAATGACCTTCTTGTAATAACACTGCTCCTAGCCCCTTTAAACTTGCATCCGTGACTAGAATGGATTTCTTCTTCGGGTCAAAACTACATAGTTTTGGAGCACTTTTCAATTTCTCTTTAACAGCATTGAACTCTTTATCACAGTTGTTGTCCCAATGAAATACAGAACCTTTGCGGAGCAGTGCTCTCATGTGAACACATAAGGAAGCAAAACTGTTTACAAATTTACTATAATATTCAGCCATACCGAGGAAACTCATTAGTTCCTCTTTATTCTTTGGAGTGGCTAAATCCTGTATAGCAGTAATTAATTTTCCTTTGGCAAAACACCACCCTCGGATATAGTGTGTCCTAAGTACTCAATGGAGTTTCTTCTGAATTTACATTTCTGCATTTTTACTGTTAAATTGAATTCTTGTAACCTGTTCAAAACCATGTAAAGCCTTTCATCATGCTCCTTGGTATCACCTCCAAAGATCAAAATGTCATCTTGGTAAATTCCAACACCAGTGAGGCCTTTCAAAACTTTTTCCAGCGCTCTCTGGAAGACTGAGGCTGCTGATACAAGGCCAAAAGGGAGTCTTGAAAAACGAAAAGTGCCAAATGGAGTGACAAATGCTGTTAGGTCCTTCGAAACCTCATCTAATCTAATTTGATGATAGGCTGACCTTAGGTCAATGGTGCTGAACACCTTTGCCCCCTTCAACAGCATTAACATGTCGTTAATCTTAGGCAGCGGATAACGGTCAACTACCACACTCCTGTTCAATTCCCTAAGGTCGACACACAAACGAAGAGATCCATCCCCCTTCTTTGCGGCGACCACCGGAGCGACCCATTGTATAGCTTCTACATCTTCAATCACTCCCTCAGACTTCAAGCGTTCGAGTTCTAATTTCACCATTTCTCTTACTGTAAATGGGACATTCCTAACCTTGCAACAAATGGGTTTAGCATTTTCAACCATGCGAATGTGATGAAGATACCCTTTGAGGCACCCTAGCTTGTCTGAGAACACATTTGGGAATCTTTTTTTTAAATTCTCAGCAAATCCTTCATCAACAGTATTCTGACTAACTGAAGTTAGATTTGATTTGAAATCTTTTCTAAGTATGATAGGTGGATCGGAATTTGGGTCCAACTTAACGCCTAGATCCCTCTGGTGGAACCAGCTCAATATGCTGTCTCCTTTTTGTGAAATGTAAATCTTTGCGCTTACTAACCTGTCTTTGTAGTCAATTAAACCCCAGAAGTACCCAAACAATTTTATGGGTTCACCTCCGTATGCAAACGGTTTTATGTCAGGGCGATAAACTTTGACTTTTCCACACATTTCTTTATTAAAGAAATCTTTTGAAATAATGCTAATCTTTGCACCTGAATCGAAAAGTACTTTAGTGGGTCTCCCTTCCACTAAAATTTCATCTATTGGGGATTTTCCTCCTTCCCCGCTCTGCACGGCTTGAACCTGAATTTGGCCACAGTCTACTTCCTCTTGAGACTCATAGGTACCATCCACATCATAGTAGACTTCACTTATCTTACCTCTGTAGTTCTTTCCTTTGCACATGGCAGAGAAATGACCCTTCTTTTTGCATTTACTGCACGTGGCCCTCCACCCTGGGCACTGTCTGTCATTTGCAAAGTGACCTGTTTTCCCACAGCGGAAACACTTAACAGTTGAGAAATCAAATTTCTTTCCTATTTCTTTTGAATTGTTAATCTTCTCATTACACACATTACCTGTTGTCCCTCTAGGTTTAACAGTAACAGCTTGAATAGAATTTTTCTCTTTGCTTTCACCATTTTTCTTTATGACATCTACACATTTCAGCGAATGTTCTATTCTTTTTGCAATTACAATTACATCTTCTAAATTTGGCTCGTCTTTCTGCCACAATTCTTCCCTAACACGTTCAATGCTGCAACCCAGCATGAACTGATCTCTTATTCTCTCATCGAGTGTTCCCTCAAATTTACATGACGAAGCCAATTTTCTAAGAGACGTAACGTAATTCTCTATACTCTCATCTTCTAATTGAGTCCTCCTGCCAAAATGGTATCTCTCTAAAATAGTACTGACTTTGGGCAAATAGTGTTTATCAAGCATAGCAATACAAATTTCATATTCATTAAGGGTACTATCATGAAGTTCAGGAAGGTGATCAAAAACTTCCTGTCCTTCAGATCCCAGACAATGTAAGAGTAGAGCGGTTTTCCTCTCTGCACTTAGGGACGAGCCGCACACTCTTGCATATCTTTCAAAAACCTTTCGCCATTTTTTCCATCTAATGGGGGGATCACCTGGCGATGACAGAAAGAACGGTGGTGCCGTTACGTTCTGCATAGTCTTCCCCGTCTTTTATATACTAGCTTTGAAACAACAATAATTAACCAAGTAAGATAAACAATATTCTTTCCCTTTTTTTTAAAAAAAAATATGCGACACACAAAAGTGTGTGTATCACTGTTGTCCACTTTGAAATTTGAGAGAGAAAGAAAAAAAAATGTGTGTGTATCACTGTTTATGACACACATTACAATTTACCTCGAGCTGTTCATATCTTTTGCTGTTTTGGGAAGCAAATGGTTAAAGTTCACTTTACCACCCTTGACGTGAGCGCTGAGCGCTTGTTTTCTTATTTTTTTTTTATCTTTTGTGTTCGTCTGTGACGGCGCGATTAACGCGGAGAGAAGTTGTGTGGAGTTGCTAAGCAACCAAACGCTTCACGTAGAGACGTAGAGACGACGTTGCGTCTCTGCGCACTTGACGTTGCGTCTCTGCTGCGTCTCTGCGCGCTTGCCGTAGAAGAGTTCTGGAAGCAGATGCCGGGATGATGGAGCGTCGCTGATGAAGTTCCCTGCACGGAGAGAACGGAACTCATGGAGCGTCGAACACCGCTGATCTGGAACGCTGCTCCGCGAGGTAAGTGCGTGCCGTGTCTCTATTTTTTTAAAAATAAATACACTTTCCTGATGGGCACCCGTTGAGGCTGTGAACTAGCAACGTTGAAATAGAGATGAAATACGCGCTGGGGCACTGTCGTAAATGGCTGCACAGTTCAAAGGGAGTCAGCAGTGGGGAAATCACACAATGTCGAGCCTCGTCGTGAATAAAGGTCGAGTCACGAAGCGACAACAGGGCCCCCCAGGCAAACCAGAACGAGAGATCCAGTCCTCAGCGCAGATAGAGACAATCATGCCAAGCGCAAAGTTTAAAAAGAGGTCATTGTAACAAGCAGTTCCACAGCTTAGATGAAGAAATGTTGAGATCTTTCCTTTAAAAAAAATAGTCCTTCATGGAGTAAAGATGAAAGTCTTCAGGTCATCCCATCCTCAGTCGCCAAATGTAATGAAGACTCCAGGAAGGTTGCTTGTAGTATAAGGTTTATTCATAGAAAGATCCCATCCAGATAAACAGGTCTTGTGGGGATGAAAGCTAGTCAGCAACTGCCCTGTACTCATTACATCATAAGGCTCATGCAGATGATAACATTCTAGAGTGCTTAGCAACATGAGTGACATCTCAAGATGCCACATAGTCATTATGCGTTGTGTCCTGAGATGAGAGGAGTGATTGGTAGATTTGTGATGCGAGGGAGGCTGTGCTAGTCAGAGCTGTCCTGGGATAGAGGTTGTGATGGTGAGATGCCTTCTAGAATGAATGTTTTAATGATGATAAGGAGACTTTGATAAAAAGAGAATGGTTTTTATGATGTGAGGTAGTGCTTGTCAGATGAAAGTTGTGGCAGAAAAGGATTTTAATATGAGCAGTGTCCTAGGATAAAAACTGTGATGGTGAGAAGTGTTCTGGGTGAAACACTATGATGGCTAGTTGTGTCTGTGATGAAGACGGTGATGGTAAGACAGGTCATTATGGAGAGTAGGCCTGGAAGGTAAATTCCGTTCCGCTCGCGGAATTTTCTGAATTTGGGTAATTTTGCATTCCGCGGAGAACGCAGAATTGCCAAAAAATTCCGCGATCCGCGGCTTTGCGGAATTTTTTGCTTGTTCGCGCTTTCAAAATGCGTGATCGCGAGATATTTCCCCACCAGCACGCAAACAGCGTTCGAGAACAGGAAAAAAGCATTGCGAACGGGCGGAACAAGCAATTCCGCGTGTTTGCGGAATTTCTGCATGATCTCAGAGATTTTTTACCGTTTCGCGGAGCTTTGCGTAGCGCGACTACGCAAATTCCGCCCACCCCTAAGAGAGATGGAGGCTGTAATGGTGAGATGCATTTTGTACAGGATGTTGCTATGCTGAGGTAAAAATTGTGATGATTAATTTTTAATAAACTTTATTGATTCAGTAATGTAACCTGTAAACATCAACACAATCCCCTAACAGCAACAAAAACATGGAGAGTAAAGCAGTGAGGGAAAGAAGGTGTGGTAGAGGAGTGGAATAGAAGAGAAGGCGTCTTTAGAAATGATAGACGTATATAATAAGGGTGGGTGACAATTTCTGTTCCGCTCGCGGAAATTGCGAAAATTCGAAACTTCCGCGATCCGCGAGGGAACGGAAATTGTCGCCCACCCTTGATATTATGGTGGTGAGTTCCATCCACAGGTCTACAAAGACGACGCCTCTATGACCTTTCTCAAACATAAAGAGGGTGCTGGGGCATAAGGGGGTCGGGGGAGGGTGGGAGGAGACCCTGTGATCAACAATGTAAGTGTGTGTCACATCAAACAATAATTACACCCTTAACCGGCTTTGGTGAGGGTCATAAGGTTGTGTTATGCCTCCCACACAATAAAGCCCTGTGCTCAAAACTGGAATTAGGAGTCGTCAGACGGAGGTTCCCTGCACCTCCTAGGGCAAAACTACACAGTTAAAAAAAATGTTTTTTAATGCATTTGCTATGCTTCTCGCTACCTTATGGCGCTCATTTTATTGTGAACCCGTTTTTGTCCTGTGCTCTAATGATTCTTTCGCGTGCTTTATGCTGGTGATGTCTTGTGTTTTGACCTAATCCGCAAAAGTGTCCCCAGGCTAAATTTTCGTGTTTGTGCCGTACTCACCATGGCTCCTCTGACAAAGTGACAGATTAGTCCTTGTATTTTGAACATGGGAAGTATAAATCCGCTCCCTCGGTGGACAGGGTGTGAAAAGGAAATGGCCCTCTCCGCCTATGCACAGTATATCCCCAGTGATGTGTTAGCTCAAGCTTACTTTTCGTGTCAGCGGCACCTCCTTGACTTGATTCCTCACTGGATTTGCTGTGCTTTTACCGGACTGTATGCACTAACTTTAGATAGTGTTGTATTTTTTAGCATCCTGCAAGTATGTCAGGTGAAATAGGGAAATTTAGTTTTTTTGTTTTCCCTGCAGTTTGGTAGTGCGAAAACTCAACCCGAAGATATCAGAGGCTTTACATGAGCACCTGTTGAACATCTGAGGGACGCATTTTTTTAAGGCACGAGGAGAAGTGATTTGGACCACCGCGCGAGGTGTTGTGCTGTGCCAGTTTTTCATGTACCCCCTAATCTTTTTTGCCACTATGCTTTGTGTACCGTGCATAAAACTTTCAACCTGATTCTCTCTTCCACCGTAACCAGTGATGAGTTTTTAGGTCTCGGCTAGCGATGGCTGCGCTTGCGCAGTCTCGCTCGCGAGAGATAATGACTTGGGAGAAGAGGGGCTTGAACCCGCCCCTCTTCTCCCCTGTTCTCCATTGGCTGGCCTAGTAAATGCAGGCCAGCCATTGGAGAAGAGGTCCCGTCACTCCAATCATGCCCCGTCCTTTTCGGATCGGGGGGCGTGTTTTTTGCGAAAAGTCTCAGGGAGGAGACAACAGCAAAACACGCCCCCGAATCCGAAATGGACGCTGCATTTCTCCGAGGCATTTCTGCTCTGCCTCGGAGAAAGGCGGTGGTGTTCCTGGCGTCCTCTCCCCCTGCTGTTGGCTCCACACATTGTAAGTCATGAAGAAGTCATCCCCCGAGAGAGCCTTCAAGGACATGAGAAAGGTACTTGGCCGGATATCCACTGATATAATCAACTCATCGGTGCTTTGCGCTCGCAAATACCGGCTCTCTGTGATCACAGATCCATCTCCCCTCGCTCTCTTAGGGGTTCACTGCTTTCTGCGTGCACAGACCCTGCTCCTCTCATGCGCTTTGGGTTCACTGCCCCCGGCTCCCTTGCAACCCTCACGCTCTTTCGGTTCTCTGCCCTCTGCGTCACTGGTGCCTCGTGCAGTTTGGTAGCTCAGGCCCTGCATCTCCTGGGGCCTTGCGCTCTTGGGGCTCACGGCGCCCGGGTCCCTAGGTGTCGCGTGCTCTCTGGATGCAAATACCCTGCTCCCCTTGTGCTTTTTAGGGGCTCTGAACCCGGGCCCCTTGAGTTTTTTGGATTATCAGGCTCCATCTCCCTTGGTCTCGCGTGCTCTTTGGGCGCACAGACCTAGGGCCCGCTGCGCTTTTCGGATTATCATGCCCCATCTCCCCTGTTTTCTCGTGAAAGATGGATGCAAAATCCCTACTGCCCCTGCGCCTCTTGATGCACAGAGTCCGGCTTCCTCGCGCTCTCTGGATGCACAGACCCTGGCCCCCTCACGCTCTCTGGATGCACAGACCCGGTCCACTCGCGCAGACTGACTGCACATACCCGGCCCCCTCGCGCTCTCAGGATGCATTTACGTCTTCACCCAGGGCCTTAAAACATCGGGTGCCCCCCGGGGCCCTTGGGCTCCATTAATCCCGGGGCCCCTGGGCTTCATCGACCAGTGCTGCTGCCCTGTCTTCGCCCAGGGCCTTAATGGATCGGATATCCTGTCCTGCCTGGAACTAGGGGTGTGCTAAATTTGCATAATTGATTTTGTGTAATTGCACAAAATTTAGGAAAGTATTTGGATATTTCTGACACATAAAGGCCCGCATTACCCGTTGCTTGCAGCTATATCTCGGGTGGGGGTGGCGGGGGGGGGGGGTGATATTTCTGCAGGGAATTGCAAGTTTTTTAGTGCCTCCGGGGCCAGAATTACATTCATCCTCTGGAGCCGATCATGCCTGGTCCGCAGACTCCACACTCAACAGGCCCCGCCCACCTTCACACTGTATCTGGGGGGGGGCAGAAATCTTCTGTCATCCCGCTGCCCCCCCCCCTCCGCATTACAAGTTTGAGGATTTGGGCGGTAACTTCCCAAAATTAGATCAGACCGAGCATTACTGGGTCTGTGTGTTATTCCTCATTCCAGCGATAAAGGCTTGTAACCCGTGTTATCTGACTGGAAGGTGCCGGCCAGGAGTGTGACTTCCGGCCCCAGGGTGTCACCGGAGAGAGGTAACGGGGACTCATGAGGCCAGGATGTTGTGGACAGGGGTAACACCACCCCCTCCCTAATGATGTTCCCCGGAGCTAGATGTGCAAACACTGCTTTGGGATTCTGATGAAAAAAGGACACTAGAGCGCCAACATTACATACCTTGAAATTACTACCAGTAAACTCACCGACATCCTATACCACCAGGAACTGTAACTACAGCCCACAGCCGCAACCAACCACTGTTCACCTCGAGCCGACACAACATGATTGTCATGATGTGCAGAAGCACAGACAAGTCAGAAAACAGTCGCCAGCCTTACAAAAAAAGCATTTACAATGCAACGGTCTCGGCATTGTTAAAGTTAGAGCTATTGGCATTGCTCATGACAATGCCGTTACAAGTTTGAGGATTTGGGCGGTAACTTCCCCAAATTAGATCAGACCGAGCATTACTGGGTCTGTCTGTTATTCCTCATTCCAGCGGTAAAGGCTTGTAACCCGTGTAATCTGACTGGAAGGTGCCGGCCAGGAGTGTGACTTCCGGCCCCAGGGTGTCCCCGGAGAGAGGTAACGGGGACTCATGAGGCCGGGATGTTGTGGACAGGGGTAACACCACCCCATCCCTAATGATGTTCCCCGGAGCTAGATGTGCAAACACTGCTTTGGGATTCTGATGAAAAAAGGACACTAGGGCGCCAACATTACATACCTTGAAATTACTACCAGCAAACTCACCGACATCCTATACCACCAGGAACTGTAACTACAGCCCACAGCCGCAATCAACCACTGTTCACCTCGAGCCGACACAACATGATTGTCATGATGTGCAGAAGCACAGACAAGTCAGAAAACAGTCGCCAGCCTTACAAAAAAAGCATTTACAATGCAACGGTCTCGGCATTGTTAAAGTTAGAGCTATTGGCATTGATCATGACAATGCCGTTTCTTTACATGTTTTAAAAACATAAACAAAAATAATGTCATGAGCAATGCCAATAGCTCTAACTTTACCAATGCCGAGACCATTGCATTGTAAATGCTTGTTTTCAATGCAGGGTTGACATAATCGCGTTTTCGAAGACCGAGGCATATACTGGTGCATTGTTCTGTAGGCTCTGCATTTTCCCTTCAACGTTTTTTGAAAACCACATGTATACCAAGTTGCAGTGGCCTGGTCCCTCCATTATCAGATGCAAAGGATGCGCGGGAGGATTCTTCTGAGAAGGGATAGCTTGCAGGTTCACTCCTTTGACCTTCTTACTTATATGGGATACAAAAGACATGTCGGGTTTGATCTGTGTTCCCAGGGTTTTCGCCTTAGTGGCAGTGGGCGATGGAACTCCCTGGTTCCTAGACTACATGGTCGCTGGAGACACCTCTTCTGGCCCTTTACGCAGCTGTAGTGTAGGAAAAGCACTATACATTTACCCAACGAGGTAGCACTTACTGATTAGCCAGTAGAAAGTACTCCAGTTGAGTAGAGGTATTGCACAAAACGGTGGCATCTTCTTGGATAAATATGCAGGGCAGGATTCATTCTGGCACGATGCTCCTGTCGCAAAAATTAAACCTCAACAGGAAGCACTTGTACTGAATTTGACCTTCAACTCGGGCACCTGCTTTATTTATATCTGTAAGTCTTACAGATATAAATAAAGCAGGTGCCCGAGTTGAAGGTCAAATTCAGAAACGCATTAATCAGCACAAAATCTCCGCGATCACGCGAAATTTCGCGTGATTGTGGAGATTTTTTGCCGTTTCGCGATGTTTCGCGAAAGGCACTTTCGCAAATTCCACCCACCCTTAGTATATAACAAAAAGACAATATTATATGTATACAGCGAACCTTTATTTAGAGGTCCAGTCACAACAATCTGGCCACACATGTATATATATGTATATATTACAAATCAATGTATTTACTTTTATATGTTTTTTCATGTATGTGTATATATATATATATATATATATATATATATGTTGCTAAATCTATTTCTATTTTTTGCATCCAATACCATCATTTTATATTTGAGATTTATCTCAACATTTTGTAAATTCATCTTGAATATTAAGCTCATGATAAAGAATCGAGAGTGTTTTTTCACTGTTTATGGTCACATGACCAAACACAAGTGGGTTGTGGGAGTACACCTTTAAGCATTTAAAATGAATCATGTTCACTGTGACCGATGTGTGATCAAGGGCTCTTGGGCTCGAAACGCGTCACTGCTGTAACTTGGGCTGAATAAATACCATCTTGCCAAATCCTCGTGGTCCGTCTCCTTCTTCGCCAGTTCCTGCTCGCTAGAGGTTGTTTGGAGTGATATTTTGTTGAATGTTACTGCGGAAGTTGGTTTGCTTCCGGTAACAGACCCCCTCACCGGAAGTCGGCAGCCGCCCCTCAAACCATCTCCTGTGCTTGTCCGGTTGCAATCGACCTTTAAGAGCGGTCACAGCGATTAGAGTGTGCTGCGTATATTGCTGCCTTTCTGCCGTTTAAGGCGTTTTTTAAATTTCCGGTTTTGTCTATTTGTTTTATTTGTTGAGTTTGCTTTCTCCCCTGTTTTTATTCTTGCCCACCTACCCGCACTATAATTGTGGAATCACCGCGCTTTGCGGGTCCTGTCCCCAGCTACTCGGCACTTGTGATGGCCATATTGGGTGAGTCACAGTCTCGGGCGGCACTAGCTTGTTTCTAGTTCTAGCGTCACAAGGACGCTTGACCTCTTTTTAAGGAGGGAAAATTAGAGGGTCAGTCTTGTCCGGTTGCAATCGACCTTTAGGAGCGGTCACAGCGATTAGAGTGCGCTGCGTATATTGCTGCCTTTCTGCCGTTTAAGGCGTTTTTTTAATTTCCCGTTTTGTCTATTTCTTTTATTTGTTGAGTTTGCTTTCTCCCCTGTTTTTATTCTTGCCCACCTACCCGCACTATAATTGTGGAATCACCGCGCTTTGCGGGTCCTGTCCCCGGCTACTCGGCACTTGTGGCGGCCATATTGGGTGAGTCACAGTCTCGGGCGGCACTAGCTTGTTTTTAGTTCTAGCGTCACAAGGACGCTTGACCTCTTTTTAAGGAGGGAAAATTAGAGGGTCAGTCTTGTCCGGTTGCAATCGACCTTTAGGAGCGGTCACAGCGATTAGAGTGCGCTGCGTATATTGCTGCCTTTCTGCCGTTTAAGGCGTTTTTTAAATTTCCCGTTTTGTCTATTTCTTTTATTTGTTGAGTTTGCTTTCTCCCCTGTTTTTATTCTTGCCCACCTACCCGCACTATAATTGTGGAATCACCGCGCTTTGCGGGTCCTGTCCCCGGCTACTCGGCACTTGTGGCGGCCATATTGGGTGAGTCACAGTCTCGGGCGGCACTAGCTTGTTTCTAGTTCTAGCGTCACAAGGACACTTGACCTCTTTTTAAGGAGGTCATGCTTACTCGCAGCAGACGCGCGCAGCGGTCGCGCCGGGTCCCCGCCGGAGTCACGCCAGAGTCCAGCCCGTCTGGGCCCGGCCAGTCTCTCTGTAAAATCCTCTAGATAATGCACTCATATACTCTTGTGAGGACATGTTACTAATACGCCCGTTTAAAGATACTACATGCAAGTACATTCACAAAGGTCCCAAGCTATTCGCTGGATGTAAGTCATGTCAGATGATTCACCCAGTGAAGGGTAAGAATGTTTTGGCTATGGCCTTATTGAACTGTAGATCACTCCTGAGCCACTCATTAGAAATTTATTTTCTTTTACAAGATCATGACTTAGACATTCTGTTTTTGACGGAAACTTGGATGACATCTGGTTCTGGGGTGGATATAGTTCAGGCCCTACCCCCAGGCTTTATAATATACCATCTGGATAGGCCTGTGGGGTGGGGGGGGCGGCATAGCTATTATATACAGAGACACTTTTGTATGTAGGGCTCAGGCTGGGGGGGTACTAGACTGCGAGAGCTGTCAGTTTTCCCTACGGATTTCTAGTACGGTGTCGGTGTCAGGCCTACTGGTTTATCGCCCACCAGGCTATGTTGGTAATTTTGTTGGCTCGCTGATGGAAACAATCACGCTATTAGCATCCTCCGCGGCCAATTTTATGGCTTTAGGGGATTTTAATCTCCATTTTAATGACCCAGCAGACCCTGTGGCGGTTGATCTACAGTGCGATTTAAAAACTTTTGACCTGAGTCTAATCAACGCGGGAGCCACGCATAATAGGGGTCATCTGTTGGACCCCATTTTTTCCAACATTTCCCGTCTTAGAGCTTTGCCCTCCCATTCGCTTCCATGGTCTGACCATTTTTTGGTTTCAGTAATGTGGCAAGTGGACTCATTGGCCACCCCCCTCCCTAGGGTTTACACCTTGGAGAGAGCTTGGTCCAGGTTGTCGGTGGATGACTGGACGGGTACTCTCGAAGGTATGCGTCCTCCTCTTGTTTCTGACCTGGTAATCGCAGATACCAATTTTAGTCATTGGTTGACCAGCTCTCTCGACGTTATTCTCCCTAAAAAAAGAATGTATAAGAGGGAGAAGAGATTGGGCTCGGCCCCTTGGTATACACCTGAGTTGAGATCCCTTAGGAGGGTATGCAAGAGGAGGGAGAGGGTGTGGAGAAAAGAAGGGAGGGAAGACAGACGAAAGGAGTATCGCTTGGCGATCAGGCTGTATAAATCTGCTCTCCGCCATGCTAAGGCCCAATTTTTTGATGAAAGAATAAAAAGTGCTGCTAATTCATCCAGAGAGACCTTTAAAGTGGTAAAGGAACTTCTCACAGTTCCCGAGCCCCTGATTACTCATGATAGCCCGGGTGAGAAATGCAAGGAGCTGGCTAACTATTTTCATAAGAAAATTGAAAATATCTTAAGCGCCCTCCCCCAGGCTTGCCAGAGATTAGCCACTGGCAGCCAGGCTTTTGGAGCTCCTGTCCATCTGGACTCCTTCAAGGTAGTCTCAGGGGACGAAGTCCTTAAGGAAATGGGCTCCATGAAGAGCGGATCGCCTAGGGATCCGGTTCCGATGAGAGTGCTCAAACAGGTAGCAACTCCTATTGCGGCCCCGATTGCGCATCTTATCAATGCTTCCCTTGCCCAGGGTCTGGTGCCACCCAGCTGGAAGAAGGCAGTGGTAAAGGCGCTTCTAAAAAAGCCAAATCTAGATCCAGCTGATTTGGCAAATTTCAGGCCCATTTCCCTGCTTCCTGGACTCAGTAAAATCGCTGAAAGATTAGTAAATCGTCAGTTGTCGCACTTTTTGGAAACCAATGGTCTGCTGCGTGATTCCCAAACTTGTTTTCGTCCTGGCCAGGGCACCGATACCGCTCTTCTGGCAGTCGTCGAGGAAGCAAGGAGCATTCTGGATGCAGGAGGATCAGTGGCAGTGATCCTCCTGGACCTTAGTGCGGCCTTCGACACTGTGAACCATCAGGTGTGGATCCAACGACTGTCAGCTATAGGGGTTTCGGGTGTCGCTCTGAAGTGGCTGACATCTTTTCTTCGTGACCGGACGTTCCAAGTCTGGGAAGGTAGTGAACGCTCGGCGTCTATCCCCCTCCAGTGTGGTGTGCCACAGGGCTCTTCTCTTAGCCCTACATTGTTTAATGCATATATGGCCCCCCTGGAGGATGTGGTGGCCCCTTTTGGTTTTAAAATCATCAGTTATGCCGACGACACGCAGCTGGTGGTCGCTCTTTCCCATCTTAACAACAACCCAGACTCTCTGCATTCCTGCATGTCCGAAATCCATACTTGGATGTGTGACTCGGCTTTAAAGCTGAATGGTTCAAAAACTGAATTAATATTGCTAGGGAATAAAACCCCTTCGCTTCCTCTGACTAGCTGGCCTAGCTGTATGGGAGCTCTTCCGAGTCCCAGGAAGGAAATCAAGAGCTTAGGGATTTGGGTGGAGCAAGATCTCTCATTTAGGACACAGGCGAAGAAAACGGCGGGAGTCTGTTTTGGCCTTCTTCGTTCTGCGCGTAAAGTCATCCCCCTGCTTCCATGGCCATCTAGGAAGCTGCTCATTCAGGGGCTGATTGTATCTAGATTAGACTTTAGTAATATTATCTATCTAGGCGCCCCGGAAGCGACTTTCAACAAACTCCAGCAGGTTCAAAATGCTGCTGCAAGGCTGCTTATGATTAGGATGCAGTCAGAGAAACCCGCATTGAAGGCCTTGCACTGGTTGCCGGTGCGGGAAAGGGTCAAATTTAAGGCTCTATGCCTAGCGCATTAAATTCTGCAGGGGAAGGGATCCCCCATTTTGAGGAATTTAGCCGTGCCTTATAAGGCCAATAGAGATCTCCGTTCCAACCAGAATTATCTGCTCCAAGTTCCCAGAGTGAAAAGGGCGCGGGCTGGGGAACGTAGATTCTCGGTTAATATTGCCTACTTGTGGAACGCGCTTCCAATGGGTCTGCGGTCTGAAACGAGTTTGTGTCGGTTTTGGAAACTTCTGAAAACCTTTCTTTTTCCTGCTTGACGTTCCTGACTTCTGAGCCGTTTTTTCTGGTCGTTTGCTCTGGACAAGCGCTGGGATGCCCAAGGGTAACTATGCGCTATATAAAAACTGCATTCATTCATTCATTATTCCGTGGCGGAACTCTGGAGGCTGCCCCCTATTGCTCCCGAAAGACTGAGGAAAACGAAACGAAAAGCGACCGACGACTGGGTCAGAGGACCTGTTGAGGATCGTGTTTTTCGAATGCGTTGAGTCTAATAGGCACTTGCATAGGTGGGGAGGTCTCACGATTGGCTTTAAGAAATTGTAGCTGTTTACTATCCTCGCTACATCACACAAAAGGCACCCAGTGAGTTACAGCATGACAGCGGAAACTGTCCGCGAACGAGAGGCGGCAGCAGAAGAGTTATTTGGCAATGCACCTGTGATGGCAACCAATTTTGAAAATTCTCCCGGTAACAGAAACGGAGTGGAATCCAGCATCAGAATACTAATCAAGGACTTAGAAAAGAATAAAATATTCTAAATAACAAAATGGTGGGAACATCGATCACTGAGTAAATACGCCGGAGTAGGAAGAGTCCCACATGGGTTGCGTATCCTTTTGGCTCCCAGCTTCGACAAACCTAATCCCTCCATGTTGAAGGAATGGGGGAGAGCAATTTGGCAGCATCAATGAACTTAGTTCATATTTTATTTAAATATGCTGTCATCGATGGAGCAGCAATTCTAGAGGAAATTGAGAAACTGAATGGTGAAATCGGGAAAAGGGATGAATCGGAGAACACAAAGAAAATTATGGATGCCATGAATGAAAGACTACGTAAATATGAGGACAAAATAAAAAGCAGGAAGGCGCACAAGTTTGCGCGAGACCAGGCAGATTACAACAATGGCAAAAGACAAGAATACAGCAAGAAGGGAAAGGCAACAGTTCCTCAACATACACCATCTCTCAACATAAGATCTAATGTAGATAATGAGTTTTCTAGTGTGGAAACAATCTCTATAACCAGTGAGTCTAGCCTCGACTCAGACTCCACCAGGCAGAAAGCTCCAACTAAATTAAATCTAGAACAGGATTTGGATTTTTTAGTAGAGGATAGACTACAAACATTGAGACCGAGACAACAAAAGAAACAAAAAGAAAAAGAAGGAACAAACGGAGACGAGAGAGAAGACGCAAGCGCAAACAAAAATCAGCAAAAGAAGAAGAAAAGAACCAATTGACAAAGGAAGAGACAGTAATGAATAATTCTATCATCAACTTATCGACTGTCGTTTTAACCAAAGCAGAAGAACAATTATTAGTGCTAGGCCTGAGTTACTGTCCCAACCAAAGTTTCAACTATGCTACCACGCGCATAGATATCTTTTGTTTCATTAGGAAACTCAAATTAAAGAAATTCTTTGCTATGAAAACAGCGAAAGAAATTATTGAATCTGAAACCTGCATTTGAGAAAACATTACGGAAGGCAACAGATTATTGTTCTCAGATGTCCCCACCCTTCTGACTCTACATGATCTCAATAATGCCACAGACTCTCAACCCTCAGGGCCGGATTCTGATCTAACGACTCAATTGAGGCTCAACAAAATCAACATGGCACAAAAGGGTGCTGGTATGAGTCCATTTAAAGCAAAATCCAATTTCATTCCATTAATGCCTAAAGACGCAGTAGATACTTTTCACGACTGTGTAATTAATGACATCAAAAAACTGTATCAACATATTAAAGGCAAGAAAAGAAAGAAAATCCAATATACAAAACTACAATATGTTAACCTTATGAAGAAACTAGATGCGAACAATGAAATTGTTATAAAAAGTTTTGACAAAGGCGGTAACCTGGTTATCTGGCCTAAGAATGAGTACGTTAAAGAGGCCAATAGACAATTGAGTGACGGCAACTGCTATGAAAAAACCACATACAGGGAATATGCTAAAGCCAAAGAGACTCTCCACAAACAGCAATTACAGTGGTGCAGGGAGGGACTTATTTCATTTGAAGAATATAAATTCATGAATAATGAGTTTCCAGTTCTCCCTGTCCTATATCTAATTCCAAAAATCCACCAAGGAGTAATACCGATACCTGGGAGACCAATCATATCTGCCATCAAAAGTGCTGGGGAACAGGTGGGCCAATGAATCGACTTTTTCTTGCAAGATTTGGTCACAAATTTACCCAGTTATGTGAGGGACACCAGTGACTTTTTGGAAAAGATTAAAAATCAACATTGGAATGAAGATATGCTGCTTGTGACTTTAGACGTTGAGTCTCTTTACAAAAGCATAAACCATGTACAAGGGGTAGCTGCAGTGAAACACTTTTTGGCTAATAGGACATTTGAATACCACAAACATAATAAGGTCATTGTTAATCTCATTGAGTGGTGTTCAAATAACAATTTCTGTTCGGGAAGGAGTTGTATAGACAACTTAGAGGAGTTGCGATGGGTTCCTGTTTCTCCACCAGCTATGCATGTTTACACGTAGGCTGGTGGGAGGAACAGGTCCTAAACATAGAACACAAAGAATGGGTAAATGAAAAGATAATATGTTATCTAAGGTACATAGATGACATTTTCATCTTGTGGCAAGGAGATGAACAAGAGGCCATACATTTTGTGGAAACTATTAATTGCAACTCCCTCAATCTTCGCTTCACATCACACATCAATAAAATGAGTGCAGAGTTTTTAGATGTGAAAATTTATATACAAAATGAAAGGATTGAAACAACTCTATACAGAAAACCCACAGCTGGGAATGCAACGCTTCACGCTACTAGTTTGCATCCCAAGCATTTAATAGCTAGCATTCCCTACGGTGAGATATTAAGACTAAAACGGATATGTAGTCTAACTATGGATTTTGAGTTTTGCCAAACTGACATGATTAGGAGATTAAAAATACGAGGATACAAAGATAAAATACTACAACTAGCTATTGACAAGGCAAAATTAAGATCCTGAGAAAGCCTTTTTAAATCTAAGGAATCCATTAATTCAGGTGCAGAAGTAAAGATGGCCACAAGGGAAGAAACTATTACAAACGAAAGTCCCAGGTTAATAACTACATTTAGTAGTGAAGAAAGAAAAATCGGGCCATTGTGAAGAAAAATTGGCCCATACTACTAACAGATGGAGTATTAAACTCAAGATTGCCAAGTACTCCCACAATCACATTCAGGAGAGCTAAAAGAATGGGTGCTGTCCTGGATAAAAATAGCCCAGAGACCAGACAAAATACAATGTGACTTCAACCTGCACATGGATTCCGAAAATGCTCTAGCTGTGGAGCTTGCAAATTCGGAACTAACACAACTCACTACCAAACTCCATTTAGTACACAGGAGGTGGCTATTACGGGAAGTTTCAATTGTAAAACCGAATTTGCTGTGTATGTCCTGACGTGCACCTGTGGCTTGAACAACATTGGTCATGATTATGGGGCGACTTTTCACCCCTTCCCAAAGGCACTGCTTTTGTGAATACTTCTCATTTCAAACCACATTTCTCCCATTTTCTCTGTATAAAGATCCATTTTCTCAATCTCTTCTTTATAATCCACATGGTTCCACACGCTTAAAGTGATGCCAATTTTCAAAAGCTGAACTACATTGGTAGCACAAAGTTGCAGGTGCATGTCAGGATTTTGCAGCACCTTCGCGCTATCCTGCACAGTGACCCCACTTACCCAGTAGCACGCCATTTTAAAAGCGCTCATAATAATGACGTTGCTTGTCTAAAATATTTTGTGGTGGGTTCAGTTCCGAAATCCCACAGGGGTGGAAACCGCGAGCGCCAGCTGAGACAACCCGAAACTAAATTGATCTTGGAGTTCGACAGCAAATGGCCTAATGGGTTGAATAACACTGAGGATATGTACAATTTCCTTTAATTCCTTTAGTTCCCCATGTCGTCTATTTTTATCTCTATCGTTATCTTTATTCACCCCAGCAATTGAACTGAGCTAAATACCTGTGTTTCCTCTCCTCTATTTTGATGCAGCATATTAGATTCAGTTTTATTTGTATTGTGGTCTTAATATATAGGTTCCCTAATATTAAGTACAAAATGAAATTGATCTTTTGCCTGATACAACTTATATAACTCTAAAGTTCACTCTATGAAAACAATACATTTCATTACCTCTTTTTAGCACTATTTTTACCGATATGAGGATTTTTTAAAATATTGTTCATATGATTTTAACAATTTTATCCAGAAATGGTTCTTTTATTGTTAATAATATTTATATATATTTATTCAATCATTCGGTAGGCACTTTAATGAATATTCGCACTAATTTGCACAGTTTTGCACAGTGGATTGATTGCTGCTTTGTTATTTACACTTTAATGACTATTTAGTAGTCAATGGATTTTGTTTGAATTATGCAATTGATATGGATGCATTCGATTGGTTCAAACATGTTTAGTGGCTGGGCCATATGCCTTATCTATTTTGGTAATAGTCAATGACAATAGACTGGTTCAGCTTGTACTAGATGGAATCTATAGAAAGACAATAGAATCTTGTTATAAAATATTGCGAAAAAATCTACCTATTACTCATGTATTTATACAGACATAGTAACTACAGCGAACCTGTATTTAGAGGTCCAGTCACAACAATCTGGCCACACATGTATATATATGTATATATTACAAATCAATATATTTATACTTTTATATATTTTTTCATGTATGTGTATATATATATATATATTTTTTTTTATCCAATGGCCCACGCTTTTCAGAAGGCACTCAACAGCTCCCCCATTACTCAGCAGTACGATGTCTGATGTTCAGCCCTACGCGTTTCGAGGCCATCCGCCTCTCTTCAGGGGCTCGCTTCACAGTTCTGGCGCCTGCGATGTCTCTATGGTGCATGCAATTTATTCAATTAATGACGTTAGTACGTTATAGACTGTAGTTGCATGCTGGGACATGTGGTCCCTTAGAGAAATATTATTACCCTTAGTGGGCTCCATACGCCAAACAGATTGAAGACACTTTATTCCTATGTAGGAGATCGTCTGCCGGTACACTTTCCTCTAGTAGTTGGGCTCACTGTGCTGTTCGGTCGGGCTTTGTTCCCAGCCTCAGCCTCTTTGTGTTCAAGATGGTGCTCTTCTTCACGGCTGGACGGCCGTGTAGTAATTTTTTATCCAATGGCCCACGCTTTTCAGAAGGCACTCAACAGCTCCCCCATTACTCAGCAGTACGATGTCTGATGTTCAGCCCTACGCGTTTCGAGGCCATCCGCCTCTCTTCAGGGGCTCGCTTCACAGTTCTGGCGCCTGCGACGTCTCTATGGTGCATGCAATTTATTCAATTAATGACGTTAGTACGTTATAGACTGTAGTTGCATGCTGGGACATGTGGTCCCTTAGAGAAATATTATTACCCTTAGTGGGCTCCATACGCCAAACAGATTGAAGACACTTTATTCCTATGTAGGAGATCGTCTGCCGGTACACTTTCCTCTAGTAGTTGGGCTCACTGTGCTGTTCGGTCGGGCTTTGTTCCCAGCCTCAGCCTCTTTGTGTTCAAGATGGTGCTCTTCTTCACGGCTGGACGGCCGTGTAGTAATTTTTTATCCAATGGCCCACGCTTTTCAGAAGGCACTCAACAGCTCCCCCATTACTCAGCAGTACGATGTCTGATGTTCAGCCCTACGCGTTTCGAGGCCATCCGCCTCTCTTCAGGGGCTCGCTTCACAGTTCTGGCGCCTGCGACGTCTCTATGGTGCATGCAATTTATTCAATTAATGACGTTAGTACGTTATAGACTGTAGTTGCATGCTGGGACATGTGGTCCCTTAGAGAAATATTATTACCCTTAGTGGGCTCCATACGCCAAACAGATTGAAGACACTTTATTCCTATGTAGGAGATTGTCTGCCGGTACACTTTCCTCTAGTAGTTGGGCTCACTGTGCTGTTCGGTCGGGCTTTGTTCCCAGCCTCAGCCTCTTTGTGTTCAAGATGGTGCTCTTCTTCACGGCTGGACGGCCGTGTAGTAATTTTTTATCCAATGGCCCACGCTTTTCAGAAGGCACTCAACAGCTCCCCCATTACTCAGCAGTACGATGTCTGATGTTCAGCCCTACGCGTTTCAGCCATCGAACGTCATTAATTGAATAAATTGCATGCACCATAGAGACGTCGCAGGCGCCAGAACTGTGAAGCGAGCCCTTGAAGAGAGGCGGATGGCCTTGAAACGCGTAGGGCTGCACATCAGACATCGTACTGCTGAGTAATGGGGGAGCTGTTGAGTGCCTTCTGAAAAGCGTGGGCCATTGGATAAAAAAAAAATATATATATATATGTATATATTATCTACTGGCGGTCGCCAGTAGATAGTTATAGTTAGGACCTATTTTCCATAGGAAATCTGCAACATTCTATTGGGAATTTCTTTGGCGCCGATTGACGAATCTTCGCGAAATTCTCCAAACTTTTGGCCAGCTCCGCTCCGCTCCTACCCTGAAAGTTTCGTGGTGATTCGTCAAGCGGGGGCCGAGAAAAAAGGGGGGTCCCAAAACACGTTTTCCCCATGCAATTTCCCATAGGATCTGTTGTCGCAGCTACAGCCCGAACCGCTGAACGGAATGACACCAAATTTGGCAAAGAGGTAGTCCTCAGTTCGGACTCGTGCCTTTTGCATATTTGGTGTGAATCTGTTCAGTAGTTCCTGAGAAAATGAGGGTAAAAAAGTTAGTGATATCTATGGCCGGGGAGGATCCGCGGATCGTACCCGCACCATAAGCGAACCCTCCCTGAACCGAGCGCGCACCTTCCCGATCGTGCGCTGAATGCTTATTGGCTGTCGAGTGTCTCTCTACATTCGAAACCAGGAACTGTTGGCGCCCATTTTCTGTCTCGGTAGAAGCGAGGCTGAAGATGCAAGGGGAATAAGTGTGTAAAACATATAAAGGGGGCAGAGTGGGAATACTCTGACCCACTAGAGGTGCTTAGGAGGTCCCAGACGGGCCCCCCTGGGGCCCCCCTTTTTAAAAAAAAAAAAAAGCAGCGAAATCTGCGCACGGTACGCGCATCCTATCGCGTTGGATGCACGGATTCTCTCGCGGTGGGTGCGTGGATCCACGGCAAAGTTTTTTGAAAAACGACAACAAATCATTGGTTGTATAACAACTTTCTACACTGAAAAGTAGGGTGTATATTTTTGTTTTTTAAAGGTATGATTGTTATTGGTTAACAAAAACAGATTGTAAGGAACATTATATATGATAAGCTGATATGTTGAAAAGTCAAGCACACTTCCTGTCTTGTGTAGGAACATTGTGTGCTGAACTTGTGACCTGTGAGCTCAGTGCAGTGTTCCATGACCTGTTTTTATGGTAACAGGCAGAAGGCAGATTGGGGGAAGGGTTGAAATGTATTTCAGTTATAAAGGGTTGAAATGTTTAACCAATAGAAACGTGTGTTTGCTTTTGAGTTTATGTGCGAAGGATTGTGATTTGATGTTTACATGTATATGTGTGGAAAATGAAAGGGAAACTTTTCCATTCTTTGCTTTTGCTGAGAGGTGCACAGTGTAGAGATTCTGTAAAAGAAAATATGGTGAGTGATTGATATACTCCTTAATCTAGAAAAGAACTTGAAAGATGAGTTATTTAATTGTGAGGGGATGTATGTGGACTATTTTGATTTTAATCAGACTAATGTATTTTTCCTGCTAAAGTGTAGGGAGTACTTTTTTTCTCTACAATGTGTGTGCATGTAGAAACCATTCTGTGATTGGCATTTGTGTTTTTCATGTGTTTGTAGAGAGATAACTGTGCAGTTTTTATATTTTGGTAGAATTAGAAACCAGTCATTGTTTATGAATTTGTGAAATGAATTATGTTATGTTTTTATACTAAAATGTAGTACTACTTCTAGATGAAGAAATGTGTTTTCATATAGTGCAAGGGATAGTGTTGTTTGTCTAGAATCACACAGTGAGTCTGTGTGCATTTGGGAACCACTGTGAGAGAAGCATTTGGTAATATCGTGTATTTGCTGACAGATAAGTGTTTTAAAACCAGTCAGGTTGTCAAGTTTTAGTAGCATTAGAAGCCAGTCTTTGCTTATGTGTCGATTAAATGAGCCAGGCATTGACACTAAAGTGCAGTTGTGAAATATGTAGATTGTGTGCAGTTCCCTTATCACTTCCAGTGTAGTGAATGAGTTTTGGTAAACTCCTAGGAATACTGGTGCTTGTCGAGAATCACACTGTGAGTCTTTGTGCATTTGGGAACCACTGTGAGAGAAGCGTTTGGTAACATTGTGTATTTGCTGAGAGAAAACTGTTTTAAAACCTGTCATGTTTTCAAGCTTTAGTAGCATTAGAAGCCAGTCTTTGCTTATGTGTTGATTAAATAAGTCAGGCATTGACACTAAAGAGCAGTCGTGAAATATGTAGATTGTGTGCAGTTCCCTTATCACTTCCAGTGTTGTGAATGAGTTTTGGTAAACTCCTAGGGATACTGGTGCTTGTCTAGAATCACACTGTGAGTCTTTGTGCATTTGGGAACCACTGTGAAAGAAGCGTTTGGTAACATTGTGTATTTGCTGACAGAAAACTGTTTTAAAACTTGTCATGTTGTCAAGTTTTAGCAGCATTAGAAGCCAGTCATTGCTTATGCGTTGATTAAATGAGTCAGGCATTGACACTAAAGTGCAGTCGTGAAATATGTAGATTGGGTGCAGTTCCCTTACCACTTCCACTGTAGTGAATGAGTTTTGGTAAGCTGCTAGGGATAGTGTTGTTTGTCTAGAATCACACTGTGAGTCTGTGTGTATTTGGGAACCACTGTGAGAGAAGTGTTTGGTAACATCGTGTATTTGCTGACAGATAAGTGTTGTAAAACATGTCATGTTGTCAAGTTTTAGTAGCATTAGAAGACAGTTATGGCTTATGCTTTCATTATATGAGTCAGGCATTGACAGTAAATTGCAGTTGTGAAATATGTAGATTGTGTGCAGTTCCCTTACCACTTGCACTGTAGTGAATGAGTTTTGGTAAGCTCATAGGGATGGTGGTGCTTGTCTAGAATCATGCTGTGAGTTAGTGTGTATTTGGGATCACTGTGAGAGAATCATTTGGTAACATCATGTATTTGCTGACAGATAACTGTTTTAAAATCTGTCATGTTGAGAAGTTTTAGTAGCATTAGAATCCAGTCTTTGCTTATATGTTGATTAAATGAGTCATGCTTTGACACTGATGTGCTGTACTTAAATATGTAGATTGTGTGCAGTACCATTAACTCTTCCAGACTAGTGAATGAGTTTTTGTAAACCCCTAGGATAGTGTTGCTTGTCTAAAATCACACTGTGAGTCTGTGTGCATTTGGGTAAGGATTGTGAGAGAAGCATTTGGTAACATCGTGTATTTGCTGACAGATAACTCTTTTAAAACCTGTCATGTTGTCAAGTTTTAGCAGCATTAGAAGACAGTTATGGCTTATGCTTTCATTATATGAGTCAGGCATTGACACAAAAGTGCAGTCATGAAATATGAAGATTGTGTGCAGTTCGCTTACCACTTCCACAGTAGTGAATGATTTTTGTTAAACTCCTAGGTATAGTGGTTGTTGTCTAGAATTACACTTTGAGTCTGTGTGCATTTGAGAACCACTGTGAGAGAAGCATTTGGTAACATCGTGTATTTGCTGACAGATAACTAATTTAAAACCTCTCATGTTGTCCAGTTTTAGTAGCATTAGAAGCTAGTCTTTGCTTATGTATTGATAAAATGAGTCAGGGTTTGACACTAAGGTGCAGTACCATGTACTATTCTGTTCACTGTGGCAGAACTGAAAATTTAAAAGTTTTACCTAAGCACTGTCCTAGAAGTAGTCTGATTATTTAGTCAGTTTCTAAGTACCAAATAGATTGCTTCAAATAAAAGTGTTCTGACATACTATACACTTGTCTTTTACACCTTCAATTCCCTAGTCAGTATCCATACACTTCCAGGAAACATCCTGTCACTTCCTTTGCAGTCCTCTAGAGACCCATTCAACAGCATGTACTAATCCATTGACTGTGCCAAAACTCAAACACTTATAAATTCACCTAGACACTCTCTTTCCAGTACTCTAATGATTCAGTCACTGCCTAAGTATTCATGCACTGAGCCAGTTCTTAGCACATGGACTACGTCAAACCCATATCCACTATGCATGCAGTCCTCTAACCACCTACACACTTGTCTTTCACACCTTCAATTCCCCAGTCAGTATCCGTTCACTTCCAGCAAACACCCTGTCACTGCCGTTGCACTCCTCTAGTGACCCATTCAGCATCATGTACTAATCCATTTACAGTGCCAAATCCTAATAAATTCACCCAGGCACTCTCCTTGCAGTACTCTAATCATTCAGTCAGTACCCAAGTACTCATCCAGTGACCCAGGCCTTAGTATATGGACTGCTTCAAACCCTTATCCTCTATGTATGCAGTCCTCTAACCACCTACACAATTGTCTTTCACACCTTCAATTCCCTAGTCAGTATCCATACACTTCCAGGAAATACCCTGTGACTCTCTTTGCAGTCCTCTAGTGACCCATTCAGCACCATGTACTAATCCATTCACTGTGCTAAAACCCAAACACTTATAAATTCACCAAGATACTATCTTTGCAGTACTCTAATCATTCAGTCAGTGCCTAAGTATTCATACACTGAGCCAGGGCTTAGCACATGGACTGCTTCAAACCCCTATGCACTATGCATGCAGTCTTCTAACCACCTAGACACTTGTCTTTCACACTTTCAATTTCCTAGTCAGTATCTATACAGTCCAGAACTTGTCACTGCCTTTGCACTCCTCTAGTCATGCAGTGAGCCAGGCCTTAGCACATGGACTGCTTTAAATGCCTATGCAGTATGGATGCAGTCCTCTAATCACATACACAGTTGTGTTTCACACCTTCTCTTCCCTAGTTAGTATTCATACTCTTCTAGCAAACACCCTGTGAGTCACCAAGTGTGTCTCCTTATACTACTGTAATCATTTAGTCAGTTAGCATGTAGTGTTTTAGTGAGGTAGGCTTTAGGGCATGAACTGCTTCAAAGTAGTATGCACTATGCATGTAGTGTTTAAATGATCGTCACACTTGTGGTTCAGAGCTATAGTTTCATAGTCAGTTTTTATATAAAATGTGTTTGTACAGTAATGGAATAGTATAAATTTGAAAGTTATTAATATACATTTATTTGTGATTCTTTTTTACAGATACAGAACAGGAGTGTTTCTCATCTGTTTGCACTCTTCTCATGCAAGATTGTTTGGATAAAGGGTCCTTAGGTGTTTCATCATACTTGCTGTGCCGCACAAGTATTTTTTGTTAGGATCTCCTCGTAACAGAACTCTTTGGCAAATCTTGCGAGTGACGAAGGTGGCATTGGTCTTTGTTTGCTCCTTGGAAAAAGTAAAAAATTTCCTCACCACTGAAGAAAAACGTTGTTTGTGTGGTGCCTTCTGCAAAACATTTTCTTCAGATTCGGTAAATATTTTAAAGCGGCAACATTTACAGTTTTTGTAAGTTAAACTTATAACATTTTGTTAGCTGTATGCATTTTATATATCTCTGATTTGTTTCTTGTGGTATTTTGTTGAGAATACCATGTTGTTGTTTTTTTAACAATCTTTCTTATTTTCCAGGTCTGTCGTCGACATCCATTGTCCCCACAGTAGTGTTCCGCCTTGTTGTTTTTTATTATTGTTGTTACATTTTGTTTATTAGTTTATTGTTCATATATATGTTAATAAAAAAATAAAGTTTGAAAATAGTTTTTCGTTTATATATTTATTATTATAAAAAATAAAGTTTGAAAAAAAATTAATAACGTTTTTGTTCTCTTAACTGCTGTGTGACTCTTTATTGTTCTTATTACTGTTATTTGATGGAGTCCACCATGGTGTTAAATTTTGGGGGACTTATCGCTGGAATACTGGTGATATCTGCAGTTTGCACTAACTTCTAAATAGTGTGTTAGATTTATCTCAACTTTACTTCCGTTAAAGTGCTGATAATTAAATGGAGAGTAGCCGTTCCCGTACAAAAAGACACAAGGTGCACCTTTCCGATTTATTCTAAATACTAAAAGTCTGTATTGAATTGCACTGAGGTATTGGCTGCAGTTACAGTGTACACACAAAATCTATTAAGAAATCTCATTGTATTTATATTGATTGGGAATAGTGCGTCAGGTGCTGGATCTTGATGAGACACACTGCTCAGTTCATATATTGTTCTGCACACGAAAAAAATCCCATCACAACTTTCACACCAATTGCAATGCGAAACAAATTGCGGCGATAAGACACGTTGGCACCAGGGATTTTACACCTGCTTTCTGCTGGTGTTAAGCAGGACAACTACCTGCACCATGAAAGGGAACACAGTCAAGAGCCACACCAGAACACCCACAGGTACCATAGAGTCAATGAACATGATACAGGGATACTCATGAGGGACAGGAGACTCATCTCAACAACTCCAGGACCGCCAATGCCCCCCAAACCCACATCTTAGTAAGTGTGTCCCTGTGGTCATTGTCTTAGCATGATAGGCACGAGCCCTGCAACATCATAGTGTGCTGTCACCTCAGCGTTGGCAGTGAGCCTGGATGTGTAGCTACGCACGCATCCTCCTGCATGCACAACTGGCGTGTGCTGGTCTGGGGTTCACAGGTCAGTGCAGGGGTGTGCCTATCCAGCAAGGGGAACGGGGTGTCTCGGACATGTCCATGTACAGGAAGTGCAGTAAGTGTGTCTCTGTGTTCTGGTGTGGCCTGCTACAAGAGCCGCAGCAGTTGATGTTGTAAACTGGCATGCACCACCTCCAAACGGCACTGTGATGTTGTAGTTGGAATGTAGCAGGACATGCGCAAATAGGCATTACAATGGTGTGCTGTACGAGTGCACGAGATACAACAGCGCACCGTACAAAAGTGTGGGGGCTCGTGGGAGGGAGGTGCAGCCATTTGGCAACGTAACACACAGTGAACTCGACCATGTGCCACATGCTGGGCATCTCATCCATGATGACCACGGTCGCAGACATCCCACGACACCAACGACTGGACTTTGTACACATCCTGTATGAATGCAGCATGGTTTTCACTTCTATGCTTGTTCAGTGGTGTGATGTTGGCGGGTTGTGTGACTTGTGCTGCTTGTTGGTGTGTTTCATTTTGGCCATTGTTAGTCTATATGTGTGTTGTACTTAATTGTGCATGTGTGCCATTCTGCCCATCTCCCCTCCTCCCCCCACTCCCTGCTTCTTCCTCTTCCTACTGCTGTTGTGTCTATAATTTTGTTGCTGCACACATAAATACATGTAAAGAATAAATTAGAATAGTTCCTTGATTCTTTTAGGTTTCAAAACTTCTCTATTGGTTTCTTTTTAATTTTCCATATGAACCATTTTTTAAATATTGAACAACACATAGAAGTCAGAAGTGAAACGTATTCTATCAACACACTTTCTAGAACATTCTACAACACGTGCAGGTTAAAAGTTGATCAAGTTTTTTAAAACACAACGATATTTTTTTGTAACATTTTCTTGAATATTTAACGACACGTGCAGGTTAAAAGTTGACGATTGTTTTAAGTTCGAACAGTGCCTTTCAAATGCAAGTAGCAGGTGTGGTTGATCTGAGCAAATTTTATCCTTTGATATGTACTCCACGTTGAAACTGCTTTTTCTTAACCAATCACAAAGATGCTTTTCCACAAAACTAATGTGCACCCTACTTTTAAAAAAGAATGCTTTTCATGATATCTTCAGAGATAAGTTATTGATAGGAATTAGCATTTAAAAAACCTTTGAAATTCACTGAAAAAACCATAGGTTTCAGGGGCGTTATCGTTAGGAATTGGCATTTAAAAAACCTTAGAAATTCACTGAAAAAACCAAAGGTTTCAGGGGCGTTATAGTTAGCTGGACATTTCCCTCATACAAAATCCTAGAAATTCCCCTGTTATAGTTAGTTCAGCTAATTATAACTCGCGCCCCCGCAATGCACTGCTGATGACGTCACATATTACATCACTCATGACATGGTCAGTGACATCACTGATGACATCACTGATGACATCTCAAATGACATCACTCATGACATCACTGATGACTTAATCCATGTGATAAATTAGTGCATCTTCTCACACCCTAATATAACCTTTGATACACCGACTCAAAATTTCAGACGGCCATTTTGAAAATCATAGATACTCCAATACCAATAACTACATACCCACTCATTAACTCTTAGGTCTACATACACCTCCACTCACGCGTCAGGCAACCTAATCACTCCTTATTGTGAAAACGAGGTGTCAGAGAAGGCCGGAAGGCAGGCTGGCTGCCGAGTGCGCTCTGTAAAGCTTCAGGGCGTTTGTTCACAATATATATATATATATATATATATATATATATATATATATATATATATATATATATATAAATGTTGCTAAATCTATTTCTAATTTTTTGCATCCAATAGCATCATTTTATATTTGAGATTTAACTCGACATTTTGCAAATTCATCTGGAGTATTAAGCTCATGATAAAGAATCGAGAGTGTTTTTTCACTGTTTATGGTCACATGACCAAACACGAGTGGGTTGTGGGAGTACACCTTTAAGCATTTAAAGTGAATCATGTTCACTGTGACCGATGTGTGATCAAGGGCTCATGGGCTCGAAATGCGTCACTGCTGTTACTTGGGCTGAATAAATACCATCTCGCATTTCAAACTAAATTGTCAATGGCATACGATATTGTTGACATGAATAAACTACGAGTCTGTTTTCACATGCACTTAAGTTGTACTTTAGAAAATCACGTGTGTAGCAATGTAAAATGGCCGTGAAATCAAATCTCTATGTCAGTGAACAAGGGTGCAGCGCACTCGAAACGCGTTTGACAAGTGGCTGATTGAGAATACATTTGTTTAACCGCACAAGGCTTTGTTTTCCTTCTAAACACTTGGGAGGATTTGAAGGATGATTTAAAGGGACCGGCTTCCGTGGGGTCCGAAAACAACGAAGCAACTCTCGTTACGGAGGAGGCAACTCATACACGGAAGGTTTAGAGGAAATATATATATATATATATATATATATATATTCACTGAAAAACCCATAGGTTTCAGGGACGTTATAGTTAGTTGTACATTTCACTCATACAAAACCAGAGAAATTCCGCCGTTATAGTTAGTTCATGTTTAATTACTAATCGTATAACAGACAACAATATTGTTCCTCAGTGGATTATTTTGTGTGATTTGTTTTAGGTTTCTTAATAATATACTTAAACAAGTTCCCATAATTTGCCTATCCCAATCCAATTTGGACATAAGTGGCGAGTCATGGCCTTCGGCCAGGATCATGTCCCAGTACTGCAGCAAGTGCTCGATAGCCTCTACCTGTGGCCAGGCTCAGCAGTACTGAGCTTAGGGTATATTTCTGAGACACTTCCTATTCCTAGTATGCATTTCTAGATGCCCTTTGGGCATGTCTCTCGATACAGGGCATAGAGCACAGGCCATAGACTCTGCCCACATTGCTCAGTGATTATTATTCAGAGCCTGCAGCCATGGCCACTGATAATGGCCACAGGGTGTGTTCTCCAACCATGATGTTGGCCCAGTATCAGAGACCGAAGTGTATGTTGAGCATGGCCGCGGCCTGAAGCACGCCCAGTGAGTACTGTGCATAGTGCTTGTCCTTAGGCTCTATAACATTTCCAGTACTGATTCTTTCACTACCTGATGGAGATCGTCTAAGATCATGTCTAGCATGTAGTTTTAGTGCTTCACCACATCTTTTTTTCCTATGAACAATCCCTGCAAGTCTTCTTAGGTCAGATTTATGTACCCGTGTACTTTTTTATTGTCTATCAAATGGGATTTAAGTTATTAGAAGTGTTTACTTTATGCCGATGGTTGGAGGTGTGGACTGTGACACTTATTTTTGGGGATTTATGGTTCATCACAAAAGCTAGCGCGAAAAAGACGCAAAATGTAAAAAGAATGGAGAGAAAAATAGGAAAGCCCTGGCAAAGGGAGAAAGCCATGATGAAAAAGAACATGCAAGAGTGAGATAAGGATATGGAACGAAATGGAATAAAAACTAGGCACCCCCAAATATTCATGAGCTATAGCGACAGAATTTAATATAAAGAGTGACTCAACCATTACTACTGAGATGATGTCACTGCCTCTGAAACGCACAGAGGTTGAACATATTTACAGATCTTGGCTTATTCATTATATATATATAGATATAAAACATTTGGGGAATACAGGCTCAGAATAAAGCCCTGGCGTTCCGTGATCAGTGAGAGGCTGCTGCTTACTTCCCATGAGTTATGGCCCTCTGGCCTCACTAACAAATATCCCCGGCTTGTGTGGCTCACCTCTGGGCCTCATTATGTCACGTGTCTTTCTTTAAAGTCACTGGAGTTCAGTTCAAAGGGCTGAGCTGCAAGTGTCACTGCATGCCACTGAAAAGCGCTGCTTACGCTGGTGTGCTTACAAATAGTGCCTGCTACCCATTACTGCTTTGTAAACCAATTATTGCGATCACCCATGTTCATATGTTGAGCATTTTGTTGGGCACACGTGAAACGGAAGTGCCTGTGGTTTTTACTCTCATATGTATAGTTGTGGGGGCTTCGTTGAACGTTTGAACTTCACGCCCCCTCCTGAAGTATCGGGGCAGAAAATGTTTGACTCAGATGGGCCTCACTCACCTTAAATCTTTCTGAAGTCGACACATGAAGTTTTATTGTGGCCTGTAATATTAAGGCATGCTGTTCGCAGTGCAATGAAAAGACATAACGGTAGCAAGTGCTATATAAAATGGAAATTATTTTAATAAGGCAGAGTTACATACGTAGCACAGGTGTAATGTTTAGCAACTATTCTGTCTGCATCAGGAATTGATGGTGAGGCAGACGAACCGTAGAGTTACTTGTGCATGTTCTTACGGCCAAAAAACAAACCTTTTCTTTAAATCCGAATGGTATTCTGCAAAATACATCTATTAAGTGTCACCTCATACAGTACTGTAGTAATTGGACGGGCTGAAGACCAATACATAAAAATGCATAAGATATAACAAGTACTCACTTTTTAAAATGTATTCTTTGTACATTTTATATAAGAAACACAGATATGTGCAACAGATAACATAAAATACTGTCTCGATAGACTCTCGTACATACATACACTGGCAGTTTTTTTTATCCCCTCCTGTGTTATCTAAAGCGACCTGAAGCTGCTGAAGACTCGGTGCAGTGCTGTCAGAGGAAACGCACTCCCATCACATACTGGCGAACAGTCACGGCAAAAGGACCAGCGAGATTTGTTCTTAAAATATGGGAAGGGATAAAGGGTGAAGAGGGGAAGCTGGAAAGAGAGGGAGAAAGAGGGGGCAGGGTGGATGGAAAGGGGGAAGGAAGGTGGAGACCGTCTAGGTTGTGCAGAGTGGATGCGGTTTTTCTAAAGTTAGTGGAGAGCACAGAAGGTAAGGCGGGAGGAGGAGAAAGGAAGGAGTAGTAAATGTTAGTAGGGAGTGGTGCATTCGTTTGTGCGTGTGCACGCAGTCTGCTCTTTTTTGAAGCACATACTCGGACTTGTGGCACGCCCCTGCGTGCTCTCGCCAGGTGGATGCCACCACAAGCACGAGTATGTGCTTCGAAAAAGAGCAGAACAACGGCTAAAGGTCCTCCTACGTAGCGCCTACGCACTGCGTAGGCGAGACCTAAAAAGGACTCTTTCTGAACCAAGATCTACCTTTTTGCCAAATTTGGTGTAATTCCGTTCAGCAGTTCGGGCTGTAGCTTAGTCTAAAGTTTCCTATGGAAAATAAGATGGGGAAAAAGCGTTTTGGGACCCCCTTTTTCTCAGTGATGTCATCAGTGATGTCATTTGAGATGTCATCAGTAATGTCATCAGTGATGTCACTGGCCATGTCATGGATGATGTAATATGTGACGTCATCAGCAGTGTATTGCGGGTGCGCAAGATATAATTAGCTGAACTAACTATAACGGCGGAATTTCTATGGTTTTGTACAAGTGAAATGTCCAACTAACTATAACGTCCCTGAAACCTGTTGTTTTTTCTGTGAATTTCTAGGGTTTTTTAAATACTAATTTCTAACTATAATGTGCCTAAAACCTATGTTTTTGTCTGTGAATTTCAATGGTTTTTTAAATGCCAATTTCTAACTATAATGTCCCTGAAACCTATGTTTTTTCAGTGAATTTCAATGGTTTTTTAAACAAAAATTTCTAATTAAAATGTACCACAATCCTGTGGTTTTTTCAGTGAATTTTTAAGGATTTATAAATGCTAATTTCTAACTATAACATCCCTATTAAGTCCCCTTGAATCCTGAAGGTCCCTGGTGGCCAAGTAGCCCACCAGGTACCTCCTGTGAGGGCCACAGAGCTGCGTTGTAGAGAGGTGTTCCTAGGCTATGCCCCTTTTTACACCACGCTTCAAACGTGGCTTCTGGCACACTGCTGCTCGGAATATGAAGTCCACTTGTGTCCTGAGGTCCTCAGGAAACAAGAGGACCTCATCGCCCCACCACCAGTGCACTAAAAGCCGCGTTTGCAGAGTGGTGTAAAAAGGGGCGTGGCCTAGGACCACCTCTCTGCAAAGCAGCTCTGTGGCGCTTACTGGAGGTACCTGGTGGGCTAGTTGGCCCAAAGGGACCCTCAGCATTCAAGGGGACTTAATCCCCCAATTTACAACGTGCCAGGGGATGCGTTTGCAGACTTCTCATATGAGGCCCCACCCCTCCCCGCACCACTGTGCAAACGCGCCCCCTGGCTTGTTTTAAGTTGGGGGATTAAGTCCCCTGGAATCCTGAGGGTCCCTGGGGACCAACTAGCCCACCAGGTACCTCCAGTAAGCACCACAGAGCTGCATTGCAGAGAGGTGTAAAAAGGGGCGTGGCCTCGGACCACCTCTCTGCAACGCAGCTCTGTAGCGCTTACTGGAGGTACCTGGTGAGCTAGTTGGCCCCCAGGGACCCTCAAGATTCAAGGGGACTTAATCCCCCAATTTATACAGCGCCAGCGCGCTCCCGCCAGGTGGATGCCGCCACAAGCACGAGTATGTGCTTCGAAAGAGAGCCGAACGACGGCTAAAGGTTCTCCTATGCAGCGCATGCCCACAGCGTAGGCGAGACCTAAAAAGGACTCTTTCTAAACCAATGGCTACCTTTTTGCCAAATTTGGTGTAATTTCATTCAGCAGTTCGGGCTGTAGCTTTGTCTAAAGTTTCCTATGGAAAATTACATGGAGGAAAATGCGTTTTGGGACCCCCTTTTTTTCTCGGCCCCGCTTGAAAAATCACCCTGAAAATTTTAAAACAGGACCTGACCGGAGCGGGCCACTAGTTTTGAAAATTTCGCAAAGATTCATCAAACGACATCAAGGTTATTGGGAAAACAAAACACGCTTTTCCTATGGAATCTAGGTCCTAGCTATAATTACCGCCAGTAGGTAATATATATCTATATATATATATATATATATATATATATATATATATATATATATATATATATATATATAACGATACGAAGAGCTCCTTCCGGGATACTGGGACCCTATGGGAGGTGGCGTATACTCCGGCGGAGCGTGCCGGTGTTCAATGTCAAAGCGAAACAAAATAAATGTCAATACGCTCTCAGGAAGGAGGCGACACACAGGGAAGAGTTTTCCAAATCTTTACTCTACACAACGCGTTTCGGCGAAAGCCTTGGTCACGTGTAGTGGTGCAAAACATTACAGACCTTAATCAAGTTTGATCTCTTACATGGCATAAATATAAACATAAGACACAGTTCGTTAGTGTGACTATGGCATCCATTTTGAAGTGGTGCAGATATGTTACCATTCCACTGCGAGTGAAGTACTAGAATGTATTTGCAACGCATGAATAATATAATATAATAATACATTGAATTTCAAAATATGTTGTTGCACAATAACCAAAGGATAATAATATAGTATTCACTTCAGTGGAACACAATCACGACTATCATTGTGAAACAATGCATGATGACAAAACATACCGTATCAATATTGGCTCAAATCAGTATTTTTGCAATTGAAACGAGACTGCGTGTCAAACATAAATAAATCATTAATGCATATGTTCACTAAATGTATGATTCACAAAATTTGCGCTAAATGTAACTGTCGTGATTTGAAACAGTAATGGCTCACTCGGATAGGTAAAATACCTAATGCTAAAAACCTTAGTGGTACCATAAGCCAATATTTTTAAGAAGCAAAGGACACCATTTCAACAAAAAATAATAATATGTCACATTAATTATAAGCTCCTTGACCTTGAACTGCTGTAACATGAATATGTGTGTTGCCACAACATGCACCCATAATGGGTATTGTAGTATCATAGTATCGCAGTCCTTAGTTGTCTGAATAAAACGGGCCACTGCCCCTCGATCATTAATGATCACAATGTTGTTACACTGTTATTTCATAACGTATCCTAAACAAAAGATGGCAAAAGGCAACACTGCAGCATACAGTAATGTGTCATGTTAGTCATGTTTATGCCCAATCCTACCCCTGACCGTGAACTCTTACTAAATTACCTGAAAAATTATAAGTTATAAGAATGAATAAATCAACCTTAAGATGGTCAAATCTGGGAAACAAAGAATGGGGCAGTGTGTAGATTTGTACATATTGAAGAATGTATATCTAACGGACCCCTTCCTTTTCTTCTGTAAAAAACACAGGAAGAACAAGAGAAAGAAAGAGAGACAGAGAAAGAAAGAAACAAAATAACTGATTAAAAACAATTAATTCTATCATACAATGCATCATACAAAATGTGTAACTATTCAGCAGTTAATACAAATGCACAGGGTTCTTTTACAAATCGAACAATACAAGATAGTTCACATTAAATCTCACCATTGTTTACACTTATTCCAGGACAAACCAATAAACAGCCCTGTAGCTAACACTATCTCCAAAATCACCAAAAAATACCCACTTATGGCCCTACTCTGAGGTGGATTGCTAATTCCTCATCAATGTTTAGCCCTCCTGGGCTTTTAGTTTGGAAATCTATTATATAACGGGATTCTCGTTTTCGAAGATTGAGGACCCTATCTCCACCTCTAGGGCTTTTAGGGACATGTTCCAAAATAAAAAAACTCAGATCAGCAACATTTGATACATGTTTTTCGTCAAAATGTCGAGCTACCGGGTATTTTTGGTCGTGATTAGTGATGGCTCTAACATGTTCCAGGATTCGCTTTTTAGCTGCGCAAATTGTACTCCCAATATACCAGAGCTTACATGTGCACTCGATGGCATAGATGACGTAATTGGTTCCACGTGTCAAAAATTGAATAATTTTTCTATTTATGCCATTGTAACTGAGAGAACCCCTATATTTGCTGTGTCTACAAGCCTTACAATGGCCACAGGGATAGAAGCCAATAAGGCCGTGGCCAGTGGTGTTAGTGTACTTAGTGATATCGTTCCTAACTACCAAGTCACGTATATTTTTATTACGTCTGTACGTAATAGATGGTCTCTCGGTTATGCTGGTACCTAGAACATTGTCAGTTTTCAAGATGTTCCAATTTTTTGTAAGAATGCGTTTGACCTTTTGTGATTCAGAGTTGAAAGTAAGAACTATACGAGTGTTGTCATTCTCACTGTGAGTTGGCTCTACTTTATCACAGAGTGTGTCAGTTCTTTCTACTTTCTCCGCTCTTTCAGTTGCTTTCTTAAGCACCCAGTTATGATACCCTCTGGTCTGGAATCTGGCAATGATGTTGTCTTTCTCACTCACATATGCCTCCATGTTGTTACAATTCCTCTTTGCCCTCAGAAGCTCTCCATAGGGAATACTCCATTTGAGCACCTCTGGATGGCTGCTGAGGGCATGCAGGATGCTGTTTCCTGCCGTAGCTTTGCGGAACAAAGAAGTGCAGACCTTACCATTTTTAATCTCTAGACTTACATCAAGGTAATCAGTCCTATCTGCATCAATGTTGCCAGTAAGTAAGATGTTATATTTATTTATGTTCAATTTCTCAATGAATTCTTCAGCATCTTTTTTGGTTCCCCGCCAGATGATAAATAAGTCGTCAATGTAGCGAAGCCACATGACGATCTTTTGGAGGTCCTTGGACAAGGTGTTACTGCCAAAGATCTCTTGCTCCCAGTACCCCATAAAGAGGTTCGCAAAGCTGGGAGGAAAGCAGGAACCCATTGCAGTACCTGTGATCTGTCTGTAGAGGGCGCCATTGAAAGAATATATGTTATTAGTTAAGCAAAATGCTATCATCTCAATGATCATCCTACTGTGTTCTCGATATTTCAAAGGTCTCTGTTTCAAAAAGTGTTCACACGCTTCCAGTCCTTGCTGATGATCTATTATTGTATAAAGCGAGTGAACATCTAACACAATAAATAGAAAATCGGAATTCCAAACCAAATTGTCGATTTTGCACAGAAAATCGTTGGTATCTCTTAAATAGCTGGGCAATTTTATCACATATTCCCTTAAAAAATGGTCTACATATTTGGAAATATGTTCACACACACTGCCGATGGATGAGACAATGGGGCGCCCTGGTGGTTTGGTGCTGTTTTTGTGCAACTTAGGTATTAGATAAAGAATGGGGAGTTTTGGGTGGTCGTTTTTTAAATAACAAAATTCCTCCCACTCCAGAAGTCCTTTATCCCTCCAATCAGTTAGTTTTTCCCAAATATCTGTGATACTGTCATCATACGTATCCGATGCAATGGATGTATAAAATCTAGCGTCATTAAGCTGGCTGAGAGCCTCAGTAATGTAATCATTACGATCTAAGATTACAACATTACCCCCCTTGTCGGCTGGGCGAATCGCAATGTTAGTATCATCATACAAAGATTTTAAAGCCTGCCTCTGATCGTAAAATAAGTTTTCTTTGATCTTCCTAGGTTTCTTGTTTTTGTATCTCAAATCCATTAATGCCTGGGCTGTACATTCATGAAAAGTGTCAATATTATCATGTGGGAGCAATGGTATAAATGAGGATTTGACTTTGAAATCAGATCCAGCAGAAGCCCCTGTTGGTAGTTGCATGTTTTCTAGAATTTGTGTGGTGCTAACTGGATCATCTGTAATGCTTTCTGTGTTTGCTGCGAAGTCACTTCCATCATTCCCTTCAGCTACCGTGATCACCATATCTATGTCACCAATTTGTAAGTTGCTGTCATCAGTTCTAGTATTATAATTTCTAGTGAGATTGTGTTCTAGTCTCTTTAGCTTGTGCCATTTTTTTAATTTCAGTTTTCTTACAAATTTGAAAACGTAAATTCTGGTATCTGTCTAATTAAATAGCGAGGAAGGACAAAACGAGAGGCCTAAATAAAGAGTTCTTTTGTCCACATCACTTAGAGGTCGGTTAGACAGATTAATCACAGTCTTATTTACCATGGACATATCCATTAGTAAGCTTTGTTGGAGCGAGTCTTCCGATTTCCCATGCCGCCCCTTCCTCTGCCTGTGTTGCCACCGTTGTTTGATTCTTGCTTTCCTGTTGCGACGCTTCCCCGTCCTCTGCCTCTTCCCCGACCCCGTCCTCTCGTTCGCAGTGATGGGTTCTCCTTCATAGTCTGTCGATCTTTCCGCATTTCTCTGAACTCGTCTAAAAAATTGATTTGTCTGGTGTTTTGTTCCGCACTAGATGCATTCCCCTCAGATACGTCAGACTCTGTGTCACTGGTATCTGGATTTTCAGGTGTGTTCGTCACACTTGCCATGACTTCTACAGATGCTTGTTCCTTATATAGATGATCATATTTTTTACTAAATGTTAATATTCTGCCACTTTCACAGTCCCTATAATCACGATTCATTTTACGTTGTTTTCTTGCCTTAATTTCATCCTCATAGATAATGAGGCGTTCTTTCATGGAGTCCAAAGTTTTATTAAGAGTCTCACTATCTAATAGTTGAGATAATTCAATCATTGTTTCCTTGATGAGTTTTAATATTTCATCACGATCTTTCCAGGCAAATTTAATAAGTATTTCCATCATGATTCTGGAACTAGATGCTGAATGTTCTGACCATTCCTATAGCATAGCTGGATTTGGCACTTCGTAAGTGGGGGTAATGAAGATCCTCAGACCTCGTGGTGCCATCACCTGATCCACATAATTTTGTAATGAGGTGGCTTCCCACCATTTGGAAGTTTTGCTTCGTTTAAGTTTTTCCACTTTGTGAATTTTTTCCTCAAGGGATTGGCTCTTGGGATCCACTTTGCCTGTTTTGTCTTGTAAACTAGAAGCTGGAATTAGCAATCCACCTCAGAGTAGGGCCATAAGTGGGTATTTTTTGGTGATTTTGGAGATAGTGTTAGCTACAGGGCTGTTTATTGATTTGTCCTGGAATAAGTGTAAACAATGGTGAGATTTAATGTGAACTATCTTGTATTGTGCATTTGTATTAACTGCTGAATAGTTACACATTTTGTATGATGCATTGTATGATAGAATTAATTGTTTTTAATCAGTTATTTTCTTTCTTTCTTTCTCTGTCTCTCTTTCTTTCTCTTGTTCTTCCTGTGTTTTTTACAGAAGAAAAGGAAGGGGTCCGTTAGATATACATTCTTCAATATGGACAAATCTACACAGTGCCCCATTCTTTGTTTCCCAGATTTGACCATCTTAAGGTTGATTTATTCATTCTTATAACTTATAATTTTTCAGGTAATTTAGTAAGAGTTCACGGTCAGGGGTAGGATTGGGCATAAACATGACTAACATGACACATTACTGTATGCTGCAGTGTTGCCTTTTGCCTTCTTTTGTTTAGGATACGTTATGAAATAACAGTGTAACAACATTGTGATCATTAATGATCGAGGGGCAGTGGCCCGTTTTATTCAGACAACTTTGGTTATTGTGCAACAACATATTTTGGAATTCAATGTATTATTATATTATATTATTCATGCGTTGCAAATACATTCTAGTACTTCACTCGCAGTGGAACGGTAACATATCTGCACCACTTCAAAATGGATGCCATAGTCACACTAACGAACTGTGTCCTATGTTTATGTTTATGCCATGTAAGAGATCAAACTTGATTAAGGTCTGTAATGTTGTGCACCACTACACGTGACCAAGGCTTTCGCCGAAACGCGTTGTGTAGAGTAAAGATTTGGAAAACTCTTCCCTGTGTGTCGCCTCCTTCCTGAGAGCGTATTGACATTTATTTTGTTTTGCTTTGACATTGAACACCGGCACGCTCCGCCGGAGTATACGCCACCTCCCATAGGGTCCCAGTATCCCGGAAGGAGCTCTTCGTATTGTTGGACATACTGAGGGGTACACTGGACCGGCCAAGCTTTTGAACCCAACACGAAAATTGCAATACTACTACCCTGCTGCAAACGAACACGGAGGTAAGCCTGCCCATTCTTGTGCGTCCCTTGGGGGTGGTGGGTGATCGCGTTTCTGTCGATGCGTGATGCGCACACATCCCCGGGGTAGCGGCGTGAGGGGTGGAAACTGCCCAGTGGTTGTTTTGGTGCATGAATTATTTCCTTGGTTGTCTCGTGATTCAAGCTCATACGAGGCTTTATTTATAAAATAAATTCTTCGGCATTGTACAACACTGCCGATTGAGAAATACCTCGGTCCTGAAATAATCCGGACGCTTGATCATTACAACAAGGACTTGTGGATTTACACTCCAACACTCATGTTCTTCCTTCTATTTGGATGGGGTTCTAGTTCTCTATTCAGTCAGAACCGCTTTGGCAGGAGGAACTTTCCATCTGGGAAAGGGGAAGGTGGGCTGACAGCATCAGGGCTCGTTTCCTTAAACTTTTTAGCACGTATGGAGGAGGAAGCAGAGAGAAGAGCGGCTGCTCTCACACTATTCAGCAGAAAACCAGGAGCTTCTGGTTTACAAGACAAAACAGGCAAAGTGGATTCCAAGAGCCAATCCCTTGAGGAAAAAATTCACAAATTGGAAAAACTTAAACGAAGCGAAACTTCCAAATGGTGGGAAGCCACCTCATTACAAAATTATGTGGATCAGGCGATGGCACCACGAGGTCTGAGGATCTTCATTACCCCCACTTACGAAGTGCCAAATCCAGCTATGCTACAGGAATGGTCAGAACATTCAGCATCTAGTTCCAGAATCATGATGGAAATACTTATTAAATATGCCTGGAAAGATCGTGATGAAATATTAACCGCTTCAGTGCCCATGACAAGATGGTCTCGTCATGGAGCACGGTTGCGCTGTGCCCATGACGAGACTATCTCGTCATGAACCCCGCCCGCTAATGTAACGCCCGGCACAGGGCGGGGAAAGGGCGTGGCACTGAAGGGGTTAAAACTCATCAAGGAAACAATAATTGAATTATCTCAACTATTAGATAGTGAGACTCTTAATAAAACTTTGGACTCCATGAAAGAACGCCTCATTATCTATGAGGATGAAATTAAGGCAAGAAAACAACGTAAAATGAATCGTGATTATAGGGACTATGAAAGTGGCAGAATATTAACATTTAGTAAAAAATATGATCATCTACATAAGGAACAAGCATCTGTAGAAGTCATGGCAAGTGTGACGAACACACCTGAAAATCCAGATACCAGTGATACAGAGTCTGACGTATCTGAGGGGAATGCATCTAGTGAGGAACAAAACACCAGACAAATCAATTTTTTAGACGAGTTCAGAGTAATGCGGAAAGATCGACAGACTATGAAGGAGAACCCATCACTGCGAACGAGAGGACGGGGTCGGGGAAGAGGCAGAGGACGGGGAAGCGTCTCAACAGGAAAGCAAGAATCAAACAACGGTGGCAACACAGGCAAAGGAAGGGGCGGCATGGGAAATCAGAAGACTCGCTCCAACAAAGCTTACTAATGGATATGTCCATGGTAAATAAGACTGTGATTAATCTGTCTAACCGGCCTCTAAGTGATGTGGACAAAAGAACTCTTTATTTAGGCCTCTCGTTTTGTCCTTTCTCGCTATTTAATTAGACAGATACCAGAATTGACGTTTTCAAATTTGTAAGAAAACTGAAATTAAAAAAATGGCACAAGCTAAAGAGACTAGAACACAATCACACTAGAAATTATAATACTAGAACTGATGACAGCAACTTACAAATTGGTGACATAGATATGGTGATCACGGTAGCTGAATTGAATGATGAAAGTGACTTCGCAGCAAAGACAGGAAGCATTACAGATGATCCAGTTAGCACCACACAAATTCTAGAAAACATGCAACTACAAACAGGGGCTTCTGCTGGATCTGATTTCAAAGTCAAATCCTCATTTATACCATTGCTCCCACATGATAATATTGACACTTTTCATGAATGTACAGCCAAAGCATTACTGGATTTGAGATACAAAAACAAGAAACCTAGGAAGATCAAAGAAAACTTATCTTACGATCAGAGGCAGGCTTTAAAATCTTTGTATGATAACATTGTGATTCGCCCAGCCGACAAGGGGGGTAATGTTGTAATCTTAGATCGTAATGATTACATTACTGAGGCTCTCAACCAGCTTAATGACGCTAGATTTTATACATCCATTGCATCGGATACGTATGATGACAGTATCACAGATATTTGGGAAAAACTAACTGATTGGAGGGATAAAGGACTTCTGGAGTGGGAGGGATTTTGTTATTTAAAAAACGACCATCCGAAACTCCCCATTCTTTATCTAATACCTAAGTTGCACAAAAACAGCACCAAACCACCAGGGCGCCCCATTGTCTCATCCATCGGCAGTGTGTGTGAACATATTTCCAAATATGTAGACCATTTTTTAAGGAAATATGTGATAAAATTGCCCAGCTATTTAAGAGATACCAAAGATTTTCTGTGCAAAATTGACAATTTGGTTTGGAATTCCGATTTTCTATTTATTGTGTTAGATGTTCACTCGCTTTATACAATAATAGATCATCAGCAAGGACTGGAAGCGTGTGAACACTTTTTGAAACAGAGACCTTTGAAATATCGAGAATACAGTAGGATGATCATTGAGATGATAGCATTTTGCTTAACTAATAACATATTTTCTTGCAATGGCGCCCTCTACAGACAGATCACAGGTACTGCAATGGGTTCCTGCTTTCCTCCCAGCTTTGCGAACCTCTTTATGGGGTACTGGGAGCAAGAGATCTTTGGCAGTAACACCTTGTCCTTGGACCTCCAAAAAATCGTCATGTGGCTTCGCTACATTCACGACTTATTTATCATCTGGCGGGGAACCAAAAAAGATGCCGAAGAATTAATTGAGAAATTGAACATAAATAAATATAACATCTTACTTACTGGCAACATTGATGCAGATAGGACTGATTACCTTGATGTAAGTCTAGAGATTAAAAATGGTAAGGTCTGCACTTCTTTGTTCCGCAAAGCTATGGCAGGAAACACCATCCTGCATGCCCTCAGCAGCCATCCAGAGGTGCTCAAATGGAGTATTCCCTATGGAGAGCTGCTGAGGGCAAAGAGGAATTGTAACAACATGGAGGCATATGCGAGTGAGAAAGACAACATCATTGCCAGATTCCAGACCAGAGGGTATCCTAACTGGGTGCTTAAGAAAGCAACTGAAAGAGCGGAGAAAGTAGAAAGAACTGACACACTCTGTGATAAAGTAGAGCCAACTCACAGTGAGAATGACAACACTCGTATAGTTCTTACTTTCAAATCTGAATCACAAAAGGTCAAACGCATTCTTACAAAAAATTGGAACATCTTGAAAACTGACAATGTTCTAGGTACCAGCATAACCGAGAGACCATCTATTACGTACAGACGTAATAAAAATATACGGGACTTGGTAGTTAGGAACGATATCGCTAACTACACTAACACCACTGGCCACGGCCTTATTGGCTTCTATCCCTGTGGCCATTGTAAGGCTTGTAGACACAGCAAATATAGGGGTTCTCTCAGTTACAATGGCATAAATAGAAAAATTACTCAATTTTTGACATGTGGCACCAATTACGTCATCTATGCCATCGAGTGCACATGTAAGCTCTGGTATATTGGGAGTACCATTTGCCCAGCTAAAAAGCGAATCCTGGAACATGTTAGAGCCATCACCAATCACGACCAAAAATACCCGGTAGCTCGACATTTTGACGAAAAACATGCATCAAATGTTGCTGATCTGAGTTTTTTTATTTTGGAACATGTCCCTAAAAGCCCTAGAGGTGGAGATAGGGTCCTCAATCTTCGAAAACGAGAATCCCGTTATATAATAGATTTCCAAACTAAAAGCCCAGGAGGTCTAAACATTGATGAGGAATTAGCAATCCACCTCAGAGTAGGGCCATAAGTGGGTATTTTTTGGTGATTTTGGAGATAGTGTTAGCTACAGGGCTGTTTATTGGTTTGTCCTGGAATAAGTGTAAACAATGGTGAGATTTAATGTGAACTATCTTGTATTGTTCGATTTGTAAAAGAACCCTGTGCATTTGTATTAACTGCTGAATAGTGACACATTTTGTATGATGCATTGTATGATAGAATTAATTGTTTTTAATCAGTTATTTTGTTTCTTTCTTTCTCTGTCTCTCTTTCTTTCTCTTGTTCTTCCTGTGTTTTTTACAGAAGAAAAGGAAGGGGTCCGTTAGACATACATTCTTCAATATGGACAAATCTACACACTGCCCCATTCTTTGTTTCCCAGATTTGACCATCTTAAGGTTGATTTATTCATTCTTATAACTTATCATTTTTCAGGTAATTTAGTAAGAGTTCACGGTCAGGGGTAGGATTGGGCATAAACATGACTAACATGACACATTACTGTATGCTGCAGTGTTGCCTTTTGCCTTCTTTTGTTTAGGATACGTTATGAAATAACAGTGTAACAACATTGTGATCATTAATGATCGAGGGGCAGTGGCCCGTTTTATTCAGACAACTAATGACTGCGATACTATGATACTACAATTCCCATTATGGGTGCATGTTGTGGCAACACACATATTCATGTTACAGCAGTTCAAGGTCAAGGAGCTTAGAATTAATGTGACATATTATTATTTTTTGTTGAAATGGTGTCCTTTGCTTCTTAAAAATATTGGCTTATGGTACCACTAAGGTTTTTAGCTTTAGGTATTTTACCTATCCGAGTGAGCCATTACTGTTTCAAATCACGACAGTTACATTTAGCGCAAATTTTGTGAATCATACATTTAGTGAACATGTGCATTAATGATTTATTTATGTTTGACACGCAGTCTCGTTTCAATTGCAACAATACTGATTTGAGCCAATATTGATACGGTATGTTTTGTCATCATGCATTGTTTCACAATGATAGTCGTGATTGTGTTCTACTGAAGTGAATACTATATTATTATCCTTTGGTTATTGTGCAACAACATATTTTGGAATTCAATGTATTATTATATTATATTATTCATGCGTTGCAAATATATTCTAGTACTTCACTCGCAGTGGAACAGTAACATATCTGCACCACTTCAAAATGGATGCCATAGTCACACTAACAAACTGTGTCCTATGTTTATGTTTATGCCATGTAAGAGATCAAACTTGATTAAGGTCTGTAATGTTTTGCACCACCACACGTGACCAAGGCTTTCGCCGAAACGCGTTGTGTAGAGTAAAGATTTGGAAAACTCTTCCCTGTGTGTCGCCTCCTTCCTGAGAGCGTATTGACATTTATTTTGTTTCGCTTTGATATATATATATATATATATATATATATATATATATATATATATATATATATATATATATATGTATATATATATATATATTTACCTATATATATATTATGGGTCCACCCTCTTTTCTCGGCCCCCACTTGACAAACCACCCCGAGACTTTCAGGATAGGAGCGGACTGGAGCACCCCACCAGTTTTTAAAACTTCGCAAAGATTTGTCAACCGGCGCCAAAGTTATTCCAAATAGAATGTTGCAGATTTCCTATGGATAATAGGTCCTAACTATAACTACCTACTGGCAACCACCAGTAGGTCATATATATATATATATATATATGTATATATATATATATATATATATATATATATATATGAGCACGATTTGAGTGCCTGGCTCCAACTGCCGCTGCTCCTAAACGAAGGGCGCGTCGTCCGTACGGATCAACCAGGCGAGATCCGTTTAACATCTCCAATAGTTCAAATCACCCCAGTGAAAAGATGACGACGTCATGTCTTGCTGAATAACAACATTTTTAATCGTCAGCTGCTGGACGCATTTCGCCTGTCCTGCAGGCTTGTTCACCAACCGTTGGTGACATGGTCAGTGACATCACTCATGACATCACTGATGACATCTCAAATGACATCACTGATGACATCACTGATGACATTATCCAGTGAATGTGTGTTTTTCTGAAAATTAAATATGTTTTATATATGTATATATCAAGGTCGATGGAAGAATAAATGAGTATATAAGTGTCTAAATTGATGATTTGTTTTTGAAAAATTGATTGTATTACTGACTGATTAAGTGTATCTTAGTGAATACATGGCTTAGTGAGTAATGTTTAAATATGTATATATCTGAATCAGTCTTTCACTTTGTGTATAAGTGGCTGTATGGGTTGGTGAGCAGCTACATGAGTGTTTATATAGGTTATTAGTTGGTTTTTTGGGTACCAGTATAAGTGTCTGATGTCTTTATGGTTCGATGGGGGTATTACGTAGTGCATAGGTGCATGAATGAGTGACTTACTGTTTGTATGTGTTGAAGATAGTATGTGTGCAGGACTGCATGGGTGGATGAGTGTGTGTATGGGTGTGTTAGTGAGTGAATGACTGTCTCTACAGTGTTTTTATGAGTAACTACATATGTTTTAAACTAGTATATGTGACTATTGGTGTATATAAGTGAGTATATGTGAGAGTGAGAGATTGAAAGAGTTCCTGTATGAATAAGTATGTGTTTCTATAAGTGATTGTTTAAAAGACTAAGTATGTGTAAGTTTTTGTAGAAGTAAGTGTGGTGGTGTGTGTATAACTGTATATGCAAGTAAATGGATGTTTGATTCTTTATTAGCATGAGTGACTATGTGTGTGAGTAACTCTACGGATGAGTGGCATTGTGTAACAGGATGTATAGGTGTATGAGTACATATGATGAGTGAGTACATGTATGAGTGTTTGTATAGGACTGTTGGTGAATGAGTGGATGTGTATGTGGATCTTAGAATTACTGAAGAGGTTGTTGTAACTGGTATTGGTATGTCCATTGTTTTGAAAAGTTTAGTCTCTATTTATGAATGTGTGTATCAAAGGTTATATTAGGGTGAGAGGAGGTCTGCCACTCTATCACAAGGATGATGTCATTAGTGATGTCATCAGTGATGTCATTTGAGATGTCATCAGTGATGTCATGAGTGATGTCACTGACCATGTCATGAGTGATGTAATATGTGACGTCATCAGCAGTGCATTGCGGGCGCGCGAGTTATAGTTAGCGTAACTAACTATAACGGGGGAATTTCAATGGTTTTTTACGAGTAAAATGTCCAGCTAACTATAACGTGTGTGTAACCTTTGGTTTTTTCATTGAATTTCTAAGGTTTTTTAAATGCTAATTCCTAACTATAACGTGTGTGAAACCTATGGTTTTTTCATTGAATTAGCAAGGTTTTTTAAATGCAAATTCCTAACTATAACGTGTGTGAAACCTATGGTTTTTTCAGTGAATTTGTACGGTTTTTTAAATGCTAAGTTATGTATTTTTTTCTATTTTTTTTACATATTTTTTTAAAAAATTTTCTATCCTTTTTTTAAGACTGTGGTTAAATTTTTAAAATTCTATAATATGTTTTTTAAAAAATATTTTATAATACAAAAAGGTAAAATTTATTAGCAATACATTTTTTCCTTTTTTTTTTTTTTTTTTTTAGTACGCGTACCGTAAGCGTACGGTTTACGCAACGCCCGTAATTTTTCTACGCTGTTTGCGTATAGTTACGCAATTTGCCTACCCACGCGTACTCCGCGTGGGACGCGTACGCGTGTACGCTACACGCGCACGTTACGCGGAAGTGTCGGGTAGTGACTGTTATGCGCATGCGCGCAAGCGCGTGTCTTTTTTACGCGCATGCGCACTTTTGCCGTAAGCGTACCGTAAGCGTACCGTAAGCGTACGGTAGGTCATGTGATCATGAAACACAACTTTTGATTGGTTGAAACTACTTTCAGTTCTAGAACTCTCCTACACCACACCCATTCCCCTCATTTCTGCTTGTGATCCCTTAGGAGAAGGAGCTGGGTTGTCTTTGTGATACGATGGCAGACCAGCAGAGCTCTTCTGAGAGTGAGGCTAGCACTAGCAGCACTACCTTGAGGCAGAGAGCGAGGAAACAAAAGACCTCTTATGTATGGGATTATTTTACTTTTCCAGAAGGCCAGCTAAAGGTAAATGCACCCTTAGTAACTTGTAAGCTGTGTAAGCGTGTACTTTCAAGAGGTAATCCTGACAGGAAGTATTCCTTTGGGAATCATACCATGATGAGGCACCTCAGGGATGTACACAGAAGGACACATGCTCGACTTTTTGGAGGTAACCCTTCAGAAAGTCAACCAAGCACATCCACAGCAGCTCAGCCTGGACCATCATCTGCAGAGCTGACTCCTTCTTCTGCAGGTCAGGTGAGCCCTTCATCTGTGGGGGGAGCATCTCCTTTTGCTGGCCCTCTGGAAATTAACCCTCGATTTCTGAGGGTTGATATTCGATGTGCCTCTTGTCATGATCTAATTTGTCATAGGGAGACCAGTGTTTCCCTAGTGGACCTCAAAATAGATCAGCACACTTGTCACAGAGACTAATTTTCCCATTCTTTCTTTCCTCTCTCCCTGCATGAACACAACGGCTCTTTTAAGAGCCAACCTTATCTTTCATCTTTTTTTTATAGATATTTTTTAAAACGTATTTTTTTGTTACCGTACGCGTACGGTGCGCGTAATTTTTTTTTTTTTTTTTTTTTTTTTTTAAAAACACTAAAAATCAATAATCACATTACAAGGACTTTGAAACACTACAATTATTATTATTGACTTACCATACCCACTCAAAAAAATATTTATTCATTTGTTTTTTTTAAAAAAAATTCCTTTAAAAATGGGTCTAGTTTTCGAAAATTTTCTATATCAATCTGAAAAAAAAGAAAAAAGTATTAATATTTTTTAAACATTTTAAAATACAGTACTCGTATTTACATATTTTTAAAAAAATATTTTTGCCTTATTTTTGCTGTTTTCAGAATATATTGCATTTCACTTTAAATTGTGAAAGCAATTGCATTCATCATTTAACAGCGGGCAAAAAAAAAATAACAATCTCAAAGATTGTATTAAAAAAGCCCAGAATCTCTTCTCACTTAAACTTAACATTACAGAAATGCATAATATTCTAAAAAAATATCATCAAAAAACAATACTTATTTCTTTAAAATACCGTCTGATATTTTTGTTTCAGAAGTATAATCACAATATTATATCTCAAATAACTCCACAATACATCTGATTCCATTTCCTTTAGGCAAAATAGTAATTTTAAAAATTTTTTTGGATTAAATTTCCAACGGTAATCCAATAAAATTCTAAAGTTTAATTTGTCCAGATCTCACCGATTCTCTGTAACATTTTGGTTCAAGAAATTTTTTTTAATAATTTAATAAGTCCACAATAGAATTGGTTACTTTTCCGCATGGCCAAATAGTAATTTTTAAAATCATTTTTGAAAAAATTTCCAATGGCACTCCAATAACATTCCAAAATTTAAATTGTGCAGATGTTACCGATTATCTCTAAATTATTGGTTTTTGAAAGTTTCATTAAAAATTTAAAAAGTCAACATTACAATTGGTTATCTTTCCATTAGGCCAAATGATAATTTAAAAAATCTTTTTTTTAGAAATTTCCAATGGTAATCCAGTAAAATGGTAAAATTATTTTGTCCAGATCTTGCCAAGTTTCTCTAAAATTTAGGTTTCAGGAAGATTAGATAGGAATTTGCTAAATCAAAAGGCAAACGTTGTTTGAAAATCAATTGGGAATCATTACACAGTGTCCAGCCTTTTTCACATTTAAGATAAACTGTGTAATGTCCAGAAGTAACAGTAGGTCCATCATGGAAAATTATTGCAACAGTTACAAAAGTTTTTCCTGAAATTGATAATTGCTGTCCTGTAAACTTCTTTATTAAAGTATCCAATTTTGAACCATCAGCTCTACATCGTTGCATCATTAAAATTACATACTTTCCGTATTCGTTTATAATTAATGTTGAAAACATGTCAGATTTACACTCACCGCATTTCATGCTATGATTAGCATCTTTAACTAATTTTGCAAAAGTGACTGTTTTACTGTCTGGCAATGTCAAATAAATAAACCTTTCATTATCAACATTAGAGCCACATATATTATAACAGTTTTCACAACTATGTTCCCATTTATAAGAGAGACCAAATACATTTTCAATGGGAACCCCTTCTTCTTCCAGTACCTGAAGAAAATACATCAAGAATTCGTGTGCATCTTGCTGTACATTTTGAGAAAACTGTGTTCGTCCTGAACATATATCTAAAAGTTTTCTAATTTCAGTAGCACTTTCTATTTGAGTTTTATCTTTACTCAGCTTTTGAAAAAGGAGACTCAGCTCAGAACAGAATCTTTTTCCCTGATTTACTATTATCTGCTCTTGCAAACTTTCCAGATAAAATGCAACATTCAGCACTACATTTGCGTAGCAGTTGACACCAGAGCTATTTTCAAAATGACATCCTACAACCTGTTCTTCATTTTCCTTTTTCTTTTTGCTTGCAATTACATCACTCCTCTTTTTTTTCCTCTTCTCTACATCTTCATTACAGATATTCTCATTTTTTCTTTTACGAGAAACTACACGTTTCTCCAACACAGGATACTGACCTAAATGAGGAGCATAGCTTCTTCTTAATCTATTATACTCCTTTACACAGTTTGTATCAGCACTAACTTTTGAATCATCAAAGTCTATCATGAATAAACCTGATAATGTTTTCACTCGTGACAAAGCAACATATGCCATACCTTCTTTGAACACAGTTGAACCAATGTTCACAAATGCACAATCTACAGTCAATCCTTGAGACTTGTGAATAGTTACAGCATATGCTAGAGAAAACGGAAACTGCTTCCTACGTACATATAAGTCTTTCACAAGCATGAAACGAACTGTACAACGACAAATATCTTTAACTTCTTCTATCTGATCAAATTTTATTTTTAAACATTCAATTCCATCTTTTTTCTGATAATTAATAAAACCCACAACTCTTCCCATAGCTCCATTAACTAAACCTTTTTCAACATCCAAATTTCTTCTTAAAAATACTCTACAGTTCATGCAAACATATAGATTTTTTTCTAATCCAGCTGTTTTGGAGATGTTCTTCTCTAGTGAGTCCAATTTATTTTTCAGTTTGCCTGTTACTGTGACAGTAATTCTTCCATCCTCAATTTTGTCCACTGCTTCCAATTTCCTGATCTCTTCCTTTTCCAATTTCAAAAGCTCCTCATTAAATATTGAGCATTCACATAGAGTTGGCATTAAGCAGATGACACTTTTGTTTTCTGCAATGTTCTTGTATATCTTCTCTGCAACTATTTCTTCCTTTGGAAATAAATTATGTAGCAGCCGACTCTGTAATGCTTTTTTGCCAACTTCTGTGAGTAGTCCAATTCTGATATCTTTCAGAATACTTCCATATTCTTCATCGCTTGCTTGCCTCATATTAGTAGTAAGTTCCTTGTACTCAAAGAAGGACCAAATATTTGTATTTCCGATGCTTCCCAATGACTTCTTCGTGTCTTCATGTGTGACAGTACTAAACACTGGTTGTCCTTTAACTGGAGTAAGTTGCAAAAGATCTCCAAAAACTATGACGTGTTTTCCACCAAATAACATGTCATAGTCTGTCTTAAAAATTTGCTGCATTCTTAAATGCACAAAGGCAAGCATTAAGTTTGATACCATGCTCACCTCATCAATAATGAGAACTTGCATCTTCTTCAATACTCTTGAAACTTCCAAGGATGCTTGTTGTATTGTATTTTGTTCTCATGCTCCACTGGTAACATTAGCAAACGATGTAAAGTGATTCCTTTTATGTTATATGCTGCTAACCCAGTTGGAGCAGTAACCACACAAGACAAAGTAGAATCTGTTTTTTGCTGTAGGTAGCTTCTGATGACTTTTATAAGGAAACTTTTTCCAGTTCCAGCTTGTCCGCTTACATACATCCTGATTGGATGAAATGATGTGCATGAGCACTCTTTTTTTTCATGTAGAAATCCGTGTTCAATTTTGCTTCTGATCTCTTCATAAATTTGTTGCTGCTCTTGATTCAGTTGTCTTTCCAAATTTTCTAAGTCTATAAATTCTTCTTGAGCTTGATTCATAGCCGTTTCCACTTCATTCATGGCTATTGATGCTTCATTTTCAACGATTGGTTGTCCTAGGGGATCTTGACTGAGTGTTCCTGAACTTTGGCTGTCCTGAGAACTGTCTCTAGCTATTTCTGCTGCAATTGTAGTTTCCTGTTCAATTTCTTCATTTAACATTTGCAGATAACTTGAGAATGTACTGCATTGTATGCTGTCTTTGCAAGCATTAAAAGAATCTTCATAGCTTTGAAATTCTCCCAGTAGTTCATCCTCTGTACGCCATGGTTTAAACAACTGTAAAAGAGCCAAGTAGTAAAATTCCTTCTTGTCAGTAGTGTCGCAACTCAGCTTCCTGTTATTTATCAAACTTCCTTTTGTTTGCTTCACCAAACATCCTTCCTCACCAACGACTTTATATTTTCCATTGTTGATGTCTTCTGCGGCTTTCCGTGAATAAATGTAGTTCTGCAGCACTTCATAGAGACACATGTTCTCCAGATGTTGACTTCTCTTGGGATAATATGTGTCCAACATGTTTGATTTCAAAATATCTGTACTTTCTGGGTCATTCTCGGCCAAATATTCAATTTCTCCAACAGATTTCAGTACCCGATTTCTCATTGCTGCAAGGCCTAAACTTGCCCAAATTATTCTTCTTGACTTCGAGTAGAGACTTGCAGAAGATAACCTATCTGAACATTCGTAGGATCCAATTTCTCGATGCGATAACATCTTCAAACTGAAACTGTACAGCTTCTTACTGACAGTCTTCTCGTGAGAAATCTCTTCCCACATTTCCTTCAATTCTGTTTTTTCTGATTTCGTAATGTAAGACGTTACATATCGAGCAACAGCAATGGAATTGTCAGCTACATACTGTATATCCATGTTAGCGTTCCACATGGATAAAATGACTGGGTTGTAGTCATTTATATTTTTGGATTCTTCTTTTCTTTTTAGGTTGTAGGTATTCTTAGGTGATTTCCTTGTGATAGTATGTCTCACAGCTGACATAAAACTGTTGACTCTTCCATTTGAAAGAACAGGTCTAGGAAATCCAAATCGACATTTAGTGTAGTATTTATCTTTGCTCTTGTATTTCCGTCGACAGTATTTTCCACACCGATGACTTTGGAAACGTAAAACTTGCTCCTTTAACGTTTTCTCTTCTGTGCTTTTTGGTATAGCACATGTTGCATATTCTTCAATGAAAGATAACACTGCTTCATCAGTATCTGTTCCAAACTTTGGGGCATCCTTGATCCACAACAGCATATGAATATGAGGAGCACCTCTTGCCTGGTACTCTTTTCTCCAAAAGAAATCTACTACTTCTCCAAGAGGTGAATTTTTTTTATTGCAGATGAAGGACATCATAGCCTCAAATCTATGATTGAAATATCTGCAAACATTAACCGGATCCAATGAGCACAGTTCTCCTGCTGTCTTGTATTCAATGTTTTTAATGTTTGAATTTGCCTCTCGTAGAAAATCCAGTAAATCATCCCAAGCGTACTCCGCACAGCTTAGGGTAACGAACCATGTTGGTGTTCCTAAATTCCGTAACATGCATTTTAGTTCACCATGGTGTCGGTACCAATATTCATTTGTCCCACGCTGACAAGCCATCAGATTGATCAGTTGTGTTTCCAAATGATCATCTCGGTGCTGCACTTTCTCCATAAAATCCTTAGCAGACACATTTTGTAAATGTACTCCACTTTTTAAAATGTGATTTACTGCATAAGACAGTGCAGACAAGTCGCTTTCAAATAAAAGATGGAACAAATAAGGAATACTTTGTCGAAATCTGAGATCTTCAGCATATAGTCTTGTAGTCCGATACTCAGAAGCTGGAATCTGTTCTGGACGTTCATCGTATCGTCCTCCTTTTCCTTTAGGAAACAGCTGGGGAAAACATCGAGCTTCCAAGCTCTCCTCCCATACACTCACGGGAGTTCCTTTTGCTTTCTTCATCTGAAACAGATCAATATTATCTCCCATAACTTCTTTTGAATGAAGAGGATGTATGCTAAAATGTTCATAAATTTCTTCTTCCTTTGACTTGTCCACTTTTTCAATTTGTCCAGTTGGTGTTTCTGTGTCTTCTTGTAAATCTTCTTCTTCTTCTTCTTCTATATAAATTGATTCATACCATTTGTTATTCCTTTTCAAATACAAATTTGCTCTTTGTACTTTCCGCACATCTACCAGCTCCTGCCAAATCTTCTTATTCTTTGTAGGTACACCATTAACCAGAATAATTAATGGTTCAGTTTCCAAAGTATCCGCATCAATAGTTTCCATATTTTTTTTCAAATCCAAGGGCAAATACACCACTCAACCTTTTAAACCTCTCAGTAAATCTGAAGGAGGTAATTTACCAGTTTTGTGCTCCATACGTACTATGGTCTGGAACGGATGAACACATTGAATGAGTATAGACTCATATGTATTTAATTCAGAAAGTTCAGCAGGAATAGCATCCAATTCTAAATTATTATGTACAGCTCTGGTCGGCATTCTATTTTCCTCTAACTTGTTGTAACAGTATTTACAAATACGCTGAACTTCACCCAATTCAAAACAATTTTCAAGAAATATATAGGTGGCAAAATCCTTCCACTTATAATTATCTTCATTTTCACTCTTTCTGTAGAGATCAACATACCTGGTTTGTTTTCTATAATGAGTTCTGCGGCAACAAATACAAGTTATATTTGGTCTTTCATTAGAGATTATTGCAAATTTTGTTATGTGATCATTAAATGTCTTACTTACAGAGGGTTCTACATTCTCTTCCACTTCTTCCTCATTTACTGTGTCCTTCTCTGCACTGTTTTGTTCAGGACCAAAGTAACAAAACTGAATTTCATCGACAACCTTCTCTACATCTGATACCGTTCCTCGGAACAGAGCCCTATTCAATTCATTTAACTTTATTGCTGGACTTTTGGCAAAATACAACCGTCTCACAAACTTTCTCATTTCAGTATGATGAACAGCCAGCATCCTAAAATGATGGAAAACACTATTGCACACTTTTCTAGATACACAAGCCAGAGAATGACCCTGCAAACCAGTATTCTCTCTCACTCTGCATGGATCCAGACTTTGAAGCACCTTAATCTTCTGTTTTATACTTTTTTTACTATATTCTCTTAGAAACTCTCGAAATTTGTCAATAGATTCCTGACGCACAGTGCAAATACTACTACAATTCCAAGTGTACACTGGGGCTTTAGGACGTCTCCCCATAGCCTCATCTGCCATCACTTGTACCTCATCTCTTGGAACCATTATCTCCTTCTCCATTATGCAACCATTTTTTACTTCGTAAGAACGACCTCTGGTGTCAACTGCATGCAGCAAACTATTACTTTGAAAATAGCTCTCTTCATTAAAAAAAGGTTCACTACTTGAACTATGCATCCACTTTCCTAAAAACACTTTACAAAAGTTTGTTCTGTTAACTACTCTTTTCCTTTTGCTATGTGATTTCAGTACATTAACCATTTTGTCTAATGTACGCATCCTATTCAAAATTAAAATGAATAGTTTCCTTTTTAATTCTAATGCCTTTGCTGCAATGGCTTCTATTTCTTTTTTTCTTTTATAAAACTTTGTCTTTTTCTTATATTTCTTCACATCCTTCATCAAATTGGACATAACTCTTCTCTGAAACATTTTTCTACGTATCTCTTTAAACGCTGTTTTTCTATTTATATAAATCTTTTCAGTTGCTGAAGGTATATTTGCATTAACTGAATTGTCAATTTTTTCCTCTCCTTTTTTGTTCAAAACATCCTTTCGAGTACAGACATTTTGTACATTTTTCATTCTTTTGAATATATTTTTTAGAAATTGTTTTTTCTGCTTACCAGAAGATTTTTTCTTTTTCCCAACATGAGCATCTTCTACTAACTTTGGTCCTCTAGTTGTCTTCAAATATAGGTTTTTTTTGTGCGTTTTTTGAACTCTGGATTTTGTAGGCATCTTAAATTTTGTCCACTGCTCTTCAGCAATACCTGAAAAAAACTAAAAAAAAAATCCTTTATTTTATTTAAATATATTACTACATTTCTTTTCACAATAGTCACAAAACGTAATTTCTTTGCCAATTTGAATGCACACTTACTGCTCTTTTTTTTTGGCAAGTTAAAATCACTTTTACAGACTGACACATTATGAAACCACTTTTCAGTTTTTTAAAAAAGCCCATGTCCAGACTGCTTTTTCAGACCACCACCATGTGTATCCTCGGTGACTACCTACACTCCAGCAAGGGCAACCAGCCTTAGTGATGCTAAATGTATTTGCATTACAGACTGAAACCTGAAAACCCCACTCGCTTCTAAATACTGTGCATGATTATACATGGAAAGGAGCTGGGTGTGTGCTAAGAGTCTGCTTCTTCCCCCAAAAAATCGCTCCCCCTTTTTCCTACTAATGCAACTGTGAAATCACCAGAGCAAAACGCAATAAATCTCTGCCTGTAATTCCTATTTCCACACAGAGGTGCCGATCACAATCCGGTAAAAACCGGGTACGAACCGTCGGACGGAGCATATTCTCCGTCCGACGCGTACCCGGTCGTCAAAATATACAAACATGGAATTACGATTCGCACGGGTACACCATTAACGTACGAATCGTAAAAAAGACCGACCGAACAAAAAACACCTACCAATGCGATCCGGGAAAGCGCCGACCTGACGTCGGGACGCACGCAGCCAGCCATTCACGACCCAGGAATCACGATTCGCACCGACGTCACCCCGCACGGTGAATATTTTGCGGCAGCCAAAAACTGCCGGGAAATCAGGACGACGCGAACAAGGACCACCAGTACGCGACGGACAGACGACGACGCGAACAAGGAGGACCAGTACGTGACGGACAGACATGGACCCGAACCTACGAGTCATCCCTGCCCTCATAGCAGTCCACCTCCTCTACAGGTTACGACGCAGACGCCGCAGAAGGTCAGAATAACTAAGGGAGGGGGGAAAGTGGGGTGGGGTGGGGGTGGCACTACCAGGGCAGGCCACAAAACAACCACATGAGTGACACACTACACATGGCCTGGACATACCTGACTCCCATGCCCTGGTCACCACGAGGGGGTGGGGGCGTGTCCTGATAATCCAGCGACCGCCACAACGGAAGTCCGTCACCACACGAACCGGCAACACAACCAGACAGGTACGTCCCGTACCCACGCCTGAAGAGCGTGGGTACGAGTCGGACCACGCCCACACACGTCACCCCAACAATGGCGGGACGGATCGCACCCACGTGGCAAAGGCCTGGGTACGGGCCGCACAAACATCACATAGCGTGGGGACGGATATGTACGGACCCTACCCCCACCCCGTATGCAAGGAGCGTACCCCCCACCCCAACAGTGAAAGTACGACCCGTACCCCCACCCGCGTATGCAAGGAGCGTACCCCCCTGCCCAACAGTGTAAGTACGACCCGTACCCCCACCCACGAATGCATGGAGCGTACCCCCCATGCCAACAGTGTAAGTACGACTCGAACCCCCACCCACGAATGCAAGGAGCGTACCCCCCAGCCCAACAGTGTAAGTACGACCTGTACCCCCACCCACGAATGCAAGGAGCGTACCCCCCACCCCAACAGTGTAAGTACGACCCGTACCCCCACCCGCGAATGCAAGGAGCGTACCCCCCTGCCCAACAGTGTAAGTGCGACCCGTACCCACACCCGCGGACGTACGGAGCGTACCCCCAGCCCAACAGTGTAAGTACGACCCGTACCCACACCCGCGGACGTACGGAGCGTACCCCCAGCCCAACAGTGTAAGTACGACCCGTACCCCCACCCGCGGACGTACGGAGCGTACCCCCAGCCCAACAGTGTAAGTACGACCCGTACCCCCACCCGCGAATGCAAGGAGCGTACCCCCCTGCCCAACAGTGTAAGTACGACCCGTACCCCCACCCGCGAATGCAAGGAGCGTACCCCCCTGCCCAACAGTGTAAGTACGACCCGTACCCACACCCGCGGACGTACGGAGCGTACCCCCAGCCCAACAGTGTAAGTACGACCCGTACCCCCACCCGCGGACGTACGGAGCGTACCCCCAGCCCAACAGTGTAAGTACGACCCGTACCCCCACCCGCGGACGTACGGAGCGTACCCCCAGCCCAACAGTGTAAGTACGACCCGTACCCCCACCCGCGGACGTACGGAGCGTACCCCCAGCCCAACAGTGTAAGTACGACCCGTACCCCCACCCGCGGACGTACGGAGCGTACCCCCAGCCCAACAGTGTAAGTACGACCCGTACCCCCACCCGCGGACGTACGGAGCGTACCCCCAGCCCAACAGTGTAAGTACGACCCGTACCCCCACCCGCGGACGTACGGAGCGTACCCCCAGCCCAACAGTGTAAGTACGACCCGTACCCCCACCCGCGGACGTACGGAGCGTACCCCCAGCCCAACAGTGTAAGTACGACCCGTACCCCCACCCGCGGACGTACGGAGCGTACCCCCAGCCCAACAGTGTAAGTACGCCCCGTACCCCCACCCGCGAATGCAAGGAGCGTACCCCCCTGCCCAACAGTGTAAGTACGACCCGTACCCCCACCCGCGTATGCATGGAGCGTACCCCCCATGCCAACAGTGTAAGTACGACTCGAACCCCCACCCACGAATGCAAGGAGCATACCCCCCTGCCCAACAGTGTAAGTACGACCCGTACCCACACCCGCGGACGTACGGAGCGTACCCCCACCACACCAGTGTCAGTAGACTCGTACCCTCACCTCTAATGCAGTGTGCGTAACCCCACCGTGTATGTGCCAAGCGCACATATCCAGAAATCGGAGGTGTGTGTGCAGAGTCCACCCAGCAGTGCCCTGAGACAGGAGTGGTGGGTGTGGAGTCCTCCCAGCAGTGCCCTGAGACAGGAGGGGTGGGTGCCCATCACTCCCAGCAGTGCCCAGAGACAGGAGGGGTGTGTGCAGAGTCCTCCCAGCAGTGCCCTGAGACAGGAGGGGTGGGTGCAGAGTCCTCCCAGCAGTGCCCTGAGACAGGAGGGGTGGGTGCCCATCACTCCCAGCAGTGCCCAGAGACAGGAGGGGTGTGTGCAGAGTCCTCCCAGCAGTGCCCTGAGACAGGAGGGGTGGGTGCAGAGTCCTCCCAGCAGTGCCCAGAGACAGGAGGGGTGTGTGCAGAGTCCTCCCAGCAGTGCCCTGACACAGGAGGGGTGGGTGTGGAGTCCTCCCAGCAGTGCCCTGAGACAGGAGGTGTGGGTGTGGAGTCCTCCCAGCAGTGCCCTGACACAGGAGGGGTGGGTGCAGAGTCCTCCCAGCAGTGCCCTGACACAGGAGGGGTGGGTGCAGAGTCCACCCAGCAGTGCCCTGAGACAGGAGGGGTGGGTGCAGAGTCCTCCCAGCAGTGCCCTGACACAGGAGGGGTGGGTGTGGAGTCCTCCCAGCAGTGCCCTGACACAGGAGGGGTGGGTGTGGAGTCCTCCCAGCAGTGCCCTGAGACAGGAGGGGTGGGTGTGGAGTCCTCCCAGCAGTGCCCTGACACAGGAGGGGTGGGTGCAGAGTCCTCCCAGCAGTGCCCTGACACAGGAGGGGTGGGTGCAGAGTCCTCCCAGCAGTGCCCTGACACAGGAGGGGTGGGTGCAGAGTCCTCCCAGCAGTGCCCAGACACAGGAGGGGTGGGTGTGGAGTCCTCCCAGCAGTGCCCTGAGACAGGAGGGGTGGGTGCAGAGTCCTCCCAGCAGTGCCCTGAGACTGGAGGGGTGTAACACATGTGTGTGAGGCCAGAATTATCCACATGCATACTGGCTACAAGGGAACATGTCCCCATGAACTCATGTCAACAGACTCCACACACAAGTACAGTGATCACCAAGGATGCCACGATTGTCGCAGGTGGAGACATGGCCCTGCATGCATGGCCAAAGTAGAAGGGCTCCGTCACACACACAGCTCATGTAGACACAGCTCTGCGCTAAACATTGGGAACACCCTGCAGGGAAGAAAGCTGGGTACACAGAGGAAGGAATACACCCTTGGACAAGTGCACCATGCAGTAACTGCCTACATGAACAAAGAAAGTTAGCCAACACCTTGTGATGGCACACAGATCACAGGGTCCCACCAATGAGCAGTACACTACTACATATCCCACACACCCAAACCCTTACACACCACCCAAAACCATGTAGCAGCCCCACCAACACCAATACCAGCATAGCAGTAGTGTGATAATGAAAACAAAATTAAGCTTTATTCTGCAGGAGCACAATGTCCGTGGATCGCAGGCAGTTCAATCTTCACAAAGCCCATAGGGCAGTCAATGATTCTCAGCTGGATGGGGGACACAGTGGGATGCGTGTCCCCTACCTTGCCTGCACAGTCAAATGGCATCGTCTTCCACACTGGTGAGGGCATCAGGGGGGGGGGGAGCAACAGGCACCGCAGGGACATCAGGGCAAAGGGGCGGCGTTGTGGGTGCAGGGATGGAGGAGTCCACCACAGGGGGTGGGTCAGTGCCAAAGGCGGAGGCCAGGATGGCACTACACACCTTTGCAAGGTCATCCAGGGAGTCCCCTGCACCCGAAGGGACCTCAGGCCCCAAGGAGGGGGGGGGGTCAGAGGGATGGGTCGCAGCGCCACCGGGGGAGGGTGGAGACAGGGGGGTAGACTCAACCACCCTGACCGGGGACCTCCGTGACCGCTTGCGTGGTGGTGTAACTGTGGGGCTCAGGGACAGAGCGGCCATGAAGGAGTCCTTGGGGGAGATGTGGCCAGGAGAGCTGAGGGGAGGGGATTTGGAGGGAGTGGACTGGGTGGAATGCGGACTCCCACTATGGCTGCGTGTCACACGTTTGCCCCCCGACCCAGTGGGTGTGCCTACCTCACCCTGTGTGTGCGTGTCAGGAGGAGTGCGGTGGACCTTCCCTGCTGGTGTGGTGCCCGTGTCCGTTGATGTGGGTGCATGCCGACGTCTGGGTGTACGTGTGACAGGCATGGGAGTGGGAAGTGTGGATGGGGCAGGGGTAGGTGGGGGGAGGTCGCGCTGCAGGAGACCCACTGCTGCAGTCAGTGTGGAGTCGATGGACCTCAGCAAGTTGCGTTGGTCAGCCTGCGATGAATGAATGCCCTCCAAGAAAGCCTCGATGTTGGTGAGGGTTTTGCCGTGGGCATGGAGGACATTAAGGATCGCAGCCTGACCAACCTGCAGTTGCCGCTGGATGTCCACAGACTCTGCATTGGCGGCAGCAGTGGAGACAGGGGCAGGGGGCGCGGTGCCTGGCAGGAAGGAGACATGCTGTGACCGGGCACGCTGGGAAGGGACACGAGCAAGTGGGAGGCGGCTGGTGGAAACTGAGGGGGCGGTGCGAGGTGTTGTTCCGCTGTCAGCTGCTGGTGCAGCCTCCGCCCACTCGGAGACATCGTCCCCGGACCTGTCAGCTTCGTAGTCTGATGTGCCAGTCGACAGGTCCTCGGCCACACTCTCCTCCGCCTCTGTCCCACTCGATGTGCCAGACCCGATGTCACGGCTGGCACTGGTGCTCGGTCCCTCCGCTTGGTCTGTGTCCATGTCTCCCTCTGTGTCCCCCGACGATGCTGTGGGCAGGGTGGAGAGACAGAAATTATTCAGACACCTGTACACATCTGTCACATGAGTCCAATCTACATAGGTAACATTGCATGGCCTGAAAAGGAAGATCCCTAACATCTACTGAACAGGGTACCGATGTAGGGCATGCAACACACAGTTGGTTGAGCCACCATGCCACTGAAATACCATGGAGAGCATGAGACAATAGCTAAACACAGGAAAAGGAGTCTGACATAGCACCCAGGTCCTGGGGACAATCCAGCACTGCATCTGCACCACACAGCGTTTGCGAAAATACCGATGACCAGGGACCATATCCATGAACTTGAGACACATGCTGCATAGGTAATGCTGAAAACATGCACAACATGACTCGGTCACTGCACATTGCGTGTGTGTCCAGGCACATCACACACTGCCCAGACCCAGCAAGTGGTAATCAGGATTTAACACATAGGCATTGCCCGCCCCAACAAGACCCTACACGAGGCAAATTGTGGAGACACAGGTGGCACCAACATCTCATGGTCTGGGTGATACACACAGGGGCAGGCAAAAAGCAAGATTGGACGCCAAACAGCCAAGGTGCGCCTGTACAAATAATGAGGTACCAGTGCCCATCCTCAGATGAGTATAACAAGACACACAGGCACTGGCAACTGTGAGTATGAAGAAGGACAATCAGGTCAGGCTGCACAGTGGACACCTGTACAAATTAGCACGTCTATATACATGGTGACAGGGGACAATGGCACAGAGCACAACTTACGCTGTAGACACTGACAGTGGCCACGTTCATGATGACACATACACCACTGAGGAAAAGGTGCCCCAGGGGACAGTAGTGGGCACGCAACTACATGCTACTGAATGGTAATGACAGCAACACACGTCACCATCCCTGCACTATGTGTATCGCACAGTCATGCACATCATGTCACAGGCCACTACATAGGACATGCGCGCTGTAAGGCATGACACATGAGAGACCAACTCCCATGTCTGGAGTCAGCATCAGTGCCAACTGACATGGAACCCACATGCAGTGAACTTGACAGTGCACAGGCAAGGTCCCACAACCTGTTACACACCACCCCCACACATGATGCTACAGACATTGTTCCCGTGGACAAAGCGCCAGCCTACATTACCCTGGGAAGGAGTGACTACACACAGACCAGGGAACACATTGCAAGGAGGGGAAGGGTGGCAGGGGCACAGCGCTATACTGGGCCAAACAGGATCTGCACAGCACCTTTAAACCCTGCCAGTGGATTCATGCTACTGTGCCCTTACAAATGCCGGTGACACACAACAAACACACATGTACCTACCCCCTTCCGGCTGCTGCATCGCCTGTAAGCGCCTCTCCAGGTCTGGAAAGACCACCGGCAGCACACGCCTGTGGAGGTGGCTCAGACGGCGGCGGCCGCGGTTCTTGTGGCTCTCAGGTGAGTCCCCCAGCAGGAGCCGTGCAATCCTCCGCGTCCAGCACCGGATATCCTGCCAGCGTTTCCTCACCTGGGCCAGGCGCCGCCTCCGACCATCCACACCCCTCACGGCACTGACGGCGGTCAGCCAGATCTGCTCCTTGGCAGTGGCGCCTACCTGTGAGGAGGAACAAGTGACACCACATCAATACACCAGCCACATGTCACAGAGAGACATATGGGTACAAATTAGCTGGTAACAACAAGGCATGTCATGCAGCCAACGCATTTCACCTTTGTCATAGGGACATCATCCCCTGGTGAGGGAAAAAGCAGTACGTGCCACAGTGGGTACACAGGTGGAATGATGGCAATGTCACAATCAATGATCTAGGCTCACACTGTGCATCACACCCACCCCTCCTGGCTCAGGGCACTGCTGGGAGGACTCTGCACCCACCCCTCCTGTCTCAGGGCACTGCTGGGAGGACTCTGCACACACCCCTCCTGTCTCAGGGCACTGCTGGGAGGACTCTGCACCCACCCCTCCTGTCTCAGGGCACTGCTGGGAGGACTCTGCACACACCCCTCCTGTCTCAGGGCACTGCTGGGAGGACTCTGCACACACCCCTCCTGTCTCAGGGCACTGCTGTGAGTGATAGGCCCCCACCCCTCCTGTCTCAGGGCACTGCTGGGAGACATCAGGCACCCCCCCCCCTGGGACCCCCCCGACAGTACATGGCATGTGTGTTACACCTGGACGCAATGGCAGAAGTCACAGTCACCACATAGGGACAGTCTGTGGCAGTGGCCTATGCACTCACCTGATAACCTGGTCGCCCATACAGCATGGAGTACTGTGGGAGGATCACATCCAGCAGAGCCATGTTCTCCTCCAGGGTGAATGGCTGTGTCCTCTCCACAGCCCTTGACATGGTTCCAGGGAATCAGTAGCAGCAGCTGGGTCGACGAATGCAAAGATGTGCAGGCAAGTGCTCCCTCATGGGACCTGGCTGCCTTATATGTGCCCTTCTGCCCAGTCTCATGCACAGGAGTACAGAGAGATTGGTCACTCACATTTGCATCCTATGTTTCCACCAATCCCTTCAAACCTAGCAGTCTGTGGGTTCTCTATCGGTTTCATTCTCCTGCATGATGTCAGCCCCACAAACACATTGCAACAAAGTAGACAAATCCCAACTGACTTCTGCTGTGCACCTTCCAGAACAATTTCCAATTTTGAACTTGGTCTCCATGACAACCAGCATGCATGTAGGCCTTAATACTTGTCCCCCATGTAATTTGGAGCATCACACACAGGTACGGTGCGTGTGGGGGCCCTAGGGCACCCCAAATGCATGGCAACGGCCCGTACATGCATGCCTACGCTCTCCATCACTTTTGGTCTGCACGCGTATGCGTACTCGTAGTGGTACGGACCGAACACTCGCATCTACGCTCACTATCACTACGGGTACGCATACGCGTGCAGACCCATAGTGATAGTGAGCGTAGATGCGAGTGTACGGTCCGTACCACTACGGGTACGCATACGCGTGCAGACCCATAGTGATAGTGAGCGTAGATGCGAGTGTACGGTCCGTACCACTATGGGTCTGCACGCGTATGCGTACCCGTAGTGGTACGGACCGTACACTCGCATCTACGCTCACTATCACTATGGGTCTGCACGCGTATGCGTACCCGTAGTGGTACGGACCGTACACTCGCATCTACGCTCACTATCACTATGGGTCTGCACGCGTATGCGTACCCGTAGTGGTACGGACCGTACACTCGCATCTACGCTCACTATCACTATGGGTCTGCACGCGTATGCGTACCCGTAGTGGTACGGACCGTACACTCGCATCTACGCTCACTATCACTATGGGTCTGCACGCGTATGCGTACCCGTAGTGGTACGGACCGTACACTCGCATCTACGCTCGCCATCACGATGGGTACACATACGGCAGCACTCCCACAGTGATTTGGGAACATGCACAGGCCCTCTCAGCAGCAGTACGGCGGATTTTACACATCACTGTGGTGATAGGCGACACACATGTCGGAATAGGGCGGACATACTTGTCCATGGATGGACATACTTGTCCAGGAATGGACACCAAGGCATCGTCTGTGCATTACCACATGTGTTGGGCACAGGTGTCACAGGCTGTGATGTGGAACATGCCTCCGGAGTGGAGAAGGCACCAGATGTATGATGAGATGTGTACATGTGTACTGTGTGAGGGTGCAATGTGTGCCAGGCATGCCCTTGACTCCTTTGACATGTGTGCATGTGGGACTGCGCACTTGGGGTGAGCGTCACTGGCATGGCACGGACACCAACACACGGAAGTGTCCCATGATGCCCGGTACAGGGGTCATGACACATGACTCATCACTACCCACAGTGCACAATGTGACTATGCCATATATGTGTCCGGGATTTACATCGGGTTGATGTTGTTGCACCCTCAAAAGCTGCAGCCGTTGCAGCAACCAACATGTGGCTGTGTGTAGATTGTCATTGCACACTGTTCCCAACACCATGCCACATGTGTTACCGGATGTGAGGTGCACATGTATGCAAGGGACACGGAGTAGCGTGACAAGGCCATGTCAGCAAACTCACAAGGAATGTGTGGGGAGTCATGACATGTGCACCTTCATGGCAAGGTGTGTGGGCTGGACTAGTGTAATGTCATGTGACCTGTGGCTCAAGTGTTCCGCTGCCAGTCTCTGCAATCAGCATCACACTTCTGCTGATGTGTGGGTGTATGTCACTCCTGTCTTGCGTCGGGCAGTGCACTTGCACTGGGACACAGCTATTCCCATGGCGTGGCATGGGGAGGTTCTCAATCACCGTGTGTAGCTGGGTCTTGGAAGGAGTGTCACCTTGCATCCATACGTGTCCTGGGCATGTAGCACATGCCTGACTCCCTATGTGGCATGTGTGTATTGGCAGATTTACATGTGCTCAGTAGACATGAGTTGTTCTCGTAGTGCACTCACTCTTCCTTGTCACTTCCAAATTACTGCAGAGCGCCTCCTGTTGCCCGAAGAATTCCAGACTTGGCCACCATGCAGGAGAATGACAGGATCCGGCTCTACCGCTTCACCCAACCGTTGATTCTGGAGCTGACGGCGAGACTGGCACCACACCTGCAACCGCAGCACAGGTATCCTACGGCACTGACACCCCAGCTGAAGGTAATGGCTGCCCTACATTTCCTTGCCACGGGTACCTTCCAATATACCATAGCTCATGTTGGTGGCATGTCCCAGAGCATGTTCAGCGGTGTGCTGCATGATTTCTTGGAGGCCATGTTGATTCACCTGGATGACTTCATCAAGTTCCCAACCCCTGAACAGATGACTGAGGTCAAGCGTGGTTTCTATGCCCTGGGAGGGATGCCCCATGTCATTGGGTCCATAGATGGGACACATGTAGGTTTGGTACCACCACACGCACGGGAGGTGGCGTACCGCAATCGGAAGCACTACCACTCCATCAATGCCCTTGTGGTGTGTCTGTCCAACATGGTGATTTCACATGTCTGTGCTCGTTTTCCAGGATCAGCACACGATGCCTACATCATGAGGCATAGCGGGATGCCTGATATGATGATGCAGCTGCGCAACGAACGTGCATGTGTTGTTGGTGGGTACAGTCTGTCTGTCCTGTATTCTGTTTGGCCGAGCAGCACTACCGCTTCGCCAGTTCTAACGATATCCATGTGCTTTCCATTTAGGGGACGCTGGCTATCCCAACATGCCTTGGCTGCTGACACCTCTCCGCAACCCCATCACGCCGGCCCAGCTCCGCTACAACACCGCCCATGGCCGGACAAGGCGAGTGATAGAGAGGACGTTTGGCATGCTGAAGAGCCGATTCCGGTGCCTCCACAAGACCGGCGGCGCACTCCCATATGCCCCGGCGAAGGTCTGCAAGATCTTCATGGTCTGCTGCATGCTGCACAACATGGCAGTTGAAAGAGCTGTGCCCCTCATCCTGGATCAAGATGACGAGGACCATCCACCCGTGGAGGACGAAGGGCTTGGCAATGGGGCTAGTGATGTGGAGGATGTGGAGCCGCAAGAGGACATCCGGACTCGGCTCATACGCGACTTCTTTGCTTAGTGGTGAGTACCAGTGTCTGAGTGTGCACGCATTGGTCCCCGTGTGGCATGCGTTGTGATGTGTGTCTCCACCTGCATGTATGGCACGTGGGTCAGAGGTGTGTGTGGGTGTGTCACTGGAGTGATGGTGGCAGTGATGGTAGTATTTCCCCAGGCATAATTGTGACCTAGCATGTTGTCATACATACATGTGTCGAGTAAATGCACATGCAAGTGGCTGTGCTTCTTGTGGCTGACTTCTTGTGTATCTCTCTTCCCCAGGTACCTGCGCATGCCGTTTGCTGGTTGCATTGTTGTGGCACTGCTATTCCTCATGGACATGGCATCGTGGGCTGACTCAGCGTTACAGGCACGGACACGTTTGGAAGTCTCCATGGGGTAAGGGATGCATCTGGGGTGTATTGGGTGTGGCAGTTGTTCACGATGTGTGCACACTGCCCCGGTTGGGGTTTGGGTCCTCTGCAGACATGTGGCATCCCCATGGGACACGACATGCAGCTGGGTACACCTGAATAGATGGGCTGCCTGGTTGTCAGTCATCAGTGATGGGATGGTGGATTGTGATGAAGGCATCAATGTGTGTGACACTGCCCTCGGACACATACGGTTAACATTGTCTTGACATGGCGTGGGACTTCCACATCAGCGGATGTATGGTGTATGGCAGTCTCTCCGTGAGCAGCTGTGGGTATTTAGCTATTATCCGACACTTGTGTGCCAGTTCCATGGCTATCACGCATTTGTGCTGCAGAAGGGGGGTGCCAGTGTTGGAGCCACATGTTACTCCACATGATGTGTTCATGTGTACTTCAAGTTGCCTCTGCAATCCCAAACACATGACTATTAAAGGTGTCCCTATGCCTCCAAGGTGCCTCTTCTCAGTCAATGCTGGTGTGTTGGCACGGTGCATCCTGCATGTCTGGCATGGTATTCCCTGATTGTGGCTATGTGTCAATGTGTCGAGTGGCAAGATGCAAGCTGTGTGTGTGTGCTGAGACTGTGTAATGGGCATGATGTCCATGACTGTGTGGGTATTGTGACATGTGCCATCCCCATGCATCCAACGTTGTCCATGACCCCATTCTCTGCATCCACCGGACTCAAGCTTGCAGGACATGGTTCTGCCACCTGTCTACACGTACCTGGGTGCCCCCCAGGACACGGGCCAGGATCCCTGACCTCTGCGCATGACTGTTGCTGTACTCAATGTGTCTGTCAGCACGGTTGTTCGGCCACCCCCTCAGCTGGTTCTGACCATCACGGGTGTGTATGGTGCTCCATGTCTGTCTTGCCTAGAAAACTGTGACCCATGTGTCCTGTGCCAGACTCAGGCCCCAGGGTGTGGATGGTTGAAGTGAACAGATGACTCAGGCATGTTTAGACTGTACAAGACACATGTTAGGTAATAATGCTACCAGCAGGCATCTACTCTTAATAGTGTGATTTATTATTGGGGGGGGGGGGGGCCAAGTGAGGGCCTTTCCGGGATTAGGGAATCCAAAGTTCAGTAGGGGAGTTGGTGTCCTTGCCATTGGAAATCCTCAGAGTCCATGCCACAGTCTTTGTCAACATTGGTCAGCCAGTGACCAGCAGGGCCATGTGGCAGAGAATGTCTCTTGATGCTGTGATGCTGTTGCTCCAGTGGGCCAGGTGCCAGGCCAGGTGTCCTGGGAGATGGTGATGTAGCAGCCACCCTCACGGTCCTTTCCGTGGACGACCCGGCTTCCTGCGGGGAACCTCAGCAGCAGGCCGTGACGACGTCTGGGATGCTCCGTCGGATGTTTCCTCCTCCTCCTCATGATCCCTCCCTGTGGGTGGTGATGTTCTCCGCCTTCTGGCACAGGGAGGGTCGGCCATGGTGTCGGCCATCCGACGGAGTTCAGCGTGAATCCCCTGGGACGCCGTCACTTGCTGAGCCTGTCTGTCCTCCATCCTCCGTTGGTGTAGCTGTAGACAGGCTATTAGCTCCGCATGTTGCTGGGCCTGCTGGACCTTGATCCCCTCGAGGACGGACACAACCTGGGCCATGCCCGTGGTGTCCTGCCGGTATGAGTCCAGGATGTTACGGACATGGGAAAATACCGGATCCCCAGCCAACTGGTCAGGCTCGCGCCTCCGCCGCTCTCCACTCCCACCACCCCTGCCCACTTGCGTCTGGCCTGCACTTGTGGGCACATGGGGTCTCCGGGACCCCTGAGGGGTGGCATTGGCGTTGTCGCCTGCCTCCTCCTGGGTGCCCGGGACACCGTGTCCCTCCTGGCGAGCCTGGCTGCATTGTGGTGTTGGGGCAGGGATCCTGGGTGTCTCCTGGGATGTGGCAGGAGTGGGGGTGGTGGTTGGCACGGTTGTACCTGACGCAGGTGCTGCAGGTGGTTGGACACCAGAGGGGCCAGGTCGGTCGGGGTCGTCCGCAGAGTGGTGAGAGTGGTCGCTGCCGGTGGGATCGGTCTCCTGCAGATCCGGGTCCTGTGAGTGTTCCCCCCCAGTGTTGGGGGGTGCAGCACGACGTTGACCTGTGTGTGAGAGAGACAATGTTAATTTTGATCCATGCAACATCCATGTTTCATCCGTTACAAAGTTGGCACATTTCCTCTTGGAATTAGGATCTGTCTTGCATTCCACTCACAGTGCACTTGTGCATGTGTGTGTCCCTTGGGCACCAATTTGGCCCCTTTAACTATGTGTGGCACAGTCTTACTTGCTGCGTCAAGTGTGACTGCAGTCAGCAGTGGAGTGTGCATGTGTGCCGAGCTATGCGTTTGCGCCTTCCTTGTAGCACTGTACATGTGCACATGGAGTGGATCCACACACTCATATGATGCAGGTGGCTGTCCTTGTGCTCGTGTACAGGTTGTAACATGGCCCTGCGTTTTGCCATGATGAAGAGGGGGGGTTCTGGCACTGGGCACCCTTGTCTACATGCACGCAGTCCACCTGCTGACGAGCAGACATTCCCACACACCAAAGGACTGATTTGCTCTCCCTGTGTCTCCCTCCTTCTCTGTCCCCCTCTCCCTCCCTCTCTGTCCCCCTCTCCCTCCCTCTCTGTCCCCCTCTCCCTCCCTCTCTGTCCCCCTCTCCCTCCCTCCGTGTGTCAGCCTCCTCCCTCTGTCCGTCTCCCTCCCTCTCAGTCCCCCTCTCCCTCCCTCCCTGTCCCCCTCTCCCACCCTCTGTGTCCCCCTCTCCCTCCCTCCGTGTGTCAGCCTCCTCCCTCTGTCCGTCTCCCTCCCTCTCAGTCCCCCTCTCCCTCCCTCTCTGTCCCCCTCTCCCTCCCTCTGTGTCCCCCTCTCCCTCCCTCCGTGTGTCACCCTCTGTCACCTTGGCCCAGCTTCCTGGGCACACACTGTTAGCAGATCTTTGAGTGGCCCTTGGCCTGTTGATGTGAGTTTGTTTCTGATCTCCAGGCACCCATTTTGTCTGCTGTGTGTCTGTGCGCTGCTGCTGTGGTGGTGTGTGCTGCCACTCTTTCACACTGTTGGCTGTTCATTAGCTGCTGGCATGTGCAAAACAGTGCCTTCACCCCCATGTGTTGATGCAAGGCGTCCGCCATTTGCTGGCAAGTCATTCCTGTGTTGGGACACAGTGTTTGTCTGGCTGTGACCTAGGCCATATGGGCAGAGGGCATTGTTGTCTGCTTTGGAGTCGCACTATGTGATTCTTGGTGCCCAGCCTCCCGCCATCCGGGTTACCGTGTCATGTGTTGTTGTCTTCTGTGGCCTGTGACTTGACATTGTCCAGCTGGGTGCATGGGGCATGGTGGCAGCAGTGGCATGTGCCTGCTCATGGAGTGTGGTTGAGTAATGCGATGGCTTGTGGTGGTTGCGTGCCTGTTATTGATTTTGGTTGTGGTTGCAGTTCCCCCCATGTGAGGTGCGTTGTTTGTGTACTCACCCGGGTCTCGGAGTCCTTCTACTCCTTCAACTGCCTCCACCGGCAGTATGGCCATCACCCTCTCCTCCCAGGGATGGTACTGTACGGCTCTGCGGGAGGGCCCTCCTCCGGTGGCGTTGGCCTGGTCGTGTTCCTCCTGCCTCTTGGCTCTGACCCTCCTCCGCAGATCGTACCACCTGTTCTGGCAATCCTGCTTGGTCCTCCTGGTGTCCGCAACAGCATTCACAGCATCGACGATGGTCTGCCACATGGCTGTTTTGGCTGCCTGGCTGGTGCTTCTGACCAATGTTCCAAAGATCTGTGGCTCGACTCTGAGGATTTGATCAACAAGGACCTCCAACTCTCGGTGACTGAACTTTGGATTCTTGGTAGTGGGCATGGTGAGGGGTGTGGGTGGGGATGGTGTGGGTGTGGGGGGGGTGTGGATGTTGGGGGGGGGGTGTGGATGGTTGTGTGTGTGTGTGAATGTGATGAGAGGGTGTTTGTGAGGGTGGTCGTTTGAAGGTGTGCAAGTGTAAGGTGTGGTGTAGCTTGTAGTCTGGTTCTGTGGTGTCTGGCAGCAGTGAGTCTGTTGGAAAGGCTCATGGTTTGTGTGTGTGGGCCCTTTTTATTGGTCCATGGGTGGGTGTGGCAGTTTTTGAATTTTGGGTGGGTGTGTTATAAGGAGTGGTGGTGTATTGGGCCTCTGTTTGTTTTTGGCAGTTGCAGGTCAGTGATTGTGTTATTTAAGTGGTTGTTGGCCATGTTTAGTGGCTGTGTGCCTTTCGACTGGTGTATTCTTGTGTTGTTTTATTTTGTCCTGGTTGTGTACGTGCGTTTTGAGCGTATGTACGGTGTGTACATGGGCCATTTGGTTGTACGATTTTGTCCTTGTGTGTGGCTTTGTAAGACTCGTACATGCGGTTGTGATGTTGGGGCATGGGGTGCGCTCCGTACTTAGGAGGTTGTGTTGGGGGTGCGCCAGGAACGTACTGGGGTGGGGGTACGACTGGAACGTACTTGGGTGTAGGTACACGGGGGGTACGACACGTACAGGGGTGGGGGGTGTACATTGACGGTGGTACGACACGTACTGGGGTGGGGGTACGACTGGAACGTACTGGGGTGTAGGTACACGGGGGGTACGACACGTCCTGGGGTGGGGGTACGACTCAAACGTACTTGGGTGTAGGTACACGGGGGGTACGACACGTACAGGGGTGGGGGTACGACTGGAACGTACTTGGGTGTAGGTACACGGGGGGGTACGACACGTCCTGGGGTGGGGGTACGACTCGAACGTACTTGGGTGTAGGTACACGGGGGGTACGACACGTACTGGGGTGGGGGGGTGTACATTGACGGTGGTACGACACGTACTGGGGTGGGGGGGTGTACATTGACGGTGGTACGACACGTCCTGGGGTGGGGGTACGACTGGAACGTACTTGGGTGTAGGTACACGGGGGGTACGACACGTCCAGGGGTGGGGGTACGACTGGAACGTACTGGGGTGTAGGTACACGGGGGGTACGACACGTACAGGGGTGGGGGGTGTACATTGACGGTGGTACGACACGTACTGGGGTGGGGGTACGACTGGAACGTACTGGGGTGTAGGTACACGGGGGGTACGACACATCCTGGGGTGGGGGTACGACTCGAACGTACTTGGGTGTAGGTACACGGGGGGTACGACACGTACAGGGGTGGGGGTACGACTGGAACGTACTTGGGTGTAGGTACACGGGGGAGTACGACACGTCCTGGGGTGGGGGTACGACTCGAACGTACTTGGGTGTAGGTACACGGGGGGTACGACACGTACTGGGGTGGGGGGGTGTACATTGACGGTGGTACGACACGTACTGGGGTGGGGGGGTGTACATTGACGGTGGTACGACACGTCCTGGGGTGGGGGTACGACTGGAACGTACTTGGGTGTAGGTACACGGGGGGTACGACACGTCCAGGGGTGGGGGTATGACTGGAACGTACTGGGGTGTAGGTACACGGGGGGTACGACACGTACAGGGGTGGGGGGTGTACATTGACGGTGGTACGACACGTACTGGGGTGGGGGTACGACTGGAACGTACTGGGGTGTAGGTACACGGGGGGTACGACACGTCCTGGGGTGGGGGTACGACTCGAACGTACTTGGGTGTAGGTACCCGGGGGGTACGACACGTACAGGGGTGGGGGTACGACTGGAACGTACTTGGGTGTAGGTACACGGGGGGGTACGACACGTCCTGGGGTGGGGGTACGACTCGAACGTACTTGGGTGTAGGTACACGGGGGGTACGACACGTACTGGGGTGGGGGGGTGTACATTGACGGTGGTACGACACGTACTGGGGTGGGGGGGTGTACATTGACGGTGGTACGACACGTCCTGGGGTGGGGGTACGACTGGAACGTACTGGGGTGTAGGTACACGGGGGGTATGACACGTACTGGGGTGGGGGTACGACTGGAATGTACTGGGGTGTACATAGGCGGTGGTACGACACGTACAGGGGTGGGGGGGTGTACATTGACGGGGGTATGACACGTCCAGGGGTGGGGGTACGACTGGAACGTACTGGGGTGGGGGTACACGGGGGTACGACACGTACAGGGGTGGGGGGGTGTACATTGACGGGGGTATGACACGTACTGGGGTGGGGGTTCGACTGGAACGTACTGGGGTGTACCTAGACGGTGGTACGACACGTACTGGGGTGGGGGGGTGTACATTGACGGTGGTACGACACGTACTGGGGTGGGGGGGTGTACATTGACGGTGGTACGACACGTCCTGGGGTGGGGGTATGACTGGAACGTACTTGGGTGTAGGTACACGGGGGGTACGACACGTCCAGGGGTGGGGGTACGACTGGAACGTACTGGGGTGTAGGTACACGGGGGGTACGACACGTACAGGGGTGGGGGGTGTACATTGACGGTGGTACGACACGTACTGGGGTGGGGGTACGACTGGAACGTACTGGGGTGTAGGTACACGGGGGGTATGACACGTACTGGGGTGGGGGTACGACTGGAATGTACTGGGGTGTACATAGACGGTGGTACGACACGTACAGGGGTGGGGGGGTGTACATTGACGGTGGTACGACACGTCCTGGGGTGGGGGTACGACTGGAACGTACTTGGGTGTAGGTACACGGGGGGTACGACACGTCCAGGGGTGGGGGTACGACTGAAACGTACTGGGGTGGGGGTACACGGGGGTACGACACGTACAGGGGTGGGGGGGTGTACATTGACGGGGGTATGACACGTACTGGGGTGGGGGTTCGACTGGAACGTACTGGGGTGTACCTAGATGGGTGGGGGTATACATACACGGGGGTACGTGTCGGACGTACGGGGGCTGGGGGGAGTGTTGGGCGCGTATGCGGGCACATGTCTCCATGGTTGCTATGGGTGTTCGGTGCGGACGGTGTTTTTTCCATACGGTTGTACGCTCGGACGCACGGGATGGATCGTGATTCCTCGGTCGGACTTGGCTTTTCACGTTTGTAAGGTAAATCGTCCGAGGACGTGTCGGACACATTTTCCGACCCGAGGACGTGTGGGGAATGATTCCCAGTGCGGTTCGTATGGACTTTTTACCATGCGAATCGTGATTGCCAGTTCGTACGGCACTTGTACGATTCGTACGGTAAAAAGACCCGATACGAGTCGCACGGGGGAATTTTTTACCGGATTGTGATCGGCACCAGAGTCATGTTTTCACATTAGTCCCAAAACGAAATTTCTTTGCCAATTTGAAAGCAAACTTACTGCTCTTTTTTTTTGGCAAGTGAAAATCACTTTTACAGACTGACACATTATGAAACCACTTTTTAGATTTTTTAAATTGCACATGTCCAGACTGCTTTTTCAGACCACCACCATGTGTATCCTCGGTGACTGCCTACACTCCAGCAAGGGCAACCAGCCTTAGTGATGCTGAATGTATTTGCATTACAGACTGAAACCTGAAAACCCCACTCGCTTCTAAATACTGTGCATGATTATACATGGAAAGGAGCTGGGTGTGTGCTAAGAGTCTGCTTCTTCCCCCAAAAAATCGCTCCCCCTTTTTCCTACTAATGCAACTGTGAAATCACCAGAGCAAAACGCAATATATCTCTGCCTGTAATTCCTATTTGCACACAGAGTCATGTTTTCACATTAGTCCCAAAACGAAATTTCTTTGCCAATTTGAAAGCACACTTACTGCTCTTTTTTTTTGGCAAGTGAAAATCACTTTTACAGACTGACACAGTATGAAACCACTTTTCAGATTTTTTTAAAAAAGCCCATGTCCAGACTGCTTTTTCAGACCACCACCATGTGTATCCTCGGTGACTGCCTACACTCCAGCAAGGGCAACCAGCCTTAGTGATGCTGAATGTATTTGCATTACAGACTGAAACCTGAAAACCCCACTCGCTTGTAAATACTGTGCATGATTATACATGGACAGGAGCTGGGTGTGTGCTAAGAGTCTGCTTCTTCCCCCAAAAAATCGCTCCCCCTTTTTCCTACTAATGCAACTGTGAAATCACCAGAGCAAAACGCAATAAATCTCTGCCTGTAATTCCTATTTGCACACAGAGTCATGTTTTCACATTAGTCCCAAAACGAAATTTCTTTGCCAATTTGAATGCACACTTACTGCTCTTTTTTTTTGGCAAGTGAAAATCACTTTTACAGACTGACACATTATGAAACCACTTTTCAGATTTTTTTTAAAAAGCCCATGTCCAGACTGCTTTTTCAGACCACCACCATGTGTATCCTCGGTGACTGCCTACACTCCAGCAAGGGCAACCAGCCTTAGTGATCCTGATTGTATTTGCATTACAGACTGAAACCTCAAAACCCCACTCGCTTCTAAATACTGTGCATGATTCCACATGGTAAGCAGCTGGGTGTGTGCTAAGAGTCTGCTTCTTCCCCCAAAAAATCGCTCCCCCTTTTTCCTACTAATGCAACTGTGAAATCACCAGAGCAAAACGCAATAAATCTCTGCCTGTAATTCCTATTTGCACACAGAGTCATGTTTTCACATTAGTCCCAAAACGAAATTTCTTTGCCAATTTGAATGCACACTTACTGCTCTTTTTTTTTGGCAAGTGAAAATCACTTTTACAGACTGACACATTATGAAACCACTTTTCAGATTTTTTTAAATTGCACATGTCCAGACTGCTTTTTCAGACCACCACCATGTGTATCCTCGGTGACTGCCTACACTCCAGCAAGGGCAACCAGCCTTAGTGATGCTGAATGTATTTGCATTACAGACTGAAACCTGAAAACCCCACTCGCTTGTAAATACTGTGCATGATTATACATGGAAAGGAGCTGGGTGTGTGCTAAGAGTCTGCTTCTTCCCCCAAAAAATCGCTCCCCCTTTTTCCTACTAATGCAACTGTGAAATCACCAGAGCAAAACGCAATAAATCTCTGCCTGTAATTCCTATTTGCACACAGAGTCATGTTTTCACATTAGTCCCAAAACGAAATTTATTTGCCAATTTGAAAGCACACTTACTGCTCTTTTTTTTTGGCAAGTGAAAATCACTTTTACAGACTGACACATTATGAAACCACTTTTCAGATTTTTTTAAATTGCACATGTCCAGACTGCTTTTTCAGACCACCACCATGTGTATCCTCGGTGACTGCCTACACTCCAGCAAGGGCAACCAGCCTTAGTGATGCTGAATGTATTTGCATTACAGACTGAAACCTGAAAACCCCACTCGCTTCTAAATACTGTGCATGATTATACATGGAAAGGAGCTGGGTGTGTGCTAAGAGTCTGCTTCTTCCCCCAAAAAATCGCTCCCCCTTTTTCCTACTAATGCAACTGTGAAATCACCAGAGCAAAACGCAATAAATCTCTGCCTGTAATTCCTATTTCCACACAGAGTCATGTTTTCACATTAGTCCCAAAACGAAATTTCTTTGCCAATTTGAAAGCACACTTACTGCTCTTTTTTTTTGGCAAGTGAAAATCACTTTTACAGACTGACACATTATGAAACCACTTTTCAGATTTTTTTAAATTGCACATGTCCAGACTGCTTTTTCAGACCACCACCATGTGTATCCTCGGTGACTGCCTACACTCCAGCAAGGGCAACCAGCCTTAGTGATGCTGAATGTATTTGCATTACTGACTGCAACCTCAAACCCTTAAAGTATTCCTTATTTTTACCAGTACACCTTAATTTATCATGAAAAAATTGTCCATATTATTTTACATGTTCCTCACATTTAAATTTCTCCCAAAACAGAAAATAATAAACACAACTTCTACAAAAGGAATTCCAATTCTATTATTCATTTCTTAATTTACCATATACATCCCCTCTCAAACTCTAAACTCACCTTTAAAATTAGTTAGTTGTGAAAGAAATGTGGCACTCAAACAGCAGATTATCAGAGCCAGGATCTCTGTTCTCTACACCTCTCTCCTCTCAGCAGAACCAGATAATGGCAAACTTTCCCTCTATTTTTCCACACATATACATGTAAGTTTCAAATCTCAGTGCTTCCCCCTTTTTTTCAAATGTAATCACACATTTCTATTGGTTGAAAACCAACCCTTTTCCAAAAGTACCCTGCCCCCAACTTGACTTCTGCCTAGTACCCTTCCCCCAACTTGACTTCTGCCTGCTACCATAGCAACAGCTCATGGAACACTGCTGTGTGGAGTTAGGTCAGAAGTTCGCCACACAATGTTTCAATTCCACAGAGCAAGAGTGCTTGACTTTTCAAACCTAACAGCAAATCCATAGTACTGTTCTTTGGTAACACATTTTTTTGTACCAATACAAAACATGCTTCTATTAATTTACACATACAGCCTAGTTTTTATTCTAGAATGGTATGAAACAGCCAATCAGTTCTTTTTGTTTTGAAAAAAATATGTATGCCTCCATTTCCAAACTGTCTTTCTTTTCTTATTGCCATTCTACTGAAAGACACCTCCTGAGTGCATCCAGTTCTCCTTTGAAGATGTTCACAGTGTGGATTGTAGGGCACAGCTATGTCTTCTGGAGTGAAAAGTTTGCAGAGAAAACAGGTATGGTGAGAGACCTTGCTTTGCCAAATGTAGACATTAAATGGATTGGTCAGAGAGGGTTAAAGTGGCACCAATTGATGCCATTGGTGAAATCCTTCATGCAAATCCAACACCCTGACCTCATAATAGTGCACTGTGGTGGCAATGACCTAGGCACTTTGACTGGGGTAGGTCTGGAAATGCTTATGAAGGACACCTTTGCACAACTGTTTTCACTTTTCCCTAAAACTGCCTTTGTGTTTTCCAACATATGCCAAAGGCAAAAATGGAACTGGTCCAATCATTTCTGTCCGCAAATTGACAAAGCAAGAAAGCACGTCAACAAATCTGTTTCTGCTTTCCTCCGTGACTATGGTATGGGTGCCATTTACCACAACAACTTGCGTTATGACATGCAAGACATTTATAGAGGAGATGGTGTGCACTTCAATGATGAAGGGAACAGAGTCTTCCTCTTGAACCTTAGACTCTGCATCGGTACTTACTTGTAGGTACCACTTAAAAAATCACTTCATAAACACAACGGCTCTTTTTAGAGCCCCCTAATATCTAAACTCTTAAATCTGCATTTCATTTCTTTTTTAATTTTTTTTTTCTTCCGTACGCTTACCGTAAGCTTACCGTACGCGTACCCCGTGATTTTTTTTAAAATCCATAAATGTTTTCTTTGTACTTTTCTGTCCTTCTTTGACCCCATCACAAATGTAAGGGGGTCTGTAACTCTCCTCCTTGCCCCCTTTTCTTGTTTTCACTCTTTTTTTTCTGAGTGAAACACACAAAATGGCGGCCGCCGCTTCCTGTTTTCGGCCGATTCGAATGTTTACTAAGATCTAACAGCCAATCAGAATCGCGCTCGCGCACGCCACCGTACGCGTACGGTAAGCTTACGGTAAGCGTACCGTAAGCTGGCTCAGATATATATATTGATTTAAATGCTATTTTCTCAGGACCTACTGAACAGATTTACACCAAACCTACAAAAGGCACTTCCTTGACCTAGGGACTACCTCTCTGCCAAATTTCTAGTAATTCTGTTCAGCCGTTCGGGCTGTAGCCCTGTCTAAAGGTCCTATGGAAAAATGCATGGGAAAAACGCGTTTTGGGACCCCCCTTTTTTCTCAGCCCCCGCTTGACGAATCCCCCCGAGACTTTCAGGGTAGGAGCGGAGCGTAGCGCCCCACCTATTTTGAGAAATTCGCGAGGATTCGTCGACCGGCGCCAAAGTTATTCAAAATAGAATGTTGCGGATTTCCTATGGAAAAGGGGTCCTAACTATAACTAGGTAATATATATATATATATATATATCTATATATATATATATATATATATATATATATACCGCAACAACCACAATTCGCAAGAAAAGAGGAGGGTGGAGGAAAGGAAAGTAAACACGCTTTCAGCGCATAACAAAACCATTGTAAACCTGTCTGATATAGTATTAAGCGATAAAGAAATTACAACATTGAATCTGGGCTTGTCCTATTGCCCTGCCAATAACTTAACTATGTAAAAACAAGATTAGATGTCTTTAAGAGTACTGGTAAACTAAAGTTACAAAAATATCTTTTAAATCCAAGAATAAACAAGAATGTTCCAGCTTCAAAAGAAAACTTGGAAGGTATGATACTATGGAAGCCTCAAGAACTGAGGAATCTTTCTTGGATGAGGTGCAGGAATTATGAGACCCACAACAATCTGGAGATAGATCTGTCACACCTCATGAAGAACAGAATCAATCCACCATCGAATCCAATACAATACTGGTAACAATGGGATATCCTCTAACCCAATTTAAACCTACGTCAACTTTTAATCCGATTATGTTAAAGGACTCGATCGATCTGTTCCATGATCAGGTAACAGAACAACTGAAGGAACTCAATATAAAGACACACAGAGGCAAACTAAAGTACAACAAAGAAAAAGCGGACTATATCACTCTAATATCCAAATTGAAGAAAAACACCAAAATCGTAATCCGAGCTTCAGACAAAGGTGGAAATATCGTTTTAATGACCAAAGACAAATACATCAAAGAAACCTACAACCAGCTAAATGATAGAGTGTGCTATACGAGATATAATGGAGCCGATCTAAAAGCGATGTATACAATCTTTTACAAAAAGCTGTCAACATGGAAATCAGATGGTCTACTTACTGGACAGGAATATAAGTTTCTAAAGAACAATTTCCCTGTGGTACCAACCATTTATTTTTTACCCAAGATACACAAAGACTCGCAAAATCCACCAGGGAGACCCATTATCTCAGCGAGAAATGGGTGCCTTGAACATACATCCCAATATGTGGATTTTTTTCTCCAGAGTCTGGTGAAAGCCCTTCCATCTTATGTGAGTGACACGAGTGACTTTCTACGTAAAATTAAGAATCTTGTATGGGAACCAAGTTTTTTATTGATTGTTCTTGATGTCTGCTCACTATATACGAGTATTCAACATGTAGATGGGTTGAGAGCACTTGATTTCTTTTTGGAAAAATCTATGGGTAAAATGCTGAACCATAAAAAAATGTTATTTGAAATGGTTGATTTCTGCTTAAATAACAGCATTTTAATGTTTCATGGCCTTCTTTACAGGCAGTTAAGAGGTGTTGCGATGGGGGCCAGCTTCTCCCCAAGCTACGCATGCTTACACATGGGCTGGTGGGAGGAGCTGGTCCTCGTGACAGAACACAAGAAGGCTATGACTACTAATGTCAAGACATGGTTACGGTTTATTGACGACCTGTTTATTGTTTGGGATGGTAGCTTGGATACAGCTCAAGAGTTCGTGCAGGCAATTAATGTAAACAATCTTAACATGCACTTCTCTGCTAACATAAGTACTATTTCAGTGAGCTTTTTAGACACGGAGGTGTTTATCGAAAATTACAAACCAGAAACCAAGCTCCATCGTAAAAGAACGGCTGGAAATTCTACACTTCATGCTAGCAGCTCGCATGTGAAACACTTGGTAAATAGTATCCCCTATGGTGAGATGTTGAGGCTCAGACAGATCCACAGTAAGGAGTGTGATCTCCTGACAGCCCAACAAGAAAGTAAACAGAGATTTAAGGAAAGGGGATACTTGGATAATATCATTGATAATGCCATTACCAAATCCATGCGTAGAAACAGGTTGGAGCTACTAGGTGTAGTAGATAATACGATTGACATTAGTGGTGAGGCTAATAGAGATGAAGTCAGAAAGGAATTTAGATTCATTGTCCACTATAGCCAACAACATAAGAAGGTCGAATCCATCATAAAGAGGAACTGGCCATTAATTTTGAGTGATCCCACAATAGGCCCCAGCCTGCCTAAAAGGCCCTCTATAACCTACAGCAGAGGATGTTCTATGCGAGATGAACTCGTTAGAACGAGTCCTGAAGTGATTGAGTCTGCAAATTGGTTACAAACACACACAGGTTTCTTTAATTGTAAATCATGTAAAGCATGTCAGCATGGTGAGAATAAAACATCATACTTCACCCCGTTTGATCAAAAAGATCATAAAATCAACAGACTTCTGACATGCAAAACAGAATATGCCATCTATGTACTGTCATGCCCATGCAATCTACTGTATGTAGGGAGCACAAAGTTCCAAGTACATAAAAGAATACTGCAACATCTTAGGGCGATAAATAACCAGGACAACACCTATCCGAGGGCAAGGCATTTTAAGTCTAAACATGATTCTAGAAGCCGTGATTTAAGATATTATGTGATCGATTCTGTTCCTGCTAGTAGAAGAGGGGGTAACAGAGAAGAAAAGCTGCGTCAACTTGAGACCAGATATATTCTTGAATTAAACACAAAACAACCAGGTGGTCTCAATGTTACTGAGGATCTATTTACATGTCTTTAGCAAAAAATATCCCAGAATTTAGACAGCATTTTATCATAAGATCTGAATTAGGAATGTTTTATAGCTTTTGGAAAGTTATTTATGGGTTGTCCTCGGATTTGGGGAATTTTATAATTATATTTAATGATTATTTATGAGTATTTTAGCAACCATTTTACACAACTTTATATATGACCTTTTACATATGTGAATATTTAGTTTGTTTAATGAATTTTAGATTGCAATATATCTATTTATTTAAATATTTATCTTGTATACATTAGGAGGCATATATGTGTAGGTTTCTTGTTTTACTCATGGCCAATAGAGGGATATTTCATCTCCAGCCTGTTATGAGATGGTCATTATTTATATTTATATCATATTATATATCCCATATTTAGCTCCCGGGTATTTATACCGCCATTTTATGAAGTTCCAACTTTAGTGGCGACAGACTACCACTGTTTGCTAAAATGTATTGCATCTGCACTTTATTAGCATGCGTGAGTCCTACTGATCTTTGAATATCACATCTCTGGGGATCAAGTGTTTGATTTTGATTTTGATTTTGTATTCAATTGTACTCACGTCTCCGATCCCTTTCCCCACTTTTTTCCCTCCCCTTTCTCCCCCTCCCCCCAAACCCTCTCTTTTTCTCACTTTTCCCTTCCTCCCCTCTTTCCCCCCCACTGCCCACACCCCCCTCCCCCTACCCATCACTTCTTTTCTCAGTCAGCAATATCTTGATGTATTTAAACAGACATACTGGGTTTGATTATACCAGAATGAGTTTTGCATTGGTATTCATGCTGCTCAGATAAAAATACAAAAAATATATTTTGTATACTTTTAAATTCACTATTTGCACTATCTTGCACCAATTTGCACTGTATTTATCATTTGTTTTACATTGGTTTAATTATGGACGACATTTTGGATATCAATATGCATGGTTGTAGATTGAATCAGAAATTGTTTGTGAGGTATTTATTTATTTATTTTACGAACACTATGGGTTTTCAATAGAGACTCTATTGTGATATTTTGCACACTTCCTCTTCCCAAAAAAATGAAAAGTGGAATTGGAAGAGAAAAGGACAGACCTGTAGTTTAAAAAGCATATATGTTTTCTATTTCTATCATGCTCGTAGGCTTTTATGTCCAATACTATCGTCGTCAAGCTTAAACTATTTAAACCAATGTATGGGACTCCATTGTGTCATGTGATCAAGGCCCGAGGGAAGGGCTGAAACGCGTCATGGCGACTGTTTGCACGAAATAAGAATCAAGCACTGAATTGCGTTCCGTATCCGTCTGTTTTTTTTGCATAGGACTGCGCATTGGAAGCGGAACATCTGTATGTATATATATATATATATATATATATATATATATATATATATATATATATTCAAACAATTCCTTCTAAATCCTTAGGAGGAAAAACGAAGCAGTGTGTGGTCCTTCAAATTCTTTATTCAGCCACTCTGCCAAACACGTTTCGAGTTCGCCGCACTCTTGTTCACTGACAATTAAAATCAAAGCGAGCAGCCATTTTACATTGTTTTCCACGTGATTCGTCTAAACTACAATTAAAGTGCATTAGAAGACAGACTTGTAGTTTTTTATGATTGTGCTATGTTTGTTAGAGCAGCACGCGACCATTGACACAACGCAATTGTTAAAATACATTTCGTATTAATTAAAACATGCGTAAAAAAAATACATATATATACACTGTATAAAATATATGTGCTTTTCCGTAAAATGTCAAATACATTAATAGTTAATCATTAAATATAATTTAAATATTTAAATAGATCTTTTTGTTTATCAATATAGCCCCAGTGGGCTCACGTAACCAAGGTTTAATCTCTTTTGCTGCTTTTTATTGATGCCCCAGTGGGCCTATCATAATAATTAATACAATTTCTTCTATACTACAAGTCATCAAATCAAAACCCATTGTTTAAGACCCAACTTTAAAAACTGATGAAGGTAAAATATCACAATATTCAGACTAAATGAGTATATAAATCTTCTTCTATGTTCAGACCATCCGGATGTTTGGAATTTAATTCTACAATATAACGTGACTCCAATTTTCTCAAAATTCTTTCCCGGTTCCCTCCTCTTGAATTTTTTGCCACAGCATCAATTACCAAATATGTTAATCCTTTTACATCTTTGTTGTGAAATCTCTCAAAGTGTCTGGCGACCGGATAAGTCCGATCGCCATTTTTGATAGCCCTGAGGTGCTGTAAAATTCTCTTGTGTACCTCCAAGATTGTGCTGCCCACGTACTGCAGGCCACACGGGCACTGGAGCACGTAAACAGCAAAATCTGTTTTACAGGTGAATTTGCCTCTGATTTTCCTTGAGTTTTTACTAAAACCTGGTTTGTATCTCTCTGTATTTACACCATGTGTGCAGGTCTTGCATTTGGGGCATTTCACAAACCCCTTGCGTCTTGTAAGCCATGTGGTCTTCTGTTGGGGCTTACTCAGAGTGTTTTTCACCAAGGCTTGTTTGAAAGATTTCACTTTGCGGAATGTAATCTGGGGTCTCCGTGAAACAGCCTTGCCTCAAATTGGGTCATTTTTTATTAGGTGCCAGTGTTTATTACAAATGTTCCTTAGTTTTTCATGCTGAATGCTATAGGATGTTATAAATCTACAATCCTTGTTCATTTCTTGTCCCTTCTTTTTCTTTTTCTCCTTATTACTAAACAAGATTTCTTCTCTTTTCTTTGCATCTGTTCTACGCATAGCATCTTCAACCCAACTGTCCGGATATCCTCTATCTTTGAACCTTTTTCCTAAGACTTTCATTTCTTTTTTCATTTCTTTTTCACTGCTACAATTCCGTTTAGTTCTTAAACCTTCTCCATAGGGGATGCTTCTCTTTAAGTTTGCCGGATGGAAACTTTTGGCATGGAGAAGTGTATTGCTAGATGTGGGTTTCCTGTACAGTTTGGTTTGTATTTTTCCGTCCTCTAAAAACACTGTTACATCTAAAAAGTTAACACTGGTCCAGCTAATTTCACTTGTAAAACTAAGATTGAGGTCATTCTTTTGGAGTTTATTGATAAATGATTTGGCTTGATCTTTAGTGCCCTTCCACACTACAAATAGGTCATCTATGTATCTGCTCCAATGCATGATGTTCTCTTCCCATTCTTTGTTGTGTTTCGACCTGACCACCTGCTCCTCCCACCAGCCCATATGCAAATTAGCATAGCTGGGGGCGAAGCAGGTGCCCATTACCGTGCCACAAATCTGTTGAAACAATTCCTCATTAAAGAGGAAATAGTTGCTTGTCAGACATTTTTCAACCATATTGAGGAACATTTGTGTATGTGACCACAATGATATTGGTCGCATCCCCAGAAAGTGCTTGATGGCCATCAAGCCATCTTTGTGGCGAATGCTGGTGTATAGTGTTGACACATCAATGGCTATGAGGAAATAATCGTCTTCCCAAGGTATATCATTGATTCCTCTTAAAAAATCTCCAGTATCTTGAATGTAAGAAGGTAACGATTGTACTACTGGATTAAGAAACGTATCAACATATTTTGATGTGTTTTCTAATGGACTCCCTATGGCTGAGATAATTGGGCGCCCCGTGGGATCTACCATGTTTTTGTGGACTTTTGGGATTAGGTAGAAAACTGGTATGATTGGATGGTCAATTAGAAGAAATTTGTATTCATCATGGTTAAGTAAACCCTGTTCAAACCAAATTTTCAATTTAGTATTGTAACTGTTGTTACTGTCTATGAAATCTCTCTCTACCACTTTTATATAGCACTTTTTATTGTTAAGTTGTTTGTAGGCTTCTATTAAATATTTTTGGTTGTCCCAGAGGACTATATTGCCCCCCTTGTCTGCATTTCTCACAATACAGTTATCATTCTCTGACAATTTTTTAATTAGAGCCTCATAGTCTTTGTGCTTAACAGTTTTATATTTATTTTTCCCTCCACATATGTTCATTTGCGTGCTCAATTTTTTCAGTTCATTTGTTACGATGTCGCAAAACACATCTATCCCATCTCTGGCTGTTATGGGAATGAAGCGCGAAGTTGGTCTGAATTTTGTAGGCGCTTCTTGTGTGATGGATATATTTTCTTCTTGCGCAATTTTCTCAGCTCTTGTGTCGATTGTTTCCACGTTGTCCATTTCCATATCTTTAAGTTGCAACATTAGATAAAAGTCTCCCACTTGTAGTCCTTCTTCTTGAGGGATATTAGGATTAGTACAGATGGTTTTTTGCATTGGGTTGGACAAGAAATGCTTCCTCAATTTTAGTAATCTGATGAATTTAAATAGGTCGATTCGAGTCTGAACATAGTCTAGATTGGTTTCTGGGCAGAATGTTAGTCCCAATTTCAATATATCTTCTTCTTGATTGGTGAGAGACACTTTTGCTAAATTAACTATTGTTAATTCATTGGATGTTGTTAGTTCCAATTGCTCTTCTTCTTCTCCTGTCCCTGCTGCCCTCTTCCTGCGAGCTGTCCCCTTCCTCCTCTTGGCCCTCTGCCTCTTCCTCTTGGTGGTCTTGATGATTGTGTTTGTGGCCTTGGTCGCAGATTGAACCTGCGTTCTTCGCGTAAAAAATCGAATTCATCAATTACTGTTGGTGTTTGGCCTTGTATCTGTTGTTCTTCATCTTGATCTGTATCCACCTCAGAGCTTTGTATGCTACTTTACTCTGAATGTAGCTCTTGTGTTGTACTGCTAGCCTTTCCCATCTTATTTCTCCTTATGCTGTCGAATTTCCTTGCGAAAGTATAGATCTGACCTTTGTCGTAATCTTGTTTATCTCTCGTGAATTTTTGAGCTTTTCTCTCCTTTATGGATATTTCCAGTTTTTTTATTCTGTCCTTCATTGCTGATTTGAATTCTTTTATTTGCTCCTGATCTTCTTCTTTGCTCAAAATCTCCGACAGTGTCTCTATTTCTTCAAGGATTTTCTTACGATCAATGTCGGCATATTTAATTAGGATGGCTAGCATTCTTCTTGAGGCATCATTATTATTGGTAGCCCACTCTCGTAGCATATCTGGATTGGGCTCCTCGTATGTAGGTGTCACCATAATACGAAGACCTCTAGGCACTCGCTGTACTTCAAGGTATCGCTGTAGGGATTTAGACTCCCACCATTTAGAAAGTTCCAGGCGGTGCAGTTTTTCTAAACGTTTTAGATGTGTTCTTAGATTACTTGTTGCTCCGCTTTTCTGGACTGCCCCCAAGTCTTTATCAGTTGCCGTGTATTCATCATTAAATATTTGCGAAGCTGCCTCCTCGCGTTCTTTGATTTCAGTGGCTGACATCTTAACTTAATTGCAGGGATTCCCTGTTAACCACAACCGTTTAGTGCTCCGTGAAACAAATGCACTGCATCTAAACTTTACTTCCTCCCGCTTCGCACAATCAAAACCCAGCCTTACCACGAAGTTCCAGCGTTGTCTGCACCTCTCTGGAGCCGGCTCCGCTGTATACTTCGGTGATGGTGTCTTCGCGATTAAAAAGTTCTTAGTCTTTTTGCGGCGGGGGGAGGTAGCGTTGCGAATAGAAAGCGTCTTCTGTGTAGAAACTATCTCCTCCACAACGGAAGCCGCTTCGTTACGGGAGGACCCCACAGAAGCGGGTCCTGTTGAATTCAAACAATTCCTTCTAAATCCTTAGGAGGAAAAACAAAGCCGTGTGTGGTTCTTCAAATGCTTTATTCAGCCACTCTGCCAAACGCGTTTCGAGTGCGCCGCACTCTTGTTCACTGACAATTAAAATCAAAGCGAGCGACCATTTTACATTGTTTTCCACGTGATTTGTCTAAACTACAATTAAAGTGCATTAGAAGACAGACTTGTAGTTTTTTATGATTGTGCTATGTTTGTTAGAGCAGCACGCGACCATTAACACAACGCAATTGTTAAAATACATTTCGTATTAATTAAAACATGCGTAAAAAAATACATATATATACACTGTATAAAATATATGTGCTTTTCCGTAAAATGTCAACTACATTAATAGTTAATCATTAAATATAATTTAAATATTTAAATAGATCTTTTGTTTGTCAATATAGCCCCAGTGGGCTCACGTAACCAAGGTTTAATCTCTTTTGCTGCATCTGTATATATATATATATATATATCTATTCACAGAAAAAACCATAGGTTTCAGGCACGTTATAGTTAGGAATTAGCATTTAAAAAACCTCAGAAATTCACTGAAAAAACCATAGGTTTCAGGGGTGTTATAGTTAGCTGGACTTTTCACTTGTACAAAACAATTGAAATTCCCCCGCTATAGTTAGTTCAGCTAACTATAACTCGCGTGCCCGCAATGCACTGCTGATGACGTCACATATTACATCACTCATGACATGGTCAGTGACATCACTCATGACATCACTGATGACATCTCAAATGACATCACTGATATCCCCAATTTAAAACGTGCCATAGTGCGTGTTTGCACATGTCACCTCAGGCCCCGTCCCCTCCCTTCACCACTGTGTAAACGTGCCCTGTGGCTGTTCTAAATTGAGAGATTAAGTCCCCTTGAATTCTAAGGGTCCCTAGGGTCAAACTAGACCACTAGGTACCTCCAGTAAGCGCCACAGAGCTGCGTTGCAGAGAGGTGTAAAAAGGGGCTTGGCCTCAGAACACCTGTCTGCAGCGCAGCTCCCTGGCGCATACTGGAGATGCCTGTTGGGCTAGTTGGCCCTCAGGGACCCTCAGTATTGAAGAGGAATTAATTCCCCAACTTACAACTCGCCAGGGGGCGTGTTTGCCGAGTGCTGCAAGGAGGGGGCGTGGCCTCCGGCACGATGCCAGTCTTTTATTTATTTTAATTTTTTAAGCAGGAGGGCTGTGTGGTTCCCCTTCTTATTCTAATTTATTGGCCCTGATGACCCCATCCCCCAGGGCCTGTCTCCTAATTATATTATATACACTGTTTTTTATTATTTTAAAAAAATATATATTTATAGACACACCTAGGACATGCTGGACAAACCGTACGTACCTATCACCATGACGATTTGCGTGATATTCATTAAAAAGCGACTATGCATACAATGAATCCACGTGGAATGTATTTACACCACTAGTGAAGCTCTGACATGTCTGATGCCCTACCGTGCCTAATCCCGTTAGACACCCTTGTTGTTTATTTATACAAACATGGGTAGCTATTGACGGGCACATTTAATACACATGCACACCAAGCCATTCAAAGGGCATTCGACAAAAATTCGACCAAAACTATGCAAGAAACCCCCCTCACGGTTAATAAAACACACATCCACTGCCGGATGTGTAATACTTTTTATTTTACTCTCTGGAAAGGGGACAAACATCACTTGAGAGTCACAGCGCGCTCCTGGCAGAGCCCAATGCTGTGTTACACCCACCATTGCCTGCTGAGTGCCACACACCTCTGTGTTGTATTCCACCAGCTAGTGCATATGCTATGACACTCTCTAGCCCATGTGCACTGTAACACCACCCCGTGAATATGTCATGCCACACTTGTCTTCGCACGGGTTATATTGCCCCATCTAACGTGCTTTCCTCGATGCCTATGTTATAACGCACAGTGCTATGCCATACATATTACAATCTGGGATCCATATCTTTGTCACAGTGCATATGCAACGTTACACTCCCCAGCACATATTTGATATTACAACTTTAGAGACTAGTTAGGTTACACAACACTGCCCTGTGCATATTACACTCCAAGGCGCATATCGCATAGCACGCGCTAGTGCCTGTGCTATCTCGCGCTCTCCAATGAATCTGTCATTGCGCACAATGTATTGCATATTATATTTCTCGCCCGTTTCATCTTATATCACACTTTTTGGTGCATAGTTTATACCATACACTATATCTAGTTTTCATTTTCAATCGTGCTCTCAGGACTATGTTCTATATAACACTGCGTTCACCTACCCTTTTCACAGGCATTACATTTTGCGATAGGGGGTGGAGGGTCAGGGGGTGTTTCTGCCAAGTGAGCCCGGAGTCACAGTCACAAACGTCCTCTTCTTCCTGAATAAAAGTGAGATTATGCTGCATACTTGTTCATATTTTAAGTAGTTCGCACAGACACACGTTTTAAAAACAATAAAGTTCCTAATACCTGCCTTCTCTGAACAGTTAGCTTGCTGCCCCATCCCCCTCCTCCCTATCCTCTGTTGTGTGAATCCATGGACTAGCCTCCTCCCTCCTGCCATGCATGGTCTGATGTGCTGCCACTGCCCTCAATTTAGTATGATGTACCAGTCCCCTCCTCCTGCCCTCCATTGCCCAATTCTATGCCCCATCATTGACCTCCTGCTTAAACTCTGTGCTTAGCTTGCTGCCCCTATTCTCCTTCCCCCTGCCCTCCGATGTCTTTGTGCATGCCCCTGCTCCATCCTTTTTGCCCACCATGTTCCATGGACCTGCCACTCCTATCTACTCTGAGTGTTCTGTTGAGCTGCCACTCCCCTCCCACCTGCCTAGCATTGTCAGATGACTGTAACCTGTCCCTGCCACCTCCACCCTGCCTGTCCACATGCCATGCCCCTATCCTCTTCCTCCTGTCCTACATGGTCCATTGTACTGCCACACCCTTCTGCCGTCCCTGGTCTGTTGTGCTGCAACTGCTCCTCCTGCCTGCCCCGTGCGGTCTGTTGTGAGGCCCCTTCCCCTGAACTTTCTTGTCTGTGCACAGGTCCTGACCCTCACTTCTATCCTCCATCGTCCTTTGTGCATGCCCCTGCACCCTCATTCTTGCCCATCATAGCCATTGTACTGCCACTAACCCTCCCACTTGCCATGCATGGTCTTCTGTGCTGCCATGGCCCCTCCCACCTTCCCTGTGTGGTCAGTTAGCTGCCCCTGAACTCCTCCCACCTTCCCTCCATGATCTGTGTGTATTCCATCACAGTCTCACTGTTGCTCTTCATGGTGTGTCTTGCTTCTAGTGCCCATCCTGCCTGACCTCCATGGCTATCTTGCTGCTCCTGCCCTGCCCCTTTGCCCCCAGCCCTCTGTTTACATGTGCAGACCCCTACTCCCTCCCTCCTGGCTTGTCTGTTCCATTGTAATGCCCCTGATCCGTCCCTCCTGCCCTTTATGGTCTGTTATGCTGCAGCTTTCTCTCCTGTCTGTCCATTATGGTCAGCTAGCTACCATTGCCTCTTGCCCCTCTGTTCTCTGTTGTCCATGTGCATGGCCATGTCCCCTCCCTCTTGCTTTCTATGGATTGTTGTGCTGCACTCCCGTCCTGCATGCCCTGTGTGGTGTATTGTGCTGCTGCAAACCCTGATGCCTGCCCTGCAGGGTCAGTTTGGTGCACCTCTCCATGTCCCTCCTGTCCTCTGTTATCCAAGTCCATATCCCTACCCCATTTCCTTCCATGATCCAATGTACCATACTTGCGAACATTTTGAACTTGGTAAGAGGGAGATTTTGAAAAAAAACTGGGGTATTGATTTTCCCCTTTGAGTTACATTGAAAAAGAGGAGATTGTAGACAGGAGACAGATCAAATAAATCCCATTTGAGCTTAAAAACATTGGACGTTTCCTGGCTGAATCGGGTCTGTTGGCATGTATGGTTGTACTACCATTGCCTCTTCCTTCTGCCCACAATGGTCTATTACATTGCCATAGCCTCTCTTGCAAGTCCTGTATTGTTGGTTTGTTGCCCCTGCCCCCCTTTCCACTGCCCTCCATAGTCTGTTGTGCTGCCACGGCCCTTCCTGCCTGCTCAGTGTGGTTAAATTGTTGCCTTTGCACCCTCCTACCTGCCTTCAATTTTCAGAGTCCGTGCCCCTGGCCTCTGCCTCTCAACAGTATCCTAATGAACAACTAGATTGCGAACATTCTATATTTATTACAGAAGTTTGGAACGCCTGACGTCATCTTGATGTAATCAAAACTGTAATACCTAGAGCATTTCCTTTAGAAATTACATATATGAGAGCGTCTTAGTGGCATCAAAATTGTGGTTGGTGCTCTAAAAGACTAAAATAAGGACATATTTTCTGAGTTTTCAAATAGCGACAAAGCACTTTTAAATTATTTGTTATCTTTATGTTTTTTTATCCAGTTGACCACTTTAATAAATGTTGCACTTAGGGGAGAGGATGTGGTGTTACTTCCAGAACTGCAGACTTTGCAACTGGGGAACCAGGTTGGGGTTTCTGCTTCAGCTCGATATTCTGTGATTCTGGTCAAATCACTTAGTCTCCCCATGTCTACAACCAAAATGAATTTGTTCTTGGGTGATGTAACCAATGCTCATGTAAAGCACTCCAATACCTGACAAGTCTGCACTATATAACATTGCAAAAACACAAAATAATAAGTGTTTTGCACACTTCTGTCATTGGGCTATATTTGGGCTACATCTGGGTGATTTTGGGCTACATTTGGGCTCTTTTGTCTCCGGTGGCCATCTTAGGAGATTTATTTGTTATGAAGTTTCCTAATTTCCTCATGTACTGCAGTCTCCTCAGTAGGAAATGCTTTCAGTTTTTTACTTTGATTCCATCATGAAGGTATTCAGATATGTCACACATTTGCCATAAATTCTGAATGTTAGCACTCTAGTTGCTCATTAGATCACTGTAGTAAAACTACTGTTCACCATGGAAGTCTGCTCCTGGTATTAAAAGTGCATGTTTCAGTCTGCATGTCAGAATTTTTTAATGAAATAGAAGAGGATTTGAGAAGTCACTCAAGATGTGCCCTCATTTTCTTTCTTCAGCATTAATCATAATTTCTATGGCAAAATGAACCCCCTCATTGTGTTCCTTTTTAAATTAAATGTTTTAAGTGTTACCAGTTTATTCTAATCAAGATGGCTTCAGGTGTGCCATACTTTTGTCATAATGAAGACCGTAAGCGCTCTAGTTGTTTTTAAGAACACTCTGGGACATTCTGTCATTGGGCTATACTTGGGCTACATCTTGGTGATATTTGGGCTACATTTGGGCTCTTTTGTCTCTGGTGGCCATCTTGGGAGACTTATTTGTTATGAAGTTTCCTAATTTCCTCATTTACTGCAGTCTCCTCAGTAGGAAATACTTTCAGTTTTTTACTTTGATTCCATCAAGAAGGCATTCAGATGTGTCACACATTTGCCATAAATTCAGAATGTTAGCACTCTGTTTGCTCATTAGATCACTGTAGTAAAGCTACTGCTCACCATGGAAAACTGCTGCTGGCATTGAAAGTGCATGTTTCAGTCTGCATGTCAGAATTTTTTAATGAAATAGAAGAGGATTTGAGAAGTCACTCAAAATGTGCCCTAATTTTTCTTTCTGCAGCACTAATCATACTTTTTATGGAAAAATGAACCCCCTCATTTTGTTCCTTTTTAAATTAAATGTCTTAAGAGTTACCACTTTAATCCAAGCAAGATGGCTTCAGGTGTGCCATACGTTTATCATAAGTAGGACTGTTAGCGCTCTAGTTGTTCTTTGGAACACTCTGGGAAGCTGCAGTAGAACACAAAGGAATCAACTGACAGTCTCTGCCCTTGTTGGATGTACATGTTTTACTGAGAATCTCAGACTTCATTCTCACATGACTGAGAAAGATAATGTGAATTTACAGAAAATAAGCTCTCAGTTTAGTTTATAGATCACCTTCCAAACCTCTGTGGGAAAAGCATGAGAAAATATTTTTCTCTCAGTCATGATATCCCAGCAGAAGGCTTTTTCACATGGTGAAATCACCTTAGAACATACCACAATTCCTAAAATGAGTATGGTACCATCAACAAATGATTTATAATGTAACTAAAGTCTTAAAACCTTCTATTAACTGCAATGCTTTTTAATGAGGTGCTATCATGTATATTGGTCCCAAGATGGCTGCCAACACTTCTTGGATGAAGTGCTGACAGCCAATCAGATCTCAGGATGAGATGTGTGGTTAGGCTCCGCCCACATATATATATGGTTTTACTTTTGATTTTCTCAGGAACTACTGAACAGATTGACTCCATATATGCAAAAGGCACATCCCTGAGCTGAGGACTAACTCTCTGCCAAATTTCAAGTAATTCTGTTCAGCCGTTCTGTTCAAGGAATCCCCCCGAGACTTTCAGGGTAGGAGCGGAGCGGAGCGCCCCACCTATTTTGAAAATTTCGCGAGAATTCGTCAACCGGCGCCGAAGTTATTCCAAATAGAATGTTGCGGATTTCCTATGGAAACACGGTCCTAACTATAACTATCTACTGGTGACCGCCAGTAGATAATATATATGTATATATATATAACCTTTATTACCTAAATACTAGGCAATATGCACAGTAGAAACCATTGAAGAAGGTGGACCCACAAAAAACCTCTGCTAGCAATAATCCCTGGTCATCGGATGCTGGACAGACTTGTCGTTTTTCTGAGCACAATATTGCTGCCTCCAAACCCATTTAAAAAAGCAACAAGCCCCTGTGCACAATTCAAAGTCCGGCAAGGTGCCAAAGAGCTGCTTGTATATTGACTTCTGCTGGGTCTGGCTTAAGTTGACATTGACATTATTGTATAGTTCTGCTTTAGAAGTATGGTAAAGGAGGATCCTTGCTCCCTTTGTCTGTGCGGCATGCATCACATCCTTCATCCCCAAGCATGTTGCTAGCAACCACAATAAGGAGCACCACTGATTCCTCTGTCTTGCTCAGACTCCTGGTGGGTGATCTGTAGACTATATACACTTTGACCTCAAAGGCAACTCAGTGGGGAAAATTTGTTTTTCTAAGATATCCTGCATCATGGCAGAAATAGAAACTCTACCTGCACGATGTAACACACCCAACACTCCTATGACAGAAGGCCACAGTCAGTTGATATTAATTCCCCTGCCACTAAATCACTTGTTATTAAATCCCCTCCACTAGATTGGCTGATGTTACATCAATTCGGAGGGACACCTCCCCAACCCACCGTTTTTTAAAAATTTAAGCTACCTTTCCTCTATTTTAATTGAATAAACTTTACTCTAAACCTATTTTTAGACTTGGCTCTTTTTGCAGGGTCATCCCAGAACTTTTTGCCTTCCTCCTGTATTTTTTTTGACTTGTTGTTGGTGGTTTTAGGACTCTGGGCACTTTAATCGTGCTGTTCAGTGATGAAGTGCTTGTGCTCTCTATGTTAAACTTGGTAAGATTGGTCTACACCTGTTTGGTGTATTTAATTTACCTATCAGTCCCTTGTTAAGTGGTATCTCATATACCTGGACCAGTAAATTAAATGCTACTGGTGGGCTTGCAGCGTTGCTTGCGCCACCCACCAAAGTAGCCTATCAAACCTGTCTCAGGCCTCTGCCATTGCAGGGCCTGGCACGCAATTTACTGCCTCTGTGACGTGGCACTTAAAGGGGTTGCCACGTCCGTGACTCCCCTTTTACTATATATCAGTCACCCCTAAGGTAGGCCCTAGCTAGTCCTATGGGCAGGGTGCGGGAAGGTAAAAGGTAGGACATGTGCCTTAACTTAGTGGCATGTCCTGGTAGTGACAAACAGCCTATTTGGTTTCTCACTGCATTGAGGAAGCCCTCTCATGGGAATGCATTGGGGGTTCCCTGAAATGTGTTTCAGTGGTAATTCCTGATAGGAGAGGGGTGGCGTGATCAAGTTTGATATGTTTGGAATAGTGACAATAAATTCTGCGTAATGATGTTCACAGATTTATTATCACTATTTCAGAAAAGCCACTTTTAGAAGTGGAAATTTCGGTGTGCTATGTGTCTTTGTGCCTGCCTGTTGTCGATTGCATGTCTGACTCTGGATGACAGGGGCTAGGGAGGTGCAGTGGCTCCAGAGGGCCTGGGTGAGTCAGCGCTAGGCTGAATAGGCCTGATCTGCTTTTGGAGTTGCACCTGAACCTGAATAGGACTGTGCCTGCCTTCCACAATACTGGCTCCGCCCCCCTGTGTGTGTCTGGGGCCAGAACCTACACTAACAATGGGGACTGTTGTGCACGTTGTGATAAATGCCCCCCAGAACTGGTTTGGACTAGGTCCAAGGTCATGTGCCAGAGCAGAACAAAGACTTGAGGGATATAAATATTGGGGCTGTGACCCCATGTACTGGTTGTGCTTACTGAACTGGTGCTTGCTGGAGGACTGCTGGGTGCCAGGAGGAACCGCCACGAAGGACTTCCACTCTGCTAGAGTGCCTTGTGAGCTGGCCTGCCTGGGCCCAGCCCTGCTCTTTGCCAGTCTCGTGAAAAGGGCGCTGTCTGCCCCTAGTTGTGTCGCTTTGTGTGAGACACAGAGCACTCTACTTTTCCTTGTACCTGGGGCACTTTCACTTCCCTAAGGGGAGGAGCGTTCATGTGACTCTCCTCCCTGCTAGACGTGCGGGGAGCACTCTGCCTGGAAGCCAATTGTCCTCAGAGGTGCAGGAGAGGTGCTTTGTATTCCGACCAATGGTAATTTATTTATGTCAGCGCGGTCGCTCGTAAGCGAAGCCAGCATGAGGAGTGGCCCTAAAGGGAGAAGCTCCCGGAGCGAACCCGGAAGTCAGGTGGAAGGAGGCTGACCGTGGGTGGAGCCAGAGCCGGTAGTCAGGTGGAGGTGCAGCCTGTTTGTTGGCGGGCTCCCGTGTTGCAGAGGAGAGACCCGTGTGCTGCCTGAGCCTGGTTGTAGGCAGGGCTGGTAGCAGGAATGAGTCGGAGCCTTGCGGGCTCCTGGTGCAGTTCAGAGGAGGGTAAGCCCTCCAGTGAGAGACCGAAGTGACCACAGTGAGGAACCCGGCGGCCTTCGTTTAACAGGAGCCTCGCGGGCTCCATTCTACAACTTCCTGCCTGGAAGAGGGAGAGGCCCAGTGAGTAGGGCTTATGAGGCACACTGTTTTTGCCAGCATGGTCACAGCTGCGCCGCAGGGTTGTGGGCAGCTGCAACGTCGGGGGCATTCTCCACAGAGGAGACAAGGGGGAGTTGCACATCTGCCCCCCCATTGCATTACGGTCCTGTTGGGGGCATTGTTTTGCCTGCATCTTCAGCTAGGGGGCTAGTTGAAAGCCTTGTGTCCACAGAAGGGACACGCAGTTTGGAGAACCCTTACTTTCAAAAGGGGCATTGCGGGGAACATCAGGACAGGCCCCCGAGGATTAGACTGCCTAATGTTCGCCCCTATGTTTTGATGGGACATAATGCAATTAGGTGAAGGGCGCACCTAATAAGTGATTACCATGCAATGTTGATGGGGTATATGCCTAAGGTAGGCCTGATGTAATGATTATGTTTTGCATAATATGCTGTCTTAGAAAATGCTATGATGTTCATGCCTACGGTGTTTATGCTAAGTGCAATGTTACCAGTAGTTACTGGTTGTCTTCACTAATGGTGACATATAGGATGGTTATACCAGTGGCCTGATTGGCCCTGCAGTGTATATAAGCCCTGTAAAGTCATACCAAGTGCCTGGTGGCACAGTGTATATATGTGATTACGTTCTAATGTGTTTTATGCATAAAACCAAGGCTATTTTTTATATAACCTTGTGTGGAGTTGCTTTTGTAGTGTGACTTGTGTGTCGCTGCTGTGTGAATGTGTTGCGCAAACGCTTTACACATTGCCTCTGGGATAAGCCTGACTGCTCTGCCTAGCTACCAAGGGGTGAGCAGAGGTTATCTTCAGCATGTAACTTCCTTGCCCTGACTGGTGGTGGTTTCTGCCTGGCTTAGGCGCGTGCCGTAGCCAACCAGAAATCCTATTTCTAACACCTATTTTATAACTTACTTGTGATTGCAATCTCTTCTATGATGTCATCCCATCATAGAACAGTCTAACTGTATAATGTCGGCGGGGTTCAAAGTTGGCCGGTTGTACCGCAACAGGCTGGAAGACTGATTAGGGGTTGGCAAAAGAAATGGTAGGTTTTGATTTTCTGACACTTTCCACATCCTTCCTTCATAAATGAAGTTTATATTGGTGGTGGTCATTCACTTTTTGCAGTGGATGGAAGTCAAATTCTTAAGTGTCCCGATTACTGAGGGAGTTATCAAGTTTTTAAAGAGTATTTCATCAAAAAGTATGCATCATACACTCCGGTTACTGAAAATAGTGTGCAATTCCCTTGTAATGTCATGGCTGAATTTTTGTCTAAGTGTGAAATTACGCACTTAAGTGTCAGCCTCAAAACAATGGCGTGGTAGAGAGATTCAATAGGGTGTTGATGGATTGCGTCCAAAGTACATACAGAAGTAGAAAGGACATTAGTAATGACGTGTAGGAGATGCTGTGAGATTACAGACAACCCCTCGTGGCTACTGGGAAAACACTGTTTGAAACTAGATAGAACAGGAGAGTATATTCTGGGGTGAGCCCTGTGTGAATGTTGTCCCCACATGAGGAAGACAGGTCAGTGGGCAGCCTGTGGACGGAAGCGGAAGCTCAAATCAAGGCTGATTTCAAGTGGAACAGGAACAGGATACTAGTCAGGAGTCAGTGCAGGGCAATGCGTGGAGAACTCTGTATTGGGTCAGCCTCAAAGAGCCTTTGCTGATTAAGAAGGGATAAGAGTGTGTGTGAGTCTGTGAAGGAAAGAGGTGGCAAGGTGGAAGGCTGGTGCGAATTGGCCTTCCCTTGCAGAATAGGAGTGAGCAACAAGGATGCTGTAAACTTGCCTCACACTCCACCTTCCAGACTGGGAGACTCTGAGAGCAGTGGAAAGTATTGAGCGATTCTTTACTGCAGTTATTTATTCTTTGTTGGTGTTATTCTTGAGCTCATTAAGTTTACTGCTCCGTTCCTCTTTTTTGTCAAGGGGAGGATGTGTTGTGACCGCAGTCCATTGTATGACGTCATCACACCATTGATCAATCGAACCATAGACTGGCAAAGGTGTTCCAAGTTTGCCAATTAGATCTTGGCACGCTGGCAGGCTGAACACTATGCCATCCCCCAAATACACTACAGCCACTCGTTCCGGAAACTATGATTTATCATAATGTAATTAGTTTTGATGATGTGATGCCGAGCGATGGGATGGGGGCAGTGTAGTGGTCAGGCGATGCAAAGAAGGGGGTGTAATGGTTGTGTACCGTGTACCAGATTGTTCCGGTGCCTCACTTGATTCACAAAGCACACAAGAGAAACAGTGGCCCACTTCGTGAAATTAACCTAGAAATTCGTCACCCCTGACCAAATGCTCCACCTTAGATTCCCAAAAATGGTCACCTTTCTTGAGATCCCAGATAGGGCTGAGTCCACTTTGTAGAAAACCTGTGGCATTGCTGGAACCCTTCCCTCCACCACAACCCCACCCCATCTATTGGGCATACAGCCAGCCTCCGTGTGTGAACCCTAGCATCCTCAGCACAAAAAAGTCCAACTTAAGCCTCTTGCCCTCGACGTCCCTGGGCAGCATGACCTTAGAGTAGCAATGCTGACCGAGCATATGCCCGTCTCCTAAGCTCTTCGGCCAGGACATATCAACTGGGGCAAGAGATAGAGCCAGTATATCACCATATGTCCATTTGTTTTATGGGTGGTCTGTAAACATCTACTCGAAGGAGGGGGGGGGGGCAATCCATTAGCCCCACTGGCTTACTTCCCTCTGCGGTCCTCTGTGCGTTAGCCACTAAAACAGAGGAGCATTTGTGCTGATTGTTCTAGTTTGCTGCCCATCAGTCGCATCTTTCCCCTCTGCAGTTTATTTGGGGCCATGCCTCCATCCACAATGATGATCCACCCCCTCTATCACCCCAGTTTGGAGTAGTGCTAGTACCATATTGGAATCATCCCTGGGCAGTGACGCTCACAAAGGAGTTATCAGCAGTGGCTCGGCCATTTACGATGTGGGTTTCTTAACAAGGGCGGCATCACTTCCCTTACTGGGAATTGGCAGCAGTAGTTTACACCTCCATCTGCCGGAAACCAACCCAGAAGATTGAGCCATACTCAAGCATCGAGAAGAAGAATTTTCACACAAGCTCTGTTTCCAGGGTTGGTATGGTTATTTGGAGGCTGCAATGTGTTATGCAGGCATTGATGCGGAGATAAGCTCTTTAATGGATGCTGTTATGGTCAAGTGGAGGGTGTGATGGCGAGACGTACTGATGATGTGAGATATACTGATGAAGTGAGATGTACTGATGATGGTGTAATTGAGTCTGTGAAAGTGAAATGGAGAAGGTGTTCGGGGAATGTAGCCAATGGTGTAGGTCGTTATAGGAAAATGTGTCCTGTGGTGGGTGCTGTGAGGGTGAGATGGACGCTGTGGAGTTAGTGTTGGTAGGGTGTGCTTCATGTTCGGTTGTGATGTTGATGTGGGGGCTGTTAATAGCCTGTTATGGTCTGGGGAGGTTGTGATTACGGCTGTGGTAGTGAAATGGTGGCAATGGTGATGGGATTTCGCCAGATGGGTACCTTGAGGATACTATTGGGAGTGGAGGGGTGGTAGCGAGACGTGCCCTCTAATGAGGTACTGCTAATCAGTTACTATGGAGAGCTTGTCCTGTAGTAGGAATAGATGGAACAGTAACCCTCCAGGATCGCCGAAGACCTGACATCGATTGAAGGTGCGGAAATCGTTGTGTTTCCTCACATTTAAAGATATGCTATTCCTTTTGAAGATATCTCTTTCACGGTAGTGGTTTACCTCGGGGCTGTGGCCGAAGGTAGGAGCACTAAGGACTCTTTAAGGCCCCCGCTGCCCGTGTAAAGTGTGGCTTCCCGTCAGCAGCCGCAGGTCTCTCCCTCTCCTGTCAAACAGCCGATCCAACACGAGCTGACATCCCACACCGAGGGACTCAGCTCGCGCTGCCTGCATCCCTCTCCTAATGAAACAGCCCTTGAAATTATCATTCTGGATGTTTACATCCGGAGCAGCCTCCGTAGCTCTCCTCCGAGCCCACCTGCCGGGGAAACAGTTATTCTCATTAACATCACCGATCGCCACGGACCATCGGCATCCTGTCACTAATCTCTGTTTTTCAGGAAAATGAGCCTCACTGCAGCCCATTTAGAACCGACTTGAGTGAAGCATGATAGCGAGTATTGTGATTAACGTAAGTAGCGCAGCGCTTGTGTGCCTTCTTTAAAACGACCTGCTCTCAATTATGTGGAACACTCGACCTCCGCAGGTGCGGAGCGCCTGCGTGTCATCGGTGACACTCCAGAAAACCCGGGCTCTCCCGCCACCTGAGCGTTGCATTCTGGGATCGATGGTTGCACTTCTGCCAATGAATGAGCCGAACACTATCAGCAGCATGCACAGCACTGTTTACTATAGCGCTATGGCTGCTTCGAAATGTCGCATTTGACAACCTCGCTGCGCTACAACAACGCACGTCAGGGACGTAGCTACACTGGTGCAGAAGGTGCAGTGGCACCGAGGCCCTTTGAACCATTATAATTGCTGTATTTTACTACCCCAACACCAATCAAAGGGTGTATTTTCCTTGCTTCCATCAGGGCCTGCGGCAACCTTGCTCCGCTACTGACTCCTGCTTGAAGGGACTGGAGCCAAAATCATGGTCGGGTGCATTCAATAGAGAATCCCCAGCGTGGCATTGAAAAATGCCTACATACTATGTGAGCACGCAGGTGCCGTTCGTTGTGCCTAGCTAGGCCATACCAGCTCCTCACCTCCATGGCAATGCATTACCATGCATGCCTGGGGGCATCGGTGTAGACCAGGCTTCTCCAACAAGTGCCTCGTGAGCTACTGGTAGGTCTATTGCTACCTGTAAGTAACTCTCCTCTGTACAAGCCCACCCTACTACAGCCAGAAAACGGTAAATGATTGTATGCATACCAAAATTGCAAAGTGTGTATTCCATAATATACTTAAAGCTGATATTTGAGTGATAAATCATGTAGTGATAGAGAAACCTATTACTAATATTACCTAGGTACTAAGGGCATTGCAGCTTTGACTGTTCTAAATTACCTAGTTAGAGGCACTGTACATCGATAACCCCTTTTTAGGTCGAGCATTCAAGACATCTTGTATATACTTTAGTATATACTTAGATGTGTATGTACTTTGTGGGCTCTAGAGATCAGCACTAGGACTTGTCTGCTTCCGCTTAGGGATTTTCTTTTCTGTTCAACTGCCTCTATTTAACTGTCTTGATAGAAAACGACCAGTAGATGTCAATAAATTACCAAAATTGCTTTCTGCTTGTTTAACTGCCTCTATTTAACTGTCTTGATAGAAAACAAGCAGTAGAGGTGAGTAAAATACCAGAATTGCTTTCTTCTGAGGGACTTTATTTTGTTAATTTTTTTGGCAACTGCCTCTATTTAACTTTCTTGATACAAAACGACCAGCAGAGGTCAGTAATACCAGAATCACTTTAGCATTCTCTAGATTCCAGTCCATATAAATTATCTTCCACGAGCACCAGTAGACAATCATATTTTTTTCAAATCTTGTATTTTCAGTGATATGACCACCAAAGGCCCTATTAGAAACAGAGCTTTGGACTATACCATTTCCCACTGAAAGGCAATATTTCCCTCCATGTGTTCCCATACCTGGCGTGTCACGCAGTTTGTTGCTTACTTTCCCTCCATCTTAAAGAACAGTAGATGTTTCAGCACCCAGGCTAATGTGCTGCATAGCTAAATACATATAAGGTTCAAAGGCGAGACCGATTGCATTGCAAATGCTTGTTTATATTACCAATGACAACCCTGCCTGATGTACTGAGAGGATCACTGCCCGTAACCATGCATGGGGTGGCCACTAATGTAAACCTGACTGATGCAGTCACCATTTACATCACAAATACTATTATCAGCTCAGAGTGATTTTCATTGAACAGAAGTTATTCTAAATAAAGACAAGGCTGGAAACCTCTAGTATAGGTGGACAGGTGGCAGGGAGAGCCTAAGGACTTCTTGTTCTTGACTTGATCTTAGCACTATGGGAGGGTGTTAAAAAAGTCACAGTCCCAAAATGTGCCAATGTGGCCCAACTGCAACCACCAACAACCATCTCTCCCTCATCTTAATTTTCTGTGTTATATCAATGGGAAAACACTGCCCCCCCCCCAATAAAAACGCAAGCAGTATGGTAATAAGTCAAGTATAACCCATTATTTCTGCTTCTGATCACGTTGGTATAGAAGGCTCGAATATATCAGATCCATAGGCCCTATAGAAGTGTGTTACTGTTTTTCCTGAGTTGATATTTTCATGAAAATAAAAATTGATAAAAAATTATTTATTTATTGAGTTTTATATAGCGCTAGGTAGACCCGGAGGTATCAGAGCGCTTTACATGAGGAAGAAACATTTTTTCAGAAAATGCTTACAAAGTTGCATCAGTTACTGGAGCTTAGTTACAGGAATTACATGAGTACAAAAGCATAGCATAAACATGAGGAAGAAATAGGCAAGGGGAGAGAAGAATAGGGGAGAGAGGGAAGGAATAGGGGAGGTAGAGGAGAATAATGGAGGGAAGAGGAGGCAGAGGGTTTTATGATGTCTCCACCACGCAGATGCTGAAATAACCTGATTGCAACTAAAACAAGTTTATTAAGGTATTTAGGGTCAGATGTACAACCAAGAAAATAGCGCCTCGCAAATTGCGAGTTTTTTGCGACTCGCAATTTGCAAGGCGCTATTTCCTATGTACAACAGTGTATTTCACACTGTTTGCAATTCCCAATGGGGTCGCAAATTGAGAGGCTCATGAATATTAATGAGCCTCTCAAAATTTGCGACCCCATTGAGGATTTGGCAGGCTCTCCCAGGTATGGTGGCCTGCTGGGCTCAGCAGATCACCGTGTCTGCGACTGCTTTTAAAAAAAGCTGTTTTTTTTTTTAATGTAGCCCGTTTTCCTTGAAGGAAAAGGGGATGCATTAAAAAAAAAAAAATTGAATGTTTTCGTTTAAGGGCAGGTAGTGGTCTCTGGGACCACTGCCTGCCCTTAAAAAATATTTCCCCTGCATTTGCAAAGAGGAAGGGGTTCCCTTTTGCGAGTGAATTACCACCCTTTTTAATTTGCGAGTGTTTTGCGCCCGCAATTGCGGACGCAAAACATTCTTACATAGGGTTACGCTCGCTATTAGGAAGGGAACGCCCCTTCCTAATCACGAGTCGCAAAACCCCATTTTGTGAGTGGCAAATAATTGCGACTCGCAAAATAGAGTTTGTACATTCCCCATGCTGATTTTGCATGCACAAACGGGTTCGCAAACCCGTTTGCGCCTGCAAAAACAGTTGTACATCTGGCCCATAGTTTATTATTAATGTAATTTAGCTGATGTAATTTAGCTGTGCCAAGTTTTCACAAAATATAGAGATGCCATTTTGGAAAACATGGTTGCTGTTCTGATGCTGGTTTGACATTCAGTCCTGTCCTTCTCCCCTCCTATCTCGCCCCCTTGTAAATTTCTATCCTTATAAGTTTGCTGAAGCTATGACAAACTGAGGTAGCATATTCCAAGGCCCTTCCCCTGTAGTTCTGTTGCTGGACCTTGGTGTATTCATTAGTGTGAGCCTTCATTTTCAAATGTTGCATATTATTTTGGACATCACCAGATAGCGACAACACAAGAAGACATTCTATGTGTTCTTAAAATTGGATAGTACTTTTAAGCTTAATAATGACGCTTAAACCTGTAATTTCTATAAAACTTGTTCTTTGTGATCAAGAACTCCTGTTCTACTAGAGACTGCCCGATTTCTTTACAATTCTGCTGCTCATTTGGGACAAAATTGTATATGAATTCCTAGAATATGATTCTTTATCACTTTTTATAACCTTGTGACCTGAGCCTTCATGGCATTTATTATGTACCGCTTGGTTTTCAGGCTTCTGTAATAAAAACCTTTAACTTTTCGGATTTTGAAAGAGTTTTTTAGTGGCCCCGGTTACCTATTTTGCTGCTCTGCTAAACTGATGTTGGGTCGGATGTAGGGGAGCGCGCCTTTTAATGCAAGATCAACCTGGAGCACTCCAATCTGAGGAAAATATTAGGTTGATTAAACATTTTGGGGTGTCCTGAACATTGGAATATGGTTCCACTATCACAATGTCCTTCTGGAAATCATTCTGTAAACGTAGTCCAGTTGATTCAATTGAAGTGAAGCAGTACTACAAGTCCCATAATACACTGGGCTGTTGAATTGAAGCCCAAGATGTAAAAACGCTGTCCTTGAAGACATGGTGTAACCGATAACCTTTCCCTACAGCCCTCTATCAGTGGGCACCAGAAGCACACAAGGAAGGTCCAGATATGGTTAGAACACCAGCACAGATGCATCTTATTATATAATTTTAGCACTTGTCAAATTAGCAGTCATCGTAATTATGGGTTAGTTGTGGAACACAACCTTAGTCTTAGTTACTCTATGCCACCATGACCACCTTGTTCTACTTCTTGTATTTTCTCTATAAACCAGAGTTTAAGCCAAATTGGTTCTATTGAGGTGAACCAACCCTCAACCTACCAGAACTCATTGGGCTGTAAAAGAGAAGCGCGTACTTGTAATGAGGTTAGGGGCGTGAGAAGCTATGGTTTCCTTCTCAGAAACTTCATGTTTCTTGCAAAAATGGTCACTAATTGACTTTTGCATAAAGATCAAGCCTTTCTCAGGTATTTTGTATACAAGAGTCCTTTGTTTGGAGTCACTCACCAGGAAAACCTGAGCAAGGTATGCACTCCCATATACAGCTGCAATCCTTTTAATAAGAGAGCACCGGCACTTCTCTGAGTAAGCCGGTACTCTCGCATAAGGCGCCTGTAAGTCTGTTGTTCCTTTTCACACACTGCTTAGAGCCAAGATATAGAAGCCTGAACCGCAACAGCAACTGGTCTGTAACAGCAAGCATGGTCCACAACCAGGGGCGGCTCCTCCATGTGGGCGGAGAAGCATCGCCCCACTGCTTTCTAGCAGCGCGAGAATCAGAAACATAAAATGATATTATAAATACCATTTTATGTTTCTGCTTCGCAGTGCAAGAAGAAGCAGGAACATAAAATGGTATTATAAATACAATTGTTTGTTTCTGCTTCTTGCACTGCGAGAAAACAGAAGGGTTTGGTTGGGGGTTTCTGCTCGAGGGCAAGGGAGGGGTAGCTTGCCCAATGTTGCAGGCCTTGACTGTTTGGTTGGCTCTCTGGGGCTTACCAAACCATTCATGCACATTCTCCCTTTTCTCGATGTAGGCTACATGCAGCCTACATAGAGAAAATGGCCTCCCCAGAGACGCCTGTGTGGTCGGTGTCCCAACCAATCACAACACTGCCATTGCAGTGTTGTGATTAGCTTAGCGGAGGGGAGGGAGGCTGCCTGCTTCCTGTTCCTGCGGAGGCAGGAAAGCAGGAGCAGACCGAGCAGTGAAAATGTGGGACCCAGGAAAGGTAAGATTTATTTTTTTATTATTTAAATCCCCCTCCCCGTGCGACCCCCCCTTCCCTCGCGACCACTCACCCATCCCCACCAACATGCACAACCCCATGCCCCCTCACCCGTGAGCCATGCCGGCCGTGACTATCCACAACCCACTAAAAACATAAACAGATTATTGGTGTGAATTGTTTCGATATGATGATGAGCCCAGCGCTTGACCAACGAGAACAACAACCTCACACAGCTACTTCACCATTTGAAAGGAGAGACGAAATGCAACAAAAACATCAATTCTATACAGAAACACACTTAGGGCCTCATTGCGGTTTCAAAACCGAAAGCCTCATTACAATGGAGGCTGTTGGTTTTGAATCCATCCGTACATTCTGTCTGGCTTCCAATGGGCTCAAGGTGCCCGTCTGCCAGTCGGTACCGGCAAGTAATCCCTAAGGATCGCATAAATTATGTCAGTTTCCGGCAGGGTTTCCATACCGGGGTTTCCGACATGGAAACACTGTCAGAAAGGGCCTTTGGGGGTCCATAGCAGGGCCCCCTTCAGCCAGCGGTCTCCAGTTGTGGCTGAGGAGGTACCTATGGTGCCCCCTTGTTCATTCCTGCACCGTGTGGCAGGGATGAACACAAACTCCCTTTACTGTATGGGAGTTTGTGCTGCTGCCGGTTTCCGACAGCAGCACAAGCTCCCATACAGAAAAGGGAGCTTGCGACTGCACCATGTGCGGTCGCATCAAAATTCAGCATTCAGGTACGCTGAACGGAGGTCGGCCATACCCTTATCTGCAAAGCTGTCCAGCGGACGCAAGTCTTCCCGACATCGAAATAAGGCCCTAAGTGTGCATATAAGAACATTCAGTGATACATCACCAAAGAAAGGCAGGGCCTCCACAGATGGTTATACATTGCCCTCAGCATACACTGTCTAAAAGGGCAACAAGAGGAGATGACACCACTGGTGAACCCAAAGCCACTGCTTGCAGTCACTGCCAACCAGAAGTGTCAGACCCAAAAAAATGCATGTTTGATTTTCTCTGTGATGTAACTGTATCCTGTATGAGAAGTGATCTTCCATCAGCTTTGCACAAGGAACCCCTGTTTTTAGAGTGACCAGATAGCTACATGTCACATAGATACCACTTTACAATTCCTGGACTTTGCTTTTACTTATATTACTGCATTCTGGGAGTTGTACTCTTGGTTCATTTTAATTGCGCCAATTGGACCAAACACCTGATAACAATGATATGCAAAAAAAAGTCCAGGAATTCAACGGTGATGTCCTAGAGACAAGAAATCATCTGTACACCCTACCTGTGTTCCATTTGAGGCTTCCTGTCTAACCATCTATTGCGCTGCCATTGTGTCCTCCTAGAGGGCACAATTCACATAGTACATGGACACTCAAGCACCCTGGGGGTAGGGGTGTACCCCTGGGTCAGCAGCGCTTTCTACTTTGCTTGCTAAGAAACACAGATGTGGAGTAGCTACAGTGAGCTTGCAGAATGATGACTTCACTGCAGAAGAGACAACAGGGCCCATTGCAAAAAAGTGAAAAATGGATGGGATGAGATGGCACAGCTATTCGCACAATGCTGGTACTTTCTTCCCTATAACACTTAAGTAAAAACATAGGGTCATATGTATGACTCCCTTTCAGCGTGGAAGCATCACTTTTTGTGATGCCCTAGCGGCACAAAATACAAAATCATATCAATGAGGTCACACAAAGCCACTTTGCGTGGCTTTGAATGGCCCCTAAAATATGTCATAAGGCAAGGCAGCACAAATCACTGCACTGCCTGGGCACTGCAGTGGGTGTTCCCACGCAACACCCATGCATTTTGATGCTTCGCCAGATTTACAAAACTCTATAAAGCTGGGGATGCGCCAAAATGTTACGTCTCCCCAGGGGAAGCGCAAGGAGGAGAAACGACGTTATTTTTCTGTGTTTAAGAGGAAAAAGACTCATAGGATTGTTTTTGTGCAGGAAGGTGGCCCTTCCTGCACAAAACCAATTCTGCAGACAACACAGACACCGTTGCACCATGGTACAAGGATGCCTGTATTGGTGCTAAGCTGTCAAAAGGGCACCAGCGCAGGGGAGAAGGACAGGAATGCACCGTATTGGATGAATACACTGCATTCCTGTCCTTTAACTTTGACGTACAAAACCTACGCCAGAACCCAATAAATTAGGCCCATAGTTGTTAAGATGAGTTTTCTATCAGAATTTTTCATTGGTTGGGGGTAGTGGGATGGCATTGTCCTAACTGTTTCCTTTTGTTTTTTGAAAAAATAAAAAGCACCTTTTACTAACTCCCTGCCATCCCATCCAAGTCACTACTCCCCCATTCCCCCACTTTTATCTTTATCTTCTTGAAAAGATTTCCCCTGCCCTCTTTTTTATCTTCAGTACTATAGCAACAATTGTGGTTCTTTTCCCTGCAGGTGTCGTTTAACATGAGAACTCCAATTTAGCTTTTCTCATACCGATATATGCCACTTTTGTAGGTTCTTTACCATCCATCGCCAAAACACCCACCAGCATTTTTACTAGATGCTTTCGGGAATGAACATTGGTGGACTCAATTAACTAACACATTCCCGTTTTCAGAGGTAATATTACCCATAGCATAGGGTATCATGAGTTACTTATGTGGGGGAATTTGAAGCACTGTGAGGCGCTCCCTTGACCTCATTCCATAATTTTTTTAAGGGTATGTTATGTTATGTTATAGGGTATTTGTTGAGCGTGCGGCTACTCCAGGGAGTGTATTGGCGCTATCTTGACCCCTGGACAGAGCATATGAAAGACCTGGCAGCCAAAAAACAGCTAGTCTACTGTTGGAAGAACCAGGTCTTTAAGCTTCGCCTAAAACTAAGGAGGTCACATTCTTGTCTAAGGGAGAGTGGGAGACTGTTCCATAATTTCACGGCTGCTATCTGAAAGGAGCGTCCTCCTTTGCGAGAACGACAAAACTTTGGCACAATTGTCATTTGCTTGGTTGATGACCGCAGGGTTCTGGACGGTTTATATTTGAAGGCGAACTATTTTTATGTTGTGCACTTATTAAAAAAACACTACAAATACTAACCGTAGATCGCAAATTATTCTGAATGTGGGTTCTCAGATTGAAATTGAACAATTGCACAACTTTTAAAATGTTTTCAGAAGCAAAAAAGATCATCAACATCTATCCAGTTTCAAAATCACAAGAAAATGGTTTTGCCAGGGCATAAATGTAAGGAAGGCAGGAAAATTTGCGAACTAGGGGTAGGTAGGTCAATAATCGGGATATATGTGAGCCTTTGCTTGCATATTAAAAACTTCACACATTTAGTATTTATCAGGGCCAGACCCTAAGTCTTCCCAGAATGCCTTTTTAATTAATTTTGTGATGTCTATTCGCAGTCAACGGGTAAACGGGTATTTAAGGATATTGTACCCACTCTATCAGGAGATGGGGAAGCATTCTTTTCCACATGTGCAGAAATTTCAGTGCTTACATTTAATAATTTATCATCCACTAATGGATATATTAGCCATCTATGAGCAGCACATCTTAAGGGAGGCACCATGGAATCCAAGGTCTTCTGGTAGACCCGCTTCTCAAGTCTCCTAAGCCTTGACAAACCCTGCAGGGCAAATCCCATCACTCACACTGGGGCTCGTCAACTCTGTCCTGGATCAATGATATTGAAAGCTGCTGATAGATCTAACTGCAGCGGAGGCATAGATGACCCTTGATCATCACCATGAAGAGGTCATCGATCATGGCTGGCGTTGCTGACAATGTCCCATGAGTGGGCCGTGCGATGGAATAACTGCTTGAAACCACAGAGCACTCACACCTAGCTTCCTAAAGAAGTATCCAATCAAATCTGTGAGGAAGCCGAGGGGAGCCCGCCTCCTGGAGGTGGGGCTCATTAATTCCTCTTCCAAAGAATTGTGGCGTCATGCATCCAAAAGCAAGTGCTTGGCATGCAGACCTTTTCATTTGTATTTTGGCTCAGCTGGCTTCAGATGCAGCCGCGGTCTACAGGACCCTTTTATGCAGTCCACTTCAGTGTGCGCCTCTGGAACTAGACGCCCTGTTACCTTGTCTCACAGGTCGCATGTAAATGTACAAATTGTTATGTTTACTCTTAAAATACTTTTAGTCCCCGGAACTATTTTTAGCTATGCACGTCACATGGAATTTACAGGCCAGTTACGTTACTAGCAGGCGGCAGGCAGACGCAAGTTACAGCATGGCAAACTAAACAAGAGGGAAATTACTGATAGTTGCAGACCTTCCAACTCACACTGTTACCGTATGTCACATGATATTGACTCCCATCACATGGTCCCCTGGTGGAAACCCCTGCAGAGAGCAGCTTTCAAGCTCATTGTGTGGAGTCTGCCCAACTGATGTCCATTCCGCAACGTGAAACCTCCCCAGCATATTGATGTTATTTTCTTTGTTTTGCTGTGGGAGTGGGGAGGCAGTGAGTGAAAGTGCCTCATGCCGTGCTTTGCGCAAAGTCCCAGCCGCTCCAAGGCACGCCCCATTCTCAGGCGGTGAAAACATTTCAGAGGTTGACAAGTTTGTGGTGATCCCAAATAATTCTGCAGATGTGCCCATAATTGTTGTGTTTTTTTAATGAAATTACCGAACTTTGAGTTGTGTCATATGTAGTTCAGCTGTTTCATACCTTCCAACTTGAAGAACAATGTCATCATGTGAGGAGGGGGCGAGGCCTTGAAGGGGGCGGTGCCTCATGCCAAGAAGTACCTACGAGGTCCTTTTAAACCACACACCCTCAAACCCCCTCCTCCCCCTAAAAAAGAGGAAGGCTGGTCCCGGGGTGTTTTCACACCTTTTAATGGACGTCGGCTGTTCAAAGCCTCGGAAAACGAGTTGAAAAACCACTATTTACTGTGGTTTTCAGCTTGTTTTCCCTGCCAGCGTGGGATATCGGCTCCTCATCAGGAAACCGTGTGATGGGAGCAGATATTGTATGCTGCTTTTTAGGTCTCGCCTGGCGTAAGCTGCGCGCATGCGCATTACCGCTGGCGAGATTTAGTGTTAACGGGTATTTTCTGTAAGGGGCTTGCGAGATTTAGTGTTAACGGGTGTTTTCTGTTCCATTGGCTGGCGTCACTGTTTATGGTAAATGGTGGCCAGCCATTGGAACAGAGCTGTGCATGACGTATTTGCTTAGCTTTTTGAGCCGTCGCACTTGGACGGGCTCGACTCAATTACGTTAGTCGCAAAAGGTTTCTTATCTTTATGGGGCCAAACACATGGCCCCATAAAGACAAGAAACCTTTTGGCAGGCGAGGCCGTCTAAGTGGGAGGGCACAAAAAGGCAAACAAAACGTCACAGTCACAGACGATTACATTAAAAACAAACGAGGGCCCACTCTTACTCCGAATTCAAGACCCGTGTGTGCAGCGGCCATCTTAAAACAGTACTCCCAACCAAGATTGCCCTAGTACACCTTCTAATTAGTAGCCAGCCCGCTCCTTAGCGTTTTTCAGCATATGGTATAATATGTGTCAGACCTATGGCTATTTCAGATTTTGTCTGGTATTGGTTTTCGCCGAGCCCGGTACGAATTGCTATGGGCCGGGTTTTATATTATTTTAATGGCGTGCTTAACTTTGTTCTGGATCACTTCGGGTTCGGAACCTCAACCACGTTATATCTCTCCTGATAAACCATCTCACGTTCACTCTTGGCAAAAAACATTGTCGCCTCTTTAATTAATCATCCACACCAGCCTCCCTGACGTCTCCACCACTCGTGCTTTAACGTTATGACGCCTGGATCGCACGCCAGGTCACCCTTCTCTGAGAAGCGCGTGGAAGTGGAACGCAACAGGTGGTGAAGTAGAAAGCGTTGGGCACTACAATACCCAGTAGTCTGCGCGTCGCGCACGCGCCCCGGCCACGGCTGCAACGGCCTTGTATGTCACGTGGGTTGCTTCAAACAAACCAGGTGGGAATGCTGTGGTGTCCCGGTCTGTAGTGTGAGCGAGCAGATCAATGTACGATGGCGGCCGTGGAACTGGTGAGTCTTTGTTAGCCGATAGGAGGAGGGGGTAGCACGTGCGATTCGGAGACAGGGGATGAGTGGGGGGGTCATCCAACCCCCGTCGCCCGGTATTATTATGGGGAAGCATATACAGGCACAGTGTGGGTTTCGTGGAACGTTCCTAAACTAAATTTAGTAGCGGAGGGGTCTTACCCAGACCCCGCCTTAGGCCTGTTTCTTTTATACCCGGTAGTGGTGGTCCTTTCTTTTTGTAGCAGGGATGGCACTGTGTTAAAGCTAACGCGCTGTTTCATACATTGGTAATGGGGGAAAAATGTGGCTTCTGCCTGCTTTTTTTGTTCTATTTATGTACTTCTGAAACAATCGCAGCACCCCGCGTTTTAGCTTAAGATGGTTCAAGCTACAGCAGGGTGTGCCGCGATTGCTTCAAAAGTAAATAAATAACAAGCATGCTGCAGAGATCTGCGTGCTGTACAGATTATGATGCGTTTACGGGGAGGGGCTCTGTTATGATTGACGCTGCAGATTCATTATGAAGGTCAGCTTATGACAGGGCTGCACACGTGCAAAGTAGACACTGTATTTCTTAGGGAGACACACGCCGCCTTGGGGAGAGCTGAGCCAGGCCTTTGATTTGGCTCCAAGAGCCAAAGCTCAAGAAGAGCCATCAAAAGGTGTAAATCAGTCCAAAATGTCATGAAAAATTATGATAAAGACTTTAAAATGCTAAAAAAGTGTCTTCAACATTTTTTATTCTCAATTAAGTACATACAAGTATACCATTAAATTGAGTTTCATCTACTGAAAGTAATATGTTTTTTTTTCATTGCACCATTCACAAATGCCTCCGTGTCACGAGTTGCCCAAAATGTGTCCTTTAATCATGTTTTCTAGTTAGATAGCCTATACGGTCATCAAATGTGAAACAATATTATTTCATATTTACCATACCTAATGTAGGTTTTTGTAGAGCGCAGATCCTGTACTGAATTGCATCAACGAGCTCTCAAACTGGATGAGAAGGCCCATTATTGCAAGGCAATATGTCTCACATTTGCAAGAGTTTGACCTATTGGTTATAAATAACAATGCATTTTATATAGGTTTAAAAACACAAAACATACATAAAAGGCATTGTCATTTACAATGCCAATAGCTAAAACTTGCATGATTGCGAGACCTATTGCATTGCAAATGCTTGTTCAGTACATGCTGTCAAGCTCCGGAACTCACTATCAATCAGTATTAGAAAAACCCAGGGGCATATACACTTTCAAAGACAGCGGAAAACATGACTTTTTCTTAGATAAATGCCCCACATGCAGGCAAGCAACAGGGCCCAGAAAACAGTTAGACCTTCAAGCAAAATAGTCGCCTTACAATCCATGAATTGCAAACAACTCAACCAACAAACTGCTTTCAATATACAGATAAGCAGAAAAGAGCTAACCTATGGGCCGCAGGACAGTATATATTTATGTTCCTCCCATATATAACTGTTATGGCCCACAACAATACTGAAAGCATAATACATAGTGCTCAGCAACAAATTGTGACATACCTACTGAAGTCACATAAGACATATCTGCTATGAAGGTTGACCATCACCAGTAGTGTACAGCCAAAAAACAAACATTACCAAATGAACAGGCTTGGAATAATTGTAGAGATCTGTCGCACATTATTGGACAGTTTTGGTGGACTTTAATAGAGGCTTGTAATAATGAAAGATGTCTCGTAGACAGGCCGCTTAGAACAAGTTGTAGGTTTATTTGACAAGTAACAAAGTCCATATAAAGTTCATAAGTAAGGCCTCAGATCTCCAGTAGAGCCCCACCAGGAACAGCCTCCCTGCTGCTCAGCCCCATCTCTTCCAACTGCCAACTCCCCAGTCCCTCACACCCAACATTCTAAGTGACATCACTCATGGCTGAGCAGCAAGGGACAGAATAGTAATAAGGAAGATGCACACAACACAACAGGTTATAACACATCTCCCTTCCTTACAAAAACAAAGCATAAAGATACAAATGCATAAAATCAAGATAACACCAAAATACCATTGCATACATAAACAGAAAATTCATTATGCAAGTAACCATACAACAAATCAGAAAATACTTGCAAGAAAATCAATAACGAACCCCATCCCCCTCCCTAGGGAAATAATTAGATGGTAAACACCACCAACAAACAAACAGCAATGGGGTAAACACACCACCCCATAGGAGAAAACACCTCCCATAAACTCAGAAATAGGGAAAATAAACTTCCCTATGATACAAATTACAGAAATAGGGGAACAACGTCACCCTATAGGGGAAAAACACCTCCCTTAGACTCAGAAATAGGGAAAATAAACCTCCCTATGATACAAATTACAGAAATAGGGGAACAACGTCACCCTATAGGGGAAAAACACCTCCCTTAAACTCAGGAATAGGGAAAATAAACCTCCCTATGATACAAATTACAGAAATAGGGGAACAACGTCACCCTATAGGGGAAAAACACCTCCCTTAGACTCAGAAATAGGGAAAATAAACCTCCCTATGATACAAATTACAGAAATAGGGGAACAACGTCACCCTATAGGGGAAAAACACCTCCCTTAAACTCAGGAATAGGGAAAATAAACCTCCCTATGATACAAATTACAGAAATAGGGGAACAACGTCACCCTATAGGGGAAAAACACCTCCCTTAGACACAGAAATAGGGGAATCACACCTCCCTATAGGGGTATACACCTCCCAAAAGAAACACTGAACAGTGCAAAATTGGGACTAAAACCCAACCACACCCCTCACTAAAGGTGATAACCACCTGAGGACTTCTCAACTAATAAAACAACGTAAACTGTGGCATCATGAAACTTGTACCATTAGGTCCACATACTGTCGAACACCATAGATCTGTGTCCCACACCTGTGAACAATTTCTCACAATAGAACGTTGGCCCGCATTACAATGTACATGAAAACAGAATATTAGAGAACAATATCACACAATATACACCATGAGTAATAAGTAAACATCACAAGGCATGCTGGAATCCAAATTGTAACAGGTGAAATGATTTCTTTTGTGTACACAAGTAAATAGGTCTTCACCAAAATGACTTTAAACTTGTTGGTCAATCATTACTCATGGTCTTATATAGAGGTGAAAACCAAGTACAGGAAACAAAATAGCTTTATCTCTTGGCACCCCAGCTTGAACCTCCTCCTGCATGTATTCCAGATGAGAAGGTGAACTTTCACCTATCCAGCGGCTGTAAAAAGCATCCAGAAAACGTTTAAAAAAAAAAAAAATGAATCCAGTGAGGAAGTCCGCAAAATTCCATATTCGGACACCGAAGAAACGTGGTTGGCAAACCTGGAACGCTGCTCGAAAACAAAATCTCTATCTGCACCGAGAAAACGATGCATGATTGGCAAAGCAGGAGGAAAAACAGCTTTTACAAAATGGTGGCACGCAAATGACGGTAAGCCGGGTGGTTGCCGGCACGTCCGTGCATTCAAACGTGAAAACGCAGGCCAAAATGCAGTAATGACGCGAGCTAACAGATCTCCAGAAGCCGCGCGTGTACAGAACAGGTAAGCGCTCGCGCTATATTTTCATTCAAATGAAAGAAGTGTGCGCGCTCGTAACGGCTACAATCTTGTCCAAGTTCAACTCAAATCCCAATTAAACGGCATCAAAAATCGATCTTTTATTCCACAAAGTCATCCAAGTTGCCAATGCTGCCCGCGCTCTGTGCACAATCACATCACACCAAGGCACGAAGTCTGCCCTCGATCGCTACATGTCACGGTGTTACAACTCCCCATATGCCTCTCTTTAGCGCACATCTTCAGCATGAAAACACTCTTGACTGACTCTTAGTTGCATTAATGAACATATAGGTAAACCCCCTACAAGTGCTGCTCCTATGCACTTCGATTTCCCCATGCCACACAGCATCACACCCTTCTTAAGGACTCGGCCAGCATAACGTGAACAAGTAGAATTCCAAGTAGCAATGACCTGACAGGATCAAATGTCAAAATTCAAACAGAGTTTCCAGAAGCACAGGAACAGCAGATTTACAACAAGAGCTTGTCAATGTTGCACTGGCCTCAGACGCTCTTCCACATGAAAGGTTTAAATTACAGGTCACTGCACATATCCAGGCTTCTTTTCAGTCAGTCAGATTCTTGTACATTCAAGGAAAATTCAAGAGGAACTTACGTATTAGGGCGACCGATGAAGTGGTCACTGGTGGGGCTCTTAAGTGTCAGCTTCCAAAAGTTCACTTGTAATCTCTCTTAAGTTCCTTTTTCAGTTCCAGTTCAGCAAATACGCAGCTTGTAATTCCACTTTACTCACAGTTTCAGTTCAAAGTCCATAATCCATAGAAGAAGCACACACGTAGATTCTTTTCCAATCGTCGCCAGTGTAATAATGAAAGATGTCTCGTAGACAGGCCGCTTAGAACAAGTTGTAGGTTTATTTGACAAGTAACAAAGTCCATATAAAGTTCATAAGTAAGGGCTCAGATCTCCAGTAGAGCCCCACCAGGAACAGCCTCCCTGCTGCTCAGCCCCATCTCTTCCAACTGCCAACTCCCCAGTCCCTCACACCCAATATTCTAAGTGACATCACTCATGGCTGAGCAGCAAGGGACAGAATAGTAATAAGGAATATGCACACAACACAACAGGTTATAACACGGCTATTCACGGCAGGACTCAAATATCTATAGAACCTGATAGCTTCTTTACATCCCACGTAGACACTCAGATGTAGGATGATAATAAAACACCCATTCATACAGATCTCTCTCATTTTCTCTCTCCCTCCAACCATCCCAGCTCAGGATCATAACTATACACAAACTCTCAGATGAGACAGCCCAATGCAGGAAGCAGTTAAGCCGACTGTATAATATGAAATAGCATAAAGGGCCCTGCAGAGCTGTTCAAAGCTTGCAGCAAACTGAAAATAATAAAAATGCACGTCTGTCTCTTGCACTTCAGGGCCCAACACACTGGTATTCTCCCTTCTTGGGGGGTCGCTTGTATTTGTACAGTACCTAGTCGGATTTACCCATGGCAGCAGTACAATCACGTGCGATTTTACCTTGCCTCAGGACTGTGCATTTTGTAATAACCTCCTCTGTATCTTAATGTTTGATCAGACGTAAACATAATAAAAAAGGGTAGCACTTTATACACACTCTAAATAAATACATAGGAGTAAATGAGAAAAAGGAGTGGAAAGAGCAGGAGGCGATAACAAGGTTGTTTTGACATAATTAAGTGAAGTGAACAGATGGACTCGACAGGAGCAAGAGAACGGCGATAGAAAAGCAGAAGAATGAAAAGAACACAAGCCTGGCGAAACCATGAAGCAGGGGAGGGGAGACAATAGAATGGCATAAGAACGAAAGGAAGGATCACCGGCAATCAGATCATACATGTCCTCTCACCTAGCAGTGTCACACCGCCTCAGCCTGTAGCCGCATTTCCTTTCACCCTGTGGTTCAATGCCTCTTTCTCATGTATTACAACAAACAAATGATGGACGGAATTCTGACAATGCAGACATTCTCCCCCAGTCAATAGATCTGGGTTAAATCCATCGTTCTTTTGCCCACTACGTCACCCCAGTTTAGACATGGCCATATGCAAATCAGTCTTGACCCTGTGCCTCATGGGAACAGTCCAGCCCGAACTGCCAAGCCATGTCTTCCCTGGACCGGAATCAAGCATCCTAGGACCGGTTTCTGGCTATCAGCCGTCATCAGCCAGGATAGCTTGACTCCAGTGGCGTAGTGTGCACGGGTCCCACGTCTGGGAATACCCATCCCACTTAGGGCGAAAAGCGTTACAACAAACAAATGATGGACGGAATTCTGACAATGCAGACATTCTCCCCCAGTCAATAGATCTGGGTTAAATCCATCGTTCTTTTGCCCACTACGTCACCCCAGTTTAGACATGGCCATATGCAAATCAGTCTTGACCCTGTGCCTCATGGGAACAGTCCAGCCCGAACTGCCAAGCCATGTCTTCCCTGGACCGGAATCAAGCATCCTAGGACCGGTTTCTGGCTATCAGCCGTCATCAGCCAGGATAGCTTGACTCCAGTGGCGTAGTGTGCACGGGTCCCACGTCTGGGAATACCCATCCCACTTAGGGCGAAAAGCGTTACAACAAACAAATGATGGACGGAATTCTGACAATGCAGACATTCTCCCCCAGTCAATAGATCTGGGTTAAATCCATCGTTCTTTTGCCCACTACGTCACCCCAGTTTAGACATGGCCATATGCAAATCAGTCTTGACCCTGTGCCTCATGGGAACAGTCCAGCCCGAACTGCCAAGCCATGTCTTCCCTGGACCGGAATCAAGCATCCTAGGACCGGTTTCTGGCTATCAGCCGTCATCAGCCAGGATAGCTTGACTCCAGTGGCGTAGTGTGCACGGGTCCCACGTCTGGGAATACCCATCCCACTTAGGGCGAAAAGCGTTACAACAAACAAATGATGGACGGAATTCTGACAATGCAGACATTCTCCCCCAGTCAATAGATCTGGGTTAAATCCATCGTTCTTTTGCCCACTACGTCACCCCAGTTTAGAAGACGGCTGAAATGGCTGAAGACGGCTGAAATGCCAGAAACCGGTCCTAGGAAGCTTGTTTCCGGTCCAGGGAAGGCATGGCTTGGCAGTTCGGGCTGGACTTTTCCCATGAGGCACAGGGTCAGACTGATTTGCATATGGCCATGTCTGAACTGGGGTGGCAGAGTGGGCTAAAGAACGGTGATGGATCAAACCCAGATCTGTTGACTGGGTGTGAGTGTTTGATTGGTTCTTACGCTCCGTCCATCACCACCCCCTTTTGTACCGCTTTGTTCGCCATAAGTTGGCAGGGTATGCTCAGACGTGAGTCCCTTGCTCACTTTGCCACTGGATTCAAGCAAGCCTGGCTGAAGACGGCTGAAATGCCAGAAACCGGTCCTAGGAAGCTTGTTTCCGGTCCAGGGAAGGCATGGCTTGGCAGTTCGGGCTGGACTGTTCCCATGAGGCACAGGGTCAGACTGATTTGCATATGGCCATGTCTGAACTGGGGTGGCAGAGTGGGCTAAAGAACGGTGATGGATCAAACCCAGATCTGTTGACTGGGTGTGAGTGTTTGATTGGTTCTTACGCTCCGTCCATCACCACCCCCTTTTGTACCGCTTTGTTCGCCATAAGTTGGCAGGGTATGCTCAGACGTGAGTCCCTTGCTCACTTTGCCACTGGATTTAAGCAAGCCTGGCTGAAGACGGCTGAAATGCCAGAAACCGGTCCTAGGAAGCTTGTTTCCGGTCCAGGGAAGGCATGGCTTGGCAGTTCGGGCTGGACTGTTCCCATGAGGCACAGGGTCAGACTGATTTGCATATGGCCATGTCTGAACTGGGGTGGCAGAGTGGGCTAAAGAACGGGGATGGATCAAACCCAGATCTGTTGACTGGGTGTGAGTGTTTGATTGGTTCTTACGCTCCGTCCATCACCACCCCCTTTTGTACCGCTTTGTTCGCCATAAGTTGGCAGGGTATGCTCAGACGTGAGTCCCTTGCTCACTTTGCCACTGGATTCAAGCAAGCCTGGCTGAAGACGGCTGAAATGCCAGAAACCGGTCCTAGGAAGCTTGTCTCCGGTCCAGGGAAGGCATGGCTTGGCAGTTCGGGCTGGACTGTTCCCATGAGGCACAGGGTCAGACTGATTTGCATATGGCCATGTCTGAACTGGGGTGGCAGAGTGGGCTAAAGAACGGTGATGGATCAAACCCAGATCTGTTGACTGGGTGTGAGTGTTTGATTGGTTCTTACGCTCCGTCCATCACCACCCCCTTTTGTACCGCTTTGTTCGCCATAAGTTGGCAGGGTATGCTCAGACGTGAGTCCCTTGCTCACTTTGCCACTGGATTCAAGCAAGCCTGGCTGAAGACGGCTGAAATGCCAGAAACCGGTCCTAGGAAGCTTGTTTCCGGTCCAGGGAAGGCATGGCTTGGCAGTTCGGGCTGGACTGTTCCCATGAGGCACAGGGTCAGACTGATTTGCATATGGCCATGTCTGAACTGGGGTGGCAGAGTGGGCTAAAAAACGGTGATGGATCAAACCCAGATCTGTTGACTGGGTGTGAGTGTTTGATTGGTTCTTACGCTCCGTCCATCACCACCCCCTTTTGTACCGCTTCTTTCTCATGTAGCCATATGTCTGTTCACCCTGCAGCTCTTCACACCTTCCAATTCCATGCCCCTTCACTATTTAGTAACATGGCCCATGCTCACTGGGGAGGGATGTGTGCTGAACCTTGCAGTGTATATTCCCCTCACCCTGATTTACTCAAGCCTTCATCGTGCAGTTTCTTGTGCTTTGTTATACTTTCACCCTTTATTCTACTCATCCTGCAGACTAATGTCTGTTCATCTTGCATCTCATCGTCCCTTCACCTTGCAGTTGCATGTTCTTCCACCCTTAATTCTGCATATGTCTTCACTTTGCATTTCTATATTTCCATATCCTCCAACCGCAGTTTATATGTCCCTTTACCCTGTAGGGCGTGTACTTGCCCCGTACATTGCCCATTGTTTCTTCACCATGCAGTTCCAGATTCTTGAGTTCTTCACCTCCTGGCCTTTCATCTTGTTAAATCACCCTGCAATTTAATGTTCGTTCTCCTTCAACCTCATGTAATTTCACGTTGCACCCCTGTGTTCCTTCTTCCTGTAACACCAGGTCGGTTCTCTGCCTCACAAGTCCTTTCGCCTGTATCCCCATGTCTCTTCACTAGGCCTGGGTGGAGCCAGCAGAGTTCTGCTACGCAGAATTCCACAGAGAACCCTAAAAACTCAGTGAGACTCCATGGAATTCAACAACCGGGTGGAGCTGCTCAACACACCCGTTCGTGCTATGTTTTTGACGCTCGGCAATGCGCGTTTTCGAAAGCGCGCTCCAACTGCATCACAAGGAGAAAATCTGCTCAAAGATGCAGCCGAGGTCACTGCCACGCTCTCGCATTTGCTGTCTTCAGAAAAAAGGTGCCGGATGTCACAGGCATGGCGTAAAGCTGCGCCAGGGGCCGGTAAGTCTTGTGGGCACTCACGGTCAGTCGGCAAGTCTCGCTGGCGCTCTCGGGTGGCCGGAAAAATATCGCTGGAGCTCGCGAGTGCTCGGCAAGATTTGTCGCACTTGCCAACGTGCTAAAAAACCTGGCTCAAGCATGCCAACACGAAATAAGGGGCATATCAACAAGGGCTTTATCTCTGCTTTTTTGGCTTTAAAAGCCAAAAAAGCAGAGATAAAACTAGCGCCCTATCAACAACAGGGTGCTAACATGCAAATTTGCATGTTAGCACCCTTTTACTCTACGCTTCCCCTTGCATCTCTAATGAGATGCAAAGGGGGCGTTCCAGAGTAAAATAATAGGAGAAATGTCGCTAAGCGACATTTCTCCTATTATCAAGAATATCGCTAACCCTGTTAGAGACAAAAAAAGCAGCGCTAACCGCCGTTAACGCTGCTTTTTTACGTCTGGTATTTTTCTGACTTAGCCATGATATCCTATGGAAGGAGGATATCATGGCTAAGTTTGCCTGTCCCTATCAACAAGGTAACGTGTGATTATCGCTGGGTTTCCAGCGATAATCTCACGTTAGCCTGTTAGCGTGAGGATTTTTATCGCTATTGAGATAAGCGTTGCTAATAGCACGCTATCTCAGCGATAAAAATTCACGCTAGCCGGCGATAATTATCCTAGCGCTAAGTGCGCTTAGAGATAATTATCGCCGGTTGTTGTTGATATGCCCCATAATTCTGCTATGATGCAGAATGTGGACTTTATCCGGAACTCCACGTTCTCTGCAGAATGCGAAGTTCACAAATTCTGCAAACTCCGCAAGTGGAGCAGAATTTTACACCCAGGCCTATTCTTCAACCTGCAGTTCTATCTCCTTCATCCAGCAGATAATGTCTTTTCACCTTGCAACCCATATGTCCCCTCACCCCGCTTGTATATGTCCTTGTGCTCTGCATTCTGCAAGCCCCTTCATTTTGTAGTTTCATGCCATTTCACTCTGTGGATCCTGTCCTTACATTATAGTTCCTAACCGAGCAGCAGAGCCCGGGAAAATGATGGGCACCAATTGGTCAGTGTGGTTTAAAGCAAACAATCTGCAGGGGGCCCCCTTGGTGCGGGACAAGGTAAAAGGGCATGGGGGTCCCCCTCAAAAAAACATCTGCCTTCGCTGTTGAGGATTCACCGCTGCTGTTTGTATCACCTGGATCGCCAGATTTTGGCAGCGTGGACAGCAATATGAGGCAAGCTCTCTGCCGGCTCTACTGGTTGGAGTGATCTGTGGGTCAGTATGGGCAGGGCCGGAGTGGCTGTAGCGGGCACCGGGCAATCCCCCAGTGCGCCGCACGGGTGGGGGCCGGTTTTGGTCCCCCGGGGGCCATTTTTGTTACAGGGCCGTTTATGCAGCATAGCAAGTGTCAGCGGCGTGCAAGGAGTGCGCTGCTCAGGAATAGTGCTGGTGGTGTGTGGGGTCTGTGGTTCCCCAGGAAGAAAGGTGGTGGCGTCAGCGGAGACTGCCGCGAGGGCTTGGGGCAGCGGCATGTGGCGAACATACTGCCCTTGGGACCTGGTGGACGGGCAGCAGAGTGGGCTGCACTGCAAGGCAAGGAGAGAAAGGCAGCAGCATAGCAAGGACCATGCTGCCTGGGGGCGCGAGGATTGCTGGAAACTGTCAGGTGGGGAGCGTGCTGCCCGTGTACAAAGGAGTAAGGGCAGCAGCACGTGGAACACATTGCCCGCAAAGAACCCAGCCAGTGGGGACGTAGTGAAGCAGGCAGCGGCGTGGGCTTGCATGCTGCCTAGCAGAGTGAAGCTGCAGTGGCTTGTGGCAGGCAGCAGCATGAAGGGATTGCTGTGCCTGGGTGCGGTTAAAGTCGGTCAGTGGCGTGGCAAGAGCGTGCTGCCCGTGAAGATAGCTGGTAGCCTGGTGAGGAGGTGGGCAGTGGCAGACGTTTGAACGTGTTGCCCAAGAACAATGTCTCTCCCCCCACCGAGGAGTCCTTTGAGGAGCTCTGAGAGACTGCTTGTGGTTAGAAGGGCAGCAGTGTTACTGAAATGGGTCAGCGACAAAGCGACCGACAAATCAGTGTCATGCCATGCCGTCACCTGCAGCCAAGATGGTGGTGCCTGGGAGCAGCATAAACAGAGTCTCATCGACGGAGGAATTGCAGGCAGCTGTCCAGGTAGATTGGCATCTGTGGCCAGGACGGCGGTTCAAGAGAGCAGGCAGTGGGCACTCAGAGTGCAACAAGGATAACTCGCAGGCCTCCCAGATACACCTGGAGCCTGCACAATGGTACACAAGGAGGAGCAGCCCACCTGGGGCAGGAGGCACTGGTCTGGTGTGGCTGGTGATGGTAAGAAGGAAGTTCTTGGCGAGGTGGTCAAGGGGGTAAAGCAGCAGCGTGATCCACATACAAAGCCTTCAGTTGTATTGCCATGGGTTCCAGACTGTTGGATCATGATACCAGTGGCAGCCACTACTTAACGGGGCTGGAGGGGTGGAGAGCTAAATGGAAAAAAAAACACTTACCTGCAGAGCGACCGCTGCCTCTCGATCCTCTTTGGCTTTTTGGTCGACTCCAGGAGCAGAAAGCACATAGGCTACTAGAGTACCCTAGCCAATCATGACGCTGCATTACATCAGTGTTGTGATTGGTCTGAGCACAATGGTTCGACGCTCAGAGGTACTGGGAGGCAGTGCATGTTCTCTACCCAGGTTGTGCAATACAGCCAATAGAAAACATGAAAAGTGTGCATGACTGTTTGGCCGACCCAAACAGTCATGCGCACTTAAGAAAGTGCCAACGACTGCTCCCCCTGTTTCTGTGACAGGCTAGACCTGCCCTGCCCCTAACCATCTGAGCCATGACAGAAAAATAAAATGATAATAACAATCCGTTATTATAATTTTATTTTTCCTTTTTGAACTGCTCACAAAGCAGTGGGGCAACACTCCGGAGGAGTGGCCACTGCATGATGATACGCTAAACTATGTTAGCCCTACCCGTGGATGCACCTAATTAGGGGGAGCATGCTGGGCTGGGTGGAGGTGGAGCATTGCAGTCTCTGTTTAGTTAGCTTTCCAGCCCAGTTACCATGAAATGCCAGAGCTGGTTATTTTGGAGCAGTGAAACCAGGTGCTAGTCTCAATGTCGCTTTGAAATGTTGGGACCACTGCTTAATTTGAGCCGGTGATTTCCGGTGCTCAGCACTGGCATTTAATCATCCAAACCGGTGCTTTTCATGAGTACCAGTTAAGGAAATATTAATTTACGGGGCAATTAAGTGGTATGCCCAGAATCACAGGATGTTGAGTCAATGCCGAGACTCAAACCTGGTTCCACAGCTCTGAAGTGGGTAGCTCTGTTCATTACGCGACATCCTCTCCCCACTCTCATGGTTAGTAGTTCTTCTGTTTTAGGCAGCACTAACAGGAGAAATAGGCTGGTGCAAGCTGACTCATGACAAGAGCCCTGGCACTTATTGTTTTACAAATTAACCACTGGTTGGGACCGCGGGCAAATCGACTAATATACTCATGCCCTGGCACCTAGGATGTTGTTCATCTCCCTAAAAACAGGGCTGACTAACATTTGCTGAACAAAGGGAGACAAATAGGTATGTTTTTGTTGGTATGAAGTGATACCAGAGAACGGGGGTTAAGTCATGGGTTCCCATCGTAGTTATGTGATCAGAGGCAATAGTATTTCACCCATATTTTCCTGCAGTATCGCGTATGACAGCATTGTGAGATATGTGCGATCAGAGCGTCATTATACAAAGATCTATAGTGATTGATTCAATATGCAATAACGTGGCGGGGCAATAATCAATTGCCTCTCAACTGTAGTACTTAGAAGATTTAATTCCTTTTGTGGCACAAGTTGTGCGGAGTGGTATTGGCCCACAGTTTATAGTTTACTGGATGAGTAATCCAGTGCTTAATTTGAGCCGGTTATTTCGGTGCTTGGTGCCGGCACTTAATTGTCGACACTGGCACTTATGACTGCTGACACATGGTGGTGCTGTTTGTATAAATTACAGAAAAGCAGAACAGCAATTGTTTATTAATTCAGTGTGTATTAAAAACAACCAATACCTGCCGCCCAAGCTATTTTTAGAGCTTTGGGGGCCTGTAATAGGCCGAATTGTCACACTTGTAGTGTGCTGGTTAGCAGCATCTGTGTAGGTACTGTCATTGGCAATGACGACAGTGACAATGGCTGGTGCAAGCTGCAGAGGCCTCCTGACTAGAGCCTTGGCACTTAAGTTTTTTTAGTTTTTTTTTTTACAAATTAAGCACTGGAGTAATCCCATCTGATATTATATTTGCCCCTTATAACCAGACCACTAAAACGCCCTGCTTTTCGGGTCGAATATTCCACCCACTAAAAGCAGGGCAACGCAACTGGTATAGAACTCACTGCCACGCAGGGGCGGCTCCTCCACTAGGGCGGAGGAGCATTGCCCCACTGCTTTCTCACAGTGCGAAAAGCAGAAACATTAAATGGTAATAACTTCCTCTTATTACCATTTTATGTTTAGTTGCGGGGGACGGGTGGGTGGGGCTGCTCTGTGAGCAGAGGAGGAGTGGTGTGCCAACTCCTGAGGGCGCACTGACTGTTTGGCCCTCTGGGGCCGCCCAAACCAGTCATGTGCACTCTGCCCTTTCTCCATGCAGGCTGCAATGCAGCCTGCATGCAGAACATGGCCTCCCTGTAAGCCACTGGCTAGGCAGCTTCCCCACCAATCACAACACTGCCATTGCAGCGTTGTGATTGGCTTAGGGGGGGGAGGGAGGCTGCCTGCTTCCTGTTTCTGCCGAAGGCAGGAGTGCATGACCCGAGAAGATGCGGGACCCGGCCGGCCGGCCTGCGGACAGGTAAGTTTTTTATTTATTATTAAATTAAACCCACCCGTCCCCGTGCGACTCCCCCTCCCCGTGATATACCTCCTCCCTGCGCGACACCCCACTCCCGCAATTAATGCCGGCCGCGACTGTTGCCACAAATTTACCAAACAGCTTGTATTCTGTGTGATACTGGGCAAATCACAGGTTGCGTGAGACTTGCCTTACGGGCTGACCATGGGAGCATTTAAACACAGGACTGGGGCAATGAAAAACGCTACGTAACGAACAGAGCACATTTCAGTTTCTTTGCAGAAGAGCAGCGCTGGAAACAAAGCATCTGCTCTCAGTTCTTGAAAAGCCATTGAAATAATTGGAAGTGAATGAAGAACCCTCGATCAGGAACCATGGTAGCGAGGACTGCCAAGGTAACATGTAACAAAACAATTACCAAGTTGAAATACTGCAGTGATCGCTGTGAAGGGCGAGATGGAGCGAGGGCAAGGCCATATTAAGAGAGCAACAAATCCAATTCACCCCAGAAGTTAATGGTTATGGTAATGATGATGAAAGATCTTCATAACTGCTAGCAGGCGCGGCCAGCACAGGTAAGAGTGGTGAGGCGGGGGTGGGGCGGGTGAGGCGGGGGTGGGGGGATAAATCGACAAACGACGGGATAAGTAAAATAAAAAAAATAAAAAAAAATCTTACTTTGCACTTGCCACATCGGTACTGCGGCGAGCGCAAGGTAAGTGGTTTTATTTCTTTTTTTAAATTTAATTGTACCTATCTTGTCGTCTGTTGACTTCTCCCCCTCACCCTGCCCCACCCCACTAACTCACCGCTTTTATCTGTGCTGGCTGCGCCTGACTGCTAGTAACCTTGTGTGAAGTCCAGGCCTGGGTGGACACGCGCTGCACTGAAGCTAGGCCTCTGGCTTAGGTCGCAGCAAGAAAGGCAAACACACTGGTAATTATGTATGAGTCAAGACACTGAGCAGTCTTGCGCTCTTTTATTTATGCCTTCTGGCGAGCCCGCCCTCGGGGTGAATGCAGGCATGTTACATTGCGTAGTGCGGGCCGGGTGGCACCGTCACTACACATGGGAAGGTACTGTCATGTAGGTGTGTGTCGAGATGTTCCTGATTGCGTTGCGGGTTGGTTAAGGGCTGCCTCCGTCTCATCCGCCCGGGCGTTGGATAACTCGTGGGACCTTGCACTAGGATCTCGTCCAGAGTAATACCTGGTTGCCTGAGTATCAGGCGGCGCAGCGTCACCGATCGGCACCCTTGTATGACTTGCGCCCTGATTTCCACCCTCTTGTCGTACAGCGTGCAGGAGCTCGCCAGTTTTCTCAGGCGGGCGTAGAAGACGTCTGTGGTCTCGGCTTCCCCTTATCTTGCTTGGGGGAGATTGAATCGCTCGAAATCAGGGTTTATTTGGGGGTCAAAGTGCCTGTTCAAGGCCGCCACCGCCTCTTTGTAGTTGTCATCAGCCCCTGTGTGAGGCAGAGTTTCGAACAGATCATACAGTTCCCCTCCACCATAACACATAAGGAGCGACCTCTTCACCCTGCCGTCTGTTTCTCTCATGCCCACAAAATAGTGGTTCAGGTGACCAATCCATGATTTCCATCTCGCTGCTGCTGTGGCCGGATCCGCCAGTTCACTGACCGGGGATAGGAGGGCTGGTGTGGCATTCCCAGGTTGCGGTGGTGCATGTTTGGGTGCCTTTAGTGGGACCTGCTGCTGTGGCGCGGAAGCACCAGCCCCATCTGGGTTGGGGACGCTCATGCTTGCTCAACGGAACTCCTCCGGGCATGAACGGTACCGAGCCGTGCTCGTAGGGGTGCAGCCGCGGGCAGGGTATGGCTGGCACACTCCTGTTGGACACCTCCGTGTTGTTGTCCTCGCCAGTGCTTGATGGTCTTGCACAGTCCTGGTGGCCTGAGACAGCACGCACCTGGGCTCCCCGTCCAGACTCCTTCACCACGCTGGAAGTCATGCAGGCGGCCACGCACCATGTTCCTCGGCACCAGGGGAGGCAGGCCGTGATCAGGTGAGGCACGGCAGAGGCGTGAGTGGGACTAGCCTTCCCACCAATGTGGTATCCAGGCCTGGATGGATACGGGCTGCGTTGAGGCTAGGCATCTGGCTTAGGTCGCAGCAAGAAAGGCACACACACACTGGTAATTATGTATGAGCCAAGACTCTGAGCAGTCTTGCGCTCCTTTCTTTATGCCTTCTGGCAAGCCCGCCCTCCGGGTGCATGCAGGCATGATACATTGCGTAGTACGGGCCGGGTGGCACCGTCACTACATATTGGAAGGTACTGTCATGTAGCTGTGTGTCGGGCCGCTAGCATGTAATGGCATTTACAATGCACAAACCGAGCAAGATAGCAACCGGGACTACACTTCCACCGTGGAGCACCAAATTCAGGGAATTCTGGACCAGGCAGAGGACTTAGTCGATTAGTTCAGTCAAAGTTCCCTGATGGAAGTACAATTAATAATCGATATAATCCCCCTGTTTCCCTCCCTCAACCTTCATGATTATACTGAGCACATTTCAATGTTTTGTGAGTTGTCCCCAAGACATTTGTTGTGAAACCACATGGAATTTCTAGTCACTTGCACTGGGCTGTCAAGGAGGTGGAATTATAAGCTATGTAATATATATGTTCTGCATGGAGCTATTTCAAGCCAGTTAGTTAATTTATAACAAAAGCCCTGTGGCCGACCAAACAGTCAGTATGCACAACAGTGGGCAAGCCACTCCCCCTGCCCTCGAGCAGGACCGCCCACTCTCCCTTTTAAGGTCTCGCCTGACCCAGCGCATGCACTGGTCTGGCGAGACTATTTGTGAGGGCTCAAAAAAGTGCTACCATGGCCAGCCTAGAGCTACAGTGCATCGCGATCACTTTCGCAGCCGGACGGCCGCTTTGATGTTTGATCGCGATCACTATCACTTTCGCTTTGATGTTCTCCGAGAGCCAGTTCTTTTTTTTTTTCTGTTTATTACTTCTATGTAGTAATGGGGGCACCCGTGCTTTAGCTTAAACATCTTAGGCTAAAGTCGGGTGCTGAGATTGCTTCAAAAGTAAAGAAATAGACAATTCTTTTAAGCAATCTCGGCACCCGACTTTAGCTTAAGATGTTTAAGCTAAAGCACGGGTGCCGCCATTACTACAGAGCGGTAATAAACAGAAATAAGCATTGGCATAGCCAATAGGTCTCGCTTTTGGGACCTTATAAGTATTTAGTTATGCAACTGTTGGTGGCTAAACACTTATAAGGTCCCAAAAGCGAGACCTATTGGCTATGCCAATACTTGTTCTCTATGTAGGCTGCTGTGCAACAGCCTATATAGAGAAAATGGCCCGGCTGGGGCGCTCTCCGATGCGCCTCAGTAATCACAACGTTGCCATTGCAGCGTTGTGATTGGCGGAGGGGAGGGAGGGAGGCTGCCTTTCTGTGATGACGATGAGAGCAGGAATTGGAAAATGCTGAACGGCGGGTGTCGGGACCCATCCAGAAGCGGTGCAGAACGGTAAGTTTTATTTTCTATTTTTTTAAATTAAACCCCTCCCGTCTGGCCCCAAACCCCCCCCGCCCCCCCGGGATGACCCCATGTTAACCCCCGCCCCACCTGTCCCTCGTGCCAGCTGCAACTGGGAATGTCTCCCATCTCAGTAAAAGGTATACCCCCGCCCCCTTGGGGCCTGGCCCCCTCTGATCATCGCATGGCACAATCTACTAGGAAACTGTCTGTATCCCCAAAACGATATCGTCCCACTCCCCCCTCCTGCTGTGGGACCGCCGTCTCAACGGTCAAGTGAGCCCTCCTACGGACAGCCGTTTACTCCCCCAGGAGTTCCGGCCTGTCTCAGGGAAGACTGCTCAAACTACACTGCGCCAACACCTGCAGGATCAGAACACCAGAGCCGGCAGGGGTGCGCTGCCAGTTCAGCGGGCCCAAGTATGGGTTCAGACAGACACCTTACAGGTCTATATTCTGTCCTGCCTTTAATTATACTGCCCCACAGAGTGTTCCACCCCACCGGAAAGAGCCTGAAGAGTGCGGGTCAGCCGCGCTCCCTGGCTCCAAGGAGGCAGGCAGTCACCGGGTTTTAATCGATATCAGATACGATAAACCTCTCTGCCATGGGGTTCTGACGTTGCGCCCTGCAGGTTTAAGCCCTCCTGGGAGCTCTGGCTGGAATCACACAAAGTGACTGCAGAGCGGGCCGGGTGTCCTCTGCTGGGCGCTGTGTAATCTTATCTCCGGTACGGCCCGGGGCACAGACTGCATCGCGCAATAATCACTCCACGCATGGTAATTTAGCGTAAAAGGCCATTTAGTAGGACAGGGTTGGACAACCATAACCAAACATCACCCAAACCCCCCAACAATCCCCAACAACATAACTTCTCATTCTTCCATTCTCTCCCATACTCCAACTACTCCATCCCACTTCACACAGCAACCTCCTCACTTATCCCATTCGCTTCCTCACTTCTCTTCCAACCTCCTCCATCATCTCCATTCGTCGTAAACTGGTATGACGCACCCCCACCTTTCATCAGTATCCCCCTCCCCGGAAGGGTGAGTATGCCCGTCATGGACTCCTCCCCCTCCCAAATCCGCCAACCAGGGAACCCCCGGAGTGCGGTTACCTGCCCCACCCCATTCCAGTGCACCTTTCGCCCTCACTCTCTCCGCCGACACCAGATATACTCATTCCATAAACCACTGATGACATCCCTCATGTAGTACGCATTGACCATGTGCGAAAGGTGCACTCCATCGTCTCTAAAAAGCAGGGGCTCCTCGAGCCGCAGTCCAGTGTGCGCCAGCACTTTGATCCCAATGTTCTCACAAAATACCCGCATTGCCCTATTCAATTTCCTTCGGGCTCGTTCCACCGATGCGGGCTTCAATGCCCCCCTCCAGATACGACGAGGGATGAACTCAGTCCACACAATGCAGGCGCCAGCCAGATTGCGTTTCATAGCCTCCAAATCCCTTTGCATCAAATAAAGCAATGACACCCCTGATTGTTTCACCAGGTCATTCTCCCCCAGATGGATGACGAGCAAGTCCGGACAGCCCCTCTGCGAAACTTTCTTTGTCAGCCAGGGCAATAGCTCACCCCAGCACATCCCACTCTTGCCCCACCAATGTACCTCGTGATGGCTGCTTCGCAGGCCCAGGCTACGACCGTACACCTGCCTGTCGGAATACTTGGAGGCCCAATGCACAAATGAATGTCCAACGATCCAGGTAACCGTCTTGGCTCCCGGACCCCCAACACAACCTACGGAGAGAAAAGAAATTAGAACATGAAACAGAACAGAACCGCTCCAGCAGCCGTCGCGCCCCTACGCGCTTCGCCGCTCTACTTCCTCACGTACCGCCCGCAACTGCGCGACCTCCACCTACCAATCCGTCTGATCTTGTCCCAGGACCACCCCAGCCGAGCTGCCGCCGTCGCCGCGCCGATCCGGAAAGAGTGCGTCCCATACCCCGCCGGGTCCCTACCTAGGCGCCTCACTGCCATTCGCAACACTGCCAGCAGCTGAAACGCCGTGACCCTCTTCCCTGAAGCATGACAAAAAATCTCTCCGACACTCCTGCCCACCTGCCCGCAAAAAGTTCTCCATTCTTGCACCGGACAAGCTCCTGCCCCTCCCGACTAGCACAACCACACCCATTTTCCTCTTCCAGCCTGGTCTGTTTTGGACCGCCCCAGCCAGATACCCAGGCGCGCCCCGTCCATTCGAACGTCCTCAAACCCCCTACCCGGAGCACCTCTAGCCCCCAACAACTCCAAAACCCGGAATGCCCCAAAGAACATCCACGTCATGCACAACCGAAACAGCGCCAACTCAACCACGTCATAACAACAGAAACTCAATTCCGCCAATATGTCCAACAGCAATTCAAACGTAATAGCTTCACGCACAGCTGCCCCCCCAAACTCCCCCGCACCCTACCCCAACCCTTCAACATCTTACTCAGCAACTCACTCCTTGCTGGATCAAACCCCTAATAAACCATACCATAGAAGGAAATCCCCGCCAACTTCCCTGCAATCGTAACTTGTGACAAACCCCTGTCCTTGCAGTGCAAAACGTACCTCATCACACCCTCCTCACAATCCCCTTGTGACATACGCCAAGCATCCTTTGACCATCCCAGAAAAGCACCCAACTCAGCCCAAGCCAAACGATACGCCTGCCTTGTGGAATCCGCAACAGACTTCCCAACCAACTCCACCACTCTCACTCCCCCCAGCTCCAGATACCCTCCGGCACCTTGGTCTTGAAAACCTCTGCTCCTGGCGCCAACCTTCGGAAACGCTGCCACTGCGAACGAGACAATGCATCCGCAATGTCATTGCTAGTGCCCGGCACATGCTTCGCGCAAAACAGCACATTGAAACGCAGACACAGCAGCATAAAACTTCGCAGCAAGCGCAGCACCCGCAGATCCCTTGCCCTCTGATTATTCACCAGGTCAACCACCGTCCGGTTGTCCACATGGAACAACACCGATCTGTTCTGAAATTCCGGCCCCCACACCTGCAGCGCAACCACGAGCGGAAAGAACTCCAAAAACGCAATACTCCTGCCCTGTGCCAACCAGTGCGCCGGCCACTGCTCCGCACACCACCACCCATCCCAGAAAATGCCAAAACCTTGTGCCCCAGCCGCATCTGAAAAGATTTGCACCTGCCACACCATATTGTCATCCGCAAAATCCAATGAGACCCCGTTGAAGTCGCTCAGGAACACGTGCCAAATCCGCAGATCCGCCCGCACGCCCATGGAAATACGCACCCTGTGGTGGGGAAGCACCGCCCCCGACATGGCCAGTCCCAAACGTCTGCAAAACGTCCTGCCAGCCTGCACCACGCGACACGTGAAATTCAGCAAACCCAACAACCGTTGCACGGACCTCAAGTCAATCTTCCGCTGCGCCACCACGTGCAGCAAAAATTCCTGCATTTCCCCCGTCTTCTGCTGGGGCAAGTGCGCCACCCACGTGACAGAGTCCAATTCAATCCCCAAAAAACAACAGACAACAGCTAGGCCCAGCCGTTTTTCCCGGCGCCAAGGGAACCACAAATTCACCAGCCAGTCGCTGAAAATGCCTCAAAGCTTCCCCGCACTCGCCCGACTGCCCGCGCACGACGAACAAGAAGTCATCCAAATAGTGGGACACCAGCCGGTGCCCGATCTGTCTGTGAAGGCCCACTGCAGGAAGGAACTGAAAGTCTCGAACAAAGCACAGGATACCGCACAACCCATGGGCAAAACCTTGTCCACAAAGATCGCCCCCCCACACTGCATCCCCAGCAATGGAAAGTCCGCCGGGTGAATGGGCAGGAGGCGAAACGCAGACTTGATGTCACACTTAGCCAACTCCGCCCCCTGGCCACAAGCCCTCACCAGCACAATCGCATCATCCACCGACGCATACAGTACCCTGGAATCCTCCTCCACGATGAAATCATTCACCGACGACCCCTCCGGCCATGACAAGTGGTGAATCAGGCGAAACTCCCCTGGTTCCTTTTTTGGCACCACCCCCAAAGGGGATATGATGAGCTCAGGCATCGGCCACGTGTCAAACGGGCCGGCAACCCTCCCCTCCAGAACTTCCTTCCGCAATTTGGCCTTCACCACCCCCGGCAAATCCTTCGCTGACCTCAAATTCTCTGCCCATCTGCGCTCCCGCGGTCCCTGATACCCCACCCGAAACCCTTCAGTGAACCCCCAGTAAAGCTTCAGCGCCGCTTCCCTATCAGGATAACGGGAGAGCCATGGACCCATGGTCTCCACCTTAACCGGCGTAGGAGCCCTTTGGCCCAGCCTGGCCCCTACCTTTGGTAATCCGCCACTGTTCGGAGGGAGTGGCCAGTGTAAAACATTGTGTGACCGGGTGCCGCCCTCCACACTTAGAACACTCGTGTTTGAACTTACACAGATGGCGGGTGCAGAAGCCCTTGTTAAAGTTCCAACAGGCCCCTGTGGTGGCTCCCCCGCTCTTGGCCGACTGTTCAGCTGCGCCTGCAGCGGCAGCCTGTCCTCCTGCACCCCCGACGCCACTTTGTCCTCCCCCCGCCCCAGTCGGGGCGGGACGTGACTGAAAAGGCCGATACGTCACCGGAAGCCTACTGGCCGTATGCGTGGACGCGGATGATTGCGTCGAAGACATCCACTGTACCCACATCTCCTGGTCTACCTCTCCCCAGGGCTTATCAGGATTAACACTGATCCGGGCCCTAAACTCCTCGTCATAGCTAAGCCAGGCGAAACCCCCAAAGTGCATCTGCGCTTTGCGAATAATATCCATGTATTTAAATAACGCGATAGCCCTGTCCTGATGTTTTCGCAATAGATGCTCGCGTAAATCAAAAAGGCCGACGTCCAATTTTCCATATTCACTGGCACCCGCGGCCGTCTCGTCAATTCCCACTCCTCCTTCTTAGACCCCTCCTTAGCCTGTAGTTCCCTGTGCAACAACTTGAACACATCGACATATTCATGCTTCCAAATCCTCGTCCTCGTCTTTTCGGACAAATGCGACCCCAAAGGCATCGCCAGGCCCATGTAAGGCAGCTTCTTTTTGTGCTTCTCCCCCCTTCATCTTTCCCATCTTTCTCCCCCTCCTTGTCCGTCTGAACACTGGCCCCCACGAGCCGCTTCCCTTCCCCCCCAGGTCCGTTGTCTTTGCCGGGTCCGTCTTCTTTGCCGTCGCTCCCGCCTCCCGCACCGATCCGTCACCTACCCCCACTGACCTGCATGTCTTCTTTCGCCCAACCTTGTCCCCCCCTTCCCACACCCCCCACCACGCGCCCTCACCTGCAATGTTGACTGGCACCTCCTGCACCCGTCCTCCGAACACTGGGGCTTTCGTCCTCTCCACTGGCGTCCCGCTACAGCTGGCCTTTGGCGCCTGTAAGACACCAAACTTTCGGATTGCCGCCTTCCCCTTCACCTCATGCACTTCACGCAGTTCACCTTCCTCCAACTCCTCACTATCCGACTCATAATCCAGCTCCTCTTCATAGTCATCCGCACACAACCCCGTCCGCACCTCACGCACCACTCGTTTCACACCCTTGCCTTCTGCACCCTGCACAAACTCATACTCCGGCGCCGACGATGCCCGCTCCCGCGATGGAGGGCAGGCCGCCGCGGACCCCCCTGCTGCTTCGCCCCGGCGTTTGGAGGCCGTCTTGTGCCCCGCCGGCCCACCCTGGCCTCTACCAGCAAACGGCGCTGGCTTGGATCCCCCACCCCCCCAGGACTGGCATAGTCCGAGGGGGCCCCAGTGCCACCAGGTCCCTGACTCATCCACCCATACCCACCATCCACGCCCCTCCACCTGACCCGCACTCCTCCCGCGCGCCGGCGCCCTGTCCTCCGACCGCGCCCCACCTGGCGACACCCCCCGCCACCCCCTCCCTAGCCACACACATCTCCCCCCACTTGAGCTCCGTCTCCTCAATTAACCTACGCTGTTCCCGGATGCGCTCCTCCAACGACATCCCCTCCCACCTGTCTTCCCACCTGACCTCACCCCTGCCCGCTCCCTTTGCCCCGCGGCTGCGCCCCGCACCCCAGGAGGGGCCGGGGGCCTCCCGTCCCCCCCAGACCCCTCCACCACCTTCGCCGGGCCCTTGCCCCCCCCCGCCCCCCAGCCTTCCCCTTGCCCCCACCCAGGACGTCCGGGGGCTGGTCCCCCCACTCTCCCCCATCCCCCCCGCCGACTCACTGCCAGGGAGGTACAGTGCAAAATCCTCCTCCACCAGCTCCTCACTCTCCCCCCCCTGGTCGCTGTCCTCACTATACTCCACCAGGCCCAAGCCCCTCCCCCGCCCAAGCGCCACTTCCCCCCTCTTCTCCGCCCGCACCCCTCCCATGGACGCCCCCTGGGTACCCCCTGCCACTGAATCGCCCGTCCTCCCGCCCCCCCGCTTCCCCCCTCCCCCACCTCACAAACGCCGGTGGCCCCCAGCACCGGGAGGCTCATGCGCCGATCCCCACGCTTCCCCCCGGAGCCTGCTCTCTTGGCCCCCCCCGCGTGGTCACCGCGTGCTTCTTTGGAGGCGGTTCCTCCAAACATGCTGCCACTGCCGCCGCCACTCCTGCGGAGGCCGAGCGCGGCGTCCGGGTCATTCCGATCCACGCCTGGTCTAGGACCCCCGGCCGCAGGAGATCCGATCTCCCTGCGCGGCCGAGGAGCTGCAGCGCTGCGCGCACCGCAGCGTCATCCGGTTTCTGCCCCGTGCCTACCTCCATATTCGTTTGACCGCCTCCGCGCCGACAGTAGACCCGCCTCCCTCGATTATTTCACCGCTTCCAGGCTGCATCCCATCGCCAGACTGGGCCGCCTCACGTCAACCGCTCCGCCGCCCAAAGGCCCCGACAAAACTCCACCAAACCAATCTAACTAACCCACCCTGAGGCGCTGGGGAAAGGAAGAGGAAGGACTTCCTCTCCCAGCCCCCTTTATCCTCACCTAACGACCCCACCCCTTATCCCACCCCTTCCTTCCCTGTCCCTCCCTTGCGCGAAATCCCCGGGGGAAGACTAGTCTGCTGACCTTTCTTCCCCCGGGGGCCGCATTCCCACAGGTGTGCGCTGCTCAGGCTATGTTTTCTGTGCAGATGAGGTATTTTTTTACCACAAGTCTCGGACTGTGACATAGCTGCCATGTCCGTGTGTTTTCGAGGCTATCTTGAGTTTCCCCATGGCTCTCAGGATGCATTAAAGCCGCTTCTTTCGCAGACTAAACATGGAACTAACAAACAAAGCTCGTTTGAAAGTTATCCCTGGTTATAACTGACCCAGTAACTATATTTTTGCACTATCTTCCCATGCCCGAGCCCATGTGCAATCTCTTTTCTAGTCTACCTGTGTCTAAAACGTCTCTCGAGAGGCTGTTGTGTCTCTTCCCTCTGTGTCTATGCAGACTGGTCGCATATGTCTCAATTTTGGAGGCTGTCTCACAAACATGTCTCTTTGCTGTAGTCAGTCACTGTGTCAGATGTCACCTGTTCATGTTTAGAAGCCTGTTTTTCTGCCTGACCCCACATGCCCCTTTGCTTAAAAGCTGTCTCCTTTCTCTGCTCTCACGTGCCTCGCTTCTAGAGGCTGGCTCGTGCCTGATATCAGATACCAGCGCTTTGAAGGCTTCCTCGTGAATGTCTCACAGCCCGCTATCTCTGTTGCTGACTGCCCCGGCGTCAAACCTCTTGTCCCTCTTTTGCAGGCTGTCCTAGTCACTGTGCCTGATATCACATTCTTCTTTTGGGGGCTACCTGTGCAGGTCTGGTCATGCAGTGGCACCGAGGTGGCTATACACAGATGCCTGTGCAGGTTTGGCCATGCAGTGGCACCAAGGTGGCTATACACAGAGGCCTGTGCAGGTCTGGCCATGCAGTGGCACCAAGGTGGCTGTACACAGAGGCCTGTGCAGGTCTGGAAACACAATGATACCAGGGCCAGCTCAGTCTTTTATCCTTGAAATGCCAGTAAAATAAGAATCATTGCAAGTTTGGACAAAAATCTCCAGTTATATGATTTAGAGGTGGATCATACGTATAAAGCCATTGTTCTTAATAGACCTTGTATTTGTAGGTTTGGTTGAGAGACAGCTTTAGCTCTTCTGCCAGTCCAATGTATCTAAAAAATTCATAAATGTAAAAGCTTGCAGTCCCAGCTGTCTCATCCGTAGAGCTGTGCCACAGAAACACAACTGATATTCTGTCTGCAAGAGAGATAAGTAGCGGCTCAATTATATATTTTTTTGTGTGAGTCAGGCTAGGCTGACTAGGATGGGATATATGTTTTTAAGCATCTACATAACCACATGCACTTTACTCTTCACAGTCAAAAAGAAGGTGAGTGTTGGTCTAGACTAATTATTAATTAGTTTAGGCTAACCCTCACCTCGTTTTTGACTGTCAAGAGTAAAGTGCATGTGTTCTCAAATTTGCTTGAAAATGCACCATTTGCCAACTAATTTTTCAAAGTTTTCTCGAGGGGAGAACCACCCCCCGAATCCCTCTTAGGTCGGTTGGGCTTGCTTGCCTGCCGCGGTGTGCTCCACCACTAATTTTACGCCCACCACTTTCAAATGTCACCAGCCGCCACTGACTAGGACTGATAGTGATTAATGCCATCCAGGGTCATCCCCTCTAGTTTCCAGGAACTTATTTATTTGTCTTGTAATAAAATGGCACAAGCTTAAGGTTACCTTTATTACATCTTAGACTGTGGTTCGAACAGTAACTGTCCATGCATTTAAGGATCTCGGTAAGACAAGTGTCCCGAAGATTGTTACTGCCTCATCCTCGTATGGCAGAAGAGTCCACTTTTGGACCCGCAACTTCAGCAGAAGGGACAAACTAAAGGCAAGCACCAGCCTTAAATCTGACAATTTATATTAAATAGAAACAATGCTAGGGCACATCCTTGCTTCAGCCCGTTGCCTTAAAATATTTTTTGATGGCGAAAATTGGAGATCACCTTATTTACCCTTGTGCTGAAGCATGAACTGTTGAGTGCTCTCAGCAGATGCAAAGGGTTGCAACATGTAACAAGTTGTCTGTTCTCTGGCCAGCTGACTGCGATAAGAGCTAAGGAGCTAATATGTTACCTTTGATTCTTTGTAAATTCCTTTTGAGACAAGCATATTCAATTTGGCAGGTGCACAATATTTCAATTTATTCTATAAAAATTGGAAAAGCCTTTACCCTGGGCGTCTAACAATTAAATTAAGTCGTGTCTGGCACCCACCTGGTCCCAACATCAGAGCCCGGTCTATGACTCAGAAGATGGGGTCCACCTCTCGTGGTAGGACATGTGGCCCATTTATCCAAGACCCCCACTGGGGCATTATAAGGCAGACGCGTTCACTTGACTGGGATGGGTTATGACCTGTTTCTATGGAATATAGTCAGAGCTCAGCTAGGACGAGCGCAATAGCCTATAAAGCGGAGCCGTGCCAGAGTGTGTCCTTGGGATGCCTTATGAAGGGACACTGGTGAGCAGGAAAATGGTACAGTACCAGCACAAGGCCGACACAGCACTTGCAGCCTGGGCCAGGCACAAGCACCGCCCAAAACAAATCTCAGCAGCAGGGTGAAGTCTAGGGGCCGCATAAGGCTAGATGCCCACAAGAAGGTAAGGCTATCACGCTATGGACTAAAACAAAACCTAGAGTGAGAATGTCAGATGTGCGGGAATTTTGTGGGGCCTGTCTCTCCTCAACTTTGGTGGGGCTCGTAAGTGTCTCGGCTCCAACTAGGAGAGTGGAAAGGGTAGAGCAGGTGGGGGAGCTGCCTGAGGTCAGTAATCCACAGGCAGTGTGGCTGGGACAGCACAAAGGGACAGCAGAAGGAGCGCAATAGCGAAAGGTGGAGCCGCTCAAGCGCGTACCCTTTGGATGCCTTATGGCAGTGGCATGAGGAGCAGGCTATGGGTCAACATGGAGTCAGTGGAGGGTGGACATGGCACTTGCAGCCTGGGTCAGGCTTGAGGGGCGCCCACAACACTTGTAGCCTAGAAGCCGCAGGAGAGGTGCTAGACCTAGGGCACTGTCACAAGGTGCTGTTATGCACACCATTTCCAGTTATGTGAATTCCTTAGGGGAGTTGCATTCTTGGTAACTTTCAACAACAGAGACCATAGGATTAACACACCTTAAGATAGTGGTTTAAAAATGGAAGTGACTAACTGGATTAGGAGGCCCCTGTTGACTTGAGTGAACTGGCAACCTTATGCAAGGGTAACTGGCACCAGCCTGGCAACTAAATCATCACAGGAAAACTGCTTTAGCCACTCCGGCTGTTGTGGTGTGGAGGGGGACTAAGGCAGACAGAAGAACGATATGTTTAAAACTGTGGTAAGGACCAGGATCACAGGATGTTCGACTGCGTGACTGTTCGTCCTTTTTCATAGCATTGCTATTGCAGCCTACTGTCTTTAACTTTTAGGGGCCGATTCCGATTTCGGCCGGAAGGGCACTGAACGACGGTCGAAGCCCTTCCGACCGAATCGGAACGTGCCAGCCGGATTCCTTTCTGACCGAGCCATTCCGATGGGCTCGGTCAGAAAGGAATCTGACTCAGATTTACGGATGGCTTCTGTCTGCTGTCCGGAAATCCTTAAGTACTCCTCCGGCTGCCTCTTCACGACCGAGGGAGTACGATGGTAGTTTTAGAGTGCCTTTTCGTGCCGGTCTTTCCGGCATGAAAAGGCAGTCGGAAACTGTCTTTGGGGGCCCCCAGTAGGGCCCCCATGGGTGCGAGGCCGCCGAATGGCAGCCTGGGGGCACCTATGGTGCCCCTCTGTTGATCCCTGCACCCGGTGGCGGGCACCTTTGGGTGCCGACCACAGGGTGCAGGGATGAACTGCACCCCTGTTTTTCACAATGCAAGCATGCATTCCGCTCGGAATGCATGCTCCCATTGTGAAGCATACGAGTGCGACTGAACAGGGTTCGGTTGCATTGTACTTGCAGGGCTGTAACCGACGACAGCTGGTCAGTCGGTTCCGGCTCCTGACCGATGTCGGACGGACCAGAGTCCGTCCGACATCGGAATCGGCTCCTTAATGTGTGATCTTCCCACTAAACCCCTTCATTTTGAGAAGCACATCTCACGGAGCTGCCACACATCGCACAGAACAGCAACCAAAGTCAGAAACTCTCAGTCATGCGGTGTGTCCAACCTAGGTTGTGGAGATCTGGGTCCAGGCCCAACATTGAAGATATTCGCATTATATACATTTATAGACAACGAATGTAAATGGAACGTATTTACTCTGTTATAGGGATTTGCAAAGTTTTAAAAACCAGCATCCCGAACTTTGAGTGATTCTTTTCTAAAGTTTGCACACTTCACATAGTGCAAAATAGGAGATATTTAGGGAGAGAAAAAAAAGCGGAAGAAATTGGAATGGGGTCCAGCGCTACAGTGGAAAATGTTCCTTCTACAAAATATGGACAGCAAGTAAAACGTTCCCACTGACTGCTGCCTGTCAATCCCTGCAGCAGAATGTCTTGCCATTCCTTGTGAGATATCTGGCCGCAGAGACTTGCTAGCCAAAACTTTACATCGGAGAAGTCAAGTCAATTTGAGAAACTTCACTCGCCTAGGTAACTAGTCATAATATCGAATTAAAAATATTGAATGGACAAAATATCGAGTTTTTAATATCTAGTGGACAGGATATCGACTTGCAAAAATATAGTGGTTAAGAATATCGACATGCAGGTAAGAAATATCGATTTTAATAATATCGAAGTTAGTAATATCGATTGTCAAAATATCGTTGTTAATAATATCGTTTTTTTATAGAGTTTGGTATGTTAGTATTTGTGTTAAAAGTATGCATATATTTCGTAATGTGTGTTTGAATTTTTTTAAAGTAATGAATTTTATGTTAATTAATTTTTGCGTAATTTATTTCCGTAGCGGGTTGTGGGTTTATAGGGGAATATTGTGGGAAGTAATTTAATTATAATATATTTTTTAAGAATTATTAAGAATTAATTAATTATATGTTAATTACTTTTTGCCTAATTTAATTCTGTAGTGGATTGTGGGTTATTAGGGGAATAGGGTGGGAACTAATTTAATTAATTAATAATGTTATTAAATAATAATTTAGTATTTAATAATGTATGTTGTTAATTAAGTTAAGTAATTTGTTTATTGTGTTAATTGTTTTATTAATTTGTGATTAATTAGATATTAATTATTAAGAATTCATTTGTAAATATGTTAATTGTGTACTTTTTTTATGAGCGGGTTGAGGGTTGATAGGGGAGTGGGGTGGAAAGGTATTTAATTTTAATGTAATTTTGATTATTTTTATATAATATTTTTTAAAGGTTTTTTATAGTGTTAATTGTGTGAATTAATTTAGATTTGATAGTTATTATTTTATTGTTAATTGTTATTAGTTAATTCATTAATTGTTAATTAAATATGTTAATTTATTAATATTTTACAATATTGTAAGTGACGTTTATAGGGGAAAATGGTGGGAGGTAAATTAATTTTGAAAACTTCCCACCCGCTATCCAACACTTTCCCTACTGTTGCACTCCCTGGAGTGGGAATAGTAATTTCTACCCACCGCTATCCAACACTTTCCCTACTGTTGCACTCACTGGAGTGCGAATAGTAATTTTTACCCACCCGATATCCAACACTTTCCCTACTGTTGCACTCGCTGGAATGGGAATAGTAATTTTTACCCATCCGCAATCCAACATTTTCCCTACTGTTCCACTTGCTGGAGAGGGAATAGTAATTTTTATCCACCCACTATCCAACACTTTCCCTACTGTACCACTCGCTGGAGTGGGAATAGTAATTTTATCCCCTACGCTATGCAACGTTGTCAGTATTGTTATATTTAGGGGTCGATTCCGATCCTGTATTTTTTTTTTCCGTACGACTCGTATCCGTATTTTTTTTCGTACGAATCGTACAAGTCACGTCCGACCCGTGAAGTACGATCCGTACGGGAAAAAGTACATACTGATCGACCCGATCCGTACGAATGGTAGCCGGAAAATTAGTAAGAGACAGACCCGGACACTTCTCCGTACAAATCGTAAAAATTAAGTCCGACCGTACTAGTACGATCCGGACCGGCGTTACAATTTACGATTCGTACGGAAAACGTCCCGTACACGGGGAATGACTTTGCCCGCCATGAAGCGAAGTTTGTACGCACGTACCCCCAGTGCGAATATATGGTGCGTACCCCCAGCGTGTAGGTACGCACTGTACCCCCAGTGCGAATGTACGGTGCATACCCCCAGTGTGTAGGTACGCACCGTACCCCCAGCGCATAGGTATGCACCGTACCCCCTGTGCGAATGTACGGTGCGTACCCCCAACACGTAGGTACGCACCGCACCCCCAGCGTGTAGGTACGCACCATACCCCCCCACGTTGGTACGTACCGTACCCCCAGCATGTAGGTACGCACCGTACACCCAGTGTGAATGTACCTTGCGTACCCCCATCGCGTATGTACGGTGCGTACCCCCAGCACGTATGTATGCACTGTACCCCCATTGCAAATATACGGTGCGTACCCTCAACATCGCGTATGTACGGCGGATGTTGCGGGTACGCGATGTTGCTGGTATGCACCGTACATACGCGATGGCGGTCTACGCACCCGCACCATACAGATGCAATGGGGTGTACGCACCGTACATAGCAATGTCCGTGTACACACCTCACATCCACTACCATGGGGGTGTGTGGCTGTACGACTCGTACCCCTGTACCGTACTGAACCACGGACACTGTAAAACAGCACAAGGAGGGCCTATTCGACTCGCACAACACCACAAAACACGTCTACACTGCACAAAGAATGAAAAGGACTGACCTGGACACATCCAAACAGGCAAACAGAGGGGCAACCTCACAACCACCCCTTATAACACACCCACCAAAAATTCAAACTGAGCCCCAAGCACACATGTGGACCAACAAAAAGGGACCACACACACAAACCATGAGCCTTTGCAACAGACTCACCACTGCTACAAAGCACACATAAACCACTGCACCCATCCACCTAAACATATACACCTACACACACACCCCTTCACACATACCCCCTCTCTACATTCACACACACGTCACATTCAGACCCACACACCCACAACCATCCACACCCTCACCCCACACCATGCCCACCGACAAGAATCCAAAGTTCACAAGGGAGGAGCTGGAGATCCTTGTCAACGAAGTCATCAGAGTCGAGCCACAGCTGTTTGGAACATTGGTCAGACAGACCAGCATAGCTGAAAAATGACGCCTGTGGCAGAGGATTGTCGAGAGGGTGAATGCTGTCGCACCCATCAGAAGGACCAGGAATGAATGCCAAGCCAGGTGGTATGATCTGCGGAGGGCGGTCAAGAGAAAAATGAATGAAGAGCACGCCCAGACCAACATCACTGGAGGTGGTGCACCCCGCAGACCAGTACATTACCATCCCTGGGAGGAGAAGGTGATGGCCATGCTTCCGCCGGTGGGAATACATGGACTCCAAGGACCTCCAGAGCCTGGTGAGTACACAAACAACTTACGTAATATGGGGGTAATGGCATCCACACCCCAACTACACCAAATGCACGCAACTACCCCCAAGCCCTCACCCGCCAGAAGCACAGTCACAAACAACGCGAATGCCAATAACATGTGTATGCCCCATTGAGAAAGCATGGCCATGCTATGTCCCATGCTACACGAAGCACCAACCCAAGAATAGATGTCCGGTATGCTGGGAGGGTGGGTGCACCAAAACGCATGTTTGAATTCCAAATCAGACACAATTGCCCTCATCCCATATGGCCCAGCTACATACCCATGCACCATGCGCAATGCCCAGGGATTGGGAAAGTACTGACAAGATAGCTCTCACTTGGCCCTGGTGTGGGCAGCACAAGGCTGTGACCAGTGCAAACACAAACACCAACACAACAAGGTCAGATATCTAGGACAGGAACTCACACTCACTGTCATGGCAGCATGCTCCATGGGGGGACAGCTACATCACCTGGGAGCCCCAGTGCCAAATCACACTACACCCACCAGCAGGCCCTTTCACACACACCCCTTACACAAGCAGATACCACCAGGACAGGCAATGGATTGACCCACTGCCACAATGGACATGTAACACAACAACACCAATACATAGCCGAAGAATCACCCAAGCCACAAATGGACATGTCAAAGACTCAGGAGAACATATGAATCTGTCCCCCGCAACATACCCATACACAAGTGAACATTGAGGAGAATGCTAGGCACATACAACTACCTGGAGGAACTGTGCCAACTTGAATGTGTATGAAACATGCATGTTGCATTAAAAAGCTTTAACATTGCCTCTCTCTCACACACAGGGCAACGTGATGAACATCCCCCCAACAATGGGGGGGAAGAATCACAGTCACAGGCTCGGGAGGAACCGGATCCCACCAGCAGCGACGCCTCTCAACACTCCGCGGATGACCGACCTGGACCCTCTGGTGTCCAAGCCCCTGCAGCACCTGGTTCAGGAACATCTGTGCCAATCACCACCCCCATTCCTGACACATCACAGGAGACACCCAGGAGCCCTACCCGCAGTGAACAGAGCCAGTCTGACCAGGAGGGACAAGGTGCGGCGGGCACCCAGGAGGAGGCAGACAACACAGCCACTGCCATCCCTCAGGGGTTCCGTCGACCCGATGTGCCCACAACGGCAGACCCGGCTCGTCTGGGCAGGAGTGGCGGGGGCGAGAGCCTGACCAGCCAGCTGAAGGAACCGGTATATCACACATCCGCAACATCATGGAGGCATACCGGCGTGACACCAGGGAGATCAGCCAGGTAGTGGTGACCCTCACAGAGATCAAAAACCAGCAGGCCGAGCAACACGCCAGTCAACAACAACACCAAGGACGGATGGAGGCAAGACTGGCTGAGCTCCTGGCGGTGCAAAGGGACATAAGCCATTCACTACGTCGGATCGCTGACAACATGGGCAACCCTCCCTGTGACACCAGGCGCAGACCAGCACCAGCCACATGGAGGGAGGAGGAGGAGGATTCGTCCGACGGAGCGTCCCAAACATCGTCAAGGCCTGCATCTGAGGGTCCCCAGAGGAAGGTTGGTCGTCCACGGAAAAGACCATGAGAGGCAGCGGGCCATCCACATCTCCCAGGTCACCTGGCCAGGCACCTGGCCTTCATGTGCGACAGCATCACCTCATTGACTGACCTCATCTGCCACATGGACTTGCTGGTCACAGTCTGACCAACGATGCCAAACACTGTGGGCTGGACTCTGATGACTTCAAATGGCAAGGCTCCCATCTCTCCCTGTGAACTTTGGATTCTATGCTCCCTGCATTTCCCCATTTTCTGTGCACAAATCACGCCCCAGAGCTCGAAAATAAAAAATTAATAATTGAAATTTCATGTTGCAGTCATTTAGCATGAGTCCACAACCTACGTGTGGGGATATGTCAAAGTATGCTTGAGTGTGGAACTAACTCCAGCCATCCATACACTTGGATCTGAGTCCGGTCGAGGACACACATGGCTCACAATGTATCACAAAATACAGACATGGAGCCTAACACTCACCCGTGATGGCCTCAAGCTGCTGAGGGGGGCTTTCTATATTGTTCTGACAGACCAATTTGGAAGAGTTACATGAAGGTGTAGAGGTCATGGGTCATGTTGATATGCCTGGGGAGAGAGTACCAGGTCTGCTTTGCGAGGTGGGAGAACTATCTCCTGCATGCAGAGGTTATGTGGATGTGATGAATGGTGGCCAGGGCAAGGTGGGCTGCATGGAGTAGGGCCAACGGGGTGTTGGATGACACACGTCCAAGGTCGGTTTGGGTCTGGGGTTGTGGACTGCCTCCAGAGTGTGGTTGAGGAGTCTGAAGGTGATCCTGCAGCACACAGTGAGCCATTGTACCTCTCTCAGGTGGATGGTGATGTGGCTAGGGCGGGGGATGTTGCAGATGAGGTGTGCGGATGCACCCTGGATGTGGATAAGTTCTCCTGCATGTTTGCTGTAGTCCTCTGTAGAGGCCGGTGCTGTATTTGAGCCGGCTGGTGTCCTGGACCAGGGGGACGGTCTGTCTTGCCTTGGAGTGGATCTATCTGGGGGTCATCAGCAGCATGTGGAGGGTGTTGCAGCATGAGGTACAGATGTTGGTGAGTTGCATGTTAATTGTGAGCGATGGGTCCATGATGAACACCAGCTTGCCTGCGTGGCCACTGGGTGCTGGTGCTGGTGCTGGTGCGGTGCACAGACCAGTGGGATGCAAGGAGTTGACCCAGCCGTAAGGGGCCAATCCTCAGGTGATGACCTCTGTCCTGTCCAAGTCCTGCCTCAGATGGCTGATGTTCAGCCATTCATCAATGGATCTCATGCCTTCTTGAAGTTTGGATCTGGCAATGGCTGGCTCTTTGGTGAGTTTGAGGAGCAGCTGGGTGTCAATGGCATACTAGATGATGATGAGGTTGTGTGTGCATGTGATGGTGGAGAGGGGGTCATGGAGACATTGAAGATCTTCACGCTGAGAGAAGAGCCCTGTGGCATGGGCCAGATGACCCCAGTGTACTACATGTTGCAGGGTGGAGGCAGACACCCTGGGCCTTGCTGGTGAGCTACTTCCTGATTGAATCCTGGGCCCTCCTCTGGATACCAGTGTTGGAGATGTGTGAGCTGACAGCGTTGTAGCACATGGTGTAGAATGCTGTTGAGAGGTCAAGGGTGGTGGCCTCACCATTGTTGAGCAGGGCAAAGTAGTCGTTGGTGTTGGCAATGATGACGGTTGCAGTGGTGTGATTACTGTGTAAAACAGTCTGGTGCCAGTTGGCTGGAGCTGGTTGTATGTAGGAAATTGGTCAGTTGCTTGTTGAGTGTCTTCCTGGTGACATTTGCTGGGTAGGGAAGTAGGGTGATGTACCGGGAGATCCTGCGGTACTGCCGTCCGTTGTTTAAGAAGGGCCTGGGGTTCTGCATGCCTCCTGCAGCCATGGAATGTGGCTAACTCAAAGGAGACATTCATGACGCGCGGGACGTGGGCTTCAAGGATGGCGAATGATGTGGTTGAGATGTTGTGTGGGAAGCGGCCTGATGGAGAGCCAGAGTGGATGGTGCACAAGATCCCGGTTGTGTACTTGCTGCTGACGGGAGTCCATCACCTGAGGGGGGTTTGTCCAGCGGATAATACTGCTGTCTGCCTCTGTGTGCCAAGGCTGTTGTGTATGGCCATGAGCTTGCAGTGGTACAAAGTAGCAAGGGATGGGATCTGCCTTACAAGGGTGGGGTGTCTTGGATGGAGATCTGCTGTCAGTTCACTCACAATGCTGATGAGCTCCTTGATGTCATGTGTTTGGGTGTCTCGGCACTATCTGAAGGATCTCCACTTGGCCTTGCTGATGATATGGTGATGGCTGTGTGTGGTGTTTTCCAGGGCTGTAAAGAAAATTATGTCTCTTTGTGTTGCAAGGTTTGCACAAGAGTCTGGCTAGGTCTGTAGTAGTCCAGTAGGTCTGCCTTGTCCCAGGTGCCTTAACTGTTGTTGTGCTTCACAGGAAAGTCCGTTAATGTGGCAAGATTGATGGATCAGTTGCTGATCCAGTGTGTGAGTTTGCAGGGTGTGGCGGTGGTGTTGTTTTGAGTGTCCCACACAGCTTGTCTGTGGCGACTTACATCAGGCATCTTTGAGGGATCGGTAGCGGGGTGAGGGGCACTGTGTTGCTTGTTGGAGACGTGGATTCAAATGTTGATGGACCAATGATGGATGGTGGTGCGTGTCCCCTCCAGCAAGAAGTTACTGGCCCCCAGCCACATGTAGCCTGTGGAGGTGAGGGCCTTCGTGCAGATGTACGTGTTGATGGCTCAATGGAATTGTGGATTTAGGCCTACAGATCTGTAGATGAGTGTTACTCCGAGGGTTGCTAGGGAGTTGCTGCGAACAAGGACTTGTGACTCTGAGGGTGTACTTGTGAATAATTAGCAATTCAGCCCCCGGGATTGGTGTTGGCGTCCCTGCGCGTGATCTTGGATCCGTCTGAGATGGCAATGAAGACGTCATGTGCTGAGGATGCTTTTGTCCAGGTTACTGTCATGAAGGTGATGTGTGGGGCTGTAGTGTTGAGGAGGTAACAGAGTCCAATGGCGTGCTGGTGGATGGAGCGGGTGTGGAGTAGGAGGCACATAACCTGGTTGTACTGACAGGGTCTGGTAGGCTGGGCAGCGCTGTGTAGGCAGTTGGAGTAGCACACTCAGCTTGCGAAGGTGTCATGTGTGTGCTTAGGGGTTGCCTGATAGCAGGAGTATGATTGTCACAAGGACATTGCTTGGAGAGTGGCTGCAGCATGAGCCTGTTGTGTGACGTGGGTCATGCAAAGACTAGAAGGTTGTGCACTGTACATGTTGCAGGCGCAGACGGTCCGGCCTTTGGCACGGCACAGCGCTGGGACTACAGTGGCACAGAAAAGCTGCTGGCTGCATTACAAATGGGTGGAGGGGTAAGGGCTGAGCATTTCTGAGGCGTGGGGGTTGCAGAATCAGGGCACTCGGAGTAGCGGGGCCGCAGGTGAGCCAGCAGCAGGCAGAAGGGGTTAGAAATCATGCAAAAATCAACACACAAAGACAAGGAGGTCTGCAAGGCACAGTGCAACAGGTGTATGTCAAGGAAGGAGTGTCAGCTCACTCATGGGTCAGTCCCAGAAAGTGTATGATCAATCACCATAAATGACAGCCACTGTGTCAGGCAACAAAATGCGGAGATGCGCAAAGGAGACACACCATCAGCAGGCATTCATGTCCCGTTGTGGGAAGCAACCTGCACAAATACATACACAAGCAGGTACTTCATGCACAATAGAGGTCATTAGCCATGAAGCACTGCATGCATGTTGCCAAAGTACACATACATTCATATGCTCAATCTTTGTAAATTCTGCCATGGATGACGCATGCAAACTGGTGAGAGATCTGCAGTGACCGAGATGAGGCACTTAGGATTGTGCTGAACACCTTTATTCCACATACACACACAAAGGGATATGCCTCCATATTAACAGACTCACAGGTCAGTTGACAGAACATGTGGGACATACGCTAGACCCCCCCTTCACAACACGGATGATGTCAATCCCAATGAACTGGCACACAAGGTAAGAGGATGAGCAAAAGACATCCTGCTGCACACGGAGAGGCTGCAATTCCCCATAGAGCATGTTGTTGTGATGTCCCCCACTATGTCCACCCGTAGCATCTGCAATGTTTCAGAGCCAAGGTACACACACATTGATGCCTTCATCAGACGCCATATTCCACTACAGATGACTGTTAAGAAGGTTGACTATCATGTCATGGGAGTGATGCTACATGTCACATGCTCCATGGTGAGAAGACCTGTATGCATGGTACCACAACATGCACAGAAGCAGTCACCACACATTCACAACCTGTACCACCACCAAAAAGCCTTGCTGCAATACTTACTCAAACTGACATTACCACATGTCCATGCATGGAACGCTGATTCAGCACACGTTGCAATCCACACGAGGAATAGCAGGAGGACAACGATGACACGACCAGACAACAGGTGCCAAATACCTGGGAATGACAGACACACGAGAAGTCACCTAAAAAAAATCTCAACGCACACGAAGTGTACAAAACAGGAACAATGTTGGACACATATAAATTGCCAATCAAGTCTCTCTGCAAAACTGTGTTGCATGACATCATCACTCGAGTGACACATCAGAACACACATCCAAGTCACTTTGCATTCAGTCAGCTGGACACACACATTGCAACACATGGCACTCAACGCTACAAGCTTGCACACTCATAGCCAGTGACTCACCATTATGAGAAGAAGTTGCCTATGAGCTGACTCCGGATATCATCCCCCTCCTCCTCATCATCACTAGCCTCGTGACCAAGCCCTTGATCCTCCACGGGTGAATGCTCCTGCTCATCTGGATCCAGGATGAGTGGCACTGCCTTCTCAACTGCCATGTTGTGCAGAATGCAGCACACAATGAAGATTTTGCAGACCTTCTCCGGGGCATAATGGAGTGACCCGCCTGTCTTGTCCAGGCACCGGAATCGGCTCTTCAGGAGTCCAAACATCCTCTCAATCACTCGCCTGGTCTGGCCGTGTGCATCGTTGTACCGGTGATCTTCAGCTGTTCTTGGGTTGCGTAGAGGTGTCAGCAGCCATGGCATGTTGGGATAGCCAGAGTCCCCTACATGGAAACATCATGTAAATAAGTGGGTCACGGGATGCCGTAAGAGACAAAGATACCGCAACACATAGGACAAAAAGACTATACCCACCAACAAGACATGCTCGTTCGTTGTGCAGCCGCAGCATGATTTGTGGCACCCTGCTACTCCTCATGATGTAGGCATTGTGTGCTGATCCTGGAAAACGTGCACAGACATGTGAAATCAGCATGTTAGCAAGACACACCACAAGGGCATTTATCGAGTGGTAATGTTTGCGGTTGCGATAGGCTTGTTCCTGTGCCTGTGGTGGTACAAAGCCACATGTGTACCATCAATGGACCCAATTACATGGGGCATCCCACCCAGGGCATAGAAATCCCCCTTGACATCCCTCAACCCCTCTGAACTCAGAAATTTGATGAATTCATCAAGGTGCTCCAACATGGCTGCTAAAACATCACGCAGGACACGGCTGAACATAGTCTGGGACATCCCACCCACATCAGCTATGGTCAATTGAAACGTACCTGTGGCAAAAAAATGTAAGGCTGCCATCACCTTCATCTTGGGGGTCAGCGCAGTAGGCTACCTGTGTTGCGGTTGGAGGTGTGGTGCCAGCTTGTTTGTCAGGTCCTCAATCAACTGTTGAGTGAATCTGTAACGGCGGATGCAGGCACGTTCCCTCATGGCAACCACGTCTGGCATTAGTCTTGGGACAGGTGGTGCCCTGCAAAATATAGTTTTGAAGAATTAAGATTGAGAGTCGGCAAACATCAATGTCAATGAACATAGCACATGCTACACTGCTAATACACATCAGGTAACTATGGAGTCGGGTGTGTGCAATACATCCAGGACACAGGTGGCAGCTTGCTGGCACTCCTACAAAATGCCTGATACACCTATTGATTGTCAAGTCAACATGACATGCCCTGAAAAGATTTGGGGGCCAGTCTGAGTGAAGAGCCACAGATATCACCAGAGTGACACACAACCACATAGCTGCATTTGAAGGATGTCATCTCATCCAGACAGCTGACTGCAAGGCACATGCACAGGTCACATGGAATGTCAAATGTACATGTCAAACACAGTGCGATGAAGGGGTACACGTGACAACACAAAGACACAGCCATTGAGACAACAAAGACATGTATGACTGAAAATATATGATGTCCCATGCACACAGACCCTACAGCCTTGAGAATCCACATGTGGCATGGTGTGCGTAGATGTGTTACATGCCCATCTCCACACAGACCCCTGTTGGATGCATCAACAGCAGATGCCGTTGACGGGACACTGACATGAAGCTCATGTGAACACATGACACACAGATGACATAGTCCCAAAGGGGCACGCTGATCGTGACAGGTCAGTTGATAAAGTGTCCCTGTCCCTGGCATCAAGAGACAGGTGCGGGTGTTGATGACTGTGCCACCCACTGCTGCTATGCATGACACAGTTGGACTACAGACACACATGTGGCAAGTGTCAAGGTGATGTATGCCACATTGTGCCCCATCACACATGACTTGTGTCCACAGGTCAGAACACATCAATTGTGCAACTAGATGAGAGGACCTGTGCAATATCACTGGCTAACACACCTAGGGCCTGCACACGAAAGTATGCAATGACAAGTACTTGATGGACATCCATGTGCGACTCGTAGCCCTCCATTCCTGGCATGTGTATGGCTGTATCACCATTGTAAGCGTGTGAAATGCGTACCCATACGTGTAGGCACTGGTAGTACACGTACGTATACTACCAGTGCGTACATGTACATGTACAAGTACGTGTAGGCACTGGTAGTACACGTACGTGTAGGCACTGGTAGTACACGTACGTGTAGAAATAGTGTACATGTACAAATAGTGTGTACACGTACCTGTACAGGTCCGTGTACGCACCGGTAGTACACGTACGTGTACAACTAGTGCGTACACGTACTTGTACTCGTACGTGTAGGCACTGGTAGTACACGTGCGTGTACTACCAGTGCCTACACGTACTTGTACACGTACGTGTAGGCACTGGTAGTACACGTACGTGTAGGCACTGGTAGTACACGTACGTGTACAACTAGTGCATACACGTACGTGTACAAGTACGTGTACGCACTGGTAGTACACATACATGTACTACCAGTGCCTACACGTACGTGTACAACTAGTGCGTACATGTACTTGTACACGTACGTGTATGCACTAGTTGTACACATATGTGTACTACCAGTGCCTACACGTACGAGTACAAGTACATGTACGCACTAGTTGTACACATACGTGTAGGAACTGGTAGTACACGTACGTGTACTACCAGTGCGTACACATACTCGTACACGTATGTGTAGGCACTGGTAGTACACATACATGTAGGCACTGGTAGTACACATACATGTACAACTAGTGCGTATACGTACATGTACAGGTACGTGTACGCACTGGTAGTACACGTACGTGTACTACCACTGCCTACACGTACGTGTACAACTAGTGCGTACACGTACTTGTACTCGTACGTGTAGGCACTGGTAGTACACGTACATGTAGGCACTGGTAGTACACGTACGTATACAACTAGTGCGTACACGTATGTGTACAGGTATGTGTAGGCACTGGTAGTACACATACGTGTACTACCAGTGCCTACACATACCTGTACATGTACGTGTATGCACTAGTTGTACACGTACGTGTACTACCAGTGCGTACACGTACCTGTACACGTACGTGTAGGCACTGGTAGTACACGTACGTGTAGGCACTGGTAGTACACGTACATGTACAACTAGTGCATAAACGTACATGTACAGGTATGTGTACGCACTGGTAGTACACGTACGTGTACAACTAGTGCAAACGCGTACTTGTACATGTAGGCACTGGTAGTACACGTACGTGTAGGCACTGGTAGTACACGTACGTGTACAACTGGTGCGTACACATACAGGTACATGTAGGCACTGGTAGTACACGTATGTGTACAACTGGTACGTACACGTACGTGTACAGGTACGTGTACGCACTGGTAGTACACGTACGTGTACAACTGGTGCGTACACGTTCGTGTACAGGTATGTGTACGCACTGGTAGTACACGTATGTGTACTACCAGTGCCTACATGTACGTGTACAACTAGTGCGTACACGCACTTGTACATGTAGGCACTGATAGTACACGTACGTGTAGGCACTGGTAGTACATGTACATGTACAACTAGTGCATACACGTACGTGTACAGGTACGTGTACACACAGGTAGTACATGTACGTGTACTACCAGTGCCTACATGTATGTGTACAACTAGTGCATACACGTACTTGTACGTGTAGGCACTGGTAGCAACGTATGTGTAGGCACTGGTAGTACACGTACGTGTACAACTGGTGCATACACGTACGTGTACAGGTACGTGTACGCACTGATAGTACACGTACATGTACTACCAGTGCCTACACGTATGTGTACAACTAGTGCGTACACTTACTTGTACTCGTACGTGTAGGCACTGGTAGTACATGTACGTGTAGGCACTGGTAGTACACGTACGTGTACTACCAGTGCCTACACGTACGTGTCAAACGCACTGTGCAACTGGTGCCGTAGGGGTACGTGTGAAATGCACTGTACCTGTATGTGGCTTTCAAAATTACATAGGGGACACATAAGGGACAAGTATTAGGCCCTAAATGCATGCAGGTTGTCATGGATACCGAGTTTTCTCTTCACATTTTTCCATCAGGTGTCCTGGAAAAGTCAGTTGGCCACAAAATACAATGTTGCAAAGTGGTTGTTGACTTGACATGATGCTCTAAATTTGAACGATGCAAATGCTGTCACTGGTGTATGTTTAAAGGGATTGGAGCAAACGTAAGATGCGAATGATTCTGACCAATCACTATGTACTCCTCAAAATGAATGGCCCTCAGCAAAACAGATATAAGGCAGCCAGAAGCCATGAGAGGGCACTTGCCTGCACAACTTTTCTGTCAACAACATTGCTGCTGTCTCTGCTTCCCTGGACCATGTCTCGTGCTGTGGAGAGGGCCCAGCCATTCACCCTGGAGGAGAATCAGGCCCTGCTGGACGTCTTCCTCCCACAGTACACCAGCATGTATGGGAGACCAGGGGAGCAGGTGAGTGCTGAGTTCATTACCTTTGCCTATGCACCTGTTGTGTGACTGTCAATATTGTGTCCAGATGGGACTGACATGCAATGTTGTTCAGAGTGTGTCCAGGGGGGGGCATGCTTATGTCTCTCATGCAGTGCATCATGTAGTTCCTGTGTGCACTCCTCACTTGCATGGTGCTTACAGTGACTTTCACTGCATAGTGCATGAGACATTCAGCCTGGCTAATACTTGGGGGCTTTTATTCCTGTTGTCCTGAGGTGATTCAGTGGTCCCCCCGGTGTGACAGGTGACTGTACCCACAGATGTGTATGAGTTGGGTGGACCTGTGGTGAGAGTGTCCGAATGACATGTACGACTTCATGGACATTGACGTGTGTGAATGTTCCTTGTCATGTGGGTGAGTGTCTATGTGAAGTGTTGCACCACAGCTCCATGTTGAAGGCTACTGATCTAACCATCTGATGTGACAAGTGAGTAGTGATTTGTGTCTGACTTGCAGAGCTAGCACGACACCTGTGACTGCCCCCTGGCAAATGGCGCATGTGCAGAGTGAATGTTGTATCCGCTGTAGTCAATGACAGGCCAGTGATCAGTGGCTGGGTGTGTCTGTCTAGTCTGCTGAGGGTGCGTCAGTGGAGTGGGACATGTGACTGCATGGCACGTGCTGCCCATCAGCCTGCTGTTGCATGTGCTGCACAGTGTGTGGCATGTTCATTGAGTGTTTTGCACCCCTCATGCCACCTGTAGACTTTCAATGCCATGTACTGCATTGGCACTTGCACACAGGCCAATTGCATGTTGTGAATGAGGCTATTCCTGTCAGCATCCTATGCCCTGTTCAGCATTTCAAAGATGTTCTAATGTGTCTCTGGGACATGGAGCAGGTGTATTGATGTTGTGTCACTTTGTCATCCTGACAGGTAACTGCCTACAAGAAGGGGGTCACCTGGACCAACGTCGTCAGGGCCGTGAGGACTGCGGAGGGACGTGATCGGCAGCTGGCCCAGGTCCGCAAGAGGTGGCAGGACATCCGGTGCTGGACCCGGCGGATCGCCCGGGTCCAGCTCAAGCTCTCTCCACCTCGCCGCCACGGCGGACGCCGACACCTGACCCACCACATGAAACGTGTTCTGGCGATGGTCTTCCCTGACCTCGATAGGCAGTTAGAGAAGAGTCTGCAGCAAGGAGGGGGTAGGTACATGGCTTTTTATTGTGTTATGTGTCGCCAGCTTTAGGAAGTGCTATTTTGCATGAATACACTCCCAGAGTTCATATGTGCAGTGCATTTTCTGTTCCCAAATGTCACCTGGAGATCTTTTTCATCCCTTCCTCTCCTTGACATGTGTCCCCTGGTGTGTGTGTAATCACATTTGCACATGGTCATCTAGGGTGCCAGTACATCTAAGTGCACATTGCTTTCTGCATCATGTGTGAGGGTGGTCTGTGACTTGTGTTGGTACCTTGCCTGTACCATGACCTGTTCACTATGTAGGGGTCCATAGTTGTTGTCACTGATGCAGATTCTCAACATAGGAGTGTGAGCTTTCAACTGGACACCCTTGTAGCATGCATGAGCAATGTTGTGGCCTTAGACATGATGTGCATGAGTGTGAGATGTGCATAGTGCCATGACAGTTGTACATGGTAGAGTCAGCTCATTCCAGGACCATGGAGCAGTGTGCCCACTACAGTCCCCTGAGACACCCTGGCCTCCTAATCATGTGTGTCATCCAACACTGTGCACATTCTCTGTGTGTGCTGCATAGGTCTCCCTCTGTGGCATTGTTCCCTGGCCCAGTTTGGATTTGGTTAATGTGTGCTACATGTGTCCACTGGACAGGGATACAACATTTTGCTTGTGCATACTCACACTGGGCAGTGCCTGTGTGACTATTCACAACAATCTGTTGATGGTTGTTTGTCACAAATATTTGTTGTCAGCCCCACGAGGTAATGTGGTGTCAATAAAGCAATTTTGCAAGCACAGTTGTTGTAACCCTGAATAAGAGGTGTCACTTCTTGATCTGTATAAATCACATTGACTCAGGTATTGGGGGAGGGGGGTGCGGGAGAGGCATACATGTGCAACTCTGATTTTTCAGTGCCAGGTCTGACTTGTGCGTGAGAATTGCCTGGACTAAAATACACTGGGCAGTGCCCCTGTGATGCTGGCCAGTGCTTAATGTACGTGCTTTGCAGCCTGTGTCAGTTTTTTAGCAACAATAATCCTGCTCATACATTTTTGGCACGTGTGTGGTTCAGATGCAACACAGTTTGGACTTTGTGTGCTGACATCTGTGTGTACATTCCGGCTTGCTATGAGGGTGTCCCCACAGTACAGCTGGTCTTTTTTACCACCCAATTGCAGGCCCATTAGCATATGCATTGTCCTGGGTGTGGACATGTGTGCCACTCCAGATGACAGGCAGTAGGTCATAAGTGTAGCCAACTGTGTAATCTGGTGACGGATGGCCTGGTGACAACTGACATGATTCAAGTTGTTACTCTTCATGAATTGTACCTTGGCACTCACAGCACTTGTCAACAGTTGTTCATGTTTCACATGTGGAAATTTGTTGATTTATGTTTAGAACACTAATGTGTCTGCATGCAATATGTCACACAAGGAAGTGCACACAAAAGTACATTGACACTGTCATGGAATAAGCTGGCACCTTTTCAATGAAGCCACTGTTATAAATAAATGTTGTTGCAGATTCTCCATATACATGTTCCCACGGTGGTCTTGATTTTGTGAGACTCATTAGTAGTCGGTGATACAAACTAATGAGTGTCAAGACGTCAAGACCTCCGTGGGCCCATGTATATGTACTTTCTGAAACACCATCTATTTCTAACAGTGGCTCCTCCGAAAAGGTGCCATCTTCTTCAATGACAGTGTCAATGTACTTTTGTGTGCACTGCCTTGTGCAACATCTTGCATGCAGGCACATCAGTGTTCTTTTCGCAAAATGGCCAATTGGTACATCCCAAACATGTAGATTGGTTAAAGTTTTGTGAGTCCCAAGGTACCAACATTTGTTCGTTTTGTGTTTCAAGGGACTTACAAGTCTCTGAGTGTGGTGACACCTTGAGTATTGAGGTGTGTTAGTTAACCCTGAGTGCACCACGCCTGTTTCTTTCAGGGTAAACAAGAGGTGTCATGACTTCATTGTATTGCTGTGCTCGCCGGTTCACAGACACTAGCTTCTCAGTGTATTGCTCATTCAAGTTGTGGCCTTTTGTGTATTGAGTTTCCTGGTGTCAAAGTGGCATGGTGGGTCTACCAACTGGGCAGTACAGGGCTTACATATGTGCGGAGTAATCCAGCTGTTACTCATGATGCATTGCCTGATATGCACTGTGACCAATTGTTCTTGTGCTCATGTGTCAGATGTATACAGGTGACTGATGCTTTCTGGTTTCTTCTCCTTGCCCACAGCATCATCATCCACAAGCGTGGGAGACACCGGCATGGACCTTGAGGAGGGACCCAGCGACAGTGCCACCAGTGCTGTGGAGTCAGCAGGAGACAGTGGCACGGAGGGCGAGGGGAGTCAGTCGGAGGACATGTCCGGAGGCGAGAGCATGTACAACACCGACGGGTCCCAGGCTGACATCCTTGAGGAGGCGGAGGATGCAACAACATCTGGCAGCATCCCACCATCTGTACCCGCCTCCTCCATTGCCATCTCCGCCCTCCCAGTTGCTCCCGTCCCTTCTGTCCGTGCACGGTCCCACCGTCTCTCCTTCGGACCAGGCACCGCAACCCCTGCCCCTGTCACCCCTGCTGCCCTCAGTGAAGAGTCTGTGGACACACTGCACCAGTTGCAGGTTGGTCAGGCATCGATGCTGCATGTCCTCCATGAACACACTAGACTGCTCACACAGTTGGTGTCGTTCATGGAGGGCATGTCATCAACGATGACTAAGCAAAGCAGGTTTCTGTGGTCCATGGACTTTTCACTGACGGAAGCGGTGTCTCTCCTGCGGCGCTCCGTCCCCCCCTACCCCAGACCCATTAACACTGCCCTCTCCCATGCCTGTCCAAAGCACACACAGACAGTCACAGGCACACAAGGGGGTGATGATGGACGGAGCATCATAACCAATCAAACACTCACACCCAGTCAACAGATCTGGGTTTGATCCATCACCGTTCTTTAGCCCACTCTGCCACCCCAGTTCAGACATGGCCATATGCAAATCAGTCTGACCCTGTGCCTCATGGGAACAGTCCAGCCCGAGCTGCCAAGCCATGCCTTCCCTGGACCGGAAACAAGCTTCCTAGAACCGGTTTCTGGCATTTCAGCCATCTTCAGCCAGGCTTGCTTGAATCCAGTGGCAAAGTGAGCAAGGGACTCAACGGCTGAGCATACTCTGCCAACTTATGGCGAACAAAGCGGTACAAAAGGGGGTGGTCATGGACGGAGCATCATAACCGATCAAACACTCACACCCAGTCAACAGATCTGGGTTTGATCCATCACCGTTCTTTAGCCCAATCTGCCACCCCAGTTCAGACATGGCCATATGCAAATCAGTCTGACCCTGTGCCTCATGGGAACAGTCCAGCCCGAAATGCCAAGCCATGCCTTCCCTGGACCGGAAACAAGCTTCCTAGAACACAGGCACACACCACAACAGACACATCCAGCACACCCCCAACTAAGGCACAGCGCACACCTCCTGGCACGCACACTCTGGGGGATGTAGTCACACCCACAGGGTCTGTGGGCAAACGGCAGACACGCAGCCACAGTCAGAGTCCGCAGTCCTCACGACCCACATCCTCCAAATCCACTCCCCTTAGCTCTCCTGCCAAGATGTCACCCAAAGAGACCTACATGGCTAGTCTGTCCCTCAGCCCCACTGTGACACCACCCCGCAAGCGGTTGAGGAAGTCTCCGGCCAGGGGAGTTGAGTCCCCCCCCTTGTCCACCACCTCCCCCGAGAGCGGTGCACCCCATCCCTCGGACACCCCCCCTCCGTTGGCCCTGGTGTTCCTTCTGGTGCAGGGGTTCCTCTGGACACCCTGGCAGCAGTGTGCAGCGAGCTGCTCACCACCACCTTTGGCGTTGCCCCACCCCCTGTAGTTGATTCCCCCAGCCCTGCACCCACCACACCTACCCAACCCACTCCTGTCCCTGCGGTGCCTGGTACTCCCACTGATGATGCCCCCCCGGTCGACAGACCTTGAGGTGACTTTGTGCAGGCAAGGTAGAGGTGGACACAGTCGCATACGTCCACCCTTGGACTCGAACTATGGACTGGCCATTGGCCTTTGTAAATAGTGTATTATAACACTTTTGTTTTTTGTGTGCTGAATAAAGCCTTTTCATTTAGTTTCTACACTATTGCATTTCAGGTACTTGATGTTGGTGATGAGGCCCATGAAGTTGGGGTTCTGGTAATGTGTTAGGGTTCTGAGAAATGTTTTAGTATGATGGTCATGAGGTGGACCATGGTATGTGTGTGCCATCACAATGTCTTTGAAAATATTAATTGGTAGTGTGTGTTCCTTTGGATTGTGAGACATTGTCCCAAGGAGTGTTCCTTCCTCTGTGGCACGTGACATGTTCCCTGCAAACAGTTGCACAATTGTCGTGCTGACCTGTGTCAACATATCCTTTGCTGGTGACGGATCCCTTCAACAATGGCCATGCATGCTCACCGATGTCTCCTGCTGAATCGTCTGTGCCATCCTTGCCAGTCACTGTATTTGTGTTTTGTGTATGTATGAATGGCATCAGGGACCAATTGCCCCTTTTCAGCATTATGCATGTGAGTAATCACGGCCTAACACACAAATGGTACATGTAATGCAGGGTATTTGGGCACCTGACTCACAATTATGGGCATTGTATCTAGTGGCTGTGAACCCTATTCCTTACATGAGAGACAACATCTGGGTGGCTGGAACAGCACCTGGACATTCCTATCACTCCTGTATTGTGCGTGACAGTGTGCGTTCCCCTTGGCTCACTTATTTTAGTATGCATTTCCCTGACTATACAGTCTGTTGGCATGAAATCAGGGTGTGTATTGTGGGGCATTCGCCATGGGTGGGTATGCATGTGTTGTATGTCCTCACACCCACATGTGGTGTGTCATGCACTGTGTGAATGACATCCATCCTCCTGGGAGTGGGGCACTGCTGGGAGTCCTCTGCACCAACCCCTCATATGTCTGGGCACTGCTGGTAGTGATATACACCCACCCCTCATATGTCTGGACACTGCTGGTAGTGATATGCACCCACCCCTCATATGTCTGGACACTGCTGGTAGTCCTCTGCACCCACCCCTCATATGTCTGGGCACTGCTGTGAGTCCTCTGCACCCACCCCCATATCTCTGTCCACTGCTGGTAGTGATATGCACCCACCCCTCATATGTCTGGGCACTGCTGGGAGTCCTCTGCACCCACCCCTCATATGTCTGTCCACTGCTGGAAGTCCTCTGCACCCACCCCTCATATGTCTGGGCACTGCTGGTTGTGATATGCACCCACCCCTCATATGTCTGGACACTGCTGGGAGTCCTCTGCACCCACCCCTCATATGTCTGGGCACTGCTGTGAGTCCTCTGCACCCACCCCATATCTCTGTCCACTGCTGGTAGTGATATGCACCCACCCCTCATATGTCTGAACACTGCTGGTAGTGATATGCACCCACCCCTCATATGTCTGGACACTCCTGGGAGTCCTCTGCACCCACCCCTCATATGTCTGGGCACTGCTGTGAGTCCTCTGCACCCACCCCCATATCTCTGTCCACTGCTGGTAGTGATATGCACCCACCCCTCATATGTCTGTCCACTGCTGGGAGTCCTCTGCACCCACCCCTCATATGTCTGTCCACTGCTGGGAGTCCTCTGCACCCACCCCTCATATGTCTGGGCACTACTGGTCGTGATATGCACCCACCCCTCATATCTCTGGACACTGCTGGGAGTCCTCTGCACCCACCCCTCATATGTCTGGGCACTGCTGTGAGTCCTCTGCACCCACCCCATATCTCTGTCCACTGCTGGTAGTGATATGCACCCACCCCTCATATGTCTGAACACTGCTGGTAGTGATATGCACCCACCCCTCATATGTCTGGACACTGCTGGGAGTCCTCTGCACCCACCCCTCATATGTCTGGGCACTGTTGTGAGTCCTCTGCACCCACCCCCATATCTCTGTCCACTGCTGGTAGTGATATGCACACACCCCTCATATGTCTGGACACTGCTGGTAGTGATATGAACCCACCCCTCATATGTATGGACACTGCTGGGAGTCCTCTGCACCCACCCCTCATATGTCTGGGCACTGCGGTGAGTCCTCTGCACCCACCCCCATATCTCTGTCCACTGCTGGTAGTGATATGCACCCACCCCTCATATGTCTGTTCACTGCTGGGAGGCCTCTGCACCCACCCACACACCTCCTTGGAGCTGTACACTGCTGGCCAGGACCTACACACACAACAATTTGGAGGTAACATGCTGGGCCAGTCCTCTATGCCCACATTCCTGGTGTGTGTACGCCTCGTATCCAAATTTTCCTGCTGCCGTAACGGGGTACGTGTGGTACGGACCGTACCCACGCATGTATGCGTGGGTACGGTCCGTACCTGAGTACTCATGGGGCCGTAGGGGTACGGACCATACCCACGTATTAATGCGTGGGTACGGTCCGTACCACTGTTGTCATGGCGCCGTAGGGGTACGTGTGGTACGCGCCGTACCCACGCATGTTGTTCTCAACTTCTGCGGCGTGTGTGTCGGGTGCGGTGCACCAGGTCGTAGGCCAAGAGGACCGGGATGACACGTACGATGGGGTTCATGGCTGTACGTCGCGTACCGGGGCTCCGTGGCGTAGCGGTTCGCGTCGGACTCTGCTTTTCCGGGTGTGTTTGGCTCCCATAAACAAAGAGCCGTATTGAGTGGCGTCGGTACGAATCGTACTTGCTGGGCCGGAAAACGCTGGTGAAGTACGTACGGACGTCGCGTACAAGCATTTCCGGATCGGAATCGTGGGTATTTATTTGCTGTACGGTCTTTTGTACGATTCGTACAGAAAAAGGCTTTCTGTAGGAATCGTACTTCCTAGGTTGTGAAATGAGTTTACCTGGTACGAGTCGTACGGAGAAAACGCTTTGTACGACTATTTGTAAGGCCTTTTTACAGGATCGTAATCGACCCCTTAATGTAGTGTAAAATATTATTTTTTTTTAAAATATTTATTTTAATGTTTTAACTTATAATATATAATTTATTTTTAGATTTATATTCTAGGTTTATTTATATATATATATATGTAATTGTGTTTTAAATTATGTTTTCAATATTTTACAATTCAAAATATTGATTATTCTTTAATAATATTAAGTGAATATATATAAAAATAAATATGCAAGTTTATTTTTTTACATTACAATTATTATTTATTAATATTAATCTTTTTAAATTATTTCTAAGTATGTTTTACTTAATTATATTTATTATGTCTTTAATTTTATATTACATTAAAAAAGTGGATATTTTAGCAAACTATATTATTAACAGCGATATTTAGGATTCAATATTTTTTAACTTACCTGTTTGTAGATAGGAAGTTGATATTCTGTCACTCGATATTTTCACCTCGATATTGTGGTAGTTCGATATACTTCTCCTCGATATTCTGTCAGTGATCCACTCGCCTTGGTGCAGGGCGAAGCTTCCTGAGTTTGTGGACAAAGTTATTTTTAGCGCACTCATAAGACCTCATGAAAAGTGGCCTGCGATTCCCAGTGGGCTGGTAACCGCAGTTCATGGATCCACTGGGAGTCACAAACTGTGCAGGAACACAACAAGTTCTTAGATTTTAAGCCAGCCTTTTCAGTTGCTGAAAACAGGCGTACCGCCCAGACGTAAATTCGGATAAACATGTAGTAAAACAAACAGGAATCAGCACAAAAACAATATTTCCCACACATTATTCCAGATTACCTTGCAGTCAGAGGTAATTCTTCCACGGTATCTGTAAATTCAGGGAGCGGGAAGATCAGGCCAATTTTTGGCCCAATTGTATTGGGTTCCACACTTGTTGACATGAAAATCTGACATGGCTCCGGCCATCCTGGACAATGTTCAAGAGAGGTGTTGTATTTTGAGCTGACAAAATGATAACTACATCTCTTTTGCCAGAAAGCCACATGGGATTGATTTTGGGGATTTAAATCTCAGGATCATGTTTTCCATTGCGGCAACCTTCCCCTTTATTCAGTGTCTCTTTACGTACCCAATATACCTAATATTATTGTTCTACTTTGGGTTGGCAGTCTGATTTGAAGACACTGTTGCCCATTATTCCATTTTATTATTATTATTATTCTGCGGTTGTCCTGTATCATTAAGGGCTTTTCAGCCTCACTGATGCGGCTAAACCTTCTTATTGGAAATGAAAGGAGAGCCTAAGGAGAAAAACCAAAGCAATCGTGCGCAAAATCTCTTTTCAGGCTCTGCAGCGGAGCGAGCGGCGCAGCTGCAGACACGCGGCGCTGGGAAATGCACAAACAGCAGGAAGCACTGACGTGTACAGCCGGAAGCAGCGCGCTGCGTCGCGCGCATCCTCACGCGCTGTAAGGTTAGATAAGGAGCGAGCTGGGCGCAGTGAACTGGAACAACAGGCCAAATAAAGTCAAGGAGGACCGCTTACCTACAGCGAGTTATTGATTCAGTTGAGAGGACCTCTCAACAAATCAACCTCATTCTGCTTCAATCGCCAAAAGAAATTCCTTTGTGGCATTGTTTATAGCGCCTACTCAGCACTCAGATGATACTGTACTGATGCGGATCGCCAATGTATTGGCAGGAGTCACAAGTCAGATTTTTTTCATCAGCTAATTAGCTCTTATCTTGTAACAGTGATTGCAGGTTTTGGACACCACTCTAACCTAGCGCAGGAGCAGCAAAACGCAGGAAAGGGAGAACGCAAGAGGAATAGAATGTAGGGAAACTGGGACAGAGAGAGAATGCAAGGACGAAACAGAACTTTCAAATGTGAGATAAAGGCATAGGAAGTGGAGGAAGAAATTTGCCTGAGGTGGAATCAAGGCTAGGCAGCCTAGGCATTTGGCAATCCAGTGGCAGCTGGTGACATTCGAAAATGGTGCGGCGTAAAAGTTCTGACTGGTGGCGAGCGAGCATAGCAAGCGAACCCGACCACCAAACGGGGATTTTTTTTTAAAAAGAGTGGGCAAATGGTGCATTTTCAAGTAAATTTGAGGAAGCAAGGAAGTTGATAAAGCAATTGTGAAAGAGTAGTTAGGACATCAATAAAGAGATTTCATATGATAATGACATAGATAGCTGCTTACGTAATGAGCAGGGAGTATGGGCAATTTTAAAGTGCCATTCTTTCTTTAAGAGCGTGCACCTTTAATTCCAGGAATTTCCAGCCACATGTACACCGTTTTATTCCACTTAAGCATGTTTTGCTTTCAGGATGCCCTCTTGTGACAACATCTTTTCGAGGAACCAATGTGTCCCTTCATTGAACAATCTACTCTGGCTTTTATCTCGTCCCAGGAGGGGAGTTTCTACAAGAGAAGACCCTCAGACTCTTGTTCAGAAAAGCACAATATAAATGCTTGCCTTTCTTTTGAAGTGCTGCCCCCTTGCACCAACGCTGCCCCCACCCTCTTCTCAGCTACTTGATTCTTTCACACGGTCTTTGTTGGACATCTTTCTAAAGAAAGGAACGAAAATGCTGCTTTTATGGTCCTTTTCAACATCATTGTGTGAATATTCAAAAGTATGTTGGTCATTTGTGATATAGGGTGAGAGAACATGCAGGAACATTCTTTCACCATTTCACACATACAATCTCTCGGATACAAAAACACATACAAGTATTTGAAAATGAAAACTAAAAGCACACTGTCAAAATGAATACAATGCCAAAATAATCATAAATACAGAGGAATAAACAATAGCTGTCAAATGAGAAAGAACACATTAGACCCCCATGCTTATCAGGTGCAGATGCAATCCAACAGATATTACAAGTGCATCTGCCTTGTTTGTACAGCTTTGAGAGAGTTTATAAACAAGTCATGTCCCGTTTTACATTATCAACGTATAGAACTGTGTGTATCTTTGCCAGATGTTTCTACTTGCTACTCTCTGTAATCATATGCCCCCCACCAACCACCACCACCTGGCCAGCACCCACTAACCTGAAAATCCAGGGATTCTGCAGAAGCCAAGGGAAGGCCGCCGATCTCCCGGAAGGTTAGACTCAACACACTGGTCCAGGAAGCTGTGTGCTCGAATCAACCCCTGAGGGAAGGGGTTGGGGTGTGCCTCTTTCTCTGATCACTGTGTTTTGCTCTGACTCGAGAGTGTTTCTAGGCCCTATTCTGGATTCACAGCACCATATCAGTCCAAGTACCTGAAGGAGCTGGGAAGACAGTGAGCACCTTGAGTCACCTGTCCCGAGTTTCATACCACTCCCTTCTTGTACCCCCTCAAGTCCTATGCCCCACCCCACAACTAGTCTCCCCTACCTGTGCATGGGTTTACCCCCTACCCCCACACCCAACATCGCCACTACCCCTCTCCATTAATTATATCTCGCCCATCCCCGGACTCCGTTACTTCACCTCTCCAAATGGGTCCTCCTGTTTGTGGTCGACCCTCACCTTAGTATCCAGGGGCATGGGGAGAGTGCAATGTTCATTGTTGACTGGGTCTCAAGGGCAGCCTCGTTAGGGGCTTTTGGCTCTGAGTTTTTACTTATTCGACAGGTCCTGAGCTTCAGTTATGCTACAGGTCCCGAGCTCGTACTTATGTCACTAGTTCTGAGCTTGCACTTATGCAATGGGCCCTGCCATTAACTCTGTAACAGAGGCACTGATCGAAACTAATCTGACATGTGACTGCTCTTGCCCCAGCCCTGCCAGCCTCTCATAGACAGCATCTCACCGAATGAGACCTCCTCTACCTCAGCACTGTCAGCCTTATATAGATGCCAGCTCCAATCCTTACGGCCTATCAGAGATATTGACTCTGTCCTGTCCTTGTGGCCTTTCTGAATCACAGAAATACCAAAAATGTCACTACTTCCCCACAGAAACACGCGGTTGGGAGAAACCCTCAGAGGTGGACCATAGACTGACAAGGACTTCACGCGACAATACCTGCAAAAATTCAGCCTTTCCCCAGAAGTTTAATATAGAAACTGAAAGGTGGGCAAGGCAGCACAGCCTTCATTTTCACTCTCCAGCAGGGCAAGTTCACTTGCAGCCTGGATGTGAACCAAGGCCTAGAAACCTCACACAAGCCAGCAAAAGTAGGGTGCAGATTATAACACCCCCAACAACCCCCCCCATGTTTAGTATATCTTAAGTATATGACCCCACTGTCCGGTCCTTGTTCCTGTCACCCTCCTACAGTCACTTCCTTCTCTCGACCTCTTCTGCCTAGTTTCCCCAGAGTTTCCACTCTTCTAGACTCCTGAATAAAGGTCGTCCAACTTGTCCTGTGCATACTCCCTGGGGAAAGCTGCTTCCCCTAACCAATCCTCAGGCACCAGCTGAATATTAATAGTTGGTCTGGTGCCCTCAGTGTGCTCTCCTCTGGTGAGTCAAGTTCCTGCCTCTCCGTGGGAAGAGGTATTTCCCTTCGGAAGTGGGTGAGTGACTGCACCCTGCTGTCTCACTCTCTTTAAGCTTAGCCAATCCTGGCACATCTCCTGCTGTTGCAGCAGCACCAGGATTGGCTGGGGCAGGGGACCTTGCCGCTTATTTCTGAGACTGGGGGATGGGGGTTTGTGTTACCCCCCCCACCCAGCTCACTGTGGGTAGGTAGAGGCGCCTCTAATGTGCGTGTCGGGTTGGCCAGGAAAAGGCAGCTGTCCAACCTGACACGCGCACTTGAACCCAGGCGAGCGCTGACTACCGGATTCTGTGTCTTTCAATAAAAGCCCCACAGCCTCATGACACTTCTAAAGCCACGGTCAAAGTTTAGCCCCTTCGCCGCTAGGCCCTACCCCCCCCTCCGTGCCAAGCCTTTTTTGGGCTATTTGAGGTAGTTCGCGCTTAGGCTCTGTAACATTTTGATCACATAAGGTATTCAGGCCAAATTTGCGTCCTTTTTTTCCAACATCATGGGGATTTTAAAGGTACCCAGGGTTTGTTGATTCCCCTGGAGGGGACACAGAAACTAGACAAAATACAGCTACATTTAGTTTTTTCTTTGAAAAATGTGAAAGAAGTGCAGCAGATCAAGGCGTCTGTTTTTTTTCCCTGCAAATGGTATCAACAAAGGGTTTGTGGTGCTGAAATCCCCATCTTCCCAAATTTCAGGGACTGACAGACTTTTGTTAGAGAACGACATTTGTTTACACAGTTTTGGCATTTTACTGGGACATAGCCAATTTTTGCTTTTTTTTGTGCTTTCAACCTCCTTCCAGTTAATGGTAGAAATGGGCATGAATCAGTAAGGGATCCTGTAATGGTATACATTTCAGAAACGTAGACAAAATTCTGAATTCAGCTGGCTGCATTTGTGTAGATCCTTCAAGTTTTTTTAATAGAAACTAATAGTTGAAAATAAGAAAAATTTAAATGAGATGAAAAAACAGCAATTTGTGCCAACCTTTTCACCTGTAACTTCTTCTAAAAATGACAGATTTTTTAAAGCAATATACCGTTACATTTGCTGGACCCTTCTGGTTGTGGGTATATATAGGACTTGTAGGTTCACCAAGAACCAGACGAACCCAGAGCCAATAACTGAGCAGCGTCTTGCAATGGTTTTTTATTGTGTACCAGGTATATAGCAATTCATTTGGGAAAATATAAACAGGGAAAAATCGATATGAAAGACACCTATGTATTTCTGAAATGGGAACAAAATATAGGGCCATATTCTCAAGGAGCTATTGCCGAGTTATCGGCACTTTATCGCTTCCAAAGTTGCGATAAATTCATCGCCCCATTCACAAGCTGGTGCAAACAGCCCATATCATCAGTTTTCCGGCGATAGCATCCTCAATAAACCTCACCATAGATGACCCCGGTAACTATTGCTAATGAGATGCAGAGTAGGCGTTCCCGAGTAAAAAGCCGCAACAACACCACTCCGCAACATTCTCAACTACCAGACAGATCTGCGAAAAGACCACGAAACATGTGATAAGGCGCGTTAGCTGCAGGAAAATAACACCTGCACCGACCTGGTGCAAAGTCAGACGGCAGCCTGCACCAGAAAAGGGAGTCCAGCCCACAGCCACACCTGAAGAACAACAGATGGCATGGAGCCAACGATCATGCATTTCGGACACCCAAGAGGGCCACAACACCCACTGCCAACACCCCATGACCACCCCCAGACTCCCACCGCCCCCTCTTGCCAACACTGAGGCAGCGCAGACAAAGACAGCGACCCTCCAAAAATGCACCAACCTCACAGACTCAACACCAGAGAATGTCATTGCTCACTACATGCTCAAAGGGGCAACCCTACTCCTCATCCTGACCACCATTGCCTACAGGCTGGCGGTACCAACACAGAGGACAACCAACTAGGCCTGGGCGGTAAATTCCGTTCCGTTCCGCTCGCGGAATTTGCGGAATTTCGGTAATTTCGCGTTCCGCGGAGAACGCGAAATTGCCCAAAATTCTGCTTTCCGCGACTTCGCGAAATTTTTTCTTGTTCGCGTTCTCTAAATGCGTGTGTGAGAAAGTGCCATCTTTCTTGCATGGTATGCCCCCACTTTTTGCTAAATTGCTGAATGAACTTCGATTGAGTGTACCCTGGGTTCCTGCCAATCAGGTGCCCAGGGCCTATGTTCCTTCCTTAAACCACACAAACTCCAAATTGGCAAACCCTAGACACATGTCAGCCCCTAGTAAATGGTACCCTAGGTACCCAGGGCCTTGTGGCCAGGGAAGGCCTCTAAGGGCTGCAGCACTCATTGTGCCACCCTCAGAGGCTCTGTACCCTTACACACACACTGCCCTTGCAGGCTGAGTGTCTGGGTGCAGGACAAAACAAAGAGTCGACATGGCACACATCACTGTGTACCATGCCCATCACCTACACTGCCAAGGCATATGTCAGCCACCCCTCTAGCTGGGTGCATTACGCCTATGGTGTGGGCACAGGAGCAGGAGCCCTGTGCCCCTACAGTACCCGGGTCTATTCCTGGGCACTGTAAGTGCAGTGCTGTCATTTAAGAGTACATGGTGCTGAGAGCTTGTCAAACACGAGCTCCACAGCACCATATTGGCACCACTGAAGCCTGGGAAGTTTGGTATCAAACTTCTCAGCACATTGAACCCACACTGATGCCACTGTAGGATTTAATGTACTAAGCACCTCAGAGGGCATCTTAGAGATGCCCCCTTACAGCTAACTTACAATCCACGTCTGCTCTGAGGCTGCCCAGGCTGCCACACAGCAGACACGTTGCTGGACCCCTGGGTGGGAGAGCCCCTGCTCTCCCGGGCCTGCAACAATGCACATCCTGGGTGAGGTGAGAAATCTCCGCCCCCAGGATGAGCAAAGGGAAGCTTCAAAGGCAGGCCGCCATTTGGAGTTTCCCAAGGCCACTGCAACCCCCCACTCTGGCGGGAAGCTTGGCCAGAAACCCCATACAAGGACAGGGGATGTGCCAGCCTGCCCACCCCACCCCTCAGGTGGGGGAGGCGAGGTGAAGCACATCTCCGGGCTCTCGCCATCTTGAAGATGGGAGGCCCTACCCTATCAGGATTAGGCTACTGCCCCCCTCCCACAGGAGAGAGGCAGGATAGGGGGTGTACCTACCCCAGGACAAGGACCCATTGGTCCCTGGCCTTCACCTACCTGTAACGCCCCTAAATCTAGTATTTAGGGGCACCCTGAACCTTCCTTCCTTAGATTCCAGATAGAAAATTACAAGAAGAGCAAGAAGAACAAAGACCTGCCCTGCAGCTGCTAAAAAGAGAAGAAGACACCAACTGCTTAGGCCCCAGCCCTACCGGCCTGTCGACTTTCGAACCTGCACCAGCGCGGCATCTCTCGTGGCCAGCAACCTCACCAACCCCTGAGGACCTGGCTACCTTTTGGCTCTAAGCCCCTGGGACTCCCATGAGTAGAGGCTCTACTCAAGAAACCTATTTTTAACCCCTGGCAGTAGCCCGGGACCGCGGACCCAACACACTCTGCACCAGCCAAGCCTGGCCAGTGCCGGAGTGGACAAAGACCCTGAGGACGACCCCACGGCGACTGTGACCCCGAGTCCGGCACCCAAGGACCCCCCTCGACATCCCGGAAGCAGCCTGCAGCCTCAGAACCAAGTGCCACCCCAACCGCGATCAACCAGAGGGTAAGATTCCCGACGTCAAAAGGCACCCCTGCACCCGGCGCCCTGCGGCCCCCTGTGCCCAATCCCGGGGTACCCACCTAACCTACAACTACCCAACTTACCTCTCGAAGTGGTGGTGGCACCTGAAACATCCTCGTCCCCGAGCCTGCAGCCTTTTTCCAAACCGGAACATTCCCATTGATTTCCATTGAGCGCCCGAGGGCTCAAAAGCACCCTGCACCCAGCCGCCCGAGTGGCCCTGGCAGTGCCCTCTCTACTCTAACCTACTTCCCCACTTGCCCTGAGAAAGTGACCAGGAGCCCAGCTCCCACAGCCGCGTGGCTTGCCAGACAGCAGCCACCAACCAAGGCCCCCCTATCCCTCATAGGATAACATTGGGCCTAACTCTCTCTGCACCCGGCCGTCCTGAAACCGCTGAGGGTGAACTAACTGTACCTACCTGACACTGGGGGACCCCTGAGTCCATGCCCGGAATTTCAACTCTGCCAGTCGAGTACTTACCCTTAAACCGCTAACTTCATTTTCCTCATAGGGTAACATTGACTGGCTTTTTCTTCAAAAATCTTCTAAGTGTGAACTTTTCAAAACTGCAAAAATTCACCAAAAATCAGCCTAGTGACAAAAACGAATTTACTCACCTGCTCCCAGGTGAGCTCCCAGTGCTGGATCTTGGTGCCCAGCCCTGACCCTGAAAAGTGTTCACAACTATACTTACCTCTAACTCATTTTTCTCCCATAGGAAACCATTGTCTGCTTTTCTGTGAAATTTCTTCTGTCTATTTTTGCAAATTTGAAATATTCTTTTAAAATCGTACCATTTCTGCAAACGAAATTACTTACCTGCTTTTGATAAGGACCCCAGTCCTGGGTCTAGGCACCCAGTCCTGGATTACTAAAGTAACGATAAAGTACTCTACCTGCAATGTGAATTTCTTGCCATAGAGATCCATTGAATGTTTTCTTTGAAATATTTTCTAAGTGCTAACTTTTGAAATAGCTAAATATAATTTAAAAATCATTACAGTTATTAAGTCGACTTTCATCACTTGATTCTGAATACTGACCCAAGGCTGGTTCTAGGAGCCAGACCTGGAATTCCAAAAGTAATCTGAAAAGTAATTTATTACAAATAACCTGAATTTACCATTGAGCTCAATGCATTGTTATGTTTAGGAAATAGGATTGTTTATTGCAACCAACTGTGACTGTTTACACAAATTTATTGCTTAAGACAAAAGTATTTATATTCAACCTCTCATTCTGAGAAAGTATATTTTTACCCCCTTTGTGGTTCTAAAAATAAAACAAGCATATATTTTATATATATAAACCATTGGCCTAGAATTCAGTTATTGAGTGTGTGAAACCATTTGCTGACTGAGTGTGTACAATAAATGCTTTACACTGTCCTCTGGTACTGCCTTACTACTCGACCAAGCTACCACTTTTGAGAGTAAGGTCATACCTAACTTTGACCTCTATCAGCCTCTGGGGGACTGTGGACTCTGTACACCCTGTACCTATTAGGGAACAGTATATACAGAGCCACTTTCTCACATTGGTGGATCAGCGGTGGGATACAAACTTGCATTTGTTGGACTACTTGGTTACCATCTGATCACACAACAGAACTCTTAAAAATTGCCTTTAGAATTCTGATTGGTTTTTCCAAAATTACTAAAAGTCTTGCTAGGGCCTTGCTTGAGTCCCATTAGAATTTTAGAAAAATAAAAGTCACTATAGTCAGGGTAGAGGGTTAGAACTGTCAGGTTAGAATGTCTCAAACAAACCCAGCTATTAGTGATAATAATAACATGGACCTGGTGGAGGAGCTCGACCTCACACCTTACCTACACTTGTCTTTCAAGGAATTGAGGTCCTTATGTAAACTCAAAAATTTACAAATGGGTCAGCATCCAACCAAACAAGGGCTCCAGGAGCTCCTGGCTGAGTATGCTAAAGACCACCCATCTGAACATGGTGATGGCCAGTCAGATGAGGAAAGGGAAACAGGGGAGGTGGACAGCAACCTCCCCATACTATTCCCTAGGGAGGAGATGGCACCCATACCCTCCAACTCAAGACATAGCATCTGGGCACCTAGAGACCACACAGGTGGCTCTGGTCCCAGAGACGACACTGGGGGGCCCCCCAGGGAAGAGGACAGCCTTGTGAGGCTGGCCAGAAGAACAGATCTAGAGTCCAGACTCCTGGCCCTAGAAAAGGAAAGGAGAGAGATGGGTTTAGCACCCATCAATGGTGGCAGCAATAATAAAAACAAGGATAGGGAGGAAACTTCTGACCCTAAAATCCCCAAAGGGATTGTCCCTAAATTTGAGGAAGGTGATGATATCACCAAATGGTTCACAGCCTTTGAGAGGGCTTGTGATATCAGGAAAGTAAAGAAACCTCTCTGGGGGGCACTCCTGTGGGAACTGTTCTCTGGTAACTGCAGGGACAGGCTTCTGACTCTCTCTGGGCCAGAAGCAGGATCCTATGACCTCATGAAGAAAGCTCTGATTGAGGGATTTGGATTCACCACTGAGGAGTATAGAATTAGATTCAGGGGGGCTCACAAAACCCAGACCCAGTCCTGGATTGATTTTGTAGATTTCTCAGTGAAGACACTGGATGGTTGGTTAGCTGGACATGGTGTGCAGGATTTTACTGGATTGTACAATTTATTCATGAAGGAACATATTTTGAGTAACTGCACAAATGAAAAGTTGCATCAGCATTTGGTAGACCTAGGTCTAATTTCTCACCAAGAATTGGGAAAGAAGGCAGACCACTGGGTCAAGACTAGGGTGACCAAGACAACCACTGGGGGTGACCAAAAGAAGGTGGTCACAAAACCTCCCCAGGGAAAGGTGGTGAGAATCCCCAAGATAAAAAGTCTGAGTCTTCCAAAGGGCCCCAAAAACCTGTTCAGGTGGGTGGGACCCAAACTACTCCCTATGTGCCCCAACCATATAGGGGGAAGAACTTTGATCCCTTAAAGGCCTGGTGTAATACCTGTAAGAAGCAGGGACACCTAACTGTATCTTGCCCCCAAAACAAAGCCCCTAAGGCACCCAGTACAGCCACTCCTGGGGCAGCAAGTATACAAATGGGATCAGAGGTGTACCCTGAGCAAATCTGGGAACACACTGAAGCAAGTTTAGTCTCCTTGGGAGAAGTGGAGTTTGCCACTGTGGCTGTGTGGCCCCCCAACTTAAAGAAATACTTACAGTACCCCTGGGTAAATGGAACTAGGGTAGAAGCTCTGAGGTATACAGGTGCCAGTGTCACTATGGTGAAAGACACACTGGTTTCCCCTGAGCAATACTTGATTGGGAAGTCTTACCCAGTCACCAACGCTGACAGTGTCACCACTAGTCATCCCATGGCCATGATAACATTAGGCTGGGGGGGGTTACTGGCCTGAAACAGGTAGTGGTCTCTCCAAAGTTGCCAGCTGCATGTCTGCTTGGAAATGATCTGGAAACCTCAGCCTGGGCTGAGGTTGAGTTAAAGGCCCATGCAGCCATGCTGGGCATCCCTGAATTGGTGTGTGTGCAAACCAGAGCACAGAGCAAGAGGAAGGGTGAAAAAGTAGGTTTGGAGCCTGGAATAATGGCCCAACCAACCAAGAGGAAGGGCAAGAAGACTGGGGGACCAGCTTCTGTACAGCCAAACACTCAGAACCCCTCTCCCCCTGGAGAGGATGTAGATACCCCTGAGGGAACTGAGTCCATGGAGCTTGACCCTTACCAGGTTGAACTCTTGGGCCCAGGGGGACCCTCTAGGGAAGAGCTGTGCCAGGGTCAGCGAGACTGTCCCACTCTTGAAAGCCTGAGACAACAAGCTGCTTCAGAAGCCAGGGGAGATGTCAGTGGTACCCACAGAGCTTATTGGGAAGAGGGATTACTGTATGCTGAGGCAAGAGACCCCACTCCTGGAGCCACCAGGAGGGTGGTAGTGCCACAGAAGTACAGGGAGTTCCTCCTAACTTTGGCTCATGACATCCCCCTAGCTGGACATCTGGGGCAATCCAAAACTTGGGAAAGGTTAGTGAGTCACTTTTACTGGCCCCAGATGCACCAAAAGGTGAAGGAGTTTGTCAGCTCCTGTGTTACCTGTCAGGCCAGTGGCAAGACAGGTGGCCACCCAAAGGCCCCCCTCATTCCACTACCAGTGGTGGGGGTCCCCTTTGAAAGGGTAGGAGTGGACATTGTGGGTCCACTTGAACCTCCCACAGCCTCAGGGAACAAATTCATTCTAGTAGTAGTGGATCATGCTACTAGGTACCCTGAAGCAATTCCACTTAGGACTACTACAGCTCCTGCAGTAGCCAAGGCCCTCCTGGGTGTCTTCACCAGGGTGGGTTTTCCTAAGGAGGTGGTTTCAGACAGAGGTTCCAACTTCATGTCTGCTTACCTAACACACATGTGGAAAGAGTGTGGGGTGCAGTACAAGTTTACTACACCCTATCACCCACAAACCAATGGCCTTGTTGAGAGGTTCAACAAGACATTGAAAGGTATGATCATGGGACTCCCTGAGAAACTCAAAAGGAGGTGGGATGTCCTGTTACCATGCTTGCTTTTCGCTTACAGGGAAGTGCCACAGAAGGGAGTAGGTTTCTCACCCTTTGAACTTCTGTTTGGTCATCCTGTAAGGGGACCACTGTGTCTTGTAAAGGAGGGCTGGGAGAGGCCTCTTCAAGAACCCAAACAGGACATAGTGGACTATGTACTTGGCCTAAGGTCCAGAATGGCTGAGTACATGGAAAAAGCATCCAAGAACCTTGAGGCCAGCCAGGAGCTCCAGAAGCACTGGTATGACCAAAAAGCTGCACTGGTTGAATTTCAACCAGGGCAACAGGTGTGGGTTTTGGAGCCAGTGGCACCAAGGGCTCTCCAAGACAAATGGAGTGGCCCTTACCCTATCCTAGAGAGAAAGAGTGAGGTCACCTATCTAGTTGACCTGGGCACTAGCAGGACACCCAAAAGGGTCATCCATGTGAACCGCCTTAAACTCTACAATGATAGGGCTGACATCACCATGCTGATGGTGACTGATGAAGAACAGGAAGCAGAGAGTGAGCCAGTCCCTGACCTCTTATCCTACAGCCCAAAAGATGGGTCAGTAGATGGTGTGATTTTTTCAGACACCCTCTCTGCCCAACAGCAGACTGACTGCAAGCAAGTCTTGCAGCAATATGCTAGCCTCTTTTCCCTGACCCCTGGTCTGACAAGCTGGTGTACCCATGATGTGGACACTGGTGACAGTGCACCTGTCAAGAACAAAATCTATCAACAGTCAGATCAAGTCAAGGAAAGCATCAAAGCTGAGGTCAGCAAGATGCTGGAGTTAGGGGTCATTGAGCCTTCAGAGAGCCCCTGGGCTAGCCCAGTGGTTCTGGTCCCCAAACCTCATCAACAGGGTGAAAAGAGAGAGATGAGGTTCTGTGTGGACTATAGAGGGCTCAACTCTGTCACCAAGACAGATGCTCACCCTATCCCAAGAGCAGATGAACTGATAGACAAATTGGGGGCTGCCAAATTTCTCAGTACCTTTGACTTAACTGCAGGGTACTGGCAGATTGGCATGGCCCCAGGAGCAAAAGAAAAGACAGCATTCTCCACCCCTGATGGGCATTACCAGTTTACTGTGATGCCCTTTGGGTTAAAGAATGCCCCTGCCACCTTCCAGAGGTTGGTGAACCATGTCCTGGCTGGGTTGGAGTCCTTTAGTGCAGCTTATCTTGATGATATCGCTGTCTTTAGCTCCACCTGGCAGGATCACCTGATCCACCTTGGGAAGGTTTTAGAGGCTCTGCAGAGTGCAGGTCTCACTATCAAGGCGTCCAAATGCCAGATAGGGCAGGGCACTGTGGTGTACTTGGGCCACCTTGTAGGTGGAGGCCAGGTACAGCCCTTACAACCCAAAATCCAGGCCATCACGGACTGGATAGCTCCAACAACCCAGACCCAAGTCAGGGCATTCCTTGGCTTGACTGGGTACTACAGGAGGTTTGTGAAGGGGTATGGGTCCATTGTGACCCCCCTCACAGAACTCACCTCCAAGAAAATGCCCAAGAAAGTTAACTGGACAGTTAGTTGTCAAAAGGCTTTTGACACCCTAAAAGAAGCAATGTGCTCAGCACCAATTCTAAAAGCTCCAGATTATGCCAAGCAGTTCATAGTGCAGACTGATGCCTCTGAGCTAGGGATAGGAGCGGTCCTATCCCAGACCAATGATGAAGGCCAAGACCAACCTGTTGCTTTTATAAGCAGAAGACTACTCCCTAGAGAGCAGCGTTGGAGTGCCATTGAGAGGGAGGCCTTTGCTGTGGTTTGGTCCCTGAAGAAGCTGAGGCCATACTTGTTTGGCACTCACTTCCTAGTTCAAACTGACCACAGACCTCTCAGATGGCTAATGCAGATGAAAGGGGAAAATCCAAAACTACTGAGGTGGTCCATCTCTCTACAGGGAATGGACTTAGAAGTGGAACACAGACCAGGGACTGCCCATGCCAATGCAGATGGACTTTCCAGGTTCTTCCACTTAGACAATGAAGACTCCATAGGACAAGGTTAGTCTCATCACCTTTCGTTTGGGGGGGGGTTGTGTGAGAAAGTGCCATCTTTCTTGCATGGTATGCCCCCACTTTTTGCTAAATTGCTGAATGAACTTCGATTGAGTGTACCCTGGGTTCCTGCCAATCAGGTGCCCAGGGCCTATGTTCCTTCCTTAAACCACACAAACTCCAAATTGGCAAACCCTAGCCACATGTCAGCCCCTAGTAAATGGTACCCTAGGTACCCAGGGCCTTGTGGCCAGGGAAGGCCTCTAAGGGCTGCAGCACTCATTGTGCCACCCTCAGAGGCCCTGTACCCTTACACACACACTGCCCTTGCAGGCTGAGTGTCTGGGTGCAGGACAAAACAAAGAGTCGACATGGCACACATCACTGTGTACCATGCCCATCACCTACACTGCCAAGGCATATGTCAGCCACCCCTCTAGCTGGGTGCATTACGCCTATGGTGTGGGCACAGGAGCAGGAGCCCTGTGCCCCTACAGTACCCGGGTCCATTCCTGGGCACTGTAAGTGCAGTGCTGTCATTTAAGAGTACATGGTGCTGAGAGCTTGTCAAACACGAGCTCCACAGCACCATATTGGCACCACTGAAGCCTGGGAAGTTTGGTATCAAACTTCTCAGCACATTGAACCCACACTGATGCCAGTGTAGGATTTAATGTACTAAGCACCCCAGAGGGCATCTTAGAGATGCCCCCTTACAGCTAACTTACAATCCACGTCTGCTCTGAGGCTGCCCAGGCTGCCACACAGCAGACACGCTGCTGGACCCCTGGGTGGGAGAGCCCCTGCTCTCCCGGGCCTGCAACAATGCACATCCTGGGTGAGGTGAGAAATCTCCTCCCCCAGGATGAGCAAAGGGAAGCTTCAAAGGCAGGCCGCCATTTGGAGTTTCCCCAGGCCACTGCAACCCCCCACTCTGGCGGGAAGCTTGGCCGGAAACCCCATACAAGGACAGGGGATGTGCCAGCCTGCCCACCCCACCCCTCAGGTGGGGGAGGCGAGGTGAAGCACATCTTGAAGATGGGAGGCCCTACCCTATCAGGATTAGGCTACTGCCCCCCTCCCACAGGAGAGAGGCAGGATAGGGGGTGTACCCACCCCAGGACAAGGACCCATTGGTCCCTGGCCTTCACCTACCTGTAACGCCCCTAAATCTAGTATTTAGGGGCACCCTGAACCTTCCTTCCTTAGATTCCAGATAGAAAATTACAAGAAGAGCAAGAAGAACAAAGACCTGCCCTGCAGCTGCTAAAAAGAGAAGAAGACACCAACTGCTTAGTCCCCAGCCCTACCGGCCTGTCGACTCTCGAGCCTGCACCAGCGCGGCATCTCTCGTGGCCAGCAACCTCACCAACCCCGGAGGACCTGGCTACCTTTTGGCTCTAAGCCCCTGGGACTCCCATGAGTAGAGGCTCTACTCAAGAAACCTATTTTTAACCCCTGGCAGTAGCCCGGGACCGCGGACCCAACACACTCTGCACCAGCCAAGTCTGGCCAGTGCCGGAGTGGACAAAGACCCTGAGGACGACCCCACGGCGACTGTGACCCCGAGTCCGGCACCCAAAAACCCCCCTCGACATCCCGGAAGAAGCCTGCAGCCTCAGAACCAAGTGCCACCCCAACCGCGATCAACCAGAGGGTAAGATTCCCGACGTCAAAAGGCACCCCTGCACCCGGCGCCCTGCGGCCCCCAGTGCCCAATCCCGGGGTACCCACCTAACCTACAACTACCCAACTTACCTCTCGAAGTGGTGGTGGCACCTGAAACATCCTCGTCCCCGAGCCTGCAGCCTTTTTCCAAACCGGAACATTCCCATTGATTTCCATTGAGCGCCCGAGGGCTCAAAAGCACCCTGCACCCAGCCGCCCGAGTGGCCCTGGCAGTGCCCTCTCTACTCTAACCTACTTCCCCACTTGCCCTGAGTAAGTGACCAGGAGCCCAGCTCCCACAGCCGCGTGGCTTGCCAGACAGCAGCCACCAACCAAGGCCCCCCTATCCCTCATAGGATAACATTGGGCCTAACTCTCTCTGCACCCGGCCGTCCTGAAACCGCTGAGGGTGAACCAACTGTACCTACCTGACACTGGGGGACCCCTGAGTCCATGCCCGGAATTTCAACTCTGCCAGTCGAGTACTTACCCTTAAACCGCTAACTTCATTTTCCTCATAGGGTAACATTGACTGGCTTTTTCTTCAAAAATCTTCTAAGTGTGAACTTTTCAAAACTGCAAAAATTCACCAAAAATCAGCCAAGTGACAAAAACGAATTTACTCACCTGCTCCCAGGTGAGCTCCCAGTGCTGGATCTTGGTGCCCAGCCCTGACCTTGAAAAGTGTTCACAACTATACTTACCTCTAACTCATTTTTCTCCCATAGGAAACCATTGTCTGCTTTTCTGTGAAATTTCTTCTAAGTGTCTATTTTTGCAAATTTGAAATATTCTTTTAAAATCGTACCATTTCTGCAAACGAAATTACTTACCTGCTTTTGATAAGGACCCCAGTCCTGGGTCTAGGCACCCAGTCCTGGATTACTAAAGTAACGATAAAGTACTCTACCTGCAATGTGAATTTCTTGCCATAGAGATCCATTGAATGTTTTCTTTGAAATATTTTCTAAGTGCTAACTTTTGAAATAGCTAAATATTATTTAAAAATCATTACAGTTATTAAGTCGACTTTCATCACTTGATTCTGAATACTGACCCAAGGCTGGTTCTAGGAGCCAGACCTGGAATTCCAAAAGTAATCTGAAAAGTAATTTATTACAAATAACCTGAATTTACCATTGAGCTCAATGCATTGTTATGTTTAGGAAATAGGATTGTTTATTGCAACCAACTGTGACTGTTTACACAAATGTATTGCTTAAGACAAAAGTATTTATATTCAACCTCTCATTCTGAGAAAGTATATTTTTACCCCCTTTGTGGTTCTAAAAATAAAACAAGCATATATTTTATATATATAAACCATTGGCCTAGAGTTCAGTTATTGAGTGTGTGAAACCATTTGCTGACTGAGTGTGTACAATAAATGCTTTACACTGTCCTCTGGTACTGCCTTACTGCTCGACCAAGCTACCACTTTTGAGAGTAAGGTCATACCTAACTTTGACCTCTATCAGCCTCTGGGGGACTGTGGACTCTGTACACCCTGTACCTATTAGGGAACAGTATATACAGAGCCACTTTCTCACAGCGTGTTCGCGAGATATTTCTCCCCGAGCACGCAAACAGCAACTGTGAACAGGAAAAAAGCATCGCGAACATGCAATTCCGCGTGTTCGCGGAATTTCTGCATGTTCGCGGAGATTTTTTACCGTTTCGCGGAGATTTGGGTAACACGATTCCGCAAATTGAGCCCACCCCTACAACCAACATCCCCCCTCAGACCAAGCTGATAGCCTTGCTGCACCTGTTTGCTCCTGGTACCCTCCAACCAACATCCGCCTGAAGTGGAGGAGTCACACAGCCAGGCCAATACAAGTCCCTCACAACGGCCATGGATGACACCAGCAGCTTGTTATCCCACCATCTATACTTCACAAACACTGCGCAGGAACAGCCTGAGACCAAGCAAGGCGTGTACGCCACAGCTGGCTGCCCTCACGTGTCGGGGCAATTGACTGCACACATGTCCCACTAGTGGCCCCTGGCAACACTGAACACAATAAGCGCACCAGAAAGCCCAACTATTCCACCAATGTCCAGGAAATAGTGGACCACCTGGGAATCCCCGCCAACGCCGCCGCAAACTACCCAGGCAGTGTGCATGATTCCCACACCTTCCGACAGCCCATCATCAACCTGCGCCACCAGGATAGCACCTACGGAAATGCACTGCTCATTGGCCAATACCAAATGCACACACCACACACCTCAACTCCACAATCATGCAACACACAACACAGGAAATGCACATGTCACAAGCTCACATAGAACATGCACACCCACCTGACATGGCAGCACAACTCACTGTAGGAACCTGGGCCAGCCATGTACATTAGCCATCAACAGCAAGGCACCTCGTCCACACCATAGCAGATAGTGTTAAGAGGTGGGCACCAGGCATGTGCGAAGGAGTCTAGTGACCCATGAATGAGTATGTACACAATGCCAAGTGTTGCGTGGATGTGCTTGACAGACTGGAGTATGCAGACCACACACATATCCATGTCGATATACACCGCTGGTGTATGGAGTGTATTGGACAGTGGACGCAACCATGTCACCCCAGCCAGGGGGGAAGATCGCGGAAATGTAGCCTGTTACATCCTCCCCTGAAAGCGTGAGTGGAGTGGGCTGTCCCTGCGTACACCAGGCCAGTGTAGGGGTGTGAATAAAAAGCACGTAGCCCTGGGCGTGGTCCTCTTCCGGAATGCCCAACATCTCTGCCAGGGTGGCACCTCTCACCCTGCCACAAGACCTATGCTGTCATCTTGAACGGAGTTTCCTGTGATCCTGTGCGCCTGCTGTACCCGAGGCTGCTGGTCCCCGAACCCGTCTTGCCCACCCCGGCGCAGCCAGGCCTCATTGCTCACCTGCCGACACCGGCGTGTGTCCAGGAGAGGCCACCACGTGCCGAGGCAACCTCCAAGCCTGAGGCCCGCGACCTTGGCAGCCTGCTCAGACCAACACAGCCTCCTCAAGCAAGGACCTCAGTCCTCCTTTCTTGTTGACATATCCACCGGTATACACAGCGGACAAGTGGGTCACACATTTGGAACTGAGTCTTGATATATTTATTTCAGAGTGTGTACAATTGTATGCAAGGAGAGGAGTAAGAAGAAGACGCGGTTCAGTCAGGAGGAAGAAAGGATCATCGTTACGGAGGTGATCGAGCACTACCAACAATTGCTCTTGTGCCACTTACTCTGTGTGTAAGAAACTGGCTCTATATATACTGCACCAAAGTGAGGTACAGTGTGTATAGAGTCCAAGGGTCTCCAGAGGTTTGGCAGAGGTTAAAGTTAGATAGAACCTTACTCTCTAAAGTGGTAGCTTGGTCGAGCAGTAAGGCAGTATGAAGAGGACAGTGTTAAGCATTTGATGTACACACTCAATCAGCAAATGAATTCACACACTCAAGAACTGAACTCTAGTCCAATTGTTTTTGTATAAAAAATATACTGGTGTTTTATTTATAGAACCAAGCAAGCCTGGTACAGGTAAGCATATAAATACTTTGCACTAGTAAATTACTTGTATGAACACAGTTCAAAATTGCAGTATAACTTGTACTGGTTTTGGTTACAGTTTTAATAGTACATTCATATGAATGGGCTTTTTAAGTAAAATGCAGTTAATTACTTTTCAGATTACTTTTACTAACACAGGATTGGATCCTAGATTCAGCCCTCGGACATTTCCTGAAAACAGGTGAGTAAATACGTTTTAGTTAGAGGTACGATTTTTAAAGAATATTATTGCATTTCAAAAGTTGACACTTAGAAACTTTTTCACATAGATTCACTAATGTTATCCTATGGGAGAAAATTCACTTCGCAGGTAAGTTACTTTTGCCTCACTTTTGTAATCCAGTGCTGGACTCCTAGATTCAGCACTGGGACATCTACTTAAAACAGGTAATTAATAACGTTTTTGTGGTTTGTACGATTTTTAAAGACTATTCTTGTATTTCAAAAGTTGACAGAAACCTTTTCACAAAGAACCCCCAATGTTATCCTATGGAAGGAAATTCGATTCACAGGTAAGTTACTTTTTAGTAACTTTTCTTACTCAGTGCTACCTGGGTTCAGCACTGGGACCTTTCCTGCAAACAGTTGAGAAAATTTGGTTAGGTTATTTGTGCGATTTTGAAGGAATATTCTTAGTTTTCAAAAGTCGACACTTGAAAACATTTTGGGAGAAAAAGTGTCAATGTTATTCTATGTGGAAAAAGAGGTTATCGGTTTCCAGGTAGGTAATCGGTCTTTTGAATTAGGGTTCTGGGTTAGACTCAGGGGTCTCCCAGGGTCAGTGACGCACTGTTGTTGCACCCCCAGTGGCACTAGGGCGGCCGGGTGCAGCGTGTTGAGGCCCAATGTTATCCTATGGAGGGTAGGGGGCCTACGGTTGGTGGTCACTCCTGGAAGATCCTCGTCCCCGAGCCTGCAGTGTTTCTTTGTCCCGGTTATGGGTCGGGTGCCCTGTTGATTTCAATGGAGATTTTCCGGGACAAAGAAACACTGCAGGCTCGGGGACGAGGATCTTCCAGGAGTGACCACCACTTCGAGGGGTAAGTTGGGATGTAGAGGGATGGTTAGGCACCACTGGGTTGGGCACACAAGGCCATGGGGCATCGGGTGCAGGGGTGCCTTTGGATGTCGGATTTTCTTACCCGCTCTGGTCGAGGTAGGGAGGGTCCTCTGGATTGAGGCTGCAGACGTCATCTGGAGGCTTGAGGCAGGTAAGGTGTCGCCAGATCTCGGGTCAGGATTTCCGGGGGGACCTCCTTGTGGTGTTTGTTCACTCAAACACGGGCCGGGCTCGGCGGGTGCAGAGTGTGCTGGATTCTCGGTTTCTGGCTGGCACCAGAAGCTGTAGTTTAAACACGTCCGGTGTTCACGGGAGAAACAGCTTGGAAAGTGAATGCAGGCAGGTACTCCGGGGTTTTTGAGGTTGCTGGCCGCTGGACACACCGGGGTTTTCCAGGAGCAGGTTCAAGGGGAGACAGGCCTGTAGGGCTGGGGCCAAGTCAGTGGGCATCATCCTCTTGTTAGCTCGTCATGGCTTCTCGTATTTCTTCTTTTCTTTTGGTTGCTGGATCTGAGGATGGAAGGTTCAGGGTGCCCCTACATACTAAACTTAGGGGCGTTACATGTAGGTAAAGGGCAGGGACCAATGGGTCCCTTCCCTGGGGTGGGTACACCCCCTATTCTGCTACTCTCCAAAGGGAGGGGGCAGGAGCCTGTCCCTGGTTGGCTGGGTCCCCCATCCTCAAGATGGCGGGGACTTGAGGTTGTGCTTCACCTCGCCTCCCCCACCTTAGGGGTGGAGTTGGCAGAGGTGGGCACACCTCTCTTCCTCACATGTTTTTCCTGCCGTGTCCCCCGCCCAAAGTGGGGGGTAGAACCAGTGGGGACCAGTTGCTGAAAGCAGCAAATGTTCTGGAGAGGCTCACAAAGGCGGCATGCCTTTGAAGCTTCTCCTTCATGAACCCTGCCCATCCTGGGGGAGGAGGCTTGGAACCTCGTCCCAGGGTGTGCATTGCTTCAGGCCCCCGAGAGCAGCAGGTTCTTGACCCAGGGGTCCAGAAACATGTCTGGTGGTGGCAAACTTTCCAGTCTTCAGTGTAGCCATTATGGTGCTGTGGAGTTCGTAATGACAACCTCCCAGCACCATATACTCTTAATGGAAGCACTGCTACACTTACAGGGCCCAGGAATGGACCTGGGCACTGTAGGGGTACAGGGCTCATGCACCTGTACCCTCACCACTGGCATAGGGCACCCAGCTAGAGGGGTGACTGAAGTATGCCAGGGCAGTGGTTTGTGGTCATGGCACACAGGGATGTGTGCCATGTCGACTCTTTGTTTTGTTCTGCACCCAGACACTCAGCCTGCAAAGGCAGTGTGTGTGTGTCAGAGTACAGGGCCTCTAAGGGTGGCACAATAAGTGCTGCAGTCCTTAGGGGCCTTCTCTGGTCACAGTGCCCTGGGTACCTATGGTACCATTTACTGGAGCTGGCATGTGTCCAGAGATGCCAATTGGGTTTTGTTTTGGGGAAAGAACACAGGCCCTGGGGTCCTGATTGGCAGGGCCCCAAAGCACATCAAGTCAAAGAGCATCAGTAGTCTGGCAACAAAAAAAAAGAGGGGGGGTTTACTGCAACAGAAACCCACTTTCTCACACAGTGCATAGCAAGCCAACAACATGTGGCTGTGGACCCCTGCTGAGCCCTGGCTGCTGACTGCACTGCGGACAAGTAGGTCACACATGTGGAACTGAGACATGATTTATTTATGGCAGATTCTATGCCATTGTACACGCATTGTCGCAGACTGCATCCCCTTTCAGCACTGGTGCCACTTACTCTGTTCCCCGTAATCCATGTACACTCCCTGGTTGAGCTTTGCTGGCATGTGAGACTATGGCCTGGGTGTTGTCATCATCATCATCATCATGTAGCCAATACTGATTTGCTGTCAAGTATGTGTCTGTAGCATTCATCTCCTACATATTGCCTGTGTCTGCTTGGTTCTTCCATCTGCATCAGGCCCTGGAAGAACACCTTCCACTGTCCCCTGAAACACTCCGCGTCATTCACGTTGGACATTGACGAGGACCCGCTCAGCTCTGGAGTCCCTATCTCACTGTACCGTAAATCACCGTCCCGTGGCGGTGTGCCTGTGCCGGCCACACAGCATCCGGGGCCACTACTCATGGACCTGTTCTGATTGAGTACTGTGTTGTGGACAGCGTACGCAACAATGTTACCTCATGCAGTGGGGACGACCTGGGACGATGATGGGTGAGATGTGGCAGGTGTAACACACCCTACTGCAGCTGCAGCAGGGATATCCCGAAGGGACCCAATCCGAGACAATATCTCACATGAGCACGCTCAGCCCTGGTGCCCAGTGCACTGCAACTCCTGGAACCTCCTGACTGAATATTGGGTGACCTCTGTACTTGATCCGGCTCCACCCATGTTGCTCAGCAGTTGACCCTGTAATGCTGGGGTTTTCAGTTTCCATTGCGCTGGTGTCCACTGTTCAAGTTGTTGTGACCACCAAGCACTCCGTGCGGGCTGGCTTATACTCACCCCACACACATCCAGCACAGGCGTCAATGTACATATGGCCCTTCCAATAAAGGGGCAGGGCGCACGTGCCCGTAGCCAGTTCAAAATGGTATCTGCGTGTGTCCCTGTGGTCTTGTGGTATACATGAGGGCCCTGGGCCCTAGAATATTACATTGTGCTGTGTACAGCGGACGCGGACATGTCACCGCAGGCAGCGGGTTGGGCTTGGACATGTAGCTTTGTCGTCACCCACTCAATTCGTAAGAGGAGTGGACTGGGATGTCGTACGCAGAGCCAAAGTGGGTGTGTGACTGATATGTGCAAGCCCCTTGGCGTGGTTCTGTGCTGGGAATGTGCATCTGCATGTGTCTCTATGGCAGTGGGGGTCACATTTGTGGAGTGTAGGTTGTCCCTGACGGGTGATAGACACCCATGTATGTGGCTTAACTCGCCTTCCCTGGGTTCGGACCACACCCGCACCTGTTGGGCCACCACCTTTTGGCGTTCTGACACCTGACATTGAGGTGCCATGTGTGGGTCGTTGGGGTGTTGTGAGCCAGCCGTGCTTGCGGGTGCTTCATTCTGTGTGGTCAGTTGCAGGGGCTGGCTTCTCCTCTAAGTAGCTTGGCTGTCCTGGTCCTGGTGGTGGGTTGCGTGGAATGTCCATGGGCTGTTGTAGGGTGTTGGTGTCGAAGGAAGGTGTGGTGATCCTCTCCGGCATCACTGATGTGTGGTCTTCTGTGCTCTGCTGGAGGTGTTGTGAGTCCCTCTGCTATGTGAAGGGGAGATGCATGTTGACATTGTGTTGTCATGTATGTTGGGGCATTTTTCTTGGTTACATGCAGACTGTGTGACAATGTACATTGTGACTGTTTGGGTGGTGCAGGACTTAGACGAGGGACAGTGTACATTTGGACTACATGACGGATGTGAGGTTGTACGCGTACATTTCCATTTCACAGTTTCCAGCTCTGTCAGATGTAGTAGGCCTGTTTCTGCGCGTGTGCGGAGCCAGTTGTGTCCTCTGTTCTGCAGTGTCGGGGTTGCACATTGTGCCACATTGACGTCAATGTGGATGTGCTGTTATTGCTATGTGTGTGTGCTGCAGTGTGCCATGGGGATGAGGGACATGATCCTGGGTCATTGTGGGTGTGCAGTGTGCGACACCTTGTTGTGCATGTGTGCCAGTGTGCCCATCTCACCCCATCCCCCAGTCCCTGGTCGTTACTCACCCTGTTGATGTTGTGTCCGGTTCTCTCGAGCTGTGTCCATACTCCCTACTCCTTGCACCGTCTCCACACTGATGACTGTGGCCTAGGTTTCCTCCTGCTCCTCCTGTGGCGCAGGACTGCCACCTCCTGTCGCCGTTGCAGCCTTCCTGTTTGCAGCGGGTTTGCGCCTGATTTAGGTTGTCACATCATGCCAGCTTCTGTTGGCCTCCTCGGCACTCCAACTGCATTCCAGGTGGTCTACTTGTGTGTCAGTTGATGACTGTGTTTTGTCACCTCCATGACGCTGATCTGGTTTTGCTACAGACTGCACCCAGTCTTCCTCTCCCTCTTCTCCTCTGCTGTCCCCGTTGTTCCTTGCTGGTGGTCTGTGGGGGTTGTGGGGTTCGCGCTGGCCTCTGCGCTGGGTCAGGGTGCATCTGTGGTGCTGCGCACTTTGGATTGTTTCTGGTGTGTTTTTCTTGTTCTGCTTTTATAGTGCATTTTCCTGCCAGATGTGTGGGATTTGCAGGCCAGTGTCTGGTTTTCGCAGCTTTTTGTATAGCCCTTGGCCTCATCACAGCTTTTTAGGCGTTTGTGTTTCGCATTTTTGCAGCGTGGCGTTAATTTTAACACAGCCAATTGGAGCGTTATCTGGTGATTATCGCACGGTACCGCCGTGTTGTGAATACTTAGTTAACACGGCGTAAATTTCCCACGAAGACTGCGATGTTGTAGGTTGCGTTAAGTAACTTTTGCGATCTACGAAATTGTGGGTACCCATACTAGCATGTGAATTATAGGACATTTTTCAAAATTACATCTTTTTTACACATTGTCTTAAATTTGGAAGGCAGGAATGCATCAAAGTCAATAGGTAATAACAGTTGCTCTACAATTCTGTGTTCCCTTAAGTCTCCCGATAGAAATGGTATTTAACTTGTGTGGGTAGGCCTAGTGCCTGCAACAGGAAATGGCCTAAAACGCAACATGGACACTCCACATTTTTACAGTGAAAACAGACCCTTTTTTGCAACCCAGGTGTTGCAAAGTCATCCTGTGCCCTGGGCACCCCCCGACTTTTTGCTGACTGGAACTGGTGGTAACTGACTCTGACTGACCCTGGGCTCTGCCTAACCAGGCTCAGGGCCAGTGCCAAGCTGAAAGGAACACATTGGAATACAGTTAAAACACCCAACATACACTAGGGTACACTATGGTATGGTGGGGTACCCCTGTAATTGGTATGACCTACCCCATAAGCCTCTAGTATCTAATAGGGCAGGGGATTTAAACTACCTAGAAGTCCCCAGTACCCTGGGGTATGACAGTTTAGAGGCCAGCAGCTTTTTCTGCACTAGCATGTGTGCAGTGCTGAAGCCTGAGGTCAGTTTAAAAGCAGCACTGGGTGCCAGGACTGCTTTGAAACAGTAAATTGCTTGTCAAATTCGACTTTGATACTAGAAACACAGTAAAAGGAGAAGCTGCAATATTTCTACAGATTCAGAACCCCTAAAGTCTCCCCTAGTTGTACAGGGGGTGGGGGTCCTGTAGAAATTAGGGAAATACTTTAAAAATATGTTTTTATAAGCCCTGGTGCTAGTCATTTTCCCCATTGCAAACCCCATGGCCCATAGGTTAACATGGTAGGAAGTTAATGATTAATAAATATTGATAGGAGAGGACTAGCCGGACCATTCAAAGACTTCCCAGAATGGTAGTAGTAAATCCAACAATATTATATATTGTTGAATTTCTCCCAACATGTACATACAAGAAGTTATAAGACTTTCTTGTTTGTAGTCCAAATCCAGCCTTCCAGTGGTCTGCCCTGATTGGTCAGAGTTAAGTGGATTAGCCAGGCTGCTTTGAAGAGGTGATAAAGAACCACTCTGCTGGGAGGGCAGTGTGCTGGTCTATAGGTATGCCAGGCCAGGAGGTGGAGTCGTAAACTATGCTCTTCAAAGGCAGAGGGGAGGCCTGGGTTTCAGTTTCACTTTGACACTCTTGACCCAGAGTCAGGGCTAGGCTTAAGGAAAGTATGTGAAGATGGTAGGGGGAGAGTCCATGGAAATAAGCCATCCCAGGGGGTGTGTTTAGCCAGCTCTTACCTCCTTGCTGGAAAATCAGCCATTATGGATTTGGAAGAATGATGTACTCTGGGACAACATAATGCCACACTCCACCGGATGTGGTCATAACTATGAGGAGTTGCCCTGCTTTCATTGGTCAGAAGTGACCTGTGGCTTGACCCAGAGAATTTTGAATAAGTATCTGAGAGGGGCAGAGCCCTCCAGATCTGCTGCTTGAAACTTACTTGAAGCAAGACGTGCCCTGCTGCGAAGTTCTGCTGTGCAAAGACTTCTAAGGCCTGACCTCTGAAAACTGCTCCATCTGAAAACTGGAGCCCTGTGGATTACCTTGCTACAAAAGGACTAAGAAGTAGACTCCCTACAAGCTACAGGTTAACAGAGCTCACCTGGACATCCCCACAAAGAATCACCAGCCTGGAGTACCAGTGGATTTGAAAGGGTTTTGTTCAAGTGGATTGCGGAATTGAAGTTTCACACTTTCAAGGACCCTCTTGGAGATGCCAGAACCTTGGACTGTGTGTTGGATACTTTGGGACCCGCAAGCAGAACTTCAGGAAGGAGTTAAAACTGGACCGCCTGCTGGAGAAGGCGGTAGTGCACAGTGGTGAGACATTCTCCATAAGCGTTTCTAAAGGTGTGTCCCTGTCAGAGAAAACGAAATGACTAAAAGGGGCACTGTTGGTTTCTAAGCACTAGAAAGTGACTAATCTTTAAAAATTCATAACTCTGGTTCCCTATAGTGGACTTTTTTCGTTTTGGTGTCACTTAAAAGATACAAATATTACATATTTTTATAAATTGGTGTTGGATTTTTATTTTGTGTTGTGTCTTAATTATTTACTGAAATGGTGTTTTTGAATGCTTTACATACCTGTCTTTGAAGTTAAGCCTGTCTGCTCGCAGCCACGTTACCAAGGGTTGAGCATAGGAATAATTTTCTAAGACCTATGCTGGGTCCTATTATGTGTTAGTGGCCTTATTGCCAGTGGCAGACCGACATTTGCCCCTACCAATCACTCACCTTCCAACATTTGGTGTTCAGCGGTGTGGATGTGGGCTTGCATTTAAAAAGTACACTTTTCAGTGAATGATTTAAGATTATAAAAATCCTCTAAATTGCCTTAGAACAAAACTTTTGAGTTTGATTTTTGGAATTTTGACTAAACTGTTTTTAATCCATTGTTTTGATTTTTCCAAATTGTTTTAAGTCTGTTGTGCCTAGTTTTTTGTGACCCAAAACTAGGGAACCATGGAGCTGGACCTGGCTAAACTGTCCCAGTTCGCAGTGGGTGATCTTAGGGTACAGTGTAGGCTTAGGGGGCTGCCTGCTTCCAACAAGATTAAGAAGACAGCGTTGCTTAAGTCCCTAATGGCCTGGGCTGGGGTAGCTGAGGAGATGCAAGGGGGGTGGGAGGATGTCCTGCCCAACCTCACCAGAGAGAGAGGTGAGGATGAGACCTCTCCCATTGTGACTAGTGTTAGCCAGGTGAATCAAGGTGGTGGTGGGAGTGGAGAAGGGTCCCTTACTCAGGTACCACTACTGTCCCTTGCAGAGAGACAGCTTCATGCTCAATTAGAGCTGATTGCCTTGGAGAAGGAGAAATTCGAACTGGCTAAGAGAAGATCGGAGAGGGAGGAGGAGAAGAGGAATGGTGGCAGCGAAAGTGAAGAGGATGTTGAGATGTCCAGGGGTGGTAGATTTGAACCTAAACTTCCCAAGGGCATAGTACCCAAGTACACTGAGGGAGATGACATTGACAAGTGGCTAGCAGCTTTTGAGAGGGCCCTTAAAATGAGTAGGGTCCACTCTAGGTATTGGGGTGCACTCCTGTGTGAGTTGATTCCAGTAGCTGGGAGGGATGAAATGAAATGAAATGAAAAGTGAATTTATAAAGCGCAAATTGCTGCCCAGGGGCGTCCAAGCGCTAGTGTAGACTAGTGGTAACTGAGCACTGAGGGGGGATTAGCCAGAAGAATTAAAGGGGGGTAGTGAACAGGAAGGTTTTTAATTGTTTCCGGTATGACAGCAGATTGGGATTGGACCGAAGTTGAAGAGGGAGAGAGTTCCACAACTTGGCAGCATTTAGTGCGAACATCCTGCCACCAGCTCTCGCTCTTTTTACTTTGGGTATTGAGGCTAGAAAGGCCTGGGTGGAGCGGAGATTTCTGGTCGGGTGGTAGTGAGCTATTAAATTGAGGCTAATTGCTGGTCCCGATAGGTTCCTGACCCTGAAGGGAGAGGATGCAGAATCATACCAGCAGATGAAGTCATGCTTAGTCAAGAGATTTGGTCTGACTCCAGAGCAGTACAGGGTGAAGTTTAGAAGCACCCAGAAATTGAGTTCAAAGTCTTGAGTAGACTTTGTGGACATTTCAGTGAAGGCACTGGAAGGCTGGATTGTTGGTAACACAGTTGGCTCATATGAGGGATTGTATAATTTGTTTTTGAAAGAACATATTTTGACTCATTGCGCAGAAGATAAGTTACGCCAGTATCTAGTGGACTCTAAGCTGACAGACCCCAGAGAGCTGGGAGAAGCAGCTGATGAGTGGGTGAGAACCCGGGTTTCCATTCAGCACCAGGGAGGTGACCAGAAGAAAGGAGTACAGGTCCCTCCCCAGGGGAAAGCCCAGGGAAAGGAAGGTGAAAACCAAGAGTCCTCCAAAGACCCACAAAAACCTGCAAAAGGAGGGGGGCCCCGAGCCAACCCAAATTCAAAGGGAGGGGGTATCAGGGAAAAAATGGTAGGTTCTTTGATCCCTCAAAGGTGGGTAAGTGCTTTGACTGTAACCAGCCAGGGCACAAACAGGGAGATGCTGTCTGCGCCAAGAAGCTCCCCCCTAAGGGGCCATCCACAGGGATTGCCAGTGTCAGTGTAGGGGTGGAGAGTGGTGCCCCAGAGAGGGGTAGTCAGGTGGTGGAAGCAACCTTAGTGTCCCTGGGTGGGGTGAATATTGAAACCCTTGCTGCCTTACCTCCAAACATGGACAAGTACAGACAGAGGCCTAAAGTGAATGGGGCTGAGGTTGAGGCTATCAGAGACACTGGGGCTAGTGTAACTATGGTCCTGGATGAACTGGTGCCTCCAAAGAGGTTGTTACCTGGTGAGTTTCACCAGGTGACATATGCAGACAGCACTACCAAACTCCATCCTATGGCTGTTTTGGATTTGGAATGGGGAGGTGTGACAAGCCCTATGAAGGTAGCTGTGTCAAAGGTGCTCCCAGTCCAGTGTTTACTGGGCAATGATCTTGAAGCCTCAGTGTGGTCAGAGGTGGAGAGAGGACTCCATATGAAAATATTGGAGCTCCCTGAGTGGGTATGTGCTGTGACTAGGTCACAGACTAGCCAGAAGGGAGGGGCTGGACACTAGGACCCTGGAACAAAGGGCCAAGCATCCAAGGACAAGGGCACTGGGCCTGGTGAGCAAGCCCAGGGAACTCCAGAGGTGCAGGAAGAATCTAACCCTGATGGGGAGGATCTGGCCTCTGAGGAAGGGACTCCATCCCTGCCTGAGCTGTCAGATTTAGCAGAACTGACAGGAGCAGGTGGACCCTCCAGAGAGGAGTTCAGTCAGGGACAGCGTGACTGTCCCACCCTTGAGAGCTTGAGGCGGATTGCTTCTAAGCAAGAGGAGGGGGATGACAGTGGGTTTCACAAACTCTACTGGGAAGATGGACTGCTTTATACTGAGGCCAGAAACCTCAAGGAGGGGGCCACCAGGAGGTTGGTGGTGCCGCAGAAGTACAGAGAGTTCATCCTGACTTTGAGTCATGATATCCCCTTGGCAGGACATTTGGGAAAGACAAAGACATGGAACCAGTTGGTGAACCATTTCTACTGGCCCCTTATGTCTAAAAAGGTAAAAGAGTTTTGCAGCTCCTGTGTCACCTCTCAGGCCAGTGGCAAGGCAGGGGGCAAGACAAAGGCTCCCCTAATACCACTGCCAGTGGTTGGGGTTCCTTTTGAAAGGGTGGGGATGGACATTGTTGGTCCCCTGAACCCACCTACTGCATCAGGGAAAAGGTATATCTTAGTGGTAGTTGACCACGCCACTAGATACCCTGAAGCCATACCTCTTAGAACCATTGATGCTCCTGTGGCTAGAGCACTGCTTGGTGTGTTCACCAGAGGGGGTTTTCCAAAAGAGGTGGTGTCAGATAGGGGCACAAACTTCCTGTCCATCTATCTGACTGCTATGTGGGATGAGTGTGGTGTCAACTACAAGTTCACCACCCCCTATCACCCACAAGGAAATGGTCTTGTTGAGAGATTCAACAAAACCCTGAAGGGCATGATAAATGGGTTGTCAGAGAAACTCAGGAGGAGATGGGATGTTCTCCTCCCATGCTTACTGTTTGCCTACAGGGAGGTGCCACAGAAAGGGGTTGGTTTCAGTCCCTTTGAGTTGGTGTTTGGACACCCTGTGAGGGGGCCATTGAGCCTGCTAAGAGAGTCTTTAGAGAAGCCTCTTAAGGAAGCAAAGGACAATGTGCTTGATTATGTGCTAGGCCTGAGATCTAGAATGGCAGAGTACATGTAGAAGGCAAACAGGAAACTGGAGGCCAGCCAGGAGCTCATGAAGCACTGGTATGATCAAAAGGCTACTATGCCTGAGTATACTCCAGGCATAGTTGGTGTGGGTGTTGGAGCCTGTGGCTCCCAGGGCCCTCCATGACAAGTGGAGTGGGCCCTATCCAATCTTAGAAAAGAAGGGTGAGGTTACTAATTTGGTTGACCTTGGCACCCCCAGGAACCCTCACAGGGTCCTGCATGTGAATAGATTGAATCCCCACCATGACAGGGCAGACATGACCATGTCACTGGTCACTGATGAGGATGTGGAGGAGGAAACCGAGCCTGTGCCCAACCTCCTCTCCACTAATGTGCAAGATGGGTCACTGGAAGGGAGATGTACTCTCTCCCAAATTGACAGACCAGCAGCACAGAGACTGTAAGCAGGTGCTGGAGAAGTTTGCTGGCCTGTTCTCTTTGACCCCAGGAATCACTGAGTGGTGTGTGCACCACATTGACACTGGTGATAGCCTACCTGTCAAAAATAAACTGTACATGTTGTCTGACCATGTCAGAGCCAGTATTAAAGCTGAGGTTGCTAAGATGCTGGAACTGGGGGTAATTGAACCGTCTGAGAGTCCATGGGCCAGTCCAGTGGTGCTGGTACCTAAACCTAATCCTCAGGGGGGACCCAAGGAGTTAAGGTTCTGTGTGGACTACAGAGGTTTGAATGCAGTTACAAAGACTGATGCTCACCCTATACCTAGAGCTGATGAGCTCATTGATAGGTTAGGGGCTGCTAAGTATCTGAGTACTTTTGATTTGACTTCAGGTTACTGGCAGATTGCCCTCACCGATGGAGCAAAGGAGAGGTCAGCAGTCTCCACACCAGAGGGACATTATCAGTTCAAGTTAATGCCCTTTGGATTAAAGAATGCACCTGCCACCTTCCAAAGGTTGGTGAACAGGGTCTTGTCTGGGTTGGAACAGTTCAGTGCAGCTTACCTGGATGATATAGCTGTATACAGTTCTACCTGGGGGGGATCACTTAAACCACCTAAGGGAAGTGCTTCAGGCCATGCAGCAAGCAAGTGCCAAATAGGGCAGAGTTCTGTGGTGTACCTGGGCCACCTGGTAGGTGGGGGCCATGTACAGCCTTTGGATTGGACAGCTCCTGTTACCCAGACTCAGGTCAGGGCATTCCTTGGACTGACAGGGTACTATAGAAGGTTTGTTCAAAATTACGGGACCATTGTGGTGCCCCTAACAGAACTGACTTCTAAAAAGAGGCCCAAAAAGGTGATTTGGACCCCAGAGTGTCAGAAGGCTTTTGACACTCTGAAAGCTGCTATGTGTTCAGCACCAGTGTTACTGGTCCCTGACTATACAAAATAATTTGTAGTTCAGACAGATGCTTCAGAGCAAGGGATTGGGGCAGTGTTGTCACAGCTAAATGAAGAGGGCATTGATCAGCCAGTTGCCTTTATTAGTAGGAGGCTTCTTCCCAGAGAGCAGAGGTGGAGTGCCATAGAGAGAGAAGCTTTTGCTGTGGTGTGGTCACTGAAAAAGTTCAGACCCTATTTGTTTGGGACTCACTTTCGTGTTCAAACTGACCACAGACCTCTTAGGTGGCTCATGCAGATGAGAGGGGAGAATCCCAAGCTGTTAAGGTGGTCAATTTCCCTACAGGGAATGGACTTTACAGTGGAACACAGACCATGCATATGCAGATGGACTTTCCAGGTTTTTCCACTTAGCTGATGAGGACTACCAGGGTGTAGGTTAGTAACCCATCACCTTTCGTTGGGGGGGTGCTATGTTGCAAAGTCATCCTGTGCCCTGGACACCCCCCAACTTTTTGCTGACTGGAACTGGTGGTAACTGACTCTGACTGACCCTGGGCTCTGCCTAACCAGGCCCAGGGCCAGTGCCAAGCTGAAAGGAACACATTAGAATACAGTTAAAACACCCAACATACACTAGGGTACACTATAGTATGGTGGGGTACCCCTGTAATTGGTATGACCTACCCCATAAGCCTCTAGTATCTAATAGGGCAGGGGATTTAAACTACCTAGAAGTCCCCAGTACCCTGGGGTATGGCAGTTTAGAGGCCAGCAGCTTTTTCTGCATTAGCATGTGTGCAGTGCTGAAGCCTGAGGTCAGTTTAAAAGCAGCACTGGGTGCCAGGACTGCTTTGAAACAGTAAATTGCTGGTCAAATTCGACTTTGATATTAGAAACACAGTAAAAGGAGAATCTGCAATATTTCTACAGATTCAGAACCCCTAAAGTCTCCCCTAGTTGCACAGGGGGTGGGGCTCCTGTAGAAATTAGGGAAATACTTGTAACATATGTTTTTATAAGCCCTGGTGCTAGAAGACTGGCCCAAGTCATTTTCCCCACTGAAACCCCATGGCCCATAGGTTAACATGGTAGGAAGTTAATGATTAATAAATATTGATAGGAGAGGACTAGCCGGACCATTCAAAGACTTCCCAGAATGGTAGTAGTAAATCCAACAATATTATATTGTTGAATTTCTCCCAACGTGTACATGCAAGAAGTTATAAGACTTTCTTGTTTGTAGTCCACATTCAGCCTTCCAGTGGTCTGCCCTGATTGGTCAGAGTTAAGTGGATTAGCCAGGCTGCTTTGAAGAGGTGATAAAGAACCACTCTGCTGGGAGGGCAGTGTGCTGGTCTATAGGTATGCCAGGCCAGGAGGTGGAGTCGTAAACTATGCTCTTCAAAGGCAGAGGGGAGGCCTGGGTTTCAGTTTCACTTTGACACTCTTGACCCAGAGTCAGGGCTAGGCTTAAGGAAGGAGAGTCCATGGAAATAAGCCATCCCAGGGGGTGTGTTTAGCCAGCTCTTACCTCCTTGCTGGAAAGTCAGCCATTATGGATTTGGAAGAATGATGTACTCTGGGACAAAATAATGCCACACTCCACCGGATGTGGTCATAACTATGAGGAGTTGCCCTGCTTTCATTGGTCAGAAGTGACCTGTGGCTTGACCCAGAGAATTTTGAATAAGTATCTGAGAGGGGCAGAGCCCTCCAGATCTGCTGCTTGAAACTTACTTGAAGCAAGACGTGCCCTACTGCGAAGTTCTGCTGTGCAAAGACTTCTAAGGCCTGACCTCTGAAAACTGAGCCATCTGAAAACTGCAGCCCTGTGGATTACCTTGCTACAAAAGGACTAAGAAGTAGACTCCCTGCAAGCTACAGGTTAACAGAGCTCACTTGGACATCCCCACAAAGAATCCCCAGCCTGGAGTACCAGTGGATTTGAAAGGGTTTTGTTCAAGTGGATTGCTGAATTGAAGTTTCACACTTTCAAGGACCCTCTTGGAGATTCCAGAACCTTGGACTGTGTGTTGGATACTTTGGGACCCGCAAGCAGAACTTCAGGAAGGAGTTCTAACTGGACCCACCTGCTGGAGAAGGCGGCACTGCACAGTGGTGAGACATTCTCCATAACCGTTTCTAAAGGTGTGTCCCTGTCAGAGAAAACGAAATGACTAAAAGGGGCACTGTTGGTTTCTAAGCACTAGAAAGTGTCTAATCTTTAAAAATTCATAACTCTGGTTCCCTACAGTGGATTTTTTTCGTTTTGGTGTCATTTAAAAGGTAAAAATATTACATATTTTTATAAATTGGTGTTGGATTTTTATTTTGTGTTGTGTCTTAATTATTTACTGAAATTGTGTTTTTGAATGCTTTACATACCTGTCTTTGAAGTTAAGCCTGTCTGCTCGCAGCCACGTTACCAAGGGTTGAGCATAGGAATAATTTTCTAAGACCTATGCTGGGTCCTATTATGTGTTAGTGGCCTTATTGCCAGTGGCAGACCGACATTTGCCCCTACCAATAACCCACCTTCCAACACCAGGAAAATCCAGGATGGGGGTAACTTGTCTGGCTCTCACCAGGTTGTGTTACACAGAATCCCTTGCAAACCGCAAACTATGTAAAAAAACAAATTTCCCTCATATTTATGTGGTGGAAAGTTCTGGAATCTGCGTGGATCCACAAAATTCCACCCCGCGCATTCCCCAAAGTTTTAAGATAACAATGGCACCTCACTTGTGTGGGTGGGTCTAGTGCCCGCCAATTTTTATGCATGGGGTGGGGGCTGCCCAGAATGGGCATTCCAATGTCCTCACCCCTCAAAAAATAGGCACAGTCTTTCTGGTCCACTCAGGGGCATGTTGGAGCAATAGCCCCCGATTCCCCCCTCCCTAGGGTGGCAGAAATCCCACTAGGCACTGACTTTTTTTGGGAATGTGCCTACCTGTGGATTTTGGGTCCTAGCGCAGCTGACACCCAAGGAAACCTAGCAAACCTATACATTTTTTAAAACTAGACACCAAGGGGTATCCAGGATGTAGTGACTTGTGTGGCTCTCACTAGGTTCTGTTATCCAGAATCCCTTGCAAACCTCAAACTTTATAAAAATAAAACACATTTTCCTCACATTTCTGTGATGGAAAGTTCTGGAATCTGTGCAGATCCTCAAGCCTTTGCCCACCCAGCATTCCCCAAAGTCTCCCGTTAAAAATGGTACCTCACTTGTTTGGCAAACCTACTACCCGCGACAGGAAACAGCCCAAAACTCAACATGGACACACCACATTTTTACAGTGAAAACAGACCCTTTTTTTGCAAAGTGCCTAGCTGTAGATTTTGAACCCTACTTCTGCTGGCACCTAGGGAAACCTAGCAAACCTATACATTTTTTAAAACTATACATCCAGGGGATTCCAGGATGGGGTGACTTGTCTGGCTCTCACCAGGTTCTGTAACCCAGAACCCCTTGTAAACCTCAAACTGTGTAAAAAAAACACATTTTCCTCACCTTTCTGTGGTGGAAAGTTGAGGAATTTGCATAGATCCATAAAATTCCCCACACCTCGCATTCTACAAAGACTTCTGAGAAAAATGGTACCTCACTCGTGTGGGTGGGTCAGGTACCCGCAACAGGGAAGGGCCCCAAACGTATTGTGGAGACTTCAAAATTACCTATCATAAAATGACTTGGTTTTGCAGATGGGACACTTGGGTTTTTGGCCCCGGGCTCAGCTGCCACCTAGGTAAACCTACAAAACCCACACATTTCCATAAACTCTACACCCGGGGGAGTGCAGTGAGGGATGGCTTGGGTGGACGCCCTTATGTTTTCCTACCCAGAATCCCCTGCAAACCTCAAATGTGGCTGAAAAAATCACATTTTTCACAAAATTTGTGTGGGAAAGTTGAGGGATCACCAGGCTGACACAAAGTTCCTTCCACATCAGCATTTCCCCAGGTCTCCCGATAAAAATGGTAACTCACTCGTGTGGGTGACTCAAGTACCCGCAACAGGCAAGGGCCCAAAACGTATTGAGGAGACATCAAAATTACCTATCACAAAACAACCAGGTTTTGCAAGGGGAGTCACCTGGCTTTTTGGCCCCGGGCTCGGCAGCCATCTTGGAAAACTACCAAATTCACACATTTCTGAAAACTAGACAAGTCCAGCGAGATATGGCTTGCATGGACCCCCAAAGTTTTCCTACCCATAATCCCCTGCAAACCTCAAAATTAGCTAAAAAAAACCTACATTTTCTGCATATTTTTGTGTGGGAGCACCATGTCGACACAAATGTCTTACCCCACAGCATTCCCCTCAGTCTCCTGAGTAAAATGATACCTCACTTGTGTGGGTGTCCAAAGCAGAATTGGCTAAAACTTATTTTTTAAGAAATATAGCTCTTAGAATTTGCTGTGCTATACCCTTATTCCCTATGTTTTTGGCTATTCCCAGTCACAGGCCCTTGTCCCACCCAAACAAGTGAGGTATCATTGTACTTGGGAGACTGAGGGGAATGCCATGGGGTAGGACATTTGTGCCGGAAACGTTGGGGGATCCACACAAGCCATACCTCACTGGACTCACCAGGGTGTTTAGTTTTCAGAAATGTGTGGGTTTGGTAGGTTTTCCTAGATGGCCGCTGAGCCCAGGGCCATAAACCCACGTGACCCCCCTTACAAAACCAGATCATTTTGTGATAGGTAATTTTGATGTCTCCACAGTACGTTTTGGGCCTATGCCTGTCTTGAGTAATTGACCCACCCATACAAGTGAGGTACTATTTTTATCGGGAGACCTGGAGAAAAAACACTGGGTGGAATGAAATTTGTGTCAGCCTGGTAATCCCAAAACGTTTCCACACAGAAATTTGAGAAATATGTGATTTTTTCTGAAACATTTTAGGTTTGCAGGGGATACTGGGTAGGGAAAAGTTGGGGATCCATGCATTCCATACCTCCCTGGACTGCCCCGGGTGTCTAGTTTTCAGAAATGTGTGGGTTTGGTGGATTTCCCTAGAAGGCTGCCGACCATGGGACCAAAAACGCAGATGTCCCCTAAGGATCAGAAAAGGACCTGGTTTTGCAAGAGGGGGCACCTGCGTTATTGGTCCTGCGCTTGGCAGCCATCGGGAGAAACCTACCAAACCCAGACATTTCTGAAAAATAAACACCCGGGGAAGTTCAAGTGGGTATGGCTTGCGTGGATCCCCAAATGTTTTCCTATCCAGTATCTCCTGCAAACCTAAAATTTAGCTAAAAAAGATCACATTTTCCATACATTTTTGTGTTGGATCACCGCACTGGCAAAAATGTCCTACCACCCAGCGTTCCGCTTGGTCTCCTGATAACAATTATACCTCACTTATGTGGGTGTCCAATGCAGAATCACATAAAAACATATTTAAAAAAATATATAGCGCTTAGAGATTGCGGTGCTATAACCTCAATCCCGATTTTATTTGCCTTTCTCAGTCGCAGGCACTTGGCCCACCCACACAAGTGAGGTACCATGTTGCTCGGGAGACTGAGGGAAATGTTGAGTGGTAGGCTATTTGTGCCAGTGCAGTGATTCCAGCCAGAAAGGTGGGGAAATTGTGATTTATTTAGCTAAATTTGAGGTATGCAGGGGATTCTAGGTAGGACAGCATTTGGGGATCCACTCAACCCATACCTCCATGAACTCCCCAGGGTGTCTAGTTTTCAGAAATGTCTGGGTTTGGTAGGTTTTCCTAGATGGAAGCCAAGCGTGGGGCCAAAAACGCAGGTGCCCCCTTCCAAAACCAGTTTGTTTTCTTATAGATGGGGGGCATCTGCATTTTTGGTCCCGGGGTCAGCAGACATCTGGGGAAACCTACCAAACCCACACATTTCTGAAAACAAGACACCGGGGGGAGTCCAGGGAAGTGTGACTTGCTTGCAACTCTCAAAATATTCCTACCCAGAATCCCCTAGCACCTAGTGTTCCCCCAGGTCTCCTGATAAAAATGGTACCTCACTTGCGTGGGTGGGCCAATTATCCGTGACAGGAGAGGGTCCAAAATGTATTGTGGAGACATCAAAATTACCTATTACAAAACGACCTGTTTTTGCAAGGGCGGTCACCTGAGTTTTTGGCCCCGGGCTCGGTGGCCAGCTAGAGAAATCGACCAAACACACACATTTCTTAAAACTAGACACTTGGGGGAGTTCAGGGAGGTATGGCTTGCGTGGATCCCCAACTGTTTTCCTACCTAGAATCCCCTGCAAACCTCAAATTTAGCTAAAAAGATAAAATGTTCCTTAATTGTTTTGTTGGATCACCGCACTGGCAAAAATGTCCTACCACTCAGGGTTCCCCTTGGTCTCCCGATAAAAATGATACATCACTTGTGTAGGTTTTCCAATGCATAATCGCATAAAAACGGATACAAAAAGAAATATTTAGCACTTAGAGTTTGCGGTGCTATACCCTCAATCCCATTGTCTTTGGCCTTTCCTAATCGCAGGCACTTGGCCCACCCACACAAGTGTGGTATCATTTTACTCGGGAGACTTAGGGGAATGCTGAGTGGTAGGACATTTGTCCCAGCATGGTGATTCCAGCCGGAAATGCGAGGAATATGTGATGTATTTAGCTAAATTGGAGGTTTTCATGGGATTCTGGGTAGGACAAAATTTGGGATCCACACAACCCATACCTCCCTGAACTCCCCCGGGTGTCTAGTTTTCAGAAATGTCCAGGTTTGGTAGGTTTTCCTAGATGGAAGGATCCCAAACTTATTGTGGAGACATCAAAATCACAAAACAACCTGTTTTTGCACGGGGGGTCGTCTGAGTTTTTGGCCCGGGGCTCGCTGGCCAGTTAGGGAAACCTACCAAACCCACACATTTCTAAAAACTAGACACACTGGGGAGTCAAGGGGCGTATGGCTTGCGTTGATCCCCCGATGTTTCCCCACCCAGAATCTCCTGCAAACCTCAAAATTTGCCTAAAGAAATCACATTTCTCTCAAATTTCTGTGTAGAAAAGTTGTGGGATCACCGGAATGACACAAATTTCCTACCACCCAGCATTCCCCCAGGTCTCCCAATAAAAATGGTACCTCACTTGTGTGGGTGGGCCAAGTACCCGCAACAGGATAGGGCCCAAAACGTATTGTGGAGACATCAAAATTACCTATCACAAAACTACCTGTTTTTGCAAGGGGGGTTCACCTGAGTTTTTGGCCCCGGGCTCGGCGTTTAGTTAGGGAAATCTACCAAGCCCACACATTTCTGAAAGCTAGACACACTAGGGAGTCCCCCAAAGTTCCCCTACCCAGAATCCACTGCAAACCTCAAATTTAGCTGAAAACACTATTTTGTGTGGCATCACCGTGCCAGCACAAATGTCCTACCACCCTTGTTCTCCGGAGTAAAATGATATCTCACTTGTGTGGGTAGCTCAAAGACCTGTGACTGGAAAGGGACAAAAACCTATGGATTAAGAGTATAGCACCGTGCATTCTAAGCACTACATTTTTTTTAAAATACGTTTTCAGCTGATTCTGCATTGGACAGCCACACAGGTGAGGTATCATTTTACTCGGGAGACCAAGGGGAACGCTAGGTGGTAGGACATTTGTGCAGGCACAGTGATCCCACACAAAAATGTGTGGAAAAGGTAATTTTTTCAGCTAAGTTTGAGGTTTGCAGGGGATTCTGGGTAGGAAAACTCCCCCAGGGTGTCTAGATTTCAGAAATGTGTGAGTTTGGTAAATTTCCCTAGATGACCGTTAACCAGGTACCAAAAACCAGATGACATCAAAATTACCTATCATAAAACTAGGTAGTTTTATGATAGGTAATTTTTATGTCTCCACCATACATTTTGGGCCCTTGCCTGTCGTGGGTACTTGACCCACCCACACAAGTGAGGTACCATTTTATTGGGAGACCTTGAAGTATGCGGGTTGGGTGGAATTTTATGGACTTTCCATCCCAAAAATGTGAGGAAAATTTGTTTTTTTTACAAAGTTTGAGGTTTGCATGGTATTCTGGGTAACAGAACCTGGTAAGAGCCACACAAGTCACCCAATCCTGGATTTCCTTGGGTGTCTAGTTTTCAAAAATGTATATGTTTGCTAGGTTTCCCTAGGTGCCGGTGGAGCTAGGTTTCAAAATCTACAGCTAGGCACTTTCCAAAAAAAAGAGTCAGTTTTCAGTGTGTAAAAATATGGTGTGTCCACATTGCGTTTTGGGCCGTTTTCTGTTACGTGCAGTAGGCTTACCCACACAAGTGAGGTATCATTTTTATTGAAAGATTTTGGGGAATGTGAGGTTGGTGGAATTTTGTGGATCCATGCAGATTCCAGAACTTTCTATCAGAGAAATGTGAGGAAATGTGTTTTATTTTTACAAAGTTTGAGGTTGACAAGGGATTCTGGATAACAGAATCTGGTGAGAGCCACACAAGTCACCCCATCCAGGATTCTGATGGTTGTCTAATTTTCAAAAATGTATAGGTTTGCTAGGTTTCCTTCGGTGTCGGCAGAGCTAGGGTACAAAATACACAGTTAGGCACTTTGCAAAAAGGGGTCAGTTTCCACTGTAAAAATGTGGTGTGTCCACGTTGCTTTGTGGGCCGTTTCCTGTCGCGGGTAGTAGGCCTACCCACACAAGAGAGGTATCATTTTTATCAAAAGACTTTGGGGAATGCGGGGTGTGTGGAATTTTGTGGAACCATGCAGATTCCAGAACTTTCCATCACAGAAATGTGAGGAAAATGTGTTTTTTTAATAAAGTTTGAGGTTTACAAGGGATTCTGGGTAACAGAACCTGGTAAGAGCCAGACAAGTCGCCCCATCCTGGATTCCCCTGCATGTCTAGTTTTCAAAAATATATAGGTTTGCTAGGTTTCCCTAGGTGCCGGCAGAACTAGGGTTCAAAATCTACAGCTAGGCACTTTGCAAAAAGGGGTCAGTTTTCACTGTAAAAATGTGGTGTGGCCACGTTGCGTTTTGGGCCGTTTCCCTTTGTGGTTATTAGGTTTGCCCAAACAAGTGAGGTACCATTTTTATTGGGAGACTTTGGAGAATGCTGGGTGGACAAAAGTTTGTGGATTTGCGCAGATTCCAGAAGTTTCCATCACAGAAATGTGAGGAAAATGTGTTTTTTTTTTACAAAGTTTGAGGTTTGCAAGGGATTCTGGATAACAAAACCTAGTGAGAGCCACACAAGTCACCAAATCCTGGATTCCCCTTGGTGTCTAGTTTTAAAAAATGTATAGGTTTGCTAGATTTCCTTGGGTGCCAGGTGCCCTAGGACCCAAAATCCACAGGTAGGCACATTCCAAAAAAAAGTAAGTGCCTAGTGGGATTTTTGCCTCCCTAGGGATAGAGGGTTAGGGGGCTATAGGCCTGACATGCCCCCAAGGGGGGCAGAAAGACTGTGGCTATTTTTTGGAGGGGTGGGGACATTGAAATGCCCATTCTGGGAAGCCCCCACCACTACGCATAAAAACCAGCTAAATTGGAGTTGCCTAGTGGGCTCTCTGACCCCCCAGGAGGCAGATCAGGTGCTCCTGCCCCATCTGCCTTTCTGGGGGGGGGGGGGGGGTGGGAAGAAAAACAGTGGCATCTTTATAGGGAGGAGGGGCATTGGTATACCCATTCTAGGCAGCCCCTACCCCGAACTTTGGGGGGAAAAAAAATCCCTGATGCCTAGTGGGTATTCTGCCCCCTCGGGGAGGCAGAAAGACTGTATAATTTTTTTATTGGGGTGGGGGCATTGGCATGCCCATTGTGGGCAACCCCCAACCCTACGTATATAAAAAAAAAATAATCCCTGGTGCCTTGTGGGCTTTCTGCCCCCCGGGGGCAGATCAGGGGCTACTAATTGTTGGATAATAAGTGACTGTGCACTGAGGAAGTCTTGGGTGAAAGCCCATATAAGATGAATGAATGAATGAATACACAATTATGTAGCGCATGGCTACCCAAAGGCATCCCAGCCCAGCCAGATGAAACACGTGTTGACTTTGTGTGGCTATCAGTTGTGGAAACAAAGAATATGAAAATTGAAATAGTCATCTGATTTGAAAAATAAATTGAGAACAACACTGAAGAAGACCACTGTGGACTTATTGATGGTGCAAATACGAATATTGCTCAGGACATTGATTTTGTTTGACATTTTATGCGTGTGTTGACATTGTCTACACCCTTTTAACAACGTCAGGTGGTCGTTGCTCGATGTCCTTAGGAGCAGTCTAATGAATGATGAGTTTCGATTTATACCAGGGTAAACCATATTGCGCAATCTAAACCCCACCACCTATTCGTCCCTTGTGTTAACACCATTAAACAAGATTGTTGTAATTAGGAAACATTTTAATAGCTAATTTCACCTCCATTACTTTCTTGAGAACTTAATGTACGACTTTTAGATTTATCTAAACTTTCTCGAAATTATCAATTTACTTTACAAGATTTGTATGGGGGAAAATGAAAATATTAGGGGGCATATGTATCAACATCTCCATTTGTGATTCTCAAATAGCGATTTTTTGAGAATCGCTATTTGAGAATTGCAAAACGGGATGTATCTAAAAATTCGCACAAATTTTGCGAATTCTTAAAATTCCTTAATTGCGATTAGCAAATTGTGAAATCGCAATTAATGAATACCTCCCCATTCATTCCTATGGGCCAGGAGGCCCATAGCAATGAATGGGAAGTCTTACTCAATTTGCGAATCGCTATTTGCTAATCGCAAATTGAGAATATTTTCAAAGGTGCAAGGGTGTCATGATGACACCCTGATGCACCCCTGAAATCAGCATGAGTGCGCATATGGCGCACATACATGCCCTAAGGGCATGTATGTGTGCCACATGGCACTTTGAAAAATGCCAAAAAGTGCATTTTTCAAAGAAATCGCAAATTACCACCCACTTGAGGTGGGTGGTAATTTGCGATTTCTTAAGGAGAAATCGCACAACTTGGGTGCGTGTTACATAGCATTTAAGGAATCGCAATTTTCGATTTCTTAAATGCTTACGCAAACTTAAGAAATCGCAAAATTAGCGATTCCTTAAGAATGCGCTGCTGAAATGCCTCATACATCTAATTTTGCGATTTTGTATTTGCAAACGCTGTTTTTTTGCGATTCGCAGCGTTTGCGAATACAAAATCGTTTGTTACATATGCCCCTTGGTCTTATGTTGATATATTATATGCATGATGTGCAATGTTGTATTTTATCTGAGGTCCCTTTGTATCATGTGCTTTTATTGTTTTTGATTTTTTTTTTTTGTCTGTTTGTACAAGCTATTAAAGATGAGATTAACAATAGTTTCAGAGAGTTTAATATCCAAAATACTTCTATTTAACTGCTTACTATGAGAAATCATTTTCTGAGGGTCTCAGGGCAATCAGAAGTGATTACGCCCCTATTCTACAGTCCCTCAAACTGGGAGCCAAGTACCTCTTTTTGCACTAGACTAAGTCTAGTGAGGTAGAGCAGTTCAAAACTTAACTCACGTACTTTTATACACCTTAATGCCATGCACAAAATTACAAATCTAAAAAGCATGGTAGGTTGAAAGCCCTATTTTAGCTCCAACTAAAGAGCATCAAAATTTGAAGGCAACATACACTAAAGAATGGTTACATAAGTCAAATACCCCAAAAATATGAACTAGGCACCTGTGTCTGAGGTGCTTTAAATGGTCTGCATACCAGCAGCCTCTATCTCCTAAAACCACAATGCCCCAATAGATAGAAATTATGTGGTAGGCAAATATAAAAGGCCAGTAAGACTTACTGGTTTTGTCACAGGATGCCACTGTTAATTGAACAACAGAATAAAAGAATGACACCATTATTATAGAATTCAGAATTCATTTTATAATGCTGTCATAAGTCTGCACTTAGTTTCACTATTAAAAAAGGCATCCTAACTGGTGTTGACATACTTACAGTAGCATGCAGTATAAAACAGTGAATATTTCAATGCAAGTCTTATTTCTACTACTCAATCAATCAATCAGGATTTATAAAGCATTGCTGTTCACCCAATAGGGTATCCAGGTACTTGCAGGCCCCGTAGGCTCATTTGCATAGCCAGGTCTTGAGGGCCATTTGGAATTCTGGAAGTGAGGTCATGGTCTGGAGGGGCGTGGCTGTTCTAGGTCTTTGCTGTGAAGTGGAAGAAGGAGCTTCCCCCACTTCTGCTTCGGTAGATGCGGGCAAGTATGGGCAAGTGAAAGGGAGACAGATCGTAGTCTTTTCGATGGTTGTTGAAAGTTCAGGCAGTGGCTAATGTAGGTGGGTCTTTGGTTGTGTAGAGCCTTATGTGTGTGGGTCAGCAGCTTGAATTGGCAACTTTTCTGTACAGGGAGCCAGTGGAGTTTTATGAGGTGGGGTGTGCAGTGGGTTTGTCAGGAAAGGCAGAGGATGAGTCTAGATGTAGTGTTCTGTATGGTCGGAAGTGTCTTTAGAAGGTGAGCAGCGATTCCTATGTAGAGGGCATTGCCGTAGTCTAGTCAGCTGGTGATGAGGGCTTGTGTTATGGTGCGTCTAATGAGTAGGGGTAACCACTTGAAGATGCTATGTAGCATGCGCAGAGTGAGGAAGCAGGCGGAGGAGATGGCGTTGATCTGTGATTTCATGGTGAGCTTGTTGAAATTGATGATTCCAAGGTTTCTGGCATGGTTGGAGGGAGGTGGTGCGAGTTCTAGGTCTGATGGCCACCAGGAGTTGTTCCATATGTTGCTGCTATTGCCAAAGATCAGTACTTCTGACTTGTCTGTGTTATGCTGAAGACAGTTGTTTTTCATCCAGTCGGCATTGTTTGTAATGCGTCTGTGGAAGTTGGTTCTGGTGGTGGTGGGGACTTTCTGGTGGCGGTGAGGTCGTCGGTGAGTGAGAGGATGAGTTGGATGTCATCTGCTTAGAAAATTATGTTGAAACTGTGGGATCTGACATTGTTGGCCAGAGGGGTCATATATCCGTTAAAGAGCCTGGGGCTCATGGATGACTCTTGGGGGACACCGCAGCTGATCTCCTTGGGTTCAGAGTAAGCCTGGGCGGAGTTCGCAGAGTTCCGCAAACTGCAAAAGAAACTCTGTCGCGCTACGCTGAGCTCCATGTGCAGCGGAGTGCGTTAGATAAATGCCGTTCATGGTGATTTTCAGTGCCAGGTGCTTGTCATCGCGAACGGCACCATGCACAGTGAAAGCGACGCTGCTTCTTTTCTGCCGCTTGAGTAAATTTTTACTCGAACCGCAGCTTTCTCAACGCGAGCAGTCGCGAGCATACGTGATCACTCGCAATGAGAAATCTGACTGTCCGTGTTGAAAAATCTCGGGAGGTTGATTTTCCGCGATCGTCAACATCAAGAACGAGGAGTATCATGAGTTGATTGTTGATGATCTTTTCCAATACCTTCACTAGGAATGGGCGCAGAGAGATTTGCTGGTAGTTTTTGAGTCCCCTGGGGTCGGCATAGGGCCTTTGAGTAGTTATCTAACTATGGCATGTTTCCAGGCATCTGAAAATGTTGTGCGTGGTGATAGAGGTGTTGAGTAGGGTGGTGAGTTCCTGGCCAATCTTTTGGTTTCCAAGGTTGGAGATGTGGTGCAGGCATCTGTCTGTGGGAGCTCCAGAGTAGATGGATTTCATGGTGGAGGTGGTGTCCTGGGTGGGGAGGATGTTCCAGGTGGTCAGTGTGTGGTTTGTGTTGGTCACGGTTGTGGCGTATCTGTCCTGTAGAGGAAGACTGTCGGTGTGGGTTGGGGTTCTAAGTTTCTGTATATGGTTGCGATCTTGTCATGGAAGAAGTGGGTGAGGTTGCGCACACCTCCTGTGAGGGTGTGAGGTTGTTTTGGCTGGCAGCCAGGTTGGAGAATTCCTTAACGATGTTGAAAAGTTCCTTGGTGTTGTTGGCACTGGGTTTTGATGCATGCAGCAATGGCTGTCTTCTTTGTTGCCCTCAGCAAGTGGTGGTAGAGGTTGAGGGAGGTCGTGAAGGCTGTCCTGTCGAAGGAGTCCTTGCTGGTGCGCCATCTCCGTTCCAACTGTTTACTGCCTCGTTTCACTGTTATGAGTTCTTGGTTGTACCAGCTGGCCTTTTTAGAGGATTTTCTCTGGATGTTGCTTTTGATGGGGACGATGCTGTCTGTGCAATTAGTGACCCAAGTGTTGAAGTTTTTCACACGCTGTTCAAGGTTGGTGGTGGTAGTAGGGTTGGAGGTGTTGAGGGCATTTACCCAGCTGGAGTGAGATTTATTCCACCTCTGGTGGCGGCGTTGGTCATCTTGGGGATGGCAGTACAATGGCTGGAGGTGCTGAAGTGGATAATGGAGATATCAGTCTATGTGAGCTCTGTGATATGGCTCTATTTGACACGGTTTTCTGGAGGTAAAAATTGGGCCCAGCATGTATCCTGCATTGTGTGTAGGTTTTTGATTGATCTGGGGCTATCCGAGGCTGTTCATGCTGTTGAGGATGTATGCAGTGTTTTTTTCATTGGGGTCGTTGATGTGGAAATTTAGGTTGCCGAAGAAGAAGTCGTCCTTGGAGTCTAAGGCTAGGGGCACAACCATTGAGCTACATAGCCCAACAACAAAAGATGATCTAGACACTCATTTGGTCTATGCCCTCCTAGTGAACACAAAAATGTCAGCCTCTGGTGGGGCCACAAATCCTTGGTTCCGGGAAATGTCGGGTGCTATTTTCCCTACTTGCACTGGAGACTTGCTGGACAACCGCTGCTCCTTAGTGCCCCTCCACATATTTTCACCACTTTTAAACTTTACACACCCCCTGGGGCACCAGAGGCCAAACATGAAAATTGTTCAGCTTTAATTTAGGGACTAATGGGACACGCCCTCAGTTCCACTGACTTGTATTTGAGATGCCTGCTGGCCGTGTTTTTTCTGTTCCTATCTTTTTAACATGTGTTTGATGTTCTGGCTGGCAACACTATTAAAATGGCCATGCACCTTCATATGAGAATGTTGCACACAGTGACCATTTTCCCATTCATCAGGCACGCTTTCTCCTGAGTCAGCCAGTAGAGCTGGCTTTTTTCACTGTCTGCTACTCCCAGACATAATCACAGGGAGAGGACAAAGAGTGCTGATGCTTTCATTTAGGCCTGGGCCAGCAGGGGACCCCTGGGGCCATTTATCTGGAACTACTATATTTGGCAGTTGTGGGGACAGCTTTCTGGGCTACAAGCACCCTTTTAGGAGCCCCTTTGGAGAGGGGAACCTGTTCTTCCAAGTCCTGCGAGAACTATCTCAAGAACTACTCATATTTTTTAAGATTTTATTGGTACAGAGACCCCACAGAGTACCTCCAGTGTGGATGAGTACTTCCTCCATTATTCCTCCTCTGATCAATTTTCCTTCCCTCTTCAGGGTAAAGAGGTGTTGAGGTCGAGAAGGGGAGAGTCCTTACCCAATCCAGAGATGCTACAGCTCCCCTCCACCTGAGTGGCAATTCCAAGGAGCAGTCTGTCTTCTTTCCAACCCCCTGCATAGCATTGTACCAAAATTCAAGATTGAAGGTTGAGGGTTGAAGGGAACTTTGGAAAAAATCCTTCTATCTCAGCTAAGCTTGTCGCACCCAGGTCTGGTTCCTCCCAGCACATGTTTAATAAACCCTACCATGGTGACTGGATCCAGAGGTGGGCCTGCTCTCCATGTGTCTCCTGTGGAGAATTCTGCCAGTGCTTGTCCAACAGATGAAGCTAGTTGACTTTTGGAGATATCCCCACTATCTTCATCTGCTAGGAAACCGGTTAAGTTCTCAGAATAGGTATATTGATGAGGGGAGCTTTGAATTGCTAGTTGACCCGCAGAGTAATCAACTGTGTCCAGCAGGGTAGCTAAAACATGAGTTCCATTTTGGCAGGTTCAGTAAAATATGTCCAATTTTAATATTATAGCATGCATATTTAGTAAAAGTAAAATGTGGATAGGCATTCGTGACCCAAACATTCATAGTAAAGATCATGACAATGTACTTCCTACATCATACCTATCCAAAGTTGTGGTTTAGGGATACTTCAGCCAAAGTGTAAAGACAGTTTAAACCCCACTGAATTTACCCTTCAGCCAAAAAGAAAGGGAACATTTATTTTTTGGATCTCCTATTAAATAATATAGCCTCAGCAGGCCACAAGCACATTAATATGGGTTCCACACTCACAGTGTTTCCTCTGTTCAGGAGTCAGGCTGAGTCATATAAAATTCCTCCTCCCTCATTCTACACTACTCTACATGTATGTGTGTACATGTGTTCACATGTATCCTGCCCAGAGCCTCTTATCTTAGCTGTGCAGCAGCAGACCGTATTTAAAAAGATAGGCAATGGAAGCCAGAGCCCTAATCTATTTTTCACAGAAGCTTACAGTGAGTGAGACTAGAAAAACCGACTTTTGGAAGAGGGCTAAAAAACAAAGGCCAAAAGAAACAAAACAAGCATTTGCAATGCAATAGGTGTCGCATTTGCGAGATTTGGAGCTATTGGTAATGTAAATGGCAATGCCCTTTATTTATGTGTTTTGAAAACCTGCAAGCAATGACTATCAGTACAAAAGTGCACATAAATAATAAGTATTGTCTTTTACAATGCCAATAGGATAAAGTTTCGAAAATGCGAGACCTATTGCATTGCAAATGCTTGTTCGGTTAGGCTATAACTGTTAAATTAAAAAATAAGGTCACTTTTATAAACGGCTCACTTTCAAGTATAAAAGAGCGCTGGTGACAATTTATGCTGTGTAATTACATTTCACACAATAAGAAGCAGCAAATGACAAGTAAATTATGAATGGCCTGGCATACACTTGCCTTTAGAGCATTTGCATATATATATGCGTATGTATAGGCCAATATTTCAATTCTGTTCAGACTGGAACAGACTTTGGTGATGAGGGGAAGACAACAGAGGACTGAGGCTCAAACCCATGGGACTGAATGTGCAGCAGAAGTCGGGGGCTGTGAACAGAAGTAGGAGTTGGGAGCTGGAGTAGCTGAAGCTAGAGGGGGAGGCCAGGATGTTCGAATGAGACCCCGGAGGGTGAAACGCCACACCTTTTATAAATTCTGATGGCCTGATTAGCAGGATAGATTCTGCCATGCTACTGTGGAAGCCATCCCCTATCATTATTGGGGCAGCGCTTAGAAGTCAGGCCAAGCACTTGAACCCCGGAGTTGGCTTGACCACTAGGGGCTATAGAGGCTGACGGGGATTCTATATCCCACCCAAAGATCCCTTCCTGCTCTGTTTATAATACGGCTTGGACCCCGCACTCTTCCTGTGACAGTGTAAGGGGAATAAAGCTCCGGCCTGAAGAAGGCGGCCCAGAGATCCGACCCCATGATATGTACGGGGGACTGCAGAAATGAGGATTTTTGATAAGGAATGAGCAGTGTTAGAAATGAGATTTCTGGTTGGCTATGGCTTGCGCCAAAGCTAGGCAGAAACCACCACTCTAGTCTGGGCTGGGGAGTTACACACCAAAGATAACCCCTGCTCACCCCCTTGGTAGCTTGGCACGAGCAGTCAGGCTTATCCCGGAGGCAATGTGTAAAGCGTTTGCGCGCGCACCCAGCAACAACACCCAAGGCCCACCACAAAGGAAACTCCACACAAGGTATTATATAAAAATAGCCTTTGTATTATACCAAAACACATTAGATAATATTCACACAATTTACACTTTGCCAACTGGCATGGGCAAAATTTTACAAGGGATTATATGTACAGGGGACAGGGCCACACGGACCACTGTCAGGAATTAGCACTTTTCACCAAGTGTACATGTAGAACACAACTTTAGCACTGTAGAACACAACCAGTAACTACTGGCGCAATAATGACCTCAGCGTCATCACACTAGCATCAGGTATAAAACCTATCCTGCATCCATCACAGGGGCATAAACACATTATGCAATTTCTCCTTGGTCTAACGCATTAGACCTAACCACCTACGTATACCTACACTAGGGGCGTATATCGCACAGGGAAGTACAATCTCCCTAACATCAACCTAAACAGGTAGAACAACCTCCTAATCATAAGACCACATCTGGAGGTATAACACAGGGTGCGCAAAACATACTATACCCAGTACATTTCCTAACACCATAAGCAGTAACACAGGGTGTGCAAAACATACTACACACAGTACATTTCCTAGCACCGAAATCACATTAGAGTCCAGGTCGCACCAGAACCTAAACGTAGCAGCTGCCCACTACTTGCTGGGCAGCTGGGGACAAGAACAGGGCCTAAACGCTGCAGCTGGCACTAAGTGCTGCGCAGCTGGGAAGGCAAATAGGAGGCATGGGCTCTCAATGGCCCCTGTAGCAATATCCAACACGCTGGAGCCCCCTGGGCTCTGAAACATACACATGTCCCCAAGCTTTGGAGCCTCGCAGGCTCAGAAACAATAATGCCCCCTTCGTTGGAGCCATCTGGCTCTGGAAATACGGTCCCACAAAGTCCATTAGGCATCCAGGGGCTGGGCAGGGCCCAGGGAGGCAAGCCTTCCCCTGGGCCCCAGCAGCAGCACGCCCCTGGTAGATTCAAGTACAGAACGAGAACATTTTGTAAGGGGACACAGCCCCTTTTTATACACATGATACCTTTGTTCTCAAAGGTGCAGGGAAGGGGCGAACCAGATACAACTGGTTCCAGAGCACTTTGTTTTGCTCAGACCCTCTCCCTATTCATAGCAGAGGCCAGGGTCATCAGTCGCACCACAGGGGGTGGAGCCAGCATTGTGTGGGGAAAGCCCAGCCCTATTCAAGACCCAGGTGTACTCCTCCCACCCATCCAGCTGCTGATCTCCCTATTCACCACTGGGTGACTCCTCCTGAGTCTGCGGATTCCCTAGCCCGTCACCTGACCTCAGCCAGCCAATCACGCGACAGGCAGTCACTGCACATTTATGCCAGCGTCTAGAAGTGGCACTTCCACACTAGACACAGCCACGCCGCACACATCATTGCGCAGCATTTAATCACACGAGTCCGCATATACCAAACTCGCACCTGCACTCCCCACGCATCAGGAACTACCAGGGACACATACATTCCCCCATGCATTCCTATGGGAGGGCAGGTCAGTCTCACTAGATCATACACAGAGCGCACGCGCTTTCCACTGGGACACAGAAGCCTAGAGGCCTAAAACCACTAGTACACCATAGGGAAAAGGCTAGGACAAATGCAAAAAGTTCTAGGGGTGAACTTGCCAGAAGGGTCAAGTCCAACAAGCAGCGAATATAAATAATTGTGTAGCTGGTATGCTGGGTTCACTGGCACACAATGGCAATAAATTTAAAAAAAACGGAAGCAAAACAAAGCCATAACAATTGCAGGGGCGATCACACAATGCCACACACTTGCATCCCGCGGATGCTGGTGTCACGGTTGTCACCTCGGAATGCCTGCTAGGGGGAAAGTACCAGGAGGATGCATATTTGAAGCAGGGGGTGGGGGGGCGTTTTCAAGAACTCCAAGTAGAAGAGGGAAAACACGCCATAGGGAAAAGGCAACGCTACTTCAGCTTGAACTTGCCAGCCGAAGCCAGCAACCCCTCAAAGATGTTCAGCAATCACAGACATAGCTATGATCTGTGGCCGGGTCGTGACAGAAGTTATTTGCTTGGAAGGTGATTAGGTCTGGCTAAGAGCCGACAATTTTATCAATGCTGTGAATACAGGAAATAGACAAACCATCCGCTGTTTTGGGCAAATGAAGGGGTCATTCTCCCTGACAGCCAGCGCCATGAAACCGTCTTGGTGTACGTGCGCTTTATAAATAATTTTAACATAACATAACATAACAGCCCCCTACAGCCAAGACCAGCACTTTATCGAGGTGAGTGACAAAAAACACGAAGACAAAGAAACTGTCTTTTAGCATTTTTTTAAATCAAAGATTGCCCTTATTTCAGGCTTCTACATTTTTTTACGACTTTCATAAAGCACCGTGCTTCACCATGTCGACTCCAGAGCACCAAAAAAGCAAACAATGGGTTAATTGTACCAGCAACAGCTCACATAGTGAATGAGTCAAAGACAGACACGTCTCAAAGATTATGAACAATCACAATCTTATTTGGTGTTGTATGTACCAGACCGTGTACACAATGGCCAACAATCACATGCATGCTTTGCCCTCCTTAGAATAGATCATCTGTTTCTCATTTTGAATTCTTGATCCAAGCTCCCATTTTTACGTTATGAATCAAGTTTTACTCAATGTCCACTTTACACTGAGAAATGAAAGGGAATATACAAAGTGCAATTGGTTACTTTTGGCAGAAAATACCCAACTGTTTTAAAGCGAAAATAGTGTTGGTTATGGCTTGTAAAATTCAGTGAAAAATAACGCTGCTTTGAGATTTTCCTCTTTATTTCACTATCAATTGGGTAAAGATTTCGGGGCAGATTTATGTTTCCTGGCGCATCCCTGCAAATCAGCAAGGATGCGCCAGGAATGATGCGTCACGCAAGTTTACCCTTGCGCCACACATGATGCGCCGCATTTACAATGGTTCAGTATTAGATCGCGTTTCCTTCTCAAAAGTATCTCTAAAGTTGTGTAAAGCCGTGGGAAGGACAGTCTGGAGAAGTCTCCTGCTGTCGAGCCCTGCAATGTTGTTGTTTCTCCAAGAAAGTCACCATGCTTGTTGCTGATGGTCTGTAAAGCAAAAGGCGACCCAGGTACCAGCCGAAAAGTGCCACTGGGTACAGATCTACAGAGAGGCACCAACTTCCACCTCCCAGTTCACAAACAAATGGTTTTTGGTAAAAGCACCAAATGCCCTGCTTTCACTTTAATGGTATGCACACCCCTATCTTTAGACACGGCTCGCTGTGACCTGAATAAGGCAGCAGTGTCTAAAGAAAGGGGCGGGCCACTATGTAAGAGAAAGCATGGTATGGGGGCTTTCAGTGAAAGAAAAAAAAGTTGATTTGACATTTTTTTTGTAGATTTATATAGCACAAACTCGATTCAAAGCACTAGTTACATTACATAAGGACACATCTGTTTTTATTTGGTAGGCAGTGATTAAGTAATTTTAGCAGAATCACAGTATGGTGAGCCGACACCGAGGCTCGAACCCGGCTCCCCACCTCCAAAGTCGGCAGTTCTTGCTGTAAGGCCGCATGCTCACCCCATTGCCATTGCAGAATACTGTCCCTATTAAAAAATGCCCGAAAAATATGAAATCGGTGCCGTGCTTTCACAAAGCACGGCACCCATACATATAAATAAATGTTAGCAGCATGTAAACTCGTAAAGCGGGCGCCATGGCGAAAAAATAAAAATAAAGAAGTCCCAACACTAAACTGATGTAGCCCTACAGTGTAACTAAACTGTAGTTGGTCGGGGCTGCTTCCCATGAAACGGAAGTGACGTTTCGGGAGCAAAGCCGACAAGGAGCCAGGAATGCAGCGCAACATTGGAGGGAACCAATAGCAAGCAGCAGGCGGTTTTTTACTCTGTATACGGATTACTCCAGGTCTTCCAGACAGCGCAGGCGCGCTGCCTAGGCTTGACCTAAAAACAGGCGATTCTGATTGGTCAGAATCTGCTTACTTAAAGACAGTTTCTGCATGCAAAAGACATGCTCCCTGTACCTTCTCAGTGATAGTGAAAAGCATGCTTACCTCTGTGTAGCATTTTTACCCGGCCAACCAAGGGGAATATGCATGTGTTCCCCCTTTCAATATGATGAAATTGGTATACACCTAATTAGCATATTTAACTTACCTATATTCCGTACAAAGTGTACACAGGGCCTGTAAGTTAAATGCCACTTGCCTGCAGCACCACTTGTGACACCCACTACAGTGTCAGTGTAACCATGACTGCAGGCCTACCATTTTTAGCGTGATTGTTGCAGTTTTAAACTGCAAATTGCACCAAGCAAAATAAGTTTTAATGCTCTTGGTTAAAGAAGTCACATTTAGATTGTTTACCTATTTTTACTCACCACTTATCTGTTGATGGAAGTAATGCATAATATGTTTTTAATATTTCCAATCAATATTGCCTACTCTTAAACCATTCAATTGTAGTGCTACTCATTTCTAATGACTAATGCCTGTCACCTAGTAAACCTCAAGCCAATCTTCAATCTGCCCTTTGTGACTAGATCCATAAAGCAGGTTGTCTCTGAGCAAATCCGTAGGTTTTATCATAGGCCTGTGTCTTTCATTTGAGACAGACATCAATCTATCTCATGGTTACCTTTTTATCTTGCGAGCATAAACCTGCACACTTTTACCATAAATGTAAAAGACACCAAATTTATGGTACATTTACATTACATTCAGAGCCCTCTACCAGCCCTATTGACTCCATGACTACAGGTCATCTGCTGTTGGAAGCTAACAATGCGTGGACTTTGAAGCTGTCATGGTGGTTGCTTGGATCATTGCACACTTGAAAGGTGCGCCTGGCTGATACCCGTTCAGCTGGGAAAAGTCCTCATTCTCCTAGCCAACGAGTCCCTTCTGACTTGTTTCCAGTTAAGCACAGTTGCCAATTCCTGCACTTTACATCTCTAGATCATCAGCTAGGTTCTCACTTTGCTTTCTTTTCCCCCATATTCTGGGCTCAATGGAAGGGGTGTGCAAAATGTGCGTAATTTGCTTTCGCGTAATTACCCAAAATGTTGGCACAGTTATGCAAAAAGAGCAATTGTCATTTCGCGAAACACATCCTTGCATCATTTGTGACTTGAGGACACATTTTAGCAATAGCACAGCTAACAACTATGGCTCACGTTCCATTGTGCTTGTGTATTTGTAAAACGTGGCAAGGCCATTAAAAATAAACAAGTATTGGCACAGCCAATAGGCTTCTCCTATGTGAGATTTATTGGCTTTGTCAGTTTATTTTAGACATGTTGCTATGAGGGACAAGGTGCATAATGATAGAGTGTATAGTAAAATAATTGTGCACAATACACTTTAACATGTATAATTGTTGTCATACGTATAAGGAATTTAGGTCATTCATGTTAGTAATCAATAGATAAACAAAGGGAACATGTAGGCCACCATTATAGCTCAATAATTCCCCTTTCCCATTTCCTTCAATGAAGCTGTCATCAATCTAAGATGGTCGATGCATTAGTGAAAGCAATTAGAAGTGCTATTCTATTCCATTTCATTTTGGGCATATAGTCAAGTGTGTTTTTTGCATTTCAAGGGCTTACAGCCTTTTTCGCTATTAAGAGGTTGATCGCTTCCATCACTTTACTATTAGAATGAAATCTGAAATATCTTTAGAATGTACCTGTACCTGTCCAAGTTCAGGGGCAAAGCCAATAGGTGTCGCCAATAGCACTGAATAGAACAGATATCAGCATGTCCTTCATTGAGATTTACAGCACTGAACAAGTAGGCCTACAGTTGGAGGCATCAAAAGAACTACAGAAACAGGGGGCAAACAGGTACTGTGGTATAGGGAGCACCTGTGCTTCTTTTCATTTCAAGCCCTGCTGCAATGAGTTTTTATATATCAGCATGCTATTCAGTGAGACATGCATACAACTACATCATTCACTGCAGTTAGACACAGATCTGTAGACACCAGCATGCCCTGCTATGAGGCACAGTAAACCACATAGACCCCTATCGCGCTCCCACCAGGGCTGTTCAATGTTTGCACAGCAAACAAAAACTCAAAGACGTGTGACTACCAAGTACTCTGGCAACTGTACCCCCTCACCTCACATAATTTTTGTTTTTAAAAAAAATATTTTTATTTGCATTTCCAACACAAAACATAGTAAGCATGTCACATTGAATCGTCCATCACCTTCTACCCTACCACCACCTGCCACCCCCTCCCCCAGTATAGCGCAAAACATATCTATGCATTGATATAGAAGAATCTACCCTCCATATAGGAAATTAGCTGCATCTAAGTCCTTCCCATATGTAATAAGGCTGCCAGGACAACCCTCCTTACCCCCTCAGAGCCCCCCATCCAGGCCATAATAACGTCACCATTTCCCCCACACTCTGGAAAATTTCTTCGGGCATCCCCTCGCTTTGTAAGTAACTCTTTCAGCCGCCATATATATATGTCCATCCCCCTCCTCCATTCGTCAAGCTTCGGGGGGTTCGGGGCTCCCCATTCTCGTGCCACATCCCTCTTGGCCACCACTAATGCTAGTGTCAGGAAGATGAGATGGGGTCGGGTCAGATCTATATCGTTCGTTATCCCCAGTAAAACTAATTTGGGCTCCAGGGGTAGGGACACTTCAAGTATTTCCCCGAGTTCGCTCATTATCTTGGCCCAGTAACTTTGGAGGACCCCACATTCCCAAATGGTGTGGTAAAAGTTGCCCTCGGCATGTCCAAACCGCAAACAGCTAGGGTCGGTGGCCCGCCCCATCTGGTGTAGGCGGAGTCGATCATAGTAAACTCTGTGGAGAATCTTGAGTTGGATAAGTCGAGATTTTATTGCCACTTCCCTAGGGTGCATAAGGGCAGTTTCCCAATCAAGCGTGTCCATCTCCCCCACATTCGATTCCCACACATTCTTCAGTTTCACCAGTCCGCCCGGCATGTTGTTAATTAGGGTTTTATAAGTCAAGGAAACTAGCTTAGCCTGAACCTGGTCCTGCAGTAGGTGGCCCTCCAGCGGAGCATATTCTGGCAAGGGGTCCGACAGCGCCTTTTCTGCGTGCCAAGCGTGGCGTACTTGCGCATACTTTAGGAACTGGGAGAAGTGCAGGGTGTACTCTGCCCTTAATTCCTGGAAGGACTTCAGGGCTCCCCGGCGCTGGAGGTCACCCAACACGGAAATGCCAATATCGTCCCACCGCCGGAAGCCTTTCAGCTTATGTAATTACCGTAGCCACGCACATATCCAGATTGCGGTTTGTCTCGACGGTTTGTGCCACCATCCGATTCGTCTCGTCGCCCTGAACCAAAGCTCTACTGTCACCCTTGTTGCCGATAGTAGTGCTGGCTTCCCCTTCCCTCCATAGATATAGTGCAGGCATGTACGATGGTCTAATTTCTCCCTTTCCAATCTATACGTGGGGTGATCCGCCGGGGCATGCAACCAATCGTTTATTGGCGCGAGATGTTCCGCCCAGTAGTATGCCTCCACGTTGGGGAGTGAAATCCCTCTATTATACTGGTTTCTCTGTAGGGTCTCCAACGCTATCCTAGGCTGTTTTCCCAACCAAAGCAACTCTCTAAAGCCCTCATTTATTTCTTGAAAAACCTGGCGCGGGAGGGGGAAGTACTCGTTTTGTAGTGCATAGAGGAACCGCGGTAGAGTGATCATTTTATACTTCGCCGCCCGCCCTAGCATTGCGAGTGGGAGGGTCTTCCATCTACACGCATCCTCCTTAAAGTTCAGTAGAACCCTCTGGATGTTTTCCTTATATGAGACAGAACTACTTTTTGTTTTATAAATTCCTAAATATACAAACCCTTCAGTTGTCACCCGTAATACCTCAGGTATAGCCGGCCCCAGGTCTCCCTCCCCGGGATTGTACGAGACCGATTTATGCCAATTTATAGTATAGCCTGAGCGTGACCCATAGCGGTCCAGCAGAGAAAATAGGCGCGGTATCGAGACCTCTGGAGATGTAACATACAGCAGGATGTCATCCGCGTACAGCGAGATCTTCTCCTCATACCTCTCTCCTTGGGGAATTTTAAAACCAGCTATCTGCCTATCCTGCCGTATTTCACATGCCAGCACTTCTATGGTGAGGGCAAATAATAGCGGGGACAGGGGACATCCCAGACGGGGTCCTCTTCGTATTGGTGAAGTTCTCCGAAAGGATACCATTAACTTTAACCCTCGCTCGTGGGTCCGCGTAAAGAAGCGTAATCCGCTTCCTAAACTTCGGACCAAATCCAAACTTTATCAGCACACTATCCAGAAAGGGCCAATGCACTGCGTCAAATGCTTTTTAAGCGTCTAGGGAGAGAAACACGTGGGGCTCCTCACGTACACACACCTCCATCAACCAGTTGTGTGTCCTCCGCAGGTTGTGTCTAGTCGCACTATCTGGCAAAAAACCGGTTTGAACAAAATGAATCAGGCCTGAAACCACCTTACGAAGTCGGAGGGACAGGATCGTCGCTAAGAGTTTCACCTCTACATTCAATAACGATATAGGGCGGTATGATGAGCACACCTCCGGCGGTTTGCCCTGCTTATAGATAGGTACTATCGTGGCCATGCGGAGATCTGGCGGGAGCATCCCTTTCTCCAGTGCCGCGTTGAACCTCACCTCACATAATTGACCCAATAGTATGTCTCAAATGCCCCATATCATGCGTCTGGCACTCAGTCAGTGGTGTTTTTAAGGCTGTGGCAGAATTTATGACTTTTACTTGCAGTTTTCGCTCTATAAATACCAGTATACCAGGCAGAATATGCTTAAAACTACAGGCTGAAAATTCAGAACTGGTTGGAAGTCACATTCATTTGCCAGGAAAACAGATAGCAACTGAGTAGTGGTACCCCTTGTACACAGTTTCCCACTGGCCAATGTCTTTCACCTGTTCTCACTCCCTCTTCCATAGTTCCATCCTACATTAAGAACCTGCGTGCAGAGGGATGTGGGGGGAAGGGAGGCTCAAGTTACGCTTTGTAGCCAAGAGCAGTTGTATTCTGGGACCTGTAGTTTCCCCTTTACCATTGAAAGTTTTGACACTCAAGTTCTTGCATGATAAGTGTTGTTGGATGAAAGAGTTACATATAGATATAGGAACCATTCGCTCAGTACACTTTCCCCCAGTAGCGCATAACCAATACTCACAAATTACACAATACCATCTCACAGTACTTCTGTCACCGACATAGAGTCCCTTAACCAGAACACCTCAAGGGTTTTCCCTCTCAGTATCCCCTGTCTAACATGCCCTACCTACCTTGTACAACGAAGCGCACTAAGGTAGGTCCAACGACTTAGTACATAATAGGTGGAAATAAAATAAAATGGCGAGGATAGTACAAACCTCTCCTCGGTTCTTCAAATGATCCCCCTCCCCCCAGCGCCTTGAGACCCTCACAGGTGAGTAGTGTGCTTCACAAATCCCTGATTGATTGATTGATCAGTATCAACGGGAGAGGACAACCCCGGACATCTGCCCATGGCTGAGGCTCCTGGCCTCGGCCTCATCTCTGGCTCCAAGGGACTAGAGGCCCAGTGGGAGCTGTACAAAAGTCCCATAAAGGCCCTCACCCAGGGCCCATTTCCAAGCTAAAGGGGGTATAAGAAATTTAGAGGCAGAGGAGGGGCTTCGGCCCATCTGCCCGCTCCCAAACACTGACTGTGTTAACCCACAGGAAGGTGATAGGGAGGGAGGAGTCTTTCACCGTGGAAGGAGAGGAACACTTCACGAAGCGCGAGAGAGGGAGACCTCATGTAGAGAGGCCCCCCCACCCCACCGCCGTGACAGAGTGAAAGCGACTAAATGAGGAAGGGAGACAGGGTATTTTGACAGAATGCTACGGTTTAAGAGAGAGCGCACCAATCCAAGATAGTGGAAATGCCTGCCTTAAAATGATGTGCGGAAGAGCGCCTAACTGTGAGGGTGGGCACCTCCCTGGGAGTGGGAAGGAACAATACAGAACTCTCAAGCAAACATTCTTTTGAGGTCTGATACCCAGTTTATCTTCACTTTTGTTCAATGCAAAGATTTACCTTCAGAGCGTTGGACCATCGGCCAGTTATTGGGGACGGGGGGGAGTTCAGGGGAGGGGGGTTTATAAACAGCTCAGTGCCAGTACGACATAAATGGAAAAAGATGGAAATAAAAGATCAACCTCAGTATAGCCAAGTGGAAGAACAATATTTGAGGACTACAATGTCCACAATGCTATGTGTCATGCAATATCTAGTCTTCTTATGAACAGTCGCACCACCCACGAAAAATGCTTTCATGTTTTTGGGCTACTGCAACTATTTGGACGAAGAAGCAAGGAGAGCGACTCTGCACCATTACACAGCGGACAAACATTCCAGTTCTAAAAAACTGAAAGCATGCCTGTAAAGTCACGGGCCCTAGCCACACATACTTCACTGGCCACAAGCTAGGGTGCTCAGACCCTTTTATTAACAGGCCAACTTCACTTGTGATGCCTTTGGTGGATTTGTGTGGGAGGGGAGTAAAATCCAGCCCTCATGGGAGTGGCTGGTAAAAACACTAGACTGTGTCCTGCAGGAATCAGCATGGAAGTGAATACCCATGAAACAGACAAACTGGACAGGAGAAACCTTTTAACAAAAGAGTCAAACTACCAGTTATAATAATTAATGCCAGTAGATTAGAAGCTTAGTGTAGCTTCTGTGGGTCTGCAGCTCTGGTCGTAACACCACTGCCTTTCCCCAGATGTCCCTAGATCAGAAAATGTGCATATTAGCTGTGTGTTTGCAGCTCTGCCCTAATGCCACAGGCTTTCCTCGGAGGAGAGGGTTGCTTGCCACCCCCAATCCTCCTTCGCTGATTTAGGGCATATTGCACATCAGCAGGGGCTGCTGTGCAACATGTCTTAAAGTATAGAAAATCAAAGCGCTATGGCACAGCCAACATTCACTGCATCATAGAGCTTTGTTTTTCTTTACTTTAAGGCAGTACGCGTCACTGTGCAATATGCCATAAATCAGTGCAGGAGGGTTGGGAAGTGGTAAGCAACCCTCTCCTCTGGGAAAGCATGTGGCGTAACAAACAGAGCTGCCAACTGGGGACCCAAGCTTGATCCTCAAAATCAGTTCAACATCCAGTGATTTTGGGCAAATCATGGAACCTCCCCATGCCTACAAAACTAATGTGTGAGACGTACCCGGAGCTGATGTAAAGCACTCCTGGACCATTGGATCAGTTTGTGCTCTATAAATGTGAAAAACCCCATAATAAGGAGGAGGGCAGTAAACGAAGACTGTGTAGCGGGAGGGTTAAAGAGGAGAGGGGGAGGGTGATGTTCTAAAAAGACCACAAAGCAGGAGTAGGGAGAGGTGTTGGGGGAAGGAGAGGGGCTGCAATGCATGGACTCTCTTAGAGTGAGTGCCGGAAAAAAAAGAGTACCTGAAGGTGCTTGTGGCCAGTGGAAGGACACTGGCCACAGGAAGCAGTACTTTGTCCATGCTCCATGGCAGGGACGAAGTCTAAAGTGAACATTGACCCCTCCTCCCCAGGAGGAAGTTGGAGGCAAGAGGAGACTCTGACCAATAAGAAGCAAAGAAACGAGAGTGCCATGGGAGCCAACCAATAGAACGCCAAGGTAAGGAATGGGCAGGCTCTAAGTACATTTTAAGCTTTTTTTATCATTACAAGAGATTTCGCAAAGCACAGTACAAGCGCTGTGCAGGTTTAACCTGAAAAATACTCCCACGCCATGAGAGAAAGTGAGAAGTTCTTATAAGGGATCTGGACTCAGTTTGTTAAAATCTAGTGTATCATTGTGCTCCTCAGACAGGTGTCCCTCCTTTAATGTTGTAGATTACTAAACCAGTGGGTGGAGTTACAATACAGGACAACTACGAATCTGTGCACATGTCACATTATCATTTGTATGAGAAAGGTTTTGCCTATCCCTCTCTATCCACTGATGTTATAAAGTAGTGGAGTATAGACATTGTATACATATATGTTTTGTCATCGTGGAGTATTGCATGATCTAACACTTGGATAACTAAGTCATACACTTCTTTCTGCTCTGCTTTTAGTTGGGTTACTCTCACTTGTAAGGCAACTATCTATAATAATGAATATTAAGAAAACACGTAATTGCTCTAAAACATGGTACAGCTCTGAGTGCTTACTGAAATAAGTGAAAAGTGTGTGCAACACGGAGACAAAAATACAGGGTTGACTATGGTACAGTTAATTAGGGAAGGATTGACTTTTATTTGAGTGTAGGTTTCAAATAGGAAACATTGGTTTGGACAGTCAGTGCAGAAGAACGTTGATGTTTCAACCTCAAGGACAATGATTCAGGCGGGATCTTCATCAGGACATGGAAAAGATAGCATCATACACAGCAAAAAATCACAATTAACTTGCTGAATAGTTACCTGTGGTCAAAGTGGCATGGATCATGGTGATCCTCCTAACTCAGTCATGTATGACTTGTTACAACCAATGACCCAACACCATCAATACCTGAAACATATCAATGAAAACAACTGAGCCTGAGTTCAAAAAGCTCATTAGATTCAGAAATTTGTGGTGGCACCACAAAGAAGTGACCAAAATACTTGTCATCAATAAGATGAAGTAGGAAGGGTGGCATGTATGACCCAAAAAGTATCAAGATACTACAGCTGAAAACAGTGCAGTGTGTACAGATCCATTTTGGCAGGATCTAATATGGAAACTCACCAAAAGAAACACCGTAATGCATTACCATCACCTAACTGGCAAAATGTATTGCAAAGAAATGGAGCTGGGTATGATAATCAGTAGATTATCGAGCGAAGAATAAATAAAGCCCATCTTCCAACCCTCAACTTTGTGTGATGGAGGTACATTAAAAAATGCTGCTTGGCATGATGCTTGGATAGCTGCTTAACGATGGCTGAAACTCTTAAGACACTGGTTCAATCATGGCTGCTCGGGAAGGTGTTTGAATAGCTGTTCAGGGATAGGTACACCTTTTAAGACATTGGTTGAAGATAAATATGAAGCCTCCTCGAATAATGTGGCGAAATAATTATATTTACACTTGAAAAATGTATCATAAGGTCAAAATATTGTAAAGCACGCCCGAAGTAAATAGTGTAAAACACTTCCCAAACTGTGTGTACTTTGGGTTAGGAAATAATTAGTCACGGTTTGGCGAAGAAAAGTACAAAAACGCAAGCATTCGAAATGCATTTCAAAATGCTCATTATCTGCAATTGGTGCCATTAAGTGGAAGCAGGAAGGAACGCACCCGCCCTGGTAACGTTTCCCAAGACGTCGCGGATTGACAGGCGCCAGCGCGCGCCAGCGCCAAAGCCTCCATTTAACTGGCATTCTGGGGCTGCGTGCACACCTGCACGAATTCAGCATTAAAAACCAAAGCATCCCCTATAAAATGCTACTGAATGCCCAAATTAAATTAATATAATGTGAAAATGTACTTGGTGAAATTAAAAACACTCAACCAAATAATTATAGTCAGAATACCACAACGGGGCTACAAATAAGCTCGTAGAAAGACTCATTAGTTGTGTTATTCGTCAAGAGAACCTAATATATGAATTCGATGGAATGTCACGATTAAACGTGTGTCTGAACAAAGGGGACTATATAAGTTGCTGAAGGGTGTGTCCGATGTGAGGTACCTTGTGCTCAAATGTCAAATTGGTGAACAATTTCCAATTAGTGAACTAGTAAAACTGTCATGGAAAAATGAAAGAGGAAACCAGTGGCGGCTACTCCGCTAAGGCGGAGGTGCGTAGCCTCACTGCTTTTTAGCAGTGTAACTAAAGGAAAAATAAAATGATAACTAAGTGTTATTATCATTTTATTTGTTCCTGCTGCAGCAGCTTTTTGGGTGGGGCGAGGCTGTTCTGCTGACACAGGAGCAGGGCAAGGTGTGGTGAGCACTCTGTCAGTGCGCATGAATGTTTGGCTGGCAGTGTCAGACCAGCCAAACAGTCATGCGCACTTTGTATGTTCTCCACTCAGGCTGCACAACAGTCCTAAACACACAAATCATTATAGCATCACCTGTGGACACTGGTTCAACTAGATTAGGCTGTACTCACAAAGCTAAAACAAGGCAGCCTGTAACCAGTCATCAATTGAATTGAGTCCTTGATAAATTGCATTAAAACTGCCTATTCACTTCAGCTCCTGTCTGGTAAGCAACGCAGCAGGATTGCTGCCTCTTTGGCTGGGAGTAACAAGCTCATCTGATGTCATCCATTATATGCTTTTGCTGCTGCTAGTGATCTACAAATGGATCTCCTGTAGGGCACACTTGATTCGGCTCCGATGTTACTAGAATCAGTCCTTGACTTTCGGTGTCACCTGTATCGTCAATGTATCACAACCATGTATTGAGTCTGTCATGAATGGGAATAGATGGCAGTACAATATGTGCCTCTTCATAGTTATTCTTGAAGGGGTTCGGCAGGAATGGGGCAAATCCGGCACCCCTGCCTACTCTCTTGATTTGGAACTACAAGTCATTAAGAAGCTGAAAATAATTTACTCAGTGAAAATTATGCTAATGTTAGCACAAACAATGTGGGAACAAAACATGTTTGTTCATGTTTGTCTAAAACATCCCCTACTACTCTTAGGGGCAGATCATGAGTTTGACAGTGCAGTGGCAGGACCGCACCGTCAAACCCATGTGAGGACAGCCCGCCCTATAATGTTTTTTTAGTCATTGGTGGGCATTTCCTTTGCTGTTCCCATGGCGGCACCAATAAAATAGACACCGCCATGGGAAAGTCAAAGGAAGTTCTGCCACGGCAGGGACTGAAAAGTCCATGCCATGCTAGAACTTCTGTCCATGCACATGTTGTGCCCCCCTGTGTGCATCCAGGGTGTGAGGTACAAGGGGGTCCTGCAGGGCCCCCTTTCTTTCCTCACTACCACTGCTTTCACGGAGGAAAGACCTCCGGTGGTGATGAAAGTCGTAATAGACTTGGCGGGACCGCAGCGGTCCATCCAAGCATATTGATGCCTCTTGACCACTGCACCGCCACCAGGGAATGGCGGTTTACTGGTGGAGTCGGCAGTCCCAGGGAGGCACGACCCAAAGGGTCGTAATGTGGCTGTCGCAAGACCACCACAACCGCACCACCACGAGTCTGGCAGTCTGACTCGTAATTGGGACCCAAGTGTCTCCTGTTGTGGGATGTTTGCATAAAGAGACTGGATGTCCATTGTGACCAAAGGTAGGATCTGTTGGATTATGATGTGGCTGATGATTTTAGAAGGGATTGGAGGCTATATCTTGTAACAATATAAAAAGTGCATTTTCACCTTTAAATTTAATTTAGAAAATAAAGTGAAATTGAGCCCAGTTGTGTTGTAGTTGGTTCCTAAAAGCGATAATAAATGAGAGCTGTGAGACACTTCATGTCAAACAATTAGTAAGGGTGTGTGAGTGGTTCAATAGGAAGTGAGCTAAAAGTTAGAAATAAAATAGATGGACATCTGACAGTATCTATTATATTGTGTTTTTTCAGATATTATAAGTGTTACTTGACTTTTCAGTTAATTGCAAAAATGTTTTGGGCGTACAAGAACCTTTGAGAAATGTAGATTAGATGACATTATAGTCTGGATTGGATTAATCAGCCTTGATATGAACGAGGTAAAATGTAGTTAAATATCTTCCCAGTCCCCTGAAGTACACCTGTTTTGAGGATCATAGTCATTATAAGAATATATTTTTGCTTTAATTAGGTGAACTGCATACCCTTCATGGTGACATGAGGATCTATGCTGAAGTATATTTCTGATTCGTACAACAGAAATTCAGAACCTGCATTAGAGTGTGTGTGATGATTGACAAGAAAATCAGGAAGGATAAGGGAAACTGAGCTCTAGGTAAATGACATGAACATTTTTGACTATATAGCTACTTTTATAGCTAGAACTTTAGGCTGAAATTATAAGATGTGGATTACTAAATAACTTATGTAACACAGTGAAGAAATGAAAACCTTTTTAGGGGTTCACTGATACACCTGGTCCTTTAACCCAACAAAGAAGAGATTGGCGCGGAAGCTGTAATATCAAAAAGAAGTATTTATTAACCTCACATGAGGGAGACTGCATCATACAGTACCGTCAGGGCACTGTAGGAGACAGTTTAAGGAGTGCAGAGAACAGGGGCCTTTTATACCAAAACAGGGGCTCAAAAGGAGGCGGTAAAAGTACACATGAGAAGAGTTACACACATAGATGGTCATACAGAAAATGCACAGTCAACAAGTAGGAGGAGTAATGAGTTGCTGACATCAGTTAGAACAGCCTGACAGTTACAGTCTAAGGCAGGTGCATGAGCAGCTACAGACTCTTCTGAGCATGGGCAAGGCTCTGGCTCAGAGCTGATAGAGTTAACTATATCACATGACACAAGCAGAATACAAGAGCAGTCAACAGCGAAGAGGGAGAAAGCACATGGCGAGCACATGTCTAACTTAAATGGCTGCCACAAACAAAATGGCTTCAGCAGATGCTAACAGCTATTGCAGCTAGTTTTCCACAGATGGCCGTTTTAGCATCAGCTGACGACATCCGCTATGATCTAGAAGGAATATAGGAAATATTTAGCACATTTATTCTAATAAATTCATTAATATTCTGATCCATTGCTAGGTGGGCATTTTCATTCCTAAACATTTCATTAAGCGGGTATATATAAGGTATAAGCAGGAGTACAAAGGGAACAGAGCATTGGGTCATAATTAACACACAGGTATCAGGAGAACACATATCTAATAAAAACATTTTCAATAGACTTTTCCAATGTTCTTTTTATGAGGGCTAGAGTATCACTTAATATGCTTAGGAAGAGGGCAAAGAAGAATTTATCGATTGTTTAGCAAAATGTTTCTCTTGCAGAATAAACATTACTAATGCAAATATTTAAGAAAATACAAGGGGCCCGATTCACAGAACAAACTTAAGACAAAATCCTAAACTTAGTACCATTTTGGTATTCACAGAATGCACTTACTACTTCTGGTATTCACAGAATGAACTTACTACTTTTGCGATTCACAGAATAAACTTACTACTTTTGCTATTCACAGAATGGATTTAAGACTACTAACTTTACGTCCGCACTCGGGCCGGAAATTCCGGCCCGGAGGCGGAGCTTCCGGGCCAGAGGCGGAGCTTCCGGGACGGAGGCGGGGCTTCTGGGCCAGAAGCTCCGCCTCCGGGCCGGAGGTGGGGATTCCGGCTCAGAGGTGGAGCTCCACCACTGGCCGGAATCCCCACCTCCGGGCCGGAAGTCCCGCCTCCGGCCCGGAAGCCCCGCCTCTGGGCCGGAATTTCCGGCCCGAGTGCGGACGTAAAGTTAGTAGTCTTAAATCCATTCTGTGAATAGCAAAAGTAGTAAGTTTATTCTGTGAATCGCAAAAGTAGTAAGTTCATTCTGTGAATACCAGAAGTAGTAAGTGCATTCTGTGAATACCAAAATGGTACTAAGTTTAGGATTTTGTCTTAAGTTTGTTCTGTGAATCGGGCCCAAGGATTATTGCAAAAATTATCCTGGATGCAGGGGACCAGGAGGACCAAATGGGGCCATGGGAATTAGGGTGAGGAGCCGCAAAGGGCTGCTCCTCCTCAAAAATGGGACGACCAAAGGGGTACATTGCTAACAAAAAGAAGTCCATGAGAAATTGAAGCCGCTGTACAACCAGCCAGAGGGGAGTCTTCTCCCTGTGTCCGTTTGAGCCTCACAGACAGGCTCTTGTTGTTCCCACGGTGGAGCTGCACAACTTGCAACTCAAGAAAACAATCATGGCCCAGTTTCAAGGGAAAAGTTTCTTCTTTCAGGATAGGGCAAACGCCTTCCGGGGCAAATGCCCTCAGTGATCCTGTCCAGTGTCTCAGGCAGTGCACCAGTTCTCTTCACTTTAATCTAACAGGCACCAAAGGCACAGCACCTGTACCCTGAACTCAAGTCCTTCCCTAATTCCTGTGTTGCTCTGCTGATGCACTGCTCTTTTGTTGGGGCCACAGATTGTACCCAGTATGCCCAGGTATCTCTTGATCAACAAACAGAGGTGCAAACTTTCTTTCACTTTAGGATCAGGATTCAGGGGCGTGATGCTGGGATCTCTGAAGAACCTTGTTTCAAAGGGGGTCACCTCAAGCAAAAGCCTCCTTGCTGTCCTGGTCGGTCTGTGACTCTGTCAGCTGGGCACCAAAAACTGGATACACAAAGGATCAATTCTTCATTCTGATTTGTGACCGTCTTTCGCCCAAGACAGTGGCAGGGCTACACACTCCACGTCCCAGTGCTTCCGGCCTTCTACCTTCACTGAGGTCCTAGTTGCCAGCAATGCCTGTGCTGGTTCCCTTCACCTTGGCTTCAAGATGGACTGGTGCTAACTCCTCAGGCTGGATCTGATGTCCGGGCCCCTCTGGCAATGGTTGTAGGGCAGCAAATATCTATTGGTGGACAGAACAAAAGGTCTTTAGACAAGGCATACAATTAATCTATCAACAGAGAGGATAGTCACAGAATACCTTCTCAGTCTTGGGGCACCCCATACATTAGCAAGGCAGCCAAGAACCACTTCATCTATCTAACATTGTACGCTTAGGACCATGCTCTCATGTTATAGACGCAGCGGGAAAATCAAAAATTGCTATTTTAACAGGGATTCTTATTATATAAAGAACTAAAAAACTCAACGTAGTGGGTACATAAATTTCTCCAGCAGAACATGTTGTAACAAACAAGCTCCTATAAAACAATATTTTCCTTCAAAAATGTTTCAAAGAAAAACCCTGTTCACCAGCTCTAATACCGGCTGTCAGCTTATTTACACAGATTAACTAATACAAGACTTGCAATGCCCTTGCAAAACTGTATGTAGCATGAGAATAACATATAGTTTCCCCTTAAAGGTCAAATAAGGGAACAGCAATCTAGACTACTCATCCTTTCATAATTTCATCAGACAGGATGGGCAGTAACATGACGTATTTTTTATTCATTTTATTAGTGCTAACAATTTTAAAACAGTATTACTGAATAGCCAATTAAATGACTCATGGCTGTTTCGTAGACAGCTTAGACAGACTCAAAAGAGAGTGAAAAAAAGAGAGAAAAAATATAAATTTGCTTACCCTTAATTTGCCCAAGAGCTAACCTCCTTTCCTCCATTTCGACAGTAGGAAACCTGAAACAGGTGAACTTCTGTCGACACTATCTACCCCCATGTTTGGCAGCTGGGCACAAACAAACTTGTAGGAGGTAAATAGCACATTGAGCTAGCTAGAAAACATTAATAACCAACTACCAATTCCTTTAGCAATTGTACTAGTTTAACATGAGGGCACATGAATGCAAACTGAATTTCATTGCCTCCTTATTGTAGCTCTTGCACAGTAATCTTTAAACTAAAAGCATTAGTGCTATATACATGGAAGAGCTATTCTCTGCATATGACCTACAAACACTGCTATCCCTTGATAATGTTATTCAATAGGATAAACCTCACCTGCATATCTCCTATCTCTATTATGTCTCAAGAAAACAGTGATATCCCCATGTGCTCCTAACAGAATATGCAATATTTCCTGTAGCTAATGTGACCAAAAACAGATCTGTAGTGCTTTACCCTACAATGTGAGAATCAGGACAGTCACAGTGGCTCCCTGCGTGGAAATGTCACATTCAGTAGGACTGGTCAGTTCTAAAAACAGACCTTAGCCTCTGACCCTTAAACCTGTTATCCCCTGTCAGTAAGGCTATTCCATGCACTCTTTCCAATTCAAAGAAACTCTGAAGAATCACAGCTGAAAGGCAGTCCTGTTCCGTACCTGTGGTCTAACAATTTTAAAGGTAGGATAATAACTTCTGCTGGTTTCTTTATACTTATTTTCATTTGTGTGTGGTGTGCTGTCTAGCAGTTTAGAAGTCAGCTGCTTGTTCTATACTTGCATGTGTGCATTACTGAAGCCTGAGATCAGTTTGAAAACTGCCCTGAGTGGCAGAACTGCTTTTAAAAAGTGAATTTTGCCCAAATTCGACTTTGGTGGTAGGGGCACTTAAAAATGGATAACCTACAATGTTTTAGCATATTAGGGACCCCCAGGGTCTCTCCTAGATATCCCAGGGGTGGGGGATCAAAAATGTATAAGGTACACCCTTAAAAAATGAGTTTTTGTATGCCTGGGTAAAGTGAAATTTCACTCCCTACATTGTTGTTAAGTGCTACTTAAATTCAAATTTGATGCTAGGAGCATATATTTTTCACAGTATGATTATTAGACATTACAAAGATCAAAACACGATTTTAGTGCAATTATTTTTTAATAAAAAATATTTGCATATAGTCACATTTTATTTTATTTTTTTAATAATTATCAACAACCCTTTTGATGTTTCCACATATGAAAAGCAAGCCTCATTCCTTTCCTTTTGCCTTTAAATGCATTTATTTATAACACTAAGCACAGAAGCTTTACTTAAATCTAAAATAGCTTGTGCCACTTTTTAAAGAGCACTCATTATTTTACCATCAGATCCACAGATGTACTTATGTCAAAAGCAATAAGAAAGAAAATCCCTACTTTTAATACTTTCACTGTTATCCAAAATAATGAAACTGTCTTTTCTTAACTTTTAAAATCAGTAGTTGTTAACGCACGTGCCTTCATACAATGCTTCCCATGGCTTAATCTGTAACTTAGTGGCTAAAAATAGCCATGTGTTATTTACTCAGCTGTGCTCTGACCAGCAGGCGTAAATTTCTACGCCTTTCTCAGGAGAAAAACCCTTTGCTGTATTGAAATGTCCTGAAAAAGTTTCATCTCCTTTTGGTGTGTCAGACAGCTTCTTCACAGTGAGACAGCTTAAACACAGCTGTTTGAAAGCTCTTTTCTGGTGCAGGAAATTTGAGCAAGGTTTAATCTATTTAAAAGTCAGGCATTGCAAGCCAGTCAAAATCTATTGTTCTGAATGTTGTACAAAAGAGGCGCTTTTATTTAACCAGCAACTAATTACTCAGATAATGTGAATTCCTTTTAATATCTAATACAATGTATCTAAGGAGAATGCTGGAGCAATTTATATTGAGTCCTAGGTGTGTAAAGCACACCATTTCGTTTTTTCTTCCTTTCTATGAGGCCTATTTTATTCCTATTGATTGTTAATTCTAATTTATTTTTTACCACTGTGGCAATTTGCACATCCAGACTTTGTTACTATTTTACTTCTAATGTGCTATTTAGCATATGTTACATAATTCATTTCTTGAATTTTAAAATGTAATTCTTTCAGTGACATTTGCATAACAGAATGACAACACAAACCTAATTGAGCTCATTCCAAACATTTTCAACACGGGGGTCAACACTGCTTGTTTAAAGCAAGCCATTCTCACACAAAAAACATAGTCTGCTTACTGAAACAAGTACTTTCAAGCATATCAGTCCACAACCACATACAACAAAAAAAACAATTAACCCATAAATCAACACTTAGGACAAAGCAAAAGACAGCCCATAGACTGTACTCGAACCAGACCATTTGTAAATACCAATTGTAAGTCATATTTACAAAAAGAGCTTAAAAAAAAATTCCACCAAAACAGCCCAAAGACTGTTCCATGTTCAAGAAGCCAAAATACACCAAATTTGCCAGTTTGGCTGGCAGAACACTCAAAAGCGCTCTGCATATCACCACTTATGAAGGTTACTGAGTGCGCAGACCCGGATCCTTTGTATATATATATATATATATATATATATATATATATATATATATATATATATATATATATATATTTTAGTTCCATGGTATACTGGTAAGCATGGAAGAAATACCTTTTTTACTATACCTAAACCTATTTGGGTATCCCCTCTGAAGGGAGTCAGCTGACTACGTTCAAGATTCACATTGGTACCTCCAAGAAAGCAGCACATTCTATGAAGTCTCTTGAAACAGGCATGCTAGGAATATTGAAGCATATACAATATTATATATGAAGTGGCACTTAGCTGAAAGTGTGCCGTTCAAGTTCTCACAATTTAGAGAAAAATCTCCGCATTACCTGCCTACACAAATTGCGCAATTTGCACATATCCATACAAATCATGTAAATCACATTTTTTTGGCCAAACAATCAAACAAATGTCGATGACCTTACCAAGCACAAATCTCCAGCCTCCCACTGCCAAGTTCTGAGTGACCTAATGGCCCTTTTAGAATACTCACGCCAAAGAAGGTCTCAGTCTGGAGCGGCTAACACCTGGAGGACCAGATCAGGGAAACCAGATCCTATTCGGGTCTACAAAGACAAAGAATCTCCGTGCGCAGGGTACCTCCTCAGGAGATTCCTGTCCTGTCCTCCTCAGTAGATTCCTGTCTCCTGTCAAGACCACTCCCTTGGAAAGCCGCTTCTCCGATGAGGTCCACGTTCCGGCGCCGTTTGAAGAAATATAAACCTTTTTAGGGTTCACTGATACACCTGTTCCTTTAACCCAACAAAGAAGAGATTGGCACGGAAGCTGTAATATCAAAAAGAAGTATTTATTAACCTCACATGAGTGAGACTGCATCATACAGTACCCTCAGGCCACTGTAGGAGACAGTCTAAGGAGTGCAGAGAACAGGGGCCTTTTATACCCACACAGGGGCTCAAAAGGAGGCGGTACAAGTCCACATAAGAAGAGTTACACACATAGATGGTCATACAGAAAATGCACAGTCAACAAGTAGGAGGAGTAATGAGTTGCTGACATCAGTTAGAACAGCCTGACAGTTACAGTCTAAGGCAGGTGCATGAGCAGCTACAGACTCTTCTGAGCATGTGCAAGGCTCTGGCTCAGTGCTGAAAGAGTTAACTATATCACAGGAAACAAGCAGAATACAAGAGCAGTCAACAGCGAAGAGGGAGAAATCACATGGCGAGCACATGGCTGACTAAAATGGCTGTCACAAACAAAATGGCTTCAGCAGATGCTAACAGCTATTGCAGCTAGTCTTCCACAACAGCATCAAATCAATGTGTGATGCAAAATTATACAAGTGCTGTCTATCACTTCTCCCTTGCCAAATTGTTCATCGCATGGTTCATACAACACTGATGGTATTGAATTTTGAATAATTTAAAGTTTATGGCTTTTAATTTAGTTGCAGAACAATAAACAGTTGTGAGGTTGATATGTATTAGGAAAGAAATGTAGTTAATATATTCTTTTGGAGCAAAATCAAAGTATTGATATGTATGTAGTTGTGTTTGTGTATCAGCCCTGAAGAAGTGGCTTATAACTGCGAAACACGTGTTGGCTGCAGAGGCTGTAATGGATTTTACCAATGTGTAAAAACTAATGATCCAATTTTAAAGACCAACACCTCTGATATAAATATCAGTGTTACTGGTGTTTATTGCATGAACTTTATATGCCTAATGCCTAACATTATATGAATATGTAGCTTTGTTTTTTATGAATCCAAAGAAGAATGATGTTTATATATTTTGTTTATAAATATTGAGAAAAAGTATATAATTGATTATTGACATTATCATTTTAATTGAAATAATATATATACATTAAACTTATTGCTCCCATGTATGTTTATATTTTGGACTTGAAGTTATAAGATGGTAGGCTTTTTTTTTTTAACTCAGTAGGTAGTAGCAGGAGCAGGGCCACTGTCATCAGATAACCTATTGTAAAGACGGGTCTCTGTTGATAAGTTGTCCTACTTCATACTGCTGAAAAATATTCATCAGTGAAATAGAGAAAGTCTTATATTTATCATATTTCTTGATATTCTTACCAAATGTATCAAGTTTATAATGGTGGGTAATTGTATTGAAATTGTTAATTGCTTTTTCTAAAAGGTCTAGAGCTTCTTTAGCATTGGTCAAACTCTGGGCATCAGTTATATCTTGTGTGCGCTCTGCAATCTCCTTTTCAGGGTAACCTACGTATTCCAGTTCTGTGTTTATCCCTAGGATCATAGAATGACGAGAGCATTTATTTGCTACAAAGCTACAAGGATGTTGGGTTGGTTTTTTACTTGTAGGATAACAGGAATAATTTCAGACTGCAAATATTGTTTCATTAAGTGACCGCCTAATTGGGTTTGGATTAATTTCTTTTAGAGTTTCTCTAGTCTGTCTATTTTAGACTGTAAGGTATTCCCTACTGGGAATACGTGTAGAACTGAGAAAGAAGGTATCTTTCAGGAATTTGCATGGGTGTAACACAGGCCCATGCGAGTTTGGGGAGGGGTAGCAAACCTTCAGAGGGCCCCAAACTCTTCAGAAGGTCTCCATTCAGCCCAGAACCTATGAATACTTGAGACCTATTGGGCCCCATATCTCATTCTGTAGGGTGGCCCCATCATTTTGCACTATGCCACTGGGAGTTTGTCATTATATTCCTCAGGATAGGAGAGGGTATATTTTTCGGACATACTCCATGAGTACAAGGAGTCAAGCAACAAATATCCTAGCAGGTATGCCAACTGCTAACGGACAATAGAAAAGTATAATGGGAAGGCCGGTTTTCTTGGGAACCTGGGTATATCAATTAGAAAAAAAAAATACAATGCACTGGGGAGCTCTGATTCTGTTTTCTTGCTGCTTCCATGGGACTGGTAACAGTTATCGCCAACTGATCATTGTGGCCCTGCAAGGGGTGAGCCGCTGCACTGTCAGCTGCTGGGGACTCAATGAAACCCCTTGCCACATCTCCAGATGTGAGCAACATTAACTTATTTAGGCAGTCCCACAGGCCCGCTGTGCGGGACGAACCTGGGCACAGCCCGGGCCAAGGGTGGGCCCGTCCACACCCATCGGAGCCCAGAGGAGGATGGGCTAGGCCATCCCCTTAACATTTTAGGAGGTCCCGTACTTTGCATTTATTTAGTTTGGAGCACTAAAGCACTGACTCTCATTGAATTAGTCTGGTTTTCTTAAACATCCCAGGGTTATATTTTACTCTTGAGCTGCTTGATTCAATATGGGGAAGAGAAGGGGGATCAAGTGTACTGCTAGTGAACAAAATCTAACAAAACAAGGAAATCTGCCAAGGACAATTGTGTCATAGATAGGATAGACCAACTGACAAAATGTGAACAGATATTAGGCCCTCCCACGACCGACCCCCTTTTGGATCAAGGCCCTGGCCCTCTTACTGATGATCATAGTTCCGCCATTAGCACTGCTTTGTGTAAATCAAGGAAAATCCCTGGTCTGTTAACTAGATCAACAAAAGAGGGCCACTGTCCCCAGCCAGTTCTACCAGTATCATGCTCTCCTGTTTGTTCAGCTTCAGTCTCATTTGATGATTCCTTTCCCTGTAGCAATCGGTTTGCTCCCTTAACTGAGCCGCTATGGCAGGAGACTGTTATATTAATAATACCATCCAGCTCCAAACCAAGGGTTTAGTACACCAATGTTCACAGCCTAGTGATCATACATTCACCACCCCCTATGTGTGTCTACCGTGGCCCCGGGGTGATCTCTTCAAGAGCATCTGGACAAATCTTTGGCCCCCGAGTTATCTCTTCAAGAGCACCTGGACAAATCTTTGGAACTTTTGCTGGGAAAGTTCAGGGCTATTCTGAAAGCTGAGATTGCCCCTCTACTGGGCTGTCTAGACTGGTTGATCGGGAAACTGGAGGATTTAAAGGTGTCCACTGTTCCTAGTGAGAGGACAGAGCAGATGACCATCCCAGGGCCTCACCATCCCCAGTTATGCCCTTTGTCGCCGTTAAGTGATTCCAATCTACCTACATGCATTCAAGTGCCATCTATAGTGGAGTTCACTGGTAGTCAGTCTGGGAAAGGGAGCAAAAGGGGACAAGGTAGGGTCACCAATATGGTCAATCATCCTAGAAAAAGGGATAAAAATATTCCAACTACACGACCTGGTAACTCCTGCACTGGCTAGTCACAGCTTCTCCGAGTGAACACCATATTTGATCGTCCTCTGTGATGTCCCTGAATTACCTTATAACACAAGTGAAAGCATCGTAGCTTTAAGGAATAAACTGTTCATTGGCTACAAACAATTGAAAAGTGGCCACATGATGTGACTCAAGAAACACTTTGAGTTAGACAAACATCTTGGCTGGGTATCCATCCCTGAGGTTACCAGGGAGACCGTGTCTCGGTGAACTTCAAGTCCCCTAAAATTGTGGAACTTCTTCTTGGGCGGCTTCAACAATTGGTATATTCAGTAAGTCGTGTGAAAGCTCTTACTTTGGGTTACTTCTATAGGTCCCTCTCTCTTTTGTCTTCTATTGAGGATGTGATTAGCCCTGACACTAGGCATGGTCACCGGAATCTTACATCTGTGAGACCTACTGGAAAACATACCTTGGAACTTTCGTCAGTTTTGGATATCCAAGATTGACAGCTCCTGAATGATACACATGGGGTTTCTTGCCTCGCAGAGACTATAAATTCTTCTGCGGGCCACTCTGAAAATGCTAAATTTTATGTGGTCAGCCTAGTCCATCCTGAGGCCACTGTACGTCATGGCCACGTTTTTCCCACCCTCAATGGGCAGAAGGCTGGTTTGCATCGAACTCCTCCCTATGTGGGCACTCGTCGGGGCAGTCAAGATGCTGTGGAAGCAATTTCATCACCATAGCTTTCCCCAGTGGGGCTCATATCTACCGGCACAGCCTTGACGAATTTGGGGGTCAATCCTGTGTCGCCCCCCAAGTCTCAATTACAGCACAGAACTTGAAACTTACTCTCTTGGAACTCTGCGTGTCTCAATTCCGAAGCTGGAAGATACCTACTGCGGGACTTTTATTGATTTGTTTGATATATGTTTATTTAAGTAAACATGGTGTGTGGAACCAGTAAATAGGTCAGGGTTTACCTCTCATTTTTGTTCAGCATCTCAAGATGACAGGGGCTGGTCAACAGGAGGTTTAATTGTGTGGATCAAAAATACATTGGCTTTTTGTATTGCAAACACTGCAACAAGCTATCAGGATGTTCTGGAGTTGTCCCTTGTTGGAGATGGGCTTTCTTGTTATTTTTTAATGTTTATAACTAGCCATTGGGGCAAGAAGGACATGTGATTTTCTGCATGTTCTAGTGAATGCTTTAGATGCCCTCCCATGAATTGATTAGGTGATTGTTACAGGGGACTTCACTGCTACTTTTGAACCCTAAGGCCCTGGGCCCTTCAAACTTACCAAAGAGGAGGATGCTGTTTCGGGTACCCCTCAACTAGATTTGAGCCATGTGAAGAAGAGATACTTTCCCACTGTTGATCAATTGATGAGCTTATCTCTCATTGGCCTCAGGGCCTGTAATGGTAGGTCCCTTTGGGACCGCGGTGATGCACATACGTGATCGTATCTGAGTAGAACACAACAAGCCCTTTCACAACAAGCTCTTACACAAACTTACATTTACACATGAGTAAGTCTACATGTTTAAATTTACTCTTAAAATTTTTAGTACATTTACATGGGTTGAAGACAAATGTACAAGTGTAAAGTTATTATTAGTAGCTTTTTACAGGTAGGCAGAAGTCTCCTCACAGGGTTGGAGATCTCCCTATGGCACCCGTGGTCTGTGCAGGTAACAGCGGTGGGGCTGGGTAAAGGGGGGATTTTGTGGGACGATGCTGAGGGAAACTCAAATACATAATTGATTTTCCCTCAGTATTGTCCCTCAAAGTCCCCCCTTATATGGCCCCACCACCCCACCACTTTTACCTGTACAGAACGCAGCTGCCCTATGGTAAAGTATAGTGAAAATTAAAAATGTTTAACCTTCATTATGTATGCACATTTCAAATGTACAACACAATAATAAATGCTACACCACTATTACCCCCATTCTGAACTAAATCTTTAAATAATTTAAATGTTTAAAATTATATATTTATTTATTGAACATTTCCCACCTTCAGTAAAATATTTATTTTGTTATGTATTAAACATTACTAAATGTTATGTATATGCTTAGCTTAATGATTTAAAAAAAATATATATTATTTAACTGATCACCTTGGAGCACTACAACACATTACAATCTAGAAGTGTTTACATATACATATAACTTACATCATAACACATCTCCCTCCCTTCCACTATAATGACAAGAAATAAATGAAACTATGAAATATACCATAGTGAAACTAATGAGGTGAGTAAAGCCAATAAGGTGAGTGAAATAAAAATAAATTAATATAAGTACATGCCAACATCCAGGGAACACTGGATTGACTTGTTCCTCAAATTCCACGCAAGCATACAATAATGATCTCACAAAATCCTCCAAATAAGAGGGTGATCTGTGAACTCTTATGTCTCTAGAAACCCTTGAACAACAAGCTTCAACACTGACTTTTCGACAATTGTTTTCTTCATCTCTCATCAACAGAACACCTGAACTATCATCATCTTCTTTACTCACACATTCACCACCTTTTTAATATAGCATCACATTTCTAAAATTCCACCTTTCTCCTTCTTCCACCACTACAAAAAACTTCCCAGCTTTCACAATTACAAAAGCACCCCTAAACTTCGAAATTTCTCCTTTTACCCTTCCGGATTTTATTTTGAACAACGCATCAACTTGCAATTTGGTGTTATCTTCATCCCTTGACCTAACTGCACTTTGACCTCCTTACATGACCCATGCTTTAAACCAAGCTGGAACTAACTTGGAACCTGGTACACACCCTCGCATCTGCTGAAAATGACATTTCTGTGTCTCCAGTGACTGTGTGTGCTTTTCAGCAATGTGATTGTTCCTTCTGCGTTTTTATCCAGAAATCTGTGATCTCCTATAGAGAGGACAAGGAGACTAGAAAGAGGTAAATGTCTTCCAAACAAGGATACTTCCTCTTGGCTACAGGAAGTAAGTGCTGCTTTGGTTGGTGGAGATGTCCTCATATTCCCTGGCATGAAAATGTGTCACCAAAATCAGGGGGGAAGGCACAGGGGGGCCTTTTAGTAAGCTGTCCATCATCCTGGTAAAAGGCAGGAAGACCTTTGCATACTACTAAGATGTGTGGGAGGCCTGCCCTGTTATTAGAAGGGGGTCACGCAGCCTCCTCCCCAGGCTTATTTCCACCTCAGGGATCCCATCCCCTGGGGCCTGGTCACAAGTCAATGGGGGAGGAAAGCCACGTGTCCCCCTCCCTAGGCTGATTTCAGCCCTGGTATCCAACCCCTCAGGGCCCAGCCTTGAAATGTTCGGTGCCCTGGAGCCCACCCAGGGCATGCAGTCAGCAGTGTTAGTGACCAAGGGGTAGCCTCAATGCCCCTCTCTGCCAGTTCCCCGCCTCCAGTCGGAGCCAGCATTGCTAACACATTCAGGGAGCTGCTAAGCATGCAGCTCCCTGTGTGTGGGAGCACTTGTTTTGTCTATTTCCCTTACCGCTTGACAGCGGACAGAAAAACAGATGAAAACTTAACTTCTAGCAAGTGTGAGTGGTTTTACAGGAGTGGAGTTGTTTTCTCTGACTTGGCGGGAGCTGTCAATACTGCTGCTCAGTCAGAGCAAACAGCTATGTCCCAGAGGTGGGCACCCTGGGACATGGGGAGCCAGCCCTGAGGGGTGGCGGACCCCAGGGCCATATATGGCTCCAAGAGGGGGGCTGCGTGCCTCCCTCCTTTGTTATACACAAAGGCGGGCCCGGAGAGGTGGTGGTCCCTGGGGCCATAAATGGCCACCTCCAAGTTAAAATTATGCATTTTCCACATGGGAGTTGGCATTCCCTGGGGCCCTGGGAAACAGGCAAGAGGGATACAGAAAGAAGCAAGAGACTTGCAGAAAGAAACAAAATAAATGCAGAAAGAAGGAACAGAGGTGCAGAAAGAGGCAAGAGCGGAGCAGAAAGAGGGAAAAAGGGTGGAGAAATAGGCACAAGTGTTGCAGGAAGAAGGGACAGAGGTGCAGAAAGAAGCAAGAGAAATGCACAAAGAAGCAACAGAGGTGCAGAAAGAGGGATGAGGGGTGGAAAACAGAGATTCACAAAGGGGGAACAGGGGTGGAGAAAGTGGCTAGAGGGGTGCAGAAAGAGGCAAGAGGGGTGCAGGAAAAAACAAAAGAAGAGCAGAAAGAAGAAACAGGGGTGCAGATAGAGGCAAGAGGGGTGCAGAAAGAGGGAAGAGGGGTGCAGAAAGAAGCACCAGTGGTGCAGAAAGAAGCAAGAGAGGTGCAGAAAGAAGCAAGAGTAGTGCAGAAAGATGCAACAGAGGTACTGAAAGATGCAAGAGGGGTGCAATAAGAGGGAAGAGGGGTGCAGAAAGAGGCACGAGGGGTGCAGAAAGAAGCAAGAGAGGTGCAGAAAGAAGCAACAGAGGTGTAGAAAGAGGGAAGAGGGGTAGAGAAAGAGGCAAAAGAGGTGCAGAAAAAAGCAACAGAGGTGCAGTAAGAGGCAAGAGGAGTGCAGAAAGAGAAGAGGGGTGCAGAAAGAGGCACAGGGGGACAGAAAGAAGCAAGAGAGGTACAGAAAGACACAAGATAAGTACAGTAAGAAGCAACAGAGAAACAGAAAGAGGGACGAGGCGTGGAGAAAGAGGCAAGAAAGTGCAGAAAGAAGCAACAGACATACAGAAAGGGGAAAGAGGGGTGGAGAAAGAGGCAAGAAGGATACAGTAAGGAGCAAGAGAGGTGCAGAAAGAAACAAAAGAATTGCAGAAAGAAGGCACAGTGGTGCAGAAAGAGGCAGGAGGAGTGCAGAAAAAGGTAGATGGGTGCAGAAAGAGGAAACAGAGTTGCAGAAAGAGGCAAGAGGGGTACACAAAGAAGCAAGTGAGGTACAGAAAGAAGCAACAGAGGTGCAGGAAGAGGCAAAATACATGCAGAAAGTAGAAGAGATATGCAGAAAGAGGCAAGAAAAGTGCAGAAAAAGTAAGAAAGGTATAGAAAGAAACAACAGAAATGCAGAAAGAGGCAAGAGAGGCGCAGAAAGAAGCAAGAGTGGCTTGCACACCATTAGTACCAATTTAACTCCCACATTTAGCAATAAGTAACAGGTGACCACTATAGGTTTACAAAGGACCTTCCACCAGGCTGTTACACTTGTCACTGCATTTTTGGTAACGTTTGATCTGTTTGAGCTAGAAACAAGGCTTGTTTGTTCAAATCTGCAGATTAGGCAGCAGCTGATGAATTATGTGGCTAATGTGGAAAATGTATAATTGTGCAAATGTTGGTGCAGCCAAACAGTCGCATATTTCCAGTGCCCTTGCGCATACCTCTGACCAGGTCCCGAAGTGCTCCTCTGTGATTCCTTCTTTTTTTGTCTATCACATAATTACTCTCCATAACACATAATTCCACTCTACATAATTCCTATACACTAAATGCCACATACTTTCTATCCACAGACAATTCACTTCACAACATACCACATAATTCCACTACACACAATCTACATCCACTCCACTCCAAGAAACATTAATAAAACACTTTTAGATTTACTACACTACTAGCTCTAACTCTTGCAAATGTGAGACCTATTACATTACAAATGCTTATTTAACTGGTAGTTGTTTTTGCAGCGTGGTGGAGAACGGGGGCTGGGCCTCCAACCAGCGCTTAGGATTTCTGCTGTGTAGGACTTACAGGAGACACCAGGAGGGCTGCTTGGCCGCCAAAGTCCCTCAGGAGGAAAGTGGACTTCATTCCCCAACCAGTACTGTGCCAGGAGGCGCTTATGCAGAGTGGTGGAGAAAGGTGAGCATGGCCTCTGAAGACCTCTTAGCAATTCCACAGTGTGGGATTAACTGGAGGTAACAGGAGGGGTAGTTAGCCCCCAAGGTCAACCATGGGGGCCAACTACCCCTCCTATTACCTCCAGTAAGTCCCACACAGCATGATTGCCAAGTCTCATAGCAGGCTACGCCCCCTTTCCCAACCACTCTGCAAACACACTTCCTGGAGCGCTCTTGGATGGGGATTAAAGTCCCCTTCGCTACTGGGGTTCCTTAGAGGCAAACTACCCTACCTGACACCTCCAGTATGCCCCAGATAGTGGGATAGCTGACAGGTGGACACAGGCCATGCCCCCTTTCTCCACCACTCTGCAAACGCTCCTCCTGGTGCGTTCTGGGTTGGGAAATTAGGTCCCCTTGAATCCCGAGGGTCCCTGGGGGCCAACTAGCCCACCAGGTACCTCCAGTAATAACCACACAGCTGGATTGCACAGAGTGGTCTGAGACCACGCCCCCTTTGTACACCACTCTGCAAATGTGCCACTTGGCACTCTGCTGCTCAGGGAATGAAGTCCACTTTAGTCCTGAGGTCCTCAGGACATAAGAGGACCTCATCACCCCACCAGCAGTGCGCGAAGAGGGAGGTGGCAGTCCCTGGGGCTGGGGGGGCGTGTGCCCCCAGCAGTTAATTATTAAAACCCCGGGAAGGTGTCCGGTTTTAGGTTTAAACCAATAACAACTGATAAAACCCCAGAAATAGCCCTCACCAGTGAAAACATATAAACACTGAACAAACACCTGCACAGCCACAAACTAAATGCAATTCAAAGAAAGGAAAAAGAGAGTGACAGTCATTTTTTTTCTTCCTGAAGGGGCCAATACAATGTAACTTTGTTACACAATCTAGCAGTAAGAAAGACTGGGCTAACATTATTCTGCTTGAGTTTTGTTGTTTAGGGATGCCACTCAAAAACTGGGATAGTGGTGAAAAGATGACACCAGACTTTTGGAAAACATGGAACGCAGCGTCACTTGGAATGCTCTGCAAAAGAGGTTCTTTCCAAGTTCAACAAAGATTGGAGTGATATTGTTTGCATTTGCAGGGATTCAGCTACGTATATGAAAAAGTTGTGTGATGACCTGTCAATACTGGTACCTGAGCAGAAGTGCTTTCCTGTAAGAGATCCTTGCCACTTGTTAGATGGTATGCTGAAAGCATCTTTACAATCTTCAGAGTTAATGAGGAATGCTATCACTTTTTAGCTCATTCTGGTGCACTGTTTTCTTATGCACAGGAACTAAAATGAAAATATTTCTCATTTCAAGCTTGGTGTGTCATCAAAAAAAGAGTCATCCCAACTGTTTCCCTTAGCTGATGGTTCTCATTTCAAGGGGCTATGAATGTTATATTATCCATGTGGCAACCGTTTACAGAATTTTTGCTGAGTGATAATGCCAAAGGCAAGAAATGTGAGGATCTTTGGTCGCGTATTGATAGTGATATAAAAAAAAGTGCACTCTACTGCATTCTTTACAGGAAAACATAACTCCTGTAGTGGACATAATAAAAAAACTATAGTCTGAAAACACCCTTGTCTGCCACGTGTTCAGCATAATTGGTGTAGATGTGAAACATGTCCTTGAGAGTAGGCTGGGTGACACCTTTAGTGACTTTGGTACTGTAACATGTTCCATGTTGGAGTGCTTGCCACTTGGTAAACAAAACAATGTTGAAGAGTAATTCAGGAACTTTTATTTTACAATGTAGGAGAAATGGCTTTCAATGATGCATAGAAATGTCCCTTCACCAACAACGGCATTTGAAGTCAATGAAACCTCAGTGTGGTACTCTGTGCAAGTTCTAGATCCCTTCCATAAAGGGGAATTTCCTGCGTAGTTTCAAAAGTGCTGCTTCATTTTTGACCGCTTCAATAACTCTGAGGGCATACGTGCCCAGCTCAACGCAGATGTTGCAGAACCTGCCCTGAGAATTGCAATCTTCAAGTACACCAGTATTGGCATGGAAAGCTATGTTAGTGAACAGAGTTAACAAATTGTGTACTGGCTGTTTTGCCATTGCCCATCTCAAGTGCCAATGTTGAGAGTGCCTTTTCACAGAAGTTTACATGAGAAGGAAAGAGCAAGCGCACATGACCAAAGGCTCACTGAAGAAGTATTGTATGGTGTACCACAATTAGTTTAATTTGCAAATATCTATTTGGACCTCATATACACTATACGTTAGGCCTGGGCGGTAAATTCCGGTCTGCTCGTGGAATTTGCAGAATTTGGGTGATTTCGCGTTCCGCGGAGAACGCGGAATTGCAAACATTTCTGCAGTCCACGGCTTAGCAGAATTTTTTGCTTGTTCGCGCTTTCAAAATGCGTGTCCGCGAGATATTTCCCCCTGAGCACGCAAAAAGCATTCGTGAACAGGTAAAAAGCATGGCAAACGTGCGGAACAAGCAATTCTGCGCGTTTGCGGAACTCTGCGTGCTCGCGGAGATCTTTTACTGTTTCGCAGAGCTTTGCGTAGCGTGACTACGCAAATTCCGCCCACTCCTACTATACGTACACTGTCTATATACCATGGGCTATCAGTGCAGAAAGCAAGCAATAATAAAAGCAAAACTTTCCATGATCACAGGAAAAACACTGTTTCTGTTGTTTCTAACTGTGCGAAAATGTGTAACCACTGATAAACACTGTTTTTTAAAGATATTGAATTCACTTGAAAACACTGAAAAAACCCCACCAGAATTTACCAAAAATAGAAACTGAAAACAGGAAAGCCTGATTATAATAAAGCCCTGGGGAGGTGTGGGTCCCCGGGGCTGCAGGGGCCCCTGCACTCTATTTTGTGATTGCCCCCGGGACCTGACCCACCCGGGGGCTTAATTAAACGAAGCACTGGAGACTGCACTTTGTTTTCTAAAAATTTTGTCCGGACTAGGGGATCTACCCTGCCCCATTTTCTTGGTTTTTAACTTTTTTCTAACTGTTTTCTTGTGACTCAGTTACCGAGTCACAAGATGGCTACCTGGTTCCTGGTTTTGAGTGTTGGCAGCCAATCAGAATGAAGCTCATGCTCGGGAGGATTCGCGAATCCTCCTCGGTGCGCACATATCGATATTTTTATTTTTGGAATTTCTCAGCTACTACTGAATGGATTTACACCATTTTAAAAATAGCACACTTTCTGAACCAAGACCTACCTCTTTGCCAAAATTGGTGTAATTCCGTTCAGCTGTGTGGACTGTAGCTTTGTCTAAGTTCCTATGGAAATGAACATGAGGAAAATACATTTTGGGAACCCACTTTTTGCTCGGCCCCCACTTGACATATCACGCCAAAACTTTCAAGACAGGCGCTGATCTTTGCAAACCATTAGTTTTAAAATTTCGCAAAGATATTGGCAAAAGAAAAAAAAATGTTTTAATAGAAACAAGGTCCTAACTATAACTACCTTCTGGCAACGGCCAGTAGGTAATATATATAAATACTTGTTTACTACCTACTGGTAGTCACCAGTGGTTAGTTATAGTTGAGACCTGATTTCCAAAGACAGAGAGCATTTTTGTTTTGCTAATAACCTTGGTGCCATTTGACGAATCTTCATAAAACTAGTTTCCCACTCACTTCAGCTGCTGTCTTGAAAGTTTCAGGGTGATTTGACAAGCGGGGACTGAGAAAAATGGGGAGTCCCAAAATGCGTTTTCCACATGCAATTTCCCATAGAGATTTTAAACACACGAACTGCTGAGTGGAATTACACCAAATTTGGTAGAAAGCTCGATCTTGGTCTATTTTTCTGATTTTGTGTATAAATCCATTCAGTAGTTTTGGAGTTATTGAAGAAAAAAGATTTATAGATATCTAGGGATGTGGAAGGTCTACGGATCCGACATCTCAAAATGAGATCTAATTGGATGCCACAACTTCAACCTTTGAAGTGTTGGCAGCCATCCTGAGGCTCAGATTCATCCAAGTTCCAAGCTAAAAGACAAAAAAAAGGGGGAAGGGTAAGAATACCTTGACTCCCTAAGCCAAGTGGTGGGGAATGCCATTTATATTAAGGGGAAGTGGGGTGCAGGCGGCCCCCTTACCCAGGCCAATTTTGGCCCCAGCAAACCCATCCCCTGTGGCCCAGCTGATTTAAAAAAAAACAGAGAAGGGGGACACTCCCGGGCAGATTTTGGCCCTGGGGACCTCATCCCTCAGGCCCTGTCCAATTTGGATCATAGGGGGGTCACGTGATGCTCTTCCTGGGGAAAATTTGGCCCAGGGTCCCAATCCCCTGGGTCTCAGCCTTTCAATAAATGGGCCCACCCGTGCCTACCAAAGGACCGCCTCCCAAAGTAATTAATGCCCTTGAGATCCCATCTTCCAGAGCCTGGATCTTGCTATGTCCTGAGGTGCCTTCCCCTTCGGACATAGCACTGGTGCGGGCAGGGAAACCTGTGTTTGCTCTCACTTTGCAGGAGCAATTTTAAAGCTTCTGCCAAAAGAGAGCAAACACTAAGACCACTCCCAGCAGGCGGGAGCATTTTATAATGCTCCCACCCTCTTGGAGCGGACTTTTCACCTGTTTCCCTGCCCGCATTGAAGTAGGTAGTGAAGCAAACCCACAGGAAGCAGCAGTTTTGCTGCTCCTTGTGGCAGGACTAATGCCGGCACGTGCTGGAGGTAGGGGGTTGGCTGGGTCAACAGGGGTATTGGGTCTTCCTCCTGCGGCAATGATGAAGTGGGTGCCCTAAATGGGCTCCAGGGCACCAACCCTTTAATGGCCAGGATCTGGGGACAACTTTGGCCCAGGGGGGCTGCGTGCCCCCCTCCCATTTCATAATGTGGCCGGCCCCTGGACATGGCCCTCCTTCCCAATTAACAATTGAATAGGCCCCAAGGGATAGGGTCTCCAGGGCCAATATTGGTCCAGGGAGTGGAGCTGCATGCTCCCCTCTCCATTCTTAATATGGCCAGGCCCCAGGAGATGGGGTCCCCAGGGCCACAAATTGGCCCGGGGAAGAAGCTACATATCCGCCTCCATTTAAAAAATGTGGCGGCCCTTGGAGATGAGGGTTCCAGGGCCAAAATCAGCCTTGAGCGGGGGACTGCTGGTTGGCTGCCTTTGGGGGGTTGGCTGCATGTGGGGGTTGGCTACATGTGAGGGTTGGACACAGGGCCTGGCCACAAGATGTGGTTACATGCGGAGGGATGGCCGCAGGGCCTGGCACCAGTTGGATTAACATACGGTAATTAAATATTACTAAACATTAAAACAAAACATAGAAATTTACTTTAAAAAAACAAAGGTTACAGGGACATTATAGTTAGGTGCACAATTTACACACACAAAACCATAGAAATTGGGCAGTTATAGTTAAGAAACTATAACTTGTACCCTAAGGCAACTATAACTCGTGCCCTGTCCATGCACTGCTAATTACCCCGCATATCACATCCCTCATGACATCTTCTATGGCATGTTTGATAATATCAGTGTAACATTTGCTGTAAAATTATTATTGTGAAAACTGTGCATGGTTGGGGACACAAATTATAGTTGCATTGGGGCACAACTTATAGTTTCTTGACTTAACTCCAGCTATACTTGCTGAATTTCCATAGTTTTGTGTGTGTAAATTGTAAACCTAACTATAACGTCCCTGTAACATTTGGTGTTTTTAAGGACTGTTTTAATTTCTCCTTTCTTGTTCTACTTTGCATGCATGCTGCACTGTGAACCACACATCCACAGTAGGAAGAGATTTTAAACTTGTCCAGCCATAGTATTTTGTACAGGAAGGGGCCCTCCCTGTACAAATCCTATAGTAGACTCAGGCACGCACCTTAGTACTATGGTGCTAAGGTGTGTGCCTGGCACATAGCAGCTGAAATAAGTCTCGGCGCTAGGGAGAGGGGAGGAGCAAGCCATATCTCTGTGAATATGGAGCTATCTCCCTGTCATGCAACGTAGTGCAGCCTCTTTGGTTGCTGCATTGCCTTTCCGAATCTGGACCTAAGAGAAAACATAATTGTATATTTTGGCAGTTGGGCTCTGAGACTCTTGTGAGAGCGCCATTTTAAAAACAGAGTGTTCTGATTGGCCCAGGGATAACTTTATTTCCGTTGGACCATTTCGCTCCCGCGGGAGTCTGATTCTCACAAGTGCGAGCACTCTGATTGACTGCAAGCAGCATGAGAAAAATGTTGCTGGCAGCCATTCCAGGACTCGGGTACTTAGTCCCCTGTCCTGAAGTTCTTTAAAAAATGATATATGGGGAAAGGGTAGGATACTTCGACACTTTAGACCCATGGGGGGAACCAGAGAGCCTCCTCTGCCAGGGGACAAAAAAGATGTTTTCTTCAAAAAATAGCAATATCCTGCAAGACTCCCGCGGGATCGAAACCCCCCACCCCCAAATTGTGGCCAGCCAGCATTTATTTCACTGTAAGCCCTGGGGAGCTTACCCTGAGGCTATGTTTATAAAGGGGGGGCAGCATTGCAATCCTCCCTGAGCCTCCAGAAGCCCCAGTGAGCCCACCCCCAGGGCCAAAAACAATTTGTTTGGGGAGGAGGGATGCGCGATCCTCCTCCCCAAGCAATTAGAGGTTCCAGGGAGCCCCCCTCTGGGACCGTGAAGGATAAAAAAGTAGATTTTCTGTATATAAGGAGTATCGGACCTATATTATATTAGCATGATGCATCTATACATACACTCCCTGTTTGATATAAATATTTTTGATTGGAGGAAATTCGTTTATTTCCTCCCTGTATATCTATTACTAAAAGAGTAGGCCGAGAACCATACAGATGCCATCTTCTGATCATAGGCTCGAGCATGGGCCGTGATCACGCGTTGATCACGTGCTGTTGTCAGGCCCCAGTTCATCTGGGTTACTGGTAGCAGCTGAAGGTAGGCTGCTACTCGACTGTTCTAAGACTCAAGGTCGCAACTGGCTTTGGGCGCGATAGGCGCATTCCTGGAGGCGCCGTGTCTGCACTCCCAGGCACCAAGACGGAGTCACCCCTCCTGACCTAATCAGTAATAGATAGTCAAGTCTTTGTACTGGTCTAATGTGTGCCATATATGGTCCTTTCCTGGAGCTTGAGGGCCAACTGGTGTTTTTCCATTTACAGTGATTGTATGTGTTGAACCGAAAGGTATATAACCTCATGTTTGAATATGAGCCAACAGTCTTCTCGGCGTCTCTATAGAGTATTTTGTTTAATAAACGATTGAACCTTCTTCACTGCCAACTGACTGATTTTTGGGTAATGGTATTGGGACTATTGGTAGGTATAGTCCTTTAGTTTATTTTTATGGTACATCAACCGGTCTTATGATTTATGGGGATGGGGCCATGCAGGCCCCCTCCCTCTGCCAGTAGCGGCCCCAGGGTGCCCACCCATGAGGCAAATCTTTTTATTTATGGGGAGGGATCAATCAATCAATCAATCAGTCACTTGTAAAGCACACTACATACCCGCAAGGGTCTCAAGGCACTGGGGGCGCTGGGGGGGGTGCTACTGATCGCGAGGTCTTGAGTAGCCTCCTGAAGGTCAGCAGGTCTTGGGTCTGTCGTAGGCTCAGTGGGAGGGTGTTCCAAGTCTTGGCGGCGAGGTGGGAGAAGGATCTCCCGCCGGTGGTTGTTCTTCGGATGCGCAGGACGGTGGCGAGTGCGAGGTCAGCGGAGAGGAGCTGGCGGTTGGGGATATAGAAGGAGAGTCGTCTGTTGAGGTAGGCTGGGCTGGTCTTGTGGAGTGCCTTGTGTGCGTGGATGAGGAGCTTGGAGGATATCCTCTTGTTGACGGGGAGTCAGTGCAGGTTTCTCAGGTGGGGGGCGATGTGGCTGTTTCGTGGTACATTGAGAATCAGTCGTGCTGAGGCGTTTTAGATGCGTTGCAGTCGTTTGATGAGCTTGGTCGGGGCTCCCGCGTATGGGGCGTTTCCGTAGTCGAGTCTGCTGCTGACGAGAGCCTGGGTGACTGTTCTTCTTGTATCAGTTGGGATCCACCTGTAGATCTTGCGGAGAATGCGGAGGGTGTTGAAGCAAGAGGAGGAGACGGCGTTGACTTGCTTAGTCATTGAGAGCGTTGAGTCGAGGATGATTCCCAGGTTGCATGCGTGGTCGGTGGGTGTCGGGGCTGCCCCCAGAGCCGTCGGCCTCCAGGAGTCGTCCCAAGCTGAAGGGTTGGAGCCGAGGATGAGGACCTCTGTCTTGTTCGAGTTCAGCTTCAGCCGGCTGGTCTTCATCCAGTTGGCGATGGCCTTCATACCTTCGTGGAGGTTGGCTTTGGCGGTGATGGGGTCCTTGGTGAGGGAGATGATCAGTTGAGTGTCGTCGGCGTAGGAGATTATGTTGAGGTTGTGCGACGTGTGCGAGTTGGGCCTTGTAAATGTTGAACAGTGTTGGGCTGAGGGAGGATCCCTGGGGTACGCCGCAGATGATCTTGGAGGCTTCGGATCGGAATGGGGGGAGGCGGACGCTCTGGGTTCTGCCGGAGAGGAATGAGGTGGTCCATTTCAGAGCCTTGTCCCGGATCCCTGCGGCGTGGAGGCATGTGCGTAGTGTGCGATGGCAGACTGTGTTGAAGGCGGTGGAGAGATCAAGGAGAATGAGGGCTGCGGTCTCACTGTTGTCCAGCAGGGTCCTGATGTCGTCGGTGGCGGCGATGAGGGCGGTCTTGGTGCTGTGGTTTCTGCGGAACCCTGACTGGGAAGGATCCAGGGTTCTGTTTTCTTCAAGGTATCGGGTTAGCTGTCTGTTGACGATCTTCTCAATGACCTTGGCCGGGAACGGGAGCAGAGAGATGGGCCCAAAGTTTTCGAGATCTCTTGGGTCTTCCTGGGGTTTTTTGAGTAGGGCGTTGATCTCGGCATGTTTCCAGTTCTCTGGGAAGGTCGCGGTCTCGAGGGAGAGATTGATGACGTTGCGCAGGTGGGGTGTGATGGAGTTGCTAGCTTTGTTGAAGATGTGGTGCGGGAATGGGTCTGACGGGGAGCCGGAGTGGATTGTGCTCATGGTCTTGATGGTGTCATCCGTGCTCACGCTGGCCCAGGCTAGCAGGGGGTCGTGGTCGATGGTGTGCGGAGGGTCTGTTGTGTTGCTGTCTGTTGGGGCTGTTTGGGTGTTGAAGCTGTCGTGGATGTCTGCTATTTTGCGGTGGAAGAAAGTGGCGAGGGAGTCGCAGAGGGCTTGCGACGGCGGGATGTCGTTGGAGTTGGAGCTGGGGTTGGAGAGTTCCTTCACGATGTTGAAGAGCTCCTTGCTATTGCAAGCGTTGTTGTTGAGGCGGTCTTTGAAGGAGGTCTTCTTGGCGGGCCTGATGAGGTGATGGTGGTTGCGGATGGCGTCCTTGTGGGCTGCGTGGCTGTCCGGAGTCTGTTTGCTGCGCCATTTATTCTCTAGTTTCCGGCAGGCTTGCTTGGAGGCTAGGAGTTCTGGGGTGAACCAGCTGGCCCTCTTGCTGGTGTCTCTGTGGGGGGGTTTCTTCAGTGGGGCGAGGGTGTTGGCGCAGTCGTTTATCCAGAGTCTGAGGCTGTGGGCAGCGTCGTCAGTGTTGGTGGGTTCGGTGGGAGGGCAGAGAGCGAGGTTTGCATGTAGTCGGTCTTCGATGATTTTGCTCCAGCAGCGGCGGGGGATCTGTTGGGTGCGGTGGTGTGTGGTGGGTTTCTGAAAGGTGAAGTGGATGCAGCGGTGGTCGGTCCAGGGGAGTTCGGTGGAGACATGCAGGCTTGAAGAGAAGGCGGGGTCGAGTATGTGGCCGGCGGAGTGGGTAGGCGTTGTGACGAGTTGCCTCAGTCCGAGGTTGGCAAGGTTATCGATGAGAGTTGTGGAGTTGCTGTCATTGTTGTTCTCAAGGTGGAAGTTCAGGTCTCCGAGGAGGATGTAATCGGTGGAGGTCAGGGCGTGGGAGCAGATGAAGTCGGCGATGGAGTCGCTGAACTGGGGGCTGGGTCCGGGGGGGTCTGTAGACGAGGCTTCCTCTGAGGGTGGAGTTGGGGGTCTGTGTGAATCTGGAAATGCATGTGTTCGGCAGTGGTGAGAATGTCGTCGGTGCTGGTCGAGACCCTGATGCTGTTCCTGTGGACGATGGCGATTCCACCTCCGACTCCGTTGGTGCGGTCTCTGCGGGTGATCTTGTAGCCGTCTGGGATGGCTATGGCGATGTCGGGTGCGGAGGAGTCGTTCATCCAGGTCTCTGTCAGGAAGGCGACGTCCAGGGATGATGTGTCGAGCAGGTCCCAGAGCTCGACAGCGTGTTTGCGTGCGGAGCGGGTGTTCAGTAGGATGCATCGGAGGTGGTTGAGGTCTTTCTTGGCGGGTTGTGCGGCGGCTCTGAGGCTGGTGTAGCTGCAGTTCCGGCAGGTGAAGGGGCCGTGAGTGCGTTTCGGGGTGGCCTTGAAGCAGGTGTGGGTCCGTCTGGAGTTAAGAGCGTGCAGTGTGCTAGCATCGTAGCGGCGGCGGTCGTCGTGGTGGGTTTGAGGACCAGGGGTTCTGGCGCTGGCTGCGGTCCAGACGCAGACGGGCTTGCCTTAGGTGCGCCTTTGGCACGCCCGCTGCGCGGCTGCGCAGCGCCCGGCATATATGTGGAGGAGGGAGGGAGGAGCAGCTGGGAGGCGGGAGGCAGGGGCAGCGAATGGGCAGTCAGGGGAGTGGGGCCGCAGGGGACACAGCGGCTTGGAGCAGGAGCGGTGGGGGACAACGAGGGTACTGAAGGCAAAAGAGCACAGAATTAGAGGGGCAACGAAGGAACAGAATCAAAACGGGCACAAGGTTACAGGGGCAACGAGGGAACAGAAAGCAAAAGGGCACAGGTTACAGGGGCAACGAGGGAACAGAAGCAAAAACAGGCACAAGGTTACAAGGGCAAGGAGGGATCAGAAAGCAAAAGGGCACAGGTTACAGGGGCAAAGAGGGAACAGAAAGCAAAAGGGCACAGGTTACAGGGGCAACGAGGGAACAGAAAGCAAAAGGGCACAGGTTACAGGAGTAACAAGGGAAAGGAAAGCAAAAGGGCACAGGTTACAGGGGCAACAAGGGAACAGAAGCAAAACGGGCACATGGTAACGGGGGCAGTGAGAGGAACAGAAGGCAAAGCGGGCAGAGAGACACGGGGACAGCGAGGGGGAGTAGAGGAAAAAATGGGCGCAGACCAAGATAGGCGGCGGGGGAACACAGAAACCACAGTCACAGACACTGGATAACAGAGCGCCACTACAATGAAACTGACCAACGGCCTAGGGCCTAGAAGCTCTCAGCAGCGCCAGCTGGGCAGGGACACACAGGCGGCGCTGTGCGGAGGGGGAGCGACCTACCTAGAAGGTTGAAGGATCGCTCTCCTCATCGGGCAGCGGGCGGCATATATGGGGAGGAGGGAGGGAGGAGCAGCTGGGAGACGTGAGGCAGGGGCAGCGAATGGGCAGTCAGGGGAGCGGGGCCACAGGGGACACAGCAGCTTGGAGCAGGAGCGGTGGGGGACGACGAGGGTACTGAAGGATAAAAGGGCACAGAATTAGAGGGGCAACGAAGGAACAGAATCAAAACGGGCACAAGGTTGCAGGGGCAACGAGGGAACAGAAAGCAAAAGGGCACAGGTTACAGGGGCAACGAGGGAACAGAAGCAAAAACAGGCACAAGGTTACAGGGGCAACGAGGGAACAGAAAGCAAAGGGGCACAGGTTATTGGGGCAACGAGGGAACAGAAAGCAAAAGGGCACAGGTTACAGGGGTAACGAGGGAACAGAAAGCAAAAGGGCGCAGGTTACAGGGGCAATGAGGGAACAGAAGCAAAACGGGCACAAGGTAACGGGGCAGTGAGAGGAACAGAAGGCAAAGCGGGCTGAGAGACACAGGGACAGCGAGGGGGAGCAGAGGAAAAAACAGGCACAGACCAAGATAGGTGGCGGCAGAACACAGAAACCACAGTCACAGACACTGGATAATAGAACGGCACTACAATGAAACTGACCTACGGCCTGGGGCCTAGAGGCTCTCAACAGCGGCAGCTGGGCAGGGACACACAGACGGCGCTGTGCGGAGGGGGAGCAACCTACCTAGAAGGGTCAAGGGTAGCTCTCCTCACAGCGTAGCGGGCGACATATATGGGGAGGAGGGAGGGAGGAGCAGCTGGGAGGCAGGGGCAGCGAATGGCCAGTCAGGGGAGCAGGGGCCGCCGGGGATGCAGCGGCTTGGAGCGGGAGCGGTGGGGGACGACGAGGGTACAGAAGGCAAAAGGGCACAGAATTAGAGGGGCAACGAAGGAACAGAATCAAAACGGGCGCAAGGGTACAGGGGCAACGAGGGAACAGAAAGCAAAAGGGCACACGTTACAGGGGCAATGAGGGAACAGAAGCAAACATGGGCACAACGTTACAGGGGCAGCGAGGGAACAGAAAGCAAAAGGGTACAGGTTACAGGGGCAACGAGGGAACAGAAAGCAAAAGGGCACAGGTTACAGGGGCAACGAGGGAACAGAAAGCAAAAGGGCACAGGTTACAGGGGCAATGAGGGAACAGAAGCAAAATGGGCACAAGGTAACGGGGCAGTTAGAGGAACAGAAGGCAAAGCGGGCAGAGAGACACGGGGAGAGTGAGGGGGAGCAGAGGAAAAAACAGGCGCAGACCAAGATAGGCGGCGAGGGAACACAGAAACCACAGTCACAGACACTGGATAACAGAACAGCACTACAATGAAACTGACCTGCGGCCTAGGGCCTAGAAGCTCTCAGCAGTGGCAGCTGGGCAGGGACACACAGGTGGCGCTGTGCGGAGGGGGAGCGACCTACCTAGAAGGGTGAATGGTTGCTCTCCTCACCGCGCAGCGGCCGGCATATATGGGGAGGAGGGAGGGAGGAGCAGCTGGGAGGCAGGGGCAGCGAATGGGCAGTCAGGGGGGCGGGGCCGCAGGGGATGCAGCGGCTTGGAAAGGGAGCGGTGGGGGACGACGAGGGTACAGAAGGCAAAAGGGCACAGAATTAGAGGGGCAATGAAGGAACAGAATCAAAACAGGCACAAGGTTACAGGGACAATGAGTGAACAGAAAGCAAAATGGCACAGGTTACAGGGACAACGAGGGAACAGAAATAAAAACGGGCACAAGGTTACAGGGGCAATGAGGGAACAGAAAGCAAAAGGGCACAGGTTACAGGGGCAACAAGGGAACAGAAAGCAAAAGGGCACAGGTTACAGGGGCAACGAGGGAACAGAAGCAAAACGGGCACGTGGTAACGGGGGCAGTGAGAGGAACAGAAGGCAAAGCAGGCAGAGAGACACGGGGATAGCGAGGGGGAGCAGAGGAAAAAACGGGCGCAGACCAAGATAGGCGGCGGGGGAACACAGAAACCACAGTCACAGACACTGGATAACAGAACTGCACTACAATGAAACTGACCTACGGCCTAGGGCCTAGAAGCTCTGAGCAGCAGCAGCTGGGCAGGGACACACAGGTGGCGCTGAGCGGAGGGGGAGCGACATACCTAGAAGGGTCAAGGGTCGCTTTCCTCACCGCGCAGCGGCCGGCATATATGGGGAGGAGGGAGGGAGGAGCAGCTGGGAGGCGGGAGGCAGGGGCAGCGAATTTGCATCAGGGTGGGGGGGCTGCAGGGGATGCAGCGTCTTGGAGCAGGAGCGGTGGGGGACGACGAGGGTTCAGAAGGCAAAAGGGCACAGAATTTGAGGGGCTACGAAGGAGCAGAATCAAAACGGGCACAAGGTTACAGGGACAACGAGGGAACAGAAAGCAAAAGGGCACAGGTTACAGGGGCAACGAGAGAACAGAAGCAACAAGCATTGGCATAGCCAATAGGTCTTGCCTTTGGGGCCTTATAAGGGTTTAGGCAGAGCTATTGACTTTGCCAATGTGTTTAAGCTGTGCTGTAGAGAAGTGTGGCTGCCATGCAGCATGCTGAAAAGTTGTAACAAAAAAGTGCCAGAAGGACTTTTGTTACCTAATATATGACCAAGAAGGCATTATGTCCAACCGAACGACCATATTAAAAAATGTATGTACAATAAAAAAATTCCTCATTTTTCTTTTGTTCTTTCAATGCTTGTTAAAGTTTTTTTTTGAGGAGGCATAAACAATTGGAGGTTGAAGGTTGTGAACTAGTACCTGTATTATAACACCAGCAGCGACCAGACACTAGGGCAGAATCAACAGATGGCAGATTCTGAGAGCAGGCTGAGGTGGTGTTGAGTGATGTTGAGGTGGTGGTGGTGGTGGTGACTGGTGCTGAGACGATGCTGAGGTGATGCTGAATGATACTTAGGTCTTGCTGAGTGATGATGATGTGGTGGTGTACTATTGCAAAGGCGATGCTAAGTGATACTGATGTGGTGCTGAGTGATGCTGTGGTGTTGCCCGCGACGGATGCTGTAGTGTTGCCTGCAAGTGATGCTGTGGTGTTGCCCGCGAGTGATGCTGTGGTGTGATGCTGTGGTGTTGCTAGTGAGTGATGCTGTGGTGTTGCCGAGTGATGCTGTGGTGGCGCGGAGTCAGTGAGAGAGAGTCAGTGAGAGAGAGTGAGTCAGTCAGTGAGAGAGAGTGAGTCAGTCAGTGAGAGGGAGGGAGTCAGTCAGTGAGAGGGAGTGAGTCAGTGAGAGGGAGGATCTTTGAGGGAGTGTCTTTGAGGGAGTGTCTGTGAGAGAGAGTCTGTGAGAGAGAGTCTGTGAGGGAGAGTCTGTGAGAGAGAGCCTGTGAGAGAGAGTCTGAGAGTCTGTGAGAGAGAGTCTGAGAGTCTGTGAGAGAGAGTCTGTGAGAGAGAGTCTGTGAGAGAGAGTCTGAGAGTCTGTGAGAGAGAGTCTGAGAGTCTGTGAAAGAGAGACTGAGAGTCTGTGAGAGAGAGTCTGTGAGAGAGTCTGTGAGAGAGTCTGTGAGAGAGAGTCTGAGAGAGAGTGTCTGAGAGAGTCTGAGAGAGAGTCTGTGAGAGAGTCTGTGAGAGAGTCTGTGAGAGAGTGTGAGAGAGTGTGGGTGTCTGTGAGAGAGCGTCTGTGAGAGAATGTCTGTGAGAGAGAGTGTCTGTGAGAGAGTGTCTGTGAGAGAGTGTCTGTGAGTCTGTAAAAGAGTGTCTGTGAGAGTGTGAGAGAGAGTCTGAGAGAGAGTGTCTGAGAGAGTTTGTGAGAGAGTCTGTGAGAGAGTCTGTAAGAGAGTCTGTGAGAGAGTGTGAGAGAGTGTGGGTGTCTGTGAGAGAGTGTCTGTGAGAGAGTGTCTGTGAGAGATAGTGTCTGTGAGAGAGTGTCTGTGAGAGAGTGTCTGTGAGTCTGTAAAAGAGTGTCTGTGAGAGTGTCTGTGAGTCCAGCTCTACCAGCAAAACAGAAGCGCGAGGCGGTGTGCAGTCAGCTGAGTTTTCTCCATCTTATTGTCCGCTATTGTTTTCGTATCCATCTGTTGAAAATGCCATAATTTGGTTTATAAGGCTGGCTAGTTTTTCAATATTGCATACCCTAATATAAACGCTGAAAGGAAAAATAAACAGTTTCGACTAAGCGTCATTTGGCAAACACAGCATCATGTGTTCCTTACAATAAAGCAGTCTAGCCCCTTTCAGTCACTAATTTACATTTAAACAATGTCCTTAAAAATAACACATGATTATTGGAATGTTAAGTATTTTACACAGCACTTTGTGTCTTGCATCTGTCACTGTGAGCTTCACAAAACTGCAGATTGTGGGTCACTGTCATCCAATATACTCCTTTTATAATCCTTGAAATTATTTTGAATTTTAACTGGTGATAAAACGCCGATGTTTGCGGCAAGATCTTATACCGCTCGCCACAAACAGCAACTTAAAAGCAGGCACTGAGTCACGGTGCTGTGAATCTTTCTGCCAACAGTTTTACTATGTGTCATTTTGTTTCTAGAGAGAGTTTGTCGCTGTTCTCCAAATACATATAATGTAGTCCGCTCCTGTCTGTATTCTGACGAGACACTCTATGAAAATTAGGCGTTCCTTAGCCATGAGGCAACTGACAGAAAACATGTCTTAATGTGCTGAGTCTCATTGTAAATTGCAAGTGCAAAGATCACCACAGTTTCTTTTAACTATCTGCCTGCAGATTAACACAACTAACAGAAGCGGAAGCAAGCACATTTAGTGGATAACGTGTGTCAATTATATAAACAACCCGTGCATTCAACAGTGTTAACAAATAAATTAAAAGCGTCGTGGCCCCACACAATCTATTTATTTTTCAGTTCTACCGCACCCATGAACCTTTTTTCTTTTTATTAGAAGTTGACATTGGAGGTGACAGAAAAAGCAGCTCGTAAGATTTTCAAATGAAATAGGCGCCACAGACTGAAAATGAGTGAAGTCAATGCCTCTCCATAAAATTATATGGGCAGGAGCAGACGAAAGAAATAAGCAACAGCTCGGGAGGGGGGGGGAAGGACTGAGGCAAGAAGCAACAGAGGGGAGGGGGAGATTTGAGGGATAGATGAACAAGCACCAGAAAATATTTACTGTCAGAGGCGGCATTGGCTTAGTCGGAAGTGAATTGCTCCTTGAAGAATTCACATCAGATGCTTCCGAAGTTAAGAATAACAAGCTAACGAGGAGGGAGGGGGAGACGGGAGGGGTGGGGAGAATGATTCACACGCTGGAAGGCTTAATGAGCCATGACAGAAAGGCAGATGGCGGCTGCACGCGTGCACGCTCACGTGCACGCAAGCTTTAGGCCACCAAAAGCCTGTGGCAGCACTTTGAAAACTCATACACTAAATGTCTCGCACAGCAGCGCATGCGCTGCCTCAGCAAGACCTAAAAAGCATGACAGGGTCCAATTAACGTCAAAATAATGTGTTTCTGTCGCTGCATATTTCTCTACTAGGCTGACAGGAGTTAAGAACCCGGAAATAGGAACTGAAAGGAAGATTTCGCTTTTTCGTTGAAGGGAGAAATGAGGACAGGCGTGGAGTGGGAGAACACATTCCATCGGGTTCTCCCTCTCAATATCACAACATGTCACTGTGGGGTTATCAGCTGACATTCTGTGGGGGAAGACAGGAGGGCCCTTAATGATTACCTCAGCACCAATGCATGGTGGGTTCAAGCAGAAGCACTGCAGTCACCGACAGCACAGACACAAGCAGCGAATGGAATCAGCCAGAGCAGTCGACCTCTAGCTGCACATGGAGTTGTGCATGAAGGGCAATAACAGAACAACCACTATGCCCATTACCCACCTACTCGTATCTCTCACCTCACCTGGGCTGCAGCTTTACCCTCTATGACATCCTACTGAGGGCTGTTCCAGAGCTTTGGGTTGTTTTCAGCAGGAACTGTGTTTCCCACTGAAAGCAGAGCCTGCAGTGAGCCCTACACATCTCCCCCTTCTGCGACTATTAGGTGTTCAAAGGTAGTTAGGACACCAGGTTAATAACTATAGCTGATGGAACAAGAGCAAGTCTGCAGTGTGTCACCTGTAAACCTCACCATGGCGGACTCTTCTGCATCACCGGAAGAATGCAGGATTGCCTGTGTCTCTCTCAGTGTCAAGCTATTTCTGCCTGGGAACAGGTTTATGGCTGGTGAGACTCAGGTTATCTCCATCTGTGTCCCTTTAAATCTAGACCCATTATAGTAGTATTTAAGTGTATATCTCCTCCCCCTGCTGCAATCTCAGGCTGTTTTAATTGGTTCACACGATGCCTGCCTCTACCTGTAACAATTGTATGTCTGTGCCAATCTTAATCTAACTGTCTAGATTAACCCGGGGTTTATTTATCCTGTAACAATTTCAATCTCGTGTTACCTCTAACCTTGGGCTGTTTTTCCTTGTGACAGTCCTACGCTATGTATACCTGCGGTAATCTTAGCCTAACCATACCCACAACAATCTGAGGTTATTTCAACCAGTCGCATACTAAACTACCTCTGTCAACTCGGATCATGGATTTCCGTTTAAAAGATAGTACGTCTACTTTTAACAATTTTAGCGTTTCCCATCTGTAGAAATCTACGCCTGTTTCTCTACGCGATAACAACCCCAGGGCATCTCTGTCTGTAACAATCTGTCCACCTCTATGTACACTGATAGACATGTAAGGTAGCATATAGTGGTCAACCACTTATCGCTGTGTTTACCACACAGGTTCTTAGGATGTTTTTCAACAGGAGAGCTGTCTGGAGAGCAGCTTACCTAAAATAGAGTTCTAAACTCTCTGAAGCTCTGCCGTGCTAATTTTAGGACTGTTGTACAGAGTTGTTCTGTTTCAGAATAAGCATCTTTCTAAAAGGACCTTGAAAACAAAAATAAAAAAATCACACATGTTTCATTTGCACCTGCCGTTTCAACTGCACATTTACTCAAGGTGTTTACTAAAATGTATTCGGCTTCCTGTAACAAAAACTGGCAACAGCTGTACACAAAAATAATCAAAGTATGTAAATACACACATTGTTACACTTGTCCCTGAAACAGTAAGGAAACAATGTAGGGCCGTCTTAGAAGTGTTTTTTCTTGCCTTTTACAGAATTGGACGTAGAATCAAGGGTAATGTACACACTCTAAATTTGCCCTCATCTCAGTACAAACAGCCATAAAGATAAAATAATGCTCTATTTTTTTGCCATGCATTTTTACCTAGGACCGTAGCAAAGGCAGACTTATACCATGACTTGCAAGCCAGTTTTATCTTTGTGCAATGCAACATGGCTGCACCACTCACAGCAGCTAAAGTAAGCTGAAGTCATAGTTGGGATATATAGCGTTGATGCTGCCACAACTGCTTATGGGTAATTTAAGGGGCCTTCTAGCCCAGACCTTTGCCTCTTGTGAAGGCAAGGATTACTGAGCTGCGTCTAGTGTGGGCCATAGCCTGCTGCTCTTGAAGCTGTTCCAAGCAACTATCTTGACGCAGCATTAGGAAGCGCGGTGGGAGCTGTGTTCACCCTCAGTAAATGTGTATCTGCAGAGGCTGTCATACCACTCTGCTTCTCAAGGTACTAAGCCGTTGGGTCATCACAGGTATGAGTACATTACTGAGGTTGGCTAGGGCAGAAAGACTGCTTTGACAGATGCCGCGCTGCTTTGCCTGTAGCGTGGTCCTGTGTATCCAAGTAGTAGGGGCATAGTGCTGTTAGACGGTATAGGTATGTTGCTGTAATGCTGAATGTGAGAGGGGTGGGCTGTTGTGGATGTAATGCAGCACTGTGCTTTTCAGTGTGCTATGGGTGCACTTAGGAGTCAGTCGGAGGTCACTGATTTTAGTAGAATGTTGTGCTGTTGGGCTGCCATCGCGTGTGCTGCTGTGAAAGACACGGTTGTGTTGCTGCAGCTAGCATTAACGGGAACATTTTATATTCACAGGAGAAGCTTTTGGGGGCTTTAAGGGGCACTTAGGCTAGATAAAGGAGTGTGTGGTGAATTACAACAAATTTGAGAGCAGTTAATGGGATGTGGTAGTGGAAACTAGTTTGGGACTAAGTAAAAGCATATTATAAATAAGCGACCGTGCGGCCGCGAAAGTGATCGCAATCGCGATCAAACATCAATGCGAAAGTGAAAGTAATCGCGGTCAACCGCGGCTCGCGCGCCCGTGCACATGCACTATAGCTCTAGGCTGGCCTGGTAGCACTTTTTGGAGCCGTTTCAAAAAGTCTCGCCAGACCAGTGCATGCGCTGGGTCAGGCGAGACCTAAAAATGGGCACCAGGTTACAGGGGCAACGAGGGAACAGAAAGCAAAAGGGTACAGGTTACAGGGGCAAGGAGGGAACAGAAAGTAAAAGGGCACAGGTTACAGGGGCAACGAGGGAACAGAAAGCAAAAGGGCACAGGTTACCGGGGCAACGAGGGAACAGAAAGCAAAAGGGCACAGGTTACAGGGGCAACGAGGGAACAGAAAGCAAAAGGGCACAGGTTACAGGGGCAACGAGGGAACAGAAGCAAAACGGGCACAAGGTAACGGGGGCAGTGAGAGGAACAGAAGGCAAAGCGGGCAGAGAGACACGGAGTAAGCGAGGGGGAGCAAAGGAAAAAACAGGCGCAGACCAAGATATGCGGCGAGAGAACACAGAAACCACAGTCACAGACACTGGATAACAGAACGGCACTACAATGAAACTGACCTACGGCCTAGGGCCTAGAAGCTCTCAGCTGCAGCAGCTGGGCATGGACACACAGCCGGCGCTGTGCGGAGGGGGAGCGACCTACCTAGAAGGGTCAAGGGTCGCTCTCCTCACCGCGTAGCGGCCGGCATATATGTGGAGGAGGGAGGGAGGAGCAGCTGGGAGGCGGGAGGCAAGGGCAGCGAATGGGCAGTCAGGGTGGCGGGGCCATAGGGGACGCAGCGGCTTGGAGCGGGAGCGGTGGGGGACGACAAGGGTACTGAAGGGCACAGAATTAGAGGGGCAACGAAGGAACAGAATCAAAACGGGCACAAGGTTAAAGGGGCAACGAGGGAACAGAAAGCAAAACGGCACAGGTTACTGGGGCAACGAGGGAACAGAAGCAAAAACGGGCACAAGGTTACAGCGGCAACGAGGGAACAGAAAGCAAAAGGGCACAGGTTACAGGGGCAACGAGGGAACAGAAAGCAAAAGGGCACAGGTTACAGGGGCAACGAGGGAACAGAAAGCAAAAGGGAACAGGTTACAGGAGCAACGAGGGGACAGAAGCAAAATGGGCACAAGGTAACGGGCTGTCGTACTTTAATCTCTGTCACCGCGTAGGGGACAGGGCCCTACCCCTGTCTATCTCTGTATTAGCAAACCGCGAATGGTAAATGCGGCATGTACGAGTGCTTTATATATCGTTCTAGCTATGAATGCACTGTGTACACGCTATTCTGCTTCACTACGCGGGTTCCATTTTGGAAGCAGTGGCCATCTTGTCATTGACCTCACATAGGCTATAATGGAGTAAATACGGGCCTCACAGTACATGGGCTTCTCCTCTGACTTCTCTGTGACCTGGGCAGCTGGCTCTGCTGCCCCGGGTCAAACTGGTCTCACGAGCTCCCCTTCCTCTGTCCACCTGTGATTAGCATCAGGGCTTGACCCGTCATAAAACCCTTTCATTCTACACAATCCTCCGGCTAATCTCTTTCACACCTGCTTGTTCCTGCTTTATGACTTGTTTCCCAAAACAGGAGATGCTCATGTTTACTGGGGGGTCTATTAATATCAAATGTGGGATCTGAACCTTACTGTGTAAATCATTGTGGGCTGGCCGAACTGGAATGTGGGATGGTAATCATGACTCTGCCTTTTCTTTGTAATGTACACTTGTAATGGCCGTATCATAAAACCTAGGAATGTATGCTTGAGGCAAGAAAGAGGGTATTTAAGATGAAGTCCGTTCCTATGATTAGCAGCAGTCTCCTGAGAACATACACGCTGTTGTACTTCTAGGGGATACCTGTAATTGGTCTGCAGCCAATAAACGAATCTTTGACTTCACCCAGAAGACTCTGTGTTTCTGTAGGTCTGGAACAGGGTGAACCCAGAAGTCATAGGGTGTGTGCCCCTGCACCGCTGGGACTAAAATACCCAGTACTTCAGTTTGGCGCCAACTCGGGACGATTTCAGCGGTACCAGTCCAAGCCAGAGGTTCGTGAGGAGCTTCGTGTGGAAATTCCGGAGGAAGGCCGCCACTTCATCGACCCCTGCATGTCGACGTGGTCCGAAAGTCTTTTCTGCAAGGTTCTCCGCGTCCCGACGGCTACGAAGGACTGCTGCCCTGATTAATCGACCTGTTTTGGACCCTTGACGAGTTTGAGAGAGCGAAACAATCGAGAGAGTCTTCTGGTGACGTCATCGATCGGCAATATTCAGTTAAGTATAAGTGGAGCGTCTCCCATTTGTTTTTGGTATCCTTCGGGATCGTTTGATTTGGTAATTTGGTAATTTGGAGTTTGCAAACGCCAAAGCCAGAGGACTCGTGTATTCACGAGACTAATCGATAATCCTTTGACGTTTGGATCGAAGATGCCTGGTTCTGGAATATTTGGTAGATTATTCTGTTTGGGTTGTGGAAAAGATTTCCAGCTAGAGGAATCATGTCCGGTTCCTCCGGTTGGAACTCCAATTTATGAGCTCTATGTAAAACATGGCGTAGGCCCCATTGCATATAACGAAGTATGGATCCACTACACTAGGAAAGACGGTGTTTTAAAATGGCCCCAAAATGGTAGTTTCGATACCGATATTTTAGATAATTTGGAAATTAAATTGTTTAAGAAGAAAGCCCGGCCGGCGATGTTTGACTCTTTCCGCTTATGGCGAAAGGAAGCCAAACAAAAGGAAATTAAGTTAGCGAAAAAGAATAAAAGAGAGAGAGGTATGACAGTAATGCAAGCAGCTGTACAATTTAAAGACAATGAGGAGGAACAGATGAATGAGCAATTGCACAGACAGCGTAAGTTAGGGATTGACAAATGTTACCCAGCTTTACCACATTCTAAGCAGAATGAGTTAGAAGAAAAGGAGAAAGATCCCCTGATGTCGCATTTGTTGAGTTCGCCACCCCCGTATGCTCAAAATGCCATGGCACCTCCCCAGCTTGTGAATATGCCCCCTCTAGTCAATATACTGCAAGCCTTGCCGCTACCGCCAGTTGCTTTGCAGCCGGCTCCTATCCCTATAGCGCAGCCCTCTCAAGGGCTGCCAGCTGTGTTCCCGACTGCCCCCGCGCTTCCTGCGACTTTGCCTAATTCGGCAGCTGCCTCCCCTGACATTCTTCCTTGCACCACTCCAGTACCTGTTTCTACATCCTCTTTTCTTCCCTCTGTTTTTCCCCCTGTTTCCGCCTCAACTTCTCCTTCAGCGCGACAGCGTTTAGCTAATGTGGTTACTACATTAATTTTGCCTCTCTTTGAGTCATCTGGTGCGACTCCTGGTTTACAGCGTAAGCAATTGCGTAGTCAATTGCCTAACCCTGATGAGAAAAAGGTAATAGACAGCATGGCGCGTAGATGGATCGTTTTACCTTCATTGTATGATGTGGGATCAGTGGTCAACGTTTTCCATCAGTGGGATGCCCCAAAACAGAGATATGTGTTCGAGAAAATGTGCGAAATTCTCTGTGAAGAATTGGAAGATAGTGGTAAAAATCCGAGCCCGCAGGAATTGTGTAGAGTGAGGTTTGATTTTGGAACTGGTATAATTGTGGACCGCGAAGTAGATAAAGCAGTTGCGGTTGTATTGTCCTTCAGGAATGATGATTGTCAACAGTCATTGTTTGAACAAGATGTCCTTGTGGGGAAAAAGGTAAAAGCGCGACAATACCCCATGAGAGAAGTTCCCCCGGTATGGAAGGAAGCAGTTGCAGCTGGTGCCGGTATCGCCGCTGTGCCAGCGCATTTCCAGCGTGTTTGGGTGCATGTTCCATGGAAGCGCTCTGAGGTGTTAGCACTTAAGCAGTCCTTACCTGATCCCCGTAAAAACCCAGCAGGTTATTATAAAGAGTTGTCACAGACGGCAGGGTCATGTGTTATGAATCTGGCCGATATAGACATGTTGTTTGGTAATGTTGTTCCACAGCCTCTATGGGGATCAATTCGTAATGCAGATCACGATGTAGAACTAGGGGACACATGGGCTAACATTGTTGCTGCTGATGCTAGACAAAATGGTGGCGCGAAACCAGAACCTTTAGTAGCTGAACTGCCTGGTAGAATCATCACGTATATGAAGACAATAATGCCCGCGATGCGCGTAAATTGGGACAAGTTATCTGCATGCAAGCAGAAGAAAGATGAGACAGTGTCAGACTTCTTTACTAGGTTTGAAGAAACATTTATTGACCACAGTGGGCAGGATATGAGTACTGAGGGTGGCCAACGGTTATTTGTGGATAAGTTTGTGCAGAATTTACTTCCTGACCTGTGTAAAAAGTTGAAAGACTCAGAGAGTTCTTGGGCTGTTTCTTCTTCAGCGCAAATACTGGCTACTGCACAGTATTATGAAAATAGAGATAAAGACGAGAAAGATAGAACAGAGAAGAAAACGAAGGAATTAAAGACAAAGGTCCTTTTACAGCAGGCTTACCCACCACGTGGAGGTCAGAACAATTATAGACAACCCCAAGGTGTCTATCACCAACCCCAACAGTTTCAGAACAATCAGCAAATGAATGGGTATTATCAACCATGTGTCCCTGTAGGTCCCAACCAATGTTCATACTGCAAAGAGGAAGGTCATTATAAATATAGTTGCCCTAAATTAATGCAGCGGAACGGTAATGCGTATGGCGCAAGAGGTAGGGGTGGTCAACAAGCTCCTAGAGGCAGAGGGCGTGGAAGTGTTCCCCAGAACGCGCGTCCTCTTCCGCCCCAAAGCGCCATTAATAGCTTTGATCAGCAAGCTAACGCGACTAGTAATACGGCCCAGTATTATAATAATGATTATTATGCAGAGGATGGCGATGCAGAAAATAATGATTACTAGGACAGCCATAGACAGAGAGAGGGAGTTGTTTCAGTGCCAGTGGATCAGAGTGGACCGTATGTTGAGGTGACTACAGCAAATGTAACGGAGCCTTTTCTGCTAGACACTGGTGCTGCAAAGAGTTCAATCATGCATTCAAAACTCCCTGGCGCACCTTTGTCTGGCGATATAAATGTTTCAGTAGGTTTTTCTGGCGCCCCAGTTAGGAACCAGATTTCTAGTCCCATGTCACTCTCTGTTGGACCTTGCGAGCTGAAAGCACCCCTGATTCTGACAACAGGTTGTGGTGAGAATTTACTGGGATTAGATTTGTTGAAAAGATTGCACGCTACACTGTATTGTTCTCCTTCAGGAGTACAACTTACATTAGGCAAGAAAGTGATTTCCCCAATGTACTTGTCTAAAAACACAATGCCGCCTGAATTGTCATCCCTTCCGGATGCCCTTTGGGCTACTGGTCCCAATGATGTGGGCCTCTTGGAGATACCGCCATATGTGGTGACTTTAAAGGCTAATGTCAGACTGCCACGTATTCCCCAGTACAAGATCTCTAATGAAGGGCAGAAAGCATTGTTAGACATTGTCAGCGACTTGATTAATAAAGGTGTGATTGAGGAGACAAGAGGCAACGTTTGCAATAGTCCGATTTTACCTGTCTTAAAACGAACGGACCCTTCACAGGCACCTGTTTACAGATTTGTGATCGATCTTAGAGAGGTTAATAAGATTGTTGTGCCACAGTTTCCGGTTGTCCCTGATATAACTGCCTTGTTAACGATGATTCCAGCCTCTGCTGCATGGTTTTCAGTGATTGATTTAAAGAATGCTTTCTTTAGCATCCCAATTGCAGAAGAGAGCAGAGATATTTTTGGCTTTAGTCTGGGAGGCCGAAGCTTCCGCTTCAAACGCGCTCCCCAGGGCTACTGTGAGAGTCCATCTATATACAGTCAAGCTTTGAAAGCGCAGCTTGATGCACTTGTTTTACCTAGTGGCGCTATCCTGATTCAGTACGTGGACGATTTACTAATCGCTGCGGATACTGAAAAGATTTGTAAAGAAGCCACATTGTCATTGTTGCGCCATTTATCTGCTTTCCATCATAAAGTGTCTCTCTCTAAGCTGCAATATTGTCGACAAGAAGTGACCTACTTAGGTCATCTCTTATCGAAGGAGGGAAGGAAACTGACCCCAGAAAGAATTCAAGCCATTGCACAGTTGAGTGTGCCAAAAACACAGAGAGAAGTGCGTGCTTTCTTGGGCATCACTTCATACTGTAGGCATTGGATCCCTAGTTTTTCTTTGTTGGCAAAACCTTTAGTAGCCTTAACATGCAAAGACACACCGAATCCTATCCCATGGTCTGAAGAGTGCCAGAGAAGTTTTGTGGAATTGCGTAATGCATTGTGTTCGGCTCCTGTGTTGGGTACCCCTGACTACAGTAAGCCTTTTACATTGTATGTTCACGAGAAAGATGGATGTGCGTTGTCAGTGTTAACACAGCCTTTTGGCGACAGACCGCGCCCATGCGCATATTTTTCATCAACTTTGGACCCTGTAGCGAGGGCATTGCCAAGCTGTCTGAGAGCGACAGCTGCTGCAGCAATGTCTATCCGACAATCTGCTGGTTTGGTAATGGACAATACATTGATTGTTATGGTTCCACACGCCGTAGACACATTATTAAATAGGACCAAGACACAACACTTGACTAGTGCGCGATTATCAGGCTATGAGCTTACACTGTTAGCAAATCACATACACATAAAGAGATGTAATACGCTGAATCCAGCTATGTTATTGCCAGTCCCAACAGATTCAGACGAGATTGAGCAACATGACTGTCTGTTCAGAACAGAAGAAGAGACGAAAGGGAGAGTAGATCTAAAAGATACTCCCCTGACTGAGTGTGATGGTACTTTATGGGTGGATGGTTCATGTTTCAAACTCCCTAATGGTGACACGACTGCTGCATATGCTATCACGACTTTACACACGGCCGTGGAAACTGCACGAGTGCCACATAATTCGGCCCAAGCAGCAGAATTAATCGCCCTCACGAGAGCATGTGTGTTATCTGAAGGAATGAGAGTAAATATATACACAGATAGCCAGTACGCCTTTGGCGTGGCTCATAATTTTGGGCGTTTGTGGAAAGAGCGTGGGTTCCTGACTTCGCATGGAGCTAAAATTCAGAATGGCAAGTTGGTGAATGATCTCCTTGAGTCACTGACCCTACCGTTGCAAGTTGCGATCATGAAATGCAGTGCGCACAAGAAAGTCACAGATGATGTTGGACGTGGGAATGCGTTTGCTGATGAGACGGCGAAAGAAACAGCACAGAATGTGAAGACTAGAATGTATGTTGCAGGTCCCGCAAGATGGGTTGACGATGTTGGGATGTGTGAGAACACAATAGAGAGTGTGAAGTCGCTTCAAGCTGAAGCCACAGAGAAAGAGGTAAGCAAGTGGAGAGAAAGTATGGGTAAGTTGGATGAGAATGGTTGTTGGATTGATCTGACAGAACATAGGCGATGGTTGTTGCCTGACGCATATGAGCTCCCAGTGGTTACTATGGCACATGGAATGGCACACATCAGTAAGAAAGGAATTTTATAGTTGTTGGCTCCAGTATGGCAGAATACTGGGATTCCCAAGTGTGCAGAGAATGTGGTCAAGAATTGCATGGTATGCTTGAAGTATAACCCTGGTAGGGGAACCCCAACTCCAGCTGGTCACTTTGCACCCCCATCATGTCCATTCGAAGTTTTGCAGCTGGACTTTATTCACATGGAAAGATGCAACAACCTGAAATATGTACTGGTGGTTGTTTGTGCTTTCTCAAAATGGATAGAGGCTTATCCTCTGAAAGATAACACTGCCCTATCCACAGCCAAAGCCCTTGTGAAGGAATTTTTCCCTAGGTTTGGAATGCCAAGAATGGTGTGGTGTGATAATGGAAGTGAGTTTGTGGGTAAAGTGATGAAGAATGTATGTGAAGGGCTAGGGATAAAGCAGAAGTTCCATGCTGCAAATCACCCCCAATCAGCTGGACTAGTAGAACGCTACAATGGAGCCTTAAAGCTCAAGCTGGCCAAAATCCAGGCGAGCACCGGTCTTAAATGGCCTGACGCTCTGCCTTTAGCACTCCTGTTCACCAGAATGACCATACACTCACGAGTGGGACTTAGCCCTTACGAGGTCGTCTTTGGCCACCCGGCCAACGTATGGGGTGTACCGAGGCCTACGAAGTTTAGTGAGATTGAGCATCCAGTCCTACTCGATTACTTGTATGATTTGACCGTTAAACTGCGTGTTTTGCACCAACAGGTACATGATACTCTTCCCCAAGCTTCTGAACCTCCCGGACACCCTATCAACCCTGGCTCGTGGGTCCTGGTCCGAAATTTCCAGCGTAAGAGCCACGACGAGCCTCGCTGGATCGGCCCTCACCTTGTACTTCTGTCGACAAGGTCAGCGGTGCGAGTAAAAGGGAAGAAGCACTGGATCCATGGCACCCACTGCAAAGTAGTCCCCTTGCCTTTGTCATACGACCTGTGGGTCAAGGAGGGTATCGCCGACTCTGAGACAGACACTGTGCCTCGTTTTGTACCATTCAGTGACGCACGCATAAAAGACACAGTTTCAGACCAAGAGAGTGACAATATTTTGCAAGAAGCTGTGCCACCATCAAATCGACTGGACACCACTGAGCCTGAACTTTTGTTTCAAGACCAAACAGCACCTGGCCGTCTCCGCTATAATTTGAGACCAAGGCCCATGGACAAATAAAGATTTCCTTACTATTTCCTTTTTGACATTTTTTGCTCTCCCATCTGAAGGACTTTCTTGATTTTTGTTTTTCGAACCACCATCCGGGTTCAGCCGCAGGGTCGCGGTGCCAAGACTTTGGGGTACAGGCCGAAGACGTTAGGTCAACGGTTCTGGTTGGTCTAGGGCGTTTCCCTGGACTGACAGGCGTGCCCCTTAGCAGAAGAAACTCATCCGCCGCGAGCGGCCCGATTAGAGGATGGAGTTTTTCAAGATGGAGAGACCGATTGAGGAAATGAACTTTAAAGCAAGGATGTGTAGAATAGTAAGAAGTAAATGTTTTGTATTTTTGTGCCTTTTTACACTGTGTAGTATCACAATGTTTATTGTAGGATTTGTGTTTTTCTCCACTCAAAAGCCCATTGAACCCACTGAACAGCCTATACCTCTTTCTACTGCCTCCTCTCACTCTTTTCACCCTTTGCCTGAGCACGAACAGACCAGACGATCAGAGTTTGTAAATAACTCGTTTACCCAGCTCTTGCACCAGCACCAACTGGTAATGAATACGACCAATTGCTGGGTGTGCGGGTTAATGCCACATACCATTAACAAGGGTATTCCTTATTTGGTGCTGCCGTATAGTTACAATGGATCGTCATGGGCATTCCAGACCATGTTTCTCTATGCTCTAGATACGTACTCCCCTCGCCAACCGCGTTCCATTAGACCTATCACCAATAATAAGGCTTTGATGAAAGGAGTTGCCGATATGAGTAGGGATATTGATGCATACTCATCCATTCCCAAAGAAGAGCTGAGACCTTATGTAGGATGGAACGCGACGGGGTATAGTATTAGTCTGGGTAAAAGACAGCGAAAAATCTCATCTCCAATCTGGGTCGTACCCCACATGGGTCGGTTCTGCTTACAGGGTAATGGTCAGAATCCTAGAGCTCAACTGGGAAGAAGTGACTGTACTGAAACGTACACTTTCCCGTCACAGTTTTCCCCTGCGTTTTTAGCTGCCAAGGACACATATTTCATCTGTAATGACCGAGCATATACATGGCTGCCCCCTGATTTCTCGGGCACATGTTATATTGCAAATCTGCTACCGCCTACATTTACTGCTGCCTCTGATTATCACAAGACTAGAGTTGTGAGAGGCGTGATTAGTAAGGAGGATACTGCCGGTCAGGAAGCGGGAGACTTCTTCTTGGGTTTCCTGCCGTTTTGGGGACCTATGGTGAATAGTAGGAGCCTGAGACAGCTGACACGTGTGGTTGAATCCACTGTCAATGTAACGGCTGGTGCCCTTGGTAATCTGACAGCTGAGCTCCAAGCGGATCGCCTTATGACTTTGCAGAACCGCATGGTTCTAGACGTTATTCTCGCAGACCGCGGTGGGGTATGTAAGGTTATTCAATCTAGTTGTTGCATTTTCATACCAGATAACGCTCCAACAGTATATCAAGCCATCTCCAAACTCCATAAAATATCTGAATCCATACACGTGGATAAAGGAGATTGGTCACTGGTGGGGTGGTTCTGGGAATTGATATCTGCCTGGGGTTGGAAAGTTCTGATGGTCATTGGAATGATCTTAGCCATTCTTTTCCTGTTCTGTCTGTGTATACAGTGTGCTCCTACGATATGTGGCCTCTGTGCTACCTTATGTGTAAGGAAACCTGTATCGAGGGACGAGCTAAGTAATAGGATGATGCTACAGCAACATCTCCATGACTTCGTGAACATCGACCTAGACTCGGATTAAGATGAGTATAGTAATTGCCTATGTAAGGGCAAAAGGAGGGTCTGTCGTACTTTAATCTCTGTCACCGCGTAGGGGACAGGGCCCTACCCCTGTCTATCTCTGTATTAGCAAACCGCGAATGGTAAATGCGGCATGTACGAGTGCTTTATATATCGTTCTAGCTATGAATGCACTGTGTACACGCTATTCTGCTTCACTATGCGGGTTCCATTTTGGAAGCAGTGGCCATCTTGTCATTGCCCTCACATAGGCTATAATGGAGTAAATACGGGCCTCACAGTACATGGGCTTCTCCTCTGACTTCTCTGTGACCTGGGCAGCTGGCTCTGCTGCCCCGGGTCAAACTGGTCTCACGAGCTCCCCTTCCTCTGTCCACCTGTGATTAGCATCAGGGCTTGACCCGTCATAAAACCCTTTCATTCTACACAATCCTCCGGCTAATCTCTTTCACACCTGCTTGTTCCTGCTTTATGACTTGTTTCCCGAAACAGGAGATGCTCATGTTTATTGGGGGGTCTATTGATATCAAATGTGGGATCTGAACCTTACTGTGTAAATCATTGTGGGCTGGCCGAACTGGAATGTGGGATGGTCATCATGACTCTGCCTTTTCTTTGTAATGTACACTTGTAATGGCCATATCATAAAACCTAGGAATGTATGCTTGAGGCAAGAAAGAGGGTATTTAAGATGAAGTCCGTTCCTATGATTAGCAGCAGTCTCCTGAGAACATACACGCTGTTGTACTTCTAGGATACCTGTAATTGGTCTGCAGCCAATAAACGAATCTTTGACTTCACCCAGAAGACTCTGTGTTTCTGTAGGTCTGGAACAGGGTGAACCCAGAAGTCATAGGGTGTGTGCCCCTGCACCGCTGGGACTAAAATACCCAGTACTTCAGGGCCAGTGAGAGGAACAGAAGGCAAAGCGGGCAGAGAGACACGGGGACAGCGAGGGAGAGCAGAGGAAAAAACGGGTGCAACCAAGATAGGCGGCGGGGGAACATAGAAAACACAGTCACAGACACTGGATAACAGAACAGCACTACAATGAAACTGACCTACGGCCTAGGGCCTAGTAGCTCTCAGCAGCGGCCGCTGGCCAGGGACACACAGGTGGCGCTGTGCGGAGGGGGAGCGACCTACCTAGAAAGGTGAATGGTCGCACTCCTCACCGCGCAGCGGCCGGCATATATGGGGAGGAGGGAGGGAGGAGCAGCTGGGAGGCGGGAGGCAGGGGCAGCGAATGGGCAGTCAAGGGGGTGGGGCCACGGGGGACGCAGCGTCTTGGAGCTGGAGCGGTGGGGTACGAGGGTACAGAAGGCAAAAGGGCACAGAATTAGAGGGGCAACGAAGGAACAGAATCAAAACGGGCACAAGGTAACAGGGTCAATGAGTGAACAGAAAGCAAAAGGGCACAGGTTACAGGGGCAACGAGAGAACAGAAGCAAAAATGGGCAACAGGTTACAGGGGCAACGAGGGAACAGAAAGCAAAAGGGTACACGTTACAGGGGCAACGAGGGAACAGAAAGTAAAAGGGCACAGGTTACAGGGGCAATGAGGGAACAGAAAGCAAAAGGGCACAGATTACAGGTGCAACGAGGGAGCAGAATGCAAAAGGATACAGGTTACAGGGGCAACGAGGGGACCGAAAGCAAAAGGGCACAGGTTACAGGGGCAACGAGGGAACAGAAGGCAAAGCGGGCAGAGAGACACGGGGACAGCGAGGGGGAGCAGAGGAAAATACGGACGCAGACCAAGATAGGCGGCGAGGGAACAGGGAAACCACAGTCACAGACACTGGATAACAGAACGGCACTACAATTAAACTGACCTACGGCCTAGGGCCTAGAAGCTCTCAGCAGTGGCAGCTGGGCAGGGACACACAGGTGGCGCTGTGTGGAAGGGGAGCGACCTACCTAGAAGGGTGAATGGTTGCTCTCCTCACCGCGCAGCGGCCGGCATATATGGGGAGGAGGGAGGGAGGACCAGCTGGGAGGCGGGAGGCAGGGGCAGCGAATGGGCAGTCAGGGGGGCGGGGCCGTAGGGGATGCAGCGGCTTGGAACTGGAGCTGTGGGGGACGACGAGGGTACAGAAGGCAAAAGGGCACAGAATTAGAGGGGCAATGAAGGAACAGAATCAAAACGGGCACAAGGTTACAGGGGCAACGAGGGAACAGAAGCAAAACGGGCAAATGGTAATGGGGGCAGTGAGAGGAACAGAAGGCAAAGCGGGCAGAGAGACACAGGGACAGCGAGGGAGAGCAGAGGAAAATACGGACGCAGACCAAGATAGGCGGCGAGGGAACAGAGAAACCACAGTCACAGACACTGAATAACAGAACGGCACTACAAAGAAACTGACCTACGGCCTAGGGCCTAGAAGCTCTCAGCAGCGGCAGCTGGGCAGGGACACACAGGCGGCGCTGTGCGGAGGGGGAGCGACCTACCTAGAAGGGTCAAGGGTCGCTCTCCTCACCGCGCAGCGGCCGGCATAAATGGGGAGGAGGGAGGGAGGAGCAGCTGGGAGGCGGGAGGCAGGGGCAGCGAATGGGCAGTCAGGGCGGCAGGAGACGCAGCGGCTTGGAGCGGGAGTGGTGGGGGACGACGAGGGTACCGAAGGCAAAAGAGCACAGTGTTAGAATCCGGGTTCTCTGGTTGGCACAGGTAGGTACGTGTGACAAGCAGGGGACCTTTCCTCTAGTCAGGGTAAGGGGTTACACTCCTAAAATAACCCCTGCTCACCCTCTAGGTAGCTTGGCGCGAGCAGACAAGGCTTATCTCAGAGCGTTATAGGTTAAGCATTTGTGAACACATACAGTAACCCAGTGACAACACTACAAATGGACACCACACAGGTATTTATATTAAAAATAAGGATTCTTTATATAGGATTATCACAAGACCATTAAACGATTAAAAATAAACAATACGGTTGTTTAGTTGGTAGAAAATTGCTTAGTTTCTCTTAAGTTCTTAAATGCGACACTTTAAGTCAATGTACCTTAGATGCGACACGCAGGGCAACAAAAGTGTTGCAGCGATGCAGATTCGTTGAAGTTCTTGGTGCAAAAGAAATAAAGACGGGATCTTCCAGATGCGTTACGCTTCTCCACTGTTGCGAGAAGGCTCCGACTCGATGCGTCAGCTACAGCGGCGTCACCTTTGACGAGATGCGACGACATCGGCCTTGGCAGCGGCACTCTTCTCCGACGTTGAAAGACGCTTCCGCTCGATGCGATGCTGCAGCAGCGACACCCCTTCTGCGAGATGCGACGACAGTGGCTCCGACGGCGGCACGCTTCTCCGTGGATGCGAGGTGCTTTTCTGGTTGCGGTGCAATGCGACAACTACGATGTCTGCGATGGCGACACGCTTCCTCCTCGATGCGAGACTCGTCTCTCGATGCGGTGCAATGCGACAGCTACGATGGCTGCGATGGCGACACGCTTCTTCGGCGTTGCGCGACACTTCCGGAATGATGCAAGACGCTTCCGCTCGATGCGATGCTGCAGCGGCGACACTCTCTGCGAGATGCGACGACAGCGGCTCCGACGGCGGCACGCTTCTCTCCCTTGCGTCGCGCTTCCAGCTCCTTGCGACACGCAGTCCCTCAGAAGGCCCAACAACAGCAGCAGGCACTTCCAAAAGACTCTGGGGAGCTGGGGGTGAAGTCCACTGGTCCTGGGACTTCGTTCAGGGGGCAAGCTCAGGTCAAGCCCTTGGAGATCTTTTTCAAAGCACAAGTTGAAGCAAAGTCTTTAGTAGTCTTTCTCCTCTCCTTCAGCAGCAAGGCAACCACTGCAGGCCAATCCCCCAGGTCAGGGACAGTTACTCCTCCTACAGCTTTCCCAGTTCCTTCTCCTCTGGCAGAGGTTCTTCTTGTTTCAGCAGGATCTAATTTCTTGGGAGCAGGGTCCCAATACTTATACCCCTAATTCCTTTGTTCCTCTGGGGTAGAGGGGCCTTTGCCCAGTCCAAACCAGTTCTTGAGCACTCTGTTGACATGACTCTGCCTTTCTATTCAGGGTGCAGGGCAGAGACATCAGCCGCTCCGCAGGAGGTGGAGCCAGCATTGTGGTAGCAGAGCACAACCCTATTCAGAGCCCAGGTGTACTCCTCCCACTCATCTGACTGCCAATCTTCCTATTCACCACCAGGCTGCCTAGCCCTGTCCCTCTGGGTTTCCCCAGCCCTGTCACTCACACAACCAGACAGGCAGATACACATCATAGCAGAGGCGGGCTGAAATGGTCAGGCAAGCAGATACCAACTTTCTAAAAGTGGTATTTGCAAACACAGAATATTAAAATAAACTTTCCTAAAAGATGTATTTTATTATTCTTAGTTCAGGCATACTAAACTCGAATTCCTACCATGTTCCCTGGGTCTGTTAGGATCATAGAATGTAACAATTCTGACAGCCCATTATGGCCTATGGGAAACAGGTAGCCTTACAATAGTGAAAAACAAAAATGGCTGTAATTCACTATTAGGACATGCCACACACATCAGGGCTTGTCCTACCTTATGCTTACAATGCACCCTGCCCTTGGGCCTACCATAGGGGTGACTGATTTGAAGTTAAGGGTAGGTTTAGGGACTGGCAAGTTTGTGCACTTACCCAGTCAGCATGACAGTACCAGACTGCACGCAGGTTCTGCAATGGCAGACCTTAGATAAATTTTACCAGGCCGCTTCTGTGGGTGGCACAACCAGTGCTGCAAGCCTACCAGCAGCATTTGTATTTACAAGCCCTGGGCACCCCTGGTGCACTTTACTGGGGTCTGACAGTAAACCAAATAAGCCAAACATGGAATCCAACCAACATATACATTTTAAATAGGGAGCACTTGCACTGTGGCACTGGTTGGCAGTGGCACAGTGCTCTGAGCAGCTAACACCAGCAAAACACATGAGGCACAGCGACAAAAAAGTGGAAGGGAGACTCACGCCAAGGTGCAAGGTCTAACACATGTCCCCTCCAGCTGAAGAGTTGGGAGAACTACCCTAACCCAGGGAGTTCCTCATCACTAAGGCGGAAAAATCTGGACAGACCCTCAGCATTGGCGTGATCTGTACCAGGGCAATGTTCCACAGTGAAATCCATACCCTGTAGGGAAATGGACCACCTCAACAGCTTTGGATTCTCACCCCTCATATGCATCAACCATCTGAGGGGCCTGTGGTCTGTCTGAACCCGGAAGTGAGACCCAAACAGGTATGGTCTTAGCTTCTTCAGCGCCCAGACCACAGCAAATGCCTCACGCTCAATAGCACTCCATCTCTGTTCCCGTGGTAGTAACCTCCTGCTAATAAAGGCTACAGGTTGATCTAGGCCATCTTCATTAATCTGTGAAAGAACAGCCCCCACACCATGCTCTGATGCGTCTGTCTGAACGATAAACACTTTGGAGAAGTTGGGAGCCAAAAGCACGGGCGCCGTGCACATAGCAGCTTTCAGGGCCTCAAAAGATTTCTGACAGGTGTCAGTCCAGATCACCTTCCTGGGCTGCTTCCTTGAAGTCAGCGCTGTCAAGGGGGCAACCATGTTGCCAAACCTCTTGAAAAACCTCCTGTAGTACCCGGTGAGACCTAGGAAGGCTCTCACCTCCGTCTCGGTTTTGGACGACTCCCAATTTAGGATGGTTTCTATCTTGGGTTGAAGGGGTGCCACCTGGCCACTCCCAACTTGGTGCCCCAAGTACACCACTGAACCCTGCCCGATCTGGCACTTACTCGCCTTGATCGTGAGGCCTGCCCTCCGCAGCGCCATCAACACTTCCCAGAGGTGGCGCAGGTGTTCCTCCCACGTGGAGCTGAACACTGCGATGTCATCCAGGTATGCTGCACTGAACGAATCCAGCCCAACCAACACCTGGTTGACCAACCTCTGGAAGGTGGCAGGGGCATTTTTCATCCCAAAGGGGATAACCCGGAACTGGTAGTGCCCATCAGGGGTGGAAAATGCTGACCTCTCTTTGGCCCCATCGGTCAAGGCGATCTGCCAGTACCCAGACGTTAAATCAAACGTGCTGAGGTAGTTGGCAGCCCCTAGCCGATCTATGAGCTCATCAGCTCTGGGGATGGGGTGTGCGTCAGTCCTGGTGACCGAATTGAGTCCTCTGTAGTCCACACAGAACTGGAGTTCGGGTGTGGCTCCCGGCGCTGCTGCCTTTGGGACCAAGACCACTGGGCTGGCCCAAGGACTGCTTGAGGACTCAATTACCCCAAGGGAAAACATCTTGGAGACCTCCTCCTTGATGCAGGCCCTTACCCTGTCAGTTAACCTGTAGGCCTTGTGCCTCACAGGTGTACTATCCCCAGTGTCCACATCATGGACGCACCAATCAGTGACACCGGGAACCAGGGAAAACAGGTCAGAAAATTGTCCCAGCAGCTGGCGACAATCATTCTGTTGCTCAGGGGTCAGGGTGGAAGAGAGGATGACACCATCCACTGACCCATCTTGCTCCTTGACTGACAGGAGGTCAGGAAGAGGCTCGGTCTCCTCCTCCATCCCAGCATCTCTTTGCCAAGAGCATGCCCACTTGGGACCTCTCCAAGTGGGGCTTGAGGCGGTTGACATGTAGGACCCTTAAGGGGTTCCTGGGAGACTTCAGGTCCACCAAATAGGTAACCGGACTCTTGCGCTCCACCACCTCAAAGGGACCGGTCCACTTATCCTGGAGCGCACAGGGCTCCACTAGGGCCAAGACCCATACCTTCTGTCCAGGCTGAAGCTCTACCAGAGTGGCATTCTGGTCGTACCACCGCTTCATCTCCTCCTGGCTGGCTTCCAGGTTTGCTTCAGCAAGTTCCCTGAAACGCCTAGTCTGGTTCCTGAAGGCCAGCATGTAACTATATACATTCTGGAGAGGTTTCCTGGGAGATTGCTCCCAGCCTTCCTTGACCAGACTTAGAGGTCCTCTCACTGGGTGTCCGTACAAAAGCTCAAAGGGACTGAACCCTAGAGACTTCTGTGGCACCTCTCTGTAAGCAAAGAGGAGGCATGGTAAGAGGACGTCCCACTTATGCCTCATGGGCCCTTCCAGGCCCATTATCATGCCTTTGAGGGTTCGGTTGAATCTCTCAACCAACCTGTTTCCTTGGGGGTGGTAAGGTGTGGTGAACTTGTAGGTTACACCACACTCTTGCCAAAGGGATTTCATATATTTAGATATGAAATTGGTATCTCGGTCAGACACCACCTCTAGAGGGAATCCCACTCGGTAGAAAATTCCCATCAGCGCACGTCCCACCACGGGGGCCGTCACTGTCCTCAGAGGGATGGCTTCCGGGTACCGGGTGGCATGGTCCTCCAGGACCAGGATGAACCTATTGCCCATCGCTGTCCTGGGGTCCAGTGGCCCTACAATGTCAATCCCCACTCGCTGGAATGGGGTACCGACCAGAGGGAATGGTTGGAGTGGAGCCTTCTGCTTCCTTCCACTCTTCCCACTTGCCTGGCAAGTTTGGCATGTTCTTCAGTGAGTATCTGAACTACTGCGCATTTGGGGCCAAAAGAAGTGGGTGACAAGCCTTTCAAAGGTCTTGTCCTGCCCCAAATGTCCTTCTAAGGGTACATCGTGAGCCAGCCACAGTAGGAAGGCTCTGAAGCGCTGGGGTACCACCAGCACATGGGCTGACCCAGGCTCAACAACCTTAGGCTCAGAATACAGGAGGTCGCTCTCCCAGTAAATGAAATGTGTTCCGAACTGATCACCGTTGGCCTGGTCCGCGGCCTGCTGCCGCATACCCACAAGAGAAAGGCATTCTTTATGCTCCCTGCAGAACTCTTCCCTGGAGGGTCCTCTTTCCTGCTGCCAATGGGTCAGCTCAGGCAGGTCCCCCAGTTCAGCTATCTGTTCCCCTGTAGGTTCCAGGGCATCCCCCTCAAGGTCTGCTCCCTCCTGGACCGTGGGAACTTCAGGGGCCGGCTTCCCGCACCCCCTGCTCCTTCTCTTTAAGGCCGGTCCCTGGGCCTCCCTCTCAGGCTCCAGGACCTCTTGAGTACATCTACTGGCTGCCATGGACTGTGTGGTGAGACACGCCCAATCCGGCATACCCAACATCTCCAGGTGAGCACTCCGCTCCACCTTAGCCCAAGATGAGCTCTCCAAGTCGTTCCCTAACAGACAGTCTACAGGCATGGCGGGCCTCACAGCTACCTGAAGAGTACCAGAGACCGCCCCCCCCCCACTGAAAGGGAACCTGAGCCACTGGGCAGTGACTCTCGGTGTTGTCGGCAGCAACAACCAGATAGAATGCTCCTGGGACAACCTGCTCCTGAGACACCAGGTGGCGCTTGACAGCCGTCACACTGGCTCCTGTGTCTCTGAGAGCTTCAACCCTATGGCCATTTATGGTCACCCACTGCCTGTAGTTTTTAGTGTTCTCAGGCAGCTGGGTTTGGGGGACCACTTCACGGTCTCCTAATGAGACCAGGGACATCTCTGTGGGACCCCACCCACCTTGGACACCCATCTCCTCCCCCAGGGCTACACTAGTCACCTGCCGGGATGGAGCACCAGTGGGTGCTGGTTTACCAAACAATGGACACTTCACATCAGAGGCAAAATGCCCCATGTTACCACACTTGTAACATCTGATGGGCCCCTTCTGAACAGGTGTACCTGTCGGGGCCACGGTCGGTGTCTGTGGTGGGGGAGGCTGAGAACCTTTCCCTTGGTTCCCTTGGGGATTACTTTGGGGCCTCTTCTGGAACTCCCTCTGTTTACCCTTGTCCCCCCCACTCTTCTGCTGGGGACCCTGCCCACCTTTGGCGGAATCTCCCACTTGACCCTTATGGACCCTGGTACTGACCCAGCGGTCCGCCTCCTCAGCAAGCTTCCTAGGGTTAGTCAGCCTACTATCAATCAGGTGCTGGCGTAGCTCAGGAAAACAATTACTGGACAAGTGCTCCCATGCCATCAAATCAAGAAGCCCTTGAAAATCATTAACTTTGCTACCCTTCACCCAACCATCCAGTGCTCTGCAAAAAAAAGTCACATACTCAACATACGTACTGTTTGGAATCTTGGTGCAACCCCTGAACCTTTGCCTATACAACTCAGGGTGGTACAAAAGGGGGTGGTGATGGACGGAGCATCAGAACCAATCAAACACTCACACCCAGTCAACAGATCTGGGTTTGATCCATCACCGTTCTTTAGCCCACTCTGCCACCCCAGTTCTGACATGGCCATATGCAAATCAGTCTGACCCTGTGCCTCATGGGAACTGCCAAGCCATGTCTTCCCTGGACCGGAAACAAGCTTCCTAGGACCGGTTTCTGGCATTTCAGCCGTCTTCAGCCAGGCTTGCTTGAATCCAGTGGCAAAGTGAGCAAGGAACTCACGTCTGAGCATACCCTGCCAACTTATGGCGAACAAAGTGGTACAAAAGGGGGTGGTGATGGACGGAGCATCAGAACCAATCAAACACTCACACCCAGTCAACAGATCTGGGTTTGATCCATCACCGTTCTTTAGCCCACTCTGCCACCCCAGTTCTGACATGGCCATATGCAAATCAGTCTGACCCTGTGCCTCATGGGAACAGTCCAGCCCGAACTGCCAAGCCATGTCTTCCCTGGACCGGAAACAAGCTTCCTAGGACCGGTTTCTGGCATTTCAGCCGTCTTCAGCCAGGCTTGCTTGAATCCAGTGGCAAAGTGAGCAAGGAACTCACGTCTGAGCATACCCTGCCAACTTATGGCGAACAAAGTGGTACAAAAGGGGGTGGTGATGGACGGAGCATCAGAACCAATCAAACACTCACACCCAGTCAACAGATCTGGGTTTGATCCATCACCGTTCTTTAGCCCACTCTGCCACCCCAGTTCTGACATGGCCATATGCAAATCAGTCTGACCCTGTGCCTCATGGGAACAGTCCAGCCCGAACTGCCAAGCCATGTCTTCCCTGGACCGGAAACAAGCTTCCTACGACCGGTTTCTGGCATTTCAGCCATCTTCAGCCAGGCTTGCTTGAATCCAGTGGCAAAGTGAGCAAGGGACTCACGTCTGAGCATACCCTGCCAACTTATGGCGAACAAAGTGGTACAAAAGGGGGTGGTGATGGACGGAGCATCAGAACCAATCAAACACTCACACCCAGTCAACAGATCTGGGTTTGATCCATCACTGTTCTTTAGCCCACTCTGCCACCCCAGTTCTGACATGGCCATATGCAAATCAGTCTGACCCTGTGCCTCATGGGAACAGTCCAGCCCGAACTGCCAAGCCATGTCTTCCCTGGACCGGAAACAAGCTTCCTAGGACCGGTTTCTGGCATTTCAGCCGTCTTCAGCCAGGCTTGCTTGAATCCAGTGGCAAAGTGAGCACGGGACTCACGTCTGAGCATACCCTGCCAACTTATGGCGAACAAAGTGGTAGAAAAGGGGGTGGTGATGGACGGAGCATCAGAACCAATCAAACACTCACACCCAGTCAACAGATCTGGGTTTGATCCATCACCGTTTTTTAGCCCACTCTGCCACCCCAGTTCTGACATGGCCATATGCAAATCAGTCTGACCCTGTGCCTCATGGGAACAGTCCAGCCCGAACTGCCAAGCCATGTCTTCCCTGGACCGGAAACAAGCTTCCTAGGACCGGTTTCTGGCATTTCAGCCGTCTTCAGCCAGGCTTGCTTGAATCCAGTGGCAAAGTGAGCAAGGGACTCACGTCTGAGCATACCCTGCCAACTTATGGCGAACAAAGTGGTACAAAAGGGGGTGGTGATGGACGGAGCATCAGAACCAATCAAACACTCACACCCAGTCAACAGATCTGGGTTTGATCCATCACCGTTCTTTAGCCCACTCTGCCACCCCAGTTCTGACATTGCCATATGCAAATCAGTCTGACCCTGTGCCTCATGGGAACAGTCCAGCCCGAACTGCCAAGCCATGTCTTCCCTGGACCGGAAACAAGCTTCCTAGGACCGGTTTCTGCAATTTCAGCCGTCTTCAGCCAGGCTTGCTTGAATCCAGTGGCAAAGTGAGCAAGGGACTCACGTCTGAGCATACCCTGCCAACTTATGGCGAACAAAGTGGTACAAAAGGGGGTGGTGATGGACGGAGCATCAGAACCAATCAAACACTCACACCCAGTCAACAGATCTGGGTTTGATCCATCACCGTTCTTTAGCCCACTCTGCCACCCCAGTTCTGACATGGCCATATGCAAATCAGTCTGACCCTGTGCCTCATGGGAACAGTCCAGCCCGAACTGCCAAGCCATGTCTTCCCTGGACCGGAAACAAGCTTCCTAGGACCGGTTTCTGGCATTTCAGCCGTCTTCAGCCAGGCTTGCTTGAATCCAGTGGCAAAGTGAGCAAGGGACTCACGTCTGAGCATACCCTGCCAACTTATGGCGAACAAAGTGGTACAAAAGGGGGTGGTGATGGACGGAGCATCAGAACCAATCAAACACTCACACCCAGTCAACAGATCTGGGTTTGATCCATCACCGTTCTTTAGCCCACTCTGCCACCCCAGTTCTGACATGGCCATATGCAAATCAGTCTGACCCTGTGCCTCATGGGAACAGTCCAGCCCGAACTGCCAAGCCATGTCTTCCCTGGACCGGAAACAAGCTTCCTAGGACCGGTTTCTGGCATTTCAGCCGTCTTCGGCCAGGCTTGCTTGAATCCAGTGGCAAAGTGAGCAAGGGACTCACGTCTGAGCATACCCTGCCAACTTATGGCGAACAAAGTGGTACAAAAGGGGGTGGTGATGGACGGAGCATCAGAACCAATCAAACACTCACACCCAGTCAACAGATCTGGGTTTGATCCATCACCGTTCTTTAGCCCACTCTGCCACCCCAGTTCTGACATGGCCATATGCAAATCAGTCTGACCCTGTGCCTCATGGGAACAGTCCAGCCCGAACTGCCAAGCCATGTCTTCCCTGGACCGGAAACAAGCTTCCTAGGACCGGTTTCTGGCATTTCAGCCGTCTTCGGCCAGGCTTGCTTGAATCCAGTGGCAAAGTGAGCAAGGGACTCACGTCTGAGCATACCCTGCCAACTTATGGCGAACAAAGTGGTACAAAAGGGGGTGGTGATGGACGGAGCATCAGAACCAATCAAACACTCACACCCAGTCAACAGATCTGGGTTTGATCCATCACCGTTCTTTAGCCCACTCTGCCACCCCAGTTCTGACATGGCCATATGCAAATCAGTCTGACCCTGTGCCTCATGGGAACAGTCCAGCCCGAACTGCCAAGCCATGTCTTCCCTGGACCGGAAACAAGCTTCCTAGGACCGGTTTCTGGCATTTCAGCCGTCTGCTCAGACGTGAGTCCCTTGCTCACTTTGCCACTGGCTTCAAGCAAGCCTGGCTGAAGACGGCTGAAATGCCAGAAACCGGTCCTAGGAAGCTTGTTTCCGGTCCAGGGAAGGCATGGCTTGGCAGTTCGGGCTGGACTGTTCCCATGAGGCACAGGGTCAGACTGATTTGCATATGGCCATGTCTGAACTGGGGTGGCAGAGTGGGCTAAAGAACGGTGATGGATCAAACCCAGATCTGTTGACTGGGTGTGAGTGTTTGATTGGTTCTGATGCTCCGTCCATCACCACCCCCTTTTGTACTGCTTTGTACGCCATAAGTTGGCAGGGCATGCTCAGACGTGAGTCCCTTGCTCACTTTGCCACTGGCTTCAAGCAAGCCTGGCTGAAGACGGCTGAAATGCCAGAAACCGGTCCTAGGAAGCTTGTTTCCGGTCCAGGGAAGGCATGGCTTGGCAGTTCGGGCTGGACTGTTCCCATGAGGCACAGGGTCAGACTGATTTGCATATGGCCATGTCTGAACTGGGGTGGCAGAGTGGGCTAAAGAACGGTGATGGATCAAACCCAGATCTGTTGACTGGGTGTGAGTGTTTGATTGGTTCTGATGCTCCGTCCATCACCACCCCCTTTTGTACCGCTTTGTACGCCATAAGTTGGCAGGGTATGCTCAGACGTGAGTCCCTTGCTCACTTTGCCACTGGCTTCAAGCAAGCCTGGCTGAAGACGGCTGAAATGCCAGAAACCAGTCCTAGGAAGCTTGTTTCCGGTCCAGGGAAGGCATGGCTTGGCAGTTCGGGCTGGACTGTTCCCATGAGGCACAGGGTCAGACTGATTTGCATATGGCCATGTCTGAACTGGGGTGGCAGAGTGGGCTAAAGAACGGTGATGGATCAAACCCAGATCTGTTGACTGGGTGTGAGTGTTTGATTGGTTCTGATGCTCCGTCCATCACCACCCCCTGTTGTACCGCTTTGTACGCCATAAGTTGGCAGGGTATGCTCAGACGTGAGTCCCTTGCTCACTTTGCCACTGGCTTCAAGCAAGCCTGGCTGAAGACGGCTGAAATGCCAGAAACCGGTCCTAGGAAGCTTGTTTCCGGTCCAGGGAAGGCATGGCTTGGCAGTTCGGGCTGGACTGTTCCCATGAGGCACAGGGTCAGACTGATTTGCATATGGCCATGTCTGAACTGGGGTGGCAGAGTGGGCTAAAGAACGGTGATGGATCAAACCCAGATCTGTTGACTGGGTGTGAGTGTTTGATTGGTTCTGATGCTCCGTCCATCACCACCCCCTTTTGTACCGCTTTGTACGCCATAAGTTGGCAGGGTATGCTCAGACGTGAGTCCCTTGCTCACTTTGCCACTGGCTTCAAGCAAGCCTGGCTGAAGACGGCTGAAATGCCAGAAACCGGTCCTAGGAAGCTTGTTTCCGGTCCAGGGAAGGCATGGCTTGGCAGTTCGGGCTGGACTGTTCCCATGAGGCACAGGGTCAGACTGATTTGCATATGGCCATGTCTGAACTGGGGTGGCAGAGTGGGCTAAAGAACGGTGATGGATCAAACCCAGATCTGTTGACTGGGTGTGAGTGTTTGATTGGTTCTGATGCTCCGTCCATCACCACCCCCTTTTGTACCGCTTTGTACGCCATAAGTTGGCAGGGTATGCTCAGACGTGAGTCCCTTGCTCACTTTGCCACTGGCTTCAAGCAAGCCTGGCTGAAGACGGCTGAAATGCCAGAAACCGGTCCTAGGAAGCTTGTTTCCGGTCCAGGGAAGGCATGGCTTGGCAGTTCGGGCTGGACTGTTCCCATGAGGCACAGGGTCAGACTGATTTGCATATGGCCATGTCTGAACTGGGGTGGCAGAGTGGGCTAAAGAACGGTGATGGATCAAACCCAGATCTGTTGACTGGGTGTGAGTGTTTGATTGGTTCTGATGCTCCGTCCATCACCACCCCCTTTTGTACCGCTTTGTACGCCATAAGTTGGCAGGGTATGCTCAGACGTGAGTCCCTTGCTCACTTTGCCAATGGCTTCAAGCAAGCCTGGCTGAAGACGGCTGAAATGCCAGAAACCGGTCCTAGGAAGCTTGTTTCAGGTCCAGGGAAGGCATGGCTTGGCAGTTCGGGCTGGACTGTTCCCATGAGGCACAGGGTCAGACTGATTTGCATATGGCCATGTCTGAACTGGGGTGGCAGAGTGGGCTAAAGAACGGTGATGGATCAAACCCAGATCTGTTGACTGGGTGTGAGTGTTTGATTGGTTCTGATGCTCCGTCCATCACCACCCCCTTTTGTACCGCTTTGTACGCCATAAGTTGGCAGGGTATGCTCAGACGTGAGTCCCTTGCTCACTTTGCCACTGGCTTCAAGCAAGCCTGGCTGAAGACGGCTGAAATGCCAGAAACCGGTCCTAGGAAGCTTGTTTCCGGTCCAGGGAAGGCATGGCTTGGCAGTTCGGGCTGGACTGTTCCCATGAGGCACAGGGTCAGACTGATTTGCATATGGCCATGTCTGAACTGGAGTGGCAGAGTGGGCTAAAGAACGGTGATGGATCAAACCCAGATCTGTTGACTGGGTGTGAGTGTTTGATTGGTTCTGATGCTCCGTCCATCACCACCCCCTTTTGTACCGCTTTGTACGCCATAAGTTGGCAGGGTATGCTCAGACGTGAGTCCCTTGCTCACTTTGCCACTGGCTTCAAGCAAGCCTGGCTGAAGACGGCTGAAATGCCAGAAACCGGTCCTAGGAAGCTTGTTTCCGGTCCAGGGAAGGCATGGCTTGGCAGTTCGGGCTGGACTGTTCCCATGAGGCACAGGGTCAGACTGATTTGCATATGGCCATGTCTGAACTGGGGTGGCAGAGTGGGCTAAAGAACGGTGATGGATCAAACCCAGATCTGTTGACTGGGTGTGAGTGTTTGATTGGTTCTGATGCTCCGTCCATCACCACCCCCTTTTGTACCGCTTTGTACGCCATAAGTTGGCAGGGTATGCTCAGACGTGAGTCCCTTGCTCACTTTGCCACTGGCTTCAAGCAAGCCTGGCTGAAGACGGCTGAAATGCCAGAAACCGGTCCTAGGAAGCTTGTTTCCGGTCCAGGGAAGGCATGGCTTGGCAGTTCGGGCTGGACTGTTCCCATGAGGCACAGGGTCAGACTGATTTGCATATGGCCATGTCTGAACTGGGGTGGCAGAGTGGGCTAAAGAACGGTGATGGATCAAACCCAGATCTGTTGACTGGGTGTGAGTGTTTGATTGGTTCTGATGCTCCGTCCATCACCACCCCCTTTTGTACCGCTTTGTACGCCATAAGTTGGCAGGGTATGCTCAGAAGTGAGTCCCTTGCTCACTTTGCCACTGGCTTCAAGCAAGCCTGGCTGAAGACGGCTGAAATGCCAGAAACCGGTCCTAGGAAGCTTGTTTCCGGTCCAGGGAAGGCATGGCTTGGCAGTTCGGGCTGGACTGTTCCCATGAGGCACAGGGTCAGACTGATTTGCATATGGCCATGTCTGAACTGGGGTGGCAGAGTGGGCTAAAGAACAGTGATGGATCAAACCCAGATCTGTTGACTGGGTGTGAGTGTTTGATTGGTTCTGATGCTCTGTCCATCACCACCCCCTTTTGTACCGCTTTATACAACTCAGGGGTCAGCCCATACCTAGACATCAAAGCAGCCTTCATATGGGGATAGGAATTATAATCATCTGAAGGCAAATCCAGCAGTGTATCCCGCCCCTCACTAAGGAACCGTCCCCACAACCCCGCTCCCCAATCTTCACAGGGACCCGGTGGGAAGACATGGCCACCTCATAGGCCTTAAACCACTGCCCTATGTCATCATTCTTGAAGAATTCCTTAACCACATCCTTGGGTATGTACACCCTTGACTCTGTCTGCACTGACGGTGTGCTGCCACCAGAGGGAGCCTTCTCTAGACTCTGGGCTTTCAGCTCCATCTCCCTCAAAACCTTTTCATGTTCATATTGTAGCTTCTTTTCTTCCAGGGCTAACTTTCTACTCTGCATTTCCAATTCTAACTGGCCACTTAACTTGAGCTTGGCCAGCTCCAATTCATGCATCCTACACTCTTTTCTATCTGCCAGCTCAACTCTTACTAGACACACTGCTACCAGCAGAGGAAGGGCTTCTCCTTCCTCTTGAGTCCGCTGGCCTATCCAGCTGCTCATCTGCATTATCATCCTCCATGGCATTCCTTGCTTCTACCCAGGCCCTCAGCGCCTTGTAGAACTCCGGCTTGCTTTTACATCCAGTAGTAGAAACCTTGAATCTCCTGCAGAAGGACTTTAGCTGCTTGGCAGTGTAACTGTCTATTTTCTCTTCTTCCCATTCCAATTCAGTATTCACAGAGACTACGGATGCTGCTTTCTCCACCATGGTTAAGCTTGGCAGTACTCAAAAATAGAAAGTCCCAAAAAGAAATCTACCAACAAGTATTGGTTGCGTTTAAGGTCTGCACTCACTAAGTAGTGTTCACCAATCACTGTACATGAGTCACAAATGCAAGTCCAGAATCCTCACCGCTGACCGCCAATGTTAGAATCCGGGTTCTCTGGTTGGCACAGGTAGGTACTTGTGACAAGCAGGGAACCTTTCTTCCAGTCAGGGTAAGGGGTTACACTCCTAAAATAATACCTGCTCACCCTCTAGGTAGCTTGGCGCGAGCAGACAAGGCTTATCTAAGAGCGTTATAGGTTAAGAATTTGTGAACACATACAGTAACCCAGTGACAACACTACAAATGGACACCACACAGGTATTTATATTAAAAATAAGGATTCTTTATATAGGATTATCACAAGACCATTAAACGATTAAAAATACACAATACGGTTGCTTAGTTGGTAGAAGATTACTTAGTTTCTCTTAAGTTCTTAAATGCAACACTTTAAGTCAATGTACCTTAGATGCGACACGCAGGGCAACGAAAGAGTTGCAGCGATGCAGATGCGTTGAAGTTCTTGGTGCAAAAGAAATAAAGACGGGATCTTCCAGATGCGTTACGCTTCTCCGCTGTTGCGAGAAGGCTCGACTCGATGCGTCAGCTACAGCTGCGTCACCTTTGACGAGATGCGACGACAGCGGCCTTGGCAGCGGCACTCTTCTCCGACGTTGCGAGACGCTTCCGCTCGATGCGATGCTGCAGCGGCGACACCCCTTCTGCGAGATGTGACGACAGCGGCTCCGACGGCGGCACGCTTCTCCGTGGATGCGAGGTGCTTTTCTGGTTGCGGTGCAATGCGACAACTACGATGGCGACACGCTTCCTCCTCGATGCGAGACTCTTCTCTCGATGCGGTGCAATGCGACAGCTACGATGGCTGCGATGGCGACACGCTTCTTCAGCGTTGCGAGACACTTCCGGAATTGTGCGAGATGCTTCCGCTCGATGCGATGATGCAGCGGCGACAATCTCTGCGAGATGCGACGACAGCGGCTCCGACGGCGGCACGTTTCTCTTCCTTGCGTCGCGCTTCCAGCTCCTTGCGACACGCAGTCCCTCAGAAGGCCCAACAACAGCAGCAGGCACTTCCAAAAGACTCTGGGGAGCTGGGGGTGAAGTCCACTGGTCCTGGGACTTCGTTCAGGGGGCAAGCTCAGTTCAAGCCCTTGGAGATCTTTTTCAAAGCACAAGTTGAAGCAAAGTCTTTAGTAGTCTTTCTCCTCTCCTTCAGCAGCAAGGCAACCACTGCAGGCCAATCCCCCAGGTCAGGGACAGTTACTCCTCCTACAGCTTTCCCAGTTCCTTCTCCTCTGGCAGAGGTTCTTCTTGTTTCAGCAGGATCTAATTTCTTGGGAGCAGGGTCCCAATACTTATACCCCTAATTCCTTTGTTCCTCTGGGGTAGAGGGGCCTTTGCCCAGTCCAAACCAGTTCTTGAGCACTCTGTTGACATGACTCTGCCTTTCTATTCAGGGTGCAGGACAGAGACATCAGCCGCTCCGCAGGAGGTGGAGCCAGCATTGTGGTAGCAGAGCACAACCCTATTCAGAGCCCAGGTGTACTCCTCCCACTCATCTGACTGCCAATCTTCCTATTCACCACCAGGCTGCCTAGCCCTGTCCCTCTGGGTTTCCCCAGCCCTGTCACTCACACAACCAGACAGGCAGATACACATCATAGCAGAGGCGGGCTGAAATGGTCAGGCAAGCAGATACCAACTTTCTAAAAGTGGTATTTGCAAACACAGAATATTAAAATAAACTTTCCTAAAAGATGTATTTTATTATTCTGAGTTCAGGCATACTAAACTCGAATTCCTACCATGTTCCCTGGGTCTGTTAGGTTCATAGAATGTAACAATTCTGACAGCCCATTCTGGCCTATGGGGAACAGGTAGCCTTACAATAGTGAAAAACAAAAATGGCTGTAATTCACTATTAGGACATGCCACACATATCAGGGCTTGTCCTACCTTATGCTTACAATGCACCCTGCCCTTGGGCCTACCATAGGGGTGACTGATTTGAAGTTAAGGGAAGGTTTAGGGACTGGCAAGTTTGTGCACTTACCCAGTCAGCATGACAGTACCAGACTGCACGCAGGTTCTGCAATGGCAGACCTTAGATACATTTTACCAGGCCGCTTCTGTGGGTGGCACAACCAGTGCTGCAAGCCCACCAGCAGCATTTGTATTTACAAGCCCTGGGCACCCCTGGTGCACTTTACTGGGGTTTGACAGTAAACCAAATAAGCCAAACATGGAATCCAACCAACATATACATTTTAAATAGGGAGCACTTGCACTGTGGCACTGGTTGGCAGTGGCACAGTGCTCTGAGCAGCTAACACCAGCAAAACACATGCGGCACAGCGACAAAAAAGTGGAAGGGAGACTCACGCCAAGGTGCGAGGTCTAACATGTGTCCCCTACAGCTGAAGAGTTGGGAGAACTACCCTAACCCAGGGAGTTCCTCATCACTAAGGCAGAAAAATCTGGACAGACCGTCAGCATTGGCGTGATCTGTACCAGGGTGATGTTCCACAGTGAAATCCATACCCTGTAGGGAAATGGACCACCTCAACAGCTTTGGATTCTCACCCCTCATATGCATCAACCATCTGAGGGGCCTGTGGTCTGTCTGAACCCGGAAGTGAGACCCAAACAGGTATGGTCTTAGCTTCTTCAGCGCCCAGACCACAGCAAATGCCTCACGCTCAATAGCACTCCATCTCTGTTCCCGTGGTAGTAACCTCCTGCTAATAAAGGCTACAGGTTGATCTAGGCCATCTTCATTAATCTGTGAAAGAACAGCCCCCACACCATGCTCTGAAGCGTCTGTCTGAACGATAAACTCTTTGGAGAAGTTGGGAGCCAAAAGCACGGGCGCCGTGCACATAGCAGCTTTCAGGGCCTCAAAAGATTTCTGACAGGTGTCAGTCCAGATCACCTTCCTGGGCTGCTTTCTTGAAGTCAGCGCTGTCAAGGGGGCAACCATGTTGCCAAACCCCTTGAAAAACCTCCTGTAGTACCCGGTGAGACCTAGGAAGGCTCTCACCTCCGTCTGGGTTTTGGGTGACTCCCAATTTAGGATGGTTTCTATCTTGGGTTGAAGGGGTGCCACCTGGCCACTCCCAACTTGGTGCCCCAAGTACACCACTGAACCCTGCCCGATCTGGCACTTACTCGCCTTGTTGAGGCCGGCCCTCCGCAGCGCCATCAACACTTCCCAGAGGTGGCGCAGGTGTTCCTCCCACGTGGAGCTGAACACTGCGATGTCATCCAGGTATGCTGCACTGAACGAATCCAGCCCAACCAACACCTGGTTGACCAACCTCTGGAAGGTGGCAGGGGCATTTTTCATCCCAAAGGGCATAACCCGGAACTGGTAGTGCCCATCAGGGGTGGAAAATGCTGACCTCTCTTTGGCCCCATCGGTCAAGGCGATCTGCCAGTACCCAGACGTTAAATCAAACATGCTGAGGTAGATGGCAGCCCCTAGCCGATCTATGAGCTCATCAGCTCTGGGGATGGGGTGTGCGTCAGTCCTGGTGACCGAATTGAGTCCTCTGTAGTCCACACAGAACCGGAGTTCGGGTGTGGCTCCCGGCGCTGCTGCCTTTGGGACCAAGACCACTGGGCTGGCCCAAGGACTGCTTGAGGACTCAATTACCCCAAGGGCAAACATCTTGGAGACCTCCTCCTTGATGCAGGCCCTTACCCTGTCAGTCACCCTGTAGGCCTTGTGCCTCACAGGTGTACTATCCCCAGTGTCCACATCATGGACGCACCAATCAGTGACACCGGGAACCAGGGAAAACAGGTCAGAAAATTGTCCCAGCAGCTGGCGACAATCATTCTGTTGCTCAGGGGTCAGGGTGGAAGAGAGGATGACACCATCCACTGACCCATCTTGCTCCTTGACTGACAGGAGGTCAGGAAGAGGCTCGGTCTCCTCCTCCATCCCAGCATCTCTTTGCCAAGAGCATGCCCACTTGGGACCTCTCCAAGTGGGGCTTGTGGCGGTTGACATGTAGGACCCTTAAGGGGTTCCTGGGAGACTTCAGGTCCACCAAATAGGTAACCGGACTCTTGCGCTCCACCACCTCAAAGGGACCGGTCCACTTATCCTGGAGCGCACAGGGCTCCACTCGGGCCAAGACCCATACCTTCTGTCCAGGCTGAAGCTCTACCAGAGTGGCATTCTGGTCGTACCACGGCTTCATCTCTTCCTGGCTGGCTTCCAGGTTTGCTTCAGCAAGTTCCCTGAAACGCCTAGTCTGGTTCCTGAAGGCCAGCATGTAACTATATACATTCTGGGGAGGTTTCCTGGGAGATTGCTCCCAGCCTTCCTTGACCAGACTTAGAGGTCCTCTCACTGGGTGTCCGTACAAAAGCTCAAAGGGACTGAACCCTAGAGACTTCTGTGGCACCTCTCTGTAAGCAAAGAGGAGGCATGGTAAGAGGACGTCCCACTTACGCCTCATGGGCCCTTCCAGGCCCATTATCATGCCTTTGAGGGTTCAGTTGAATCTCTCAACCAACCCGTTTCCTTGGGGGTGGTAAGGTGTGGTGAACTTGTAGGTTACACCACACTCTTGCCAAAGGGATTTCATATATTTAGATATGAAATTGGTACCTCGGTCAGACACCACCTCTAGAGGGAATCCCACTCGGTAGAAAATTCCCATCAGCGCACGTCCCACCACGGGGCCGTCACTGTCCTCAGAGGGATGGCTTCCGGGTACCGGGTGGCATGGTCCACCAGGACCAGGATGAACCTATTGCCCATCGCTGTCCTGGGGTCCAGTGGCCCTACAATGTCAATCCCCACTCGCTGGAATGGGGTACCGACCACAGGGAATGGTTGGAGGGGAGCCTTCTGCTTCCTTCCACTCTTCCCACTTGCCTGGCAAGTTTGGCATGTTCTGCAGTGAGTATCTGAACTACTGCGCATTTGGGGCCAAAAGAAGTGGGTGACAAGCCTTTCAAAGGTCTTGTCCTGCCCCAAATGTCCTGCTAAGGGTACATCGTGAGCCAGCCCCAGTAGGAAGGCTCTGAAGCGCTGGGGTACCACCAGCACATGGGCTGACCCAGGCTCAACAACCTTAGGCTCAGAATACAGGAGGTCGTTCTCCCAGTACATGAAATGTGTTCCGGACTGATCACCGTTGGCCTGGTCCGCAGCCTGCTGCCGCATACCCACAAGAGAAGGGCATTCTTTCTGCTCCCTGCAGAACTCTTCCCTGGAGGGTCCTCCTTCCTGCTGCCAATGGGTCAGCTCAGGCAGGTCCCCAGTTCAGCTATCTGTTCCCCTGTAGGTTCCAGGGCATCCCCCTCAAGGTCTGCTCCCTCCTGGACCGTGGGAACTTCAGGGGCCGGCTTCCCGCACCCCCTGCTCCTTCTCTTTAAGGCCAGTCCCTGGGCCTCCCTCTCAGGCTCCAGGACCTCTTGAGTAACTCTACTGGCTGCCATGGACTGTGTGGTGACACACGCCCAATCCGGCATACCCAACATCTCCAGGTGAGCACTCCGCTCCACCTTAGCCCAAGATGAGCTCTCCAAGTAGTTCCCTAACAGACAGTCTACAGGCATGGCGGGCCTCAGAGCTACCTGAAGAGTACCAGAGACCCCCCCCACTGAAAGGGAACCTGAGCCACTGGGCAGTGACTCTCGGTGTTGTCGGCGGGAACAACCGGATAGAATGCTCCTGGGACAACCTGCTCCTGAGACACCAGGTGGCGCTTGACAGCCGTCACACTGGCTCCTGTGTCTCTGAGAGCTTCAACCCTATGGCCATTTATGGTCACCCACTGCCTGTAGTTTTTAGTGTTCTCAGGCAGCTGGGTTTGGGGAATCACTTCACGGTCTCCTAATGAGACCAGGGACATCTCTGTGGGACCCCACCCACCTTGGACACCCATCTCCTCCCCCAGGGCTACACTAGTCACCTGCCGGGATGGAGCACCAGTGGGTGCTGGTTTACCAAACAATGGACACTTCACATCAGAGGCAAAATGCCCCATGTTACCACACTTGTAACATCTGATGGGCCCCTTCTGAACAGGTGTACCTGTCGGGGCCACGGTCGGTGTCTGTGGTGGGGGAGGCTGAGAACCTTTCCCTTGGTTCCCTTGGGGATTACTTTGGGGCCTCTTCAGGAACTCCCTCTGTTTACCCTTGTCCCCCCCACTCTTCTGCTGGGGACCCTGCCCACATTTGGCAAAATCTCCCACTTGACCCTGGTACTGACCCAGCGGTCCGCCTCCTCAGCAAGCTTCCTAGGGTTAGTCAGCCTACTATCAATCAGGTGCTGGCGTAGCTCAGGAAAACAATTACTGGACAAGTGCTCCCATGCCATTAAATCAAGAAGCCCTTGAAAATCATTAACTTTGCTACCCTTCACCCAACCATCCAGTGCTCTGCAAAAAAAAGTCACATACTCAACATACGTACTGTTTGGAATCTTGGTGCAACCCCTGAACCTTTGCCTATACAACTCAGGGGTCAGCCCATACCTAGACATCAAAGCAGCCTTCATAAGGGGATAGGAATTATAATCATCTGAAGGCAAATCCAGCAGTGTATCGCGCCCCTCACTAAGGAACCGTCCCCACAACCCCGCTCCCCAATCTTTCACAGGGACCCGGTGGGAAGACATGGCTACCTCATAGGCCTTAAACCACTGCCCTATGTCATCATTCTTGAAGAATTCCTTAACCACATCCTTGGGTATGTACACCCTTGACTCTGTCTGCACTGACGGTGTGCTGCCACCAGAGGGAGCCTTCTCTAGACTCTGGGCTTTCAGCTCCATCTCCCTCAAAACCTTTTCATGTTCATATTGTAGCTTCTTTTCTTCCAGGGCTAACTTTCTACTCTGCATTTCCAATTCTAACTGCCCACTTAACTTGAGCTTGGCCAGCTCCAATTCATGCATCCTACACTCTTTTCTATCTGCCAGCTCCTCTGGAGATAGACTCTTACTAGACACACTGCTACCAGCAGAGGAAGGGCTTCTCCTTCCTCTTGAGTCCACTGGCCTATCCAGCTGCTCATCTGCATTATCATCCTCCATGGAATTCCTTGCTTCTACCCAGGCCCTCAGCGCCTTGTAGAACTCCGGCTTGCTTTTACATCCAGTAGTAGAAACCTTGAATCTCCTGCAGAAGGACTTTAGCTGCTGGGCAGTGTAACTGTCTATTTTCTCTTCTTCCCATTCCAATTCAGTATTCACAGAGACTACGGATGCTGCTTTCTCCACCATGGTTAAGCTTGGCAGTACTCAAAAATAGAAAGTCCCAAAAAGAAATCTACCAACAAGTATTGGTTGTGTTTAAGGTCTGCACTCACTAAGTAGTGTTCACCAATCACTGTACATGAGTCACAAATGCAAGTCCAGAATCCTCACCGCTGACCACCAATGTTAGAATCCGGGTTCTCTGGTTGGCACAGGTAGGTACTTGTGACAAGCAGGGAACCTTTCCTCCAGTCAGGGTAAGGGGTTACACTCCTAAAATAACACCTGCTCACCCTCTAGGTAGCTTGGCGCGAGCAGACAAGGCTTATCTAAGAGCGTTATAGGTTAAGCATTTGTGAACACATACAGTAACCCAGTGACAACACTACAAATGGACACCACACAGGTATTTATATTAAAAATAAGGATTCTTTATATAGGATTATCACAAGACCATAAAACGATTAAAAATACACAATACGGTTGCTGAGTTGGTAGAAGATTACTTAGTTTCTCTTAAGTTCTTAAATGCAACACTTTAAGTCAATGTACCTTAGATGCGACACGCAGGGCAACGAAAGTGTTGCAGCGAAGCAGATGCGTTGAAGTTCTTGGTGCAAAAGAAATAAAGACGGGATCTTCCAGATGCGTTACGCTTCTCCGCTGTTGCGAGAAGGCTCGACTCGATGCGTCAGCTACAGCGGTGTCACCTTTGACGAGATGCGACGACAGCGGCCTTGGCAGCGGCACTCTTCTCCGACGTTGCGAGACGCTTCCGCTCGATGCGATGCTGCAGCGGCGACACCCCTTCTACGAGATGTGACGACAGCGGCTCCGACGGCGGCACGCTTCTCCGTGGATGCGAGGTGCTTTTCTGGTTGCGGTGCAATGCGACAACTACGATGTCTGCGATGGCGACACGCTTCCTCCTCGATGCGAGACTCTTCTCTCGATGCGGTGCAATGCGACAGCTACGATGGCTTCGATGGCGACACGCTTCTTCAGCGTTGCGAGACACTTCCGGAATGATGCGAGACGCTTCTGCTCGATGCGATGCTGCGGCGGCGACAATCTCTGCGAGATGCGACGACAGCGGCTCCGACGGCGGCACGTTTCTCTTCCTTGCGTCGCGCTTCCAGCTCCTTGTGACACACAGTCCCTCAGAAGGCCCAACAACAGCAGCAGGCACTTCCAAAAGACTCTGGGGAGCTGGGGGTGAAGTCCACTGGTCCTGGGACTTTGTTCAGGGGGCAAGCTCAGTTCAATCCCTTGGAGATCTTTTTCAAAGCACAAGTTGAAGCAAAGTCTTTAGTAGTCTTTCTCCTCTCCTTCAGCAGCAAGGCAACCACTGCAGGCCAATCCCCCAGGTCAGGGACAGTTACTCCTCCTACAGCTTTCCCAGTTCCTTCTCCTCTGGCAGAGGTTCTTCTTGTTTCAGCAGGATCTAATTTCTTGGGAGAAGGGTCCCAATACTTATACCCCTAATTCCTTTGTTCCTCTGTGGTAGAGGGGCCTTTGCCCAGTCCAAACCAGCTCTTGAGCACTCTGTTGACATGACTCTGCCTTTCTATTCAGGGTGCAGGGCAGAGACATCAGCCGCTCCGCAGAAGGTGGAGCCAGCATTGTGGTAGCAGAGCACAACCCTATTCAGAGCCCAGGTGTACTCCTCCCACCCATCTGACTGCCAATCTTCCTATTCACCACCAGGCTGCCTAGCCCTGCCCCTCTGGGTTTCCCCAGCCCTGTCACTCACACAACCAGACAGGCAGATACACATCATAGCAGAGGCGGGCTGAAATGGTCAGGCAAGCAGATACCAACTTTCTAAAAGTGGTATTTGCAAACACAGAATATTAAAATAAACTTTCCTAAAAGATGTATTTTATTATTCTGAGTTCAGGCATACTAAACTCGAATTCCCACCATGTTCCCTGGGTCTGTTAGGATCATAGAATGTAACAATTCTGACAGCCCATTATGGCCTATGGGGAACAGGTAGCCTTACAATAGTGAAAAACGAAAATGGCTGTAATTCACTATTAGGACATGCCACACACATCAGGGCTTGTCCTACCTTATGCTTACAATGCACCCTGCCCTTTGGCCTACCATAGGGGTGACTGATTTGAAGTTAAGGGAAGGTTTAGGGACTGGCAAGTTTGTGCACTTACCCAGTCAGCATGACAGTACCAGACTGCACGCAGGTTCTGCAATGGCAGACCTTAGATACATTTTACCAGGCCGCTTCTGTGGGTGGCACAACCAGTGCTGCAAGCTCACCAGCAGCATTTGTATTTACAAGCCCTGGGCACTCCTGGTGCACTTTACTGGGGTCTGACAGTAAACCAAATAAGCCAATCATGGAATCCAACCAACATATACATTTTAAATAGGGAGCACTTGCACTGTGGCACTGGTTGGCAGTGGCACAGTGCTCTGAGCAGCTAACACCAGCAAAACACATGAGGCACAGCGACAAAAAAGTGGAAGGGAGACTCACGCCAAGGTGCCAGGTCTAACACACAGAATTAGAGGGGCAACGAAGGAACAGAATCAAAACGGGCACAAGGTTACAGGGGCAACGAGGAAACAGAAAGCAAAAGGGCACAGGTTACAGGGAAAACGAGGGAACAGAAGCCAAAATGGGCACAAGGTTACAGGGGCAACGAGGGAACAGAAAGCAAAAGGGCGCAGGTTACAGGGGCAACGAAGGAACTGAAAGAAAAAGGGCACAGGTTACGGGGGAATCGAGGGAAAAGAAAGCAAAAGGGCACAGGTTACAGGGGCAACGAGGGGCAATGAGGGAACAGAAAGCAAAAGGGCACAGGTTACAGGGGCAACGAGGGAACAGAAGCAAAATGGGCACATGGTAACGGGGGCAGTGAGAGGAACAGAAGGCAAAGCGGGCAGAGAGACACGGGGATAGCGAGGGGGAGCAGAGGAAAAAACGGGTGCAGACCAAGATAGGCGGCGGGGGAACACAGAAACCACAGTCACAGACACTGGATAACAGAACGGCACTACAATGAAACTGACCTGCGGCCTAGGGCCTAGAAGCTCTCAGCAGCTGCAGCTGGGCAGGGACACACAGGTGGCGCTGTGCGGAGGGGGAGCAACCTACCTAGAAGGGTCAAGGGTCGCTCTCCTCACCGCGCAGTGGCCGGCATATATGGTGAGGAGGGAGGGAGGAGCAGCTGGGAGGCGGGAGGCAGGGACAGCGAATGGGCAGTCAGGGGGGCGGGGACGCAGCAGCTTGGAGCGGGAGCGGTGGGGAAGGACGAGGGTACAGAAGGCAAAAGGGCAGAGAATTAGAGGTGCAACGAAGGAACAGAATCAAAACGGGCTCAAGGTTACAGGGGCAACGAGGGAACAGAAAGCAAAAGGGCACAGGTTACAGGGGCAACGAGGGAACAGAAGCAAAAACGGGCACAAGGTTACAGAGGCAATGAAGGAACAGAAAGCAAAAGGGCACGGGTTACAGGGGCAACGAAGCAAGAGAAAGCAAAAGGGCACAGGTTACAGGGGCAACGAGGGAACAGAAAGCAAAAGCAAAACGACACAGCTTACAGGGTCAACGCGGGAACAGAAGCAAAACGGGCCCAATGTAACTGGGGCAGTGAGAGGAACAGAAGGCAAAGCGGGCAGAGAGACACAGGGACAGCGAGGGGGAGTAGAGGAAAAAATGGGCACAGACCAAGAAAGGCGGCAGGGAACACAGAAACCACAGACACTGGATAACAGAACGGCACTACAATGAAACTGACCTACGGCCTAGGGTCTAGAAGCTCTCAGCAGCAGCAGCTGGGCAGGGACACACAGGCGGCGCTGTGCGGGGTTAGCGACCTACCTAGAAGGGTCAAGGGTCACTCTCCTCACAGCGCAGCAGCCGGCATATATGGGGAGGAGGGAGAGAGGAGCAGCTGGGAGGTGGGAGGCAGGGGCAGCGAATGGGCAGTCAGGGGGGCGGGGCCGCAGGGGACGCAGCGGCTTGGAGCGGGAGCGGTGGGGGACGACGAGGGTACAGAAGGCAAAAGGGCACAGAATTAGAGGGGCAACGAAGGAGCAGAATCAAAACGGGCACAAGGTTACAGGGGCAACGAGGGAACAGAAAGCAAAAGGGCACAGGTTACAGGGGCAACTAGGGAACAGAAGCTAAAACGGGCACAAGGTTACAGGGGCAACGAGGAAACAGAAAGCAAAAGGGCACAGGTTACAGGTGCAACGAGGGAACAGAAAGCAAAAGGGCACAGGTTACAGGGGCAACGAGGGAACAGAAGCAAAACGGGCACAAGGTAACAGGTGCAGTGAGAGGAACAGAAGGCAAAGCGGGCAGAGAGACACGGGGACAGCGAGGGGGAGCAGAGGAAAAAACGGGTGCAGACCGAGATAGGCAGCGGGGGAACACAGAAACCACAGTCACAGACACTGGATAACAGAATGGCACTACAATGAAACTGACGTGGCCCCATTCCCATGCCTCGTGAGGCCCCCCATAGCCAACATAAATTTGTGTCGGGTGGGAGGCTGTGTGCTCCCCCTTCCACTAGCCTGAAAAGGCCCCAGGGAGCCCACTCCTGCAGCCGATTCCCTTAAGGGAGGGGGCGGCATTGGCCTGCTTTCCTGATCCATTAATGGCCCTGGGGGCACCATCCCCCAGGGCCGGCTGACAGGCTATGTTCTGGGAGTCCACCCCCGGCACATAGAGGTTTCACTGCCCATGCTGCAAGTGTATGGTAAAGGGTCAATATTGCAACTAACACAAGCCAGCTTAACTTATTGGGGGGGGGTTTATGATAACATTAAAGACGCTTTGTATTCTTCTGATCTATTTTGCACTTACTTTCACAGTTCTAATGGTATACCAGTTTAATGGGCAATGCACACAAAAGGAGCTTGGATGATGTCATCAGTGATTTTATCAATGATACCATTTGAGATGTCATCAGTGTTGTCATAAAAGATGTCAAAGAACGTGTCATGAGTAATGTAATATGTGAGGTCATAAGCAGTGCATGGCGGGGCGCAAGTTAACTATTACTGGTGAATTTCTGTGTTTCTTTTTGTTCAAAACGTTAATGTTGTCACTGACATATTCACCTAACTATAACCTTACTTCAACCTTTGTTTTTTTCTGTTTTTTATCACACTTAACTATCATGTTTCTTTAACATTTCGATTTTTCAGTGAATATATATAAGAAAATACATACACACATACTTACCTTAAATACACTTAGCTTGCATTGTAAAGGCATGCGTGGTAAATGTATATGTGTGGTAAAGGCATGCATGGTAAAGGCAGTGCGTTGTACAGGCAGTGTGTTGTAAATGATGCATGGTAATGACTGCGTTGTAAATGCTATTTCCCTCTCCGTCCTGGTTCCATGTTGCACACTCTCAGCCATTTACCATTTCCTTCCCAATCCCCCCACAACTTCCAAGTTGATTTCCCTTTACCTGTGCCCCCTATGCTGCTTGCTTGGATCGACCAACAAAATAACAAAAAAAGAGACTGTCATTACGTAGACATGCGCATGATGCTACGTGCGTGCACCTATATGATGTTGGAAACTCACGTCATAGGCTGTCAGAACTCCTTTCAAAGGGTCCTGAGCAACTACCTCTTTAGCACTTGACTCTTAGTAGTAGCGCGTGTCGAGCAGTCTAAGGCTTCTCAGGGGAAGTAGATACAATGTGGTGAACATAGGCTTACAACTCAAAGTGCGTTCACTAGTAGCAATAAATGATGGTCCTGACAAAAAGTTCCATTTATGACAAAAGTAGTATTTATATATGAACCCAAAATAAAATATGGCATCCACAATCATTACACACAGCCCCTGCAGGTCAGGACTCTGGTGATCAATAGGTTGGTCCCTGAGTTCCACTTCTCTCTCACTGGCGGTAGTGCTTATTCCCTATTCTTTATAGGCAAAATTCAAGTTACGTCACAATAGTAGTCAGAGTCTGAGGTGTCCCAACCCGATTCTGATAAAGTCAAGGTTCATCACAACAGTTTCTCCTTTTGACAATGACTTGGAGTACAGAATGGTCCGTGTCCTTTTTAGTGGCCCCCACATAGCATACAGGGTCACCTACCTACCTCTGAACGTGGGCAGTGGCCCAAACTCCACAGCATTCAGTCTTAACGGTGGACCCACCTGCCATACGAAGTCTCCGACTTCACTCCACACAAGGGCTACTGCCCGATTGGAACAGCAATAATCTTCACAGCTGCCCCATCTGGCATATGTGGTCACTGACTTCTCTTCGCACATAGGCTATGGTCCAATCGGCACAGCAGTGCTTCTGACCACGGCTAACTAAACAGTGGTCCCTTCTGACATACGAGGCCGCTGACTTGAACCTGCACACTGGCAATGACTATATCAGGGCAGCAGCCATCTCCTCACACCTAGCTATGGGGATCCACTCGCTAGGATCCCCCCCTAGACCTCTCTCCAGGGCTTTCCTATTCCTCACAGGGCACACAGGTCTTGGCAAGTAGATAGGCACTGGTGCGCCAGACAGAGGAAGGTGGTCTTGGGTGCCCCTTGGTAATGTCCACACAGCCAACTGGAAGTCTGGCAGGCCTTAGCCTCCAGCCCTGGTCACAGGCGCAAGTCCTGCAGAGCATCTTCTCCTTGCACAGCCCGACTCGCTGCTAGGCAGTTGTTAGACCTGGCATCTTTTTGCGTGGTTACCCCTGACTTTTTTGCCTCTACCTCCTGTATTTTTGATGCTATGCTGGATGTCGTTTTTACTGGTATAGATGCTTTGGGCACTTTGCCACTGCTGATCAGTGTCAAAGTGAAAGTGCTCCCTAGGGAAATTGTGATGTAATTGGCTATACATGTTTGGCATATTTGTTCTACCTGCAAGGCCCTAGTAAAGTGCACTGAGAGTGCCAGGGCTGGTAGTACAAATGCTACTAGTGGGCTGCAGCACTGATTGTGCCACCCACAGGAGTAGCGCTAAAATGATGTCTTAGGCCGGCTTGCAGTGCCTATGTGCAGTCCAGGACTGCCATGTCGACCTGGCCAGTGCAACCACTGACCAGGCCTTATCCTTCCCTTTCTGTACATGTAAGGTATCCCTATGGTGGCCCTAGGTACCCCCCTGGGCTGGGTGCAGTGTATCTGAAAGGTAGGGCATGTACTGAGGTGTGTAACATGCCCTGGTAGTGAATTACAGCCATTGTCGTTTTTCACTGCTGAGAGGCTATCTTGCCCATAGGACAAAATGGGGGAGGCTGTTTACATGCCTATCTTCCCCTAAAGGCAAGATGGAAAATCCAAATTTGGTATCTTTGTGTTCAGAATATAGTTATACATCTTTTTAGAAAAATAGTTTTTAAATTCACTGTGTGAGAATAGCACTTTTTAGAAAGTAGCTATTCTCCTGTTTAACCTTCCTGTGTGCCTGTGTGCAGATTGGCTGACTGGTGTCATGTGATGGGCTAGGTGGCTCCAGGAGTCTGGATGAGTCAGCAGCAGGGTGAATAGGGAGATCTGCTCTAGATGGGTGGGAGGAGTAGCCCCTGGGTTTGAATAGGGCTGCCCCTGACAAACACAATGCCGGCTCCACCCCCTGCTGGCCAGGCTGAGGACTCTGCCTCTGCCAGCACAAAGAAGGCTCCACCTCCTGCTGAGCGTCCAACGACCCTGCCCCTCACTCTGAAAGGAACCAGGTGCTCCAGGGCAGAGCACACCCAGGAACCGGTTTGAGCAGGGGAATCCCCCCACTGAAACAAAGAGAGACAAAGACTTGGAGGGGTATAAGAAGAGGACCCCAGACACCTAAACTTTAGATCACTGTGGAACTAAGAAGGAACCTCTGCCAAGGAGAAAGCTGGAAGGAACTGAAGAGGAGAAGACTGCCTGCTTGCTGTTTTGCTTTGCTGCCAAGGAGAGGGGAAGGCCCTGCTGTGTCCTCTTCTTTAAATTTTGATCTCCAAGGGCCTGAGGAGAGCTGGCTCCCTGTTAAGAAGTCCCAGGAACAAAAGGACTTCACCACCAGATCCCATGGAACTCTGCTGAGGTAGTTCTGACCTGCCTTGGAGTGCTTGCCTAGTCTTGGGGCCTCAGGAGGTCGTTTTGCTGTGTTTGGGAGCTGGGAAGCAGAAGCGTGAACAAGAGTAACTGGTACCCATCGCATCATCCGTTTGAGGGTCGCATCATCCGGTTGCGAGTCGCAAGATCGAGAGTGCGAGAAGAATTCCATCACGGCGTCATCGCAACACCCGGAGTCCCCGCATCGCCGAGTGCGTCGAGCATCGTCCCGGTGCGTGAAGATTCCTGACACTCTGAAGGTCGTCGCAGAACCAGTTTGCGGGCCGCACCACTGCCGGTGCGTGAAAGTATCCAGTCGCTGCGTGCGTCGACGCAGGGTCCCGTTCCATGGCGCATCGAGGGTTGCGGCGCCAGAAGTCAATGCCGTGCTTGCGCATCGCGCCCCATCGAAGAGCGTCGCACCGTACCTGTGCGTGAAGCTTCCCCCTAAGAAACCTACGCAACGAAAGCCAAAGTCATCGCATCCTCCCCCTACAGATCGGAGCCGGCGCATCTACCTCTGCTGCGTGAAGCAGGGCTGCTGCAAAGCCTCCCCAAGGTCTCAGGAGTATCGCATCGCCTTTGCCATCTTCATTGTTATAGCTTTTGGGAACCTTAGCGCAACTACAGGTACTGTTGGGCATGAGAGTGTCGCATTTTGTGCATTGAGAGTCGCATTGTGCAGGACACTGATTTTTACATCCTGGAGTACTTTCTACAAACTCTTGAACTATCTTTAAAGTAACCTTTTTAATTGTATGTTGGTTTTTCTGTAGTATTTGGTCTTGTGAAGTTTTTAGTAAAGATACCTTATTTTTCTAAAACTGGTGTAGAGTAAATCTGTGGTGTTTTCACTGTGTTACTGTGAGTGTTGGTACAAATACTTTACACATTGCCTTTGATAGCCTAGACTGCTCAGGCCAAGCTACCTAGAGGGTGAGCAGAGGTTATCTTAACAGTGTATCCCCCTTTCCCTGACTAGAAGCAAGGGTCCCTACTTGGACAGTGGTACATACCCTGCCAACTAGAGACCCCCAGATCTAACATTGGTGGTCAGCGGTGAGGATTGAACTTGTATTTGTAATTGACCCACAGTAATTGGTGTACGTCACTAGGAGCGCAGACCATTACACAGCCACAGCCACATACTGCTGATTGTTGATTTTTGGTTCTATTTTTGAGGCAACTCTTTAATTATCATGGCTCCAAGTGAGAAAGCAGCCAGTGTAGAAGGAGAGCTAGAGTTCACCATTGAGGATTTGTATTCATACAAGGTGGAGGAGCTCAAGCGGTTCTGAAAGGATTTTGGTTGTCCCATAAAAAGCAACTTCAGAAAGGAAGAGTTGCAGAAGGTTCTGAAAACCTGGTGGGAGGCTAAAGAGGCTGAGGGAGCAGATGATAATAATGAAGGGAATGGGTTTGGGGCAAATGATTTGCCAGTGGGCAACCCCACCAGCGGAGTGGGGAGCCACCATTCCAGCAGGGGTCTCTCCCCAGCAGAGGAGTTACAAGAGAATCAAAGAATCAGAGAACATGAGCTGGAAGTAATGAAAATGAAAATAGAAATGGCAAAGGAGGAGAAGAAGAATGCCCTTGCTTTTGAGGAAAGAAAATTGCTTTTGGCTCATGAGTTGAGCATGAAGGAGCTGGAGATCAAAGCCAGAGAGGTGGAGACCGGCTCAAATGGTGGCAGCAAACAGCCAGTGAAAGGGGGTAAGGTATATATCCCCAAGGATGTGGTTCAGAGTTACAGAGTGAGTGATGATATCTATGGGTGGTTTTCTGCCTATGAGATCTCTTGCAAGATGCATAGAGTGCCTGAAGAAGATTGGGGTGCAGGTCTGTGGAAGCATTTTGAGGCCTCAGGGAGGAGTGCTCTAGAGCCCTTGGAAGCAGCAGGTAACCTGACCTATCCCCATATGAAGGAGACCTTATGCCTCGGGTTTGGGTTAACCCCAGAACAGTACAGGGTACAGTTCAGGAACTCCAGGAGGGAGGGGTCCCAGACTTGGGTAGAATGTGTAAATCTGTTCTCACGTGTACCGGTATCACCAACTGGTGTGTCCATGATGTGGACACTGGAGATAGCATGCCTGTAAAACAAAAGTTTTACCGGGTGGCTGACAAGGTCAGGGCCAGTATCAAGAAGGAGGTTTCTAAGATGTTGGAACTAGGGGTGATTGAGCCCTCCAGCAGCCCCTGGGCTAGCCCCGTGGTACTTGTACCAAAAGCTGCTGCGCCAGGTGCCACTCCAGAACTTAGGTTTTGTGTGGACTACCGTGGGCTCAATGCGGTCACGAAGACTGACGCACACCCCATCCCCAGAGCTGATGAGCTTGTGGATCGGTTGGGAGCTGCCAACTACCTCAGTACGTTTGATTTAACTTGTGGGTACTGGCAGATTGCCTTAACTGATGGGGCCAAAGAGAGGTCTGCGTTTTCAACGCCAGAGGGGCACTTCCAGTTCCGTGTCATGCCCTTTGGGTTGAAGAACGCCCCTGCCACATTCCAGAGACTGGTCAACCAGGTACTGTCCGGGCTGGAGCAATTCAGTGCCGCATATCTGGATGACATTGCTGTGTTCAGCTCCACTTGGAAAGAACACTTGCAACACCTCTGCGCAGTGTTGAAGGCTCTGCACAGTGCAGGCCTCACTATCAAGGCTAGTAAGTGCCATATAGGGCAGGGTTCAGTGGTGTATTTGGGACACCATTTAGGAAGCGGCCAGGTGGCGCACCTACAAGCCAAGATAGATACCATCCTGGCTTGGGAACCCCCCAGGACCCAGACAGAGGTGAGAGCCTTCTTAGGACTCACCGGGTACTATCGCCGTTTTGTTAAGGGGTATGGCACCATTGTTGCTCCCTCGACAGAACTAACTTCCAAGAAGTTACCCAAGAGAGTGATTTGGACCAGTGCCTGCCAGGAATCTTTTGATGCCCTGAAGGAGGCCATGTGTACAGCACCTGTACTCAAGGCGCCTGACTTCTCCAAGGAATTCATAGTGCAGACAGACGCTTCTGAGCATGGAGTGGGAGCAGTGCTCTCACAACTAAATGATGAGAACTTGGACCAACCTGTAGCTTTCCTTAGCAGGAGGCTACTTCCCAGGGAACAGAGATGGAGTGCTATTGAGAGGGAAGCTTTTGCTGTAGTCTGGGCTCTGAAGAAGCTGAGACCCTACTTGTTTGGGACTCACTTCCGGGTTCAGATAGACCACAGGCCCCTTAGATGGTTGGTGCAGATGAGGGGGGAGAATCCTAAGCTGTTGAGGTGGTCTATTTCCCTACAGGGGATGGACTTCATGGTGGAACACCGTCCCGGTACAGACAACGCCAATGCTGACGGTCTGTCCAGGTTTTTCCGCCTTAGTGATGAGAACTCCCAAGAGGGTGGGTAGTTCTCACCACATTTCAGCTGGAGGGGACACGTGTTAGACCTGGCATCTTTTGGCGTGGTTACCCCTGACTTTTTTGCCTCTACCTCCTGTATTTTTGATGCTATGCTGGATGTCGTTTTTACTGGTATAGATGCTTTGGGCACTTTGCCACTGCTGATCAGTGTCAAAGTGCAAGTGCTCCCTAGGGAAATTGTGATGTAATTGGCTATTCATGTTTGGCATATTTGTTCTACCTGCAAGGCCCTAGTAAAGTGCACTGAGTGTGCCAGGGCTGGTAGTACAAATGCTACTAGTGGGCTGCAGCACTGATTGTGCCACCCACAGGAGTAGCACTAAAATGATGTCTTAGGCCTGCTTGCAGTGCCTATGTGCAGTCCAGGACTGCCATGTCGACCTGGCCAGTGCAACCACTGACCAGGCCTTATCCTTCCCTTTCTGTACATGTACGGTATCCCTATGGTGGCTCTAGGTACCCCCCTGGGCTGGTTGCAGTGTATCTGAAAGGTAGGGCATGTACTGAGGTGTGTAACATGCCCTGGTAGTGAATTACAGCCATTGTCGTTTTTCACTGCTGAGAGGCTATCTTGCCAGAGGACAGAATGGGGGAGGCTGTTTACATGCCTATCTTCCCCTAAAGGCAAGAAAGAAAATCCAAGTTTGGTATCTTTGTGTTCAGAATTTAATTATACATCTTTTTAGAAAGATGGTTTTTAAATTCACTGTGTGAGAATAGCACTTTTTAGAAAGTAGCTATTCTCCTGTTTAACCTTCCTGTGTCCCTGTGTGCAGATTGACTGACTGGTGTCATGTGATGGGATAGGTGGCTCCAGGAGTCTGGATGAGTCAGCAGCAGGGTGAATAGGGAGATCTGCTCTAGATGGGTGGGAGGAGTAGCCCCTGGGTTTGAATAGGGCTGCCTCTGCCAGCACAATGCCGGCTCCACCCCCTGCTGGCCAGGCTGAGGACTCTGCCTCTGCCAGCACAAAGAAGTCTCCACCTCCTGCTGAGCGTCCAACGACCCTGCCCCTCACTCTGAAAGGAACCAGGTGCTCCAGGGCAGAGCACACCCAGGAACCGGTTTGAGCAGGGGAATCCCCCCACTGAAACAAAGAGAGACAAAGACTTGGAGGGGTATAAGAAGAGGACCCCAGACACCTAAACTTTAGATCACTGTGGAACTAAGAAGAAACCTCTGCCAAGGAGAAAGCTGGAAGGAACTGAAGAGGAGAAGACTGCCTGCTTGCTGTTTTGCTTTGCTGCCAAGGAGAGGGGAAGGACTCTGTTGTGTCCCCTTCTTTAAATTCTGATCTCCAAGGGCCTGAGGAGAGCTGGCTCCCTGTTAAGAAGTCCCAGGAACAAAAGGACTACACCACCAGCTCCCCTGGAACTCTGCTGAGGGAGTTCTGACCTGCCTTGGAGTGCTTGCCTAGTCTTGGCGCCTCAGGAGGTCGTTTTGCTGTGTTTGGGAGCTGGAAAGCAGAAAGCGTGAACAAGAGTAACTGATACCCATCGCATCATCCGTTTGAGGGTCGCATCATCCGGTTGCGAGTCGCAAGATCGAGAGTGCGAGAAGAATTTCATCGCGGCGTCATCGCAGCACCCGGAGTCCCCGCATCGCCGAGTGCGTCGAGCATCGTCCCGGTGCGTGAAGATTCCTGACACTGCGAAGGTAGTCGCAGAACCAGTTTGCGGGCCGCACCACTACCGGTGCGTGAAAGTATCCAGTCGCTGCGTGTGTCGACGCAGGGTCCCGTCCCGTGGCGCATCGAGGGTTGCGGCGCCAGAAGTCAACGCCGCGCCGCACATCGCGCCCCATCGAAGAGCGTCGCACCGTACCTGTGCGTGAAGCTTTCCCCTAAGAAACCTACGCAACGAAAGCCAAAGTCATCTTCATTGTTATAGCTTTTGGGAACCATAGCGCAACTACAGGTACTGTTGGGCACGAGAGTGTCGCATTTTGTGCATTGAGAGTCGCATTGTGCAGGACACTGATTTTTACATCCTGGAGTACTTTCTACAAACTCTTGAACTATCTTTAAAGTAACCTTTTTAATTGTATGTTGGTTTTTCTGTAGTATTTGGTCTTGTGAAGTTTTTAGTAAAGATACCTTATTTTTCTAAAACTGGTGTAGAGTAAATCTGTGGTGTTTTCACTGTGTTACTGTGAGTGTTGGTACAAATACTTTACACATTGCCTTTGATAACCTAGACTGCTCAGGCCAAGGTACCTAGAGGGTGAACCTCTTTCCGGATCAGAACACTGTGTGAGCACTGGAACACATTATCATCGAAACAGGCCTAATTCTCAGGCAAATACAGTTATATGGTGTCATGGACAAATGTCCTTTTAAACATGTTTCGGCAGCAATTATGGAAAATGAATACTTGAATATACAGAAAAAGTATACACTGTGAGCCCTGAAGAAGTCCGATTGTGGACGAAACGCGTTGGCGGTTGCAAAATAAAGTTTACGTGTGAATAAAAGATGAGATTCGGAATCAACAGAATATATCGATTCTTTTTTGAACAAAAAATTGTACTGCGGATGTACCTGATTGTGGATTGACTGTATTCAATACTTACAAGTGTGCTGAGCTATTCTTTGTCTTTGCTCTTAGAGAAACCAGTTAGATTCTTTCTGGTCTCTCTGTTTTTGGGACCTAGGGGATTGTGTCCCAGGCTCTTTTGCACCTTGTGTTGTGGTCAAAACTATAGAGATGTTTAGATTGGTGCGTGTACTTATGCTTTGATCCCCATTCTCTTGTGATATTTACCTAGAGGGTGAGCAGGGGTTATCTTAACAGTGTATCCCCCTTTCCCTGACTAGAAGCAAGGGTCCCTACTTGGACAGTGGTACATACCCTGCCAACTAGAGACCCCCAGATCTAACAGCAGTTGACAGTTTTTGGGACTTCAAGCTCCCCTTCTTATAGTCCAGCACGAGGCACCAGATGTGATTTACTGTCTGAGTCTTTGAAGTGTATGTTGGTGGCTCTCCTTCCTTTTGAAGTGCACACTCATCTGCACTGCCAGCAAATCCAAGTCTTCTAGCCCCACAACACAGGCCAAGGGGGTGCAAGAGGTTCACACCAGGATGTCAGCCACAGTGATATGCGCATCAAATGTTTAACCCAGGGCCCTAGCCCTACTCTTTATGATTCTCTAATCAGCTCCACCTCCTTCCTACGATGTGCAGAGCACCCTCCCAGGGCCCTCTCTCTGAATCAAAGCACAGCCTTTGAAGAGAAATTAAGAGGCTTCTTCAAGTGTGTGTCCCACCTAGCTCACAGGAATGTAGCAATCCACAAACCTGTCTTGGGGATTCCTCTACCTCCTCATGCTCCTCCAGTCAGCCTCGGGTCTCCCAAACTGAAATTCAGAATCTTCCATGTATTGTAACATTTACATGCACACATACACCACACACACACAGCAGAGTGCTACATACTAACTTGATGTAGGCAAATGGTGAGCAGCATGAACTTTACATGAGTAGGTCTGTAGACCTCATTCCAGTGGCACAGATAACAAGCATTGGCATAGCCAACAGGTCTCGCTTTTTGGACCTTATAAGTATTTAGTTATGCAGCATAATATCCTTGGTGCAACTACAACTGTTGCATGGCAAAACACTTATAAGGTCCCAAGGCGAGACCTATTGGCTATGCCAATGCTTGTTGCTGTTTTTGTGGTACTCCAATATATAGGGATGTTATTTGTCACAGTTTACAGCTTGGATTAGATCATTGATGACACTATTGTTCATAGGATCACGATGTCTCCAGTGACAACTTCTTGCTGCCCAGGTCGTGCCGAGGGGTTCCTTTTCTGGTAGTTCTGCTGTCCTGATCGAGCCGAAGGTCCTGCTGCAGTTGTCTCCTCCCTTTGTGTGTGTGGTTGTGTGTGTGGTTTTGGTTGTGTGTGTGATTGTGTGTGTGTGGTTGTGTGTGGTTGTGGGTATGGGTGTGGTTGGGTGTGGTTGTGTGTGGTTGTGTGTGTGGTTGTGTGTGTGGTTGTGGCTGTGTGTGTGTGGCTGTGTGGTTGGTTGTGGTTGTGTGTGTGTGTGTGGTTGTGTGTGTGTGTGGTTTTGTGTGTGTGGTTGCATGTGTGGTTGTGTGTGTGGTTGTGTGTGTGGTTTTGTGTGTGGTTGTGTGTAGTTGTGTGTGGTTGTGTGTGTGGTTGTGTGTTTGGTTGTGTGTGGTTGTGTGTGTGGTTGTGTGTGTGGTTGTGGCTGTGTGTGTGTGGTTGTGTGTGGCTGTGTGGTTGGTTGTGGTTGGTTGTGTGTGTGTGGTTGTGTGTGTGTGTATGTGGTTGTGTGTGGTTGTGTGTGGTTGTGTGTGTGTGGTTGCATGTGTGGTTGTGTGTGTGGTTGTGTGTGTGGTTTTGTGTGTGGTTGTGTGTGTAGTTGTGTGTGGTTGTGTGTGTGGTTGTGTGTGTGGTTGTGGCTGTGTGTGTGTGGTTGTGTGTGGCTGTGTGGTTGGTTGTGGTTGGTTGTGTGTGTGGTTGTGTGTGTGTGGTCGTGTGTGGTTGTGTGTGGTTGTGTGTGTGTGGTTGCATGTGTGGTTGTGTGTGTGGTTGTGTGTGTGGTTTTGTGTGTGGTTGTGTGTGTAGTTGTGTGTGGTTATGTGTGTGTGTGGTTGTGTGTGTGGTTGTGTGTTTGGTTGTGTGTGGTTGTGTGTGTGGTTGTGTGTGTGTGGTTAGGTGGTTGTGTGTGGTTGTGTGTGCGTATGTGGTTGTGTGTGCGTATGTGGTTGTGTGTGGGTTGTTGTGTTTGTGGTTGTGTGTGTGGTTGTGTGTGTTGTTGTGTGTGGTTGTGTGTGTGGTTGTGTGTTTGGTTGTGTGTGGTTGTGTGTGTGGTTGTGTGTGTGGTTGTGGCTGTGTGTGTGTGGTTGTGTGTGGCTGTGTGGTTGGTTGTGGTTGGTTGTGTGTATGTGGTTGTGTGTGTGTGTGTGTGGTTGTGTGTGGTTGTGTGTGGTTGTGTGTGTGTGGTTGCATGTGTGGTTGTGTGTGTGGTTGTGTGTGTGGTTTTGTGTGTGGTTGTGTGTGTAGTTGTGTGTGGTTGTGTGTGTGTGGTTGTGTGTGTGGTTGTGTGTGTGGTTGTGGCTGTGTGTGTGTGGTTGTGTGTGGCTGTGTGGTTGGTTGTGGTTGGTTGTGTGTGTGTGGTTGTGTGTGTGTGTGTGTGGTTGTGTGTGGTTGTGTGTGGTTGTGTGTGTGTGGTTGCATGTGTGGTTGTGTGTGTGGTTGTGTGTGTGGTTTTGTGTGTGGTTGTGTGTGTAGTTGTGTGTGGTTGTGTGTGTGTGGTTGTGTGTTTGGTTGTGTGTGGTTGTGTGTGTGGTTGTGTGTGTGTGGTTAGGTGGTTGTGTGTGTGTATGTGGTTGTGTGTGCGTATGTGGTTGTGTGTGTGTTTTTGTGTTTGTGGTTGTGTGTGTGGTTGTGTGTGTTGTTGTGTGTGTGGTTGTGTGTGTGGTTGTGGTTGTGTGTGTGTGGTTGTGTGGTTGGGTGTGGTTGGGTGTGGTTGTGGTTGTGTGCGTGTGTGTGTGGTTGTGTGTGGTTGTGGTTGTGTATGTGTGTGGTTGTGTGTGTGTGTGTGGTTGCATGTGTGGTTGTGTGTGTGGTTGTGTGTGTGGTTTTGTGTGTGGTTGTGTGTATAGTTGTGTGTGTTTGTGTGTGTGTGGTTGTGTGTGTGGTTGTGTGTTTGGTTGTGTGTGGTTGTGTGTGTGGTTGTGTGTGTGTGGTTAGGTGGTTGTGTGTGGTTGTGTGTGTGTATGTGGTTGTGTGTGCGTATGTGGTTGTGTGTGGGTTGTTGTGTTTGTGGTTGTGTGTGTGGTTGTGTGTGTTGTTGTGTGTGGTTGTGTGTGTGGTTGTGTGTTTGGTTGTGTGTGGTTGTGTGTGTGGTTGTGTGTGTGGTTGTGGCTGTGTGTGTGGCTGTGTGTGGCTGTGTGGTTGGTTGTGGTTGGTTGTGTGTATGTGGTTTTGTGTGTGTGGTTGTGTGTGGTTGTGTGTGGTTGTGTGTGTGTGGTTGCATGTGTGGTTGTGTGTGTGGTTGTGTGTGTGGTTTTGTGTGTGGTTGTGTGTGTAGTTGTGTGTGGGTGTGTGTGTGTGGTTGTGTGTGTGGTTGTGTGTGTGGTTGTGGCTGTGTGTGTGTGGTTGTGTGTGGCTGTGTGGTTGGTTGTGGTTGGTTGTGTGTGTGTGGTTGTGTGTGTGTGTTTGTGTGTGGTTGTGTGTGTGTGGTTGCATGTGTGGTTGTGTGTGTGGTTGTGTGTGTGGTTTTGTGTGTGGTTGTGTGTGTAGTTGTGTGTGGTTGTGTGTGTGTGGTTGTGTGTTTGGTTGTGTGTGGTTGTGTGTGTGGTTGTGTGTGTGTGGTTAGGTGGTTGTGTGTGGTTGTGTGTGTGTATGTGGTTGTGTGTGCGTATGTGGTTGTGTGTGTGTTGTTGTGTTTGTGGTTGTGTGTGTGGTTGTGTGTGTTGTTGTGTGTGTGGTTGTGTGTGTGGTTGCGGTTGTGTGTGTGTGGTTGGGTGTGGTTGGGTGTGGTTGGGTGTGGTTGTGGTTGTGTGCGTGTGTGTGTGTGTGGTTGTGTGTGGTTGTGGTTGTGTGTGTGTGTGGGGTTGTGTGTGTGTGGTTGGATGGTTGGGTGGTTGTGTGTGGTTGTGTGTGTGTGTGTGGTTGTATGTGTGGTTGTGTGTGTTGTAGTTGTGTGTGTGGTTGTGTGTGTTTGGTTGTGGTTGTGTGTGTGTGTGTGTGTGGTTGTGTGTGTGTGTGGTTGTGTGTGTGGTTGTGTGTGTGACAGCAATACTAAAAGCATCTCAAAATAAAGGAACACAAACATCGAGTTTGGAGAAAGAGAAAGCACGTTGTAAGTCAAACAGGCGCAGCAAAGCATTGACACAACAACAAAAACAAAACAAGATCACTTAGCAAAGACCGAGTGCTGATAATGGATACACACAGCCCATCATCTTAAGAGTTCGATTGCAACCAATGTGCACTCAAACCTGCCCCCTCCTTGTGAGTTGCACCCCATATTTCATGAGTTATAACTGCTGCACCCACCATAGCGCTTTGAGATCTAAAGCGCAACATAGGTCTAATCGACTAAGCAGTCGCCAACATGTTGTGCTTTTAAAGAGAATGTGCCAAAAGTTTCCAGCTTCCTCATCATGTCCTCATGAAAGCGCCAACGAACGGACTCCCTGAATGGTGCAACAGACATGAAGCAGCCGCTGCGATCAGAAATAAACACTGTGGACGTTGTCCAGTTTCACTGTAACATTTCCTTAATGTTCCTTAAGTCACAAAACAGTAATACTAAAAGCATCTCAAAATAAAGTAACACAAACATCGAGTTTGAGGAAAGAGAAAGCACGTTGAGGCAGCGATGGAAGATACATTTAAGGTGGTCGTGATATTGCCTGACGGAGATGCACCCACTGGGAGCATCCCGAACGCTTGTAATCGCAAAGGCGGGGGGAGGGGCGGAGGCAGGGAGCAAGCAAGAGGAAAGACAGATGGCGCTGAAGGCTGGAGGTTCGCGTGTGCACGCTCGCGTGAATGCAAGCTTGTCGCCAGCCGGCAGCACTTTGAAAACTCACCTACTAAAGTCTCTCCAAGCAGCGCATGCGCACTGACTCAGCGAGACCTAAAAAGGCCTGTTCACTTCTACTGATCATTACAGGGTATGCTGTACAACCGTGCTACTTAACTCCTGGCAATGGCAGTAGTGTTTCACCACTTTGAGGGTAGTGCTTTGGGCACCCCTTCTGATCCAACAGGACCGCAATCCATGAGACAAGCCTATGTCATGTCACACACGCATGAACCGTGTACGCCCACAACAACAAAAATCAGCACCAGGAATCCAGACATCGTTTCAGCTGGTGCACTCTGTGAAGGGTTTCAGTCCATCACCATGCAAGGGAGTTTTCTACCCCAAAAAGACTCCCCCCGCCCCCCTAGATCAGACTACCCCAAACCAACTCTTAACCTGGAGAGGATGAGTGGTCAGACAGGTAAAACTAGCGGGAAAGTCTATCAAGATTCTTGTGGCTCAATCTGGCTCTGTGGGCCACTGCAAATTCTAACCTTGTAGAGAATTTGACTATCTCAAAAACTGATTACCCCACAGAGTGGAACACAAATAAAGGTGGAACTCACCTAAGGGCCACACTATGGCAAATCGCTCTTTCTCAATAGTTCTATTTTGTGTGTAGTAACCTCCTACTCCTAAAGCCTATCGGACACTCTCTACCCTTGTCATTACAGCTGAGCTACCAAACGTCCAACTCCCTTTTTGGAGGCATCCATAAGTACAAGGAAAAGCTGTCTATAGTCAGGAGCTTTCTGTACAGGTGCAACGCATAGTGCCTTCTTCAGTTTCTCAAATGCCTTTTGACACTATTCAGGTCATATATATTTCTATTTGTATTTTATATTTTATAAAGCACATTAAGCCAGACAGACATCAAAGAGCTAGTATATCACTTTCCTGGACTGCTTCTTGTAAATGTAAAAAAAAAAACTCTTGGAGGTCAAAGCAATCAATTGGCCAACTATACTTCCATAGTTTACCACAATGTTCCTGTAATACCCGGTGAGTCCTAAAAAGGCCCTCACTTCAGTCTAGGTAGAAGGCACTTCTCACTCCATCACACACTGAACCTCGACATCCAGAAGTCAAATCTTCTTGTTCCCCACCTCATGCCCAAGGTAGACTACAGAGGACTGCCCTACCTGACACTTTGTCATGATGATGGTCAGTTTTGCATCATGCCAACACCTGTTCTAGGTGCCTCGGGTGGTCCTTCCTTGATTTGCTGAACACCACAATGCCATCCAGGTAGGCCACACAGCACTTCTCCAGCCCTGATAGAACATGGTTCACAATGCTCTAAAAAGTGGCAGGAGCATTCTTAAACCCAAAAAGCAGCACCTTATATTAATACAGCCCCTCTAGAGTGGCAAATGCGGTCTTCTCCTTGGCATCTAGTGCTAAGACAGTCTTCCATTAATCAATGCTGAGATCAAAGGTGCTCAAGTACTTTGCAGCACCTAACCAATTCACAAACTCACCTGCTATTAAAACTGAATGGGTATTTTTGGGGGGTTACCTCACTGATGGCTCAGTAGTCCACACAGAACCGCAACTCAATAGACCTTTCCTTTGTACTAGCACAACTGGACTAGACTACGGACTACAAGATCTTTCAATGACCCCCCAGGTCCAACGTTTTGGCAACTTGCACCTCAATGCATTCCTGAACCCAGTCAGACATTCTGTACATGCTGCCCATCACTGGCACTCTGTTTCTTGCATCTATCTCATGCACACAGACTGGTGTCGATCCTGGAGCCAGCGAGAAGAGTTTGGCAAACCATCTCAAACGCTCTCTACGTCCTTTCTGCTGCTCAGGCGTTAACTCAGGGGCTAGCTGAAGCCCTTTCACAGTGCCATTCTTCATGTCACTATGCAGGAAGTCAGGAAGAGTCCAAGTGGCTTCCTCAACTCTCTCTGCCATTGCAATAACACAATGAGTGGCAGTGTGTGAAAACTTGTCTTTGTACTGGATTCAGAATAAATCACTGTACGTGTGCTTCCACTGAGGAATTTTAGTCTGTAAATATACCGAATGTTTGTCTGAGAGATTGCTTGCTTACAAAAATTTGTGCCTGATTGTAGTCTTAGAAACATAATGGGGCAGATCTATATTGGAGATGCGCCACTTTTACACCGCCGTTGCGTCACTTTTGTGACGCAGCGGCGGTGTAAACCCTGCGCCATGTTGCGCCATATTTACATCGTGACGCATCTATGGAGATGCGTCACGATGTAAAGCCCTGCGCCACGTAAAACCTGCGTCAGGTTTCACGTGGGCGTGTCGACAGAGGGGGGGGCGTTCCGTCGCAGGAACGCCCCTGAAAAGTGACTCAGTCAAATCTATAAGATTTGACTGAGTCACTTTCCCAACGCTGATGCGCCAAAACCCTGCGCCTGCTTGAAGCAGGCGTAAGGCTTGACGCACCATGTTAGGGATAGGGTAGGTTGGAACAGTGCTGGAGTTGCGTAGCGCTTGCGACGCAACTGAAGCACTGCGCCAACCTTACGCCATCAGATGCGTCACGCATCTGTTTATTCCTGCGCCATGATGCGCCCCATTGTAAATGCGGCGCATCATGTGTGGCGCAAGGGTAAACTTGCGTGACGCATCATTCCTGGCGCATCCTTGCTGATTTGCAGGGATGCGCCAGGAAACATAAATCTTCCCCAATGTACTTTTGCCTCCATTACACTGTAATGTGTTTCCTGATAGGTTTTTTGCATCTCTAGCACGGCACATTCTGCACTGTAGGGTGCATCTGCAGCTTCATCAACAGCTGTTCCATCATCTACACCAGCAGCAGGAGTGACTGCTTCCCAGAGCACAACCCCTTCAGAAGAAGTGGAAGAGGAGGAGGAGGAGTAGGAAGCTGGCCCATCACAGACCGCACCTCAAGATTGCCAGTCGCCTTCTTCATGGTTGTGATCCCAATTTACAGTCCCCTGAGGGATGAAGGCCTACCAAGTGTAGCCAGTGCAAGGACTGCCGGGCGCATATTTGGCGGGAGTTGCCAGGGAAGTATTAGTGCCCTCTCCCCCACCCCCCACCTCTGCCACTACTCCGGACACTCATCTTTTCAGAATACGTCGTCTGTGCGTTCTGCTCCCTGCAGGTCAGCTTGCTCCTTGTGTAGACATGCCACAATTTGCACAACCTGTCCCCATCAACAATTTCTGCAGTTGCTGCACTAACAAGCTGCGGGGGGCAGCGCGATAGCGTAACGTAACCGCAGTATGACCGGCCTCAGGTGTGGGCAAACGGTGGCATGTGGTGGGAGGTTATAATCACAGCCATGGAAGCCCATGGGCAAAGCCACAAGCGCTGAATTTCGTTTTTTTTAATCAGGTCCTTTTTCATTTTCCATATATTATGAACAGTTTTTTTCTTTTTGTCCCATTACCACTCCTTTTTGAATGCCATCAACTTTTAATTTTTGACCTGTATGCTTTTTTTGTAGTTCTCCTTTCTAATAATAAACAAACGGTTCTTTTCATGCACCACAGTTGCTGTTGAGACTAAAGAGCTGGTTACTTTTATTTATGCAGATAAGTATAATAATCCTCACACTACTTATTGATTAAGCACTGTATTCCTTCTTAATACTTTTCATACTCGTCCTTTTACTATCTCGTGACAAATAAAAAGTATTTCAGTTTATTTTATTCTGTTGCCCAGTATCTCTGCAGTGCAGATTAAGGGGGTCTCAAAGTTCATCAGTGCCATCAACTGAGAGTCTTTGCCGATGATTAGGGGAGACTGACGATATGCATATTTTTGCCCCTGAAAGTGACTCTCGAAATGTCAGTGTTCTTCTGCAGACTTAGGAGCATATTATCAAGCCAGGCGATAAAATTGTCGCCGCTTTAACGGCAGAAAAGTGCAGCTAAAACGGCGATAATGGGCTTGATAATTTGCTCTATGGAATTCCAATTGAAGCCCATGTTAAATGTCATTCACGTCTAGCATGGGTTTCAATTGGAATTCCATAGAGCATATTATCAAGCCCATTATCGCCGTTTTAGCGCCAGTTTTCTGCCGCTAAAGCGGCGATAATTTTATCGCCTGGCTTGATAATATGCCCCTTAGTGGTGTCCCCACATCACTGTCAATTTGCATGTGTAGTTAATTCAGTGCCCCACTCGGTCTCGGTCGGCTGTTTATACTAATATGGTCAGATACACGATTCTGCCTTGGTCACTAAGCTTTCAACTTCATTAGAGAATCAGCAAATATTGTACAGTATTTACCTGTTTACGTCTCAGTCCCACTTTTGCTCTCGTAGTCCCTCAGTCTGTCCCTAAAAGTGTGCGTGGGTTAGATGAACCTTTTCTGTGTGTTCTTGCTAAAATGTATCTCTTATTAGGAAATAACTAATATAGCACTCAGTGTAGCCCAAAGTGATTCTGTAAAAGAATGGGGATGTGTGTATACTTGGACTTGCATTTATACCCTGCCTTGGGGTACCTTTGCTTGCTTAGACCTGCGTCCTAAGGGCTGAATTTTTGTAAACCATTCTTATTGAGAGTGGTTCTCATCGTACCTCGTACAGTCCACAGCACGCTGCACACAACAGAAGGGACAGGCTTTGGTGTGGGGCACATTACGAGATAACGCCAGAAGAAACATCGTGAGGGGAATCGCAAAGCAGGCTGAGGGGGAGTGAAAGCAGCAACAGGAAGCAGCCGCGGTGCAGGGGTGCTGCTGAGAGAGGAGAGGGAGCCCGTTCTCCCGCGCCGTTTCCTGCTTAGCTCCGCACCTGGTACTGCTCACACCCTGCCTCGCCCCAGGCGGCATCACCAACCCGGAGAAGTCGGCATGGCGTCCACAGCTACTTGTACACGCTTCACAGACGAGTACCAGCTCTTCGAGGAACTTGGAAAGTAAGGAAACCCCTGAGATCTGATTCCCCCCCCCCCCCCTCTCAAGCCTGGTTAAACTCTTTCACCTACCCGTATTTTCATGTCCATGTGTGTTTTTTTATTTTTTTTTGGTGCATTCTGGGACATGCAGTTTTGTGTAACCCAGGCTACCTAAACTGTGCCTGCTGGATTTTGCATCTACAACTGTGCTCATTTCTGTGCCCCGCCACCGTTGCTCCTCCTGCTGTGTCCCCCCCTCCCTCCCGCCGCCACGCTTGACAACTCCGTGGCCGCAGTGTGGAGGGAGGGCGAGAGAGGACTACAACACCCAGGCTCCCCGGTTCCCATACCCCGGAAGCAGCGTCACCTCTCCAGTGCCCGGAGGCGCTTTAAAATCAGCTCTACACCCGGTGGAACAGGTGTGACTGCCCAGGATACCTAAACTGTCCCTGCTGGAATTTGCATCTACAACTGTGCTCATTTCTGTGCCCCGCCACCGTTGCTCCTCCTGCTGTGTCCCCCCCTCCCTCCCGCCGCCGCGCTTGACAACTCCGTGGCCGCAGTGTGGAGGGAGGGCGAGAGAGGACTACAACACCCAGGCTCCCCGGTTCCCATACCCCGGAAGCAGCGTCACCTCTCCAGCGCCCGGAGGCGCTTTAAAATCAGCTCTACACCCGGTGGAGCGGGTGTGACTGCCCAGGCTACCTAAACTGTCCCTGCTGGAATTTGCATCTACAACTGTGCTCATTTCTGTGCCCCGCCACCGTTGCTCCTCCTGCTGTGTCCCCCCCCCCCTCCCTCCCGCCGCCGCGCTTGACAACTCCGTGGCCGCAGTGTGGAGGGAGGGCGAGAGAGGACTACAACACCCAGGCTCCCCGGTTCCCATACCCCGGAAGCAGCGTCACCTCTCCAGCGCCCGGAGGCGCTTTAAAATCAGCTCTACACCCGGTGGAGAGGGTGTGACTGCCCAGGCTACCTAAACTGTCCCTGCTGGAATTTGCATCTACAACTGTGCTCATTTCTGTGCCCCGCCACCATTGCTCCTCCTGCTGTGTCCCCCCCTCCCTGCCGCCGCCGCGCTTGACAACTCCGTGGCCGCAGTGTGGAGGAAGGGCGAGAGAGGACTACAACACCCAGGCTCCCCGGTTCCCATACCCCGGAAGCAGCGTCACCTCTCCAGCGCCCGGAGGCGCTTTAAAATCAGCTCTACACCCCGCGTCGCGGGCTCGCGCGCGGGCTAAGCGACGCTAAGTCTGTGGCCGTCCGGGGCAGGCCGTGGCAGGGCCACACCACTGGGCTGGACTTTTTGCAATATTTGCTATCAATCCTTGTAGTAAGTGACTTTTGGCCTTGTCCTATCTCTGGCGTTATTGTTTGATTACTTGTGTCAATAATCGCATTGTTGTTATTAATAATGGGCAAGCATAGGTCTGTTCTTGTACACAATGTCCCGCAACCTGTAAACCCTGTTAACACCCCCCTTCCCAGCTTGACTGCCATCGATCAGATGTTGCAAAAGACCATTGGGGTGGTTTCATCAGCCATTGAAAGTACTGAGAGGCGTCTCTCTCTCCCAGCGGGCATGCTTCCCCCATTTCTGCCAACAATGAATCGCTCTTTACCTCTAATTTACAGGAGTCGTTAATAGTTCCGTCCTTTATTGGACTTCCTGAAGTTCGTTCTTCGCAAATACCCGGGGACAATTCAATTTCCCTTCCACTGGCACAATTAGATCATATACCTGCGGAATCTAGGTTATCTTTGTCCCCTGTTATCTTCCCTAGTGATCAACTTTCTGAACATTCTTCACATGAGAACCCCATAGTTGAGGTGGGAGTAGCATCATCTGTAAGCCCAATTGTAAATTCTGGATCCGAACAGATCACCAACAATGACCCACTACGTATGACAACTAGAGGGCAAAAGGCGAAGAGGAAACAAAATCATTGCACTAAGGAGGGGACACTCTCGACCAACACAAAGGGAAAGGGACCTCACAAACCACGTATCACGACCAATAAACCTATTGAAAAAGGGAAAAAGGTCACTAATAATACCTTAGTTACTCCCCCTACTACCATTATAAGTGGCCCGTTAACGGGGGAGGGTTTCTGGGGGAAAATGGAGAAATTACTAACGACCCTTGTGGAACCCATTATGGTGAAATTATCAAAGATTGAAGCCAGGGTCACCCATATGGAAGGTTTAATTAAGGTGGAACCACATCCTATACGGGCAAACGACCCTGTACCACACAATCTGTTGTCCATGGCGAAAGGTAACCCTAATACACTACCTCAATTGGTCGAAATTCCTGTACAGCAGTCATCCGCCAGACTGGAAAATCCCGACATGACGGGGTTAGGGATACCAGGGCCTTCTTCAATTCCTCCAAACAATCTTCCATCTGTCATGGGGGCAGTTGCTGATGTTAGGGAGGCCATTTCTACACCTAGGTTACCTATTATAAACCTGCCTACGGAGGCCTTACCATACACTGTGGTGTTAGCTAATGTCCCTCCCCTTCTTCCTAACGTACGCGAACATTGGTCAACCCTGAGAAATAAATCTTTATATTTCTTATCAGTCAAATTTGGGTCAAACGGTGCTTTGTTCTCCAATTTTAAGATGGCCAGAAGAGTTGCATGGATTGGTTCATCCCCCAAATCATTGAGAGGGGACTGCGTGATACTTTCTTTCCGGTCACCTCTTCTGGTTAATGATATTCTAGAGAGTTGTTTTTCAGGCCAACTTCTCACAGACCATGTAAATATTGTCCCACTTGCCTATTTTTATCCGTCCCCCCGCCAGGAAAGATTGCGAGGTTTTTGTCCTTTACCCCCTACCCGGGGCCAATTAGAGGGAGGGAGATTTGCAATCCCAATTTCCAATCGATTTGACACCCTTAGTGGATTGGACAATAATGATTGACAGCAAATTAATGCCCCATTTAGCCCCCGGCTACCTGTAATGACCGTCGTGTTGCCTCCTGATCCACAGGTTATTACCAATGGTGAACCCAGCATGGCCAGTCTGTGTTCTGGAATTGATGGATTTCTGGGAGGGGATGCAATGTTGGCCGAGTGTATTGAAGACCCAAGAGTGAGTGGTTCATTACCATTGAGGATAGATGCTTCCCTGGCTCCTATCATTTGCCCCTCGACTGATATTTTAACATGTAATATCTGCTCTTGGAATATTGCTGGAATCAAATCCAAAATTGGTAATCCATTATGGCAAAATTTCATTTACCAGCAAGAACTTTTATGTTTCCAAGAAACATGGATAGGGGACCCAGTTCACATCAACGGGTTCATAACGTTCCACACTCCAGCAGTAAACTCTGCACACGGCAGAGCTAAAGGAGGTTTGACAACCTATGTATCCAACAAACTGCTTTTATTAAAGGTTCTGGAGCCAGTCAAAGATCCTTACTTTCAACTTCTGATATTGGTTTTCACCTCAACTACCCCGATCGCTTTGATCAATTTTTATAATAATTTTCCCCTGAAGGAGGCCCCTACTATACTCAATAAACTGGCCAACTTAGTGTCCCTTCAAGAAAAATCTTTTGGACACAATTTGATGATCTTTCTCCTGGGAGATTTTAATTGTACTCTGTGTAATATGGTAACCGATAAGAGATGTATCATAGGGCGAGAAGATGGTGTGAGTTCCTTACACTTTAATCACTCTCACTTAGGAGAACACTATAATGAATTTCTGGGTCAATTTGATTTGGGCTTCTTAAATGACATTTGCACAAACCCCTTCCCCCTTCCACCAACTTTTAACGGCCGCGGTTGCTCTTCGACCATAGACTTTGCACTAACTACAATTCGTCATGCGGAAATGATTGTTAACTTTAACGTATCCGATATGGCGCTAAGCGACCATTTCCCATTATGCCTAACCATCTCCATTCCCAAGGGATCTGTTTCTAATAGTAGTGACGGGGATATATTGTGGGAAAACTTGACCATTGGTCGTACCAATGGTTACACACTCAAATGGGATAAGGTTGACCAATCTAAAGTATTAACTTCCGTATTAAACAAATGTGTCCCGGAGTTCCTGACTTGTCTCTCAGAAGATGCTATACCAGATACTATCCTTGCTTCCTTTTCGACAATCTGTGACGAAATTAAATCTTCCCTAACGAGGAAATGCAAATGCAATTTCACACCGAGGGATGGCTGGTTTAACTCTAGTTGCACTAGAGCATATTCACATTTAAAGAAAACGCTAGCTATCCACCCTAGGAGCCCGGAAGTTATTCGTAGAGCTAGGAAAGTCTATAAACTAGCATTAAAAGAGAGAAAAGATGAGTTAAGGAAAGAATCCTGGGAAGCGCTCCACCAGGCTTCGGTCACTAATGACTGTGCAAGGTTTTGGAAAATTATTAGAAACCCCTTTCTTACAGAAGAGGTCCGCCCCTCTATCGAGATAGCTATCCCAGAAGACAAATGGATTGATCACTTCTCCAACGTGTACGAGGGTGACGGCCTGTTTTGTCCTCTTTGCAAACCTTTGGATTACCCTCTCCTGGGCAATATGCAGTTTTGCTTAAAAGAGGTTGAAAAGGCTATACTAATGAGTAAGGGTGGAAAGGCCCCCGGCCCTGATGGCGTACCTATTGACGTGTTTAAGACTCTTCCGTCTCTGTGGGCCCCTCTTTTGGTTCAGGTGCTTAACGCCAGCTGTAGGACGGACTTACTGCCCACTTGGGTGGAGTCGATAATAGTCCCAATTTATAAAAAGGAGTATAGACTTGACCCGGGTTGTAGACCCATTTCCCTTTTAGACTCCTATACCAAAATAGCTGGACGTGTCATCCTGGACCGTCTACTTTTATGGGTTGAGAATAACTCTATTTTATCCGACCTACAATACGGATTTCGTCCCGGTCTGGGAACTGTGGAACAGGGCCTTAACTCATTCATGTTGACCGGGAAGTATATCAGGGCTAAGAGGGAGAATTTGTTCGTGGCTTTTGATGACCTCTCAGCCGCTTTCGACTGCGTGGTTCATTCTAAACTATGGACACTTCTGGATCAAATTGGGGTCGAAGAAAATATTATTTATTTTCTTAAATGTTTTTACAGTGACGCATCCGCTCGGGTTCGTTTTGGACGAAAGGGAGAATGCACGGGCAAAATCCCTATCAGGTGTGGTGTTAGGCAGGGCTGTGTCCTGGCACCACTCCTTTTTAATTTACACATTATTGGATTGGAGAAGGCCCTGTGCAACACAAGTTTTGACCCCCCATATGTAGCCGGTCGTCCAATACCGTTATTAATGTATGCGGACGACGCCGCACTAATGTCCCGCACTCAAGTGGGTCTACAACGCATGGTGGAGAACTTTGCCCTATTCATGAAAGATCTGGGCTTTCGAGTCAATATATCAAAAACTTTCATCATGCGCTGTGGTAGAAGTGCAAAAATTAAAAAGACCATATTTATTGAGGGCCAGCAGCTATCTTGTACGAAGCAATTCTCCTACTTGGGCATTTTATTTATCGCGAAGGATGCTTGGGGCGAGGCTATATCAGCAAAAAGATTGGTAATGAACCGTGCTATTGCCGCCCTTAGATCCTTCACGAGGAAATTAGGCACCAGACCACCTATTGAATTAATTAAGATCTATAAAGCCAAATGCATTTCTGCCGCAATGTATGGTAGTGGGATCTGGGGCTTCGCTGATACCTCTCAGCTCCAGATTCTTGAAAATTCTTTTCTAAAATTTATCCTCGCTGTCCCTAGGAGTTCCTCTAATTATATTTGTCACTCGGAATTGGGACTCCCCTTTATATCCGACCTTATCAAGCTGGAACCGGTATTGCTTTGGCATAGGGTATGGACAAAAGAAGAACCCAAACTCAACAGAGCCATACTGGCAGATGTTTTAAAATTAGACGGACATTCGAGGATACCGTGGCTGAATTACGTACAAAAATTCTTAAGTGACATTGGTAAACTGGATTATTTTCTAAAACCCCATACCATGCTTGCCATTTCACGGAAAGAGCTCAAAAAAGAGGGTTTGCTCTTTCTAGAATCCTTAAGAATTACTGCTGAGATCACAAAACCCACTGTTTTAAATCACCATTTAATCTTAACTTCTTTTAACATTCAACCCTATTTGATCCATGTCATGGGTAATTACGACAGATTTATATTAACCCGTTTTAGGTTGGGACTGTTTCACAGATTGGTTAGCTTCCCATCAGTTAACAATTGGTCCCATGTGTCACCTCCCTGTCCCTGTGATGGAAGTTCCCCCCAAAGCACAATGCATGTTATTTTATTTTGTAAATTTTACCATCAAATGAGGATTGTCCAATTATTACCTTTTTTAAGAGAGATCGGGCACCGGCAATGCCGCCCGGCCATGTATGAAATTCAACGGTTGGACAATTGCCTCTGTGTCGCAACAATTACATTGTACTTAAAGAAAGTGATTTCTATTAGAAATAGGATTATCGTGTAAATGGTATCTTTCCCTATTCTTACCCATGATAATGTGTTTTCCATATGATGTGACTTTTTATTAATTCCCTTTTTAATGAACTGTAACGTTTTGCTATTTTACACTTTTATGATTGTTTATTATTTACAATCGAATAAAGTTATATTGATTTGATTTACTGATATGGTCAGATACACGTTTCTGCCTTGGTCACTAAGCTTTCAACTTCATTAGAGAATCAGCAAATATTGTACAGTATTTACCTGTTTATGTCTCAGTCCCACTTTTGCTCTCGTAGTCCCTCAGTCTGTCCCTAAAAGTGTGCGTGGGTTAGATGAACCTTTTCTGTGTGTTCTTGCTAAAATGTATCTCTTATTAGGAAATAACTAATATAGAGATAGGCCTCATAAGAAAAACTCTACTTTAACTGTTTGATAAAAAGTTGCACTATGTAGTCAGTGTTTAATGTATACTGAAGTTCAGTCACCTTTCTACTTTATTTAAATAAAACATTAATTTAGTAAAGATTAGTGTTGCGAAGTCGTACATAAACAGCTTTTGCTTTTGGATTGTATTGTTTTCCTCCATATAACGGGTTTACGAAATGATGAAACTAAACCGATGCTATTACCTACTCTGGGTAAATTAAAGTTGCTGTGGAATAGAAAAGATGACTCTGGGAATCCTTTCTTTACAAACAAAAACTATTTAAAAAAATATAAAGTTATTGATTGAAAATGTAACACTGAAACTGAGAAATAAGCATGACTCTCCCTATAAAGAAACAATTACCAGAGAAGAATGAGTATCTGTGTGAGTGCCAGTATTCCTACTTTGGACTTATGTTGGACACCCACTGCCTCACTGAACTCTTCTCACCATTGATGTATTCAAATCCCCGAGAGTACCCCTGCGTGTGTACTAGAGTATGTGCTGTTGTCCATGAACGTGGTCCTGAGTTAGAGACTGGCTGTTGGGAGGCACTTTTCCCACCATTGTTGAGTTCACATCCTTGAGAGTACTCTTGAGTGGGTACTTGAGAGAGTATCTGTGCCTGTGAGTTTGAACTTGGACACCCCCCGCTTCACTGTACCTTTGGCTCAGTTGGAGCGTTCTCAGCACTCAGTGTAGCCCAAAGTGATTCTGTAAAAGAATGGGGATGTGTGTATACTTGGATTTGCATTTATACCCTGCCTTGGGGTACCTTTGCTTGCTTAGACCTGCGTCCTAAGAGTAGGCCTCAATGTTTTTGTGATTGAGTGGCGGTGCGTAAACTTGGACACCTCCGCCAAACTATAGCTTTTGCTCTGTCTTAGTTTTCATAGTTTTGAGGGAAGCTCAGGGTGTGCATGCAAGAGAGTGGCAGTGTGCATTAACATGAGCCTCTGTTGGACACTGCCGCGTCACTGTCTCTTTGGCTATGTCAGAGTACTCATAGCCCTCAGTGTTGCCCTCTGTGCATATCTGTGTAAGTGGGGATTTGTCGAAACCTGAGCCTGCGTTGAACACCCACCGCCTCACTGTTGGGGTGCATTGGCTCCGTTGGATAGTTAATATCATAGCGTGTGGCCCTGAGTGTGTATCTGAATGAGTGGGTATGTGCGTAAACCTAGGCCTACAATGGAGGCCCACCGCCTGACTATACAGTTGGGTATCCCTGAGTGATTCCCTGAGTGTGTATTTAAGTGAGTAGGAATGTGCATGTATATGTGCCTGCGTTGGAGAGCCACAGCTTTATTGTACCTTTGGCTCGATTGGAGCTTCTATACACCTGTGTATGTTGGAAAAGGGGGTTTCCTTGTACTTGGACTTGAGTAGGACAATCCCCTGCTCTTTTTACCTTTCCCTACTTCAGAGTGTTCATAACTCTAAGAGGAGCCCTGAATGTTTTGTGATTGATTGGTGGCGTCCCTTATTTTGGTCTTGTGTTGGATACCCCCTGCCTCACTGTACCTTTTGCTCCATCAGAGCATATATATCTTGAGCGCAGTCTAGAGAGTGTATGTAAGAGAGTGGCGGTGTGCATTAATGTGTTGGATGACGTGCGCATTATAGTACCTTTAGCTACGCTGGTATGTTCATATGCCTGAGTGTAATCCTGAGTGTGTGTACAAAAGTGTACCATATTGTAGCTAAGGGTGGGCGATACATACCGCTTGCGGAATTGGTGGAATTGTGGCCACGCCACATTATACTTACAATGTGGAGTTCTGGCCAAATTTCACCAATGTTGAAAACAAGGGGGTAACCCAGTATCCCTCAGAACCTAGGTATATATATATCATAAGTAACAATTGGTTCTGTCGGGTAAGAACATTTCTTTACAGTTCAAAACATTTATGTAATATCAATGAATCTTTGATAGAAGTTGGAACACATATACAGCACACTTGTCCATACACGCTTAGATCTCGCTGTCCTTGAATTATTAAGCAATCGTTGCTTGGACTATAGATACTTAAAGCATATATTGTTTGGACTTGAAAAAATTCCTTCTCCTTGTAAAACTTTTCATGTATTATTAACGCATTGCTTTTTTCACTTCTATGTATAATACACTCAGTCACCTTCTGTCACTTTGGCACTTTATTCACTGTAAATTCATGTCACTTGCTTAGTTCCATTTTATGAATTACTAGACAACTTGTACTTTGAATTTTTGCATTGTTTGATGAAAAAGAAAAGTAAAATGTTTTTGATACCGCCTTAAAATTGTTACTGTATATGTGTTCCGACTTCTATCAAAGACTCATTGATATTACATAAATGTTTTGAACTGGAAAGAAATGTTGTTACCCAACAGAACCAATTATTGCTTATGACCAATTTCACCAATGGCAGAGTTTTTCTTATGCGCGGCTGGAACACGGTAAGTTGGCAAGCTAGATTTGGCATCCCCTAGAGGGATTTTTGGTTGCTAGGAGGGCAATCATCAAGATTTCACCAACATGGGCAGTCGCGACAGTTCGCAGTCAGAAAGCTGCCACTCGAGTAGATAATATACTTGAGGAGCAGCAACATCTACTCAAGAGGCTGTGCCCTCTGGCACTCCGCTTGGTGCCATTTGCATTGATTTTTCAGCACGGAATGAGCACCCGGTGCTAAATCACAGCGTGAGCAGCGCTACATGCCTATTTCCGCCTGTTCGCCAAATTGTGCGGAATCTTGTGGAGTTTTCTTGTAACTCCATGGAATTCTGTGGAGTGAAACTCAGCGAGTTCTGCCCAGGTGTAATTCTGGCAGTGTCATATGTGGGTTTGCCTGGTGCAGGTGTCAGAATGTGCCCAAGAATCACCTCCAGAAATGGCCACACCAGGGTCTGTCTCAGGATGCTCTCCACTCAGAGCTGGTTACCCCTGAATCACTTTTCTCTCACTGTTGGTAGCATCAACCTCCTACCACTTGCTCTTTGTGTGGGGCTCAGTATCAGTTCAAGGACAGTACCCATAGGAATCTTTGTTTTTGGGGCACGCTGGGCGGGCCTCCCTCTGGCTCTTTTCTCACCGGTGGGAGTTCATTGCCAAAGATGCAGTTAATGGTCATCTGGGGATTGACAATGGCTCTCTTCTGAGCAAGTACCCCCCTCCTATTCTGAGAATACCATGACCATAGGGCAGACATACTCCTGTCCATGGGCCTGCACTACTCTACAGACCTGTCCTTGCAGACACTCTTATGATGGTCTGGCTGACACAGGTATCAAACAGACCAGTGACAGTGATCCCATTCATTGCAATCTCCTGGAAGTGATGTATACCACCCTTAGAGATCAACAGCTTACCTTTTTGGTCCACCTCCCAGCTACTGGATTCTAGGGCATGCTCTACTGTCTCCTCCTAGAAATAATCCACTGCTAGGGCTACACCAGCCCTCCCTTCGGAATGCCCACCTGTGGGTGGCTTCCTGGTACATACAGTGCCCCCCTTTCTTGTGCCCTGTCTGTAGACAGTTGTAATACCAGGCCTGGTGATGTGGTAACATGGGCTTCTTCCCACCAAACTCCTCCTCATTTGCTCAGAAGGAGTCTGGCAATCCCCTCTCTCAAATTTCTTTTGAGGAACTTGCCTGGGTGATCTTGGCCTTCCCTCTGTCAAGGGGAACCTGAACTGCCCTTCTTGTGGTCACTCCCAGGAACTGCTGAAGCTGATCCGAAGATCCACCTCTTTACCAAGCTTTATGAGTACAGTAAGCTTTGAATCAATCAGGTGCTGGCATAGCTACAAAGCACCGGTAACTTAAGATGTGCTCCTTCATAAATTGTACAGCATATCATAATCTTTTAACTTACTGTCCTTCACCCCACCTTCCAAGGCCTTGCTTGAGAAGTCTACAAAATCCATCGAAGAATGATGTGCCTACTTGTTGTTATAACTGAACTTCAGGCAATACTTCTCTGTGATCAGACTAAATTTGCCAATGAGGGCCTCTTGCATGGGCCATACGTAAGCTGGCCAGCTGCATCCAGGACCAATAGGGTGTCTCTTCCAACAATAGGCACGTGCTTCCACAGGCTACTGCTAATTCCCCACTCTCAGTCCTCCTCTGTGACTCTGTGCATTTGAATAGCCACCTCATAAGCTACATACCACATACCAATGCCATCCCCTGCATTATAACTAGGCACCAAATCTCTGCGTTTAGGTATGCATCACTGGAGTCAGAGGCCCTATGAGACCTCAATACCATCTTGTGCTGTCTCCACTGATGGTCCAGTAGGGCCTTCACTTTTAAGGCCAGGGCCGACTTTTTATCCTCAGTGCAAGGGTTGCAGCTCCATTAGACTTTCTCTCCGCTGCAGCCAGTTTTGTCTTCTCAAGGGCAAGGGTAGCCAGTTGCAACCTCGAAGCCCTCTCCTCCTGTCTGTCTTCCAGCTCCGAATGGGACAAACTGTAGGAGGAAACACTGCTCCCTGCCATGGACAATTCAGGTGATGCTCCTCCAAGAACAGTTCTCTCGCCTGGCCCTGGGACTTCCTCAATGACCTCCTCATCTCCCTCATGCTCATTCTTCTCCTCCCAGGCTCCGAGGGCAATGTGATAATCCTCCTTCTTGGACTGCTTGTTTAGCCTCAGTCTCCTTTGCTTGCACATGCCCCTCAGCTCTGATGTGCAAAGGCTCTCCATGTTAGCCAAATCCACCTTCATGTTCCCGAACACTTAAGGTGCAAAAATTGAGGACAAGAATGAATTTAGAAAAGAAAATATTAAAATCTAAAGCCAATCACAAATGCAAAAAAGCCAGCTTGAGTTGTCATCAGTGAGGTCATCATTTAACATGTATTGAGTTATATAATACAAGAGGCTATAAGCAGTGTATGGTGGGGGTACAAGTTCTACTAAGCTCAGTAAGCTATAACTGGTGAATTTCAGTGTTTTCTTAGTTTAAAATTGTATTTTTACCTGACATTTTCACCTAACTATAATGTCACTATGACCATTGTTTTTTCAATGAATTTCTACATTTTTTTAACATAAAGTAATAGATTAGCAGACCTAACTTTAACATCACTTTAACCTTTGGATGTTTTCAAAGACTATCAGGTTTTTGAAAACAAAATACGACCTTACTACGATACCTAACTATAAGTTCAATTGTCTGAAGTGGAAAAAACTTTCACCCAACCCCACCCGAGCAGCCAACCTCTCCCTGTTCTCCCATGCATGGCCAGCCAATGAGAGTGCGCATTACAATATAAAGGGACGTCATTTTAAATAATGCAGGTCTACTGGCTTCCTCAATGGATCACCATATCAATATATAAAAGGCAGGCCTATTCGCTTTGTCAGAGGTGAACCATCAATATACAAGGCAAGCCTATTGGCTTTGTCAAGGGGTCACCACATCATAGAACACGGCAAACCTATTGGCTTTGGTAAGGGGTCAACATATCATTATATGAATACAAGCCTATAACTTTACCACATCATTATATGAAGGCAAGCCAATTGGTTTTCTCAAGGGGTGACTGCATCATTATACAAAACAAGCCTACTGGCCATGCCAAGGTATCACCATGTCAATATATGAATGCAAGCCTTTTAGCTTTGTCAATGATATGAAATATGTATTCGAGTAGTTCTTTTACACCCTTCAAGCCATGTAATACAGCCGTACGACGAACCACAAGGGAGCCCTGCAATCCTCAGCTGAAGAGCAAAAGTTCCAGCTCTAAGAACACCATCCACCTCTCCTGGGGTCATGTAGTATGCACTCTGGAAACCATAGTTTACCTTCGTTGGAATCGGCTGCGTTTCTTTAGTTTGAATATATGCAAGGTCGGCGCTCACACCTGAAATCCCCAATAAAACTGATGCAGTTGTATTCATGACATTTTGCCAAAGTGACTCATCTTCGGAAAGCAGGCCGCTGAGCTTGAGATTGTCACAATTCCTATGCCTCTAAAACCCAGGCATAGGAATGACACATTGGCTGTGGCATAGGTATCTGACCAACTGAAGTGACTTGAATGAGTGTAATTTGCAACCAAGTCACAATCACATTCCTGTCTACATATAGATAGCTAGATAGATAGTCAGACAGATCATCTTTTTTACTGAAAAAAATACTATAAAAGTGAAGGTATGCTTAGGATTTTCAGTAACACCTTAATGTAGGTTTAGAACAAAAAACGTTTGTGTGTGTATGGTGGGCTTTTTCAATGTAGGGAATTATGAAGATGTGTACCACACATCCAGACCACAAGATAGGCACCAGAGTTATCTTTGCCAAGGCTGTATTGCTATTTATTATTTATACAATCTCACAGCATGCAATGAAATGTATAGAAATGCACCATGAAGCAGTGCAGCTCATTTCTGTCGGCCCCCACCTTCTTAATGACAGACAGCTCCCCCAGCCGTTTCTCTCTTCCATGATCAATGATCTGACTGCGAGGCGGAGAACCACTGAAGTTTGAGTTTTTTTAAATGCAATCATTTTTAAACCACCTTTGCTGCAGCTGCATTCATGAAGAATTCACTTATTTGTTTATTCTATTTGCTTGATCGCACAATTGCACACGCTTTGTTTGCCGGGCTCGCTCTTATACAACGGAATCTCATTTTTCCAGCCCGTGAGTCAATCTCTCATCTAAACACAAATTACAAAATATAGGCATCATTTCCATACGCTCCTCTTCTTTTCGATGGGTTTTGACCAATCTCACACTACTGATGATACATATTACATATAAAGTGAACTTTGTGACAGTGAAATGAAAGGCTTCCCCATCAGCAGCACAAGAAGAAGAGAGGTAAAGTAGGGAGATATTTATTTATTCAGTCAGTCCCATTTGGGTGTCATTTTAAAACCCAAAAGACAAAAATCCACAGCAACCAGTTCAGTGACAGAGGATACACATACTCACTTCTCAGATTTCACCGTTCTGTCAACTAATGTTTATCAGACCCCCAGCCCCCTCACAAGTGTTTGGAAAACAAATCGTAAAATTGGAACTTTTGTAAAAATCCTGCAATTTTTACCAAAATGCTAGCAAAAATAGCATTTAATAAAGAAATTAGGCTGATCTTCTCTTTATTGGGCCTGCGCTGCCGCTGAATCAATAAAAAGAGGACATGAACCAGGCCAGCTGACAGCAGAAGTGTCCACTCCCTCTGTCGCCTGCCTTGTACATGCACAGGGTATGCACATGTGCTATTAGCCTGCAGCCTGTCTCATGTTTTATTGTGCCCCCTGCGGACTCTGTTGGCCCTTGGAAGACATCCCTGGTGACCGCCCTCCACTGCACCATGCCACTACCCTCCCTCCATACCCCCATGTCTCCCCGACTCTCTTCCCTCGGATGCCCTTTGTCTCCTGTGATTCCCTCTTCCGCCATGTCTTCTCGTTCCACCTCCACGCCCCTGCTCCCCCATGACTCTTCTGCTCCCACCCATGGCTCCTCAGCCCCCTTCTCCTGTGATTCATCTGAGACTCTTCAGCCCCCTATGCTCCTGTGCTTCCCCCAGTCACCTGCACCTCCCTCTGTTCTATGCACCACAGGGAAAGTAGGTTGTCTGGAGCCAGAGAGAGCAGAATGTTCCTATTACAATCTGTACTCTGTGGCACCAGGTATGCTCCTATTTCAAGGCATGGTGCTGCTGAAGACTCAGGGAGCAGCCTTTATTATCTATAGTCTAGATGAAGTTTCGCTCAAATTCAATGCCTTTTCAAGCCTTAGAAGGTGTATTAAACATGTGTGTGTGTCTGTATAGTATGTGTGTGTGTGTATTCACAAAGAAAACAACATTTAAGAAGTGAGTCATGGCACCACATTGTTCTCTTTTTTTAGTTTAATACTTTTTATTAAAATGAAAGGAAAGTATACATATGTTCCAGCATACCATATATAGAAAGAACATGGAAATACAATACAAAACTTCACACATCCTCAGAAAAACCAATAGCTACATTGTAACAGTGACCAGAATAAATAAAGAATGATAAAGAAACTTTGGAAGAATAACAAAAATGAAGAAAAAGAAAAGAGAGAAAAGAAAAAGAAGAGATTTATACTATAACATTGTAGATATCGTACCATAAAATCATATAAAAATACATTTTATAATAACAAGCAATATGTTAGTTATAGAATATTAAATTATCAATAACTAATAAACCGAGAGCTAAAAAATAGTGTACAATTAAATTGAAGGATGAGTATGCATAGACATGTATTAAGTCAGACTTTCCCAAAGTTCTTCATGTTTCACCAATAAAGCTGAAGAGTGTAAATCATAACGCTCTAAACGATGATTGTGACAAACTAAATTCCACCACTGTTGTGTGTAATGTGATATTATCTATTGATTTTCAATTAGTGATTATCACATAAAGTGCAATGGCAATAAATAGATCAACTAGTTTAGGAATTGATTTATTGTGAGGCCAAATATTATATCAGCCACCTAAAAACAAATCATTGTTAGAAAATGGAGAGTGAACTTCAGTAATATGTCCTATTCTTGTCCACAACTGTTCCAAATATAACGATAATTTAGGACATAAGAAGAACATATGAAGGTAAGTATCAGAATTGGAATTGCACCACCGGCAAGCATCACCTTGAAGCAATTTACACTTGAAGAGAAATTCAGGTGTACGATATAGCCTATTGTAGAAATAATAGAGTGCTTGAGTGAGATTGGCAGGATGAGCTGTAGCATGAACTCTTCCTCAGTATCTTCTGCCAGAGTGTGGTTAGTTAATTAGAGTGTAAGTCTGATTCCCATAAAAGTTCTAATTTAGACTTTGGTCCATCTGTAGGGGAAGATAACAATGTCCTGCATATTATTAAGGCTGTAGAGAATTGAAGAATGAGACTTAGAATAGATTACAGGGAAGGACCCAGAGCAGAGGTATTAAAGAGCAATTGCCAAATAGGGGCTAAAAGATCAAATATAATTTGATATTGCTGGAAAGATTTTGGAGAGAGATTAAAGGAAGAGGAGAGAGCTGGAAATTGAATGATAATATTATTATGCTGAATAATTGCGAAACAGTAAATATACCTCTATTGAAGCAAGACTGCCAAAATAGCAGTTTATCATTAACTACTAGTGTTTTATTATGCAAAATAGAGCTATGGAGTAATTTGTCAGCTACAGGAAGAGGAGCAACCAAGTATGGCTTAAAGAGAGTACAAGAATGAGAAACGACTGCAAGTAACCAATATTTAGGAATTTGTGACATATAACTAAGGTGATTATGAGAAAAGGGGGAAATGAGGGCTAATTCCAGCTGAAGCCATAGTTTGAGTGGCCGAGCGGAAATGCCAAAACACAGTTTTGACATTGTTTGATATCAAAAGCTTTATGATAATGAGAGAAATCAGGAAGGCTGACTCCACCTACTGATTTTGAAGATTTGAGATGATGTAAAAAAAAATGCAAAGGTCTGCTGTTGCACAAAAATTTAGATAAAAGTCTATCAATAGCTGTAAAATACTTTAGCGGAATTTTGATAGGCAGCATCAACAAATAAAAATTTATGATTGGAAGCAACATCATTTTAACAGTGAACAATACAAGTACCCCGGCACTCAAACGTAACAATTCTTTTGCTTTATATCAAACCCTGTTAAGCAAAAAACCTTATTAAGATATAACACTGGTTATAAACATAGATGGATTCATACAAAAAGGTTATGTGTTTAATTTTTGTCAATGCATAAAATATAGAAAAAACATTCTAACAATATAGTTTTGAAATACAGAAGACCATATAGACCCCTTAATTAGACATGAGCTTGGCAGTTGCAGTATCAGTTATGAAGGGTGTCTGAGGCTCTATGGTCTTGATCCCAAGAATGCAACAGCCGACACGTGTTTCGTCACATCAATGGCTTTCTCAAGGCTGAAAAGATATTGACATGATCTCACATTTTGTGCATGTAAAGATAGAATTATCTCCATATGAAAAAGAAAAAAAAAAGGTGTTACTCTTGTGATGTGTACGAGAATGAATTAGTGTCAAGAAAAAGAAAATTCTGAGCTTAATATAGGTAAAGAAAGAAGTGCAGATATTACCAAGAGCGGAAACAGGAAACAACAAAAAAGAAATGAAAAAGAACCACCAGAGTGCCAGTTGTCGTCAAAAGAATAGAGTCAGTGGACTCGAAGTAGATGATGACAATTCTGAATTAAATATGAAGCGAAGACCCACTACCAAGTACTATGTAGTAAAACCCAAATAGACATTGTGCAGGTAAGTACTATATTCAAGATTCTGAGTAGTGGAATCCAATATCACTGACCTTAAGACAAGAAAAGGATGTATACAACAGTATAAATCTCTCTGCATTTCGGTATTTGATGTTTGGAACGGCCACCGTACAAACGAGATTCTGAGATATAAATGTCCAGGAAAAGAAGAACAAATATTTAGGTGAGCAGTTTTGGCAGTTGGGACTAATCAATCACCTTCTACTTCCGGTGTTTCCGTCTCCGAGTGGCGTCACGCAGTGTACCACATAAAATGAAGGTTGGCGACTAACAAACTCCTTTCTAACGCAAAGGAGAGCCGAAGCCCATTTCGAAACATTTCGAAAATCTTCTTGCGGTGAGTTACACGTCCGAATTCGCGGATAATACGCTATTCAAAATTGTACCGATTGTCTGCAAACAAGCAGCCAGATTAGAATGTGTTATGCCGACACAGACAGGGGTAGGCGAGCCTGGTTGCCTTAATTTTGTATAAGCGAGGTCATGCACATTGTACGTAATGCTATTTAGTTATTCGCTGCTGTTGGACGGGCAATGGCCTCCGCTGTCCTCGGCGTACCCTTTGCCGATTTTCTGTTCTTCATGTCAACCATAAAACTACCTCTTCTTGTTGTGCTTAGTCTATAGGTGACTGATTATAGGTCTACAACGAACCGGGTTTTGGAATGTTTGGTTTTAATCAAAGCGCATACTTCCTTTTGGTTTCTATTTCTCTTAATGAGATTGGATTTTATCTTTAAATCTTAACTAATTATTTATCCATATATTGTTTTTACTGGGGCCTATCACAGCCCATTCAGGATTTACATATTTTGAACGTTCCCAACAAATGTTAATAAAGTAAGTTGTATTGAGACACAGTAAGATCAATCTCACATTAACACTCTACAATTTTGTAATCATTGCCTTTCTGATACCATTACAGAATCGAGGGCACAATCGACAACTAGATCTGTTCAAACAACGAGTTCATGACAGGGATGATGTCTCCTTTGAAGCACGAAGTACGGAGTTAGGAAGATTATTAGATTAGTTTTCGAATAGAAACATAACCAACTTTTAGTAAGTTTGTGAGGTTCTTATACCAATGTACTGAGAATATTGGGACGGTTTTTCCATTCCTTATATAGTTTGTCTCTTCTGATCACCAGGATCGTTTGTCAATATATCTTGGCATCATCCAATAGATGATTGCCAGTTTTGTGAGGTCATCGGATGGGCAAGCCTTGCCTCCATAAATTATAAGTGAGCAGCCGTTGTCTTCTAAACAATTTTTATACTTTGGATAGAAAAACAGCCAAAACTGCTCACCTAAATATTTGTTCTTCTTTTCCTGGACATTTATTTCTCAGAATCTCGTTTGTCCTGTGGCCGTTCCAAACATCAAATACCGAAATGCAGAGAGAACTATATTGTTAGAATGTTTTGTCTATATTTTATGCATTGACAAAAAATAAACACATAACCTTTTTGTATGAGTCCTTCTCTGTTTATAACCAATGTTATATCTTAATAAGGTTTTTTGTTTAACAGGGTTTGATATAAAGCAAAAGAATTGTTACGTTTGAGTGCCAGGGTACTTGTATTGTTCATTATATCACATAGTCACGGCTTCACGTGATCTTTGTGTCTTTGTATCCAAGGTAGTAGGGTATATTTGTAACCCCTAGTGGCACCATTTCTGAATTTGTTTGTGCTGGTGTTTCCTAAGACAATTGTCAATCCTTTCACATTGCCCAGTCTGATTATATACTGGTTACTGATGTGCGATCATTCAAACACTACTACCGTCTTCTTGGTCTTGATCATTTTAATAGTATCCAGGTGGCCCCACTAAGACAGAAATAAGGGGGACCAACCCTGCGTGAACTTAGAAATGTTTGCCAATAGAACTTCCATACTACAATATGGGGTATTTTGAAGTGTTTGAAGTGTTTTGAGGTAAAACATACCTAGACACTTGATTTTATTTTTATCAAGGTTCCAGGCGAGGTCCATTCCAACAAAAGGCTATTTGAAGCAGAACTTATTCGAAGGCATTGCTTCAAATTTTTCAATGTTAAGCATATATCCTGAGACTTCCGAATAAGGATTTAAAAAAATGTAGGAAGTGAAGTTTCGGGCTTAGATATATAAAGTAAGAGATCATCTGTATAGGCCATAAACTTAATATGGACCTTATTCAGCTGGAAGCCAGAGATGTCCTTCAACTTATAAAGAACAGGTTCAAGTGCAAGTATAATAAGACCACGTTGTTCTCTTGATCATGCGTTCATTTGTTTCTGTACCTTTGCCAAATTGGTGTTTTGATCATGGTGGGTGGGGTGAGTTATGGCATGTGTTAGTTGCCAGAAGATGGTGCTTGACCGTGGAAAGTGCACACATTTAAAAAAAACTCAATTTGTCATAAATTGAACAATTACTTGAGAGAAGAAAACCTGGAGTTTATTCATTGTGTCCCCTTATGTTATTTTTTTTAATTATTTGAACATTACTTCTCATACTCACATAGTACACAAGTATATGATATCACATTACATCACCAGCATAAATGTAAGATGTCGTTTTAGCATAAATATACACAGACATAATTCCACATTTGTGAAAGAGTTATTTTCAAAGAGCCCGAGCTATCATTTCCCAATAAATTGAAAACACAGTGGTCCCATACGGTTCTCTTCTTCGTATACTTGTTTGGAACGCTGTTTTTGGGATATTTGGGTGAATCACTAACATCAGTCGGAGGCACCAAGAACCCACCCTCAAAACTCCATCCACTTGCATTAAGGACAATACATTACATACCGGCACACTACTAATTTCAGCATATTAGCCACATGCTATAACAGACAAATATGGCCTGTATAATTGAAAAAAATGTGTTCAGAATTTGTGTTTTCCAGCAACACAGGTGAGAAGTTTTATGTTTACCATGATTTGGTGTGGCAGCACACCTGAAAGGGTCACTAACTCAATCTATGATTTATATACTTCTTTCATATAGTGTTCCACACAAGTATATTAAAAGGAGATCGGTATGGATTGATACATATCCATTGTGAATTTTTGTTTATGAGTACAAAATGAGTATGAATATTGAATACTTTTCTGTTTCCACTTTAGCGTCCCGCAGAACAAATCAGGTTCAGTCCTGAAGATGGCATCATTTACTCAATGCTCTGCTGTTAAAGACCGAAACGCATTGAAATGTCTTAGACAATTGAAGAGCTTGTACCCATTGCTGGAACATTCATTTAACTTTGATGGATAGACTTTGAAACCCTCATAATTGAACCTCATTAAATCTATTTACAGTAATTAAGTGGAAAATGATGGTACAAGTTCTTTGAACAGGACAATTTCACAAATGTGAAGTTATTTCTGTGTATACTCATGCTAAAAATACATCTTATATTTATGTTGGTGATCTAATGTAATGTTTTATACTTGTGTACCATGGTCCTCTCATGAGAAATAATGTGAAAATAATTTAAAAATAAATAACATAAGCACATTGAATAAAGCTGTCATGTTCTTCTCACAAATAATTGTCTAATTTATGGCAAGTGTGTTTTTTTAAATATGTGTTCATTAAATTAATCCCTCCCCCATGGCCCACAAATGGATAACACCACATTTTTATATGACCACAGAAAGTGGCAGCAACACCAGACACTTCTGCAGTCATTGATTTTAAGTCATTCTGCACAACTCTAGTTTGTACACTCAGGTGACATTCCAGTATATCATTCTGGGCCCCTATAAATACAATATTCTGACGCAGTTGATCCTCCTGTCACAGTGTTGGACCCTTCAGGCCTCTGCTCAAGGTGGTGACATTGTCCTGCAGCCTGAGCCTACCTCGCACAGCAAATCATGCCCCAGCCCTTTTCAAATATCCTATGACCGTAACTGGGTGACCACAGGAGTAGTGTGTCCTTGTTGCACAACAGATGTTATGTTTGTGGTTGTTACAGGGGACAGAACAGGTGTAGACACAGTTGTTTGGTGGTGTGGCAACAGGGGGGATGTTGGGGGCACTAATTCTGGTAATAGGGACATGAATCTTCTGGATGCTCTAGATCTTGTGACTTCAGGGAGAGTGCTAGGGTGCTGGCCAGGTAAACCTGATGGGACAGACTGACCATTGTGATCTTCCATATCAGCAGGAGTACTGCTTCCACTAAAAGCTTGGGATCTTGTATCCGAAGGCAAAGAGGACAACACCATAGAGGCAGATGACTATGACCTTAGTGCGTCGTCTTGAGAAAAATAAATCTTGTGACTATTTGAAAACAATAGTTGATAATACATAAGTTGCAATGATATGCATGTTGAATATTGGCCCTTTATTGATATTTGTAACATCAGACACCTCATCACTAAGGACCTGATTTAGGTCTTGGCGGACGGTTTACTCCGTCACAACGGCGATAGATATCCCGTTCACCAACATATAAATCCCATTATATCCTAGGGGATTTATATTTCAGCGGAAGGGATATCCGTCACCATTGTGACGGAGTAATTTGTCTGCCAAGATCTAAATTCGGCCCTAAATTTTCTCCCAGGCTGGAGGAATGTAGGGGCCGGATTTTAATTTCAACTAATATACCTAAGATGTCTTGAGTGGATGTTTGCTACAGAGTGAAGTCTTGTGAGTGAATGTTCTTCCTTACAATATCTCTTTAATCTTTGTAGAGGGACACACATTCAGTATTTTACGGTGTTGGGGGATATAATGTTATTTTAAATTTGTTCTGAGTGACATAGTCACTCAAAATCTAAATGAAATCCTTGACATCTTGCTAACTTACTACAGCTTTGGAATGAGCATTTGAGAGTAATGCAAACAGAATTTACAACTAATGGTTCTAATCAGATTTGTCCCGATAGCTTTTTATAAATCTATAGTATGCTTAATTTTCTGGTGTATGCTTTGGCCATGTGTGTTTTTAAAAAAAAATTAAAAGCAAGTTTTGTTTGTATACTGACAGTGGCCTACTGTGCTCCGTACTTTTGCTGACCTAGGTGTTCATTTTGCACTGCTAATAGTTGGCCAACTATTCCTCATGTACCAACCATGTATGAGTTTATGGAGCACGTGCATTTTTAAAATTCTACTTTTCTCTGATTGTATTTTCTTATTGTTTTGTTGTATTCTATTGTTGAGGTAGTTTTATCAGTTGCTTAGACTAAATCATATAATCATTTTTTATGGCGTTTCTGTGTGTTGATTGTTAACATTTCATAAGCATCACAGTTTAGTATGTTACCCATTGTGAAATGGGATTTGGGGGTCTACATGACCGGTCTGGGCTACTGGGCCTTATTCATGAGGGCTAGGGTTGTTTGGCTCTCCTGTCCCAGGGTAATCCTACTATGCCTTAGTAAAATGGTGCCTATTCCATCACCTTATTCACTTGGCACCAGTTGTAGCAATAGTGAAAAATCATAAGGTTCTTAGGGAGGTTAGTATTAGGGGTGGGTGATAAACTCCGCTCTGCTGGCAAAGTTTAGAGAGTTTTGTCCAATCGCCACGCAGAGTTCAGGCAAAACTCCACCAACAGACGTGTGGCATCGTTTCTTCTCACATGCAGCTCACCAGCATTAAGTTGCTGAGTGCAAGTGAGAATTTTGGCCCCTGGTGTGATGTTTTGGGCGTTAGAACGCCTCCTGGGTACATTTTTCAACATCGGCGGTAATAGCATGTTGTGATCGTTCGCCTTGAGAAAGCTGCCACTTGAGTAGAAAATCTACTCGAGCCGCAAAAAGAAGCTTCACCTTCTGGAGTATCACGTGGTGCCATTTGCACTGATTTTACAGCATGGAACAAGCTCCTGGTGCTAAAAATCAGCACAATATGCCGCATTCCGCCAACTAGTGGAAGGAACTCTGCTGAATCTTGCAGAGTTTTTATGTAGAGTTTTTGAAGTGAAGGGGTCTAAAGCCTCCAAGCACTACGAATTGATCAGGAGAGTACACAAATTAAAGATTGCTAAAAGAATTAGAGCAAGCATGCACAGTGGAAACTAATAAGTGGTGCGAGAGTACCACCCTCAATAAATACATTAAGTGCGATCTTATCCAAAGAGGACTAAGGATCTTTGCTTTACCCACCCTTAACGACATGGATCAAGATTTGCTGAAACAATGGCAAAAAGATACGACCGATTGCTTTATAAGATTAATGAGCATGGTCATAAAAATTGCATAGGTTGGCAACAGCTTCAGAAAAAATTAAAGAATTGGAAAAAGCATTGGAGAAATTTAAAGGAGCAGAGGAAGGAGCAAAAGCAGTGGAAGATTTGGAGAAAAAAATGGCCAAACATGAAGAAGATGTACAGATGAAGAAATTAGAGAAGTTCAATAGAGATAACACAGACTATGCAACAGGTAGAGTTTATACATTTGCAATGCACTTTGATGCTCTCCTCAACAGGCAAACAATGTATCAGATCATGGATAAAACTGGGCCACCGTCAAGTATGGAAAGCTCAGAAGTAAGCTCGGGGATGAAGGTCCCTTATCAGCTTTGCCAAAATTTCATTTCTCGGGGAAAATGCACCTTTTTCAGATGACTACAAGGAGAAATGGCAGTGGGACCCCCAATGTGGGAAATGAAAGAGAACAAGGAGGAGTAGGCAAAGGAAAATGAGGCAGAGGAACAAAAAGATCATAACATCAACTCAGAGGATGAACTAGTAATCATTCTCTCGTCAAAACGACTGGATGAGAAACATAAGAAACTCTTACACAAAGGTCTAACGTTCTGCTCAAGTATGGGGATGAATCTGACAATCGCAAGGATTCATTTGTATACAATGTATATGAAACTTAAATTGAAGAAATATTTTGCAATGAAAGATCAAAGGAATAAATCTGTTTGAATCCGGATCATGTTAATTTTAACTGGTAAAGATGCACCCCATTTGAAAATTATTTCCAGCTTTGAAATGGAATCAGATGGTTTACCAAAAATGATAGATCGGGAGGCAATCTCTGATTTGGAATATTGTGCTGCAGCTGCCATTGAACAGATAACAAAAGACACACAATTGATGTACGGAATGCAGAACAAATCAAAACATTTACCCCCAGTCAAGAGATCTAGGTTAAATCTAACTATTTGAAAACAATAGTTGATAATATATAAGTTGCAATGATATGCATGTTGAATATTGGCCCTTTATTGATATTTGTAACATCAGACACCTCATCACTAAGGACCTGATTTAGGTCTTGGCGGACGGTTTACTCCGTCACAACGGCGATAGATATCCCGTTCACCAACATATAAATCCCATTATATCCTAGGGGATTTATATTTCAGCGGAAGGGATATCCGTCACCATTGTGACGGAGTAATTTGTCTGCCAAGATCTAAATTCGGCCCTAAATTTTCTCCCAGGCTGGAGGAATGTAGGGGCCGGATTTTAATTTCAACTAATATACCTAAGATGTCTTGAGTGGATGTTTGCTACAGAGTGAAGTCTTGTGAGTGAATGTTCTTCCTTACAATATCTCTTTAATCTTTGTAGAGGGACACACATTCAGTATTTTACGGTGTTGGGGGATATAATGTTATTTTAAATTTGTTCTGAGTGACATAGTCACTCAAAATCTAAATGAAATCCTTGACATCTTGCTAACTTACTACAGCTTTGGAATGAGCATTTGAGAGTAATGCAAACAGAATTTACAACTAATGGTTCTAATCAGATTTGTCCCGATAGCTTTTTATAAATCTATAGTATGCTTAATTTTCTGGTGTATGCTTTGGCCATGTGTGTTTTTAAAAAAAAATTAAAAGCAAGTTTTGTTTGTATACTGACAGTGGCCTACTGTGCTCCGTACTTTTGCTGACCTAGGTGTTCATTTTGCACTGCTAATAGTTGGCCAACTATTCCTCATGTACCAACCATGTATGAGTTTATGGAGCACGTGCATTTTTAAAATTCTACTTTTCTCTGATTGTATTTTCTTATTGTTTTGTTGTATTCTATTGTTGAGGTAGTTTTATCAGTTGCTTAGACTAAATCATATAATCATTTTTTATGGCGTTTCTGTGTGTTGATTGTTAACATTTCATAAGCATCACAGTTTAGTATGTTACCCATTGTGAAATGGGATTTGGGGGTCTACATGACCGGTCTGGGCTACTGGGCCTTATTCATGAGGGCTAGGGTTGTTTGGCTCTCCTGTCCCAGGGTAATCCTACTATGCCTTAGTAAAATGGTGCCTATTCCATCACCTTATTCACTTGGCACCAGTTGTAGCAATAGTGAAAAATCATAAGGTTCTTAGGGAGGTTAGTATTAGGGGTGGGTGATAAACTCCGCTCTGCTGGCAAAGTTTAGAGAGTTTTGTCCAATCGCCACGCAGAGTTCAGGCAAAACTCCACCAACAGACGTGTGGCATCGTTTCTTCTCACATGCAGCTCACCAGCATTAAGTTGCTGAGTGCAAGTGAGAATTTTGGCCCCTGGTGTGATGTTTTGGGCGTTAGAACGCCTCCTGGGTACATTTTTCAACATCGGCGGTAATAGCATGTTGTGATCGTTCGCCTTGAGAAAGCTGCCACTTGAGTAGAAAATCTACTCGAGCCGCAAAAAGAAGCTTCACCTTCTGGAGTATCACGTGGTGCCATTTGCACTGATTTTACAGCATGGAACAAGCTCCTGGTGCTAAAAATCAGCACAATATGCCGCATTCCGCCAACTAGTGGAAGGAACTCTGCTGAATCTTGCAGAGTTTTTATGTAGAGTTTTTGAAGTGAAGGGGTCTAAAGCCTCCAAGCACTACGAATTGATCAGGAGAGTACACAAATTAAAGATTGCTAAAAGAATTAGAGCAAGCATGCACAGTGGAAACTAATAAGTGGTGCGAGAGTACCACCCTCAATAAATACATTAAGTGCAATCATATCCAAAGAGGACTAAGGATCTTTGCTTTACCCACACTTAACGACATGGATCAAGATTTGCTGAAACAATGGCAAAAAGATACGACCGATTGCTTCATAAGATTAATGAGCATGGTCATGAAAAATGCATAGGTTGGCAACAGCTTCAGAAAAAATTAAAGAATTGGAAAAAGCATTGGAGAAATTTAAAGGAACAGAGGAAGGAGCAAAAGCAGTGGAAGATTTGGAGAAAAAAATGGCCAAACATGAAGAAGATGTACAGATGAAGAAATTAAAGAAGTTCAATAGAGATAACACAGACTATGCAACAGGTAGAGTTTATACATTTGCAATGCACTTTGATGCTCTCCTCAACAGGCAAACAATGTATCAGATCATGGATAAAACAGGGCCACCGTCAAGTATGGAAAGCTCAGAAGTAAGCTCGGGGCTGAAGGTCCCTCATCAGCTTTGCCAAAATTTCATTTCTCGGGGAAAATGCACCTTTTTCAGAAATGGCAGTGGGACCCCCAATGTGGGAAATGAAAGAGAACAAGGAGGAGTAGGCAAAGGAAAATGAGGCAGAGGAACAAAAAGATCATAACATCAACTAACAGGATGAGCTAGTAATCATTCTCTCGTCAAAACAACTGGATGAGAAACATAAGAAGCTCTTACACAAAGGTCTAACGTTCTGCTCAAGTATGGGGATGAATCTGACAATTGCAAGGATTCATTTGTATACATTGTATATGAAACTTAAATTGAAGAAATATTTTGCAATGAAAGATCAAAGGAATAAATCTGTTTGAATCCGGATCATGTTAATTTTAACTGGTAAAGATGCACCCCATTTGTAAATTATTTCCAGCTTTGAAATGGAATCAGATGGTTTACCAAAAATGATAGATCAGGAGGCAATCTCTGATTTGGAATATTGTGCTGCAGCTGCCATTGAAACAGATAACAAAAGACACACAATTGATGGACGGAATGCAGAACAAATCAAAACATTCACCCCCAGTCAAGAGATCTGGGTTAAATCCATCATTCTTTTGCTCACCATGCCACCCCAGTTTAGACCTGGCCATGTGCAAATCAGTCTTGACCCTGTGACTCATGGGAACAGTCCAGCCCAAACTGCCAAGCTAGGTCCTCCCTGGACCTGAAACAAGCATCCTAGGACCGGTTTCGGGGTTTCACCCCTCTTCAGCCAGGATAGCTTGATTCCACTGGCACAGTGAGCCCAGGACCCACGTCTAGGCATACCTGGCGCACTTAGGGCGAGAAAGCAAAAGACGCACAGTTGATGGACGGAATGCAGAACAAATCAAAACATTCACCCCCAGTCAAGAGATCTGGGTTAAATCCATCATTCTTTTGCTCACCATGCCACCCCAGTTTAGACCTGGCCATATGCAAATCAATCTTGACCCTGTGACTCATGGGAACAGTCCAGCCCAAACTGCCAAGCTAGGTCCTCCCTGGACCTGAAACAAGCATCCTAGGACCGGTTTCGGGGTTTCACCCCTCTTCAGCCAGGATAGCTTGATTCCACTGGCACAGTGAGCCCAGGACCCACGTCTAGGCATACCTGGCGCACTTAGGGCGAGAAAGCAAAAGACGCACAATTGATGGACGGAATGCAGAACAAATCAAAACATTCACCCCCAGTCAAGAGATCTGGGTTAAATCCATCATTCTTTTGCTCACCATGCCACCCCAGTTTAGACCTGGCCATATGCAAATCAGTCTTGACTCTGTGCCTCATGGGAACAGTCCAGCCCGAACTGCCAAGCCAGGTCCTCCCTGGACCGGAAACAAGCATCCTAGGACCGGTTTCGGGGTTTTACACCTCTTCAGCCAGGATAGCTTGATTCCAGTGGCACAGTGAGCCCAGGACCCACGTCTGGGCATACCTGGCGCACTTAGGGCGAGAAAGCAAAATACACACAATTGATGGACCGAATTAAGAACAAATTAAAACATTCACCCCCAATCAAGAGATCTGGGTTAAATCCATCATTCTTTTGCTCACCATGCCACCCCAGTTTAGACCTGGCCATATGCAAATCAGTCTTGACCCTGTGACTCATGGGAACAGTCCAGCCCAAACTGCCAAGCTAGGTCCTCCCTGGACCTGAAACAAGCATCCTAGGACCGGTTTCGGGGTTTCACCCCTCTTCAGCCAGGATAGCTTGATTCCACTGGCATAGTGAGCCCAGGACCCACGTCTAGGCATACCTGGCGCACTTAGGGCGAGAAAGCAAAAGACGCACAATTGATGGACGGAATGCAGAACAAATCAAAACATTCACCCCCAGTCAAGAGATCTGGGTTAAATCCATCATTCTTTTGCTCACCATGCCACCCCAGTTTAGACTTGGCCATATGCAAATCAGTCTTGACTCTGTGCCTCATGGAAACAGTCCAGCCCGAACTGCCAAGCCAGGTCCTTCCTGGACCGGAAACAAGCATCCTAGGACCGGTTTCGGGGTTTTACACCTCTTCAGCCAGGATAGCTTGATTCCAGTGGCACAGTGAGCCCAGGATCCACGTCTGGGCATACCTGGCGCACTTAGGGCGAGAAAGCAAAATACACACAATTGATGGACCGAATTAAGAACAAATTAAAACATTCACCCCCAATCACGAGATCTGGGTTAAATCCATCATTCTTTTGCTCACCATGCCACCCCAGTTTAGACCTGGCCATTTGCAAATCAGTCTTGACCCTGTGCCTTATGGGAACAGTCCAGCCCGAACTGCCAAGCCAGGATCTCCCTGGACCGGAAAGAAGCATCCTAGGACCGTCAGGAAGTCAGTCACAAGTGGATGCAAGGCAAAGCCTAGATTTTGCCTACAGTTACTGGCAGGGAATAAAATAAATCTTTTTCAGGCGCTAGTATCGGAAGGTTTGAGAACTATGGGGCATATCAGCAAGGGCCAGCGTTAATTATCGCTCAGCGCTCTTAGCATGAGGATAATTATCGCTGGCCAACACTGGATTTTATCGCGGAGATAGCGTGCTATCAGCAACGCTTATCTCCAAAGCGATAAAATTCAGAGCGCAAGCTGCCAATTGTGAGATTATCGCTGGAAATACAGTGATAATCCCACAAGGTTTGGCGATAGCTTGCTGATAGGGATAGACATACTTAGCCATGATATCCACCTTACATAGGATATCATGGCTAAGTCAGAAAAATCACTTGAAAAAAGTCTGAAGCACACCCTTAGTTTGCTCCACTTTTTTAGTTCATTATATTGTAATCCAGTTTGGCGTGCATACACTCTTATGCGCTCCGTTCCTAGGTGCATATTTAACATTGCATCAAAACATTATGACACTCAGCAGTCGTTGGGGCCTAGAAGAGTTGCACAGCCTTATGCACATTTGAGAAAAATATTCACTCGTACGCCATAGTATTACCAAAGATCGTCGAATTTTATTTCCATATAGTTTCATTTTCATCCGTCACGTCAAAGAAATGAAGTTCAAAAGTTTTCAGCATTTTAGTTGCTCAGGAATTGCCCATCCGGGCCTATTCACAGGCATGTAAACAAGCTTCATTCCTCCAATACATTTGAATAACCCAATGCATTTCGGTCTGATTTCGACCTTCCTCAGGGGTACCTAAAATGATTAAAAAATTATCATCAGACCCACACATTTTTAAACAATGTTAATGTTCTAAAAATTAATAAAAAACCAAAGTTGTATTTACAACCTAACTTTTATCAATCATGATGACCCACAAACATAGTGTCCAAATCATATCTCCTGTGTTTGAATTCAAACCAACTTTATGGTCATACATTATAAACAAACAAATAGTGCCCATCCGTTACCATACATCCCTCCCTCTTCATCATCCCCATTATTTACCTCCACCAAAAAACCTCCCCATATCAAAATAACCCTAATCCATCCCTCAGTCCCACTATCGTTTGACCCCACGGCTGCACCGCTTATCTCACTCCCCCCAACACCCCAGTTTGTACCTCCAATAATATGGTTATTACCGGTCTGTACAGCCATCAAATTAAAACGCCAGCAAATCCAAACGCCATGGCTCCTAACCCGTAATCTGAATCTTCCCGGTTTTTTAACCAGGCGTTACCTGCCCCACCTGTGCTCACTCTGTGACATGATTCCCTAAGTCCTGCCCCCATAAATCTTGCGCGTGATGCGTAAAATACCCATGCTTAAAGAAACAAAAGAAAACATTTCTGTTTGTGAACAAAACTCTTCACAAGTAAATTAATAAATACAATTCCAAATTTGTGAATAAACATTGCATCATGGTGTGGTATGAATGTATCATTTTTCAATGTCATTTCCTTGTTGCTGATAAATTGTATGGATAATCTCCGACGTGACCGTGTAAGTTCTTCGTAAGAATTGTATTTGTTTTTTTGGGTGCTTACAGGGACGGAACGGATTGTAAGATAATTCACTTGAAAAAAGTCTGAAGCACACCCTTAGTTTACTCCACTTTTTTAGTTCATTATATTGCAATCCAGTTTGGCATGCATACACTCTTATGAGCTCCGTTCCTAGGCGCATATTTAACATTGCATCAAAACATTGTGACACGCAGTAGTCGTGCCCCAGAAGAGTTGCACAGCCTTATGCACATTTGAGAAACATATTCACTCGTACGCCATAGTATTACCAAAGTTCGTCCAATTTTATTTCCATATAGCTTCATTTTCATCCGTCACGTCAAAGAAATGAAGTTCAAAAGTTTTCAGCATTTTAGTTCCTCAGGAATTGCCCATCCGGGCCTATTCACAGGCATGTAAACAAGCTTCATTCCTCCAATACATTTGAATAACCCAATGCATTTCGGTCTGATTTCGACCTTTCTCAGGGGTATCTAAAATGATTAAAAAATGATCATCAGACCCACTCATTTTTAAACAATGTTAATGTTCAAAAAATTAATAAAAAACCAAAGTTGTATTTACAACCTAACTTTTATCAATCATGATGACCCACAAACATAGTGTCCAAATCATATCTCCTGTGTTTGAATTCAAACCAACTTTATGGTCATACATTATTAACAAACAAATAGTGCCCATCCGTTACCATACATCCCTCCCTCTTCATCATCCCCATTATTTACCTCCACCAAAAAACCTCCCCATATCAAAATAACCCTAATCCGTCCCTCAGTCCCACTATCGTTTGACCCCACGGATGCACCGCTTATCTTACTCCCCCCAACACCCCAGTTTGTACCTCCAATAAAATGGTTATTAACGGCCTGTACAACCATCAAGTTAAAACGCCAGCAAATCCAAACGCCATGGCTCCAAACCCGTAATCTGAATCTTCCCGTTTTTTTAACTAGGCGTTACCTGCCCCACCTGTGCTCACTCTGTGACGTGACTCCCTAAGTCCCGCCCCCATAAATCTTGCGCGTGATGCGTAAAATACCCATGCTTAAAGAAACAAAAGAAAACATTCCTGTTTGTGAAAGAAACTCTTCACAAGTAAATTAATAAATACAATTCCAAATTTGTGAATAAGCATTGCATCATGGTGTGGTATGAACGTATCTTTTTTCAATGTCATTTCCTTGTTGCTGATAAATTGTATGGATAATCTTCGACGTGACCGTGTAAGTTCTTCGTAAGAATCGTATTTGTTTTCTTGGGTGCTTACAGGGACGGAACGGATTGTAAGATAATTCACTTGAAAAAAGTCTGAAGCACACCCTTAGTTTACTCCACTTTTTTAGTTCATTATATTGTAATCCAGTTTGGCGTGCATACACTCTTATGCGCTCCGTTCCTAGGCGCATATTTAACATTGCATCAAAACATTGTGACAAGCAGTAGTCGTGCCCTAGAAGAGTTGCACAGCCTTATGCACATTTGAGAAACATATTTACTCGTACGCCATAGTATTACCAAAGTTTGTCCAATTTTATTTCTATATAGTTTCATTTTCATCCGTCACGTCAAAGAAATGAAGTTCAAAAGTTTTCAGCATTTTAGTTGCTCAGGAATTGCCCATCCGGGCCTATTCACAGGCATGTAAACAAGCTTCATTCCTCCAATGCATTTGAATAACCCAATGCATTTCGGTCTGATTTCGACCTTCCTCAGGGGTATCTAAAATGATTAAAAAATGATCATCAGACCCACTCATTTTTAGGTCTCGCAAAGGGCAGCGCATGCGCTGCCTCTCCGAGGCATGAAGTAATTTCTATGTTGGGTGAAACTCCGCCTATTGGCAGCTAATATTTCCTGTTGATCACCATTTGTTTAACATTGTATTGCTCTTTCTTATCTTGCTTATGGTTGGCTCACGATGCGAAACGTCACTTCCGCTTTGCTCCCGTTTTGCAGGAAGCAGCACCGACCAACTACAGTGTAGGTACGCTGCTGGGCTGTTATTATTCCATTTAGGGACTACTTTTATTGCAGCTTTGTACCCGCGTGTGCTTTTCTGCCTGTTGCTGCTTGCGCAATGCGCCCGCTTTTGTATTTATGCAAATGACATAGTTAATTACAGTACAGCGCCCAAACGCGGTAATGTTTAAAACACACAAGCTATGTCCGGACCATGCGCCAGCTTTTGTATTTATGCAAATGAACTATTTATTTACAGTACAGCGCCCGAACGCGGTAATGTTTAAAGCACTCAGGCTCTGTCCGGAGATTGGTGTTCAGCATTCAAAATAATCACAGGGTGTACCAAATTAAACACACCACGCAGTTTGCAAGCAATCACCACTGGCTATTGCATTTGTGTTAGAAAATGCCTCGGGTAGAATCGTCTCGGAAGTACACATGCACAAGTGACCCGGAAGAAACATGCCGACGACAGAAGTGTCTTTATATGTAACCTTTCCTTCTGAGGGATCAGTTTTATGGCCCCACTCAGCCTCCATATACACTGACCCATGGTGGGCAAGAATCAGTAGAGGTGACCCCCTCCCGATAGAAGCCATCACACACAGCCCCGCGGTGGGGTGAACTTTCGTGCCTTCTGACAGGCCAGTCACTTGCTCCCCACTGAGCCCCGAGACACATCCCCACATTGAGCAAATGTCCAGGCCTCTGAGAGGCCAGCCCCCCTCCCACTCGTCTCATCACCTTGTGGGGGCAAGTATCCCCTTCTGAGAGGTCATCTCCACAGAGCCACAAAATACACGCACCCATGCAGAATTTCTGCAAAAACGTTGCTTTATGTAAAGTGCCTTGTGGCGCCTTCCTGTTTAAACTTCAATTAAATCACAGCTGGAGGGGGCTTGAGCCGCCATTGTTCACATGCGCCCATATTGATAATCTAAAAGAGCATCCATATGTTCTGTTTTAGTAAACCAGTGCTTTTGTTTAGTCTTGCATGGCATAAGAAGCGGCATGCTGCGAGGGGCCATCGTGTAAGTAGAACTTTTTATTTCTTTCGCATGAAGCCTTTCTCTTGTTATGTTAGCCTGCACTGTAGTGAGACGCGTTCGTGTTTTGTTTGCTCTGGTTCATTTTCCATGTGCAGACTCTTTAATCACTGACGCCATGCTCGGTGTTTACTTTAGATGGCTATATTAATATAGAAACCCCACTTCCAACAATAGGTCTCGCATTTTGTGTATGGGCAGCACAGCAGAGGTAGCCCCCCTGTTGACCGATTTATTTCGATTACAAAAAGCCACACCAGTCTACCCTATTACAAGTAACCTGATAATTGCCATGGTGCCGGTTACGCAAGTTATCGGACCATTACAATTACATATTTAGTGTGACCACCTCATGTCCACTGCATGTTGTCCAGCGTGTTTTACCCTTTATTTTTCCCCTTCTGGAAGCAGGCAAATTTGTGTGTCTGATTGGTGAGTGGGGGAATGTGAGAACGGGTGGATGGATGTGTGAATGCATTGATGGATGAATGAAGTAGTGGCTGAGAGCATGGTTAATTAATGAACTCATGAATGGGTGGTGTGCTGTGACAAGACTGTCCGCTCAACAACAACAAAAAAGCATTTGCAATAGGCCTCGCATTTATGCGAGTCTAACCTATTGGCATTGTAAATGACAATGCGTTTTTGTTTATGTTTCAAAAACCAAACCATAAATAAAAGGCATTGTCATTTACAATGCCAATAGCTCAAACTCACGTAAATGCGAGACCTGATGCATTGCAAATGCTTGTTAAACAATGTTAATGTTCAAAAAATTAATAAAAAACCAAAGTTGTATTTACAACGTAACTTTTATCAATCATGATGACCCACAAACATAGTGTCCAAATCATATCTCCTGTGTTTGAATTCAAACCAACTTTATGGTCATACATTATAAACAAACAAATAGTGCCCATCCGTTACCATACATCCCTCCCTCTTCATCATCCCCATTATTTACCTCCACCAAAAAACCTCCCCATATCAAAATAACCCTAATCCATCCCTCAGTCCCACTATCGTTTGACCCCACGGCTGCAACGCTTATCTTACTCCCCCCAACACCCCAGTTTGTACCTCCAATAATATGGTTATTAACGGCCTGTACAACCATCAAGTTAAAACGCCAGCAAATCCAAACGCCATGGCTCCAAACCCGTAATCTGAATCTTTCCGTTTTTTTAACCAGGCGTTACCTGCCCCACCTGTGCTCACTCTGTGACGTGATTCCCTAAGTCCCGCCCCCATAAATCTTGCGCGTGATGCGTAAAATACCCATGCTTAAAGACACAAAAGAAAACATTCCTGTTTGTGAACGAAACTCTTCACAAGTAAATTAATAAATACAATTCCAAATTTGTGAATAAGCATTGCATCATGGTGTGGTATGAACGTATCTTTTTTCAATGTCATTTCCTTGTTGCTGATAAATTGTATGGATAATCTCCGACGTGACCGTGTAAGTTCTTCGTAAGAATCGTATTTGTTTTCTTGGGTGCTTACAGGGAGGGAACGGATTGTAAGATAATTCACTTGAAAAAAGTCTGAAGCACACCCTTAGTTTACTCCACTTTTTTAGTTCATTATATTGTAATCCAGTTTGGCGTGCATACACTCTTATGCGCTCCATTCCTAGGCGCATATTTAACATTGCATCAAAACATTGTGACAAGCAGTAGTCATGCCCTAGAAGAGTTGCACAGCCTTATGCACATTTGAGAAACATATTTACTCGTACGCCATAGTATTACCAAAGTTCGTCCTATTTTATTTCCATATAGTTTCATTTTCATCCGTCACGTCAAAGAAATGAAGTTCAAAAGTTTTCAGCATTTTAGTTGCTCAGGAATTGCCCATCCGGGCCTATTCACAGGCATGTAAACAAGCTTCATTCCTCCAATACATTTGAATAACCCAATGCATTTCGGTCTGATTTCGACCTTCCTCAGGGGTATCTAAAATGATTAAAAAATTATCATCAGACCCACACATTTTTAAACAATGTTAATGTTCTAAAAATTAATAAAACACCAAAGTTGTATTTACTACGTAACTTTTATCAATCATGATGACCCACAAACATAGTGTCCAAATCATATCTCCTGTGTTTGAATTCAAACCAACTTTAAGGTCATACATTATAAACAAACAAATAGTGCCCATCCGTTACCATACATCCCTCCCTCTTCATCATCCCCATTATTTACCTCCACCAAAAAACCTCCCCATATCAAAATAACCCTAATCCATCCCTCAGTCCCACTATCGTTTGACCCCACGGCTGCAACGCTTATCTTACTCCCCCCAACACCCCAGTTTGTACCTCCAATAATATGGTTATTAACGGCCTGTACAACCATCAAGTTAAAACGCCAGCAAATCCAAACGCCATGGCTCCAAACCCGTAATCTGAATCTTTCCGTTTTTTTAACCAGGCGTTACCTGCCCCACCTGTGCTCACTCTGTGACGTGATTCCCTAAGTCCCGCCCCCATAAATCTTGCGCGTGATGCGTAAAATACCCATGCTTAAAGACACAAAAGAAAACATTCCTGTTTGTGAACGAAACTCTTCACAAGTAAATTAATAAATACAATTCCAAATTTGTGAATAAGCATTGCATCATGGTGTGGTATGAACGTATCTTTTTTCAATGTCATTTCCTTGTTGCTGATAAATTGTATGGATAATCTCCGACGTGACCGTGTAAGTTCTTCGTAAGAATCGTATTTGTTTTCTTGGGTGCTTACAGGGAGGGAACGGATTGTAAGATAATTCACTTGAAAAAAGTCTGAAGCACACCCTTAGTTTACTCCACTTTTTTAGTTCATTATATTGTAATCCAGTTTGGCGTGCATACACTCTTATGCGCTCCATTCCTAGGCGCATATTTAACATTGCATCAAAACATTGTGACAAGCAGTAGTCATGCCCTAGAAGAGTTGCACAGCCTTATGCACATTTGAGAAACATATTTACTCGTACGCCATAGTATTACCAAAGTTCGTCCTATTTTATTTCCATATAGTTTCATTTTCATCCGTCACGTCAAAGAAATGAAGTTCAAAAGTTTTCAGCATTTTAGTTGCTCAGGAATTGCCCATCCGGGCCTATTCACAGGCATGTAAACAAGCTTCATTCCTCCAATACATTTGAATAACCCAATGCATTTCGGTCTGATTTCGACCTTCCTCAGGGGTATCTAAAATGATTAAAAAATTATCATCAGACCCACACATTTTTAAACAATGTTAATGTTCTAAAAATTAATAAAACACCAAAGTTGTATTTACTACGTAACTTTTATCAATCATGATGACCCACAAACATAGTGTCCAAATCATATCTCCTGTGTTTGAATTCAAACCAACTTTAAGGTCATACATTATAAACAAACAAATAGTGCCCATCCGTTACCATACATCCCTCCCTCTTCATCATCCCCATTATTTACCTCCACCAAAAAACCTCCCCATATCAAAATAACCCTAATCCATCCCTCAGTCCCACTATCGTTTGACCCCACGGCTGCACCACTTATCTTACTCCCCCCAACACCCCAGATTGTACCTCCAATAATATGGTTATTAACGGCCTGTACAACCATCAAGTTAAAACGCCAGCAAATCCAAACGCCATGGCTCCAAACCCGTAATCTGAATCTTCCCGGTTTTTTAACCAGGCGTTACCTGCCCCACCTGTGCTCACTCTGTGACGTGATTCCCTAAGTCCCGCCCCATAAATCTTGCGCGTGATGCGTAAAATACCCATGCTTAAAGAAACAAAAGAAAACATTCCTGTTTGTGAACGAAACTCTTCACAAGTAAATTAATAAATACAATTCCAAATTTGTGAATAAGTATTGCATCATGGTGTGGTATGAATGTATCATTTTTCAATGTCATTTCCTTGTTGCTGATAAATTGTATGGATAATCTCCGACGTGACCGTGTAAGTTCTTCGTATGAATCGTATTTGTTTTCTTGGGTGCTTACAGGGACGGAACGGATTGTAAGATAATTCACTTGAAAAAAGTCTGAAGCACACCCTTAGTTTACTCCACTTTTTTAGTTCATTATATTGTAATCCAGTTTGGCGTGCATACACTCTTATGCGCTCCGTTCCTAGGCGCATATTTAACATTGCATCAAAACATTGTGACAGGCAGTAGTAGTGCCCTAGAAGAGTTGCACAGCCTTATGCACATTTGAGAAACATATTCACTCGTACGCCATAGTATTACCAAAGTTCGTCCAATTTTATTTCCATATAGTTTCATTTTCATCCATCACGTCAAAGAAATGAAGTTCAAAAGTTTTCAGCATTTTAGTTGCTCAGGAATTGCCCATCCGGGCCTATTCACAGGCATGCAAACAAGCTTCATTCCTCCAATACATTTGAATAACCCAACACATTTCGGTCTGATTTCGACCTTCCTCAGGGGTATCTAAAATGATTAAAAAATGATCATCAGACCCACTCATTTTTAAACAATGTTAATGTTCAAAAAATTAATAAAAAACCAAAGTTGTATTTACAACGTAACTTTTATCAATCATGATGACCCACAAACATAGTGTCCAAATCATATCTCCTGTGTTTGAATTCAAACCAACTTTATGGTCATACATTATAAACAAACAAATAGTGCCCATCCGTTACCATACATCCCTCCCTCTTCATCATCCCCATTATTTACCTCCACCAAAAAACCTCCCCATATCAAAATAACCCTAATCCATCCCTCAGTCCCACTATCGTTTGACCCCACGGCTGCAACGCTTATCTTACTCCCCCCAACACCCCAGTTTGTACCTCCAATAATATGGTTATTAACGGCCTGTACAACCATCAAGTTAAAACGCCAGCAAATCCAAACGCCATGGCTCCAAACCCGTAATCTGAATCTTTCCGTTTTTTTAACCAGGCGTTACCTGCCCCACCTGTGCTCACTCTGTGACGTGATTCCCTAAGTCCCGCCCCCATAAATCTTGCGCGTGATGCGTAAAATACCCATGCTTAAAGACACAAAAGAAAACATTCCTGTTTGTGAACGAAACTCTTCACAAGTAAATTAATAAATACAATTCCAAATTTGTGAATAAGCATTGCATCATGGTGTGGTATGAACGTATCTTTTTTCAATGTCATTTCCTTGTTGCTGATAAATTGTATGGATAATCTCCGACGTGACCGTGTAAGTTCTTCGTAAGAATCGTATTTGTTTTCTTGGGTGCTTACAGGGAGGGAACGGATTGTAAGATAATTCACTTGAAAAAAGTCTGAAGCACACCCTTAGTTTACTCCACTTTTTTAGTTCATTATATTGTAATCCAGTTTGGCGTGCATACACTCTTATGCGCTCCATTCCTAGGCGCATATTTAACATTGCATCAAAACATTGTGACAAGCAGTAGTCATGCCCTAGAAGAGTTGCACAGCCTTATGCACATTTGAGAAACATATTTACTCGTACGCCATAGTATTACCAAAGTTCGTCCTATTTTATTTCCATATAGTTTCATTTTCATCCGTCACGTCAAAGAAATGAAGTTCAAAAGTTTTCAGCATTTTAGTTGCTCAGGAATTGCCCATCCGGGCCTATTCACAGGCATGTAAACAAGCTTCATTCCTCCAATACATTTGAATAACCCAATGCATTTCGGTCTGATTTCGACCTTCCTCAGGGGTATCTAAAATGATTAAAAAATTATCATCAGACCCACACATTTTTAAACAATGTTAATGTTCTAAAAATTAATAAAACACCAAAGTTGTATTTACTACGTAACTTTTATCAATCATGATGACCCACAAACATAGTGTCCAAATCATATCTCCTGTGTTTGAATTCAAACCAACTTTAAGGTCATACATTATAAACAAACAAATAGTGCCCATCTGTTACCATACATCCCTCCCTCTTCATCATCCCCATTATTTACCTCCACCAAAAAACCTCCCCATATCAAAATAACCCTAATCCATCCCTCAGTCCCACTATCGTTTGACCCCACGGCTGCACCACTTATCTTACTCCCCCCAACACCCCAGATTGTACCTCCAATAATATGGTTATTAACGGCCTGTACAACCATCAAGTTAAAACGCCAGCAAATCCAAACGCCATGGCTCCAAACCCGTAATCTGAATCTTCCCGGTTTTTTAACCAGGCGTTACCTGCCCCACCTGTGCTCACTCTGTGACGTGATTCCCTAAGTCCCGCCCCATAAATCTTGCGCGTGATGCGTAAAATACCCATGCTTAAAGAAACAAAAGAAAACATTCCTGTTTGTGAACGAAACTCTTCACAAGTAAATTAATAAATACAATTCCAAATTTGTGAATAAGTATTGCATCATGGTGTGGTATGAATGTATCATTTTTCAATGTCATTTCCTTGTTGCTGATAAATTGTATGGATAATCTCCGACGTGACCGTGTAAGTTCTTCGTATGAATCGTATTTGTTTTCTTGGGTGCTTACAGGGACGGAACGGATTGTAAGATAATTCACTTGAAAAAAGTCTGAAGCACACCCTTAGTTTACTCCACTTTTTTAGTTCATTATATTGTAATCCAGTTTGGCGTGCATACACTCTTATGCGCTCCGTTCCTAGGCGCATATTTAACATTGCATCAAAACATTGTGACAGGCAGTAGTAGTGCCCTAGAAGAGTTGCACAGCCTTATGCACATTTGAGAAACATATTCACTCGTACGCCATAGTATTACCAAAGTTCGTCCAATTTTATTTCCATATAGTTTCATTTTCATCCATCACGTCATCGAAATGAAGTTCAAAAGTTTTCAGCATTTTAGTTGCTCAGGAATTGCCCATCCGGGCCTATTCACAGGCATGCAAACAAGCTTCATTCCTCCAATACATTTGAATAACCCAACACATTTCGGTCTGATTTCGACCTTCCTCAGGGGTATCTAAAATGATTAAAAAATTATCATCAGACCCACACATTTTTAAACAATGTTAATGTTCTAAAAATTAATAAAAAACCAAAGTTGTATTTACTACGTAACTTTTATCAATCATGATGACCCACAAACATAGTGTCCAAATCATATCTCCTGTGTTTGAATTCAAACCAACTTTAAGGTCATACATTATAAACAAACAAATAGTGCCCATCCGTTACCATACATCCCTCCCTCTTCATCATCCCCATTATTTACCTCCACCAAAAAACCTCCCCATATCAAAATAACCCTAATCCATCCCTCAGTCCCACTATCGTTTGACCCCACGGCTGCACCACTTATCTTACTCCCCCCAACACCCCAGATTGTACCTCCAATAATATGGTTATTAACGGCCTGTACAACCATCAAGTTAAAACGCCAGCAAATCCAAACGCCATGGCTCCAAACCCGTAATCTGAATCTTCCCGTTTTTTTAACCAGGCGTTACCTGCCCCACCTGTGCTCACTCTGTGACGTGATTCCCTAAGTCCCGCCCCATAAATCTTGCGCGTGATGCGTAAAATACCCATGCTTAAAGAAACAAAAGAAAACATTCCTGTTTGTGAACGAAACTCTTCACAAGTAAATTAATAAATACAATTCCAAATTTGTGAATAAGTATTGCATCATGGTGTGGTATGAACGTATCATTTTTCAATGTCATTTCCTTGTTGCTGATAAATTGTATGGATAATCTCCGACGTGACCGTGTAAGTTCTTCGTATGAATCGTATTTGTTTTCTTGGGTGCTTACAGGGACGGAACGGATTGTAAGATAATTCACTTGAAAAAAGTCTGAAGCACGCCCTTAGTTTACTCCACTTTTTTAGTTCATTATATTGTAATCCAGTTTGGCGTGCATACACTCTTATGCGCTCCGTTCCTAGGCGCATATTTAACATTGCATCAAAACATTGTGACAAGCAGTAGTCGTGCCCTAGAAGAGTTGCACAGCCTTATGCACATTTGAGAAACATATTTACTCGTACGCCATAGTATTACCAAAGTTTGTCCAATTTTATTTCTATATAGTTTCATTTTCATCCGTCACGTCAAAGAAATGAAGTTCAAAAGTTTTCAGCATTTTAGTTGCTCAGGAATTGCCCATCCGGGCCTATTCACAGGCATGTAAACAAGCTTCATTCCTCCAATACATTTGAATAACCCAATGCATTTCGGTCTGATTTCGACCTTCCTCAGGGGTATCTAAAATGATTAAAAAATGATCATCAGACCCACTCATTTTTAAACAATGTTAATGTTCAAAAAATTAATAAAAAACCAAAGTTGTATTTACAACGTAACTTTTATCAATCATGATGACCCACAAACATAGTGTCCAAATCATATCTCCTGTGTTTGAATTCAAACCAACTTTATGGTCATACATTATAAACAAACAAATAGTGCCCATCCGTTACCATACATCCCTCCCTCTTCATCATCCCCATTATTTACCTCCACCAAAAAACCTCCCCATATCAAAATAACCCTAATCCATCCCTCAGTCCCACTATCGTTTGACCCCACGGCTGCAACGCTTATCTTACTCCCCCCAACACCCCAGTTTGTACCTCCAATAATATGGTTATTAACGGCCTGTACAACCATCAAGTTAAAACGCCAGCAAATCCAAACGCCATGGCTCCAAACCCGTAATCTGAATCTTTCCGTTTTTTTAACCAGGCGTTACCTGCCCCACCTGTGCTCACTCTGTGACGTGATTCCCTAAGTCCCGCCCCCATAAATCTTGCGCGTGATGCGTAAAATACCCATGCTTAAAGACACAAAAGAAAACATTCCTGTTTGTGAACGAAACTCTTCACAAGTAAATTAATAAATACAATTCCAAATTTGTGAATAAGCATTGCATCATGGTGTGGTATGAACGTATCTTTTTTCAATGTCATTTCCTTGTTGCTGATAAATTGTATGGATAATCTCCGACGTGACCGTGTAAGTTCTTCGTAAGAATCGTATTTGTTTTCTTGGGTGCTTACAGGGAGGGAACGGATTGTAAGATAATTCACTTGAAAAAAGTCTGAAGCACACCCTTAGTTTACTCCACTTTTTTAGTTCATTATATTGTAATCCAGTTTGGCGTGCATACACTCTTATGCGCTCCATTCCTAGGCGCATATTTAACATTGCATCAAAACATTGTGACAAGCAGTAGTCATGCCCTAGAAGAGTTGCACAGCCTTATGCACATTTGAGAAACATATTTACTCGTACGCCATAGTATTACCAAAGTTCGTCCTATTTTATTTCCATATAGTTTCATTTTCATCCGTCACGTCAAAGAAATGAAGTTCAAAAGTTTTCAGCATTTTAGTTGCTCAGGAATTGCCCATCCGGGCCTATTCACAGGCATGTAAACAAGCTTCATTCCTCCAATACATTTGAATAACCCAATGCATTTCGGTCTGATTTCGACCTTCCTCAGGGGTATCTAAAATGATTAAAAAATTATCATCAGACCCACACATTTTTAAACAATGTTAATGTTCTAAAAATTAATAAAACACCAAAGTTGTATTTACTACGTAACTTTTATCAATCATGATGACCCACAAACATAGTGTCCAAATCATATCTCCTGTGTTTGAATTCAAACCAACTTTAAGGTCATACATTATAAACAAACAAATAGTGCCCATCCGTTACCATACATCCCTCCCTCTTCATTATCCCCATTATTTGCCACCACCAAAAAACCTCCCCATATCAAAATAACCCTAATCCATCCCTCAGTCCCACTATCGTTTGACCCCACGGCTGCAACGCTTATCTTACTCCCCCCAACACCCCAGTTTGTACCTCCAATAATATGGTTATTAACGGCCTGTACAACCATCAAGTTAAAACGCCAGCAAATCCAAACGCCATGGCTCCAAACCCGTAATCTGAATCTTTCCGTTTTTTTAACCAGGCGTTACCTGCCCCACCTGTGCTCACTCTGTGACGTGATTCCCTAAGTCCCGCCCCCATAAATCTTGCGCGTGATGCGTAAAATACCCATGCTTAAAGACACAAAAGAAAACATTCCTGTTTGTGAACGAAACTCTTCACAAGTAAATTAATAAATACAATTCCAAATTTGTGAATAAGCATTGCATCATGGTGTGGTATGAACGTATCTTTTTTCAATGTCATTTCCTTGTTGCTGATAAATTGTATGGATAATCTCCGACGTGACCGTGTAAGTTCTTCGTAAGAATCGTATTTGTTTTCTTGGGTGCTTACAGGGAGGGAACGGATTGTAAGATAATTCACTTGAAAAAAGTCTGAAGCACACCCTTAGTTTACTCCACTTTTTTAGTTCATTATATTGTAATCCAGTTTGGCGTGCATACACTCTTATGCGCTCCATTCCTAGGCGCATATTTAACATTGCATCAAAACATTGTGACAAGCAGTAGTCATGCCCTAGAAGAGTTGCACAGCCTTATGCACATTTGAGAAACATATTTACTCGTACGCCATAGTATTACCAAAGTTCGTCCTATTTTATTTCCATATAGTTTCATTTTCATCCGTCACGTCAAAGAAATGAAGTTCAAAAGTTTTCAGCATTTTAGTTGCTCAGGAATTGCCCATCCGGGCCTATTCACAGGCATGTAAACAAGCTTCATTCCTCCAATACATTTGAATAACCCAATGCATTTTGGTCTGATTTCGACCTTCCTCAGGGGTATCTAAAATGATTAAAAAATTATCATCAGACCCACACATTTTTAAACAATGTTAATGTTCTAAAAATTAATAAAACACCAAAGTTGTATTTACTACGTAACTTTTATCAATCATGATGACCCACAAACATAGTGTCCAAATCATATCTCCTGTGTTTGAATTCAAACCAACTTTAAGGTCATACATTATAAACAAACAAATAGTGCCCATCCGTTACCATACATCCCTCCCTCTTCATCATCCCCATTATTTACCTCCACCAAAAAACCTCCCCATATCAAAATAACCCTAATCCATCCCTCAGTCCCACTATCGTTTGACCCCACGGCTGCACCACTTATCTTACTCCCCCCAACACCCCAGATTGTACCTCCAATAATATGGTTATTAACGGCCTGTACAACCATCAAGTTAAAACGCCAGCAAATCCAAACGCCATGGCTCCAAACCCGTAATCTGAATCTTCCCGGTTTTTTAACCAGGCGTTACCTGCCCCACCTGTGCTCACTCTGTGACGTGATTCCCTAAGTCCCGCCCCATAAATCTTGCGCGTGATGCGTAAAATACCCATGCTTAAAGAAACAAAAGAAAACATTCCTGTTTGTGAACGAAACTCTTCACAAGTAAATTAATAAATACAATTCCAAATTTGTGAATAAGTATTGCATCATGGTGTGGTATGAATGTATCATTTTTCAATGTTATTTCCTTGTTGCTGATAAATTGTATGGATAATCTCCGACGTGACCGTGTAAGTTCTTCGTATGAATCGTATTTGTTTTCTTGGGTGCTTACAGGGACGGAACGGATTGTAAGATAATCCACTTGAAAAAAGTCTGAAGCACACCCTTAGTTTACTCCACTTTTTTAGTTCATTATATTGTAATCCAGTTTGGCGTGCATACACTCTTATGCGCTCCGTTCCTAGGCGCATATTTAACATTGCATCAAAACATTGTGACAGGCAGTAGTAGTGCCCTAGAAGAGTTGCACAGCCTTATGCACATTTGAGAAACATATTCACTCGTACGCCATAGTATTACCAAAGTTCGTCCAATTTTATTTCCATATAGTTTCATTTTCATCCATCACGTCAAAGAAATGAAGTTCAAAAGTTTTCAGCATTTTAGTTGCTCAGGAATTGCCCATCCGGGCCTATTCACAGGCATGCAAACAAGCTTCATTCCTCCAATACATTTGAATAACCCAACACATTTCGGTCTGATTTCGACCTTCCTCAGGGGTATCTAAAATGATTAAAAAATGATCATCAGACCCACTCATTTTTAAACAATGTTAATGTTCAAAAAATTAATAAAAAACCAAAGTTGTATTTACAACGTAACTTTTATCAATCATGATGACCCACAAACATAGTGTCCAAATCATATCTCCTGTGTTTGAATTCAAACCAACTTTATGGTCATACATTATAAACAAACAAATAGTGCCCATCCGTTACCATACATCCCTCCCTCTTCATCATCCCCATTATTTACCTCCACCAAAAAACCTCCCCATATCAAAATAACCCTAATCCATCCCTCAGTCCCACTATCGTTTGACCCCACGGCTGCAACGCTTATCTTACTCCCCCCAACACCCCAGTTTGTACCTCCAATAATATGGTTATTAACGGCCTGTACAACCATCAAGTTAAAACGCCAGCAAATCCAAACGCCATGGCTCCAAACCCGTAATCTGAATCTTTCCGTTTTTTTAACCAGGCGTTACCTGCCCCACCTGTGCTCACTCTGTGACGTGATTCCCTAAGTCCCGCCCCCATAAATCTTGCGCGTGATGCGTAAAATACCCATGCTTAAAGACACAAAAGAAAACATTCCTGTTTGTGAACGAAACTCTTCACAAGTAAATTAATAAATACAATTCCAAATTTGTGAATAAGCATTGCATCATGGTGTGGTATGAACGTATCTTTTTTCAATGTCATTTCCTTGTTGCTGATAAATTGTATGGATAATCTCCGACGTGACAGTGTAAGTTCTTCGTAAGAATCGTATTTGTTTTCTTGGGTGCTTACAGGGAGGGAACGGATTGTAAGATAATTCACTTGAAAAAAGTCTGAAGCACACCCTTAGTTTACTCCACTTTTTTAGTTCATTATATTGTAATCCAGTTTGGCGTGCATACACTCTTATGCGCTCCATTCCTAGGCGCATATTTAACATTGCATCAAAACATTGTGACAAGCAGTAGTCATGCCCTAGAAGAGTTGCACAGCCTTATGCACATTTGAGAAACATATTTACTCGTACGCCATAGTATTACCAAAGTTCGTCCTATTTTATTTCCATATAGTTTCATTTTCATCCGTCACGTCAAAGAAATGAAGTTCAAAAGTTTTCAGCATTTTAGTTGCTCAGGAATTGCCCATCCGGGCCTATTCACAGGCATGTAAACAAGCTTCATTCCTCCAATACATTTGAATAACCCAATGCATTTCGGTCTGATTTCGACCTTCCTCAGGGGTATCTAAAATGATTAAAAAATTATCATCAGACCCACACATTTTTAAACAATGTTAATGTTCTAAAAATTAATAAAACACCAAAGTTGTATTTACTACGTAACTTTTATCAATCATGATGACCCACAAACATAGTGTCCAAATCATATCTCCTGTGTTTGAATTCAAACCAACTTTAAGGTCATACATTATAAACAAACAAATAGTGCCCATCCGTTACCATACATCCCTCCCTCTTCATCATCCCCATTATTTACCTCCACCAAAAAACCTCCCCATATCAAAATAACCCTAATCCATCCCTCAGTCCCACTATCGTTTGACCCCACGGCTGCACCACTTATCTTACTCCCCCCAACACCCCAGATTGTACCTCCAATAATATGGTTATTAACGGCCTGTACAACCATCAAGTTAAAATGCCAGCAAATCCAAACGCCATGGCTCCAAACCCGTAATCTGAATCTTCCCGGTTTTTTAACCAGGCGTTACCTGCCCCACCTGTGCTCACTCTGTGACGTGATTCCCTAAGTCCCGCCCCATAAATCTTGCGCGTGATGCGTAAAATACCCATGCTTAAAGAAACAAAAGAAAACATTCCTGTTTGTGAACGAAACTCTTCACAAGTAAATTAATAAATACAATTCCAAATTTGTGAATAAGTATTGCATCATGGTGTGGTATGAATGTATCATTTTTCAATGTCATTTCCTTGTTGCTGATAAATTGTATGGATAATCTCCGACGTGACCGTGTAAGTTCTTCGTATGAATCGTATTTGTTTTCTTGGGTGCTTACAGGGACGGAACGGATTGTAAGATAATTCACTTGAAAAAAGTCTGAAGCACACCCTTAGTTTACTCCACTTTTTTAGTTCATTATATTGTAATCCAGTTTGGCGTGCATACACTCTTATGCGCTCCGTTCCTAGGCGCATATTTAACATTGCATCAAAACATTGTGACAGGCAGTAGTAGTGCCCTAGAAGAGTTGCACAGCCTTATGCACATTTGAGAAACATATTCACTCGTACGCCATAGTATTACCAAAGTTCGTCCAATTTTATTTCCATATAGTTTCATTTTCATCCATCACGTCAAAGAAATGAAGTTCAAAAGTTTTCAGCATTTTAGTTGCTCAGGAATTGCCCATCCGGGCCTATTCACAGGCATGCAAACAAGCTTCATTCCTCCAATACATTTGAATAACCCAACACATTTCGGTCTGATTTCGACCTTCCTCAGGGGTATCTAAAATGATTAAAAAATTATCATCAGACCCACACATTTTTAAACAATGTTAATGTTCTAAAAATTAATAAAAATCCAAAGTTGTATTTACTACGTAACTTTTATCAATCATGATGACCCACAAACATAGTGTCCAAATCATATCTCCTGTGTTTGAATTCAAACCAACTTTAAGGTCATACATTATAAACAAACAAATAGTGCCCATCCGTTACCATACATCCCTCCCTCTTCATCATCCCCATTATTTACCTCCACCAAAAAACCTCCCCATATCAAAATAACCCTAATCCATCCCTCAGTCCCACTATCGTTTGACCCCACGGCTGCACCACTTATCTTACTCCCCCCAACACCCCAGATTGTACCTCCAATAATATGGTTATTAACGGCCTGTACAACCATCAAGTTAAAACGCCAGCAAATCCAAACGCCATGGCTCCAAACCCGTAATCTGAATCTTCCCGTTTTTTTAACCAGGCGTTACCTGCCCCACCTGTGCTCACTCTGTGACGTGATTCCCTAAGTCCCGCCCCATAAATCTTGCGCGTGATGCGTAAAATACTCATGCTTAAAGAAACAAAAGAAAACATTCCTGTTTGTGAACGAAACTCTTCACAAGTAAATTAATAAATACAATTCCAAATTTGTGAATAAGTATTGCATCATGGTGTGGTATGAATGTATCATTTTTCAATGTCATTTCCTTGTTGCTGATAAATTGTATGGATAATCTCCGACGTGACCGTGTAAGTTCTTCGTATGAATCGTATTTGTTTTCTTGGGTGCTTACAGGGACGGAACGGATTGTAAGATAATTCACTTGAAAAAAGTCTGAAGCACACCCTTAGTTTACTCCACTTTTTTAGTTCATTATATTGTAATCCAGTTTGGCGTGCATACACTCTTATGCGCTCCGTTCCTAGGCGCATATTTAACATTGCATCAAAACATTGTGACAGGCAGTAGTAGTGCCCTAGAAGAGTTGCACAGCCTTATGCACATTTGAGAAACATATTCACTCGTACGCCATAGTATTACCAAAGTTCGTCCAATTTTATTTCCATATAGTTTCATTTTCATCCATCACGTCAAAGAAATGAAGTTCAAAAGTTTTCAGCATTTTAGTTGCTCAGGAATTGCCCATCCGGGCCTATTCACAGGCATGCAAACAAGCTTCATTCCTCCAATACATTTGAATAACCCAATACATTTCGGTCTGATTTCGACCTTCCTCAGGGGTATCTAAAATGATTAAAAAATGATCATCAGACCCACTCATTTTTAAACAATGTTAATGTTCAAAAAATTAATAAAAAACCAAAGTTGTATTTACAACGTAACTTTTATCAATCATGATGACCCACAAACATAGTGTCTAAATCATATCTCCTGTGTTTGAATTCAAACCAACTTTATGGTCATACATTATAAACAAACAAATAGTGCCCATCCGTTACCATACATCCCTCCCTCTTCATCATCCCCATTATTTACCTCCACCAAAAAACCTCCCCATATCAAAATAACCCTAACCCATCCCTCAGTCCCACTATCGTTTGACCCCACGGCTGCACCGCTTATCTTACTCCCCCCAACACCCCAGTTTGTACCTCCAATAATATGGTTATTAACGGCCTGTACAACCATCAAGTTAAAACGCTAGCAAATCCAAACGCCATGGCTCCAAACCCGTAATCTGAATCTTCCCGGTTTTTTAACCAGGCGTTACCTGCCCCACCTGTGCTCACTCTGTGACGTGATTCCCTAAGTCCCGCTCAATAAATCTTGCGCGTGATGCGTAAAATACCCATGCTTAAAGAAACAAAAGAAAACATTCCTGTTTGTGAACCAAACTCTTCACAAGTAAATTAATAAATACAATTCCAAATTTGTGAATAAGCATTGCATCATGGTGTGGTATGAACGTATCATTTATCAATGTCATTTCCTTGTTGCTGATAAATTGTATGGATAATCTCCGACGTGACCGTGTAAGTTCTTCGTAAGAATCGTATTTGTTTTCTTGGGTGCTTACAGGGACGGAACGGATTGTAAGATAATTCACTTGAAAAAAGTCTGAAGCACACCCTTAGTTTACTCCACTTTTTTAGTTCATTATATTGTAATCCAGTTTGGCGTGCATACACTCTTATGCGCTCCGTTCCTAGGCGCATATTTAACATTGCATCAAAACATTGTGACACGCAGTTGTCGTGCCCTAGAAGAGTTGCACAGCCTTATGCACATTTGAGAAACATATTCACTCGAACGCCATAGTATTACCAAAGTTCGTCCAATTTTATTTCCATATAGTTTCATTTTCATCCGTCACGTCAAAGAAATGAAGTTCAAAAGTTTTCAGCATTTTAGTTGCTCAGGAATTGCCTATCCGGGCCTATTCACAGGCATGTAAACAAGCTTCATTCCTCCAATACATTTGAATAACCCAATGCATTTCGGTCTGATTTCGACCTTCCTCAGGGGTATCTAAAATGATTAAAAAATGATCATCAGACCCACTCATTTTTAAACAATGTTAATGTTCAAAAAATTAATAAAAAACCAAAGTTGTATTTACAACGTAACTTTTATCAATCATGATGACCCACAAACATAGTGTCCAAATCATATCTCCTGTGTTTGAATTCAAATCAACTTTATGGTCATACATTATAAACAAACAAATAGTGCCCATCCGTTACCATACATCCCTCCCTCTTCATCATCCCCATTATTTACCTCCACCAAAAAACCTCCCCATATCAAAATAACCCTAATCCATCCCTCAGTCCCACTATCGTTTGACCCCACGGCTGCAACGCTTATCTTACTCCCCCCAACACCCCAGTTTGTACCTCTAACAATATGGTTATTAACGGCCTGTACAACCATCAAGTTAAAATGCCAGCAAATCCAAACGCCATAGCTACAAACCCGTACTCTGAATCTTCCCGGTTTTTTAACCAGGCGTTACCTGCCCCACCTGTGCTCACTCTGTGACGTGATTCCCTAAGTCCCGCCCCCATAAATCTTGCGCGTGATGCGTAAAATACCCATGCTTAAAGAAACAAAAGAAAACATTCCTGTTTGTGAACGAAACTCTTCACAAGTAAATTAATAAATACAATTCCGATTTGTGAATAAACATTGCATCTGGGGCACGACTACTGCGTGTCATAATATTTTGATGCAATGTTAAATATGCACCTAGGAACTGAGCGCATAAGAGTGTATGCACGCCAAACTGGATTACAATATAATGAACTAAAAAAGTGGAGTAAACTAAGGGTGTGCTTCAGACTTTTTTCAAGTGAATTATCTTACAATCCGTTCCGTCCCTGTAAGCACCCAAGAAAACAAATACGATTCTTATGAAGAATTTACACGGTCACGTCGGAGATTATCCATACAATTTATCAGCAACAAGGAAATGACATTGAAAAATGATACGTTCATACCACACCATGATGCAATGTTTATTCACAAATTTGGAATTGTATTTATTAATTTACTTGTGAAGAGTTTCGTTCACAAACATGAATGTTTTCTTTTGTTTCTTTAAGCATGGGTATTTTACGCATCGCATGCAAGATTTATGGGGGCGGGACTTAGGGAATCACGTCACAGAGTGAGCACAGGTGGGGCAGGTAACGCCTGGTTAAAAAACCGGGAAGATTCAGATTACGGGTTTGGAGCCATGGCGTTTGGATTTGCTGGCGTTTTAACTTGATGGTTGTACAGGCCGTTAATAACCATATTATTGGAGGTACAAACTGGGGTGTTGGGGGGAGTAAGATAAGCGGTGCAGCCGTGGGGTCAAACGATAGTGGGACTGAGGGATGGATTAGGGTTATTTTGATATGGGGAGGTTTTTTGGTGGTGGCAAATAATGGGGATAATGAAGAGGGAGGGATGTATGGTAACGGATGGGCACTATTTGTTTGTTTATAATGTATGACCATAAAGTTGGTTTGAATTCAAACACAGGAGATATGATTTGGACACTATGTTTGTGGGTCATCATGATTGATAAAAGTTACGTTGTAAATACAACTTTGGTTTTTTATTAATTTTTTGAACATTAACATTGTTTAAAAATGAGTGGGTCTGATGATCATTTTTTAATCATTTTAGATACCCCTGAGGAAGGTCGAAATCAGACCGAAATGCATTGGGTTATTCAAATGTATTGGAGGAATGAAGCTTGTTTACATTCCTGTGAATAGGCCCGGATGGGCAATTCCTGAGCAACTAAAATGCTGAAAACTTTTGAACTTCATTTCTTTGACGTGACGGATGAAAATGAAACTATATGGGAATAAAATTGGACGAACTTTGGTAATACTATGGTGTACGAGTGAATATGTTTCTTAAATGTGCATAAGGCTGTGCAAGTCAGAAAAATACCAGACATAAAAAAGCAGCGTTAACCGCGGTTAGCACTGCTTTTTTTGTCTCTAACAGGGTTAGCGATATCCTTGATAATGGGAGAAATATCGCTTAGCGACATTTCTCCTATTATTTTACTCTGGAACGCCCCCTTTGCATCTCATTAGAGATGCAAGGGGAATCGTAGAGTAAAAGGGTGCTAACATGCTAATTTGCGTTTTAGCACCCTGTTGCTGATAAGGCGCTAGTTTTATCTCTGCTTTTTTGGCTTTTAAAGCCAAAAAAGCAGAGATAAAACCCTTGTTGATATACCCCCCAATCAGTTCAGTGAAAGAACAGAAAACTTATCGTCTTCATATCAAAAGGAACATGACTAAAGAAGACTGGTCGGCTTTGAAGGATTTGCACATCACCAACAGTAATACAGAGTAAGCACTACAAAATGACACCACACCAGTTTAGAAAAATATCCATTATTTTTATATACTTAAGACCAAAAACGATAAAAATCCACAATACAGTACTTAGAAATCTTCAATTATCAAAATAAACTTGAAATAAAGTTCCTTGAAGTTTATAACTCTGTCCGGGGCTATCACGGCATCACAAAAAAGCAAATCCAAACCGTTCTAGTTGACCTCGGCGTCACGGGCCAGCTACGGTGTCAGGGAGACCCGCAAAACAGAACCTTTAGAAATGCAGGGCGTTGGTGACCTCTCATTGAACTTCCGAAAGCACGGCGTCCACAGGTGTTGGTTATGGAGGTTGGTGCAGGAGTCGTCGGGCCCATGAAGTCACACGTGTTGCGGATCGAACTCCTTGCGGTTGAAGTCAGGAGCGCTGGCGTTGGCGGGCTTCGGGTGCTGCGGTGCGAAGTGCAGTGGTGCGGCATGCGATGCCCTCAAGTCACGGTGTGAGCAGCGGCTGGATGGCAGCGTCAGATAGTGTTATCGGTGAGACCGGGGTCGGGGTGTGAACTGATGCAGTGCGTACGAGCGGCGCCCTCGAACTACGGTGCAAGTACCGGTGTCGATGTTGGCGTGAAGAGGCATCGTGGGGGATACCAAGGCAGTGTCATGAGGCAGTGCGGAGTGTGGTGCCCACAGGTCGCAGTGCAAGCAGCGGCGTGGTGGAGGCATCAGATGGCAGCATCGGTGACACCAGGGTCGCAGTGCGACATTTCAGCTGTGCCCTCTGCGGTGCCTTCAGGACATGGAGTCAGCAGCAGCCTAGTAGACAGCGTTGAGTTGTTTTTTTTTCTGTTGCAGCACGAAACACACAGTCCCCAGTGCTGAGGGCAGAAAACTTGACGTTTTTGCTGTTCCTGAGACTTCTTGAACAGGGGGCAAGCTCTACCTCAAGCCCTTAGAGCTTGAGGTAGAGCTGGTATTTTCAAACAGAGAATGTAAAAATCACCTTTACTAAAAGATGCATCTTTAGATTCTGAGTTCTGGCATACTAAACTTTATTTCTCTACCTTGTTCCCAGGGCGAGTTATGTTTATAAGATGTTACAAACAAACTCCCCATTCTGTCCTATGGGAACAGGTAGCCTGCCAATAGTGAAAAACAAAATTGGCAGTAATTCTCTATCAGGACATGCCAAACACACCTTAGGGGTGACTGACATGTAAGAAAAAAGAAAGGTAGGGCCTGGCAAGTGGCTGCACTTGCCAAGTCGGCATGGCTGTTACAAACTGCACGCAGACTCTGCAGTAGCAGGTCTGAGTTACATACTCAGAGAAAGAAGTTGTAGAAAGTTCAGTCCAGTCCTTTCACTGCCCAAGACAGAAGCAGCCACTGCAGGCCAACACAGAAAAGTGGTAGTTCCTCCTCACAGCTTCTCCAGCTCTTCTTCTTGGCAGTCTTCTTGGTCCAAAAGAGTTCTAAAGTTCTGTGGTCTGGGCCCCAATATTTATACCCCAAATTCCTTTGTCCTCTCAGGAAGAGAGTGTCTGTGCTTAGTCCAAACCAGTTTGGTCATCTCTGGCCCAGCTTCCCAGGAGGAGGCGGAGACATCATTGTCCAAGGCAGACAGGGCATATTCAGGTGCAAGGGAAATCTCCTCCCACCACTCTAAATGCAAACAGGGCCTATTCAGGCGCTAGTGAAAACTCCTACCACTACTCTGAATGCAGCCCAGGTCTATTCAGCCCAGCCCTGACTCATTCAGGAAAGGTAGGACACACTTCAACCCCCCGGTGACTGTCTGAGAGAATGCACCTTCCCAACCCCTGTCACTCCAAAGCCAGACAGTCAGTACACATCTTAGCAGATGCACACAGGATGGCTAAGCAAGAAAGTACTTACTTTCTAAAAGTGTTATTTTCAAACACAGAATGTAAAAATCACCTTTACTAGAAGATGCATCTTTAGATTCTGAGTTCAGGCATACTAAACTTCATCTCTTTTCCTTGTTCCCAGGGCCAGTTATGTTTCTAAGATGTTACAAACAAACTCTCCATTCTGTCCTATGGGAACAGGTAGCCTGCCAATAGTGAAAAACAAAATTGGCAGTAAATTCACTATCAGGACATGCCAGACACACCTTAGGGGTGACTGACATGTAAGACAAGGGAAGGTTAGGGCCTGGTAAGTTGGTGCACTTGCCAAGTTGACATGGTAGTTACAAACTGCGCGCAGACTTTGCAGTGGCAGGTCTGAGCTACCTTTTTAGGGCTACTCATGTGGGTGGCACAATCAGTGCTGCAGGCCCACTAGTAGCATTTGATTTACAGGCCCTGGCACACTCAGTGTACTTTACTAGGGACTGAAAAGTGTCAGGGACTATGTCAGGAACACTGTCAGAGACTTGGGCAAGGACTGGGAACGGGCTAGAAAACGTACACAGAGAGGAGTTCAGCACTGGCCATGATCACACAGGAAGTCAGAGGAGGAAAAACTGATCCAAAGGGGAAGCCTGTACAAGTGAACAAGATGGCTAAGACTCAGAAAGGAAGGGCACTCACAAGGCAATTTAGCATTCAGACTAACTACACTCAGGACAAACGTGTAAGACATATATACAATACAACATTAACAATAAAGGGGAGTGTGGGGTAAAGCATTCAGGAGCTCCACACGGTAAGACTGAAGCTCAGTAAGTTTCTCACCCACAATTGCTGTTACAGATACTGACTGCAAATACCCACATATAGGATATGCATGCAAAGGCAGGGTCTGTGGAGCTTATACCTATGATGATGTCATAAATGCAAATCAAGACAATACTCACAGTGAACAAGAAACACCACCTAGGTAGTCAGCTGTGCCCACAGATCCTGGCGATCAAACAGGAACACACAAGGCAGTAACAGCAAGGGGATAGAACTAAACACAAGCACAGTAGACAAGGAGTTAGCAAGGAGGAGTGCTTAACAGGAAAGGAAGGAAATCACAGTGCACACTTGGCAGAAAGCAGGTAACAAACATACAAGGCAACAGAAGCAAGGCAGCAGAATAGAAAGACAGCAAACTAGGAACTGGAACCAAGGAAATTGGAAGAAAGGCGGGGAATGGAGAAGGATATACAGAAGGGGAGGCTACAAGGGTATACTAGAATAGTGCAGGTTAAGGAATCAAGAAAACAAAGTAGCATAGAAGGCAGTGCTGGGGCAGGAACAAGAATTGAGCAAAGGCTCAGGAGTCAAGGTAGCACTGCAGGCAGTGCTGGTTCAGGAACAGGGAAATTACTACAGCTCAGGAAACAAGGAGTCAAGAGAGTCCTGCAAATCAGGAAGAAGAAATAGCTGAAGCCCAGGAACAGGAAGAAAGAATAACTATAGCTCAGGAACTCGAAACAAGGTAGCACTGTAGGCAATGCTAATTCAGGCACAAGGAATAGCTATAGCTCAGGAATCAAGGAACAAGGATTAACTACATCTCAGGAATCACTGGAAACAAGGATATCAAAGGCTCAGGAAACACTGGAAACAAGGATCGGTCTCACCGGTATACAGCTACAATGACCAACCTTGGCCTGAAGGGAGCTGGGGCTTAAAAGAGCTCACAGTAATCACATGCATCAGGTGTGAGCAAGCTAGCAGCAGCAAGCCACAGGTGAGCTGAATTCCTCCACTCATCCTTGGCCTACAGGGGTGGAGACAAAGCAGTGAGCAGGGAATTCTAGGTAATGGAGTTTCAGGCATGAGCAGGATGGCTTCCACAAAACCCGGCATGAATTGGGAATGGATGTCAATTCCCAAATAGTGTCCAAATGGCTGGAGGTCAGTATGTACATGACGGGGAGGGTCTTGAAGCTTCTTACAACACTGGAGAGTCCCACAATTCAGTCCCCTGGTGGTGGACACGAGAACGCAGGGAGCAAGTTGTGACAAAAATTAAATCAAATATGCCAATCATGGAAATACCAATCCATAAAACAATTTACCCAGAGAACATATGCACTTTAGCACTGATCAACAGTGATAACGTGCTCAGAGTCCTATAACCAACAAAGACAGGTCAGGAACAAATATGAGGAAGAAGCTAAATGTTTGGGGATATCCCTGCAAAAAGGGCCATTTCCAACAGACCAAAATAAATATCTACTAGAGGTTAGGAGACAGTGGGACAATCGAGATCACTATGGTAAATTCGCGGGGGATCCAACAAAAGAGATGGTGGTTTTTCATCAGAAATTAAGAGTGGCATTAACATGGGCTTCAGGAAGATGAAGAATATGAATATCTGAGGAAGTTTCATCCCACCATATGAACAATATATCTTCTACCGAAAGTCCAAAAGAACTTAGAAAATTCCCAGGTCATACAATAGTAAGTTCTTGTGATTCATTACTTGAGAATGCCTCAAGGTTTGTGGACATATTTCTGTTTCCATATGTTGCCAAATTCCCATCCTACATTAGGTATTCCATGGACTTCTTAAATTTAATAAATTAATTTCCTTGTAAAAAGGAGTATATAATGGTAACAGTTGACTTTGTGTCTTTGTATACATCTACAGTACATAAAGATGGCTTAACAACTTGCAGGCATATCCTACGATCTAAATCATTGAGTTTATTGGAACATACAGAGTTGTTGATAGAAACCATGGAATTCTGTTTAAAGAGAAATGTTTTCCTGTTTGATGAGAAGTACTATGTTTAAAACCATTGAACAGCAATGGGCAGTTCATTTGCCCCAACATATGGCAATCTAACCATAGGCTGGTGGGAGACAGAGACCTGATGTATGAGGAAAATGCTGGAACACTGAAATCGCTTCATCGATGATTTGTTTCAAATTTGGAATGGCAGTAAAGAAGAGCTTTAAACCTTCCTAAAATCAATAGGTAACATCCCACAGATGTTACAATTTACATATGAAGTCAGTAACAGCAGCATAAGTATCTTGACAAAATAACAAAATATGCACTAAGATACACAGGAAGCCAACCAGTTGCAATAGCATTTTATTTGGGAATTATGCAAATCTAAAGCCATTAAAAAAGGAGTGTGCCGTACTGAGCATTTTTAAGGGCAAAATGAAATTGCTCAGAAAGTGATGAGTTTGAGATCGATGTGCAGGAGAAGTATCAACGATTTAGTAGACAAGGCTATCCAATCACAGTACTGGAAGATGCGCTCAAGAGAGTAAGAAGAAGAAACAGGAAGAAATGATTGATGCCAAAGAAAGTCAAAGGGTCAAGAAAGGAAATGACAACCAGATATATCATGGACTTCAATCACTCAAACAGTGAAATTAGAGCACTGCTCACCAGTAGCTGGAGTATTTTGGAAAAAGATCTGAAACAATGTTTTTTTTTTTATAATTAATTTTTTCCAAAGCATTACACAGCGATACACAGTACATAACTTGCACTATACACTTAGCAATCAGATTAATAAAAGGAACACTAAAGACATTACAACGCATGCTTCATAATGGCCCCAACTTTTAGGCTGACACAGCTTGAGATAATGTGGACTTATACATGTTTACAGCAATTATCAGCGTTTTCACACTGGCACTGGCCTCAATATAGACGCCCTCTGTGGTCTTTTGAACCAGGCATCCCATTGCTGCATCACTCCCTTGGGATCCCCGACTCCACAACAGCTTTTACCGCTTGGTATTGTTGATACAATTCCCACAAACTTTTTGGGCAACTTTGTGGGGGCATCAGATCGCTATATAGTTCGGACTGTGTATTGCAAACAAGCATGTCCTTTTCCCATTCTGCCTTTGTGGAGGGAGGCCCCCGTGACCAGCGTATCGCTATTCTGCGTTTAGCAAGAAGTAGACCCAACAATACCAATTTCCTTACGTCTTTTTTTAGAGGCTTTGTGAATCCCGGCAAAGCAAGCAGTGGATCTGGAGAAAGGGATTCTCCAGTTATTTCATTTCGCTCATGGAAAATGTGCTTCCAAAAGCCAGCAATCTGGGGGCATAACCAAGCAACATGCAGAAACCCCCCACTTCCCTCACCACAGCGTTCACAGCAATTCGATTCCCTCAATCCGTATTGATGCAACCTCTCTGGTGTGTAATACACTCTGTTGAGGAACTTTAAATGTATTAGTCTATGTTTATCATTTAGCAAGACTTTTTGTGTAACCTCACAGCAATACATCCATATGCTATCATCTAGCCCCACTCCGAGGTCGGATTACCACTGCAACCTCGCTTTGGAATGTTGTGTGCGTTTAACCTCTTGTGACTTGTGTATGCTAGACACCAGTTTATTAGGAGACTTTGAGCGTAGTAGAAAGGTGAAGGAAGGTAGCTCCGGAGGCTCGTGGAAGTCATCTCCCAGCAGCGCACTCAGAGCGTGTGGGACCCTAAAGTAATGAAACTCTGAGAGTGGAGTAAGGTCTTGCCTATCCGCAGCAGCTTCCTCCCATGTACGGACCCCGCCCTCCAGGAATAAATCACCCACTGTGTGGATTTGGATAGCCTTCAAAGATCGGACCACCTCGCTCTCTGCACTCATTGAAAGTCAATGAAACCATTTCACCGGCAGAAGAGGGGAATACAAAAGTGTACCAGCTTGTTTCTTTAGTAAGTCTTGCCATGCATGCACCGTCAAATTCACAGAATCCAACACACCATTACGTCTGTTAGGCCGATGGGACAGTTGTCGCAGTAGCAAGTTAGGATCAACTGCAATATTTTTGATTTGAAGGAGGGAGATTGTGCGGACCATGACACCAATAAAAAGCATGTGAGCTTTGAGCTACTCTATAATATAGTTCCATATCCGGAGCCCCCAGCCCCCTGTGGGCTAACGACAGAGGGAGGCGTATCCACCAATCGATATCCTTTTCTAGCTTAGTTATGGCTTTGTCCGGATGTACCTGCACTCCCAAATTGCGCACTGGGTCTGTAGACCACTAAAAGAGAAAATCTAAGGCAAATGGCGTCATGACTGAGGTCAATGGAAATATAATCGATTTATTCCAATTCACTTTTACCCAGAGACCCCACCAAATCTCGTCACCTCACCTATAATTGCCGCTAAATTAGTGGCTGGATCCATAACATACAGCAACATATCATCTGCATATGATGACATACTAAGATTGTAGTTTGGGAAGCATAACCCACGGTGCCCATGATACTCTCTGAGGGGGCACCCTAAAGGTTCCGCCACTATGGCATACAATAGCGGGGACAAAGGGCAGCCCTGCCTGGTGCCTCTCAATATCTGGAATGGAGAGGTGACGACCTCTCCTGCACGCTCTCTGGCCATTGGCTGATTGTATAGTACCGATACCAGTCTGAGGAAAATCTCTCCCACATCCAGCCGCCGTAGTATAGCCAGCATGAATGTCCACTCTACCGAGTCAAACGCTTTTTCTACATTCAAAAAAAGCGCTGCTGCTTTAACATCAGCAGGAACATGTTGAATGGCACCGAACACTGTCCTTAAATTATACGTTAAAGAGCGGCCAGGCACAAATCCAGCCTGCTCAGGACTTACCAAAGACGGGAGAAGAGGCGCAAATCTGTTAGCTAGTATTTTACTAAAAATTTTTGTATCCACATTAAGGAGCGATAGCGGCCTATAAGACAAGCATTCTTGTGTGGACTTTCCGGGTTTAAGCAGAGTTGCTATTAGCGCTTCTGTCATAGAATGTGGCATTATGCCAGACTCACACATTTCTTGGAACAGCGTGCTCAGATATGGGACCAATAATTCTTTATAGGCCTTACAAAAGGATACTATTAGTCCATCCAGACCCAGGGCACAACACTCTCGCACGGAATTCAAGGCCGCTAGAATGTCCGAAGAGTACAGAGGTCTCATCAAGTATTCTCTATGTCCGTTAGTGAGCCAGGGTAATTGTATGTGCTCTAAGTAATGTAATAAAGTTTCATCGTCTGCCACCCCCTCTGAACCATACAAATCCTCATAATAGCTACCAAACCTGTTGGCAATGTCAGTAGGGTCACGTAGTAGATGGCCATTCACATCTAGCAGCTCCCGCACCCCACCAGCTTCTCTTTGGCGACGGGCCAGAGTAGCCAGTACCGATCCCGCCTGTCACCCTCCCCATATGTTTTAGCGACTGCATATTCCCCATGTGTTTTACTTCGCAGTCCACCTCATCATGGTATTACCAAAGTGTTCTTAAATTTTTCAGAAATCAGTGGGTCATTCTCGCGGAGTGCTTCCTGTTCTAATCTGCCTAGCTTGGTTTTGAGAGTTGAGAGCCTACCCTGATGGAGCGAAGGACACCCGCCTGTTTGTTAATAGCGACTCCTCTGATGCATACATTAAAGGTCCTCCAATCTGTAGCGAAGTGTTCAACTGAGCCTATATTAATATCGAAAAACTCTGTAATAGCTGTAGCTAGCTTAGCTTTGAGCACCACGTCTAATATTGAATACGGAGGGAATCTCCACGCAAACTTGGGGGTCCCACGTGAAGGAACCTCCACCTCTAGTATGATTGGAGAATGGTCGGAGAAGGAGCGCGGCAACACTGTACATTCCCAGATGTGAGGCATCAGCCCTCCTGAAATAAACCAATAATCAATCCTGGTATGGCTATCATGGGGAGCAGAATAATGCGTAAACCCTCCTGCCCCAGGGGACCTAGCTCTCCAGACATCAACCAGGTGTAACTGAGAAGCTATATCGCATATGGTTTTTGCTGTCATTAGGGAGGAGCCCCCGATCGATCCAGGAGTGGATACAACACGCAATGCAGATCACCTCCCCACTGTTGCGGTAGAGACGAGTTCCCCTGCATAAGTGTCAACTGTGTCTTGTAAAACTGAGGATCATCATAGTTTGGGCCATATATATTGATGACCTGCAAATCTATGCCTTTCCCATGACACCTAGAGATTGCATATCTGCCATTAGGATCTACCTCACGCTCGTCTAGAGAGATTCCTGATTTTGGATTAACCCAGGTAATTACACGTCTAGCGTACGAGGTGTATCCAGCCGCCTGGAATGGACAGAGGAGCCTCCTCTTAGTGAGAATACTGCTATTAGGAGCCAAATGTGTCTCTTAAAGCAGAGCTACGTCTACTTCATGTCGCATTAAATAGGCCAGTATTTTACGCAGTTTCCTGAAATCATTTAGTCCTCTCACGTTCCAGGTAATAAAACGAATTCTCCCAGTGTGTCTATGCCCTTTTTTGCCATGCATCATGTATATCTACTTCTCTGTGGTATTGTTAACCGCTGTATCCTGAGCCATTTGATTAAGCATGCTATACATTCCATGGGGCAGATTTATGATGCACTTGCGCCACTTTTGCGCCGCCGTTGCGTCACTTTTGTGACGCAGCAGCGGCGCAAATCCTGCGCCATGGTGCGGGGTATTTACAACGTGACGCATCTGGGAGATGCGTCACGTTGTAAAGCCCTGCGCCACATGTAGGCGTTCCAGGGCAGGTGGGGGCGTTCCGGCGCAGGAACGCCTCCTAAAAGTGGCTGAGTGAAATCTACAAGATTTCACTCAGTCACTTTTGAGCCCATGCTGCGTCAAAACCCTGCGCCTGCTTGAAGCAGGCGTAAGGATTGACGCAGCATTGTGCAGATAGGGCCCCCCAGAGCCTTGCTGGAGCTGCGTCGCGCTTGCGACGCAACTCCAGCAATGCGCCACTTTTACGGCACAGATGCGTGACGCATCTGTGCCGTTTTTGCCCCATGGTGCGCCGCATTATAAATGCGGCGCATTCATGATGGCGGAGCTGGGGCGCAAAATAACTGGCGCATCCCTGCTGATATGCAGGGATGCGCCAGTTATTATAAATCTGCCCCCTCGTCTATGCACACAGTGAAAAAAAAACAAGAACCCTTCCCACCCCCACCCACGCCATGCAATACCCAACTGAGTATAAGCGGCCAGCCTCTCACCCACCCATAATAAACTGTTACATTGATCTGAACCAATGGTTATCTAATCATCCCAACATTACCTATAGAAAAAAAGCCTCATTAGGTGACATCCTAGTTCAAAGTTATATGAGCAATCGAAAAGTTGAGTCAATGAATTGGCTGAAGAAACTAGGTTTTTTAAGATGTCAAAAGTGCAAAGCCTGTCAACATGGTTGGAATGAAATATCACTTGAACCATCAGATGGACGTGTAAAAATGATCAAAGAACGGATACACTGTGAAACAACACATTTGGTTTATGTGATAGAATGTGACAGGGGCAAGAAGTATGTTGGAAGCATGGTCAATACACTTAAAGTTTGTATACTCCAGCATCTATGAGCAATCTCCGTTAAAAAGTTTACATATACAATGGCAAAACACATTTGGGAGGAACATGATGGCAATAAAGGTGCTTTATGTTTTTATGGAATCCAGCACAGTCAAGCCAAGCCCAGAGGAAGGGACCATGAACTAACCCTTAGGAGATCTAAATTTAAATGGATCATTTCAATTGGAACTGAAATTTCCTGGGGCTTGAATACTGATGCTGGACTTTATGTACATCTATGATGGTCATTTGACTTTCCCACATTATGAGGTTTGAGAAAATCAATGGCATTTGGTGGGTGTTATACGACTGTTGTTTGGTTTCTGATGCTCTCCCCCCACCTTCTTCCTTCTTCACTGAAACATGCAAAGTGAGATTGTCTACGGGGAATCATGCAATTTAAGATATGCAAACCTAGGGAAATTGGCTATTTCAAAGGTAGAGACTGTTTGCAATTTTAAATCATGCACAGCAGTTTTCAATATATATATCAATATAAAAATGCACTTTTATGAATTTTAAGACTGTACCTTAGAACAACTAGTGACCTTAGGGAGACATATTTGCATGATGTTAAAGCCTACAGGTTTTGGATAGTGAGAACTTTAAGATTAATAGTGTGTTTATTTAACAAATTCGGATTTTGAAAACATGCAGTTGGAACATTTTAAACAAAAAGGGCACCTTAAAACACTGAGACACCTCAGAAAGTTGAAGAGTTTGCAATGTGCAGGGACGGGTTTTGTTTATATGAACATTAAAGGAAGTTGATAATACACTTTAGAACAACTTGTTATTTCAGGAAGATGAATTGTGTTAAGGATTTTAGAGCACATAGCACTTTGAGTCTTGGAAATAAGTAAAGTATGAGTAAGGCTCCCCATAGATATGCTTATTGAAATTGAATTTTGTAAACAAGCTATTTATTGAAATGCACTTCAGAACAACTAGTTACCTCAGTAAGGTGAATTATTTGCAGGATGTTAGAACACATGGCACCTTAGATCCTGGAAATAGGTAAATGACGAGCAAGGTTTTCAGTAGACACCTCCATTATGACTTTGGATAATTGCACTTTAAGAGTCTGGATAATCACATACCAATGATTGGTGATATGATGTGGCATAAGTCCTTTATTTCTTGTGATTTGCCTTGTATTTTTTACTCTTTGCTTCTGAGTTTGATATCTACACACACCAACTTAAGGGAGCATATAGCAGAATGTTAATATTGAAAATCATAGGTAGTTTCAGAATCCATGTGGATCTCATAATCATTTTTATTGGAACATTCTTATTATTCACACAAAGCACTATTAGCACTTTAACACTGTTTCAGGGTTGGAATCTGTTGTGTACATGAAACACGAAAGGTACTTTTATTTGGATTGAACTCAGCTCTCTGGGAGGTTGGCATAGATTATTTGACAGAGATCTTCAACCTGAAAGTGCAAATTGGGATCCATGGTGCATATGTATCAAAGAATGGTTTTGCGATTCTTAAATAGCGATTTTTAGGGAATCGCTATTTGAGAATCGCAAAATTGGGACGTTGGCTTAGATTATTTGACAGAGATCTTTAACCTGAAAGTGCAAATTGGGATCCATGGTGCATATGTATCAAAGAATGGTTTTGCGATTATTAAATAGCGATTTTTAGGGAATCGCTATTTGAGAATCGCAAAACTAGATGGAATTAAAAATGAGCAAATATTTTGCAATTCCTTAGCATTCCTTAATTGCGACTCGCAAATTGCAAGTCACAATTAAGGAATGGCTTACCATTCATTTCTATGGGCCAAGAGACCCATAGGAATGAATGGGAATTGCATGCGCAATTTGCGAGTACCCAACAGGTACTCGCAAATTGCGCATGGAATTTCAAGGGCGCAAGGGTTCCTAAAGGAAACCCTGTTGCACCTGTGAAATTTGCATGTGTGCACATGTGGCGCACATACATGCCATAAGGGCATGTATGTGCGCCACATTGCACTTTGAAAAATGCAAAAAAGTGCATTTTTCCAGTAAATCGCAAATTATCACCTACCTGAAGTTGGTGGTAATTTGCGATTGCTTAAGCAAAAACTCGCACAACTTTAGTGCTTGCTACATTGCAAGGAATCGTATTTTGCGATTCCTTAAATGCATTCGCAAAATATGAAATCGCAAATTTTGCGATTCCCTATTTTGCGTGGGCCTTTTGGGATGAGACATCCCAAAAGGCTTTTTCCCATTCGCAAACGGCCTGATTCTGAGAATCGGCCCGTTTGAGAATGGGAAATGGGCTTGATACATATGCCCCCATACATCTCGGTAGTGATCATCAGGATCATTTGGGCTGCTACATTTTTGTTTGAACAAGAGAGAATAGGATGTAATAATATAATATATACGGTAATTTACCAGGCTAAATATTAATGTTTTAATTGTAAAGTGGTTAATGTTGGTCTGCATTTGTTAGGACAAAATATTCCACAGTCTATAAAAGTATATGTATTTTAAGCACTAGCAGCAGTTTTAATTCCAATGAGGATATCTCAATTATTATACGGAACATCCCTATGGTGCACACAGAATATCATCAACAGTTTAATATTGATGTAGAAATGGACTTTAGCAACCATCGCAGTTAATTGTTCAGAATATATTATCATTTACGTGAAGCAAGAATGAAACATTGGGTACTTTATCAAGTGAAATATTCATGTGAAAGGAAGAGTTTTGAGCTGCATTGGGGTATATAACATGTTTTTCTGCTCATGTGTCTTCCTGACATTGAAAGAAAACAGGTTAAAATGGTGGGTGTGAACTGCGAAATAAGAAAGGGCTGTTAGAGGTCTAGTTTTGTGTTTAAATGGGTGGTGGTATTGAAGACTTGTCCCTTTAAATGGGCACTCTATCTGCATGCTCTATGGCCCAGTAAAAGGACCGGCCGAAACACATAGGCTACTGTTTGCTGCACTAAGCACTTGTTTCCAAAACAATGCTGCTCATTCCTCACAATAACAGCACGCCGCGGACTCCAAATATTGCAAAAGCTGTGAATTTTAAAGGTATGTCAAAATCTCAACGCATTTCGGAGCCTTCGCTCCTTGTTCACGAGTAACTTTGTTGCAGTGATACACAGATTTAAATAAACATGTGACCTTTCGTTATCAAGTTTGCATCGATTTCATTCACCTGGTAAATATTTCATAAATCAGTTTTTTACGACTGACAATTTATAAATGCTGACATAATCGCATTAAATATCGTACTTGGTTGACAAGTGCAAAAAAAATATATACGTTCGACTTCAGTTGTACGACTGTCGGTATACAAATTGTTTGTTGCCTATCACTTAAGCCCTTCGCCGCGGCACGAATTTTGCCGCAGCGCTGGGGGGGTTCGGGGTGTTAGCGGCGCCGCCATGCTTGTGACGGAACCACTCCATCATGAGCCACGGGCGCGCTGTGCTCATGACGGAGTCGTTCCGTCACGACTCCGCCCACTTGCATTGTTCGCCCGCACAGGCGGGGAATCAGTGCTGCGTGGGCGGAGCGGCCGCAACGGCCGCAGCATGACGGAACCACTCCGTCATGAGCACACGGCGCCCGTGGATCATGACGGAGTAGTTCCGTCATGAGCAGGCAAGGGGTTAATTGATAAAGTTTTGAACCAGCCTTATTGTCTATTCTCAAGACGACAGACAATCGAATGTGCTCATGGTATGTGGGAAACACTTTGGTATACTGCCACATAGAGACCCGTATACGGACCGAAGACCCCGCTGTGGACGGTGATTAGAACGAAAGAGATCAACATATCCTAACCACCCTACTGGACTCCTATGGATCCATTCATCACTAATATTACCAAAATACTCTTCTGTGTCTTCTAAAACCAATCGGATCTCATCAGTGATGTGCCCACATTAGTGCTGCCCCGGTGAGGCTTAACTGAGCATCTGTCCATTTATATTGACCATTTTCTATCACAAGAAGTGATTAAGTTGACTTCCTATATTCAAGATACAAAAGATTTTTTGAAATGTATCAAAGATGTAAAATGGGAAGAAGGTTCCCAGTTAGTATTAGATATTTCTACTCTCTACACTTGTATTGCACTCAGCGATGGGCTAAAAGCTACCCAATTTTTCTTAAAAAATCGACCATTCAAATTCCTGGAACATAATGCCCTGCTGTTAGAGTTAATTGAGTTCTGCCTCACCAACAAAAATTTTTTTGTTCCAAGACCAACACTACTGGCAGACATTAGGGGATGCAATGGCAACCTGCTTCGCCCCCAGCTACGCAAATGTATTCGTGGGCTGGTGGGAGGAGCAGGTGGCATGGGCGGAGACCAATATCACTTGGACACAAAAATGTCGTAGCATGGCATAGATACATTGACGACCTCTTCCTGATTTGGAGGGGGTCATCAGAGACAGCCAGGGCTTACCTCGATGTATTAAACAACAACATAGTCAATCTCAAGTTCACAAGTGAAGTGAGTGCCACATCAGTGATTTTTTGTGATTTCCAAGTCTATGTTTCTGAAGGGTCATTATGTACAACGATGTATATGAAACCTACTGCCGGAAACTCAACATTACACGCTACCAGTAACCACCATCATAAACTCCTCAGCAGTATACCTTATGGTGAGCTTTTGAGAATAAAGAGAAACAACACAAAGGATAGCGATTTCCAAAATGCAGTACTAGAACGCATGGCCAGAGCCAGGGTGAGGAGCTACTACAATCGAACCTTGGTTGAAGCTATGAAAAGAGTACATTTACTATCTAGGCAGGATATGTTGAAGAAAACACCCAGAAGCACCCAGAATATTGGGAAATTCAGAATGATAACTACGTTTTCTGAAAATGACGATGACCTTAGGAGAGCAATGCGAAAAAATTGGCATACTTTTAAAACTGATTCGATCATCGGCCAAGACATTCCATCATGTCCTTTACTAACTTTCAGGAAGGCAAGATCTCTTAATAGTGATCTAGTCCACAGTCATTTTGACAAAGAGGCAGTAGCCTCCTCCATTAAAGCACCAAACTGTTTTTTTTTCCCTGAGGCAAGTGCAAGGCTTGCTTTGATAGCACAAAAACCTTGTCATTTAAGTTCCCGGGGTTTGGAAAGACCTGAAATGATTGCAAAATTCATGACATGCACCACACCATACACTTTCTACCGCCTCACATGTCCATGCGGATTGAAATACATTGGCAGCACAATCCATCCAACCAAGATCTGCATCTTAGAACATATGCGGGCCATTACCAATGGGGATGCCACATATCCTGTGGCACGTCATTTCAGCATCAAGCACAATAGCAATTTCAACTTATTTATGCATGGGTCATGTACCAGCAAATCCAAGGGGAGGAAACAGCATCCATAAATTAAGGAAACAAGAGTCTCATTATATTATAATGTACACACTAAAACCCCATATGGCATGAACAGCAGTGAAGAGTTGGCAGTGCATCTGGGTTAATTTGCTGTATAATGTAATACTCAATCATTCAACCTTCTCCATTCTCCTGCTCTCTAGGTTTCATTGCTTTATGACTGATTGTATTCAACCATCTTTCATATTCTTGTCTTGTTTATTTTTCGCTTTCCATTAGGTATTTGATAAGAGAATAATGAATTCACAATACTCACCTCTTATGTAATACATATGTAAATCATTGTATTACTCCTTGCTTCTACTTAACAATGAAGAAAATGTTGGTTGATATAATTGTCACAAATGTTGCTATTCAAATATAATGCCCATCTAAGGTGACATTAGCAGAATCATGTTGCAAATATGCATGACATTAACAATAAGTATAGGCTAAAATTGTTTGACACCGGCATTGAATCATGCCAAGATGGGGGCTTCCTTTGAATGATTGTGAATAAGGACATCTGTATTCACCCAATAATTAAGGAGCCGTCATCAAACACAAATGCCATAAATGTTTACCATTCAAGCCCATCGTGGGCATAACTTGAAATGTTTTTGATCGAAGCATAACAAGTGCATTTACTGTTATGAGATATAATGCCCATCTAGGGCTACATCAGAAGAATTTTGTTGCATATATGCACGACAGTGGCAACATTTATATAAATAAGGAAGTAATAATTGTTTGACATTGACATTTTATCATACCAAGATGGTTCTGCCTTTTGATTATAGATAACAAGGACATTTGAAATGCAGTCCGTTTTCTATTATAATGAATTTACATATATAATTTTAAACCGCTTCCGGCACCGAAGAAGGCGACTGCCAAAACGCGTTTGTTTGAATAACTTTTGAAACTCACCCCGAGAGTGCCTCTTATTCAGGGTAGGACTTTCCCTGATTTTGCGAAGCTGCAATTGATTAACGCAGGTACACCCCCGCGACTAAGGCACCTGTCTGAGTGTGCACCGGCCAAAGATGAAAAAGGAGCATATATATATGTATATATGTATCTATGTGTGTATATATATATTCACTTAAAAAACCATAGGTTTCACACACGTTATAGTTAGGAATTAGCATTTAAAAAACCTTGCAAATTCACTTAAAAAACCATAGGTTTCACACATGTTATAGTTAGGTGGACATTTCATGCATAAAAAACCAATGAAATTCCCCCGTTATAGTTAGTTCAGATAAATATAACTCGTGCGACCGTCACTCTATCAAAAGGATGATGTCATCAGTGATGTCATGAGTGATGCCACTGACCATGTCATGAGTGATGTAATATGTGACGTCATGAGCAGTGGATTGCGGGCGCGCGAGTTATAGTTATCTGAACTAACTATAACAGGGGAATTTCATTGGTTTTTTACGAGTGAAATGTCCACCTAACTATAACATGTGTGAAACCTATGGTTTTTTAAGTGAATATATATATATTCACTGAAAAAACCATAGGTTTCAGGAATGTTATAGTTAGTTGGACATTTCACTCGTACAAAACTATAGAAATTCTGGCGTTATAGTTAGTTGGGCTAACTATAACTCGCGCCCCCGCAATGCACTGCTAATGACGTCACATATTACATCATTCATGACATGGTCAGTGACATCACTGATGACATCACTGATGACATCTCAAATGACATCACTGATCACATCGCTGGAATTTCTATGGTTTTGTATGAGTGAAATGTCCAACTAACTATAACGTTCCTGAAACCTATGTTTTTTTTCAGTGAATTTCTATGGTTTTTTAAATGCTAATTTCTAACTATAACGTGCCTGAAACCTATGTTTTTTTCAGTGAATATATATATATATACATACATACATACATACATTAATAATGTGAAGTTATGTTAGGATTGACATCACACCTTAACGTATGTTTAAAAAACCCCTCATAAATTCACTTAAAGAATTGCAGTAATGTACAGTAATAGTCGCGAAATAAAACCACAGCACCACTGAAATTCGCAGGTTATGGTTAGCTAAGCACTCCATAACTCACACAACAGTCATGCAAAATATACCTCACACAACAACTCCAATGCTCATGACCTCAAATTTGATATGAGAGATGCAATTACAGGAGATTACATATCCTATTACCATTACCACTATGACAGAGATGACTAAATGTATTATTATTTATTGATTTGATTGTCTATTGTTATTTAATTATGTTGTTCACTTGGTATTGGTATTGTATTGGTATACATTTTGTGATGCTTTAAATATTTAATATGGTATTTGAATATATATATAGCTATATCTATATCTATCTGTATATATATACATATAAATATATATGAAAACACACCAGGACCTTCGTCTGCTCGCAGCTTCGTATCAGCTGACCCAGCCACAAAGGAACTACGAACCACCGAATTCAGGCAGATTTCTTTATTTACAGCTGTTAAATCCTTTGAAGACGCGTTTCGGGCTCCACTCGCCCTTGTTCACATCAACGAAGAGAAGTTACATAGCCATTTTTAAATGTGATGCTAAACCCACGTGACCAAACAGCATGAATAAACATAGAAGAAACACACATTCTATTATTCAGCATATATCACAGTGGTATGCATAGTCTTTTTCTGACTTTTTTCTTTTTTATGTACCCCTTATTGATACTTTCTTTTTTTATTATTTTGTTATTATTGTTTTCCTCATCTAATTGATAGGATATCTCATTGGTTCTGTATATGCCATACAAATTGAAAAAGTCCATAAATATTCGTATTATGCTTCTTCACAGGTTCGTTGAAACCAGGTCCTGAGGTAAATCTCATCTTTTAAACTGTTTGAAGTGCAGATTATTGAAATCCATGAATTCAGTTTCATCTGTAATAATGCAAGTTAAAACATTACATAAATATATAAACTATATAAATATAATAAGAACAATTAAATAATTTTGTTAAATTATATTTTGTGCAAAATACTGCCATTATGTCTTGTCGACCCTCAAAGTCACTATAAAGCAGCCTGCAGGCAACCTTATAAATTACACACACACGGATACATATTATCTTCAACCTCTATGTGTTGACCCGGTATAGCGTGATGTCTCTGCATAAATGCATTCTCTAAGCCTTCATCATAAGGCCTTCTATGGTTCTTTTGTATTCAAGAGTATAGGCAACACAACAATGCAATCCATACGACTATGCCAAAAGATAGAGCTAAAATTTAAAGTGCTTGTTGAATGTGTAAAACTTGCAAAAATACAACAGTGTGAATACTGATAGTGTTGTCATTATAATATATATAGACCTTAAAACAAAATAGGCCACAAGTGATCCTAAATTGTAAAAAATAGTTTGTATCCTGACTAAGGTCATATAACTATAGCAGCTGTTTGTATAAATGTCCCTTATCTAATAAAAGACAAATAAGATACATTAAAAAACGGATTTAAAGGATCAGACTAAAGACTGCTAGATTATAGAAAATTATGCAAATCTTCTGTGTTGTTAAGACCAGATGGGAACTTCGTATCAAGCTCAAGAATTAATTTTGATTCCAACTGTCTCAGGGCTTTTTCGCGGTCTCCACCTCGACGAAATTTCGGAATGGCTGCTGCCACAAAATAGTTTAAACAGCTAAGATCATTGTTATGAGTTGATTTAAAATGGCGAGCCACTGGGTACGTGGAGTCGTTATTGACAATAGCGCGTAGGTGCTGTAATATCCTGACATGCACCTGCAATTTGGTGCTGCCCACATATCTGAGTCCACAGGTGCATGTCAGGACATACACAGCGAACTCAGTCTTACAAGTGAAATTACCCCTTATGGCTATCTTTTCTGGGCTAAAGGATGAGAAATAATGTGGGGTATTTATACCGAACTTACAAGCCCTACAGGTGGTACATTTAGTAAAGCCATTCTTGGGCTGTAGCCACATTTTGTCTGTTGTCAGCTCAGAGCATGCCCTCCCAATTTGTGTACGCATAGAAATGCCCTTCCTGTATGTGACAGTCGGTTGAGATGGTAATCTCGCTGACAAGACCCCATCTTTAAGAACAATCGGCCAATGACGCTTCACAATGGTGCGGATTTTCCTCTCTTGCTTGTTGAAGGCAGTGATCAACCTGGGGGCAGGGTTATCATCAGGTAATTTCTCCCCTTGATTAGTGAGTAGGGATTCTCTTGATCTTTCCCTTGTTTTGTTCAAAGCTGTTTTAAGTATCATCTCACTATTTCCCCTATGTTTGAATCTGTTGTATGCCTCCTCTGTGCATCTATTTAAATCTTCGTTGTTATTGCAGATCCTTTTTAGACGTAAGAATTTCCCATATGGGATATTATCAATCATATGCTTGGGATGTGCACTGCTGGCATGTAAGATTAGATTGCCAGCTGTTTCTTTCCTATACAATGTGGTACCTAATGCTCCATCCCTTTGGTAGACCCTCACATCCAAAAAGTCAATACTACTCCTGCTAATATTAGATGTACATTTAAAATTAGCAGCATTGATATTGATTTCCTCAATAAATTGAGGTGCTTTGTCTTCACTGCCTTTCCAAACTATAAAAACATCATCGATGTAGCGCATCCAATACAAAACATTTTCTTTAAAAATATTGGTATGTGTAACTTTGAGGACCTGCTCCTCCCACCAGCCCACATGCAAGCATGCGTAGCTGGGGGAGAAGCAAGCCCCCATAGCCACGCCTCTTTTTTGTAGATAAATATCATTGCCAAATAAAAAATAATTATTGTGTAAGCACCATGAAATCAAACTTAAAAGCATCTTATTATGTTGATAAAATTCAATAGATCTCAACTCTAAAAAATGCTTGATGGCCACCAGCCCTGTAGAGTGTTCTATACTGGTGTACAAGGATTCAATATCCAATGTAATAAAAAGTAAATCTTCTGACCATGCGATGTTTTGTATTTTTGCTAAGAAATCACCAGTATCTTTTATGTAGCTCGGCAGTTCTTTAACAAATTCTTGGAGAAAAAAGTCAACCTATTGATTCACTGTTTCCCCTACACTGTTGATTGCCGATATAATGGGTCTACCGGGAACTGGTGTTGTCTTTTTGTGTACTTTAGGGATGAAATAAAGTTTGGCCAGTGTTGGGTGTTCAATGTTTAAAAACTTGAATTCCTCCGTAGAAATCACCCCTTCTCTTTTCCAAGCCATTAATTCCTTTTTGAAGGTCTGTCTAGCCACATTATATTTATTATGAGAAGTCTTTTCATAACACTCTACATCCTGTAGATGCCTGTTGGCCTCTAACACATAGTCCTTCAGAGGCCAAATGACCATGTTGCCACCTTTGTCCGAATTTGTTACTATGATTTCATGCATATTGCTTAATTTTTTAATCAATTTGGCATAGTCTACTTCATGTTTACTTTTGTAACGTTTTTTATGCTTTGTACAGTAGTGAAGCTTTTTTATATCCTCAATTATAACTTCATGATAAATGTCAATGGCATCCTTAGGCATAATAGGTATAAACTTGGATTTTGCTTTAAACGGACTGATACCGGCTCCCAATTGTGATATGTGTTCAGTGCGCAGACCCTCCTGCGTGGAGCCCAAATCTTCATCCAAATCTATCCCCATGGCTGCCTCTCTATTTAGATGTTGCATATCTCGCAATAAAGTAGCATCGGGGGCTTTCAATTCGCTACTAAATGTTTTTTCATTATCTTGGCATATATCCTGGTTACTCTGCATTTCCTTTAGCCCGTCCTTAATAGGGAAAAACTTTTTAAGCTTTAACTTTCTGATAAAACAAAATACGTCCACTCTAGTTTGAGAGTAATTAAAATTGCTTACCGGACAAAAAGAAAGCCCCAGGCTCAAAAGTTGTTCCTCTGCTTGAGACAAAATAAATCGTGAGAGGTTGATAATAGTATTGTTGTTCGCATTTACTTTCTGCGCCAATACGGTTTTCTTATTGGTGCCTTTCCACTTTTTACGCCGTTCCCTTCTTCGGATGTTTTTGCTTGTTCTGGTCTCTTGTTGATTCGATTCCGAGGCCTTAACGTTTGGCGTCGATCGAAGGCTGAAAAATCAACCTCTTTTCCCAAATTTAGAATCTTTTTTTGGCCAATTACTCCCAGGCTAGCTGTGCTTTCGTTGTCCGATGAGATTTCACTTGCGAGAGAATCGCTGTCAATCACCAAATTTGTAGAGGTACTAGTTCCTGCTATTTCAAGCGTTTTCGCACTTTGGGTACCTTTCTCAAAAATGGCTTTCTTTGCATTTTCATATTTTCGTGCAAATGTGAAAATACGACCTTCTTCATAGTCGTATTTATCTCGTAGGAATTTCTGTGCCTTGCAATTTTTAGTTTTTTCCTCCTGTTTGCTCACTCTCTCTTGAATGTCTCTCTTTGTTTTAGTGATAAAATCACTTGGTTCCATCTTGGCTAACAGTTCTGAAATTACGGATATTTCCTCCATAATAGCATGCCGATCTATCTCTGCGTACTTGACAAGAATGCGCACCAAAATCATTGATGCTGCCAAATTACTTTCTCCCCATTCCCTTAACATATGGGGGTTGGGGTTCTCAAAGTTCGGGGCTAGCAGGATACGCAAACCCCTGGGAACACGTCCAACTTCAATGTATTTCGTCAGGGATTTGTGTTCCCACCATTTAGTAGTTTCTGCCCTCATGCACTTCTCAAGCCTCTTAAGTAAGTTCCTCGCATCCGTTTCTTTATCGGTACTTGTAATGTCTGTACCTTCCCGCTCAGTAAGATTAATGGGCACATCTTTAAAAAGTTCTTCCACGGCGGCCTCTCGGGTACGAACCACCTCCGCTGACATCTTTAGGAAAAACAGCAATGATGCGGCTAAGGCTTGTAGTGCCTGCCGTAAACTGCCTCAGATACCTCCCCACCTTAGCTTGTGCTGCTGTGCTCGTAGATCGTAGCGTAGTCGGAACCACTATCAGAACAACGTTATGTCCGTGAACCGATGCGCCCACACAAGCGTTTTGCAAACGCTAAGGGGGTTGTCGCCAAAGCTCCTTTCTCGGATCCACACTGTTGTCGGTTGAGGGCGGCAATCTCTTTCTGGGGAGGGGGTTCATCACGAAAGCAACCACCTTTCGTAGATTGATATGAAAACACACCAGGACCTTCGTCTGCTCGCAGCTTCGTATCAGCTTACCCAGCCACCAAGGAACTACGAACCACCGAATTCAGGCAGATTTCTTTATTTAAAGCTGTTAAATCCTTTGAAGACGTGTTTCGGGCGCCACTCGCCCTTGTTCACATCAACGAAGAGAAGTTACATAGCCATTTTTAAATGTGATGCTAAACCCACGTGACCAATCACCATGACTAAACATAGAAGAAACACACATTCTATTATTCAGCATATATCACAGTGGTATGCATAGTCTTTTTTCTGATTTTTTTCTTTTTTATGTACCCCTTATTGATACTTTCTTTTTTTATTATTTTGTTATTATTGTTTTCCTCATCTAATTGATAGGATATCTCATTGGTTGTGTATATGCCATACAAATTGAAAAAGTCCATAAATATTCCTATTTGGCTTCTTCACAGGTTCGTTGAAACCAGGTCCTGAGGTAAATCTCATCTTTTAAACTGTTTGAAGTACAGATTATTGAAATCCATGAATCCAGTTTCATCTGTAATAATGCAAGTTAAAACATGACATAAATATATAAAATATATAAATATATAAATATAATAAGAACAATTAAATCATTTTGTTAAATTATATTTTGTGCAAAATACTGCCATTATGTCTTGTCGACCCTCAAAGTCACTATAAAGCAACCTGCAGGCAACCTTATAAATTACACAAACATGGATACATATTATCTTGTGTCTATGTGTTGACCCGGTATAGCGTGATGTCCCTGCATACATGCATTCTCTAAGCCTTCATCATAAGGCCTTCTATGGTTCTTTTGTATTCAAGAGTATAGGCAACACAACAATGCAATCCATACGACTATGCCAAAATATAGAGCTAAAATTTAAAGTGCTTGTTGAATGTGCAAAACTTGCATTTATATATAAACATTTTTTTTTTTTCAAATCGCAATGCTCCTCAATGGAAAGGCCACACGCAGCGTGGTATTGTCTCCTTTATTGGCAGACCGCACAACACACACAAAGCAGCTCCAACAGTTAAAATAAAATATAAATGATTACTGAGCAGCCAAAATGAACCTCACATCACATAGAAGTTGTTACAAGCTACAAGTGATATCCTATTTTGACACATTTTTTTAGACACTTATACGTATTGACAAATGCCTTTGTCAATAAAGTTTATGGTGATTTGCACACATATTGCACAAAATTGCACAAAATTGCTTGTTTAGCTGCCCAATAGATGGTCTAAATATATAATTGTAGAGTGAAAAGATAATTTGGCTAAGTAGGTTTCATGTCCGAACAGGGGTTTTACATTACTTTTTGGGATCCTTGTGGTACGGACCTAACCGGTCTAAGTTCTGTGATAACTAAGAGTTATATATTGAGAAAATGGGATCAATTAGGTATTTACACCATGATTGTTTTTAACATCTTTTATCGTCTCTTTTTATAGATTTTATAAATACTGGAATTTGTATTTATATGAAACATGTCTTATCTATATATGCATTTTTGTATTTATTTATATTTATATATATGTATCTATTTATTTATTTATTTATGTATTTATATAAATGAACCTACCATTTGCACTATTTTACACAACTATATGTAGATAAACATATGCCAAATTAATCTACACCTATAATATTGTGAATTAAATGAAACTGAAGGGGGAATTAATGTAATGGTATTTATACCGACAAGTAACAAACTCTACATATGAGAAATCAAACAATACAACTAATTTTGAGCACTGTCACTTTAACATTCATGTTGGAAAAAAGAAAGAAAAAAACACAAACTAAAAAATGGTACTTAAACAGTCATGTAACTTCTAAGCGTATCATTTGATCAAGGCTCTACAGAGTTGAAACGCGTTATGGCTGACTTACCTCAAGAAAATAAATATGATTGAACGCACTGAGACGTGGTCCGTGCTCCTTTCTTCTACATATTGATGTGCCAAGCAGCAGCAGAGTGTCTTTTGATATATATATATATATATATATATATATATATATATTCACTGAAAAAAACAAGGGTTTCAGGCCTGATATAGTTAGGGATTAGCATTTAAAAAACCTTAGAAATTCACTGAAAAAACAATAGGTTTTAGGGGTGTTCTAGTTAGCTGGACATTTCACTCGAACAAAACCATTGAAATTCCTACGATATAGTTAGTTGTACTATCTACATCTCGCGTGCCCGCAATTCACTGCTGATGATGTCACATATTACATCATTCATGACATGGTCAGTGACATCACTGATGACATCTCAAATTACATCACTGATGACATCACTGATGACATCATCCAGTGAATGTGGTTTGGTTCGTTATTTAAATATGTATCATATATATATATAGCAATTTGCATTGAAGAATGAGTGGATATATAAATATAAATATCTGGATGGAGGATTTAGTAGCAGTGTGATTGACTGTTTACTTGACTAATTTATAGTGTCTCACTAAATATATTGGATAGTGACTAAACTGTGTGAATATCTGTATCACTTTGTCAGTTGTTGCGTAAACTGCTGCACTGGTTGGTTACCAGCTACGTGAAAGTCTATATTATTTATTGATTAGCTAACTGAGCATTTGTATGGGAGAGTGAATGTGTGTGTGGTTTGGTGGGGGGTGTGTGACTGCCCAAAAATGTGTGAATAGTTAATTCAGTAGGTATCTGAAGTTAAAACTGCATGTTATAACAGTTGTTTGGGTGAGTGAATATTTTTATGGGTGTGGTGATGAGCCAATATATGTCTCAATGGTACATGTCCAACAAACTAGGAAAATAAAAGCCAGTGTATGTGTCAGTTGTTGTATATAAATAAGTTTACATAAGCCTCAGTGATTGTATGAGTGACTGTATGGATAACTGTATACTTGTAATAGTGTTTTATAACACACTAAGTATGAGTTATTATCTATATGAATAGATGAAGTGGTGTTTTTATAAGTGTATAGCTAAGTAAAAGTAAGTATGATCCATTGTTTGCATACGTGAGTAGGATGACTTCATAAGTGATTAGGATGTGTGATGGTGTGTAATGTCGATATAGGTGTATAAGTATATTTGATAGTGTTCTATTGATCATTGACAGCATGTATGAGTGAATCTATAGGTAAGTGATTAGATGTGTATATAGATCTAGGAATCACTGAGTGGGTGTTTAGAAACTTGTATTGGTATGTCAATGGTTTTAAATCTGAAACTCTGTATTTTACAGTGAGTGATGAAAGGTTATACTAGTGTATGATGAGGTGTATCTGATTGTCACGTGGCTGATGTCATCAGTGATGTCATCAGTGATGTCATTTGAGATGTCATCAGTGATGTCACTGACCATGTCATGAATGATGTAATATGTGACATCATCAGCAGTGGATTGCGGGCGCGCGAGATGTAGTTAGTACAACTAACTATATCGGAAGAATTTCAATGGTTTTGTTCGAGTGAAATGTCCAGCAAACTATAACACCCCTAAAACCTATTGTTTTTTTCAATAAATTTCTAAGCTTTTTAAGTGCTAATTCATAACTATATCAGGCCTGAAACCTATGGTTTTTCAAGTGAATTTCAAAGGTTTTTTAAATGCTAATTCCTAACTATATCAGGCCTCAAACCTATGGTTTTTTCAGGGAATTTCAAAGGTTTTGTAAATGACAATTTTTTATGTATTAATTGTTATACTGATTTTTTTTATACTAATTTACTACATTTTTTAAACTATTTGTTTTTAGATATATTTTTTTAAATTACATTATAATTATATTATACATTACAATACAAAAAATACTTTCTCAGAATGAATTACTTTAGTTTAAATACTTGGCAAATAGGCAACAGACTTATAAGTACAGTAGTTACAGTTGTTGCAATGGGCAACACAATTTCAAACACAAAGCAACATTGAGCTCAATGTGAATTTCTAGTTAAATGCAATTAGTTACTTTATGGATTACTTTTCTAACCACAGGACTGGATCCTAGATTCAGTCTTTGGACATCTCCTGTAAACAGTTGAGTAAAAGCATTTTGGTTACAGTAGTTATTTTTAAGGAATATTATTGTATTTTAAAAGTTGACACTTAGAATATTTTTCACATAGAATCACCAGTGTTATCGTTACTTTTTCTTACTCAGTGGTGGATCATGGATCCAGCACTGGCCAACCTCCTGTAAACAGTTGAAAGAATGTGTTTAAGTCATACAGACGATTTTTTAGGAATATTTTTAGTTTGTGAAAATAGACACTTAGAAAATTGTCTGCTGAAAACCACACAATGGATTCCTATGGAAGGAAATACAAGTTACTGGTAAGTATGCTTAGAATTACTTTTCAGGGTCAGTGCTGGGCTAAAAGATGCAGCACTGGGTTCTCTCCTGATAACAGGTAAGTAAATCGGAATTCGTAGTTCGGCTGATTTTAGAGGAATATTTGCACGTTTCAAAAATGGACACTTAAAATCTTTTCTGCTGAAAACCACACAATGGATTCCTATGGAAGGAAATACAAGTTACTGGTAAGTCCGCTTAGAATTACTTTTCAGAGTCAGTGCTGCTCTAAAAGATGCAGCCCTGGGTTCTCTCCTGATAACAGGTGAGTAAATCCGAATTCGCAGTTCAGCTGATTTTAGAGGAATATTTGTACAATGGTGAAGGAAGGGGGCGGGGTCTGAGGTGACCTGTGCAAACACGCACAGTGGCGCATTTTAACTTGGGGAATGAATTCCTCTTCAATCCTGAGGTCCGCTGAGGGCCAACTAGCCCACCAGGTACCTCCAGTATGCACCAGGGGGCTGCATTGCAGAGAGGTGTTCAGAGGCCATGCCCCTTTTTACAACACTCTGCAACGCAGCTCTGTGGCGCTTACTGGAGGTGCCTGGTGGGCTAGTTGGCCCCAAGGGGACTTCTGGATTGAAGAGGAATTAATTCCCCAACTTAAAACGCGCCACAGGGCGTGTTTGCACACATATCATCTCAGGCACCGCCCCCTACCTTCACCACAGCGCAAACGCACCCCGTGGGGTGTTTTAAGTTGGGGGATTAAGTCCCCTTGAATCCTGAGGTCCCCTGGCAGCCAACTAGCCCACCAGGTACCTCCAGTATGTGCCAGGGAGCTGCGTTGCAGAGAGGTGTTCAGAGGCTACGCCTCTTTTTACAACACTCTGCAACGCCGCTCCGTGGCGCTTAGTGGAGGTACCTGGTGGGCTACTTGGCCCCTAGGGGACCTCTGGATTGAAGAGGAATGAATTCCCCAACTTAAAACACGCCACAGGGCGTGTTTGCATATATATCACCTCAGGCCCCGCCCCCTACCTTCACCACTGTGCAAACGCGCCCCGTGGCGTGTTTTAAGTTGGGAGATTAAGTCCCCAACTAGCCCACCAGGTACCTCCAGTAAGCGCCACAGAGCTGCGTTGCACAGAGGTGTAAAAAGGGGCGTGGCCTCATTACACCTCTCTGCAACGCAGCCCCCTGGTGCATACTGGAGGTTCCTGGTGGTCTAGTTGGCCCCCAGGCACCCCCAGTATTCAAGGGGAATTAGATTCCCCTCTGTAAACGCGCCAGGGGGCGCGTTTGCAGAGTGGTGCAAGAAGGGGGCGTGGCCTCCAGCCCGATCCCTTCTTTCTTTTTTTTCTTTTTAGGTCTCGGCTAGCGAAGGCTGCGCTTGCGCAGTCTCGCTCGCGAGAGATAATGACTTGGAGAAGAGGGGCTTGAACCCGCCCCTCTTCTCCCCCGTTCTCCATTGGCTGGCCTCTTGAATGCTGGCCAGCCATTGGAGAAGAGGTCCGTCACTCCGAACAGGCCCCGTCCTTTTTGGATTCGGGGGCGTGTTTTTTCCAACTTTTCTAATTATCTCCTCCAGCCAATGACAAGAGGAGAGTAAAGAAAAACACGCCCCCGAATTCGAAACCACCGCTGCCTTTCTCCGAGGCATTTCTGCTTCACCTCAGAGAAAGGCGGTGGTGTCCCGGCGTCCGGACGCACAAGTCACTGACTAGATTAACGAACACGTGAAACAGGCCCCGGTCATGCAGATATCCCGGACATAGACAAGATCTCGAAAATTGACGTGGTTCCGGGTGAGATCGCCCCCCCTTCAGTACTTCGAATGCATTTCCCGCCCGTCCTGGTGCACTCTCAGGAGAACACGATGTTTACATTTCTCGGCCACCCATATTCCAAAGTTCGAGCTCTCCGGAGCGTGGGAAATCCCTCCCCGTGTTACATGGGTGAGATTTGGGGCCGAGCAGATCTATGCGGCATACATAGTCCCCAGCTTCACCCTTCGTTTCCTGGTATTATTACCCCCTATGCGTGTCCTACGCAATCCACTACGCCTACGTGGGCCACAGCTTTACTATGTATATCTCGGACCCACCCACTCTGCACATTGGCCGCTTATGTGGTCCTCAGCTTTACTCTCACGCCTCCTCCGTGCACCTCTGACACGTGTGGACAGTACCCCCACACCACAACCCCACCCCACTTTCGCGTTGTCTCCAGCCGGGGCGCTACCAGTCGCCACTGCCTTGCTGCGCAGTCTCTGGTCTCAACTCTGCCCTCTGTCGTTTGAGGGACTGCGGGTGGGAGGGGCTGTGGCTCTTCGACTGGGAAAGCCCCTACCGACCCCCTCTGCTGGTGATCTCACCCTATTTTTGCCAGGAGTCTGGGCTTGAGAGCTGGAGTGCGCCCTGGCAGGCACGAAGGACAGGATGACTCACTAGGCGCTATATATAGACGCACTGCTGGCCCCAAACAATGTTTAGCGCCCCCGGGCCAGCCCCCTCCTCCCAAGCATTGTTCCCCAGCGAGAGCGGGAGGGGGATTAGTGAAATTCAGTGACCCAGAAGGTCTCCCCTGAGTGAGTGTGCAACTGCCCCTGTGTGGCACAGCAGTGTCTAGCCGCCTCAGCTCGAGAGAGAGAGGGGGGCCCGGAGAAGGTCACAGTGAAGTCACCAGGCAGACATGTGCGTGGGATCTCATGGGGGACAATGGTGTGCTGTGCCCTCGCTCGTGAGACGCCCTGACTCACCACAGACCTGTGCAGGGTCAGAGGCGCGTGGGATTTACATCAGTCTAAGGCAGCGACCTAGGGCAGAACTCCACGTCTGGGCAGGAAACGGGACAGTCCCTGGAGCGTCACTCTGTTACCTGCGCAGCCCCCTCTCTCTCACCTCATGAGGTAGTGTCAGTCTACAGACTGATGATGCATGCACCTCGCCTTTTACCTGCACATCCGCCTTCCTCACACCGGATGTTCCTGGTAATGTCAGTCTATAGACTGGTGCAGGAAGGGCTTCGGCTGGTAGGGGCGTCGACCTGCCACTAAAAAAGGGGATTTGTGTGTTAATCCTTTTTGTAAGATTCCGTGAGGCAGTCCTGCAAACTCTGAAAGACCAAGCTTAACAGAATGTCTGACATTGCCCTTCTAATGCAGCACTCTGTGGCTGCGGTATCCACAAGGCACACTTTTATGTGCCTCTCCTTCGGGGTTTGAGTTGAAGTACTTCCCTTATTCTGAGCACTCCTAACCCCTCCTCATCACAGTGGTGAATACAGAACAAGACTATCTCCAGTCTTGAAACTTCCGACCGCACGCAGCCTGCCAGGCCAGCATTACCCTGCCTTCCTGTCAGGGCTCTGTGTGGGTGTGGCTGTGTGTGGGGGTGGCTGTGTGCGGGGGTGGCTGTGTGTGTGGGGGTGGCTCTGTGTGTGGGGGGTGGCTCTGTGTGTGTGGGTGGCTCTGTGTGTGGGGGAGGGTCTGTGTGTGTGGGTGGCTCTGTGTGTGGCTCTGTGTGTGGGTGGCTTTTTTTGTAGGTGGCTCTATGCGTGGTGGGTCTGTCTGTGTGTGGGTAACTCTGTGTGTGTGTGTAGGTGGCTCTGTGGGTGGCTCTATGGGTGGCTCTATTGTGTGTGGGTTGCTCAATGTGAGTGGCTTTGGGTGTGTGGCTCTGTGTGTGGGTGCAAATGCAATAGATCTCGCATTTGAGAGTGATTAAGCTATTGACATTGTAAATAACAATGCCGTTTCTTTCAATGTTTTAAAAACAAAAACATAAACAAAAATAATGTCATGAGCAATGCCAATAGCTTTAACTTTAACAATGCCGAGACCATTGCATTGTAAATGCTTGTTTTAGAAGGGGGGCTGTGTAGCCCCCCTTCTTTTTCTAATTTATTGGCACTGGGGACCCCATACCCCAGGGCCTGCCCCCAATTTTTTTTTCGTTTTTTAAAAACAAAAATCGGGAAGGGGGCCGCGTGGCCCCCCTCCCGAGGCCTTAATTTGCCCCGGGGACCCCATCCCCCTGGGCATGGCCCTATTTTTTTTTGGAGGGTGGCTACCTTGCCCCCCTCCTGTGGCCCCTTTTTTTGTAGGAAGGGGGCCGCGTGGCCCGGGGCCTGGCCACCTCGTTGGGGACCATGGGGGGGTCCCCAATCCCCCCACGGTCCCAGCCGGCTCCCCGCTTCCTGCGGGAGCCGGCATTGCTTTTCCACATGGGGAGCAGCTAACATGCTGTTCCCCATGTGGAAAAGCAATCTGCTTTGCTTCATTGAAGCGAGAGCTGGTATCCCTGCTCTCACTTCAATGAATCAAAGCAGTTTGCAATGGCAGGGTGGGAGCCGCGAGGCTCCCGCCCTGCCATTGCAAACAGCAGTGTCCTGGGGGTGGGCATCCCGGGACACTGCAGGAGCCGGCCCTGGGGGGTGGTGGTCCCCAGGGTCATCATTGGCTCCAGGAGGGTGGCCACACGGCCCCCCTCCCACTTAATTTAAAGCCCCGGGGGTGGTGGTCCCCGGGGCTTGGGGGTCCGTAACGACCCCCTATTTTAAATATTTAGTGCCCCGGGGAGGTGGCGGTCCCTGGGGCGTGTGGGGGCTGTGAGCCCCCTGCATACATTTCCATAAAGCCCCGTGGGGTGGCAGTCCCCGGGGCTTGGGGGGGCCTTTGAGCCCCCACCCATGTTTAGTAAAGCCCCGGGGGTGGTGGTCCCCGGGGCTGGGGAGGGCTGAGAGCCCCCCCATAATTCACATAAGCCCTGGGGGTGGCGGTCCCCAGGGCTGGGGGGCCCCTCTGGGCCCCCATTATCATTTACATATTGCCCCCGGGACTTGGATCCCCCGGGCGCTAAATAAAAACGAAGCGCGAGAGCCCGTACTTCGGTTTTTTTTTGTCAGCGGGGTGCGCATCCCGTGATTTAAAAAAAATATTCTACCCTGCCCCCTTGTCACGTTTTGCGGCGTTTTTTTTTTGGTTTTATGGCTGCCAACACTTCCTGATTCAGAGTATTGGCAGCCAATTAGCATTCAGCTCGTGCTCGGGAGGGTGCGGGGAGGGTGCGCGGATCCTCCAAGGCCATAGATATATCTATCTTTTTAACTCTAATTTTCTCAGGAACTACTGAACGGATTTACACCATTTAAGCAAAAGGAACGAGTCTGAACTGAAGACTACCTCTTTGACAAATTTGGTGTAATTCCGTTCATCAGCAGTTCGGGCTGTAGCTGCGTCAACAGGTCCTATGGGAAAATGCATGGGGAAAACGTGTTTTGGGACCCCCCTTTTTTCTCAGCCCCCGCTTGACGAATCACCGTGAAATTTTCAGGATAAGAGCGGACCGGAGCTGGCAAAAAGTTTGGAAAATTTTGCGAAGATTCGTCAATTGGCGCCAACGTTATTCCAAGTAGAATGTTGCGGATTTCCTATGGAAAATAGGTCCTAACTATATCTACCTACTGGTGACCGCCAGTAGGTAATATATATTATCTACTGGCGGTTCCCAGTAGATAGTTATAGTTAGGACCGTGTTTCCATAGGAAATCTGAAAATTCTATTTTGAAATACTTTGGCGCCGGTTGACGAATCTTCGCAAAATTTTCAAAACTAATGGGGCGCTCCGCTCAGCTCCTACCCTGAAAGTCTCGGGGGGATTCGTTAAGCGGGGGCTGAGAAAAAAGGGTGGTCCCAAAACGCGTTTTCCCCATGCATTTTCCCATAGGACCTTTAGTCGAAGGTACAGCCCGAACGGCTGAACAGAATTACTTGAAATTTGGCAGAGAGGTAGTCCTCAGGTCAGGGATGTGCCTTTTGCATATATGGAGTCAATCTGTTCAGTAGTTCCTGAGAAAATGGCAGTTAAAAGCACATACATATCTATAGCCGCGCACCGTGCGCGCACCGTGCGAGCACCCTAACGTGAGTCAGCGTAATTCTGATTGGTGGTTACATGTTAGTCAACGTTCGAATCGGCCGAAATCAGGAAGTGTCGGCCGCCATTTTGTTTGTTTTCAGTGCGAGAGTGAAAAAGGAAGGTGGCAAGCGTGAAAAGGGGGCAGGGTAGAGAGTTCCTGACCCCCTAGCCTTTGTCAGGGGGTCCCTGAAGGACCCCGAAGGCAGAAAAAAACATTTTAATTTTTTTTTTTAAATTGCGGGGGTGCGCGCACCGTGCACGCACGGTGAAAAACCAAAAAAATATATATATATTTTAATACGTAGTTTATTGAAAAATAAATATATAAAAAAAATAATAATACATACATAACTTAGCATTTAAAAAAGCGTACAAATTCACTGAAAAAACCATAGGTTTCACACACGTTATAGTTAGGAATTCGCATTTAAAAAACCTTGCCAATTCACTTAAAAAAACATAGGTTTCACACATGTTATAGTTAGGTGGATATTTCACTCGTAAAAAACCAATGAAATTCCCCCGTTATAGTTAGTTCAGATAACTATAACTCGCGCGACCGCCACTCTATCACAAGGATGATGTCATCAGTGATGTCATGAGTGATGCCACTGACCATGTCATGAGTGATGTAATATGTGACGTCATGAGCAGGATTGCGGGCGCGCGAGTTATAGTTATCTGAACTAACTATAACGGGGGAATTTCATTGGTTTTTTACGAGTGAAATATCCACCTAACTATAACATGTGTGAAACCTATGGTTTTTTAAGTGAATATATATATATATATATATATATATATATATATATATATGTATATATATATATATATCTCCACATATATATATATATATATATATATATATATATATATATATATTACCTACTGGCGGTCGCCAGTAGGTAGTTATAGTTAGGACCACGTTTCCATAGGAAAACCTCAACATTCTATTTTGAATAACTTTGGCGCCGGTCGACGAATCCTCGCAAATTTCTCAAAATAGGTGGGGCGCTACGCTCCGCTCCTACCCTGAAAGTCTCGGGGGGATTCGTCAAGCGGGGGCTGAGATAAAAGGGGGGTCCCAAAACGCGTTTTTCCCATGCATTTTTCCATAGGACCTTTAGACAGGGCTACAGCCCGAACGGCTGAACAGAATTACTAGAAATTTGGCAGAGAGGTAGTCCTCAGGTCAAGGAAGTGCCTTTTGTAGGTTTGGTGTAAATCTGTTCAGTAGATTCTGAGAAAATAGCCTTTAAATCAATATATATATCTGAGCCCGCTTACGGTACGCTTACCGTACGCTTACGGTAAGCGTACGGCGGCGTGCGCGAGCGCGATTCTGATTGGCTGTTAGATCTTAGTAAACATTCGAATCGGTCGAAACCAGGAAGCGGCGGCCGCCATTTTGTGTATTTCACTCTGAAAAAAAAGAGTGAAAACAAGGAAAGGGGGCAATGAGGAGAGTTACAGACCCCCTAACATTTGTAAGGGGGTCAAAGAAGGACAGAAAAGTACAAAAAAAACATTTATTGATTTAAAAAAAAATCACGGGGTACGCGTACGGTAAGCTTACGGTAAGCGTACGGTAAAAAAAAAAAAAAATAGATAAATGAAAAGCAGATTTAAGAGTTTAGAAATTAGGGAGCTCTAAAAAGAGCTGTTGTGTTTATGAAGTCATTTTTTTAGTGGTACCTACAAGTAAGTACCGATGCAGAGTCTAAGGTTCAAGAGGAAGACTCTGTTCCCTTCATCATTGAAGTGCACACCATCTCCTCTATAAATGTCTTGCATGTCATAACGCAAGTTGTTGTGGTAAATGGCACCCATACCATAGTCACGGAGGAAAGCAGAAACAGATTTGTTGACGTGCTTTCTTGCTTTGTCAATCTGTGGACAGAAATGATTGGACCAGTTCCATTTTTGCCTTTGGCATATGTTGGAAAACACAAAGGCAGTTTTAGGGAAAAGTGTAAACAGTTGTGCAAAGGTGTCCTTCATAAGCATTTCCAGACCTACCCCAGTCAAAGTGCCTAGGTCATTGCCACCACAGTGCACTATTATGAGGTCAGGGTGTTGGATTTGAATGAAGGATTTCACCAATGGCATCAATTGGTGCCACTTTAACCCTCTCTGACCAATCCATTTAATGTCTACATTTGGCAAAGCAAGGTCTCTCACCATATCTGTTTTCTCTGCAAACTTTTCACTCCAGAAGACATAGCTGTGCCCTACAATCCACACTGTGAACATCTTCAAAGGAGAACTGGATGCACTCAGGAGGTGTCTTTCAGTAGAATGGCAATAAGAAAAGAAAGACAGTTTGGAAATGGAGGCATACATATTTTTTTTAAACAAAAAGAACTGATTGGCTGTTTCATACCATTCTAGAATAAAAACTAGGCTGTATGTGAAAATTAATAGAAGCATGTTTTGTATTGGTACAAAAAAATGTGTAACCAAAGAACAGTACTATGGATTTGCTGTAAGGTTTGAAAAGTCAAGCACTCTTGCTCTGTGGAATTGAAACATTGTGTGTCGAACTTCTGACCTAACTGCACACAGCAGTGTTCCATGAGCTGTTGCTATGGTAGCAGGCAGAAGTCAAGTTGGGGGAAGGGTACTAGGCAGAAGTCAAGTTGGGGGCAGGGTACTTTTGGAAAAGGGTTGGTTTTCAACCAATAGAAATGTGTGAATACATGTGAAAAAAAGGGGGAAGCACTGAGATTTGAAACTTACATGTATATGTGTGGAAAAATAGAGGGAAAGTTTGCCATTATCTGGTTCTGCTGAGAGGAGAGAGGTGAACAGAACAGAGATCCTGGCTCTGATAATCTGCTGTTTGAGTGTCACATTTCTTTCACAACTAACTAATTTTAAAGGTGAGTTTACAGTTTGAGAGGGGATGTATGTGGTAACTTAAGAAATGAATAATAGAAATGGGAATTGTTTTTGTTGTAGTTACACATGGTGGTTTCATAATGTGTCAGTGTGTAAAAGTGATTTACACTTGTCCCGAAAAAAAAAAAGAGCAGTAAGTGTGCTTTCAAATTGGCAAAGAAATTTCGTTTTGGCACTAATGTGAAAACATGACTCTGTGTGCATAGAAGAATTATAGGCAGAGATTTATTGCGTCTTGCTCTGGTGATTTCACAGTTGCATTAGATGGAAAGGGGGAGCGAATTTTTGGGGGAAGAAGCAGAGGCTTAGCACACACCCATGTCCTTGCCGTGTATAGTCATGCACAGTATTTACAAGCGAGTGGGGTTTTCAGGTTTAAGTCTGTAATGCAAATACATTCAGCATCACTAAGGCTGGTTGCCCTTGGTGGAGTGTAGGCAGTCACAGAGAATGCACATGGTGGTGGTCTGAAAAAAAAACAGCTTGGACACGTGCAATTAAATAAATCAAAAATAGTGGTTTCATAATGTGTCAGTCTGTAAAAGTGATTTCAAATTGTAAAAAGAGATTTTCACTTGGCCCGAAAAAAAAAAGAGCAGTAAGTGTGCTTTCAAATTGGCAAAGAAATTTCGTTGTGGGACTAATGTGAAAACATGACTCTGTGTGCATAGAAGAATTATAGGCAGAGATTTATTGCGTCTTGCTCTGGTGATTTCACAGTTGCATTAGATGGAAAGGGGGAGCGAATTATTGGGGGAAGAAGCAGAGGCTTAGCACACACCCATGTCCTTGCCGTGTATAGTCATGCACAGTATTTACAAGCCAGTGGGGTTTTCAGGTTTAAGTCTGTAATGCAAATACATTCAGCATCACTAAGGCTGGTTGCCCTTGCTGGAGTGTAGGCAGTCACAGAGAATGCACATGGTGTTGGTCTGAAAAAAAAACAGCTTGGACACGTCCAATTAAATAAATCAAAAATAGTGGTTTCATAATGTGTCAGTCTGTAAAAGTGATTTCAAATTGTAAAAAGAGATTTTCACTTGGCCCGAAAAAAAAAGAGCAGTAAGTGTGCTTTCAAATTGGTAAAGAAATTTCGTTTTGGCACTAATGTGAAAACATGACTCTGTGTGCATAGAAGAATTATAGGCAGAGATTTATTGCGTCTTGCTCTGGTGATTTCACAGTTGCATTAGATGGAAAGGGGGAGCGAATTATTGGGGGAAGAAGCAGAGGCTTAGCACACACCCATGTCCTTGCCGTGTATAGTCATGCACAGTATTTACAAGCCAGTGGGGTTTTCAGGTTTAAGTCTGTAATGCAAATACATTCAGCATCACTAAGGCTGGTTGCCCTTGCTGGAGTGTAGGCAGTCACAGAGAATGCACATGGTGGTGGTCTGAAAAAAAAACAGCTTGGACACGTGCAATTAAATAAATCAAAAATAGTGGTTTCATAATGTGTCAGTCTGTAAAAGTGATTTCAAATTGTAAAAAGAGATTTTCACTTGGCCCGAAAAAAAAAGAGCAGTAAGTGTGCTTTCAAATTGGCAAAGAAATTTCGTTTTGGCACTAATGTGAAAACATGACTCTGTGTGCATAGAAGAATTATAGGCAGAGATTTATTGCGTCTTGCTCTGGTGATTTCACAGTTGCATTAGATGGAAAGGGGGAGCGAATTATTGGGGGAAGAAGCAGAGGCTTAGCACACACCCATGTCCTTGCCGTGTATAGTCATGCACAGTATTTACAAGCCAGTGGGGTTTTCAGGTTTAAGTCTGTAATGCAAATACATTCAGCATCACTAAGGCTGGTTTCCCTTGCTGGAGTGTAGGCAGTCACAGAGAATGCACATGGTGTTGGTCTGGTTGTTAATTTTTTTTGCCCGCTGTAAAATGATGAATGCAATTGCTTTCACAATTAATAGTGAAATGCAATTTATTCTGAAAACAGCAAAAATAAGGCAAAAATATTTTTTGGTAAAAAATGTAAATATGTGTACTGTATTATTAAATGGTTTAAAAATATTAATACTTTTTTCTTTATTTTCAGATCGATATAGAAAATTTTCGGAAACTACAACCATTTTAAAAACTATTTTTAAAAAAAACAAATGAATAAATATTTTTTTGAGTGAGTATGGTAAGTCAATAATAAAAATTGTAGTCTCTCAAGGACTTTATAATGTGATAAATGATTTTTAGTGTTTTTTTTTAAAAAATAAAAAAAAGGTACGCTTACCGTACGCGTACGGTAAAAAAAAAAAAAAAAACAGTTTTTAAAAACAAGTAAAAAAAAGATGGAAGATAAGGTTGGCTCTTAAAAGAACCGTTGTGTTCATGCAGGGACAGAGGAAAGGAAGCATGGGAAAATCATTCAAAGCTACAAATGTGCTGATCTATTTTGTTGTTCACTAGGGAAACACTGGTCTCCCTATGACAAATTAGACCTTTACAAAATGTGCAATGAATATCAACCTTCCGAAATCGAAGGTTCATTTCCAGAGGGCCAGCAAAAGGAGATTCTCCCCCCACAGATGAAGGGCTCACCTGACCTGCAGAAGAAGGAGTAAGCCCTGCAGGTGATGGTCCAGGCTGAGCTGCTGTGGATGTACTGGCTCGTCTTTCTGAAGAGTTACCTCCAAAAAGATGACCATGTGTCCTTCTGTGTACATCCTGGAGGTGTCTCTTCTTGGTGTGATTCCCAAAGGAATACTTCCTGTTAGGATTACCTCTAGAAAGTACACGCTTACACAGCTTGCAAGTAACTAAGGGTGCATTCACCTTTTGCTGGCCTTCTGGAAAAGTAAAATAATCCCAAACATAAGAAGGCTTTACTTTCCTCGCTCTCTGCCTCAAGACAGTGCTGCTGGTGCTAGCCTCACTCTCAGAAGAGCTCTGCTGTTCTGCCATCGTATCCCAAAGACAAACCAGCTCCTTCTCCCAAGGGATCACAAGCAGAAATGAGGGGAATGGGTGTGGTGTAGGAGAGTTCTAGAACTGAAAGTACTTTCAACCAATCAAAAGTTGTGTTTCAAGATCACATGACCTACCGTACGCTTACGGTACGCTTACGGTACGCTTACGGCAAAAAGTACGCGTGCGCGTAAAAAAGACACGCGCTTCCGCGCATGCGCATAACAGTCACTCCCCGGCACTTCCGCGTAACGTGCGCGTGTGGCGTAAGCGCGCACGCGTCCCACGCGCAGTACGCGCGGCTACGCAAATTGCGTAACTATACGCAAGCAGCGTAGATAGATTACGGACGTTGCGTAAACCGTACGCTTACCGTGAGCTTACGGTACGCGTACTAAAAAAAAAAAAATACAAAAAAAAAAAAAACTGGTAATAAATTTTACATGTTTATTTTAAAAAATATATTAAAAAAAAATATTTAAGGATTTTAAAAATTTAAGCATAGTCTTTATAAAATGAAAGAAAATTAAATTAAAAATATGTTTGAAAAAAATGAAGAATAAAAAAAAAAATTAGCATTTAAAAAACTTGCAAATTCACTGAAAAAACCATGGGTTACACACACGTTATAGTAAGAAATTAGCATTTAAAAAACCTTGCAAATTCACTGAAAAAACCATGGGTTTCACACACGTTATAGTTAGGAATTAGCATTTAAAAAACCTTAGAAATTCACTGAAAAAACCATAGGTTTCACACACGTTATAGTTAGGAATTAGCATTTAAAAAACCTTAGAAATTCAGTGAAAAAACCATAGGTTTCACACATGTTATAGTTAGCTGGACATTTTACTCGTAAAAAACCAATGAAATTGCCCCGTTATAGTTAGTTCAGCTAACTATAACTCGCGCGCCCGCAATGCACTGCTGATGACGTCACATATTACATCACTCATGACATGGTCAGTGACATCACTCATGACATCACTGATGACATCTCAAATGACATCACTGATGACATCACTGATGACATCATCCTTGTGATAGAGTGGCAGACCTCCTCTCACCTTAATATAAGCTTTGATACACACATTCAAAAATAGAGACTAAAATTTTCAAAACAATGGACATACCAATACCAGTTACAACAACCTCTTCAGTAATTCTAAGATCAACATACACATCCACTCATTCACCAACAGTCCTATACAGTCACTCATACATGTACTCACTCATCATATGTACTCATACACCTATACATCCTGTTACATAATGCCACTCATCCATAGAGTTACTCACACACATAGTCACTCATGCTAATAAAGAATCAAACATACATTCACCTGTATATACAGTTATACACACACCACCACACTTACTTCTACGGAAACTTACACATACTTAGTCTTTTAAACAATCACTTATAGAAACACATACTTATTCATACAGGAACTCTTTCAATCTCTCCCTCTCACATATACTCACATATATACACCAATAGTCACATATACTAGTTTAAAACATATGTAGTTACTCATAAAGACACTATTCAGACAGTCATTCACTCACTAACACACCAATACACACACGCATCCACCCATGCAGTCCTGCACACATGCTCTGTTCAACACATACAAACAGTGAGTCACTCATTCATGCACCTATGCACTACGTCATACCCCCCACCGAACCATGCAGACACTCAGACTAATACTCAAAAAAACCAACTAATAACCTATATAGACACCCATGTAGCTACTCACCAACCCATGCAGCCACTTATACACAAAGTGAAAAAATGATACAGATATTTACATATTTAAATATTACTCACTAAGCCATGTATTCACTATGATACACTTAATCAGTCAGTTACACAATCAATTTTTCAAAAAGAAATCATCCATTTAGACAGTAATATACCCATTTATTCTTCTATCAACCTTGAGATATACATATATAAAACATATTTAATTTTCAGAAAAACACACATTCACTGGATGATGTCATCAGTGATGTCATCAGTGATGTCATTTGAGATGTCATCAGTGATGTCATGAGTGATGTCACTGACCATGTCATGAGTGATGTAATATGTGACGTCATCAGCAGTGCATTGCGGGCGCGCGAGTTATAGTTAGCTGAACTAACTATAACGGGGCAATTTCATTGGTTTTTTACGAGTAAAATGTCCAGCTAACTATAACATGTGTGAAACCTATGGTTTTTTCACTGAATATATATATATATATATTCGTTCGCACCTTTTGCTAATCCAAAAGAATACCAGGACACGCAGGAGTGTACTCAGCAAGTTTTAATGGGCAAGGTCATGCCACACCAACGCGTTTCGCTTTACAGCTTTATCACGGTGTAATCAACCGAGTTTTACTTCCTGTATTTCAATCCTATACAGTTCATGAACATAAAAGAAGGACTTCCAAAATTAAACCATCAAAATTGGGTGTAAACAACAGCGCCATTTTATCATGTTGAATCGGCGTCTATCAGCATTATTCTCGTATAGTATTACTTGCTTCATAGATAGACATGTTATCTGATATTGATTGCAAATAACATTACATTCGCCAAAATTCATTATATCAAAACTCTCTCGTTTTTTTAGATTTTTTTAAAAAAACAACCAAAATTATTTTTGAATATTGCCACATAATTATACACTCATATAGATGATTAATGGCTTGGAAATAATACCCACAAAAAACTAAATGGCTTGTGAATTCACTGGGGCGAAATTATTTTTTCAATGTTTTTTCAATATCTTCTAATGACTTGAATTCACAAGCCATTTAGTTTTTTGTGGGTATTATTTCCAAAAATCTAAAAAAACGAGAGAGTTTTGATATAATGAATTTTGGCGAATGTAATGTTATTTGCAATCAATATCAGATAACATGTCTATCTATGAAGCAAGTAATACTATACGAGAATAATGCTGATAGACGCCGATTCAACATGATAAAATGGCGCTGTTGTTTACACCCAATTTTGATGGTTTAATTTTGGAAGTCCTTCTTTTATGTTCATGAACTGTATAGGATTGAAATACAGGAAGTAAAACTCGGTTGATTACACCGTGATAAAGCTGTAAAGCGAAACGCGTTGGTGTGGCGTGACCTTGCCCATTAAAACTTGCTGAGTACACTCCTGCGTGTCCTGGTATTCTTTTGGATTAGCAAAAGGTGCGAACGAATTTACTGGTTTACGGAGCCCATCCAGGACCGCCGCGTCAGAAGCACCGGACTTCCGTAATCTTTGGCTGTGGATATATATATATATATATATATATATATATATATATATATTCCAATTCAAATTGCGGTGGTATCATGGGACCCTATTACTGCTTGTTTATATTGCGTACTCTAACCACACGGATTGGAGTTTTAACAGCAGAAAGTCGCAACTGTAAGTCCCCTGAAGTGCAGTTGATTTCCGAGTGAAAACAGTGATGTACACTTGAATGCGGAAGCACAGGGAAGGAACTGATTATAAAGACGGGGCGACTGTGCTGGAAAATATTCTGTCCATTGACAGTGAATGCGTGACTGTTTGGTTTTTTATAAAAAAGTGAGACATGATTAAAATGCCGTTTTTGTTTTAACTCTGTAGGGATTCAGTCCGGGTTTTATAAGCAACAGTTAAAGGTGTGATGGGAACAAACATAAAAAATGACTTGATAAACATTGCTCGTAGTAGCACAGAAAGTGAAAAACCCTGGAGCACTTTTATTTGCTGGTTTCACTCTGTTGTGATTCTATCTTCGAGTAAAATGCAACTGTGCAACATGTTTGTATTTTATAAATGCGCACCCTTTTAAATGTTAAAAAGGCATTTTCTATTTCTACTCTTTATGAATGTAAAGCTTTAAAAAAGAGGCACCAATATGGCGCATGACAGGTTGAGAAAGGCAGCAAGACTGCTGAAACGCGTCCCTGTGGTGTCCGTGTGTGGATTGTAATCATGCAATAAACGGGAGAATACCCATGATTTCGAGTGCCGGCTCTTCAATCATAGGAGATTGGGGAATATTTTTTCATATATATATATATATATATATATATATATTCACTGAAAAAACCATAGGTTTCAGGGGTGTTATAGTCAGCTGAACTTTTCACTTGTACAAAACCATTGAAATTCCCCCGTTATAGTTAGTTCAGCTAACTATAACTCGCGCGCCCGCAATGCACTGCTGATGACGTCACATATTACATCACTCATGACATGGTCAGTGACATCACTCATGACATCACTGATGACATCTCAAATGACATCAGTGAATTTCTGAGGTTTTTTAAATGCTAATTCCTAACTATAACGTGCCTGAAACCTATGGTTTTTTCTGTGAATTTCAAAGGTTTTTTAAATGCTAATTTCTAACTATGCCTACAGAGATAGGACATGCGAAGAAAGAAGAAAAATGCACAGAACGAAAAAAAGAAGTGCAGAAAGAAGCAACAGAAGTCCTCAAAGACGAAGAAAAGTGCAGGAAGAACAAAAAGAAGAGCAGAAAGAAGCCTTGTTGCAAAATCATCCTGTACCCTCAACTTTTTCAGACGGAGGCCCTCAGGGACCCTCAGTATTGAAGAGGAATTAATTCTCCAACTTACAACTCGCCAGGGGGCGCATTTGCAGAGTGCTGCAAGGAGGGGGTGTGGCCTCCGGCACGATGCCAGTCTTTTATTTATTTTAATTTTTTAAGAAGGGGGGCTGTGTGGTTCCCCTTCTTATTCTAAATTATTGGCCCTGGTGACCCCATCCCCCAGGGCTTGTCTCCTAATTATATTTTTTTGACCCCAATCTCCAGAGGCGGCCACTGTTTTTTATTATTTAAAAAAAATATATATTGATAGACACACCTCGGACATGCTGGACAAACCGTACGTACCCATCACCATGACGATTTGCGGGATATTCATTAAAAGGCGACTATGCATACAATGAATCCACGTGGAATGTATTTAAACCACTAGTGAAGCTCTGACATGTCTGATGCCCTACCGTGCCTAATCCCGGTAGACACCCTTGTCGTTTATTTATACAAACATGGGTAGCTATTGACGGGCACATTTAATACACATGCACACCAAGCCATTCAAAGGGAATTCGACAAAAATTCGACCAAAACTATGCAAGAAACCCCCCTCACGGTTAATAAAACACACATCCACTGCCGGATGTGTAATACTTTTTATTTAACTCTCTGGAAAGGGGACGAACATCACTTGAGAGTCACAGCGCGCTCCTGGCAGAGCCCAATGCTGTGTTACACCCACCATTGCCTGCTGAGTGCCACACACCTTTGTGTTGTATTCCACCAGCTACTGCATATGCTATGACACTCTCTAGCCCATGTGCACTGTAACACCACCCTGTGAATATGTCATGCCACACTTGTCTTCGCACGGGTTATATTGCCCCATCTAACGTGCCTTCCTCGATGCCTATGTTATAACGCACAGTGCTATGCCATACATATTACAATCTGGGATCCATATCTTTGTCACAGTGCATATACAACGTTACACTCCCCAGCACATATTTTATATTACAACTTTAGAGACTAGTTAGGTTACACAACACTGCCCTGTGCATATTACACTCCAAGGCGCATATCGCATAGCACGCGCTAGTGCCTGTGCTATCTCGCGCTCTCCAATGAATCTGTCATTGCGCACAATGTATTGCATATTATATTTCACGCCCGGTTCATCTTATATCACACTTTTTGGTGCATAGTTTATACCATACACTATATCTAGTTTTCATTTTCAATCGTGCTCTCAGGACTATGTTCTATATAACACTGTGTTCACCTACCCTTTTCACGGGCATTACATTTTGCGATAGGGGGTGGAGGGTCAGGGGGTGTTTCTGCCAAGTGAGCCCAGAGTCACAGTCACAAACGTCCTCTTCTTCCTGAATAAAAGTGAGATTGTGCTGCATACTTGTTCATATTTTAAGTAGTTCGCACAGACACACGTTTTAAAAACAATAACGTTCCTAATACCCGCCTTCTCTGAACAGTTAGCTTGCTGCCCCATCCCCCTCCTCCCTATCCTCTGTTGTGTGAATCCATGGACTAGCCTCCTCCCTCCTGCCATGCATGGTCTGATGTGCTGCCACTGCCCTCAATTTAGTATGATGTACCAGTCCACTCCTCCTGCCCTCCATTGCCCAATTCTATGCCCCATCATTGACCTCCTGCTTAAACTCTGTGCTTAGCTTGCGGCCCCTATTCTCCTTCCCCCTGCCCTCCGATGTCTTTGTGCATGCCCCCGCTCCATCCTTTTTGCCCACCATGTTCCATGGACCTGCCACTCCTATCTACTCTGAGTGTTCTGTTGAGCTGCCACTCCCCTCCCACCTGCCTAGCATTGTCAGATGACTGTAACCTGTCCCTGCCACCTCCACCCTGCCTGTCCACATGCCATGCCCCTATCCTCTTCCTCCTGTCCTACATGGTCCATTGTACTGCCACACCCTTCTGCCCTCCCTGGTCTGTTGTGCTGCAACTGCTCCTCCTGCCTGCCCCGTGCGGTCTGTTGTGAGGCCCCTTCCCCTGAACTTTCTTGTCTGTGCACAGGTCCTACCCTCCCTTCTATCCTCCATCGTCCTATGTGCATGCCCCTGCACCCTCCTTCTTGCCCATCATAGCCATTGTGCTGCCACTAACCCTCCCACTTGCCATGCATGGTCTTCTGTGCTGTCATGGTCCCTCCCACCTTCCCTGTGTGGTCAGTTAGCTGCCCCTGACCCCCTCCCACCTTCCCTCCATGTCCTGTGTGTATTCCATCACAGTCTCACTGTTGCTCTTCATGGTGTGTCTTGCTTCTAGTGCCCATCCTGCCTGCCCTCCATGGCTATCTTGCTGCTCCTGCCCTGCCCCCTTGCCCCCAGCCCTCTGTTTACATGTGCAGACCCCTACTCCCTCCCTCCTGGCTTGTCTGTTCCATTGTAATGCCCCTGATCCGTCCCTCCGTCCCTCCTGCCCTTCATGGTCTGTTATGCTGCAGCTTTCTCTCCTGTCTGTCCATTATGGTCAGCTAGCTACCATTGCCTCTTGCCCCTCTGTTCTCTGTTGTCCATGTGCATGGTCCTGTCCCCTCCCTCTTGCTTTCTATGGATTGTTGTGCTGCACTCCCGTCCCGCATGCCCTGTGTGGTGTATTGTGCTGCTGCAAACCCTGATGCCTGCCCTGCAGGGTCAGTTTGGTGCACCTCTCCATGTCCCTCCTGTCCTCTGTTATCCAAGTCCATGTCCCTACCCCATTTCCTTCCATGATCCAATGTACCATACTTGCGAACATTTTGAACTTGGTAAGAGGGAGATTTTGAAAAAAACTGGGGTATTGATTTTCCCCTTTGAGTTACATTGAAAAAGAGGAGATTGTAGACAGGAGACAGATCAAATAAAGCCCATTTGAGCTTAAAAACTTTGGACGTTTCCTGGCTGAATCGGGTCTGTTGGCATGTATGGTTGTACTACCATTGCCTCTTCCTTCTGCCCATAATGGTCTATTACATTGCCACAGCCTCTCTTGCAAGTCCTGTATTGTTGGTTTGTTGCCCCTCCCCCCCCTTTCTACTGCCCTCCATAGTCTGTTGTGCTGCCACGGCCCTTCCTGCCTGCTCAGTGTCGTTAAATTGTTGCCTTTGCACCCTCCTACGTGCCTTCAATTTTAAGAGTCCGTGCCCCTGGCCTCTGCCTCTCAACAGTATCCTAATGAACAACTAGATTGCTAACATTCTATATTTATTACAAAAGTGTGGAACGCCTGACGTCATCTTGATGTAATCAAAACTGTAATACCTAGAGCATTTCCTTTCGAAATTACATATATGAGAGGGTCTTATTGGCATCAAAATTATGGTTAGTGCTCTAAAAGACTAAAATAAGGACATATTTTCTGAGTTTTTAAATAGCGACAAAGCGCTTTAAAATTATTTGTTATCTTTATGTTTTTTTATCCAGTTGACCACTTGATTAAATGTTGCACTTAGGGGAGAGGATGTGGTGTTACTTCCAGAACTGCAGACTTTGCAACTGGGGAACCAGGTTGGAGTTTCTGCTTCAGCTCGACATTCTGTGATTCTGGTCAAATCACTTAGTCTCCCCATGTCTACAACCAAAATGAATTTGTTCTTGTGTGATGTAACCAATGCTCATGTAAAGCACTCCAATACCTGACAAGTCTGCACTATATAACACTGCAAAAACACAAAATAATAAGGGTTTTGCACACTTCTGTCATTGGGCTATATTTGGGCTACATCTGGGTGATTTTGGGCTACATTTGGGCTCTTTTGTCTCCGGTGGCCATCTTGGGAGATTTATTTGTTATGAAGTTTCCTAATTTCCTCATGTACTGCAGTCTCCTCAGTAGGAAATGCTTTCAGTTTTTTACTTTGATTCCATCATGAAGGTATTCAGATATGTCACACATTTGCCATAAATTCTGAAAGTTAGCACTCTAGTTGCTCATTAGATCACTGTAGTAAAACTACTGTTCACCATGGAAGTCTGCTCCTGGTATTAAAAGTGCATGTTTCAGTCTGCATGTCAGAATTTTTTAATGAAATAGAAGAGGATTTGAGAAGTCACTCAAAATGTGCCCTCATTTTCTTTCTTCAGCATTAATCATAATTTCTATGGCAAAATGAACCCCCTCATTGTGTTCCTTTTTAAATTAAATGTTTTAAGTGTTACCAGTTTATTCCAATCAAGATGGCTTCAGGTGTGCCATACTTTTGTCATAATGAAGACAGTAAGCGCTCTAGTTGTTTTTAAGAACACTCTGGGACATTCTGTCATTGGGCTATACTTGGGCTACATCTGGGTGATATTTGGGCTACATTTGGGCTCTTTTGTTTCTGGTGGCCATCTTGGGAGACTTATTTGTTATGAAGTTTCCTAATTTCCTCATTTACTGCAGTCTCCTCAGTAGGAAATACTTTCAGATTTTTACTTTGATTCCATCAAGAAGGCATTCAGATGTGTCACACATTTGCCATAAATTCAGAACGTTAGCACTCTTTTTGCTCATTAGATCACTGTAGTAAAGCTACTGCTCACCAGGGAAAACTGCTGCTGGTATTGAAAGTGCATGTTTCAGTCTGCATGTCAGAATTTTTTTATGAAATAGAAGAGGATTTGAGAAGTCACTCAAAATGTGCCCTAATTTTTCTTTCTGCAGCACTAATCATACTTTTTATGGAAAAATGAACCCCCTCATTTTGTTCCTTCTTAAATTAAATGTTTTAAGAGTTACCACTTTAATCCAAGCAAGATGGCTTCAGGTGTGCCATACGTTTATCATAAGTAGGACTGTTAGCGCTCTAGTTGTTCTTTGGAACACTCTGGGAAGCTGCAGTAGAACACAAAGGAATCAACTGACAGTCCCTGCCCTTGTTGGATGTACATGTTTTACTGAGAATGTCAGACTTCATTCTCACATGACTGAGAAAGATAATGTGAATTTACAGAAAATAAGCTCTCAGTTTAGCTTATAGATCACCTTCCAAACCTCTGTGGGAAAGGCATGAGAAAATATTTTTCTCTCAATCATGATATCCCAGCAGAAGGCTTTTTCACATGGTGAAATCACCTTAGAACATACCACAATTCCTAAAATGAGTATGGTACCATCAACAAATGATTTATAATGTAACTAAAGTCTTAAAACCTTCTATTAACTGCAATGCTTTTTAATGAGGTGCTATCATGTATATTGGTCCCAAGATGGCTGCCAACACTTCTTGGATGAAGTGCTGACAGCCAATCAGATCTCAGGATGAAATGTGTGGTTAGGCTCCGCCCACATATATATATGATTTTACTTTTGATTTTCTCGGGAACTACTGAACAGATTGACTCCATATATGCAAAAGGCACATCCCTGAGCTGAGGACTACCTCTCTGCCAAATTTCAAGTAATTCTGTTCAGCTGTTCGGGCTGTACCTTGGACTAAAGGTTCCTATGGAAAATTGCATGGGGAAAATGCGTTTTGAGACCCCCTTTTTTCTCAGCCCCCGCTTGACGAATCCCGCCGAGACTTTCAGGGTAGGAGCGGAGCGGATTGCCCCACCTATTTTGAACATTTCGCGAGGATTCGTCAACCGGCGCCAAAGTTATTCCAAATAGAATGTTGCGGATTTCCTATGGAAACACGGTCCTAACTATAACTATCTACTGGCGACCGCCAGTAGATAATATATATATATATATATATATATATATATATATATATTACCTACTGGCGGTCGCCAGTAGGTAGTTATAGTTAGGACCCCTTTTCCATAGGAAAACCTCAACATTCTATTTTGAATAACTTTGGCGCCGGTCGATGAATCCTCGCGAATTTCTCAAAATAGGTGGGGCGCTACGCTCCGCTCCTACCCTGAAAGTCTCGGGGGATTTGTCAAGCGGGGGCTGAGATAAAAGGGGGGTCCCAAAACGCGTTTTTCCCATGCATTTTTCCATAGGATCTGGTACGCGGTAGGCCCGGTGTCGGACAGGGGGACTGTCCCCGGTGTCCACGTCGTGCAAACACCAAGGGGTGACCCCGGGGGTGAGGGAGAACAGGGTAGCGAACTGCAGCAGGAGGTTCCTGCAGCCCTGGCGTTGCTCCGAAGTGAGGGCGTCAGAGAGCCGGACCCCGTCCACGGAGCCGTCATTCTCCTGAGTCTTCAGAAGATCCGGGAGGGGTTCGGAGTCTTCCTCTGCCCCACTGTCCGTAGCCATCAGGAGGCTGAGTTCTGAGCGCACAAAGTGTGGTTTGAGTCGGTTGGTGTGGAGGACCCGAAGGGGGTTCCGGGAGGTCCCCAGGTCGATGAGGTAAGTGACGGGGCTTTTGCGCTCGACCACTTTGAAGGGCCCCGTCCACTTATCTTGCAAGGCACATGGTTCGGTGGGGGACATCACCCATACTTGTTGTCCAGGCTCGAACTCAACGGAGGAAGCATTGTGATCATACCACCTCTTCATGTCCTCCTGGCTGGCCTCGAGGTTCGCCTTGGCCATCTCTCTGAAGCGCTGGGTCTGATTGCGTAGGGCCAGGAGGTATTTGAAGACGTCTGGAGGGGTCTTTAGGGGGGGCCATCTCCCAACCTTCTTTTACTAGGCTGAGGGGCCCTCGCACAGGGTGCCCGTACAGGAGTTCGAAAGGGCTAAAACCGAGGGACTTCTGGGGAACTTCTCGGTAGGCGAAGAGGAGGCACGGGAGTAGTACATCCCACTGGCGACGGAGGGGCTCTTCCAATCCCCCAATCATCCCCTTGAGAGTGCGGTTAAAACGCTCCACTAGTCCGTTCCCTTGGGGGTGATAGGGGGTCGTGAATCTGTAGGTGACCCCGCATTGTTGCCAGAGGGACTTCATGTATTTGGATATAAAGTTCGTGCCTCGGTCGCTGACGACTTCTCGGGGGAAGCCTACCCGGGAGAAGATCCCCATTAGGGCCCGGCCAACCACCGGAGCTGTCACGGTCCGTAGGGGCACCGCCTCGGGGTAGCGGGTGGCATGGTCCACCAGTACTAAGATGAACCTGTGTCCTTGTGCCGTGCGGGGGTCCAGAGGCCCCACAATGTCTATCCCCACCCTCTCGAACGGGGTGGTGACCACAGGAAAGGGTTGCAGAGGGGCTTTCAGCTTCCGACCACCCTTCCCGCTGGCTTGGCATGTGGGGCAAGATCGGCAGTGGTTCAGGACGTCGTTCCTCATTTTCGGCCAGAAAAAGTGGGTCACTAGGCGGCTGTACGTTTTGTCCTGGCCCAGGTGTCCAGCCAGGGGGACATCGTGGGCCAGGTTGAGCAGAAAGTCCCTGAAGCGGAGGGGTACCACCAGTACTCGACCGGCCCCCAGCTCGGCGATTCTTTGCTCGCTGTATAGCAGGTCGTTATCCCAGTAGACCCAGTGAGTTCCGGTGGAGTCCCCTGCGTTCTGGGCGCTGGCTTGTTGGCGGAGTCCCTCGAGGGAGGGACAGGTCTTTTGTTCCTGGCGGAACTGTTCTTGGGTGGGCCCCCCTTCTTGACGCCACTGAGCCAGGTCAGGAAGGTTCTGGGGTTGCGCGTCCCCTTCGGTCGTCGGGTCTGGGAGGCTGGCCTCGTCGTTGTCGTCTACTGGGGCGACCGGGGGCGGAGGTGCTGGCCATTCCGGTTCTTCTGATCGGGGGACGGCACGGGCGGCCATGGACCGGGTGGTTACGCAGGCCCAGTCCGGGAGGCCCAGCATCCCCAGGTGCTCTCTTCTCTCAACGGTGGCCCACGGGGAACTCTTGAGGTCATTCCCCAGGAGGCAGTCCACGGGGGCATCGTCCCGGACCGTCACCTTCAACAGGCCGGAGACCCCTCCCCATTCGAACGGGACGCAGGCCATTTGACACATACTCTCAGAGTTGTCTGCCGAGCGGACGGGGCAGAGAATGTTCGGCAGGATCTGCTCGGGCTTCACCAGGTGACAGCGGACGGCCGTCACACTGGCGCCTGTGTCACGCAAGGCCTCGGCTCGCTGTCCATTAATGGTCACCCACTGACCGTATTTCCTGGTGTTGGCGGGTAGGGGAGCCCGTGGGACCATGTCTCTTCCCCCTAAGCACGCCAGGACCATGGCGGCCGGTTCCCACTCTTGCTGGGCCGGCTCATACTCTTCTGGTTCCCCCGATAATCGCTCTTCCTCCAGGGCGGCGGCAGCTACCTGGCGGGGCTTGGGTGTTTGGTTCTGCGGGCAGCTCGGGTCATTGGCGTAGTGGCCGACTCGCTGGCATCGGTGGCACGTGACGTTGGCTCGGAACCCAGGACGCCACGGGGGGTTGCCCCGGCCGGCCGGAGGCGGGGTGCTGGCCACGGGTGTTGCTGGCAAGGCGTCTCTCCCTCGCCCCTGGCCCCCTCCTCCTCCCCGAGGACGGTGCTGGCCTGGGTTGCTTCTGTTCTGTTCGTGTGGCCCCCTCCGGCCCACTCGGGTGCTTTCCCATCGGTCAGCTTCGGCGGCGAGCTGCCGGGGGTCAGTCAGCTTACTGTCGAGGAGGTGCTGCCTGAGCTCGACGAAACAGTTGTTCGACAGGTGCTCCCATACCATAAGGTTAAAGAGTTGTTCGTAGGTGGTGACATGGCTCCCCTTGATCCAACCCTCGAAGGCACGGCTAAAATAGTTCACGTATTCTACCCAAGTTGTACCTGGGATCCGGGTGCAATCTCTGAACCTCTGGCGGTACATCTCGGGTGTGAGGCCGTAGCGGGTGAGGAGGGCAGCCTTCATGTGGTCGTAGGACGACATTTGGTGATCTGGGAGCTGCAGTAGGGCATCGCGACCCTCGTTGACAAACCTCCCCCAAAGTCCGGCTCCCCAATCACTCCGGTCGATCCGGTGGGAGGTCATGGCGATCTCGTAGGCTTTAAACCACTGTTGTATGTCGTCTTCTCGGACATACTCGCGGACAACATCCTTGGGGATGTGGACTTTTTTCTCGATTGGCCCCGGGGTGTGTGGCCGCTCAGGCACCCCCAGTTCTTTATTCTGTTTCCGAAGTTCTATCTCCGCTAGTTGGCGCTCGTGCTCGATCGTTATTTTTTTCTCCTCTAGCTCTCTCTGTCTCTGCTTCTCTTCTCGTTCTTCTCGGAGCCGCATATGCTCGAGGTTGAGTTTCTGTTCAGCTAACTTGAGTTCCCCATCCATCTTGAGTCGTGCCATTTCCAACTCGTGCAATCTGGTTCTTTCTCTTTCTCGGATCTCCTCCTGCGAGAGGCCCGTTCCCCGCTCCGCGGGAGCCGTGGCGTTCCCCTCTGATGTGATGCTGCTTTGGTCGGAGGGTCCGGCGACCCCAGTTTCTGTCCACGACTCTAGGGCGTGCTTTAGATCATCCTTGGTACTCAGGCCGGTGGTAGCAATGCCAAGTTCTATGCAGAATTGTCTCAATTCGCGGTGGTTGTATTCTTCTAACTTATCCATTTGGAATTTCTCGGTGGAGCTGCTATCTTTGGCTGACATTGTGTTTTTGTCGTGGGGTGAGCTACTCTCTGTACGATTACGCGTTGATTCGGATCGCGCCGCTGGCCACCAATGTTAGAAAGGGTAGATGGACCGGGAGGGTCGGCCGAGGTCAGGAGGAGAGGTCTCCGGGGAGAGCCGTCTCCAGCGATCGTACAGACAAGTGACTCCCCCCCCACAGACAGACACCACACAAGGATAAGATTTAGTGTTCTTTATATGCACTTCTTAAGGTACGATGAAATAGTACAAGGAGGTCTGGACTCAGGGGTCCCCTCGATTTAGGTCTCTTAGGATAGGGAAGGGGAAGCGGGACAGTCTGTTTACCAGTCCGGTTATTCGGATGAGATGATGGTTAGCCCACAATCGTCGAGCTTGGTGGTGTAGCTGGTACGGGCCGCGGCAGCGCCAGCAGGTCCCGGTAGAGATGGTCGATACACGGTCCGCGGCAGCGCCAGCAGGTCCCAGTGAAGATGGTCGAGGTACGGTCCGCGGCAGCGCCAGCAGGTCCCGGTGAAGATGGTCGTTACAACGGGCCGCGGCAGCGCCAGCAGGTCCCGACGAGGATGGATGTTGCAGAAGGCCGCGGCAGCACCAGCAGGCAGGACGATAGTTCGCAAGATAGGGCTACGGCAGCGCCAGTAGTCCGTCAAGGCTGAGTTCTCTCGGTGTCTCTCGACTCCAGGATACAACTGCCTTCCTGCTCCGGAGTTGCCCCAGTTATAGGGCAGGCGCTCTTTGATGTCCGGACCCTCGCACTTGGAGGTCGGAGGGCCCGGGATGAAGGTGTCCAGACACCCAGCAGGGGGTGGAGCCAGCGCCCGGGGGAGCTGGAGGCGATCGGCACCTGGCGGGGGAAGAGCTCTTGACACTTCGTCCTCCCATTGACCTGCCAAGTGGTCCGCTCACCTCCCGGGTGGATGGGGGTGCCGGGATGTCGGGGCCGGTCAGGCCCGGGGTTAGGGTCGGGGCGAGGCCACGCGGCCTCGTGGGGCAGGGCCCAAGATGGCGGCTTGAACCGGCCGGGGGAGCCGGTGGGGCTGGGCCCCGTGATGAGTAGAGGTCCGAGGGCAGAAGATCCGTCGGGAGACGGGGTACAGGTGCTTTTCGTGGGTTATGCCTGGTGGGCCGGAGCTCGGGCCCTGTCGTGCGGGGAGGGAGCAAGCCCTTCGTGTGGCCTGTCCAACAGAGACCTATTAGTTTTATCAAGGTGTTCTTACTACCAGGCCACAACCATCCTTGTAAAGTTGTCTGCAAGGGCAAAGTGCTGTAATATGGCACTTGGGTAGGATCTGTCAGGACCCTTTTCTGCACCTATGTCTATTGTAACCGCCACAAATAGGCCTTTTCAATCACATTGTAAAACAGTTGAGTGTTGTCACTTGTCATTACGCCTTTGACGAACCTGGATTATGAGTGCTATATTAATTTAGTGATAATTGTCTCCAACCTGGGCACAAGGATTTTATTGTTTGCAGCATATAACTGAATGTAGTATATTTAGCAATTGATAGTAGGATACAGTTTTGCTTTATTTTTAAGTATGTAGGTAATACTATGCTTCGTTGTTTAATTTGCATATGTTTTTTTTTACTTCGTTCTTGAACCCTGATTTCTGAGTATTTCAGGGTATATACATATTTAAGAGTGCTCAACTGAAGTGGTCTTTTATTTATTTTGCTAGAGAATCAATTTTTTTACTGTCTTGTTTCTAATGGCCCCCAGGTTAATCATTATACCACTTGGTGTAGCTGTGAATGCGTCCCATATACTGACAGGGGAGTTACACATGTTCATACTATCTTTTGGGAAATGTTGGATAGCTTCTGTTATCACGTTCATGTCCAATTTGTTCTCTAAAAAGTTCCGGATTGATATGCTAGCATTATTTAAACATATTTTAATGCCTCATACCCCTAACTACTTCCTGGCTTTTAGAATGCAGCGTGGTGTTTCAGAGGTACAAGCTTGAACATTTGAGATGGAAGGGGGGAGGAGGCTGAGTGTCTGACCATTTGTCTGCATTATAATTCCTATTATAAGATCCGTTTGGGTGTCTCTGCTTTACAGTTTCAAGACAGAGATGTGTCTGCTTGTTAGTTGTGTATTTGTCTGTCTACTTGCCAATCCCCAGTAGAGAGCTGTGTGTACACCTGTGAATGAGCATGGGTCTCTGTGAGGCTGGGTGAAGGTACAAGAGCAAAGCTGTGTGAAGTGAGGGAAGGGGAGGTGCAGTGACTGATCTTTGTTTATTAGGCCAAGCACTAATTGCTTTATTAATCTTCCTGCTTCCTCAAATTTGCTTAAAAATTCACCATTTGTCCACTCTATTTTCTAAATTTTCTTGGGGGCAGAACCCCCCAAACTCCCCAGAGGTTGTTCGGGCACGTTTGCTACGCTCACGTGCCACAGTGCAGTACGAGTCCGACAATAATGTTACGCCACATCACTTTCAAATGTCACCAGCCGCCACTGCACACAAGCTCACTCTTGACTCCCTATTACAGTATACTTTCCTCTGTGGAAGTCAAGGCTCAGGATGCAAAGACAATCCCCACTCCTTTTCAATCTCACTTGGAGATGACTGTACCAAACCCCCTTCACATTAGCAACAGTGCTCTGTACCCTGTTTTGAGATAGTTTTATTACCCAAGTGTGGTAAAGGGTACCCATTCGACTCCGTGAAGTATCTTGCATAGGTTGACCCCATCGGCTCTTGTCAAGTTAGTGGTGGCCCCCCGTCCCTGGAGTGTATCAATTATGTCCGGTGTTCTGGCCAGGATGAGTTGTTCCTGCTGGAGCCATAGGAAGGGCGGGGAAGCTGTGCGGCGCTGCCAAGTCTGAGTTGGCTGCCCTTTCATTTGTCTCAAGAGAGCTGCAGGACACCAGCTAGAGACAGCAAAGTAGTTGTGCCCTGTGAGTCCTGGGGCTGAACTTGAAAGAGTGGACCACTGGTCTCTAAGGAGCAGAATCCAGTGGCCCTTGATTGAGATTGTGACTCCCCTAACCCTGCAGTGGTAGGCCTGTAGCAGGCTGGAGAGTGCAGGGGGCAGGAGAGTGCAGCTGGGCCTTGGCCTGGTAAACACTCCCAAGGCGTTGGAAGTGGTGCAGGATCCTGGAGGGACGCCAACATTATCCACCTGCTAAATGCAGTAAGAGTCAAATATGCCTGTTTTTCCCGCAGCCTTTCACCCCGCATGTTTTTACAACGTGGTCGTTACCATGACCACGTTGTAACAACACATACCATTACCCCGCAAGTCATAACAACAACTTACGGAGGGGGGCGCTGGATGTTGGAATAGTATAATTTACTATTCCAACTCCAGTCTGTGCCGACAGTAGGGAAGGTGTTGGATTTCAAATCCAACGCCTTCTCCCCCCTACGCAAGTCATGGTTATGACTTGTCGGGTAACGGTATGTGTTGTTACAACGCAGGTCTGGTAACGACCGCGTTGTATCAACATTCGGAGTGACAGTTTTGTGGTGAAGGTTGTTTAACGTAAGAGTCAGATTCATCCACTTTCCTACATGAAAGTCCTGTGAATGGTGTTGCACTCAATGAGCATCATCGCGGTGGCCACTGTACAGGGATGTCATTGATCATGAGGAGGACCCGACTGCATTGTGCATCCCTGAGCCCCACTCCAGGGTGTGAGGTGGGGGTACAGCCCTGCAATAAACTGCATGTATCCTCTCGAGTGACAAAGTTTCTCCCCCTGCTTGTAAGGTGCCATATCACTTGCGATTCGCCAAGTGGGGGGCACCTGAGCTCCGGAGTGACTGGGTAGTGGGGCGTCCGGTGCTGCTCCGCTAGGGACAGACTGGGTCAGCAGCACTGGAAGATGGCCAAACTTAAGAAGATGAGACCAATGATGGGCAAATAGTCTGCAGAAAAGCATCATATGGCCCAGCTCAGGGTTGAACTGTTGAGCCTCATAGAGTCAAAGTACACTGGCATGTTTGGCGCAATTCTTCACGCCATTCAGGACACACAATCGACCCTTGAGGCCAAAATTGACTCTATGGCGATGGTTGTGGGTTTATTGAGAGCAGACCACAGAAAATTGATGGATTGTGTGGACCGTAATGCGGCGGCTCTCAACTTCCAATTGACCAATGGTCCTTGACCAGAAAGCGCAAATGAAGGGTCACCAGAAGGGGGTAAAGGTTCTTAAACTCAGAGCCGTGTAAACAGAGGGATGCTTGATGCATAATGATGCGACATTTGTCTCTGTGGAGAGGGCCCACAGCTTGCCAGGTTGCCTGCCACTCCCTGGTTTGCTGCGTAAACCTAGAGTAGCCAGTATATTTAGCTTCAGGGACAGAGACTTGATACTATAGATCACCTGTTCTAAGGGCCCTTGGTCTGTGAATGGTCACACTGCCAACATTTACCCTGACCACACTAGTAAGGTTCAGCATCAGCGTTTCAATTTCACTAAGATTAAGAAACAACTGCACAGCCTGGACTTATACTATGCCCTGCCAAAATATGTGTCACAGACAATGGTAAGTTCTCTTTCTTCTCAGCACAAATGGAGGCTTGGACATGCCTACAGTCGAAGGGTTTTAGCATTGCCCTACCCAGGGAAATGGAGTCCAGGTCCCGAGAGACGTGGTGTACCCGCAAGAGATGTTACAGAAAGCTTGTAGCCATCCCAAGGAGGAGGGGTCTACCAAAACGAGAGTGAGGTTGGGTGTGGACGTAATGCTGCGACATGATAGTCCATATCTACAATGCATGTCTGATCACGAGTCAGGGAGAGAAATAGAGGAGGCGAAGCTATGGCCTCAGAATCTAGGAGCTTGCCGTGACTGGCCCTCACACCCAGGACAGATGATGACATTATTTGACATTTGTCCACTGAGGAGATGGGTGCATGTTTGAGGTTGTGTGTGGGGGGGTGGGGGGGAGTGACCGTGCAGGAAGGTGTACTGTAAATACCAGGGGTAGCCTGGGAGGTGGCTTGTGCTAGAACAGGGCGGAGACTCAGATTATCCATGCTCCCTCGACCCAATCCAGACATTCCTGACCAAGGGAACAAATGTGTATTTAAGTTTTGTGTTTGTTGTTCAGATGTGAGAGCTGGTTTTGGTTGTCTGCTGAGAGTGAGAGATGGGGTTGTTACTTAATAAATGACTCTGGGCCATTTTCTCAAGGAGCAATCGCCGAGTTATCGGCACCTTAACGCAGCCAAATTTGTGATAAACGTACCACCCCATTCACAAGCTGATGCAAACAGCCCATATCACCAGTTTTCCGGCAATAGCAGCCGCAAAAAATATCACCAAGGATGACCCCGGCAACTATCGCTAATGAGATGTAGAGTAGGCGTTCCTGAGCAAAAGCCACAACAACACTACACCAAAACATTCTCAACAACCAGCCTGATCAGCGATAAGATCACAAAACATGCGATAAGGTGTGTTAGCACCAGGAAACTAACACCTGCTCCTACCTGGTGCAAAGTCGGACTACAACCTGCACCACAAAAGAGAGCCCAGCCCAGAGCCACACCTGAAGAACAACAGATGCCATGGAGCCACAGAACATGCATCCCGGAGTCCCAAGAGGGCAACAGCATCCACCTCCATCACTCCCAGGAGCCCAACCCCCAAAAGCCCCCCCCCACGGACCACCACAGAGGCAGTGCAGACAAAGACAGTGGCCCCCAGGAAATGCACCAGCCTCACAGACCCAACACCTGACAATGTCATTGCCCACTACAGGCCCAAAAGGACAACCATCCTACGCATTCTGACCATCATTGCCCAACAGGCTGACGGCACCAACACAGCGGACAACCAACATCCCACCCCACACAAAGCTGCTAGCTGTGCTGCACCTGTTGACCACTGGCAATTCCCAACCAACACCCGCCAGAGTCAGAGGAGTCTTACAGCCAGCCACATTCAAGTCCCTCACACCTGTCCTGGACATCACCATCAGCCTGGTACCCCAGTCCCTATACGTCCAACACAATGCGCAGGATCTGCTGGAGACCAAGCAAGGACCATACGCCATAGCTGGATGCATGCACGTGTTGAGGCAATCCACAGCACACATGTCATACCTGTGCCCCCTGGTGACACAGCACACAATCACCGCACCAGAAAGCACAGGTCTCACATCAATGTGCAGGCAACATACTAAAACCGTGGAATCTCCACCAATGTCTTCGCCAACTACCCAGCCAGTGTGCATGATTCCATCATCCTCCGACAGTCCAACTTCAACCTGCGCTCCCAGGATGGCACAAAGGGAAATGAACAGCCCCTTGGCAAGACCCAAATGAACACCCCACACACCTCAACTCCACAACCATGCAAATCACAACTCTGGCAATGCACACGTCACAAAATAAATCACATACAACACGCAAAACAAGATGCCCACCCACCAGACACGACAGAACAACTTAATATGGTAACCTGGGCAAGCCGTGAACATGAGCCATCAACGGCATGGCACCTCAGCCACACAATAGCGGAATGAGGGGAGAGGTGGGAACCAGGCATGTGTGAAGGAGGCAGGAGAACCATGATTGGGAAAGCACACAATGCCAAGAGTGGTGGAGATGTGCTGGGTCCCCCCGTAAGCGTGAGTGGAGTGGGATGGCCCGGCGTGCACCAGGCCAGCGTAGGATTGTGTGAAAAAAAAGCATGTAGCCCTGGGCGTGGTCCGCTTCCAAAATGCCCAACATCTCTGCCAGGGCGGCGCATCTCACCCTGCCACGAGGCCGACACCGTCGTCATGAGCGGATTTGCCTGCGACCCTGTGCGCCTGTTGTACCCTGGCCCGCTGAACCCCGAACCTGTCAGGCCCTCCCCTGCGCAGCCAGGCCACACTGATCACCTGCCGACACTGGCGTGTGTCAAGGAGGGCACACCACATGTCGGCGCAAGCTTCAAGCCTGAGGCCTGAGACCTTGGCAGCCTCCTCAGACCATCACGGCCTCCACGACACAGGCTCGCTTTAGTCCTTTCTCGTTGACGTACTCTACTGAGTCTTGATTACACAATGGCAGGGTACATATGTTCAATGCAGAGTTTACATCAGTGTACTCCCTTCGACGAGGTGCCACCAACTCTGTGCATGGCATGCTCATGACACATGTCTGTTATCCCCTTCTGACTACTGCTTCCGGCCTACACTACGGACAAGTAGGTCACACATTTGTCCGTGTATGCACAACAATGAAGATTCTACTTCACTGTACTCCCTACGATCAGGTGGCAGCAACCATATGCATAGCATCCCAGCGACACATGGCTGTAGGCCCTTACTGACCACTGCTTCCAGCCCACGCTGCAGGTGAGTAGGTCACACATTTGAGTCTTGATCATACATTATCAGAGTACGCACATTAACGAAGAGTTCATTTCACTGTACTCCCTTCGATGTGGTAACACCGAGTATGTGCCTGGCCTCCCAACCACACGTGTCTGAGGGCCCAAGATGACTATGCGTCGACCTACACTGCGGTCCAGCAGGCCGAACGCCAATCCACTCCAGTATGTACCAGGCTAGACATGACCGCTGACCGAACACCCGCTCTGCTCTGGTGCTTTTACCTCCGTCAACCACAAGTCACCCCCAAATGTCATCTCAACGTCGTGTTAGAGTTCCAGGAGTTACACTGCTGTTGAGTAGGTCACACAAAATGTTGAATTCAGCCTTGATTTATTTATGGCTGACTAGATTGTACAGGCCTCATCTCAGACTGTATCCCCTTTCAGCCCCGGTGCCACTAAGTCTGTTCCTCGAGACCCATGGACACTTCTGGTTGGACTTTGGTGGCGACTAAGTCCATGGACTTGGGGTTGTTGTCGCCATCATGTGGGTGATACTGACTTTGTGGCTAAAACGATGCTGTGGCATTCCATTCCTCCATGTGCTGTTTCCAGACAGCTTCCACCCTCTGCATCATGCCCTGGAGGACAGCTTCAACTGTCCCCCGCAACCCTAAGCAACATACACCTCGGACAATGATGAGGACCCCCTCAGGTCGCATGGCCCATCTGACTGCACCGCAAGTCACCGTCCTGTGGCTGGGTGCCTGTGCCGGCTGCAGTGCATCCGTGGCCACTAACTCTGTGCTGGTCAGGTACGGGACACATTCTTCTGAGATATTGGATGGCCTCTGTGGCGATGACCTTGGGGTCATCAATGCCATGTGTCTGTGGCCCTGCCCCATCCGCAGCCTCCGGCCTCAATACAGCCCACCAGGGCCTGCACATCAAATCGAGTCCTGACTGGCTCGGACGTCGCATCACGGCAGGAGGCACACGGCACCACCACAAGGACCACCACCAAACGCCATCTGCCAGAGTCGAAACGGTGGTCCTGACAAACTTACGGAGTTGCTCACACCTGTTGTGGATGCTATCATCGACCTGATACCCTGCTCAGCACTCCAGGTGCCACTGACTCAGTGCACCACAAGCCATCATCCATTACTGATTGAGTTTTGTGCTGTGGAGAGGTTGCGCAGCAATGTCATCTCAAGCAGTGTGGGAGACCTGGGACGTTGATGAGGAAGATGATGCAGGTCTTACACACCCCACTGCATTTTCACATGAGCGCACTCATCTCGCAACTCACGGACACTTCTGTTTGCATGTTGGGTGTCCTCTGGACTTTCTCCGGCTCCCTCCATGTTGCTCAGTAGTTGACTCTGTTATACAGGTGTTTTCAGTTTCCTTTGCACTGGTGTCCACTGTTCAAGTGGTTGCCAGCAAAAAGCATTCCATGCGTGCTGGCTTACACTAACCCCACACACATCCAGCACAGGCGTCACTGTACATGTGGCCCTGCCAATAAAGGGTTCGGGCGCACGTACCCATAGCCAGTTCAACATGGGATATGTGTGTGTCCCTGTGGTCTTGTTGTATGCATGAGGCCCCTGGGCCCTATGACATTGCATTGTGCTGTGTAGGGGTGGGCGGAATTCGCGTAATCGCGTTACGCAAATCTCCGCGAAACGGTAAAAAATATCCGCGAACACGCAGAAATTCCGCGAACACGCGGAATTGCTTGTTCGCGATACTTTTTTCCTGTTCGCGATCGCTGTTTGCGTGCTCGGGGTGAAATATCTCGCGAACACGCATATTGAGAACGCGAACAAGCAAAAAATTTCGCGAAGTCGCGGAACGCAGATTTTTGGGCAATTTTGCGTTCTCCGCGGAACGCGAAATTACCCAAATTCCGCAAATTCCGCGAACGGAACGGAATTTGCCGCCCAGGCCTAGTGCTGTGTACAGCGGACACAGACATGTCACTGCAGGTAGAGGGTTAGAGCTTGGACATGTAGCTTTGTCGTCACCCACTCAATTTGTAAGGGGAGTGGCCTGGGTCGTCGTATGCAGAGCCAACGTGGGAGTGTGACTGCTATTTGCGTGACCCTGGGCGTGGTTCTGTACTGTGAATGTGCATCTGCATGTGTCTATGGCAGTGTGGGTCTCCTTTGTGGGGTGTGGGTTGTCCCTGAAGGGTAATAAACACCAACGTATGTGATCTAGTTCGCCTTCCATGGTTTCGGACCCCACCCACACCTGTTCGGCCACCTCCTTTTGGCATGCTGTCATATGGCATTGGGGTGCCATGGGTGGGTGGGTGAAGTGTCGTGAGCCAGCTGTGCTTGCGGGTGCTTCCTGCTGTGTGGTCTGTTGCAGGCTCTGTGTTTCTCTTCTGAGAAGCTTGGCTACCCGGGTCCTGGTGGTGGGTTGCATGGGATGTCCATGGGCTGTTGTAGGGCGTTGGTATCGAAGGTGTGGTGGTCCTCTCCGGCATCACATATGTGTTGTCTTCTATGCTCTGCTGGAGGTGTTGTGTGCCCCTCTGCAATGTGAAGGGCAGATGCATGTTGACATTGTGTTGACATGTATGTTGGCGCATTGTTCTGGTTTACATGCAGACTGTTTGACAATGTACATTGTGACTGTTTGGGAGGTGCAGAGTACTGCTGCGGGACAGTGTACATTTGGACTACATGACGGATGTGAGGTCATACGCGTACTTTTCAATTGCACAGTTTCCTGCTCTGTCAGATGTAGTAGGCATGTTTCTGTGCGTGTGTGGAGCCAGTTGTGTCCTGTGTTCTGCAGTGTCGGCTTTGCGCATTGTACCATGTTGTTGTCAATGTGGGTGTGCTGTTCTTGCTATGCGTGTGTGCTTCAGTGCGCCAAGGGGTTCAGGGACATGCTCCCGGGTAATTGTGGGTGGGCAGTGTGCTACTCCTGGTTGGGCAGGTGTGCCATTGTGCCCATCTCCCTCCGTTCCCCCTGTTGATGTTGTGTCCGGTCCTCTCGGGCAGTGTCCGTACTCCGTACTCCTTGCACCATCTCCACACTGATGACTGTGGCCTAGCTTTCCTCCAGCTCCTCCTGTGGCGCAGGACTACCACCTCCTGTCACTGTTGCAGCCTTCCTGTTTGCGGCGGGTTTGTGCCTGATTTAGGTTGTCACATCATGCCAGCGCCTCTTGGCCTCCTCGATTGGCCTCCTCGGCACACCGACTGCATTCCAGGTGGTCTACTTGTGGGTCAGTTGATGGTAGTGTTCAATCACCTCTGTGACGCTGATCTGGTTTTGCTGCGGACTGCACCCCATCTTCCTCTTCTCCGTGACCTTACCCGACACGTTCTACCTTGCTGGTGGTCTGTGGGGATTATGGGGTTTGCGTTGGCCCCTGCGCTGGGTCAGGGTGCATCCATGGTGCTGCGCACTATGGATTGTTTCTGGTGTGTTTTTCTTGTTCTGCTTTTATAGTGCATTTTTCCGCCATATGCATGGGATTTGCAGGCCTGTGGCTGGTTTTCGCTGATTTTTGTATCGCGATTGGCCTCATCACAGCTATTTTTGCATTCACGTTTGGCATTTTTGCGGCATGACGTTGATTTTAATGCGGCCATTTGACGCGTTATCTGGTGACTATTGCATGGTACCGCCGTGTTATGAATGCCTGGTTAACACGGCGTAGATTTCCAGCGATAGACTGCGATGTTGTAGGTTGCGTTAAGTTACTTTTGCGATGATTATCACACGTGCTTGATAATATGCCCCTCTGTATGTTACTACTTGGAGTGGGTCGATGGACAGAGTTGAGTTCTCCCACACTAATGATGAACCTCTGATACACGAAGTATGGAAGGGCACTCATCTCTTTTGGAGGGATACTAGTTGAGCAATGGCTATGAATTATAACTTCCTGACCTGGAATGTCCGGGGCATGGCCATGCCAGGGAAAAGATATGTGGTTTATGCTTTCTGAAGCGCAGATATGTTCACTTTACCTGTCTCCAGGAGACTCACCTCACGGGCTCTGAGCTCAAAAAAGTTGCCACAAGGGTGGAAAGGCTAATTCTATGAGACCACATACTCTGCGTATGCTAAGGACGCCCTGATGTCGATTGCCTCCCACATCCCTTTTATGCCACTTCACATGACGATCGACAATGAGGGCAGATTTGTGGTGGCAGATGGTCTTTTGAATGTGATTTGAGCCTCAAATGTCCTGAGTTCATAGATACCCTACCCCGATGGTATTATACAATATATGAGCTCTTGGTGTCTGGGTAGGGGATTTTAATTGCATTAGAGACACAGTGATGGACCGGTCTGTTCTGTCCTTATGGGGCCCTTACAGGTTAAGGTTACACAGCATTTTAAATGTTGGATGGATGCTATGCAATTGTTTAATGTGTGGGGGTGCATGCACCTGTAGGACCGGGAGTATTTGTACTACTCTCTGGTCTATCAGCTTCACACCTGAATAAAACTGGTTGTGTGATCAAACAATGTCATCAAAAGTGTTCAACACTGAGTATTTGTGATGTACTCTATCAAATTACAGTCCTGTGAAGCTGTTTCGCTGGGAGAAGGGTAGAGCGTGGGTTCCCACTTGGTGGCTGAGGGCAGAGACAATATTGGATGGTCCATTTAGTGATCAGATATTTGGCACCCACATAACACAGTACTTTGGGGCAAATGAGGAGTCTGCAACAAATTGCTCAGTGGAATGGGATGCCTTTAACCCCCTTGTTGCTAGGCCTCTCACCCCCCTCCTCCCTGTGCTAAGCCTTTTTTGGGCTATTTGGTGTAGTTCACACATAGGACCCTGTAACTTTTAGTCCACATAAGTTATCCACGTCAAATTTAATTTTCTTCCAACATCCTGAGGATTCTAAAGGTACCCAGGGTTTGTGGATTTCCATGGAGAGGACCCTGAAAGTAGCCAAAATACAGCAAAATTTCGTATTTTGAGGGAAAGATTGCCAAAAAATTATTGTAAAAGAAAGCATATTTTTTTTACCTGCAAAAGGTTTCAATGGAGGGTTTACGGAGACAAAACCACCATCTTCCCAGGTTTCAGGAACAGGCAGACTTTTGTCAGAAAACCAACATTTTCCACACATGGCATTTTACTGGGACATAGCCTATTTTTCAAATTTGTTGTGCTTTCAACCTCCTTCTAGTTAGTGGTAGAATTGGGTGGGAAACCAATAATGGGTCCCAGAAAGCTATACATTTCTAAAAAGTATACACAAGTTTGAATTCAGAAAGAGTTAATTAGTGTAGATCCTTGAAGGTTTTCCTATAGAAAGTAACAGTTGAAAAAAATATATATTGAAATTGAGTTGAAAAAAACAGCCATTTGTGATTACGTTTTCACCTGTAACTACTTCTAAGTCTGTCAGATATTTGAAAGAGATATACTGTTGCGTCCGCTGGACCATTCTGGTTGTGATGATATATAAGACTTACCAAAAACCCATGGTACTCAGAGCCAATGACTGAGCTGCGCCTTGCAGTGGTTTCGCATTTTATACCGGGTATACAGCAATTCATTTGGTAAAATATAGAGGGTGAGAAATAGGTATCAAGGAAACCTATGTATTTCCAAAATGGAAGCAACATATGGAGTTTAGAAGCAGTGGTTATTTTCACATCTCCGTATATGTGGGTTCCCATAATAGCATGTGAATTTGAGGGCATTTCTCAAAATGACTTCTTTTTTACACGTAGTCTTACATTTGGAAGGCAGAAATGCATTGAAATGGATGGTAATAAGAGATGGTAATAACACATGTTCTACTATTCTGTATTCCCTAAGCCTCCTGACAAAAAATGTCACAACAGGAAACAGCCCAAAAAGCAACGTGGACACACCAAATTTTCCACTGAAAACTGACCCTTTTTAAAAATGTTCCTAACTCAGCCGGCACCTTGGGAAACCTAGCAAACCTGTACATTTTTTAGAGCTAGAGACTCAGGGGAATCCAGGATGGGGGGGACTTGTGTGGCTCTCACCAGGTTATGTTAGCCAGAATCCCTTGCAAATCTCAAACCTTGTAAAAAAACATTTTCCTCACATTTCTGTGATAGAAGGTTCTGGAATCGGTGAGGAGCCACAAACTTCCACTCACTCAGTGCTCCCCCAAGCCTCCCGATACAAATGGTACCTCACTGTTGAGAGTAGCCTAGCACCCGCAACAGGAAATGGCTCAAAATGTATTGTGGGGGCATCAAAATTAGCTATCATAAAAATTATCTGGTTTTGCAAGGGGGCCACCTGTGTTTTTGGTCCTGGGCTCGGTGGCCATCTATGTAAACCTACCACACCCAGACATATCTGAAAACTAGACACCCGAGGGAGGTGCAGCTTGTGTAGATCCCTCAACATTTACTTTACAGAATCCCCTGCAAACCTCAAATTTGGCTAAAACAATCACCAGGGAAGGGTACCATTGGAAAGGGGAGATTCTTGTTTTTTCAATGATATGTCTCTCATGTGTTTCGATGCTCGAGGACTGAGATAACACTACGAGCACCAAAGCAGTGCAACTGAAATTAGCTGATCTGCTCATTTCAGTTTTACTTTCAATGTAATGACGGCAGCGCACCATGCACGTCGATCGTCATTAAATTGAAAAATAAAAATGTCTCGGGCATCTGGGAAAGCTCTTCCCCAGCTCCCAAGGATAAAAAACTAAAAAAGGAAATCCATCTGCTGTAAGCAGCAGAGGGACTTCCAGGTTGTGTGCAGAGAATGGAACAGTTCTGTTCTCAGCACATGACCACCATGGCTGAGGATGGAACCTTTCTGTCCTCAGCACAGAATGGGTTAAGGCTGTCATTATGGGTCACTGCATCAAGACTTTCTGGAGTGATAGAAAAGCACTGTGCATCCAACAGTAGAACTGTTGGATGTGGAAAGGTACCTCAAGCAGGTTGAAAAGCAATAAGTGCCAAGTGAGGTCCTGCTGCAACGGAAAGCAAGGTGGGGGTGAAGGGAGAACCTCAACATGCTCAATTGAGTGAGTGACTTAGACTAAAAGTGTAATAAAGCAGATAGAATGTTTGCATGTCTTTTGACGTCTGATAAATCTAACGGCTGATAGTTGCTATTGGAGTTTCAAACAATGTTATTGGCAACACTCAGGAGGCTATCAATGGAGCGTCTTTTTGCCTATTATCTATCATTATATGCCACTGTGGCAGGCATAGACAGGTACAGGATTATGTGGACAGTATTTCTACCCCTCAGTTTAGCCATTTGCAGTTTCAGAAGGTGGAAGAGCTGCTGCAGATTGATGAGATTCGAGCAGCTATTGAACAAATAGAATGGGACGGCTGGCATGGATGTGTTGCCTGAAGAGTTTAACACCACTTACAAGGCCTCCATAGCCAATAGACTATTGGTGATGTTCCAGGCTGCCTGGCATAGAGGAGCCGCTTCCAAGGTCTATGAGGGAGACTCTCATAGTTGTACTGCCAAAGAAGGGTCAGGATCATTTAGATGTCCGTTCATATAGACCAGTTTCTCCCTTGGATCAAGATTATGAGATCTTAAACCACGTCTTGGCCCATAGACTCCTCGCTATACTGTTGGTGGTGATTCATTCAGACCAAAAAGGGTTTATCCCGACCCCCAATACTTTCATCAACATCAGATGCTTGTTCGACCTAATGGAAAAGGGGGGTGGAGGCGGGGAAGAGGGTGGTGGTTGGCTACAGCAGCAACTCTTGTACTGGAGACCATTAGCTAGGGTGTGAACAGGACTGGTTATTTCTAAGGGACTTGAGATTGGCTGAGGCATGCAGCAGGGCTGCCCTCTCACTCCCTCATCATGTTTGCTCTAGTGATTGAGTTTTTGGCGTGCTTATTCCGCCAGAGGGGCCCGGACTGACGGATACTTTCATGGGGGGCTTGGCACATGATCGAGCTATATGGGGATTATGCCCTCATGAATCTGAAATCCCTTAGGACTCCCTATCCGAGCTTATGGCCAAACTTAGGCAGATTTGTTTTCAGGTCTCAGGATAAACTGTGCCAAATCTTGCATATTCCCACTCAATGGGGACATGCCAGAAGAGCGGGAGGCGTTGCCCCTTACTAGTCTGGAATGCAAGGCTAGCAAATTCTATTATCTGGGAATCAACTTGTATCATTATGAGGATGAGTTTGTGAGAGGCAATTTAGGGAAAGTGCTGTCTGCTTTACGGCAATCAGTGCACTTCTGATGTGCACTGTTGCCATCGGGCCTGGTGTCCATTGTTAAGATGCTAGTGCTTCTGAGGTTTTTTTATCTGTTGTCGGACATTCCAGTGGTGCACAAAGACCGATTTCTGTGGAATGGAATGTATTACTATTGTATTGTATATGGGGTAATGGGTGGAAAAGAGTCTCACTGCATAAGAGGTAGCTTTTTCTCGAGGAGGGTGGTGTTGCTGCACCTGTCTATGAGTGATATTATATATCATCACTGCTTCAATGAGCTATCTGTTAGTTGGGAGAAGGCGATAGCCCCAAAACGTCAGAATTAGTGCGCACCTTGGGTCATAGTCAAATCCTCAAATGACTGTTCTTCCCCCCGTGCTCCCACTCCTGTCCACAAGCTGGGCTCAATAGATTACACAGTGTTGCTGGGCCAGATACATCCAACCAGGTTTGGGAAGCGTCCATATACCTCCCAGGTTCTGATATGGATGGTACCTGAACTTAAGGAGATTGCCATGGTACATGATAGGAGACCATGGACCAATGTAGGAGAACTTCTGGTTGAAGTTTGATGTATGCGTGGTAAATTGGTCACATTTCTGAAGTTGAGGGAGAATTTTGGTATGGAGCAAGCGCAGTTCCTAGCCTATAGTGCTCTATCACTGTTCCCTGTGTTGTCAAGAAGAATGAACCTGCTAATGGAGAGGTGTTGCAGGGCCAGTTGACACATGGCAATAGGTGCAAAGCTGTCGCAACACTGAGATCACAACATTTATGCTCATGTGAGGATATCATGGATAAATGGGCTCAATGTCTGCATGTGGCGATCTCAGATAAACAATGGGTGGATGCAAAGGCTTATGTCAAGCATGTGTCCCATAGTTCAAGGATCAAGCTTATTCTATTTAATTACTTACTTCAGGTCTACCTCTCTCCAAAACACATTGAACTCAGTACTCTTTTATCAAATGGTGTAGGAGTGTCGATTGATATCTCAGGCCTGGGTGCAAGGGGTTGTGAAGAAAGTGTCTGCATTCATTGATAGGCAATTAGTTTGTTAGAGATGATTGCGCTTCAGGGCGGATGTCCCTTTTGTCTCGTAAACTCAAGGGCTAGTGACTTATCAAGGTCCTGGCTCCAAAATTTCACATTCTTCCATGGATTGAAGACACTGGGGCATATTCTCAAGGATCTATCGCCAAGTTATTGGCACTTTATCTCAGCCATAGTCACGATAAATTCATCGCCCCATTCACAAGCTGGTGCTAACAGCAGATAACACCAGTTTACCTGCAATAGCAGCCGCAAAAGACATTGCCACGGATGACCCCGGCAACTATCGCTAATGAGATGAAGAGTAGCCGTTCCCGAGCAAAAAAACGCGACAACACCACTCCGCAACATTATCAATGACCAGCCAGGTCTGCGATAAGACCACAATACAGGCAATAAGGTGCGTTAGCAGCAGGAAACTAACACCTGCTCTTACCTGGTGCAAAGTCGGATGACAACCTGCACCAGAAAAGGGAGCACAGCCCACAGCCACACCTGAAGAACAACAAATGCCATGGAGCTACTCATCAGGCTTCTCGGAAACCCAAGAGGGTCACAACACCCACCCCCACCCCCACCGGATGCCCCACCCTCCCTGGGCCCTACCTCGTGCACCTCCCACCTCCCCTGGACCTAGAGATTGCATATCAACGTCACGAAACCATGAACAAAATCCTTTGCCTGATGCCGCAGAATCACAACAACTAACAGTCATGTGAGTACAGAAACAGTATAATCAATCATTCACCATTGAAAGTCCATAGAAAATATCACAATCAAATATGTCTCCAAACAACTATTTGAAAGAGTCATGGCGGGTCATCCCTGGACAATCTGTAAGTGACAGCCTGTAAGACAATATCCAAGATAAGAAGGTGTGTCAGGCACTCACGAAAGGACAGAGAGAAAGAGAGAGAAAGAGAGAGAGAGAGACCGAACAAGGAGCACAAGGACAATCGGGTCCTTGGCTCATACATGCCAACTGTTGTGTGTATGTGTCGCAACTGCTGCACCCTAAATCTAAGGCCTGGTATCAATTCCAGCGCGAAGGCCAAATCACATTCCAGAAATGCAAGCAGAAGTTAGACTAAAATTAGGCATGAAAGCTCCTTTGTCTCAATACACAAGGCGGAAGAACATCCAAACCTCCAACCTTGGTCTTCAATGCGCCCGGCACCCCCTGAGTGAGATACCATACCAGACCCTGACGACTCCCACACCACGAACTGCGCTAATGAAAGACCATTGTGTCCACACCCCACACACACTTGTACCTGCTCGAGCTACACCTGCATGGGATGCCCCTGACACATTTGTAAAAAACGACCGATACGTCCAACTGTTGAACACACATACGACTCATAACCCGAGCTGTGGCATATCGTCCACAGAACTGCCGCCGGTCTGAGGAGTGCCGGTGGTACAAGACCAACAAACGCAATGGCAGGCAATCCCGGCAACATGCACAACTCCTGTCACGTGGAACTGTACTGTGCACGAATGTTTCATCTGTTGGGAGCTCTGCCAATGGCAGTTTTGTGAATCAGTTACCGTCTCAGTTTCTGGCTTGCATACATCACATGCATCCAGCCATGGTTCCACTGTCGATCATGCACATTCCAGTGGCCCATGGAGGTCTACCTATCCAACACAACGGTAGCTGAACTGTATTATGACTTGTGTGTGCATTCCCTGTTGGCCCACGAACAGAGTGCAACCGGGATACCCGTGCATGGGACGCCCTGATCTGTGGCGTATGTGCTGACAGTAGTGGATGGGAGATTGCACAAGTCATCGTGTGCAGTGACCACATCGAGGCACTCCCCTATTGGGCTGTGTTGCGGATTGGTGAAACGTCGTGGACTTAGCACAACTGTCAGGCCAGTTCATTGATTGGCTCACCCTCGTCTTCCTTGAACTAGAGAACGAGATACTTCTGGAATGGATTGCCTATGAAGCTGCGCCCGCATTCATGGACGAGTAACTACCTTCCTGCAGCTCAACTGATTGACACCCAGAGCGCTGGTCTCACACCATGTTGCATCTTGGAGGAATGGTCACGCATCCCAGGACAACAGTGGACATGTATGCATTCGCCCGTACTCAGAATGCATGTGCGTGCACCTACGCGTGTTGTCACACACCTGTGTAAGGTGATGCAGTCCCATGGTGGAGCTGCACAGCTTCGTCAGGCAACGTTCCTAAATCTGACATACTGCTGGAGGGAGACTACACACATGGCAATGTAGCACGACATGTGACCATGTTGGTCCCTTTCACCTGCTCACTGTCAGCATAGCACACAGTCGGCGCAGTCCGGTGGTACAGCCCCATGTAGATCCCATGGGCTGTGAGTCATGCTCTGGACACGGGATAATGAGCAGACGCCAAACATCACATGACTCGACCAGCAAGGCAAGGTGGGCTGAGACCGTTGCTATCGGTAAGGATATGTGTTCATTTTTGCCTCCCCATTTCTTGCACCTCGACACGTTCCCATTCTGCCTGTAAGTGTCTTAAGCATTTGTTGTCTGCCTGTTGTGGCCCATTCCTTGCCCGTACTGACATGCACATGCCATTAAAGTCTACGCAACTTCACCAGTGTACAACTGTGATGAGTGTTGATTAGTATGACAAATCCTGTGCCTCAATGAGCATTGTCCGTACACAGGGAGGGACAGACTGCCGCATGTACATTGGTGATGAATCCATATTGGCAGCCCCACCTCTGTGAGCCAGACATTGTGTTTGGGATAGTTTCTGGTAGACCTGTGCTCTTACGTGTCTTCAGAAATGTTTGTATGGTGGATAAATGTGATCCATTAAAACTGACTGTGTCCACACTGTTGTTTGTGAGTAGGTCATGCAAAGAGATGTTCTGTAGCCACATGCGATGTGGGACACTACTGTAGGAGTGCGACCGATTTTGACATTTCCACATTCAGCCCTATGACACATAGACGTGAGGCTATGTTGGGGGGTTGCGAGATTGATGTTCATGTGCAATGAGGCCACAGCTGGTTCACACCTTCACAGTCATCTAATTGGCCATGTGGGTCAGGGTCAAACATGTGCATACATGACATTCACCAGGGTGTGTCTTATTGTGCAATCAATGTCCCTACATTCATCCATACTTGTATACGTGAGTGAACAGAGACATGACACATCTGTGTGATTTGGAATGTTTTATTCACATTCTGGGGAGTGTCGGAGCAGGAGCAGTACATGGCCAGTTCAGGCACACATAACGTAGTTGCCCAGTGGATGGCCAACCAGAGTCCTTAGGGTAATGCAAGGTTAATCTGAAGAGGAAGAATTCAATCCACAGCCGGATTGCTATATCATTGGTACCAGAGCAGATATGGCAGGCTATGTCGGGGTCTAGGTGAATGTCGCTGAGTGTTCTGGGGGACCGTGGGGAGTCTTGTACAAGGCCATGATGCATAGGGCTGAGCCAGGCAGGGATAGGCCATGTGGCGGGTACGGATGCTACTGCCTTCTTCCTCACACAGTCATTACACTCCACATCTTACTACTCTGAGACGTCTTCTGTGTCCGGTGTGTCAGGTGAGTGTCCTGGTGTTATGACTGCATCACCGTGAGGCACTGACACATCAGGGTGCTTAGGTGATAGGGCTGCATCATTTTGTGCCAATGACACATCATGGGGCGGAGATGTGGGTGTCGAAGTTCCAGCAGCAGTTATCTGGGACAGGCTCTGTGGCAGCAATGGCAAGATGAGGATCTGCAAGGCATGGAAGATCCAAGCTACATCTCGCTGGTGTTCAGCCGTGGCAGCCCTACTTCCAGCCTGCATGGGCTCCATGTCTCCATTGTCCTCCGCATCTGTGCCAACTCTGTGCTGTCATTCCTGGAGCCTGTCTGACTAGACAGTTCTTGTATCCGAGTAATGGCCCCAGCGAGGTCATCCAAAGATTGTCGGTGAGCATAGTGCAGACAGTGGGTGTCCGTTAGGGACTGTAAGTGGTCCCTGATGGAACTCAGACATCCACGTATGGCATCGAGTTTGGCTGCCATGAGGCTGAATCCCACCCACAGCTGATCAGCAATCTTCTCCTGGCACCCTAACACATGGCGTTGAAATTCCATGTGTTGGTCGTGGGGGTCCTTTGAGCCAGCCATGGTGGTGAGTGCTTCCTGTTGTGTGGTCTGTGCAGGGAGTGGTGTCATCGTGATGCAGCTGGGTTGCCCTGCTCTTGGGGGTGGTGTGCAGATGATGTCCACGAGCTGTTGGAGGGTGTCTGGGCAAATGTGAAGGGTGTCCTCTTCATCATCACTGTAGAGATTTGTGGTCTGCTCTGCAGGAGGTGTTGATTGTCCTTCTGCAATGTAACAGGGAGATACAGGTTAACAGTGTGTTCCATGTATGTTCACGCATTGGAGATGTTTACATTCAGACTGCACGACAGTGTACATTTTGCCTGTTTTGGTGAAGCTGGCTATTTGATGGGAGACAGTGGACATTTCCTACATGACGAATGTGAGGTTGTACTCGTACATTATCATCTCACAGTGTCATGCAATGCCAGATGTGATTGGTCAGTTACTACGCACGGGTGGCACCAGTTGTGTCCTCTGTCCTGTGGTGTAAGGGTTGTACTTTGTACGACATTGTCGTCAATGTTGGTGTACTGTGCTTGCTATGTGTGTGCTGCATTGTTGGTGAGTCTCCCCTGCAGCTCTGATTCTGCGGCCCCTTATCCCTTTGAGTTGGTGTGCCTTTGACTTGTGTGCTTTTCGGGTGCTGGGATGTTTGCGTCTTGGGCCATTTGTGCTTTTGGACGGTTTTTGTACTCTTCTGCATTGTTTGTCTGCAGATGTGTTTTTGACGTCAGGGGTTGTAGGTGCACGTGGATGTGTCAGAAAGTTACCTGCTCCTTTATGGATGTGGTCCACACTCAGCCACCTCAAAGTCGTCTTGTGCACCATGTCTTGTACTGTGACTGCAGCCATGCTATCTGTCATGCAGTGTGACTTGCATTGTCCGTGTGTCTCACAGAGCCCCTGCTTTTCTGGATTAAGCACATGTGCATGGGTAGGTTGTGGCATTGGTGATATCGAGGGGGGCCCATTTGTGCACATTGTGGACGGGGCCTACTTGGTGTTGCTATGTGTGCTGCAGTGTGCCAAGGGTATCAGGGGCATGTTCCACACTCATTGTGGGTGTGCTGTGTGCTGCTCATTATTGTGCATGTGTGCCATTGTGCCCATCTCCCTCCGTCCCCCCAGTCCCTGGTCGTTACTCACCCTGTTGCTGTTGGGTCAGGTCCTATCGAGCTGTGTCCAGACCCCCAACTCCTTGCACCGTCTCCACACTGATGACTGTGGCCACCATTTCCTCCAGCTCATCCAGCCCCTCCTGTGGCGCAGGACTCCCACCTCCAGTCGCCTTTGCTGCCTTCCTGTTGGCAGCGAGTTTCTCCTTGGTTTGGCTGTGCACTTCATGCTAGCGCCTCTTGACCTCCTCCATTGACCTCCTCGATACTTCGTCTCCATTCCTGTTCGTGAAGATGGACTGCCATATTTCTGTTTGTGTTGCCAATGACGCAGTGGAGGTGACGAACAGTTGTTGGTAGTCTTCTATCACCTCCGTGACGATGATCTGGTTTCCCTGCGGACTGAACCCCGTCTTCCTCTTCCTCTTCTTCTTCTCCTTGCCCTTCCCGACCTCGGGGTTCCTGGCTGGTTCTCCGTGGGGCTTGTGGGGTTCGGGTTGTCCTCTGCACTCAGTCCAGGTGCATCCATGGTGCTACGCAGTTTGATTTGGCTTTGGTGTGGTTTTTTTTTGCTTTTATAGTGCATTTTCCCACATGATGCGTGGGAATTGCAGGCCTGTCGCTGGATGTCACAGATTTTTGTATCGTGATTTGGGGCATCGCAACTTTTTTCGCGTTTGTGTTTTGCAGTTTTGCGGAGTCGCATTGATTTTAGCGCGGTCATTTGACACGTTGTCTTGGGACTATCGCATGGTGCCGCCGGCTTGGGGATACCATGTTATTTTCCCGCAATGGACTGCGATTTGAAGAGTTGCGATGCTTATTACACGTTCTTGAGAATATCCCCCACTGTTTCTGAAACTAAGACTTGTGCGCATCTATGGCCCAGTGGATTGAGCTTTTATCCGCTGAAGAGAAATATACCGCTGTACCACGCTGTGACTGATTCCTCAGTACTGTCTCTCCAAGCCTTGAAAAAGTCGTTTCACGACGAAACACGTGTCAGCTGTTGTTCAAGTTGGATTTTGGAAATAAAGAATATGGAACTATCCTTTGACCTCTATGTACTTATTAAGATGTGCTAATGAACACTACTAAAAGGACCCACTGAAAATACGTACCTTGATAATTTCCTTTTGTGGTGGTGCTCTGAACATTATTTCAAAATTTGTGTGTATGGTCTGTTCCTACATATGACACTATTTGGATAAAATAGTGTCTTTCGTTTCATTGAGCACGACAACTTGACATATGTGTGATTAAATTTCCTGAATTCTTGTATGTGCCAGCAATATAATTATCATTCTCATTTTTGCAGTGATGGTTGATAGTTCTGGACCCCGGGCTTTGTAATTGGGCTAGATGCCCAGGACCAAAACACTGAAACACAGGTGCAGGCTAGTTGATTTCGCTCTCTTATTGTACAAACACCGTATTACAATGATCTGGAAGGCACCAGCCATGCCACCAGTCAAGTTCTGGTTGGGTGACCTTAAAAAGTTGGTGGTGGATGAGCCTTCCACCCTTAGCACTATAAGGAGGCAACAGGGAAGGGCTTTGGAGATAACTGTGTGGGATGTCTGTGGAAATTTAGCTTGCGAACTGAACATTATCTGCGCCATCTTGTCTCTCCCCAGCGCGACACACAGGAAAGCGCACGGCAGCCATTTTAGGCACCCTGGTCTCTCCCTGCTCATTGCCGATCGCCAGCGCGTCCCCCTGGCGCTGCGAGCATTCCCCCGCGCGCCGGCCACCCCCCGCTCTCTCATACACGGGCCATAAACCCTCTCCTTCTGCGCGACCCTGCCATGGAACCACATCCCACGCCTGACCGACATCCCATACATGGTCATGCATCTCTTTGATAACCCCCTTCCTCTGCGCCCAATTGTCCGAACCGATCCCAGGCCATCACCTAGCCCTGCGGATGCAGTTTATTGCCCCTACTGTAAGGGAAACACCCCACATCAAAGGGATTACAGTAGATCAAGGCCCCCCACCCCCTGAGACCCGACCGGTCGCACACACCCCCGGGAATTGGTGGAATGTCCAGCTGTGTGATAGCCATCTCCTACTGTGGGTGGGGTGGGGACTTCCACTGTAGATATGTGTGGGAACGAGCTTGAAGTGGGGATTCTGAGGATGTTCTTTCATGTATCAAAGCGATCTCAAGAATGTGCCATGTATGATAAACCTGCAATAAAGTCATAAACCTGTGTATAAGAGGCCAGGCCTCAGAGATGCAGTTAGAGCACCTTGTGACGATACCTCGCTGTCTGATCTGATGTGTTCCACTCCGACGGAATAAAACTTTGTTTCCTGCCTTCCAGTCTCCGGCGCCTGCCTCTTTGTTGGTTTAGCATCGAATGGTATAAGAGGCGATTACCACCGGGCAATACTTGAAAGGTTATCGACTACGACTGCCGCTACCATTTAACAATTGGCGTCCCAAGCGTGGGGCCCATCAGCGACACGTGGATCCAGTGGGAGAGGTCCCGACGACAGAGTGAACGACTGCAACGATCGGGAGAGCTCCTGCCCGATAGACCCTCGTCTGGCAGCCGATCATCCGAACTTCACTGGTTCCGAGCAGACCTCTCTCGAGTGATCTACGGTCCTGACTGGGAACCATCAGGAGTGCCGCGGCAAAGACGGAGAGTAGAGGATGATCGGGCGCTGGAGGCGGTAGACGAGAAACTGTCCACGCGGTCCGGGTAAGGTCGTGAAACACGACAAATTGCGAAACGATTGATTGATTGATTGAAAATACTAGTATTGCTTATTGTTTGTTCTCTTTGAGATATTCGCTGTCTACAAACGGGGAGGAGTAGAAATACTCTCTCTCCCTTTGCAGATAGTGAAGGGTAGGTAACGCAGACTTTTGTCCCCATTGTAACCCGTCGTGCCTATTTTTATCTCCCCACTGATTGATTGTCCGAATATTGATTGTTTTGAAGGATAGTGCTCTTTGAGATATTCTCTGTTTGCAAATAACGTAGAATAGAAATATTCTGTCTAGTCTTTGCAAATAGTGAAGGGTAGGTAACGCAGACTTTTGTCCCCATTGTAACCCGTCTTGCCTATCTCTTTCTCACCATTGATTGATTGATTGTCCGAACACTAGTTGTTCGATATTTGTTCTTTGGAGGTATTCTCTGCTTACAAATAACGAAGAATAGAGATATTCTATCTAGTCTTTGCAAGCAGTGAAAAGATAGGTAGTGCTGACTTTTGTCCCCGTTGTAACCCGTCATGCCTATCTTCTCCCCACTGATTGGTAGTTGGTTCTGCCCGGACCGCTTATTAGAGGTGGACCACCCGGCTCCACTGGAGGGCACCCCTAATAAGGACATGTTCACTAAATATGGACTAGTCGCCGTAGCTTATAGCAAGCTATGGCATAAATATACAATGAAGGACCCCGAGAGTCAGTGGCCACTGATGGGATCCTTCGACGACCATAAAATAGAAATGCTAGAAATAGCTCTGCGTAGTAATAAAACGACGCCTACTATGCTTGACAGTATCGGCATGTGGCGCAAAGAAGCAACACAACGGAAAAAGAGGGAAGAAGTAAAAGCAGAAAAGGAATTACGAAAGGCAGCTCACCTTGCCGCTAGAAAGTTAGAGGAAGAAATAAAGGAGAGAAGAGAAGCTAAACTAAAACAAGAGCCTGAAACATCAGGCCAGTACCCTGTTAGGACCCCCTCTATGCTCCACCCTGAGTTGTCTTCTAAGCAACGAACGAATGACGAATTGCTATTAGGTCCCCCGATCATTTACATGCCCCCTCCATACGCACCCTCCCAACCGGTAGTGCAACACCCACAACCCCCAAACACAAGCGAAAGCAGTACCGGGGCCTCGGTCCTCACGGCCTCCGCGCCGGCCGAGCCTCTTGTACTGAACACAACATTGGCGATAACGTTGGATGACCCTGAGATGAGAAAGAAAGATTCCACCAGAATGAATCGACTAACAAAGGATGAACGAGCAGGAATCGACAAGATAGTAAGGACACTGGTGGAGCGAAAGGAAAGTGAGGAGTATAAAACAGACGTGTATAACTCGTATGCCGACAACCGCAGACGACACTTTGTTGTGCGACTTTGTTATCACGCCCTGAATACATATGAGGATAGGTACCACGATAAAGGTCCCGAAGGCTTAGCGGCCCTATATAGGAAGGTAGACATTGGGGAAGAAGGAGAGGGCGATGTGACGGACCTCTTCACTCGTACACTCGAGGTCTACCGGCACCTTAAAGAGCACAGACAGACAACCAAAGCAGAAACCCCCATAGCGACTAAGCCCCAGGCAGGAAGGGCTGATACCATGATGCCCATCAAAGAGGCCGCCCCCTACTGGGTCCCCCCACAAGGTCAGGGAACACATGACGACATCAACCACCAAGATGCGAAGGGAAGGGTTGTATATAATTGGGTCTACCAGCCATGGGACCGACAAGACATTTTGACCTTTAGAAAAACCCTACCCGACTTAAGAAAGAACCCGACTGCCTTCTACACCGAACTAGGTACAGCCTTAGGTTCAACAATAATGACCTTAGCAGATATCGACTTGTTCTTCGGGTTATGTCTGCCGGCTGATGTGTGGAAGCAAATCCGGAAAGTTGACCACGCTGAGCCGTTCGGATATACTTGGGTACAACTTGATACCATAGACAAACAGCGAGAACCGGGACAGAAACCCCCGAAAGCCATATTGGAGCTCCCAGACAAGATTGTACAGAAGTTGAAGACTCTAATCCCAGAAAGAAAGGTAGCCTGGTCGATAGTGACGGCTTGTCGCCAGAAACCCCAGGAGGATGTGTCTGAATACTTCTCTCGATTCAAGACCGTGTTTTCCGATTATAGTGGCCAGGACATGACCACTGCAACCGGACATCACCTCTTTGTCCAGAATTATGTGAAGGGTCTCTCACAAGAAGTCTCCCAGAAGCTACAGACCAGCGAGAGTAGTTGGGCAGCCTCCAAACCCGCAGCAATCCTCCAGATGGCCCAATACTACGAAAACCAAAAGAATGAGAACGATAGGGCGTCCGAGAGGAAGAAAAAGGAACTGAAGGAGAGGGTAATGATAGCACAGTTGCAAGGGGTGACCATAGGAAGGGAGCCCCCTAAAGGGAATTACCAACCAACCGCCTCTAGAAAGCTACCCCCTAGAGACCATACACCTGCACCCTACAACGGACGGAGAGATTTAGATGGGAACCAATGTGCGTTCTGTAGAGGGTTCGGACACTGGAAATCCCAGTGCCCGGTCCTTCTGGAAATGAACAAAAATAGGGACCCCAGAGACATAGCATATGACCCCAGAAATAGAGGACAGGGACGAGGGTACACGAACAACGCCATCAACGACAGGCCAGGCAGACCAAACACCTTTGATCGCCCCCGACAAAACCAGTGTCAGCAGTCCGACTACGAAAGCACCCATGACTTCGCATAGGACCGCCAGGGGCAAGGGAGGGATCCAGTTGAACTCCGTGTTGACCAGCAAGGTCCTTACGTCACTGCTAAGGTCTTGGGCACAAAGTCTCCATTCCTGGTAGATACTGGGGCGACACGTAGTGCGTTATCTAAACGACTGATTCCTAGGGCACCTTTGTCTGGCTCACACGTAACCTCAATAGGCTTCGATGGAACGCCCTCCACTAACCCCTTATCAGCACCAATCTCCTTTGACTTAGAAGATAACGCCACTGACACGACCTTTCTGCTCTCCTCCAACACCCCCGATGCTATTATGGGACTCGATTTGCTAAAACATTTCCGAGCTACCATCAGATGTTCCCCAGACGGAGTTCGAGTCATCCTGCACGATAACCCAGATCTGTTCAGACCTTGTCGCACACGACGTATGCTCTCTATAACTGATGCTGACCTGTCCCTACTCGACACGTTACCCTCACATCTATGGGCTAAAACCGACTCAGATGTAGGGCGCATGGTGATCGACCCAGTACACATAACCATCCGACCGGACGCAGTGCTACCAAAGCTTCCACAGTATCGAATATCGCCCGAAGGTGAGAAGGCATTGGTGGAAATCATCCAGTCCCTAGTCGATGCAGGAGTAGTAGAAGAAGTAGTCAGTAATGTTTGCAACAGCCCTATCCTACCCATTGTAAAGAAGCAAGGCGAGGGAGATGAGAAAGCATACCGTTTCATTGTTGACTTACGAGAAGTTAACAAAGTAGTCATACCTCAGTACCCCGTGGTCTCAGACATCACCCCCATCCTCACCCTAATTCCGTCCACTGCCACCACCTTTACTGTTATTGATCTCAAGAACGCATTCTTCTCCATCCCCATCCACCCAGACAGCCGCTACCTGTTCGGCTTCACTTTAAAAGCCCGGTCGTACAGATTCTGTAGGGCACCCCAAGGCTACACTGAGAGTCCCAGCATTTATAGCCAAGCCCTCAAGAGACAACTAGATGCAGTCCAATTACCCGATGGAGTGGTGTTAATACAGTACGTCGACGACATTCTTTTGGCGGCCGACACCACCCCACTTGCTGTCACAGCCACCATTCACCTCCTCCACTTCCTCGCGGAGAACGGTCACAAGGTCTCCAGGAAGAAGTTACAGTTCTGCCAACCCCAAGTGACATACCTAGGCCACCTCCTATCCAAGGACGGGAGGAAACTTACCCCTGACCGAATTCAGACCATCCTAGAAACCCCTGTTCCCAAAACTCAGAAGCAAGTGCGGTCTCTAGTAGGCCTCACCTCCTTTTGTCGACAGTGGTTGCCAAACTTCAGTCTTATTGTAAAACCTCTGCTTTCCCTGTTGGCTAAAGATGTCCCCTTCCCCCTCCCCTGGACACCGGAATGCCAATCCTCCTTCAAAGAATTACGAGACGCCCTCTGCTCGGCCCCAGTCCTAGGAACCCCAGACTACACTAAACCTTTCTCCCTCTACACCCACGAAAGGGAGGGATGCGCGTTGTCTGTCCTAACCCAGTCCATAGGTCCTAAACAACGCCCTTGTGCCTACTTCTCTGCCACTCTTGACCCTGTAGCCAGAGCTTTGCCCGCCTGCCTTCGAGCAGTAGCCGCCGCTGCTGTCTCTATCCGGCAAAGTGAGGGGATCGTGCTCTCGAACCCCCTCACTGTATTGGTACCCCATGCGGTTGACACCCTCCTGAACCAGACCAAGACTCAACACCTGACTAGCGCACGACTGACTGGCTATGAACTGACTCTGCTTGCACCCCACATCACATTGAAACGATGCACCACTCTGAATCCAGCCACTCTACTACCTCTCCCTGACACTGACCCCAATGCGCTCCCTATACATGACTGCGTGACTCTCACCGACGAACAGACCAAGAGTAGGGTTGACCTTCGAGATACTGCCTTCCCGGACCCTGACGGAGAACTATGGGTGGATGGCTCATGCATCAAGCTCCCCGATGGCACCACTTCAGCTGCCTATGCAGTCACCACAGCCCGAACAGTTGTTGAGACAGCCCGCATCACACAGCGATCCGCACAGGCGGCTGAACTGATTGCTCTCACACGAGCATGCATCCTGGCAGCAGGGACAACCGCAAACATTTACACAGACAGTCAATACGCCTTCGGGGTAGTTCACCACTTTGGGCTCCTTTGGAAGGAGAGGGGATTCTTGACTTCCCATGGCACACCCATCCTGCATGGAGATCTAGTCTCTGCCCTGACCGAAGCAGTCCTCCTCCCCACACGGCTGGCTGTGATCAAATGCCAGGCACACAAGAAAGTGACAGACATTATAGGACAGGGAAATGCACTAGCTGACATTACTGCCCGAATCACAGCCGAGAATAGGTCCACGACCCGTATGTACGTAACCAGGTCACAAACTGAGAAATGGAAGGATGCTAGGGAAACGATTAGGGACATCCAATTAGCCAGCTCACCACCCGAATTAACTGAATGGGCACGGGTGGGATTGAAGGACGATGACGGTTGCTGGCGAACTAAAGACTCGAACAAATGGTTGCTACCTGACTCATACTTGATCCCCATGCTGACCATGGCACACTCCCCCGCACACACAGGGTCTGCTCCCATGATCGAACTCATCTCCAAAGTCTGGCACAACGACAAAATCCCAGACTCAGCCAAACGTCTGGTCCAACAATGCCTGGTCTGCCTCCAACACAACCCTGGGAAAGGAACTGCTGTACCCTGGGGAGGGTTTGGGGTTCCCAATCACCCCTTTGAAGTCCTACAAATGGACTACGTCCAGTTAGAAAGGTGCCAAGGTTTGAAGTACGTACTTGTCGTTGTGTGCGCCTTCAGCAAGTGGGTGGAAGCCTACCCAACCCGCGACAACACCGCTATGACTACCGCAAAAGTACTACTGAAAGAATTCTTCCCCCGGTACGGCCTTTGTCGAATTTTGTGGAGCAACAACGGCCCCCACTTTGTAGCCGAGGTTATCCAACTCATCTTAAAGGGGCTGGGTGTAAAACAGAAGTTCCATGCGGTCTTCCATCCCCAATCTGCAGGCTTGGTTGAGCGACATAATGCCACATTGAAGCTTAAGATAGCAAAAATAGTTGCGACCACAGGACTGAAATGGCCAGACGCTCTCCCGCTAGCATTGCTATCAATGCGTTGCACCCCCACTAAACACCACTTAACCCCCTACGAGGTCGTCTTCGGGCGGCCCATGAACCTTTGGACTGCACCGAAACCAACATCCATCCACGACGTCCCGGACGTCCTCATGTCTGACTATTTGTACAACCTAACTAAAACGTTGTCTGTTATCCATCAGCAGGTGCTGCAAGCCATTCCCGACGTTTCCAGGGGCCCCGGGCACGACATACAACCGGGTGACTTTGTCTTAGTGCGTAACTTCCAGCGCACCAAGAGTCTGGAGCCCCGGTGGACGGGCCCTCTGCAAGTCCTGATCACCACCCGAACAGCTCTTCGAGTGGAGGGGAAGCGCAATTGGCTGCATGCACACCACTGCAAGAAGGTATCATCGACCCTGACGACCACGGACAACATCAGCGCCCAAGAGGAACTTCTGGACAAAGACCGACCATCCCTGAGCCACTGCCCGGATACAGAGACACTTGAATTAACAAAATATCCTGATCCCACTGTGCCATCCAAAGAAGGGTATAACCTACGACGAAAGGAGGGAACTTCGGCTAAGCAGACCACAAACTAAGTTGAAATCTCAGAGCGGTTGCCTAGCCACCTCAAAGGCCATCAGGAGAGAAACTAAACAAAGTCTGTGGTTCTGCCCGCTACCGAGTCCCTTGAAGGTGATGGAAGCATCCGACATGAAGATGATGGAAGCAACCGGACGCCCAAAGATCCACTACAAAATCCCAAAGACTGACAAAATGCACAGCTCAAAGACTATTGCACTTTTCATTACCCTTCTCTTTTGCCTTCTCCTCATGGTCACCTTCTGGATCATGGAGGAGAGCGCACCCGCCCATAAGACATTGCTGACCACCGTTCCACCTACCACCATGAAAGAACACCATCTGATCACACTTTCACCCCAACTCTGAGAAAGGCGTAAGGAGTTCTGGAATAACTCTTTTGTGCAGTTGCTCCACCAACACAATCTTGCCTCCAATGCCACTAATTGCTGGATCTGTGGATTGCTACCACATGCCACTGGACACTCTATCCCTTTCATCCCTTCACCTTTTTCGGTCCATGGTTCCTGCCTCGCCTGGCTAATCCTCCTGCAGGAAAGCTACAAGGACAATGCCACTTCCGGCAAAACTGTGTCACACTTCTACCATGGGTTCTGGCTGAACAAAACTGGAAAAACTTCTGCCCCCTTCTGTCCTCTGAGATCAAACACTTCCTTTCACATGGACATCCCTGCCAAAGAACGAGTTGAAATGCAGGTGTTTAACAACCCAGCCAGACCCACCTTCTCTTACCTCCGGAAACGAACGGCCGCCACCCTAACAGTGGCCCTATCCGTCATCAACATCACTGGACTTGTGTGCCTCGAAGGCCTGGGGGCGCAGCTGGTGGGCCACAGCTCCTGCCTCATCACCCGAACATTGGACTCAGTTGATCCACCCTCCTTTGTTGCCTCCCCAAATATATACTTCGTCTGTGGTACTAAGGCCTACACCTGGCTTCCGAAAGGTTGGGGAGGCACCTGCTACATCGCTTTTGTCCTTCCTCCGACATATGTGGCTCCAGCAAACCATCACCGACAGAAACGTGCCAAAGACATTGTGCAAGCCGACTCCACCGGAGCACAGTTCATGGACGCAGTAAAAGGACTTGTTCCACTCTGGGGTCCAATGGCAAACAGCCGTGCCATCCGCCACTTAACTCAGGCAGTCGAAACGGCGATGAACATTACGGCTGGCATCCTCGCCAACAACACTGCTGAGCTTCAGGCCGTCCGCCTGGTGGCTCTTCAGAACCGCCTCGTTCTAGATGTGGTTCTGGCTGATCATGGAGGAGCATGCCGCATCATTGGGTCCAGCTGTTGTACCTACGTACCGGATAACTCACCCTCAGTCTACAAAGCAATTGAACACCTCCACAGACTTTCCGCAGAGGTTCATCAGGAGCAAGAAGAATGGTCACTGGGAAGTTGGTTTTGGGACACTATTAGAAGTTGGGGATGGAGGCTGTTTTCATTTATCCTAATACCGATTGTGATACTATGTGGATGTTGCTTGGGGATTCAGTGTCTGCCACCTTTATGTTCGCTTTTTATGAACTGCATCTGCCCTAAGACTTTGAACTCTGAAGCGGAGCGAATGAAAGCTTTGTATGAGGTGGAAGTTCGTAGTATTATGGGGATAGATCCGAACTAAACAAGCTGGCGAGATATGTTAAAAGGGAGGACTGTGGAAATTTAGCTTGCGAACTGAACATTATCTGCGCCATCTTGTCTCTCCCCAGCGCGACACACAGGAAAGCGCACGGCAGCCATTTTAGGCACCCTGGTCTCTCCCTGCTCATTGCCGATCGCCAGCGCGTCCCCCTGGCGCTGCGAGCATTCCCCCGCGTGCCGGCCCCCCCCCGCTCTCTCATACACGGGCCATAAACCCTCTCCTTCTGCGCGACCCTGCCATGGAAGCACATCCCACACCTGACCGACATCCCATACATGGTCATGCATCTCTTTGATAACCCCCTTCCTCTGCGCCCAATTGTCCGAACCGATCCCAGGCCATCACCTAGCCCTGCGGATGCAGTTTATTGCCCCTACTGTAAGGGAAACACCCCACATCAAAGGGATTACAGTAGATCAAGGCCCCCCACCCCCTGAGACCCGACCGGTCGCACACACCCCGGGAATTGGCGGAATGTCCAGCTGTGTGATAGCCATCTCCTACTGTGGGTGGGGTGGGGACTTCCACTGTAGATATGTGTGGGAACGAGCTTGAAGTGGGGATTCTGAGGATGTTCTTTCATGTATCAAAGCGATCTCAAGAATGTGCCATGTATGATAAACCTGCAATAAAGTCATAAACCTGTGTATAAGAGGCCAGGCCTCAGAGATGCAGTTAGAGCACCTCGTGACGATACCTCGCTGTCTGATCTGATGTGTTCCACTCCGACGGAATAAAACTTTGTTTCCTGCCTTCCAGTCTCCGGCGCCTGCCTCTTTGTTGGTTTAGCATCGAATGGTATAAGAGGCGATTACCGCCGGGCAATACTTGAAAGGTTATCGACTACGACTGCCGTTACCATTTAACATGTCTACATTGCTAAGTTCGAGGCTGGCTTTGATGACCATTCGCCTTGAGCGTGGACTGTTAGGTGCACCTGGGTTATCAATGTTGATCTCTTCTGGTAGGGTCAGGGTTGCCTCTGAGATACAAATAACACTGGGAGCGTGTCATCATGAAGGGTGTCCTCCATGCCGATGTATGCTATTGCCTGAAGTGGCTGTGGTGTGTTTGGGTGAGTATTGCACCCTGTAGCCTTGGGGACTTAGATACATCGTCCCAGTCAGAGTGCTATTGGTTGTTTTATTTTGTCCACTGGTCTGTTCAGAATGATTACCAGATGAATTATTACATATAGGGTTAAGTGTTATGAACTGTTGCTTCAGACATTGCAATGTTATTGTGCTTTAGCTCGCTTGAATCAATGCATAGGTTTTGTTGATCTTGTAATGAGGACTGTGGTGGGGTTGTTTGCCATGGACTGTTGGCAACTGATGCTGTCTATTATTCGACTATCGGCCTGTAAAATTTATCAAAGAGCTATTTAAATGAAAAAAAGAGAAGGATATACACTTGAACTTGCTTATACTGTGAATCAAACTGCTTTCCTCAAAGTACATTTTAATGCAGTCAGGAGATCCTCCTTGGATGCTCAAAAGGCATTGTAATATGTAAACATGTTTAAGGAGAAGCACAGCGGCTTTAAAAAGAATAAATAATTTAATATTTTTAATGGCTTAAAATAGTATTTTATAATTATGACCAGGGATGTTTTAATCAAGCCCCACTCTGCTTTTTATAGAACTGTAAAGAATGTGCCACTGTATTTTTGGTGGCAATGCTCTGCTGCTCCTTGGTAATAGACATGTTAATAACTCAAACAACTGCTGTGAGCACTTTTGTGCGTTTGAATCAAAATGTGCATTAATAAGTGTATGCAGAGCAATTAATCTACACTTGAATTCACATGTGTATACTGATATGGAACTATTGTATTTGAAAGGAGTTTGCTATGACCTGTTCAAATGTGTGTTCCCTGGATTGGGCTAACCAGGCCTTAGTTGGGCCTCAACACCTTCTTGTCCAAAATGTATGTCACATCATAATGTTTATTCTCTGTTTATATTTCTGCCTGACACTACCTGCAGCAAGATGTGGATTTGTTTATTTCAGACGCTGTTCTCGAAGAAAGACTGCTAAATAGTTAGGATCATATTTTCAAGGCTCTTCTGCTTGCATGTGGTATTGTATTCATTCATAATGGTCCACTGTTGTTTATGTAACTAGTTTGTTCTGACACCTCCAAGTGACATTAGGTCAGAGGGGCTGAATTAATTTTTCATGTAGACGAATGCTAGTGTTGCACAATGATTTGTTGAAAATGTAATTCTTTGCTCACACCAATATGATTTTGCAGTTTTAGTGCTTCCTTATGGAGAAAATGGCTATATAAACCCTTGAATTTGGGGATGAGCCATGAAACATTTCCTGTGCTACTAGGAAAGCTTTTCAATTTCATACTGATTTTGCTACACATTTAAGCATGTCTATTTTGATTTTTACCTATTAATCTGCATTTGCTGCCATTACTGAGAGCCTTCATGGCATTTAATGTATGTACTTAAGTGAGACTATTCCTGCATCTGCATTAACTATATCTGTACTGTAATTGTGAATTTTGTAATAAACCGTCATGGTTTTTCAAATTTCCGCTCTAGAACTTACTTTTAAAGTTAGTTCATTCTTTATTGACTGCATTTGAAATGCTATTTTGGACCTTGTCTCTGTGACACATTGCCTCATTATTATAGGTTAACACTGTCCCCAATTCACCAGCAGGGTAGCTAGACCTTTGGCCGCCTGTGGAGGTCCCTGCGTTTGCCGCCCCGCGGCGACTGCATGTAAGAGCTGGGGCGGTGCGATTCCTGAGTTTGCCGCCCCTGATGGCCGCAGATTGTGCGCACGGGGCAGACCGGCCTCCATTGCAACTCCACTGCAATCCACCCAATCTCTGGACACCCCATTGAAATTTAGATTTTCTTGGGGTACAGGGTGCCCACACTTTTTCTGCATAGTTGATGAACAAATAAAACATAGTAGCCAACCTGCAATACCTGTCAAGTTATGATGTTGCTCTCTAATCCCCAAAAATGTTATAGCTGCTCAGCTATAATAACATGTTACAGTTGAGTTGCAATGTCATAATGCCAGCTGCCACGGTAAAAGGTAGGCTGCAGTGAATCCCTGCAGTACCTCCTGATCTGATCGGGGGTGACCCCTTGTTGAGTTGGGGGCAGAATGTGTAGCGTGGAATACGGGAACGTGGGGGTTCCCTGCATGGAACTGGGGAGCGGTGCTTAACGGCAGTTGCTGCCGGACTATGGATGTGGACAGACGCTCAATGAAGAAGCCTTACCTGTAACTGTGCCAGCTTCTTTTCAGTGGTGATGAGCTGGTTTGTTCCTTCCTGTGTCCCTGCCCTTCTGCTTTGCCCAGTCTACTCAAGAGCACCAGTTCGCCATCACGCTACAGGTACTTTGCACTGGGAAGCGTCATGACTGGCATCGGCGAATTGGTTGCGAGAACAATTTAAGAAGAAAGCAGTGAGATCAATTGACTACCCTTGTGCATGCAAAGTGGGGCATGCCTGCAAGGAAGTTTTGTGAGCTCCTGAGAGCCGCAACAGTCCAGTGTCACGCACTGCCATTTTTGGCATGTGATGGCACGTGCGCATGCACACGCATGAACAATTGTGCCCTATTTCCTGATGAAATGTGGCCGCCATTTTTGTTTGGGGGCGAATTCAACATACGCCCCGCTGTATTCTGGGCTCGTGTTTTGTTTTACCTTGGTGTACCTTTTTTAATCAAAGCCTGCACCATTATCCGACTAGCACCGGTGACAGGCACACCTTATGTTTTGAATCAGTGCATCAGCCTAGCACTCTTTCAGTTTTTAACTCTCATCCATGAAACTACTTCGGTGACTGGCACACCATTCCTTGTTAAGCCTGCACCATCATTCAGTCATCATCGGTGACAGGCACACTGTATTCTTACTATTGTTTGCACAATGTACATCAGCTATTGAGGTTCAACAAGTAGTTGTTTTGTGTGGCAGCAACTCACTTATGCAGATACAATGGATCGAATTCTGGCACCTCAACCCTTTTTGCAAACTGCAGGCACTCCCCCTCTGACATGGGAACAATGGAAAGACACATCTGAGGCGTGCTTTCACTCCGAAAAAGAAAAAGCACTTTTAATTTACAATTTAGGTCTGAAGGCAGGAATATTTTAAGGACTCTACCCCTTGAAATTGTTAGCACCCTTGTTAGTGGTGGAGACGATGGCGATTCTATGCTAATTGATGATTACGCGCCCATAATCAAAACACTTGACAAAAGGTTTAACCCCAAAAAGAACGTAGTACTTGAAGGTCACAAATTCTTGCAACGTGCCCAGATTCCAGTGATGATTTTGTCGCTTCCCTAAGAACTTTAGCCTCCACGTCCGAATGTAAAGAATTCAAGGATAAGATCATCCGTTATCAGTTATTAGAGAGGACTTGCAAATAAAAAGTTCAAGAAAAGCTACTTTCCACTGAGGACCCCAATCTCGAAACTTCTCTTAGACTTGCTAGGGTCATTGAACATTCCCAGTTGTGTATGCGAGAGATAAACAAAACTACCAAGCTTGGAGAAGTCAAGCAACTGAGCACTAAGTTTTCTGCCAAACCTACCAAAAGTCTGAATTCTGGTTTGATACGGAATACCCGACTTGTTTCAAGTACAGTAAGAAAGGGCACCTCGCACGATTGTGCAAAGCAGCTTCAAACCCCAAAAAAACATGCATACTGTCAAAGCCATTGAAGAGAACTTGAACAATTCGGATGAGGAGAACAACTTTTTATTCATGTTATCTTCCTCAACGGAACAAACCAGTGAGGAGGTAGAAATATCAGCCTTACTAGGATCACGGAAAAGGAAAGCTCCCGCTTGTGTGGTTATGGTGAATAGCAAGGAAGTAACCTTTTTGGCTGAGTCTAGCTCTCCTTTCACCCTCATAAACCAAAAGGATTTTGGACACCAACATGATATACAGTTACAACAATCCACCATTAAGATTTTCGCCTATGGGGGGAGAAAGGTGCATGTTTTAGGCAAATTTGATGGTATTCTTGAGTTTGGTGGAAATTCTGCCATAGGACCTGTGTACATTGTAAAAGAGAGTGCACATTTTTCGGGGTGGCAAGAACAAGGTGAGCTGGTAATTATTTTGGACCCTAATCATCCTGACATGGTGTTAACCAGCCGCAAGATGAATGAATCTTGTGGTGTGTCCCCGTCAATTAGGCCGTACCCTGCTTATATGGTTGGACATTTGATGGCTGACGAATGGATATCCTGAGGTGTTTAGTGAGCGTTTAGGCAGCCTTAAGGGCTTTCAACACAAAATCATTCTCAAAGAGGGTGCGTAGGCATTCCCTCACAAAGTGTGCAAAGTGCCACTGAGTTTGAGCAGTAAACTGCGTGCGGAGTTGAAAAAGTTGTGTGGCATGGGTATAATTGAACCCATTGAGGTGTCAGAGTGGTTGGTGCCCACAGTTTTTGAATGCAAGGCTCATAAGTCCTTGAGGCTTTGTGTGAATTTACGTGATCTCAATTCAAACATTTGAATTGATCGCCAACCCCTGCCTAACATCAATGAAATGTTGGCATTGTTGGATCGTACGACATTTTTCACTTCTTTGGATGTTTCTTCTGCATACCATCAGCTTGAGTTAAACAGAGATTCCAGGCAACTCCCAAAGTATTGCCAAACAAGTTCCACATTAAACATTGGAATACCACTGTTGCCGACGCCAATCCAAAAGGCATGCAGACATAGCGGTAAGCCCCTTCGGGTGTAACAAAAGAGGAGAAATGATTTGTCGGCTCTGAGGAAACCATTGCATTTGCATCACGTACATTACAAGGAGCTGAAGGTGGATATTCCACCATTGAAAAAGAAGCCCTAGCGTTATGGTGGGGTGTGCAACATTTCAGAAACTTTCTGTGGGGAAATGAATTTGTGCTCAGAACTGATCATAAACCACAAGTGGACCTTTTCACCACCAAGGGGCTGGGAGAGCTACCCTGTGCATCGCCAAGTGACAGTACAGGTTGTAAGAAAGGGGGTATGTTGAGTTGGGGGCAGAATGTGGAGAGTGAAATGTGGGAGCGTGGGGCTTCCCTGTGTGGAACTGGGGAGCGGGGTTTAACGGCAGTTGCTGCCGGACTATGGATGCGGACAGACGTGCAATAAAGAAGCCTTTACTGTGCCAGCTTCTTTTAACTCCGGTAGTGACACATTTGTCAAGGAGATGTGCCCTCTGTACTCCTACCCTGCCCCTGTATTCAGCTGACTGGTCAGTACAGGGATAACACAATTTGGGTAAAATATATGAGATGCTTTAGTGGAGGTAGATTCTCTCCTTAATTCTTTCTTATCACTATATAGGATAGATTAGGAATCCTCACAAGAGCCCCGATGAATGCCCAAGACCAGGTTTGGTTATTTAGAGGCAGAAACATGTTAGCAAAACACGTAATGGTCATTATACCCAATAAAATCTTTTGACTATGTGTTTTGTATTTTTTAGCCATACCCAAGGGACCACCTAATAAAGTATTTCTTTGTGGTTCCCTTGAGGAATTTTAAACCAATTATGACAGGATCCCTGAAAGATTATCCAGAAAAATATAATTTATGATCTCTTGAGGTTGCGTCGGCCCTGGCAATACTCCCTTACAGGGTAGGATGAGGTAACTGATGATGAAGCATACCACATGACGTGGGTAAGATCACCTCATCAAATATCTTAAATGCTCTAAATTAGAGCTATCACCCAGGGTAAGTAGATACCAACACACAAGAGAAGGGTACACGGTATCCCCTCTCATACCCACTAAGTCACCGTGTCACTTTGTGATAATGGGATTTATTTTCTAACAAAGATTCTTATTTGTGTTGGAAAGTTGCTCCAAGTAACGCAAAGCAGCACTATCGACTTTTGCATCAATCGGATGTGCCATGGGTTGCACATTGCCAATCCCATGCAGCCACCAATGGATTTTGATACAAATCCTAATTTATTAACATACACCCCTTTGACACAAGCGTAAGGTTTAAGATGCATTTTCTATCCTCAAAACTTCGCAAACCTTGCACGTGTGCTGCATAATTATATAGCACACATACAAAGTGAGAAAAGTATTAAAGCATAGTTTTTGGATTGGAATGGCCCCCTACTAGTACAGATCATACGCTTAACAGAAAGCACACAGTTTGCATTGAAGCTGCCAGCCAAAAGTGCGCCAGCGAGAGATGAACAGTGCCTCATCTTTCTAGATGTGGTGCTGTGCTTGTATTTATCATTAAAGCAACACAGTACAGCAACCCTAGTTGCTGCACTGCATCGCATCGAAAATGAGCAAATCTGCCCCAGAATCACTATGCATGTTTCTACAAATTCTGAGCTATAATATTTTTTTATTTTGGCTACAATAAATTCATTCCAATATCCATTGCAGCAATTTACTAACTGTTTTTGATGTTATCGTTCACAATACATACTCTTCTTTTGTTCCTCATTTCTACGACCACACTTTCTCTTTCATTTGACAGAGCAAGACACAAAGGGGCTTATTTACAAGCGCCTTGTGCCACTTTTGCGTCATTTTTAACATGGGGAAAAGTGTCTTATGGGTGGCGCAAGGGGCTTGTAAAGAAGCCCCAAAGGATTTTTAGCAGTTTGAGGGAAGGGTGATGGTGTGACCACGTATTATAAGGAATGACATACCCGCTGACATAAATTAAAAGGATATCACAAGTCACCTCGGAGTTCTGTGACCTTATAAAGGAACATTGCCTATGGCCTCATTCCTCTATGGTAGTCATCGAATTACTTGGTGACTTACAATCTCCTTATTGTGTATGGCAGAGCGTACCCAAACCATACCTGCCTTCTTTTGTGGCTCAATACTGCAGTGGTACATTGAGACTGATTAATGTCAAGAGTCCCATTGTTAGGGTGCTAGAGGATCTCTACAGACAGGTATCTACAAATGCTGTGCTTGCATATGAGAATGAATATAAATTCTATTTCAATGTGTGCCTGGATGTTTAGTGTCTGAGTGCATGTCCACATGCACCATATGAACATCAAACTGATTGGCGTTGTCATGCTTGTTTAACTAGGGACCCCTCGATGGATCTTAACATATTTGAAATGCAAGTTTAGTGCATGTCAAACATTGCAAAAGGTATAAGCAAATCAACCCCTGGCTCTTCAACTAACAAGCTTTACAAAAATGTTTACACTTTCAAACCCACCGAGCACCTCATTTTAAACACTAATATCACAAAAAACGGTCAATGAATTTACAGCAAACCACAAAAGCTTTTTCTGATATTTCCGAAGGGAGGTGAAATGGGAGAGAATTTTGTTTGCTGTATATCAGTCAATGGAGACCACAGATAGAAGCAAATCAAAAAATGTGTTTTTGAATGGACAGTGTGGTTTGAATCTTAACTAACCAGTGGCAACTGTAATATTTTTACCAATATTTGTGTGTTTACGTATAAGTATCTGTTTACGTATATATTTCAGGTTAGGTTCAGACATAAAAGCTTTTGTTCTAATGACTTATGGTTACTTTTACATTATTCCATTGTAATGTCCAATCTGATCTATCTATCCATCCATCCATCCATCCATCCATCCATCCATCCATCCATCCATCCATCCATCCATCCATCCATCCATCCATCCCTTGTGCTATCTGTCATATTAGGGACAGTAGGGATATATTATATTAAATATCCCTAATGTATTTAATACTATACTCTCTATTTTTAATCAAATACAAATGTCAATGGAGCAATCTTCAGCATCTTACTATAATACATCATTTAATGTAATACGTGTCACACATGCCTGCTTTGACTCTGCTTGCTCTGTGAACCGAATTATATAGTTTTCTGTTGCTATGATTTCTTGGCGTGGCTCCCATTCCATTGGCTATGTTGCCCAGTTTTGAGGCAACCCCCATTTTCTTCAAATGTTGATAGCGAATGGTCATTGTGCTGGTGTTATGGTGATAGGCGGGTCTTCTGGCCCTAGTGTGCCATATTGTTCATATTGTTTGAGACGATTATTCAGAAGTGTTGTTGATAGTACTCTGGATGGTAATTTGGCTCGCAAAACTCCTTGAATGATTTGTTTATTCTGCCCATATTTGGAATGCGGACTTAGCATATCACCGGAATCACTAACTGGTGCTCCCGTGATTATGCTGCATCGGACAACTCCTGGAATGACCTTTTTCTGTTGTTGCTCTGACATTGAATCATTTTGGCAAGGGCAACTCTTTGCACGAGCTTCTGTGGGTTTCAGGAGGAAGGAGTCCTGCAGTGATATGCTGGTGATGCTATGGTCATCGATGTTGGAGTGAATGCCTTCAGTTGTATCTTCTAGATGCTCATAAGCCTGCAAAGTTTCTCTAACAGGGTCTTGGAATGACATGCAGATGCTCTCAAGACTAAGACCTTGACATGGACAAACCTCTGAATTGTCGTTTGTTGCTTCCTTGTTGTGCCGGCATCTTCCCTCAAGTGATTTCAGGGGTGAGTATTTTGCACCAGTGGGGTTGAGAGACTGGCTCCTTTGATTCTGTGTTGATTCACTTGCAGCCTTGATGCTATCATGGGCAACACCCTGAGTAATTACTTTCTTCTGATCCTTATGCTTGCACATAGGGATTATTAATGGGCGAAGTACTGAAGAAATCTTAGTTGGGATGTTCGCTCGAATCACCGCTGAGATTATGTTTTTGTGCCGATTCGGATGGGGCAGTACCGCAGGGGTTTGTTGTGATGTAGTCAGACTGCTCTTGCTTTGATGTTTCTTCAGGTGCTCAGGGTGTTGTGTTGGTCCTGACAACACTAGGGGTGGTGGTATTGCTTCACCTGACCCTGGTGATGTATTCTGGCAGCTCTTGGATTCATGTTGCTTCAGAGTAAAATTGGGATTCTGTGCTGTTTCTGCTTTTGCTGCGTGCCTTTGCATTGCCTCACCGGATCCCTGTGATGCTTTCAAGCTGTTTTTGCTGTTCTCGTTCATCAAGTGATCATTGGGGATTTCTGATTGTTCTATTATTCCTGGAGTTTTGGGTATTACTTCAAGTGATCCCTGTGATCTTGTGAGACTGTTCTTGCAGTGATAATAGGTGTGTTCTGACAGTTCTGGCATTGTTTGGGGTGTTGCCTTTGCCTGCCGTGATACATGTGCTGTCTTCATGCCGCTCATTCTGTGATGCAGCATCAGGTGATCACTGGAGTGGTGTTTTGGTTCAGCTTTTGTTGTAGATGCTGGCATTGCCTCAAATGACAGTGGTGGGTTAAGTCTTCTCTTGCTGTATTTTTGTGTCTGGGGATCATTGGGGAGTTGTATTGGTTCTCTTGCTTGAAGTGTTGCTATCGTCTCAGATGATTCTAGCAATATCTTCATGTTGTTCTTTCTTTGAGTTTGCGCCAGTTGATCCTTTGGGTTTTGTGTTAGTCGAACAAATGTTGGAGATGTTGGCAGCATTTTGTCTCTAGAATCATGTGTTGTATTCAGGCTTCTTTTGCAGCCATGTCGTGTTAGGTGATCACTGGGATGAACTGTTGTTCCTTTCATTTCTGGGATCGTTGGGCTGGATAGCTCAGGTGTTGCTGTGCTGGTGTTCTCCTGGCACTCATGTTCAAGCTGATTATTAGTGGGATGCTGCTTTGATCCTTCCAGTGGTTGGAACATTGTTCGAAATGAGTTCTGGGGTTCTGTGTTAATATTGTGTTGATCGCTGGTACTGATTTAGATCGCCTGAGGAATGTTGTGTTCATACTGTGGTGACTGGGAATGTTAGCATTGTGTCCACAGGGGCTGTTCTGTTCATGGTGAATGTTAGCGTTGAGAAAATTTCCAGATGTTCCACCGGTGCTAAACTGGCTGCGTATGTTAGCCAGCAGATTCCTTGAATCAAGCTCCTGTCTTTTTGTTTTATTGGTTTAAATGTGTTGGCACGGATAAATCTTCAGATGTTAAAAATTGCAATCATGGCTCACTATGTCCTGCTGTTATTCTGATATTAAGTTGCTTCTGCAACGGATGTTGACTCAGAAGGCCTCAGAGGTAATGAGATAGTTGGTCAGCCACTGCCTTAGAAGGGGACTCAGAAGACTCCTGAAATGATGTCTTAGTGATCGCAGCACTGAAACATGGCTTGGACAACACCTCAGGGGACACTTAGATCTGCTTTCATGGTTCCTGCAGGTTGGGAGTCAGAAGCTCAGCTACAGTCTCTAAGGCAACCTTTGCTGTGACAGTGGTTGCTAAGTAAGAATCAAGAATCAGTGGAATCAGAACACCGGAGGATCTACCAGGGAAGGTCATTGTTGTTAGGTTCTGTAATTACAGACTGCAAACATTCACTCACAAGGGTATCTTTGCACTGAAAACCCTAAAACTTTAGCCAAGCTTACCAACGTGCTAAGAAAAAAGAACAACAAACTAAACTATCCAGTTATTAGAAATAACCAAGTTTGTATGAGTTTCTGAAATTTGGACAGGTTCAACTCTTGGATAAGGTAGAGGGGCGTCAGATTCGACCTCATAGTTCATGAAACAGAAAGTCAGACCACCAACGGTTTCTAAATGAACTGTAGACACAGAGAACACAAATTTGCTTGTAGGTCAGGACTCTATTCCCAGCTAGGACAGTACCAGCAAAAACTCTGGTTGTGTGGTGATTGCTTAGGATTGAACATATCTTGATGTATCAGGGTCACAAACTTAAAGACAATTAGCTGGATTCACAAAGAGTTTCCGCAGTCGTGGCGGCGGCCCGCCTGTGGCGGGGGCTTCTCGGCACTCAGGGCGGAATCCCCAAAATGAGTATTCTCATTGCGGAGATTCCACCCCGAGAGCGGAGACTCCCCCATGAGTAGTAAGGGCAGAGATAACGTGGTTCCTTGGGTGTAAACTCTGGGCAAATATCACAGAATAGTATTGAACTAACTACAATTGTGAACCAGGTATTCAGGAACATCAAGGAAGAGATTATAGCAGTAGTCAACAAAGGTATTTAAACGTTGAATCTTTTGAGAAAAAGAAAAAATGCTTCAATGAAAAAAGCTTAAAAAACAAAGCTTGTCTCGATCTGATCAGTTGAGGTTAACAAAGGTATTTAAAAGCTGGACAAAGGTATTTAAAAGGTGAATCATATGAGAATAGAAAAAAGAGAACAAGCTTCAATGTATAAAGATGAAAAAAACAAAGCTTGTCTTTTTCTGATCAGTTATGGCCAACAAAGGTATTTAAAAGCTGTAACAAAGGCATTTAAAAGCTGAATCGCGTGAGGAAAAGAAAAAAGAGAACATGCTTCAATGAATAAAGCTTAAAAACAAAGCTTGACTTGATCTGATCAGTCAGGGCCAAGGCAGAATCAATCTTTATGTCTAAAGGCCTGAGTTATAGTTTGAAAGAAGTCTCTTGGTCCAATAGTGTGGTGGGAACATTTTGCTAAACATTATCCTGGAATAAAACATTAAAGGTTATTGCATTTACTTTATCCTGGTACACCACTCGAAGCTCAGATAAGGATTGCCCTATCACTCTTACAGTTATTACGTTTGTCAGAAATGGTTCAGAAAACCATGATTTTTTTATTTATTTAGTGGTTAGTAGAAAACCGTTATAAAACCATATTCACAGTGGCGCATAATGTAAGAATAAACTATTTCTGATACCCACTAAAGCAACCAGTATTTCCATGACATCAAAAACCCTCCAGACAATCTCTAAGGATTGATTGTCTGCAGATAATCTCTAAGGGATTCTAAAAAAAGTTGCACCGTTATTACTCGCAGGCATCTGCATATATTTTTCACAAAGTTACAACTATTATAGAATTTGCAAAAATCGCAGAGCAAACACACCAGAAAATCGCCACCTAAAAATATAGGCTCGTCTTCTTGGAGAGAGAAGCTTTCCCCTACAACTTCTGAAAGTATGAGAATTTTTGGATGTATTTTACATCCCATCTCCACACTTAACAAAGGTTTTTTGGCAAAAAATGTAATTGTACAAATTGAGGGTGTAAATCATGGAGGATGTTGATAAGTACTAACAGCGTTCAGATTTGTTGAACTTGTATGCGCAAAATGCCAGTTGAATCTGTATTTAAGTCGATAACTAGTCTATGAAAGTCTTTCATGTGTTGTTTTAATGGCTACAAAGTTATGCCTTCCCCCCTATTGTGCCGGTTAACCTGAAAGTGAGAGTCATACCAACACCTGTAGGGCTGCCCTTGGAGCCAAGAAGGCCTGGAGGCAGGCCTTCAATTCTCATCATAGAGGATCCAACTGAGATGACAACTTGGACATTAACACTTGCTAGACTTTTTCTACGATCTATTTTCGATTACAATTTGCATGTACTAGATACTATGCTAGACAATGGGTCACAATTTAGCTCAATATTCTGGTCTACTTGTCAGAGTTACTACATATCTATTACTACTTCTTATCTAATGGGCTAAAGCATGGGAGCTGGCCAGTCTCTGGTGCAATAGACAAGTCTATTGTAAATGAGTTGCCAGCAGAACAGCATCCGCCATCGACTTAGCTCATTCATGAGGCATTCGTCCCTCCAAGCAATATTGCCTTTCATGTGTGAATTATCACTATTCGTGGTCTTCTACCCCGGTACCATGGGTAAATTGCAAGATGCTTCAATGACAAGCAACTATTCAGAGGCGGTACAGCGCTATGAGCAGGTCCAGTGTAAACGAGAGCTACAGCTATTGGTGCTGTAAGTGACAATGTGTTTTACCTATGTGTTTCGGTTTGGATGGCAGTGGATGTATGTGGTATTGTGGGGAGGAATTATGTGGCATGGTGGATAGACAGGGGTTGGAGTCTGTAAAGAATAATTAAGAAGACAAACGCAGGAGCAGCAGCAACTGGGAGTTGGGAAAACAACAAAGGAGCTGGGTTGGATGCGAGCGGTGTCTGCCTAAAACTAAACATTGGGGTTGTAAATGATAATGTCTTTTACCCATGTGTCATGGAGTGGAGTGGATGTATCTGGTGCGGTGTGGAATTATGTGGGCCGGATTGGAATTGTTAGTTGTGGAATTGTACGGCGTGGAATAGAGTGGTGTGGAGTGGATTTATGTAGTGGAATTATGTGCCATGGTGTGTAGTGGATTTATGTGGATAGTAATTATGTAGAATTGAGTGTGGAGTGTAATTATGTGAATTTTTATTTTCTGTTGTGGAGTGGGGTGTAGTTGAGTTTAAGTATATGGTGTGCTGTGGAATTCTGTAGTGTGGTTTGGCTGTATGTGGTGACTTGTCTAATTGTGTTGAGTGAAAATATGTGGTTTGTTGTATTATGTGGTGTGGAATGGAAATGTGTTGAGTTGAATTGTGTGGCGTTGAACTGTGTTGCATTAAATAACATTTTGCTGATTGGAATTATGTGACATGGGGTGTAGTGCAACTTTGTGGATTGCTGCTATGTGGCATTGGGTGGTTATATATGGGGTGGTTTTGAGGTGAGTGTAATTATGAGTTAAATCATGTTGGCATGATATGTTGAGTGGTATTTTGTGGAGTACAATTATGTTGGCTGATGTTGAATTGTATGGTGACAAATTGTGTGGTGTTGTATGTCATGTTAATAGGAATAGTGTTTGAATACCCAGGAATGCCCTCGAGACTAAAAGTACTGACCCTGTTATGCCCATCCACAAATTGCAGCCACTTACATGCTGGAAACATCTGGGGTTGTACGCAAACCAACATGTGAAGCCTACATTTTTAACTATGGCCTGGTGGAGAGCACTTGAAAAACAAAAATCAAGTCACCTCATAAAGTCTGCTTATGGGAGGGCTATGCAATTGATTTGTTCAATAACTTGCTTATCATTTTACCCTGCTAATATGAACTATGTACCTTTTACCTTCCATCACAAAGATCATTTAAGGCACAAATGCACGTAATGAAAATGTAGTTTCGCTAAGGGGGGGATTTACACATTTTTTGCGGCACAAAAATGACACAAAACTACGCAAAATCTTTTTTTTGTAATTTACTTTCCAGTGCTAAACTTGTTTAGCGCTAGAAATAAAGTAAAAGTAATGCAAAGTAGTGCATTGCGCTGCTTCGCGTTACTTTGCGGCATAGGGGCATTCCAAGGGTGGAGCATGGGCGTTCCCATGCAACCACTCAAGGTTTCTCACGCTAAACCCAATTTACTAAAAACAGTAGATTGGGTTTAGCGTGAGAAAACTGCGCCCTTTTAAACTAGGCGCAAGGAAGGAGAAATGCTTTCATTTCTCCTTCCTTTTCCGACTTTGCATGTGTGCTGCACTGTTACAGTAAGCATGCACAGTGGAAAAAGCATTCCCTTGGGTCTCGCATAGTATTTTGTACAGGAAGGGGATCCTTCCTGTACAAAACCTATCCTGGACTCATGCACATACCCTAGCGCTGCGGCGCGCAGGTGTGTGCATAACACAGAGCAGCTGTAATCAGCGGCGGCGCAGGGGAAAGGGGAGGAGAGAGACATATCTTTGAAGATATGGCGCTCTTCTGCTCCCTCCCTGTCGTGCAACGCAGTGCAGCCTCGCGGAAGGCTGCACTGCCTTGCACAACTTTTTAGTAAATCTTCCCCTAGGTGTCTAATAAGAAACTGCAGAAATTTAGAGGAGTGTGACTTTTAAGCAATCATTCTATATTTAATTATTAAAGTGCCAGAAGTTACCTGATAACGTGCTGGGTGAAAACATGTCCAAAACTCAGTACCAGAGTGTTTAAAAATATACTGAAATGTGGGGGCGTGGCCAGCCGGGCAACATGGCGGACGCGAGCGCCTGAGGCTCCGACAGTTACCTCCTGGCTATCCTGTCATTAATCCTGTGAGGGGGCAGATCATGGTAGCTGGACGCGGGCCCGGTGTGGGGCAGTGACGAGGAGTCTGCGCAGCCCAGCGGGCAGCGATTGCGAGGCGCCGCGACCTGGCGAGGCTCGGGAGGAGAGGGAGCGCGCGGCAGCCTGTGAGGCGAGGCAGGCCGCAGGACCCTGCGATAGTGCCGGGAGGCGGTGCGGGGACGGCGCTGCACGGGAGGTCCCTTCCCCCCATGGACGGAGTGTTCTGAAGGCTGCGGGCTGATGTCGCCAGCAGACGCGGACTGGCGGGAGCCCTTGCCGGGTGCTGAGGTGTTGCGGGAGGCCCCCGCGAAGTGGCGCGCAGCGGAGTGCAACGCCCTGGACTAAATGCTGGGGGCCTGCTGCGCACTGTGGAACGATTGGCGGCGTAGCACTGAGGAGCTGCGGCCCCAGGGGACGGCGTGATCCGGAGTGAAGGGGGAGCCTGCGGCCTCGAGTGGTGGGGGCCGTCGTCGAGGTCAAGACAGCAAGGTGAGCTGAGGCCTGGGGCCCACGCAGGCCCCCCTGCTGCGGTGAGCCCGAAGTGACTGGGTGCGTGACGTGCGGAGAGGAGGGCCCTGAGCTTGAGCGGTGGTCACACCCGCGGCAAGGCACGGGTAGTGGAACCTGGACTGGGGCGACTAGGAGAGGCCAGCTGTTGTGTAGGAGGGGTGCAGAGGCACGCCTGGAGTGCCCGGAGAGCCCGGAGGCCGCGGCGTGGACTGCCTGTTGTGGATTCTGAGGCACGGTACTGGCAGAGGCGGGCGCCATTTCATGGGAAGCGCCATTTTGTGTGAGGCCGCGGCGGAGTGTGGTGTATGGACCACCAGGACCCACGCACCGGAGAGGTGGGGGTCCTCCACAAGTGACTGTGACCCGGGGTGCTTGGCGTAGAGACCCTGGGAGCGGGTCCCCTGTTGTGAAGCTGGCTGACGGGGCTGCCGCGCCTGGATTGCCTAGCGCTCCAGTGGCTGTACAGCTGAAACGACACAGAGCGAGCGAGCCTTGGCGCACAGCGGTCTGCTGGCGGGCACCGGTCGGGTGTACCTGGCAGGGCCAGAGCGGGACTGGGTGGGACATCGGCCGATCGACGCATCAGTGAGCAAGTACGGTGGTGCGATGCCCTAAGGGGAACGAGGCGCACGATTCTGGGCTCCCCTTGCGGACTGGGGAATACTGCTGGTGTGCTTTCCCTCTGGAGCCTGTTGCTGCTGCGGGCTGTGGGGTATCCTCGGTCCTCTTCCTGCTGTTTGCGGCCCAGCAGCTGGGCCCTGGGGACTGAGCTGAGCTCCGGCGGCCGCGCAGAGCTGAGTGCCGGCGGGGATTGGAGGGCCCACGCCCGGTTGTGTACACGACGCCTGGGGACGAGCTGTGAATGCCGACTGCTCAGCAGTACGTGATGGGCCGACTTCGCGACAAATCGCAGCAGGGACAGCTGCGTGCTGGGAGCCTGGACCCCGCGCAGGGCTGGTCGGGGGGAGACACGGAGTCGCAAACGGCGACCCTCTCAACTAAAATGGACACCATGCTCGCGGCGGTGGAGAGACTTGGCACTACCCTGGACCAAACAAGTGAGTCCCTCGAAACAAGGATTGACAAGGTCACATCCGACTTCACCCTCCTTCACGCTGACCATCGCAAACTGGCCGAGAGGGTAGAGTCACACGGTCAGACGCTTCAGGAGCTCCAACCTGTTGTCCGGAGTCATAGCGCAGCGCTGCAGGATGTGCGGACCGGGTCCATGCGCTCGAAGATAGGGTTGATGATGCGGAAGGACGCTCCCGGCGCAATAATATCCGCGCAGTGGGTCTCCCGGAAGGAGTGGAGGGTAGGCACCCGGAGCAATACGTGGAGAACTGGTTGCGGGATCTCCTGCCTCAGGGGGTGTTATCTCAGCACTTTGTTGTGGAAAGGGCGCACAGGGTGCCGGCACAGAGGCCCAAGCCGGGAGCCCGGCCCCGACCGTTTCTGTTCAAGCTCCTCAACTACCGGGACAGGGATGCGGTTCTGAGTGAAACTAGAAAGTCTGGTGACCTGACCGTGGGCAGTAGCCGAGTCATGCTATTTCCGGACTACACCGCAGCCGTGCAGCGGCGCAGAAGTAACTACATGGCGGTGAAGCGCCAGCTTCGGGAGTTGGCGCTACCTTACTCCCTGCTGTTCCCGGCCCGCCTGCGAGTGGTAGCAAAAGAGGGAACCCGCTTCTTTGACTCCCCGGCGGACGTGTGGGACTGGCTGGAGGAGTCGGGGCAGTGGGCGGGGGCAAGGCCTGCTGGCTCGGATGTTGATGGCCGCCCAGGGAGGCGATCCAGAAGACGTGGGCGCCGGGGGGCACGACAGCTGGCGCGGCCGGGACCGGTGGGTCCTAGCCCGGAGAAAATCCGGATGGAGCGGCAGGAGGTGCTTGAGGCGGTGGCGACGCTTGGGACATCACCTGCCAGTGATCGAATGGAGACATGCACGCACAGTGCTCCGGGAACGAGTGGGGCGTCATCCCCGTCCACAGTGGTCTCGGAAGACTTGCTTCTGCCAGTGGTGACCCCGCAGACTGCAGACCTGATTGTGTGATAGGATGTCATAATGTCGAAGTTTGGGTAGGGACTACGTATGTTAAGACAGGGCCACGTGTATGCCGTGGCATTGTGTTGGGTGGTTCTGGGGCCCTGGGACCTCCTGGGGGGATGTAGGACTAGAACTGGGAGTGCCTGGCCTCGTGGGGGCGGGTTGCACATGGCGCGCGCCACTAGACGTTACACCTGCGGGCTCCTCCCGCCGGAGTTTGCATTGGGCCTGCACGGCAATTCAGTTCCCGACACGATGCTGCTCCTCCTTCTTCCAGTGGAGATAGGGGAGGGGAACTAGTACCAACAGGTCGATACGATTGCACGAACCCCATCAGTCACCACACTGCAATAGCCTAATATTACTTAGCATTCCTGAGGTTTGGACGGATGCCCCGTTGGGAATACGCCCTACTTGTTAAACTGTTCATAATGGTTACACTGTTTACATGGCAGCGCATTAACATGCTCCCCCCGGACTGTGGCCCACCCCCCTCCCCTAGCGCGGACGCTCTGCCCCCAGCCCGGCTTGCTCAACTAGCTTTGCGATGACGCACACTAACATTGTGACCTGGAACATACGGGGCATGCACACGCCGTTCAAGCGCTACTCCATCTTTTCCTATCTGCAGCGACACTCCGTTGGGATTGCCCTCCTACAGGAGACACATATGACCCAGACGGAACTGGGCAGGCTCTCTAGGCGCTGGAGAGGGCAAACGTACGGCACCGTTTACTCGGCGCACGCACAGGGCACGCTGATCTGGGTGCGAGCAGGCGTCCCTTTCGATTTCAAAGAGGTGGTGGTGGATCGGAAGGGCAGGTATACGTTAGTGCGGGGGAAGCTGAATGGCCAAGAGATGTTGCTGGGCTCGTTATACGCGCTTAATGTGGATCAGGCCTCCTTTTTAGCGAGATTGACGCAGCTTCTACACCCTTATGCTGGGCTCCCCTGGATGCTGGGAGGGGACTTTAATATGGTGTTGCATGTCCAGTTGGACAGATCCTTCCCTCCCCTCCGTGCCACGGTGGTGGAGTCCAGCGCCCGGGCGCTGGGAGACTGGCTCACGCACTGGTCGCTGCAGGACTTGTGGTGCATACTCCACCCGAAGGATAGGATATACTCTTACTATTCAGCAGTTCACGATCTGCACATACGGTTGGACAGGATAGTGGGCTCCCGGTCATTGCTCCCGCTTATCGAGCAGTCGGAATACCTGGGGCGGACACACTCCGACCATAACCCCTTATGGCTTCGGATTGGCTGGGTGGCGGACCGCCCGCCGGTGCCCACCTGGCGACTTCAGCCGAGCGCGCTGGAGGACTCGGAGTTCTGCTCCTCCCTTGGTACGGCCATTCTAGCGTACTTTGACGCCAATGAGGGGACGGCGGGCAGTGCCTTGGTGGAATGGGACGCCCATAAGGTGGCCAATCGGGGGCACTGCCTGGGGGCCCAGTGGAACATACGTAAGGCCCTTTCAGACTCCCTGGCGCGCCTCGAGGACGACTTCCTGCAGTATGAGAGGGAGGGAGAAGGAGGGGCAGACATTCACGTAATCTGGAGGATCTCCGCGGGCAACACGCGGAGCTCCTGGAGCGGCTCCGCTGTCACAATTATGCGGCGCACACAGCCAGAACACATGCTAGAGCAGATAGGGCGGGCCGTCTGCTGGCCTGGTTAATCCGACAGGAGGATCGCCGGGACCCGATCGGAGCAATCCGCAGGGAAGACGGAGTGGTGGTATACACACAGCGCGAAATACATCGGGCCTTCGTGGACCATTACAAGCAATTGTATGCGGCTCAGGGGACGGGTCCCCGGCACCTTCTTGGGGAGTTCATAGCTTCCATTCACTTGCCTGTGGCCTCCAGGGTACAAAACGCAGCGCTCAGTGGGCCCCTTTCCCTAGAGGAAATTGGGGAGGCGATACAATCAATGGCAACGGGCAAAACGCCGGGGCCGGATGGATTGCCTGCGGAGTACTATAAGGCGTACCGTGAGTCCCTGGTGCCGCTGCTGCGTGCGCTATATAACAAAGCGCTAGAGGAGGGGTCGCTCCCCCCCTCCATGCGGGAGGCGTTCCTGGTTTCCCTGCCTAAACCGGATGGCGACCGCACGGCCTTGGGCTCCTACCGTCCCCTGGCGATGCTCAACGTCGATTACAAAATCCTAGCGAAAACACTAGCAGACCGATTGGCGCCAGTGGTCCCGCATTTGGTGCATTCCGACCAAAACGGGTTTGTCCCTGCGAGGTCCACATCGTTAAACCTTAGGAGATACTTCAGGGTGGCCGGTGAGGCCGTGCACAGATGGCCCAGAGCGGGGTGCCTCCTCCTAGATTTGGAGAAGGCGTTTGATTGCTTGGAATGGGGCTACCTGTCCACGGTGTTGTTGCAATATGGGTTGGATGGGGATTTTCTCAGGATGGTCGACCTGCTCTACAGGAACCCCACGGTCTGTGTTCGGCTGGGCCCCTATGTCTCGGAGGCAGTACCGGTGGGCCGGGGCACCCGGCAGGGATGCCCCTTGTCCCCGTTGCTGTTCGCCCTGGCGATGGAGCCCCTGGCGGCGGCTGTGCGGACGACTCTGGGAGATGGTATACTGCTGGGAGACGCTGTTCACCAGGTGTGGCTCTATGCGGACGACCTGTTAGTGTACGTTAAGGATGTGGGATGCATGCCGGAGCAGCTGGCCCCGTTGTTGCGGTCCTTTGCCACTATTTCGGGACTCCGCGTGAACGCGGGTAAATCTTGCCTGTACGCTTTTAGCGCAGTGTTATCACCTGAATGGCACGCCGGTTCAATGGAGGGATGGCACCTTTCGATATCTGGGGATACAAATATACCGCTGCCCGACCGACTTATTCGATGGCAACCTGGGAAGGGCGGTCACGGCGCTCAGGTCGCAGGTGGCCTTTTGGAGCACGCTCCCGCTGACGACCACGGGCAGGGTGGCACTCGCCAAAATGGTCATGCTTCCCCACCTCCTGTACTACTTTGTCAATTTACCGATGTATATCCCCCCCGCCTTTTTTGGTAGGCTCACTAGGATGCTGCGGGATTTTGTTTGGGGCACTGCCAGGCACAGGTTGGCGCTCGCAAAGCTCTTCCTCCCGACGGACAGGGGTGGTCTGGCGGCTCCATGTTTTGAGCACTACTACCTGGCCGCTCAGCTACAATGGGTTGCCCGCTGGTTGGCTGATAGAGGTAGGGACGATACAGCCACGGCAGCAGCCCCTTACTCGCTGGAACGTGTGACCGGTCTTTTTCACCCCCTAGCTACGGTTACGAGACCGCTGCCGCTCCTCCTGGCTGTGGCGCATAGGTGCTTTCGGAGGGCCTTGTACCTCACACGTGCTGTTGTTCCATACGCGCCGGCAATACCTCTGGAGGGTTCCCCCGGAGGTGGAGGGGTGCTTGCGGCCCCAGCACTGACGGGCTGGTGGGAAGCAGATGTGCACACACTGGGAGACCTATACAGGGACGGTGAGTTGATACCGTATGAGACCTTAGTGTCGGAGGACGGGCTCCCACCCGGTGGGTTCCTTACGCACCGCTCACTACTGGCGAGTTTGACCGCCAAATGGGGAAGCATGGCTACGGAGCCTGGTCAGCACCTAACCATGCAAGACCTGCACGTCATGGGGAGGGGCGGGCATCTGGTCCGCTGGTTCGCCGCTTCGTTACGGGAGCACACGGCGGTTAGTCTGGGCCCGCTCCGCGGCAAATGGGAGCTAGACCTGGGGAGGCCACTGGCAGACAAGGAGTGGGGGAGGGTCCTTAAAAGCCCAGTGCCTATCCCCAGAAATATGCGGTTCCGCCAAATCCAGCTGTTCATAGTTCACAGGGCCTATCTCACACCTGAGTTGATTAACAGGTACTTTCACCGCAACAACGCGCTCTGCCCTCGGTGCGGAGAGCTGGGGGCGGGGTTTTTGCACATGCTGTGGAGCTGCCCTGGGTTGAGCACCTATTGGAGGGCGGTCAGTGGGCTGTTACAGGGGAGTGTGGGTCGCAACATCCCCTTAGACTGGCCTGAGCACATCTTACACCAATTTACAAGATCGCCCAAAGACAAGGTAGCGTCCCGATTCCTGGACTTGGGGCTCGTAGTAGCAAAACGCCTCATCACTAGGAGATGGAAGGCGCATGACCCACCACACACACGAGCCTGGAGCTCCTCATTCCAGGCATGGGCCAGGGCAGAGGGGACTGCCATCTGTAGGGAGGACACTTTGGGGCTGCGGAGGGAGCCCATGGCGGACCGCTGGGAGCAGTTACTTGCTGAGCTCCGGCGTTTAGACGGGGAGGGTCACACGGGCCGCATAGGGGTGGTCGGACACGACTGCGCGAGTGACGGCGCAGTGCAGGCTGCCTTGCTGACGGGATAGCATAGCCCCCATTACCTCTGGCCTAAAGACGGGGCGGGCGTCTGCGAACACATGGGGATAGTTGCAACCGTGGGGGTTGGGGGGGGCGATCCCGGGGGTGAGGGGGGGGAGTCGGGGGTAGGAAGGGGGAAGGAGCAATCTATGTGTATCACTGTTCACGTTGCCTCTGTTATGAGTTCTTCTTTTGAATTGTAGGTAACTCATCTGTTTTTTACGCCTAAGTTGTGTGGGCGATATAAGTTTGCATGTACGGCTAAGTGGCTGGTATACGGTGGCAACTGCCCCTTCTCAAGTGACGACACCAGAACTGATAAGGACAATGTAGCCGGCTCCTAAGCGGGTGGTGGTTGGCACATAACCCGAATGCAGGTTATATTACCTTGACTGCAGGCGCGGCTTAACAATCTGTACATGCTTATGAATCTCTGTGTGTAATGTATGCTGCCGTACCATGTATTCTTCTACCAAAACAACAAAACAATAAAAACAGATTTGTAAGAAAAAATATACTGAAATGTGGAGAGAAACATCACAAGCACAAATCATTCAGCTGCACCAGACTTTCTTCAACAACTGCTTTGCGGCAACACCAAAAAAGTTGTGAAAAGGCAGTTCATGCAATGCACTAGAAATGAAGGATTTAACAGTTTTAGATTTGCGTTCACAACAGGGCCAAATGATGCACTTGTTACTGAACGAATATGAATTCTGGTGTCCAAGTCAACCCCGGAACACTTTTGAGATTAATGGTCCAGTAAATTTATTCACATTCAAATAAATTAAAATAAATCAAAACTACATATGTATTCTTACGTGTATACAATGTTTCTACAATTCACATAACTTGAACATGAAGTTTCATGTATCTAGTGGGAGTTTTGCACAAACTCGCACAGCATTAAGACATTATTTCGTAGTTAATATATAGTATGTCAACTTAGCTGGACAAATGTGGCGTTGATGGTACACTTGTGTCAAAAAACAGGAAATGCTCACATAAAGAAGGTATAGGAGGCACAAGCCCTTTAATGGGTTTCTTAATGTACTGTACCCTGCATCGTAACATTAAAACTTAAGGCTCTACTTTTAACATGGATTCGATTTTATAACTCCACATCTCCTAGAGGACATTTCTGTGCCAAACTCTTTATTATAGTGTAAGAGGGTCCTTCAGTCAATAAGACACACTGAAAGAAAATTGCTGGAGTCTTCTTTATTCTTTACAGCACACAGCACAGTCCCAACACATCAGCCAGCTTCAGAGGTCTCCGCATAACTGCCGGACCCCGAACCCTCAGCTGGAACTCCCAGTGCATCGCAACCCTACATTCCAGCAACGTTTCCGGTGGTCCCGGCAATGACAACACAACACATCTTCCCCCTTATAACAAGAAAACAAAAGATACATGACTTAGGCTACTACACAAAAGCTAACAATAATAAAATAGATATAATACAAAACAAGGAAATACTTGGGGGAAACAAAGAGAGAAATAATGAAACTTATTGTGGGATATAATCCTTTAAGTAATAAGGAGCACCTATTCTTCTCATGCTTTCCCTTGGCACAACAGCTGCACCACTAGGAGTAGGACCAGTCGCTGCGCCATTACAGACTCTTCCTTCCCCTTCAGACAAGCAGGGGTCGGTTTGAACATGCTCAGATGAAAAAAAACTTTGAATGTCTTGAGAAAGCATAGCATCACCACTACTTGCATTGTGAGTTAACATTTAATTTGGTTGACTGGGAAGAGGAATATCAGGTAAGGACAGACCAGAAGAGCCAAGCCTCTCAAAAGGAGTTTCAAGATCAGAATCCACACGTAAGTTGTTTCTCACCAACACCACATTCCTTTTGCTCCACCACTTGCCATTCTGCACCAAAGCTACATGTTTAGAAATTTTAACAATACGTGTCAAGGAAAAAAATTTAGATTTATGGCTTTTGACTCCGGCTGGTCTTTTAACCTTGACAAGATCCCTAACAAGAAATTGGACATCTTTCACTTTCTTGTTCGTGTCATAGTTTTGCTTCATTTTTACTTGGGCCTTTTCAACAGTATCGCGCACTTGTTTAAAATCAGGGATCTTGTTAGTGCACTTAGTTTGCTCCAAAACCCAGTTGGGACTAAGTTTGGAAGAACTATAACGTCCTTTTAATAGTACAAAAGGAGGAATTCCAGTCACGGAGCGTGGAGTATTGTGGTAACTGAATCGTCTCTTTTAACATCCTGTTCATCCTCTCCACCATGCCATTACCTTGGGGACTCTAAAGGGCCACAGTTAGACGCTTGACTCCCATGATTTTTAGAAAATTCTGCATGGAATGGGACTTGAATTGAACCCCATTGTCTGAGACCAGAACTTTGGGGACTCCTTCTCGATTTTTGGTTAGCAATATTGACTACTTAAGCCATCACATTTCTGAGTCGGGAGTTCCAGCTAAGGATTCGGAGTCTGGTAGTTATGCGGGGACCTCTGTAGCTGGCTGATGTGTTGGGACTGCGCTGTGTGCTGTAAAGAATAAATAAGACTCCAGCAATTTCTTTTCAGTGTGTCTTATTGACTGAAGGACCCTATTACATTTGGCGATGATCGGGATCTCTACAGCACTCTTCACGGCACTTCCCGAACAATTTCCTATGGTTACAGAAGGATGCACTGTCACCTGGGTGAAGAGCACCACCTTTTCAAGTCTGAAGACTTCTTGTGGCAAGTCGTATGACAATCTATTTATTTTTTCCTCATATCGACTTTAATCTGGGGCCTGTTTACTATTGATCTTCAACTGCCACCTCGCGGGCGCTCTGCCATACCTGACACTCACCCTGGAACTTAGATCCTCCACAAGACTCTCTTTCTCTGCTTGCAGCTCCATTCTTGCTCGGCAGTAGCGTTCTCCCACGTCACCCTGTGCATTCATGTCAGGGTCACGCAATGTGAACTTACATGCCGCCATGTTGTCAGGCACCAAAATTGTTGCCATTTTCTGAGCGGTGATGCGCACACCATTTGGAAGTCAATTTCTAGTTCCCAGCTGAGCGCGCACCGTCTTGATTACACTTGGTGACGCGCACACCTCCTTGCCTTCACTACATTCGTTTTTTAATATTTCAAGTTAGCGCGAACCATTTTCATTGTATTCGGTGACGCGCACACCTGCTTGCCTTCTTTACGTGATCTCTAATATTTCAAGTATTTCCAATGCTTACTGCTTCAAGTCTCCAGCTGAGCGCATCATTATTTCATTGTACTCGGTGATGCACACACCTTTTTATCTTCACTACATGCGCACTTTAATAATTAATTTTTACGAGATCTATTATTTCTACCGAATTGAGTGCAACTCCTTTAGGAATTTCTTTACGGTGATGCGCACACCTGTGATGCGCATAGTTTATTTGTCTTGAACCTGTTTCTTCTGCTGCATCATTTACATGACTTACACGGTAATGTACACACCTCATTACTAACTGCACATCCTTTATTGAAGAATTCGTTGATTTTAAAGTTCTTGCCTATTTTAATAGTCACCATGCAAAATATAACCTGCCCTCCGCACTTCTTACCAGAACCTGGAGTACTCAAGACAAAATGGAAGCAATGGTTTAAAGGCTTTGCCAGCTGCATAATAGCTTTGGATGGGTCAAAATTTGAGCCGGTCAGGATATTGGCTCTTCTTTACAATAATCTTGGTTCTGAAGGCCTACGCATTTTTGACCACTTGCCAGTTGTCACTCAACCTGATGAAACCGATTGGGATGTCTATAATGAAGCCGTATGCAGACTCTCTAACCATTTTAAAGATGACACCAGTGTGGTGGTGGAGAGACACAAGTTCTACACCAGACGATAGTACGAATTTGAAACTGTTGACACCTTTCTAGCTGAATTGAGAGTTTTAATTGCCACTTGTTAATTTGATGGCAACATTGATTCCTACTTAAGAGACCAGCTAAGAGTTAATTGTTTTAACAAAAAAGTTCAAGAAAGGTTACTCTGCTGTAGAAATCCTTCTCTGAATGAAAGTCTCAAAATGGCTAGAGGCATCGAGATATCAGTTGTAGCACAAAAAGAATTGAACAAGGTTAAAACTGATCCTATAGCTGAACCTGTCAAAGCTATTGGCACCAAACCTAGAGCTAACTTTAATAAAGCAAATAACAACAAGAAGCAGAGTGTTTGTTACAGATGTGGCTCTTGCACACATTTAGCTAATGCTAAAAATTGTCCATCCCTAGGCAAACCCTGTACTAAATGCAAAAAGATCGGTAATTTTTCTCACATGTGCAGGAATCCTCACAAGATTGCCACCCTTAAAAATGTGGAAGACTCCTCTGATCCTAACATTTGCACCATCAAAAGTTTTAATAGGATCGTGCTTTCCATTGACTCTGATGCAAAGGATGGTGGTCCTCTGTGCAATGTCACTATTGGTGATGTGGAGATTCAGGTGACTGTAGACTCTGACCCCCCATTACCTTTGTTACTGATACATTATTCTACAATCATTGGAACTCTCTCCAATTATCACCACCAGACATTCGCATTATCGCTTTTGGTGGTTACAATATTGACATGTTTTTTTTTCTTAACAATTTTAAATTTTAAGACAGATTCATTTTCACCAAAATGTATGTTGGGAAGAAAGGCTTCAACATCCTAGGGTGGAAAGACCAAGGTAAATTTGGGATGGTGTTAAGACCATTTCCTTAGTAGACATACCTGAAGTCAATCCTACGTTGGTACTTAAGCACAATGCCTTTATTGGCAACAAATTAGGTCGAGTGCATGGTTTTGAGAACAAAATAATTTAAAAAAAGAATGCAGTACCTATCATCCACAGAGTTAGGAATGTCCCACTGTGCAATAGAGACCAATTGAAGGAGCATCTGGAGAATTTATGCATTTAAGATCATAGAACCGATTGATTCATCAGAGTGGATTTCTCCGATCGTCGTCGCGAAGAAGAAGGGTACAAAAGATATCAGACTTTGCATTGACTTAAGATCTCTGAATAAGAACATTTTAGTTGATTGCTTCCCTTTACCTAAAATCCAAGAAATGCTAGCTCATCTGGGAGGCGCCAAAGTCTTCTCCTGTTTTGACTTAAAATCTGCCTAACATCAGGTGGAGCTTGATGAAGACTCGCGCTCCCTTACTCCTTTTAACACTCGTTTAGGCGCCTTCAGATTTTTAAGAATGCTATTCGTCCTGGCATCTGCCACTTCCTTTTATCAGAAATTAATGTTGAAATTATTTTGGGAATTTAAAAATGTTCTTGCCTATCAGGAGGACATCCTTATATTTTTCAAAAACACTGAAGAGCATCTTGCAATTTTGAGTGATGTGCTACAAGTTCTAGAATCAAATGGTTTGATAGTTAAAAAAGAAAAGTGCAAATTCTTGGTTAGCAATATTGACTACTTAGGCCATCAAATTTCTGAGTCCACACCCTCAGCTGGAGCTCCCAGTGCATTCCAACCCCACATACCAGCAACCATTCCGGTGGGAATGGCAACACAACACATCTTCCCCCTTAAAATAGTAAAACAAAAGATACACGACTTCGGCTACTACACAAAAGCTAACAATAATAAAATAGATATAATACAAAACAAGGAAAAACTTGGCGGAAACAATAGAGTGAAATAATTAAACTTATTGCAGGATATAATCTTTTAAGTAATAAGGAGCACGTACACTTCTCGTGCTTTCCCGAATGGCAACACAACATATAGTCCTACAGACACTCATCCCTAGCGTAATCTCGGGACACAAAGTTTAATTTTTTTCTGGAAAAGAAAATATCACTATGCCATTACATTGTAAGAAATACTGCATAAATAGATCATATTACAATGGGGCATATGTACAAGTAGTTAACGCTGCATTAGCAGCACTTTTCTGACAGTTTTGCAGCAAGATTTTTATCGCTTTTTGTACAAGCTGCCGCTAACCTCTGTTAGCGGCAGTTTTCCGCCGAAAACATCCATTAAAAAGATTGCCACTTATGTTAGCGATAATGACATACAAAGGAGGCATTCCTGTGCAAAAACGGCTGCTAACCCCACTTAGCGATATTTAGAAGGGGATTCCTTAAGTTTGGAGGACCTAAAAAACTGCCTCTAACTGCAGTTAGAGGCAGTTTTTTAAGACCAGAAAATAGCTGGTCTTAAAAATGGAAATAACCCTTGGGGCTTCATATCAGCAGGTTTTGTTGCTGGACCACGCTGCAAGCAATGTTACTGTGCTGCCCTGGGACAAAACTACAGGGCAGGACTGCGAACCATCAACCGCATTCCTGGGCCTCACTCATGAAAAGTGTTGGACCACTGCGAGAAGACAGTGTTGCAACACTTTTCACTACCCCCTTCTTGCGACACCACGGATGTGCTGTATTTACTGGACAGCGCTCCATGACGCAAGTAATGGCAGATACGTCTGGAATCCTGACATTCCTGTCTGCGCTAAAGTCACCCATTGCTGCAGTCGTCTCAAAAACATGACGCAACTCCAGCAATGCATGGGTCCAGTCTATCCTCGTCCAGGCTATCCCTGTGGCACTGCGTCACCCTTATGCCAGCCATCATGCAGGCATAAGGTACTGATGCAGTGCCGTTTTTGAGGGGTGCCTGGGTGTCAGCGCAGTTGGAGATCCATCGGTGCCAGTTGCATGCTTCAGTGTCATCATCTGTAAGCGTTGGCGGAGTGGTGGTGCTGAGGGAGTTGACGAGACGTACTTCAGTGGCCTTGAACCAGTTATGAGGGGGGGCGATGATGGGGGTTGAGTACGGTGGGCATGGTGAAGACGTGATGTATACACTGATGGTCAGTCCAGGAGAGTCCTATGGTGTGGCTGTAGTTGAAGGACTCGATGGCAGAGGAGATGTGCTCGACTGTGTGTCCTGCTATGTGGCTTGCTGCGGTGAGTAGCTGCTTGAGTCTGATGTTGGGGAGCTACCCCAGAAGCGGGTAGTGTTCTTGTCACTGGGTTTGTCCAGGTGGAATTTGAGTTCGCCGAGTAGGATGTCGTTAGTGGATGGGAGAGCCTGGTGTGCAATGAGGTCTACAATGGTATTCGACAATGGGTGTCCATGGCCCAGGGGGCCTGCAGATGAGGGTGTCACAGAGAATGGGGTTGGTCCAGATCTGGAAGTTGAGGTGTTCCATGGTCACCGTTGGGTCATTAGAGTGCGTGGTCAGTTCGAGTGTGCTTCTGTAGGTGATGGCAATGCCTCCTCCTGCACTGTCGGGGTGGTCCTTGCGGGTGATTTAGTAGCCGTCAGTAATGGAGATGGCGATGTCCGTTCCCGAGCAGATGTTGGTCCTGGCAGGCGATGTGGCGTACAGGATTGATGGTGAGGAGGTTGCTGGCGCAATAGGGTTGGAGTGTCTGGGAGGTAGGGTCCTTGGTGCTGAGCGCGGTCCAGGGGCAGATGCATGCAGATGGGCTGCCTATGACTTGCCTTTGGCACAGGAGACGTTTATTACAATGCAGGCATTACATCGTAATGCCTTTAGAACGCAAATCCAACAACGCAGGTGCCTTTACATCGCATTCCATTACAACGCATTGTGAGGTCAGTACTGGGGTATTTGTAATTTTTAGGGTGGGTATGAGTTTTGGGTGTCGGAGATGAAATGTTATATTATGGGGTAAAATTTTACATTTGGGGTGCGTTTTGGCGTCAATCATGAAAATTGCAGTGTTACACCAATGAGCGGCACAAAGGCACGCTCCGGCCAGCCGAGAGGGCCTTTTATAGCTCTGGCTCTGCTGCCTTTCAATATTGTCTGCATAATTAAAGAATAAAATCCCCACAAAACCAATGATGCATCTGCTCAGTTGATTTTTTAATTGCATGCTTATGAATATTAGTAGGTACAGGTGCACAGTGAATAGTGAGCACATGCCTGTGTTTTGTTAATGGTTTTGAAGGTCCTCCATGTGAGAGCGTGGCCAATTGTGTGAGGATAGGAGAGCCAGAGAGAAGGCACCCAAATGAAAAGTTCTGGTCACGGCGGTGTGACTGCAGTGCTCAGCGGCTGGCCGTCGCATAAGCCGCAACTTTTATTAGCCCCACTCACACTGAGAATGCTATTTTGTAGCTTAGGACTGTTTTATTACATATGGGCTGCAGCTCTGCCTGGCTTACACGGAGCGGCAACGGAGAGCAGGGGCTGCATGTCTGCTCTGGCGAGACGGGATTCAGAGCACTGACTTCAGATGGATGACAGCCAGTTACAATGGCAACAAAAGCGAAATAAACCAAAAATGGTGTGCACCAAAACTAACCATATGGCAGATAGTAAAATTATCAATGTAGCAAGGGTAGCCTCCAGAGCAGGAACAAAACAGCCACAAGGCAGGAGAAATGTAAACTATGTACCAACAAAATCAAAGGAATTTTGAAAGGCAAAAGAAACAACCAATGAAAAGTGCTGGGTGCGTGCAAAGCCCACAGATATAATACAGCATGTCTGCCTAGGCTACACTTTAAAAGCAGAACATTGAGATTGAAAGACTGATTCCACAGTAAGATTAAACCTTTGTGCAGCCTCTTTTAAAACATCTTGTATTCAGACATGCAGCAATTAGATCACTGTTTCCAATAGCCTGGACTCTGTAACCTATTGGTAAAACAAGCATCCCTGCCTGCTAAACAGAGTGCAATGACTTATCAATATCTAAGTGCTCTCTTTTGTCCACTTAATTAGGGAATTGATGACTAGGAGGATGCACATTTGGACCTCACCAAAGACTAATGAGAACGTCTCAAAGGGAGGTTCCCACTGGATGCAAATCAGATTTAGTTCCCTTTGGCAAATGGGGGCCTGAAGAGTGGCTGGATGTAATGCTATGACTCCTGGCCAGTGCCAGTTATCTCATTGGCAAGCCTTATATGGACTCTCATGGGTGAAAATGCATTGTGCATGTTTCTGTGTTGTGCCCAGCACATGCCCAGTAAAAATGGCATTGTGTACAGCACTGCTGGATACCGTAGAGCAGTTAGAATCCTGCAGGTGGTTGTTCAGGATAAGCTCCCTGCAGTGAATTGAGCACGTGTTTTGCAATAGGCAGATCTGAGCATAGTGCTGTATGCAGTGATATACAGTGCACTCAACCATGGCAAGTGAGCCCTGCTATGAGCAATGGGGTGTAATCTATATCCAGTGGGCTGTACACTTATGTGTTGCATACAAAGTGCTTCCTTGAGTACAACAGACTGGGCTGTGTTGTGCAGTGCTCTAGGTGGTAGACTGTAGGTTGTTGTATGCTGTGGCTTGTGCTGTACATTGTGTAATGCTAGACTAGTCAGTAGTCTGTAGTGGGCTGTGCAGCTTTGTATACACTTGAATGCTCAAAGTGCTGTGAACTGGGGTCTCTGCAGTACTGTGCGCAGTGTGTGGGTTGTATGCAGTAGGTGTGCAGTACTATAGATACTATTCAGTGCATTGCACTATGCTTTTTGGAGACATAAGATGCTGCATACAGATAACTGTGTTGTGGAGTGGGCTGTGCAAATAGTGCTGTGTGTTGTGGGCTTTGCAGTGCCGCCAGCTTTGCAGTTCTGTGTACAATGCAACAATGTGTAAGGTAAAGTTGTCAAGTTGTCAGCAGCAATTTATCCAGTGCTTTTTCTTGTCTAAGCAATGCGGGTTGTGCCTGATGCCTCTGCAGGGGCGATACTGGCCTGGTAACCCAAGTGATACCATCAGATCTGCCGCAGGCTGTCATTGTGCAGCCTCCCACACCACAAACCCAGGGCCGTAGTCACAGGGTGAAGAGCTGGGCCCGGCCAGCCTATATAGTTATGTTTGGCCCCCCTAAAATACAGGGCTTATGTTTGCTGAGCTTTTCTATCTTTGTAATCATTGTAACTTTTTTCTGTAAGCATTAGCCCAATGTCTGGTTCGTTGTGCTTAGAGGCTGCACCACAATTTGAATGGGCGGGAAATGTGGTAGTGAGTAATCAGGGTGGGGGCTATCTGTCGACCACTGCCTGGGCAGGTTCACACATAGACCAGGGTACTTCTTCCTGTCTCTCTGGGAAATAAATTGGCCTTGAAAGTTGGCTGGTGCAGAACAAGAAAAACACACAAGAGGATGGACGGAATGTTGCACATTGGCAAAACATTCACCCCCAGTCACAGATCTGGGTTTAATCCATTGTTATTTTGCTCACCACGCCACCCCAGTTCAGACATGGCCATATGCAAATCAGTCTTGACCCTGTGCCTCATGGGAACAGTCCAGCCCGAACTGCCAAGCCATGTCTTCCCTGGACTGGATTCAAGCATCCTAGGACCGGTTTCGGGGTTTCACCCCTCTTCAGCCGGGATAGCTTGACTCCGGTGGCGTAGTGAGCACGGGACCCACGTCTGGGCATACCCTTCCCACATGTGCAGAACGAGGCCAGACGCCACAGAGTTGCATCACTTCTTAACTCGGAGAAAAGATGTTTCAATCCTGCAATTTCAGTTGGCTGGATGAGGAAGGAAATACTGACAGGCACACATGCATTGTCAGAGTGTAAGCAGCACATCTATGCAAGTCTGCACTATATGACTCACCCTGTTGTGTAGCCCCTACAAATCTATATAGGATCTGCTCATTTAGACAACATAAACTAAGGGATTGGTGTCCTGACTGATTCCAGTCACCCCGTAAGGATATGTTAGTCTGTAGACCAGCTAGCTCACAGTGCCACTATGATCCCCTCTTACCAAGGAGCGAATAGTTTATGGCAACTATCGAACATGACAACCCTGATCCCTCAGGGATCGTGGACACAGTACAGTACTTTTAGTTCAGTCACTCTTGCTTACTGTGTCTTCAGAGAGATACACTGAATAAACGGTGCGGACATGTTCAATAAGTATTTATTGAACCGGCATCATTTTAGTGTAAAATACGTGTGCTGCAACAACCATTAGACATACGCAGATATAGACTATTATGAGCACCAGTACAGTAAAGAAAAGGTACAATTCTACCATGGTGCTAAAACTGTGAATATATGCAGGCATGTAGATACATAACAGTATTATTGCATACTCCTACGATGCAAACCCTAACCAGAGTTACCTAAATGTACCTAGCATGTATGTAGGTGTATAGCCCTTAGGGTAGAGCCAACTCCATTGCCTGATGTGGGAGAGTGAACTACACCGTCTTGGTCTCGAGATGGACACCCTGCAAAGGATGTCAGACCACTGCAAGCTAAAGTGTCTGCATGCAGGGACCTCAGCGTCTCACATCAGCATGTCAGCATGTAAGTCTTTCTCCTCTTGTTTGCCCAGGGAAGATGTAGTGCTTATATACCTGAAAGGTACCCTCAGGGGTCCTACCGAAAAGTTTACTGTGGGCATATCGGGCAAGGATGACGATAGAGTTGACCCTTATACAGAGTTATTATGTAAAAGATGGTACTCCTGCTGTGATACTCAGAATCCTCATGCATAATAAATGATTCGTAGAAAACCACACAACATTTATACAGCACCTTACTAGGCAAAAAGTCAGCGTCAGACCCGTTATGTAGAACAATGGTAGGATGTAGGTAAAAGGCTGTGTAACTACCCAGGGTACATTGGGGTTCATAACACCCACTCCTCATCCGAATGGATGACATAGTACTAAATGCTAAAATATGCCTACCTTAAAAGCATAAGAACATTGTTTAAAATTTGAGTCTAAAAATATCTAAAAATGTGGTGCTCGCTAAAAAATGATGTGGACATAAAAAGGCTCTATAAGTCCTCTAAAAAGTCAATATACTAGCCAGACCAACTGAGCACACTGAATGCCATAGTGCCCGGTGAGAGAAGAAGAGGAAAAATAAAACAAAAATTATATTTTTGAATTCCAGTTTTTAGAAAAATCCCAAATTGCAAATTGTTCCCAGCACACGGAGAGCCAAATGTTTATGTGTCCTGTGTGGGAGATGCAACATCCCTTTTGCCTGCCTTCGCAGACGACGATCCCTGTAACACCTCTTGGATCAGTCAATGGAGCAAAGGTGATCTTCTCCGGTTCCCACAGCCATTGCTGAGGAAGCTCTTGATGGAGCTGATCCATCTTGTGGTGGCTCTAAAATTGCTGACATCGGGATTGGAATATGCTCAGGACTCTGCACTACATGGGCTTTTAATGGGTCCAGCAGTACATCAACGTCCGAAGGCACAACCGATGGAAGTGTTAGATAGATATCCAACACTCATTTTTGTCCGCAGAATAGGCAGCGAAGTACAGGCAAGAAGCAGTCGACCCAGACTGATCTGAATGACAGAAACCAATGCTCGCTTAGTTCCCGAAGCTGAGTTGTGCCCAGCTGGAGTACCATGCGTTCACGGCAACGTCGCTCCAAGAGCACTTTTTCCATCTCCTTGGTATTTGGAACGTCCTTTGCATAGCAGTAATATTAAAACTAAGATACCGACTACAAATATAAGGATCAGCGAAAGATCTCCAAAAATGCTTCAAAAAGACATAGTGTATTAAAGATGGAATAACTCCAAAATCCATCTGAAAGGTGCTTAATAGCCCACAACCTATGGTCTTAAATAGATGTACTACCCCACTTGTATCAGACATGTTAAGCATACGATGTACTATTTCTCCGAAATTAAGCGGGAAGTCAGTTCGAATTAGGGCCTGTATCTCAACTGAAGACCTTGCAACCTGTAGATCAAAGGTCTCGCAAACCAAGGTTAAGGCCACCTCTTTCTGTAAAATTATGGCTTTCAGACTGCTCAGAGAATTAAACCGTATTATGGAAACATTCACTGAAGGCCATGGCAACACCTTCCTGACTGTGTGGGTCAGTGGAAACAATACTTGCACACAACAAGTAACCCTGGAAATTACTGCGACCAGATATGCGATGCCTGGTAGCATCCTGCAACAACCTTGATCATTGTCAGGATCCATCGGACTGCCAACCACCTTCTGCACTCCAGCAGTAGTGGGGGAACTATTCAGGGTGAACCCCAGGGCGCTAGGTGCATTTCACTCACTGACATCCTACCTAGGAAGACTGCCTGTCGGGTGGGGGCTCCTAGCAGGATCTCAACACATGCCTCTCGCCCTCGGCTCGTCTCCTCCTCTTTTATTCCCCGTGTTCCCTGAGGAAAAAAAGCTGACTTCTATTTCTTTAATTTTCTGCTCCTGTATGTGGTGGTGTTTTCCTTATCTTTGATTCCAAGCCACGCCAGAGCTCGACTCAGCAATCTCCATGACTCAGCAGCCTCCTTGACTCAACAACCTCCATGACTCAGCAACCCCCATAACTCAGCAGCCTCCATGACTCAGCAACCTCCATGACTCAGCAGCCTCTGTGACTCAACAAACCTCCATGACTCAGCAGCCTCCGTGACTCAGCAACCTCCATGACTCAGCAGCCTCCATGACTCAGCATCCTCCGTGACTGAACAAGTCTCCATAACTCATCAACCTCCATGACTCATCAGCCTGGCAAAAGGTATTTAACTCTCACCCAGGCTCATCTTCAGTGCTTCCCATTGAGTTTCTTATTGAAGATCCAGCACGGTCACGGCTCTTCTCTGCAGGTTCTGGTCGGACGAGTCCTGTTCCATCCTTGCTGCTGCTACTCGCAGATAAGTCTAAATACTTTTTGGGCTACATTTAACTCTTGTGCTCTGTGGAAGTCCATTGTTTTGACTCCCGGCTCATTTCTGGTTATCGGGGAGATCTTGGGTAACTGTGCACGAAACTCTTCGCAGTCAGAGACTTTGTTTCCTATATCACAGTTCCCTCTTGTTCCCACTCAGCTTACTTTACGCCATTTACCTGGATTTTGGTCATTTCCTCTTCATATCATTTATGTAGTTCGTGCATAGCCCTTGTTGATAGAAGAGTATATTATTATTGCAGTGTTTATTGTTATCCTGTTACGTCTCTGTTTTTTCTCGCTGTAAGAAGGTCTTGGCAACACTCTCAAGCCTTGGACATACTTCAGCTGAAGGATACAGATTATATCTTATCTCATTGAAATAAGAATGTATGGTGTGCTTATGTGTAATCTTCACTGGCACAATATTGTGTGAGTGTGTATTTATCTTTGGTGCAATATTGTGTGAGTATTTATCTTTGGCGCCATATGGTGTGAGTGCAGTTCTGATTTATTCTAATCATTCTTTTATCGTGACCCAATGCAGAAGTTTATGCATGATATATGTCATTGATTACTTGTGTTCTTATTGATGTCTTTTACTACTGCTGCAGGAGCTGGTCTCCATATTCCTAGCTTTAGGACAGATGTCCCAGATTGTTCTGTGACCCAGAGTTTCTCCACCGTCACGAACGTGCACCAGTTGTTTCTTTCTTCCTTTCAGCTTTTTGTTTTAAATAATTATTTTAATTTATTGCTTGTACCCAAACCCCCTTCCCTTGAGATTATCGGATGAGCACTGGTGTCTCTGGTTCGGTGTTCGTCGGATGATTTCTGGGGATTATTGGGGTCCAGCTGCCTCTGCATATCCAGCTGAGAGAATAACGCGTTGCAACGTTCATCTTCCCAGATTGATTCCTGATAATCATTCAACATCAAATAACTCCAGTTCGAGAGTAGTTTGAACACCGTATGAATCACAGGATATGGGGACCCTTTCAAGTGACAAGATAGGTTTGCAACCGAAGCGTAGCAAGCTCCGTGAAGCATAATATCCTAACAAATTAAAGACCCACTCAACGAATTCTCACAGTTTGAGCAGCTGAGAAGGACTTTAGTGTCACCGTTTCTGCATCTCATTCTGTATGGTAACTCCCAAGAGTCATTGATGTATTCCTCACCCAACGGTTCATACCTGCCTACCTGGTGGTACTAGGGGTGGGCGGAATTTGCGTAGTTGCGCTACGCAAAGCTCAGCGAAACGGCAAAAAATCTCTGCGAACATGCAGAAATTCCATGAACACGCGGAATTGCTTGTTCGCGATGCTTTTTTCCTGTTCGTGAATGGTGTTTGCGTGCTCGGGGGGAAATATCTCGCGAACACGCATTTTGAGAACGCGAACAAGCAAAATATGCCGCGAAGCTGTGGAACTCTGAATTTTGGGCAATTCCGTGTTCTCCGCGGAACGCAAAATTACCCAAATTCTGCAAATTCCGCAAGCGGAACGGAATTTACCACCCAGGCCTACAGTAGACAATATTGAAATGTTGTCACTGGCAATGTTTTATGGCCATGGATTAACCATTCTGTGAAAGGTGATTGAGCCACAGTGAAAGGTAATTGGTCCAATGTTTCAATGTGCAACATTGTATATTCTGCATCTCTTTGTGCCATTGTAGTCTGCCTTTTGGTTAAATTATAAGCAGAAAACAGACATACTGTTGATATATCGCCAAGGCAGATGAAGGGAGTGCAATAAGTGTGGCAGAATTGCTCGTAGCTGTGATTGCTCATGTTGAAGAATTGATAAATCCTGTTCCATAATAACTATAGCAGGGGACACAATGTTGCCCAGTGAATAACTCCTTGATGTTAGTGTGGTCATGCCATTGTCAACCACTTGCAAAGCCTTATCTAGGTTAGCCCTATCAATTTCTTACAATCTCTTTGCAGCCTTCTGTTGAGAGATCTTTCATACTTCATTGTAAATAGCATATAAGAAGTGTTTTCGATGTGGTTTTCAGGGACCTACCAAAAAAATCCCTTAGATCCATGTCATCTGAAAGTAAGGATAAGTGTTGTTTCACCTGGGACGGTGTTAAGGTTTTTAGCCAGTCTAGGCATAACTTCCCAACACTGAAGGATGTCACCACCCCCGGATGTTGTTATTGTTAATAGTGTTGATGAGGACTATGGATATTAAACCCTTCGGTGGTACCCCTGAATCTTGACTGACACCTATTTGTGTCTATAGGCCAAACCAACCATCCCTTCCAATTGGGGTCTGATGAATTGTGTGAACCATCATGTATAATGTCATCCAGCTTATCCTCACTATGCTGTGTATAATTTTACCATCCCTCAAAGTGTGAAAGGGAAGGAATCTGAGGTGTATTCAAGTCCTTAATCTTGGCTAGTCCAAGACAGGAAGTTTGTTGCACTGCATTGTTCAGGAAGATAATCTGCTTTGGTATGAGACACGCTCTAAGTAATGCCTCATTTCCCTGAACTAGCCAATCTTTAGTCCCCCAGACAGATTTTGTTTCTATAGTGTCCCTCTAAAGGTCGAACCCTTGTAAAGTCAGCTGGGAAATAAAGGATGGGTAAAGGTGCCCAGCCATTTAATGTTGCCCAGGCCCTCAAGGGTAGATTGGGTTTTCCCATTGCATTGGGAAATAAAGGAAGCATATTTTTCCTTGCAGGTGTAGGTGCAACCTTATAATAATATGAGGTCGGGTCTGAAGTATTAAACCCAGAAAAATAAGCAAACTTGTGTGCAAACTTGTGAACTATCTTTTGGTGGTGCTGGGCAGTGTTCTCATTGATGGTTAGTGAACACATTACGTGGGATTCTTGCTTAATGCAAAATTCATACCCATTATGTTGATAGCAATACATGGTGTGAAAATCAGAGGTATCATAATATAATTCATTTTTTGAAAAGCAGCACTTTGTTCTAAATCAGACAGCATGCTATTCACAGTTTCAAAATCACAATCATCAGAGAATGTACTAGAGGTGATGACATAATTCAAAGAAATTTTAAATACATATGGTATTTTCAAAAGTTCAGTGGGACCAAATACATCACATGAATCCCTATCCCAAACTATTCCTTCAGGAATCAGAACTGCTGTAATGTTCACAAAGGACAGGTCTCTTTTTTCAAGATGAGATGAAGTATTTGGTTTCAGGACCATGTTCACATGTAGTACTCCAGAGTGTTCTGGGAGATAATGTCCATTCAGGAGAAAGAAAAAGACAGTCACTACTCCTAACCCGAGGACTAGGAACAGTAGACCAATTGCAATCCAGAGCTGTAGCCAGGGAGAAACAAGGTAAGTCTTTTTCATGTAGTTTTTCTTTTCAGGAAACAGTAGCTGGCGTTGACTCAGGTTCACTTGGATCCAGAGAAAATGTGTCAAAATCAATGAAGTAGCCAGATGCTGTTCGATCTATCTTTGGTAGCTCAGCAGGTTTTGTTGAACTGGCCGTTGGCTAATTTTTAGGCATAATCACATAGATATCGGTATTAGGCTGAATTGAAATCTGTGTTTCATTTGAATTGTGTTGTTGTTCAATTTCAATAGGCATGAGTTCCATTCCATTGTTGGCAACTCAGTTACTTCATAGAGTAGAATCTTCAAATGTTATTAGCCTTTCTGTCTGAACTTCCTGTATGGTGGCAAGAGGAGATCAGCGGCTACCCAGGAGCCCACGCGGCCGACTTATCAGCATCCGCCACATAGTGTGGTTTGATCAGATCAATGGAAACAAATCTCTTTTCCTTCATGCTGGCAAGAGGCTGAAGAAGTACTGTTCTTGTTCCTTCTACAGCCAGGACAGATTCAGGTCTGTAAGATGGTCCGAATTCTTTTTTGTCCCAATCTTTATTCTCATCAGGTCCCGATCTTTGGGACCCAGGCAGGTCTTGCTGGAACTGTTTTAACTTCCCCAGCGGCAGTGCGTTTTACTTGGAAGTTTCTTTGTAATGCCCAGAATTAATTGAGTTCCTGTAAAAAAGCCAAACGATAATTGATGTCAAAAGCTTTTTCATCCACCACTGTGCTGCCACAATCGAGGTCATGTACCCACATCCTTGTCCGAAACAGGACCTCGTAAGTAGTATGGCCTCGCATGGAGCTTCTTGGCATGTTACTAAGTGCCCTCTGGACCTCAAATAGGTTTTTCCTTTTCAGAATAGAATTTCCCTTGGGATGACACGGAGAGAAGTACTACAATACTCCACCCAAACTTCCCATGGCTTCCTTGTAAGCCCAAGAGCTAAACCCAGGGCCACGTTCAGAATGTAATGTGCCAATTGCACATGTCCCTATGAAGACTCGCAAACCCTTTATGACAGTTCGGGCGTCAGCCGAGCGCTATGGCCAAACCCACAGGAACCTACAGCATGAATCCACTGCCACCAAGATGTACTTGTAAGCCCCGTCAGATTGTAAGGGACCACAGTGGTCCAAATAGACACATGCGAGAGGTCTGTCTGATATCAGTAACAATGTCTGTGGTGGACGTGCTACAGTGGAACACTTCATCTGCTGACAGATGCTGCAGTTAAGGACAAAGCCCTTGGTCTGTTTGGTAAGACCTGGCCACCAATAATGGTGTTTCAGCAACTAAACTGTCTCAGTGATACCTGTGTGTGCTAAGCCCAGACCCTCGTGTGCAGCTAGTATTAAACCTAACCTGCAATCCGTGTATGGTATTTTTCTATCCCCCGACTCCTGCAAGTTAAATGCATACAGTATATTTTGTGCATCTAACTTGTAGTAGTACTTGAGTGGAAACCCTTTTGGCAATGCCGTGCTGCTTTTCCACGAAGCAATGACAGCTACCATTATCTGTCCATATATTATTGTGCTAGAAATAATGATTGCAGCAACGGCCGCAGTTCCCTCTGTCTTCTTGGCTGCTTCATCAGCCAATGAATTCCCTTCAACGTGCACGCAAATACGCTGATGACTCAGCGTATGAATAACATGAGCCCGCGGCAAACCTTTTTTCAGCTCTGCCACTTGTTCTCAAAGCAACTTGTGCTTTATTGTGCAACCTTTTGAATCTCTAAATCCATTCTGGCCCCAGTGTTGAAGATATTCATTGTATGGCTGGACACAGTAAAATGAATCACACACAATGAGTGTAGGGAATTCTCGATCAGTATTTTTAGTGCCAGTATCAGGGCTGTTAGTTCTGCCAGCTGCGCCGTGCAATCTTCTAGAGACGGTGTCTGTGTATTGCTAGGACGGAACTTACTGTCCCGCATATGTCCTTTAACAATCACACAAGCTGCGCTGTATTGCTGCTTACTTCCTACGACAGGCTGAGCAGAACGGTTAGTGTAAGTAATGTTTTCATACTGATGTAGAGGCATTATTTGATTTGGGAGAGGATATTCTTGTTCGTACTGCAGAAACATCTGTGTTTTCAATGTAAAGTCAAACTTGTAGTCTACATCTGTTGCAGTGAGAAAATTAGCCCATTGTATCCATTGTGGAAGCAAAGTTTTAACATTTTGAATGCTTGCTTTTGTAACAGCCTCTAGGGTTGGTACTGAAGTTATTTGTTCCCCCTGACCCAGTGCTCTTTCTCTCACAACAGCAGTGTTTTCAGTTGATGCAAAGCACATCTCAGCATTTGTCTACAAATTAAATTTGTATGCAATGGGTACCGTTTCGCCTTCATTGAAGGTTAGGTAAGTGTACCCAGATTGACCCGTGATTTCAAGGATCACCAACTTTGCAGTGTTTACATGTGTGTGTAAGTGTTTGGAAGCTATCTTGGCAACTTGTGGGGAAAGTAATATTTCTTTGTGTTCCTGTGACCAGTGTCGGACTAAGAAATCAGGTCTGATTAAATTGGAGAAAGGTTTTAATCTTTCTGCGTAATCTAAAATGTATGTTCTGACAAAATTTCGGAATCTTAAAATGGATTTAAGTTTTTCAGAGGTTTTGGAGGTTGGATCAGCGCACACGTTTCCAAAAAGTTAGCTGCAAGGCTATTTCCTACACTTGAGAGCTCATATTCCAAAAATAGGACATTAAGGTGGGCAATTATAGATTTTTTAAAGTTAAATTTGTAGCCCTCCGAGGCGAACCCCAGAATTATTGTTGTTCACTCTGGTCAAATGATCCAATAATTAATCGTCCGTCAGATAGATAAAATCTGCATAGGACAATGCCTCCTCATCAAAATTTTGAAGCAACTCTGTTACTCTTGCTGAGAACAGTCAGGGGCTATTTTTTTTACCCTTGGGACAGTTGACAGAATTGACGCTAAGAGGCTAGGGCTGAAAATGCTGTCAAATATCTGCTTTCAGGCGCTATATTCTGGCAGAAAAATCCATTTGAGATACATTGGCACTGTGTGCATTTTGTACTACAAATATCTTTGTGCATGTTTTTCAAATGCCTGTAGTCTAAAACTAGACAATATGAATGATCGGGTTTCGTTACGGGAAACAAAGGATTATTCATGGAAGAGGTACAACTCTCTATTACACCTTGGTATTTAAGTTGATTTAAGATTTCCCTGACTTGTTTTTTCGCGTCATGTTTTATTGAGTACTGCCTCTGTGGAGTTGGGTTAGTTGCTACTGTGATTACATAGCGAGGTGACTCAGCATCCCACCTTGCATGGTTGCGGAGTAATGCACGAGCTAGTGCTACCGCCCACTCCTGCGCGTATGAATGTTTCAGTGATTCTGGAACGAGGCCGGAGAAGGCTGGTAAAATTACAGTTTCTCCCTTTGGGCAGTCCATAATGAACACAGGTGGCCAATCTTTTTCTGCTAAAAGAATGTCATATCCAAAGGTCAGGTTCTCCCAAAAAAGACCTTTAACATTCCTGGGTATGTTCCCCTCCATATGGAGTGCTGTTTCGTATAACTAGTGTGGGAGACTTACCCTAGTATCAGGTGTCTCCACCGTGATATGTTCATTCAACAATACTGTCACCAGGAATTCCATCATGTTCTGGCGAGCTCTTGTTACTTTTGGTTCTCTGTATAGCATCATCAGAGCCCATTCCCCATTCAGAAGCTGAGTCCTCAGCAGCCTGGGCATTTCTTTTTTTAAGGTCTGCTACCTTCTTTTTTTTTTAAATGAGGTTTTGATTTTGGTTTATCTTTTTTTTAATATTAAAGTCTGAAGTGCAATGTGTGTCTCTTAATTTGGCTCGCTCTTCTGATCTTGTTCTGACCGTCCATCCCTCTCGGAGTTTCTTTGTGAAGCCTGAAAGGATCGAGAGGAACGTGCATCAGTATCCTGATACCTGTCAGGTTTTTTGATGTTATCACGGTTTCTAAGGTTATATCTGTCAGAGGGCTCCTGTTGAGGAGACCCACCCCTTGGTTGTGATGCATTCTGCTTTTTTTTTTGTTGTTTATTGTCCCATTTATTCTTGGAAGAATCTGGTGTTTGCTTAGTGTTATCCTTTTCAGGATTTCCCACTACTTGTGGTTTCATAGGTCTAGCTCCCGAATTCTCTCTACCTAATTCAGCGTAGGTGTCTTTGATAATCTTTGGTAATTCTCACTCCTGTTGTGCTGGAGTACATTCCCTCAAGCGTTGGCGTATAGCCACAGCTGCTGCCTCCCCATTTAACTAACATAATTGTGGATACCTAGGAAAAATTTCCTATCAATTTCATCCCTACGTTTAGAGCAGAACCTGCTCCATACTCATTCTGTATTTGTAGTACTACTTCTGGTATAACCTCTACTGGAGGGGTGCCATAAGTTCTGGTATAGATGGCAGTGAAGACTGTGCCCCAAGTGGCGCAATCCTCTATCGGGGTAGCTATCCCCATTGGCAAGCAGATTGTCAGTATTCTGTGTTTTTCCTGTGGGTGGAAACACTACCTCTAGTTGTGCTATTTTCTATGCTATCCAGAATGGCATTTGCTCATGTTTAGTTGGCATTCTTCCCATAACTACATTTAGTGTGTGTGGGGTAATTTTAGTTGCGGTCCCTTGTAGTTGACCTGCTGGGGTAACCCTTGTGGGTTGAAGTGTGAGTGTTCTCATAATGAACTGTGTCAGTTTTCTGTAAATGTTATTATTTCTTTGTTAAGTGGACGTAGGTCCGCGATTGGCAATGTGTCAACTTTTTGATGTGGCGTGTAAGCCGCTAGAACCAGCCAAGTCGCTCCGTCTCTACTGAGCAGACAAAGTCTCACTTTTTCTGTGGTGTGTGGGAGGGTGCCTTTAAACCAATTTATATGCTCTTGAGCAGAACTTCTATGTCCTCGTACAGACAGTATTCATCCGGTACTTCATCTAAAGTATAGGAGTGAGTGCTCTGTTACATGATATGCCTGGCTCTTCCTTACAGCAGAGCGGTCACTTGTACTTTGAATGGCCACTGTACAGCTGGCAAACTGCAGGTGAGCCTAGCAGCCATGGGTCCATACTTGTCATGTTTTTTGTATGTAGTTCTGTGCCATTTCTACTTTTTAGTAAGCCCTGAACTTTTTGTGACATTTTGACTATTCAAGTGCATATAGTTTTGTGTGTAAAATATTGAAACTTTACAAGTACCAAAATTCAGTACAAGAGTGAAAACATTATCTGCTCACACTTACCACATCTCATGCTCACACCCAAGACTTTCTCAGAAGGATCTAAATAGAAGCGATTACAAGCTTACAAGCGACCCAACCTCACTGTGAAACACTGATTGTGGCCATATTGGCAAAGGCATGTCTCCAGTATAACTGCTTGCATGCCTCCGCTGCTATTCTGTTGAAAATAGCATGAAATATTGTGAGAAGTTGGCCTGATATATGCTGTCCACTAGTTCTAGTGGGCACCTTGTATCAGTCAATACAACCCCTTATGGTGATAGGTTAAAGACAACCTTTATTGAAAGCTATCCTAGTGGTAGCTATGAAGAGCAGCCTTCAGGCTGTCTTGAAGGAATGTAAAGCAGCTTGTTTTACCAGTCTATAATCTCTTGAATGACCAAATGAAAGGACAACCACACCAGGTATATATTTAAAATATATGTATTTAAGATAAAACACACCCCTCTAGTCTTTTTATGAGGCTGGAGTTCGAAGTACTTAAGTTACAAGTCAGTATTCACCAGTAAAAGCACAAATACACGTTTGGGCCCTAGGGGCGCACCAAACTATACACGTTTGGGCCCTGGGGCGTACCAAACCATATACCAATAAAGTGGTATAAGGACCACGACTGAACTAGACACAAGGCCTAGAGCCTGTAGAAGTGCTTGGACACAAGGAACAACCCAAGGTAGCGCCACAGGGGACCCACGGGGGACGCGTGCAGTGTGAGAACACAGCCGCGAATCACCGTTAACTTCTATGGGGAAAGTCGTGTTGGAAATTAAGAGTTTAAGGACACTTAGAGGATGGCTACAAGCAAACCCTTTTGGACTTAGAGGTGTCTAGGACCAACACCCACGGGAGCATCGGAGTACTCGAGTTACCTCACCCAGGGAAGCCGGGTGCATAGGTGTCTTTTGGTGTCGGGTCGCGTTGCTGTTTTCAATGAAATCAATCAATCAATCAGCGGCATTTGTATAGCGCACTACTCACCCGGAGGGTCTCAAGGCACTGGGGAGGGAACGTTACTGCTCGAACAGCCAGGTCTTGAGTTGCTTCCTGAAGGCGAGATGGTCCTGAGTTGTCCGGAGGTGGATGGGGAGGGAGTTCCATGTCTTGGCCGCTAGGTAGGAGAAGGATCTTCCTCTGGCGGTGTCTCTGTGGATGCGTGGGACGGCGGCAAGAGCGAGGCTGGCGGAGCGGAGCTGGCGGGTGGGCTGGTGGAAGGTCAGGCGGTTGTTGAGGAGCTTGGGGCCCAGGTCGTGGAGGGCCTTGTGTGCGTGGGTGAGGAGTCTGAACGTGATCCTTTTGCTGACAGGGAGCCAGTGAAGGTCTCTCAGATGTCCGGAGATGTGGCTGTGACGGGGGATGTCCAGGATGAGTCGAGCTGAGGCGTTTTGGATCCGTTGGAGTTTCTTCTGGAGTTTGGTGGTGGTGCCGGCGTAGAGGGCGTTCCCGTAGTCCAGCCGGCTGGTGACGAGGGCCTGGGTGACCGTCTCCCTGGTCTCGGTGGGGATCCAACGGAAGATCTTTCGCAGCATGCGCAGGGTGTTGAAGCATGAGGACGAGACGGCGTTGACTTGTCTGGACATTGAGAGGGAGGAGTCCAGGATGAAGCCCAGGTTGCGTGCGTGGTCCGTTGGCTTGGGGGTGGCGCCCAGGGCAGGGGGCCACCAGGAGTCGTCCCAGGTGGAGGGTGATGACCCCAGGATGAGAACCTCCGTCTTGTCTGAGTTCAGTTTCAGGCGGCTGTTCTTCATCCATTCGGCGACGTCTTTCATCCCTTCGTGTAGGCTGGCTCTGGCGGTGTCCGGGTTGTTGGTGAGGGAGAGGATCAGCTGGGTGTCGTCGGCGTAGGTGATGATCTTGAGGTTGTGTTGGCGTGTGATGGCTGCGAGGGGGCTCATGTAGACGTTGAAGAGGGTGGGGCTGAGCGATGACCCCTGAGGAACGCCACAGATGACTTCAGTGGCCGCGGACCGGAACGGGGGGAGGCGGACTCTCTGGCTTCTTCCGGCGAGGAATGAGGTGATCCACTCTAGGGCCTTCTCCTGGATTCCGGTGTTGTTCAGGCGTTGTACCAGGGTGCGGTGGCAGACAGTGTTGAATGCTGCGGAGAGGTCCAGGAGGATGAGGGCCGCTGTTTCCCCGTTGTCCAGTAGGGATCTGATGTCGTCTGTGGCTGCGATGAGGGCGGTCTCCGTGCTGTGGTTGGCTCGGAAACCGGACTGCGAGTGTTCGAGGGAGCCGTTGGTCTCAAGGAAGGCGGCTAGCTGTCTGTTGACGGTCTTCTCGATGACTTTGGCGGGAAACGGGAGGAGCGAGATGGGGCGGAAGTTCTTGAGGTCGGTGGGGTCTGCTGTAGGTTTCTTCAGCAGGGCGCTGATCTCGGCGTGTTTCCAGCAATCCGGGAAGGTGGCGGTTTTGAAGGAGGCGTTGATGATGTCGCGGAGTTGGGGTGCGATGATGTCATCGGCCGAGTTGAAGATGTGGTGTGGACAGGGGTCTGTGGGGGATCCGGAGTGGATGGTGTTCATCGTGCGTGTTGTGTCTTCGGTGCTGACCGGGGTCCAGGTGCGGAGGGTGGCGGTGGGGGGCATCGGTTCAGTGGTGGGGTTCGTGGTTGGAGGGCCAAAGCTGTTGTGTATGTCAGCGATCTTGTCGTGGAAGAAGGCGGCGAGAGAGTCGCAGAGGTCCTGCGAGGGAGTGATGTCGTTGTTTCCGGCGTCGGGGTTGGAAAGCTCTTTGATGATGGTGAAGAGTTCTTTGCTGTTGCGGGTGTTGTTGTCCAATCGTCCCTTGAAGGCTGTCTTCTTCGTGGCGCGGATCAGTTGGTGGTGTTTGCGGGTGGCGTGTTTGAGGGCCGTCATGTTGTCTGTGGTCTGGTTGGTGCGACAGGAATTCTCCAGGGAGCGGCAGTTCTTCTTGGAGGTGATGAGTTCGTCGGTGAACCAGGAGGTTTTCTTGCTGCCGTGTCTGCTGGGGGGGTTCTTCAGTGGTGCAAGGGCGTCTGCGCAGTTGGTGATCCACTGTGTGAAGTTGTTGGCGGCTTCGTTGGGGTCCAGTGAGCTGGTGGGGGGGTTCTGGCTGAGGAAGGTGGTGAGCTGGTCGTTAGTGATCTTGTTCCAGTTCCTTCGAGGGGCTTGTTGCGGGTGGTGGTGGGTCGTCGTTTTTCTGAAGTTGAAGTGGCCGCAGCTGTGGTCGGTCCACTGGAGTTTGGTGGAGTGGCTGAAGGCGACGTGCTTGTTGGATGAGAAGACTGGGTCAAGCGTGTGGCCGGCGTAGTGGGTGGGGGTGGTTACCAGTTGCTTGAGTCCGAGATTTGCAAGGTTGTTCAGCAGGGCGACGGTGTTGCGGTCCTTGTTGTTCTCCAGGTGGAAGTTGAGATCCCCTAGGAGGATGTAGTCGGTGGAGTTGATGGCGTGTGGGCTGACGAAATCAGTGATGACTTCGCTGAATTGTGTGCGTGGTCCCGGTGGTCTGTAGACGAGGGTTCCCCTGAGCGTGGTCTTGGGGTCGGTATGTATCTGGAAGTGGAGGTGTTCGGCGGAGGTGAGGGTGTCATCCGAGTTGGTCGTGATGCGGATGGTGTTCTTGTGGGCGATGGCGATGCCACCTCCTGTCTGGTTGACGCGGTCCCTCCTGGTGATCTTGTAGCCGTCCGGGATGGCTATGGCGATGTCGGGCGCTGAGGAGGGGTTCGTCCAGGTTTCCGTCAGGAAGGCGATGTCTGGTGATGTCGAGTCGAGGAGGTTCCAGTGTTCGACGGCGTGACGGTGGATGGAGCGGGTGTTGAGCAGGATGCACTTCAGATGGTTGTTGCTGGGACTCGGTTTGGCTGGTGCGGTGTGGGGTCGGAGGCAGGAGAAACGGCAGGCATGGCAGGAGAAGGGTCCGTGGGTGCGTCTCGGGGTGGCGTAGTGGCAGGCGTTGGTTTGTCCGGCGTTGAGTGTGAGGAGGGTTGTAGCATCGTAGGTGAGTCGGGTGCGCTGGCGGCAACGAGGACCAGGAGGTCTGGCGCTGGGCATGGTCCAGGCGCGGACGGGCGCAGACGGGCTTACCTTCAGCGCACATTCGGCGCTCCCGCTGCGCGCGTCCGCTGCGCGGTCGCTCAGGGGGCATTATAAGTAAGGAGCCGGGAGGGAGGGTCAGCTGGGTGGCGGGAGCGGGGCGGCGAATGGGCAGGAGGGGGGGCGGGGCCGCAGGGAGGCAGCGGCGGGAAAAGGAAAATCCAGCGGCAGGAATCGGCGGGAAAAGAGGAGGTGGGTGGCTCAGCGAAGGCTGGGTCGCCCTCGAGGAGCAGCGGCAATCAGGCGCAATCCGGGAAGCAGGTCAGGAGGCAGGAGGCAGTGGAGCGTGGGGCGACCTTGCCTTTGGGGAGGCTCAGCGGTCGCTACCTGTCTCTGGTGTGGACCCCTTAAGTAAGAAGCCGGGAGGGAGGGTCAGCTGGGTGGCGGGAGCGGGGCGGCCTTTGGGGAGGCTCAGTGGTCGCTGGCAAGGAAGTGCTGCTGCCGTGAAGAGGAGAAGTGTCCGGAGAGATACAAGCCTGGATCTAGGATGGAAGGAACCTGAAAGCAGAGGGGACAGAGTCTGGGTCACTTACCAGTGACCAGGGGCACGATAGTCCAATGCCCACAGGTGTCGGGTGCTTCAGGTGAGTTGATGGGTATCTTGATTCTTCAGCCACGAGGTCCAGCAGGTGTCAAAGATAACCAGGAGCTGGATTCAAGCTGTCCCACAAAGTTTATCGAGTGCTGCAGTGTCGGCGACCAGTTTGGACCCAACAAGCCTTGGCAACAGCAAGTCTCATGAAAATAGAAAAAGGACGTCGGTGCAGACCAGCAAGGTCTGGGCAACTCACCCAGTGAGGGAAAGTTGGGGCACATCTGGAGCAACGAGGAACGTCCAATCAGAAGAGGAGTTGCCTTCGTGGGGACCCACTAGCCAACGGGCTAGCAATCGCAAAGGAGCCTCAAGCCGTCGCACTTGAAACTGGCCCACGGGTCACTCGTGGAGTGGAGGCCAGAGATCTTCCGTGCAGGAGGTGCTCAAGGCTGGGGCTACTCAGAGCCCAAAGCACAACTTCAAGGAGGACCAGGAAGATGATGGATCGGCAAAAGATTACGGTGTCCAGGGGTCACGGTTCCACATCACCCATGATAGCCACGGGCCTCCGCTTTGCTGTGGACTCAGGGTAACCCCGGGAAAGTCTGGAAATCCACCTGTGGTGATACCTGGGGCCCGATTCACAGAACTAACTTAAGACAAAATCCTAAACTTACTACTTTTGGTATTCACAGAAGTTAGGATTTTGTCTTAAGTTTGTCTTAAGACAAACTTAAGACAGACTTAAGACAGTCTTAGGACAGACTTAAGACAGTCTTAAGACAGACTTAAGACAGTCTTAAGACAGACTTAAGACAAACTTAAGACAGACTTAAGACAGACTTAAATTAGGATTTGGTCTTAAGTTTGCCTTAAGTCTGTCTTAAGTCTGTCTTAAGTCTGTCTTAAGTTTGTCTTAAGTTTGTCTTAAGCTGTCTTAAGACTGTCTTAAGTCTGTCTTAAGACTGTCTTAAGTCTGTCTTAAGTTTGTCTTAAGACAAACTTAAGACAAAATCCTAACTTCTGTGAATACCAAAAGTAGTAAGTTTAGGATTTTGTCTTAAGTTAGTTCTGTGAATCGGCCCCAAAGACTTTAGCATCCAGCGGGAGCTTCAGAGTTGCAGACCAGACACTTGCTTCTTTGGTGCCTGCCAAGCAGGGGAGTCACTCCTTGACCCCAAGGGAGATTTCTTCAGTCTCCTAGTTGAAATAGAATGTCAAAGGTCCAGGATATGTGTTGCAGATTTTCATCCAGGGTAATCTAAAGTCTAAAGGACTGGGTTCCCATACTTATACTACGTTTGAGGGTTGGACATACTCTAGGGACCCACCTATGGGAGGGTTTGGAAAGAGGGGTGGTTACACCCATTTCCTTTGTCCAGTTTTGCACCAGAGCAGGGGCAGGTAGCCCTTGCAACTGGTTTGAACTTGTCTATGCACAGGGACACCAAGTGTGCCCCCAGTGCAGGACTTCAAAGCACCAGAGAGTGCTCCCGCCCAGCCCCAATACACATCTGCCTGTCTGGGGAGGTAGTTACACCTCCCTGGGACAGGAAACCTATTGTCCAGGCCTCCCCTGCCGGAGTTTCGGTCAGCAGCAGGAGGCCAGACCCGTGTCTGTGGCAGTGGCATCCATTTTGTGATGCCAGGGCTTTAGAAAGTCTTTACCGGGTAGACCAGTGTGAACATATCTCTCCCTCTAGAAGGGTGGAATGCTAGCCCCGCCGCCAGAACTGGCGGGGGGTGGGGTAGTATTTCAAAGCATTTGACACCAAACACGACATGTTTCCATGCAGCCAGTCCAAAGTTAGCATTTACCGCAAGGTTATAATGCACTTAAGAGTATATGGTCAGGCTGCACTACAAACAGCATCAGAGGAGGTACTCCAAACGCTGCAGAGGGGCTCGGCTCATGCAGGGGCACCCTCTCACATAAAAACCAAGCACTCTGCCTTCAGGATGGTTAAGGCCTGTCAGAGGAGTGACTTATAGGTTTTATATGTGTGTGCAATGGTAGTGATTTAGGTAGCCTATACCACAGTAAGGGGTGCAAGCACCACCTTCCCCAGGCTGCAGTAGCAGACATGTGGTGTCATTTTGGAGTGCTTCTCAGGGGTGGCATAATACATGCTTCAGCCCCTGGTAGGCCTCTGAGGTACCTATGCCCTAGGTACATAGTATACCATATACTAGGGGCTTATAAGACACTCCAGAATCCAATTAGAAATGTACCTAATGTACATGGAAACCATTTTAGAGAGTAAGCAGCTGGGTTGGGGCCCTGTTTAGCAGGGCCACAGCCAGACTAAGGTTGAAAAACAGTGAAACACCAGCAAAAAGTGGGGGTACATATGTGAAGCAGATCCTACTCTCCTACAAATATAATCATAAGAAATTCCACCACTGCAATTGTTGCCATTATGTAGGTAAAGCACTTGCCCTCCTTTTATATAAGTATATTAATTAAGGTCCTTCTCTCAGAATGCAAAGACTGGAAAATCAACAGCAACACTTTCCATTAAAAAAACCGCTTTTCTGACTGGATTTTCCCTTTAAAATCAGTAAACCTTAGAAGAAGAAATTTGGCAGGCAATATCTGTAGATGCGTTCTTGCAGTTGTGTCCTTCCTTTCTGTCTAACTTGACAACATGTGCTGTGGATTGCAGCTGAAACGCACTGTAACGATAGGTCAGCCACTGGCACCAGGGATGTAGCTTCCACTGGTACAGGAAGTGCAGTGGTACCGGGACCCAAAGTCTTGTGGGGGCACATTAAACCTTGACAATGCTGTATTTTCCTATATCAGATTTCTCACTATTTTCCAGGCATCATTTTTCAATCGAAGGAGCAGAAAAGATCAACAGTGCATCCCTAACCAAAAGGCGAGTCTAATCTCTTTTTGAAAAAGTGATTGCCGTGAACCAGTTTCCAAAAGTAACCTCAGATGTATTGATACACATGCTTATATTTTTCAGCAGGAATTCTACTTACAAGTGACTTGAGCTGACATTGGATTTTTCCAGTTCACAATGACTTAAGGTATGCTGCTAAACTAATGAGTGATCAATAATAGAACAGGGAGAATTGAGCACTCCGATCAGTTTACAAATATCTGTTTCTTTTACTCTAAACAGAGATGACCAGATACAGGTCCTGAGAAGAACCCCTGACAAACCTGGGGTTTGAAACACGTTGACCCATACCCCTGGGAAAGGACATTTGCAGCATTAGTGTCTGGGAGAGATTTAGTATTGTAACAACTTCCCACATAACAACAATTTAAGCCAGTGTCCCCAGGGTTTACACAATGCAAGGATATTCTACAAGTTCTTTCAAAAAATTACTTTTCCGCAAAGTGTATGATGCGTCAGTTAAGCACTGGTCAAATATGGTATTTATGTACTGTGGTCTATAAATGTTTGTACTAAGTTTTTTCACAAATTTTGTGTTGCCCTTCATGTTGTCATGTTCAAAATGCAACAAATGTTTAACTGAAATAAGATAAAGAAAGGTGAAATAAATCACACGGGCCAATGAATGAAGGGCATTGGTTCTTTTACTCTTGAAAATATCGAGAAATCAGGCAGCTAGATACTTTGTTAGTATACACAATAGAAGTGGTCTAATCTAGCTTGCACAGAAGACCCAAGCCTCCCTTTTGTAACAAGTATTTTACTATCACAGCAGCAGTGAAGCGGGCTATTTTCCTTGCTAGCACTAGGGCACACGGCGTCCTTGTTATGCTACTGCTTGGCTCTGGGTGTGGAACTGCGGGGCTGGAGGTGACCAGATCCAATTTGATAGCTTTGTAGCTGCTGTTATCACGATTGTGGCCATTACAAACATGGCAGCCAGATGAAAGACCAGGCCGTTGTTCCTCCTACCTAGAAGTGCTAGGCTGGGCTCCGAATAGCATGGCTCATCCAAGATCTGCAGTGGGTATCAAATAAGTACTTTGTTACGAAATTACATCACCCACAGGAACAATGTCCTGCTCTATGTGTCTCGTTGCAGCAACTGTTTGGAAGCAGAGATTGCACTGCAAACAGGAATGCAGAATGCAACCATGACAGCCTGCAAGAGCCTCTTACACATGAGCCATAAGCATAACAAATCTTCCCCCCTTTTTATTTTAACAAAAAGAACATTTAATACAGAATAGTACAATACTAGAAGAAAGAACATGAAAACAATCCCAGACATATGTATATAAAGTCGCAAAAGGCCAAAAGGAAAACAATCAAAACAAAACAACCCCCCCACACCAAAAAATAAACTGCATAATCTAACATCCATGCAGGTCTCCTTCTGATTCCTTTGCCCTTCTCATTCAAACTCTTCCAACTCTCTTCCACACATCTGTTACCTACATCCTCATTCTACTCGTCCAGAGTAGCATCCAGGAGTGTGTTCTTTCCCTCCTTATCCTCAATGATATATTAAGGGGGATGTGTACAAGTGAAGTGGCGGAGCGAGGTGTTAGCCGTCATGGCTTAACGCCTCACTATGCCACTTCTGAAACGCAAGGCTACACCATATTTACGGGGATATGGTGCAGCCTTGCATTTCCCCCTGCACTGACCAATGCAGGCACCCTTGCGCTTGCACCATAGTGCAAGGGTGTCTGCGTGCAGGGGAGGATTGTTTATGTGTAGGAAGGTGTTCCTTCCTGCACATAAACAATCCTAAAGGCCATTTTGTCACTTTTATGTGTGCTGCTTCATGCAGCACACAAGAAAGTCACAAAATTGAATTTTTTTTACAGATTGTTTATGTACAGGAAGGGGGACCTTCCTGTACACAAGCAATCCATGGCATTTTACTTTTTCCATGTGTGCTGCACAAGGCAGCACACAAAAAGCAAGAAAGAGGAGAAATAATGCATTTCTCCGCGTTTCGCGGGTTAAGAACAGGTTTTCCCTGGTCCTAATTTTGGCACTGCTTCCTATGTATGCTGCCCTTGTACATAGGGGGCAGCATCAAAATCAATGGACGTTGCAGTGGAACCTCCACCGCAACACCCACTGCCCACCCCTTTCACGCTAAGTACAGAGTGAAAGTGGGCCTTATTTACAAGGCAGCGTTAAATGGCTCAACGCTACCTTGTAAATAAATCAGTGCCCCTTTCGCCACCACAACGTTAGAAAAAGTGGCGTTGTGGTGGCGATAGGGGCATGTACATATGCCCCTCAGTGTTACTCCAAATGTCATCATTAACACAAAAAAAAGTTTAACATAACTACTTTTCTCTCCTTTAAGGATAGCAATGTGTTTGAGGTTCCAAACTTTACCATCGCTTAATTTTACAGGATTTTTCAAAACATTCACCACTTCAAAAGGTCCTAAAAATTGACAAACTCCCTTTTTAACCCTCCATGGTTTCTTGACCTTGACCAAGATACCAACCTTAATTTTGGTGTTTACTTTAGAACCTCTTCTACGATCATACATGGACTTGTACATGTCATGAGGGTCCTTAATCTTGCGCCTCACAGATTCCAAATTCATGTTGGTACAAGAACTTTCCACCAACCATGCAGGATTCCTTTTTGTCCTAGCTACTCTTCCCCTCATAATTTCAAAAGGGGTACATCCAGTCATATCATTAATAGTAGTGCGATGCATCCATACTGTTTGTGAATTTGTTATTCCCAATCATCATTATTCACACTGGCAGATTGAACAGCACCCTGGAGTACCCTGTTAAAGAGCTTAATCATGCAGTTCCTGCTGGGATTATATAAGGACGTAGTGCGATGTTTTAAACCCAGTCTATTAAAGTGGTTCTTCGCTTTCAGAGATAAAAACTGTACACCGTTGTCTGTGATGATTTAACTGGAAATCCCTTCCTCTGTGGAAATACTGTCTAAAAAAAATCAATACAGCATCAGTATCCACTTTGTCCACAATCTTGACAACAGGCCATCTAGAAAAAAAACATAGATGGCTGAAATAACATACTTAGACTCATTACCAACTTTGCCCATAATATCTACAGCAATAGTTTCCCAAGGATTATTTGGAATACAAGGCACACTCATATTTGGTCTCAGTGTCTTAAAGGACTTGTCTGCATTTGCACAAACAACTTAGGGGCATATTATCAAGAAACGGCGTTAAAATTATCGCCGCTTTAGCGGCAGAAAACTGCCGCTAAAGCGGCGATAATGTGCTTGATAATATGCCCTTGAGAATTCCCATAGAAGCCCATGTTCTGGTGTCAACATAAGCTTCTATTGGAATTCTCTGCGGCATATTATCAAGCCCATTATCGCCACTTTAGCAGCAGTTTTCTGCCGCTAAAGCAGCGATAATTTTAACACTGTGCTTGATAATATGCCCCCCAATTCCTAATGATATGTTCAACCAGCATGTCCAAACCAGGCCACCAAAAGGCATTTTTCACAGACTGCTTAGTCCTAACGATACCTCCGTGACCCCATGACACTGCATGATGATAGATTTCCTTAAATCTGTGGCTGGGGCATCTTTACCACCTCTCCACAAAATGCCATTAACCAATGTCAATTCAATGAGCACCTCCCAAAAACACATTCAATCAGAAATTAACAAGCTCTTAATGGGCCATCTATCTCCAATATAAACAAGGACTTTTTGTACCATCACTTCTTTAGAGTATCCTGCCAATCAAGCTAGTTTCTCAATGAAAGGAATGCCTTCATATTGCACTTAGGCAATATGAAAATCATCCCAAGGATTACCCTTATTCTCCTTCGTCTATAGGGGCATCCTCGATAAAAACATCTGCAGAGACATTATCCTTACCAGGAACATATTATATTTTATAAATGAAGTCTTGTAGTCTTGTTAACACTCTAGCAATGCGGGCAAAAGCTTTAATCATTCCATCCGTGGTGAGAAGTCTAACTAAGGGTCTTTGATCGCTTCTCAAATCACACTGCTTATCCCAAATAAATGCCTCAAAGTGTTCTAGAGCCCACAAGTAAGTTAATGTCTCTCTTTCTATTACATAATTGTTTTCTCTACTATGGTAAGTAATCTGGAAGCATAGGCAATGGTAGCCTCACCACCTCCTTCCAGCGTTTGGGACAAAACAGCCCCTAAACCTTTTGAATTTGCATCAGTGGTGATCATGCTATGAAGATTGAGATCAAATCCAGACAAAGTTGTGGCTTCAGAAATGGCACGTTTGACATCCTTGAACTCTCTCACTCTCCTCACCAATTGAATCTGCTCTTATTCTTAAGAAGTTATCTAATTTGAAAGACTCTACAGGAAAAATCTTAATGTACTTGGCATAAAATTCTGTAAGCCCAAGACATTTTCTCACATCATCTTTACTTTTAGGAGTAGATGCAGAAAGTATAGCATCGACTAATTCTGATTTTGGTTTCACATTATCCATACACAACACATGACCCATATATGTTACAAAATCTTAAGCAAACTTGCATTTAGAAAATTTCATGGTTAAACCCGTTGTGTTCAAGAATCAGGTCATGTTCATCCTTATCCTTCTGATAGATAAGTATGTTGTCTTGAAAACACTGGACATTAAATAACTGACCAAATAACTAATGCATTAGTCTTTGCAAGACAGCAGCATCTTATGCGAGTCCGAAAGGCATTCTTTTGTATTGATAGCACCCTGCAGGAGTGATAAATGCAGTATATTTTTTGCAATCCTCCAGCAGCACAATTTGGTCAGAAGATGCAGAGAGGTTTATCGTTGAAAAATACTTATTGCCCTTTACAGAAGAAAGCATCTTCGATATGCGGGGTAATGGAAACTGATCAATGAGGATATTATTATTAAGATATCTCAAATCTATGCATAAACAAATATTTTTGTTGGAGCGTCTGGCGATGATCACAGGAGAAACCTATTCAGAAGACTCTATTTTTTCAATAATGTCTCCTGCAACCAAAACACCCAACTCTTTTTCCACCCCCCTCCTGACAGTCACATTTAAATTTCTTACTTTAAATATTCTAGTGCAAGCATCCTTTTTAAGAACAATGCTGTGTTCGAAATTTGTCAATCTTCCACTATTTGTCACAAAACATTCTGGGATTTTTTTTTGCATGTTTTTCCCAGTATCTCACTCTCTTCTAACACCTTCACAGGTTCAGGGCTATTAGGATCAAGTAATATACAAGTTTACCTTGATCAAACCACCCTAAAACTTAGGGTATTTTCTTTGCAATATACAATTTATCTACACTCTCAAGGTTCATAAATCTGAAACCCAAATTGCTGAAACCCACAGGACTATCCTTTCTCCAGAATATCCACTGGGAGAGACATCAGGTTCTTCAAGTACAGTACCTAACTCTTCTGTGAATTTAGTTCTCCAAGCATTTTCATCATTGATGGAGTAAGGAGAACCTGAGTCTGCATAGATTTGTATGTCAACCCCACCCATGGTCATGGCACATAGTTTTTTTTTTGTACCACAGCATTATCAACATTAAGGACTTTATTCTCTTCCCTGTCTTTGATGTTGAGAATAACTTATTCATTACTCAATGTTTCATCACTAAAATCACTATCTTCAACACACTTCACTTTTTGTTTCAATTTCTTCCTGCATACCTTTCCAAAATGCACTAACATTCCACAGATCTAACACTTTTGCTTCAAAACAGGGCAAATCTAATTATTGGCAAGATGTGACCTACTATCACACCTAAAACATTTCAGACCCTCTTTAGTACGATCTTTAGGTCTTTCTTTAAACTTTTCTTCTTGGTTGTACTCTGTTTTACTAATACGTGAAGTAGCATTAACTTTGCTAACACATTCTTCATGCTTAGCTTCTGACTCAGATTGTATGACTTTGGCACTCCTACTAGACATTTCTGCCTTTTTTAAGTTTAGAATGCTTTATTGAAATGATAAACAAAGTAAAACATCAGTACAATTTATATAAACAAAGGTCAATCAGTACAAATACCCAAACTGAGGTGAAATAAATACAAAAGAGAAATAAGTATATAATCAAAACCAATTGAACCTTCTAAACCTGTACTTAGACAAATGCAATTTTGAAATTTTAAAAGAGGGGGGGAGGGAAAAAGAGGGAGGGGGAAGAGAGGAATAATATGAGGAAGCTAAACAGTTATGCAGAAATAACTAATAGAAGCAAGTAAACATGATAACATTAATGAGGTACATGGCAATGTAGATACAAATTAGATCAAATAGCCAACCTGGAAAGATATGTGGTGAATGGTGACTAAAGTAAATCTTTGTTAATCAAAAGGGGCATGGAGATGGCATGTGTGCGGTCATTTCTGCCTTTCTAACTAAAGCCAAAATATGCTGTAAATTGGAGTCACCATTTACCCACAGCCTCTCTTGGATAGATGCATCCTTGGCATGTATAACTATATGGTCTCTGATCAAATCTTCTTGCAACGATCCAAACTTAGTCTAAAGATAAAGTTCTAAGAGCTGCCACATGATCATCAATACTTTTGTTATGCTCCTGTTTCCTTTGAAAACATTTGTACCTCACTATACCAATGCAAACCTTGGGAGAGAAATGCCTGTCAAAATCCACTATGGCACACTCAAAAAAAATCCTATCACCTTCCCCTCCAATTTCATTTGTGTAAAAGCTTTTAAACCTTCTGGACCAACACAATGCAGGAAAATGCTTTTTTCTGCCTGGCTGACACCTTCCCTTGATCACCCAAAGACTCGATATAATTTAAGAAAATGCTTTCCATTCAACCAACTTCATGCATGGCACTCCTACATCCGGCCAAAAAGATTGAGGAGTGTTTAAAGAGAACTTTTTCGCACACAAGTTGAAAACCTGGTTAAAATGTTAGTAAGTAAGCCAAACAAAACAAAAAAAAAGTAAAATTGAGGAAAAAAATGTAAATGGATGTACCATAAAGAGGGCTAGTTTCTGAAATGAAACAGCAATGCCTGTGAGAAGGCAAAAAAAAACACAGCAGAAGCGACAAACTAAAGCTAGTGCCAGCTAGCAGCCAGTGTCCATTCTTCACCCTCTTGCAGCCAACCAGGAACAGGATGTCCTTGAAAAGGAACACAAGAAAATCACTCAGAAAACATCATAAAAATCTAAATAGCACAAAAACCTTACCAGAAACACCATCTTCACAGACATCTTCACTCCGGGAATCCACCTGGTGACCAACAGAGCTAGGACTGACATGCACCCACACCAAGAACCTTGGAATTGTCATCAAGAGCAAACTTAACATAATTGCCCAAGTCACCGCCTCTTGCTTCCATTCTCTGAAGATGCTAAAAAAGATTTTCAAATGGCTTCTAATCAGCGCCTGGACACCGTCACACACGCTCTGGTCAGAAGCAAGCTGGACTACGTGAACGCCCTTAATGCAGAGATCAACAATAAACTCACCAGAATGCTGCAGACCATTCGGAACTAAGCAGCAAGAATCACTCTCAACCTCCCACACTGCACTTACATCATACCACAACTGAAAGAGCTCCACTGGCTCCCCATATACAAATGGGCACAATTCAAACTCCACACTCACACTTTCAAGGCACTTCATAACACTGGCCCAGAACACCTAAACAATCAAACCTGCTTTCACAAACCTTTGAAGAACTTCTGCTTGTCTGGACTTCTAGTTGCACACATCCCACATATACAGAAAACCAGATCCGGCGGTCAAGCTTTTCATAATTGATCCTAAAGAGTGGGATGGCCTGCTACTACACATAAGAGCCACCTCCTCACTTCTTAAATTCCTCAAAATCTGAAGGCCTAGCTTTTCGAGATGTACCGCTAGGCTCTGGGTTTGGTTAGGCTCACACCTGCTCAGCACCAGGATACCCTCCAGTTGATAGTGCGCTCTACAAATCTACATAACATAATATGACATAACACTAGCTTACATATTTCACCCATGGCCTTTGCCCATAGTTATACTGCACTGATGTTAAAATCATAGTGGTATATTGTGACTAAGGGGCATATGTATCAAAATCCGTTATTGCGATTCTCAAATAGCGATTTTTTGAGAATCGCTATTTGAGAATCGCAAAACGGGATGTAGTTGAAAAATTCGCAAATATTTTGCGATTTCTTGTTATTCCTTAATTGCCAGGAGGCCCATAGGAATGAATAAGAAGTCATTCTCAATTTGCGATTCGCAATTAGAGAATCGCAAATTAAGAATAATTTCAAGAGTGCAAGGGTGTCATAAGGACACCCTGATGTACCCCTGAAATGAGCATATGTGCGCCACATGGCACTTTGAAAAATGCCAAAAAGGGCATTTTTCAAAGAATTCGCAAATTACCACCAACTTCAAGTTGGTGGTAATTTGTGATTTCTTAAGGCGAAATCGCACAACTTGGGTGCTTGTTACATAGCATTTAAGGAATCGCATTTTGCGATTCCTTAAATGCGTATGCAAAATTAAGGAATCGCAAAATTAGCGATTCCTTAATAATGCGATGCGAAAATGGCTCATACATCGCATTTTGCGATTTTGTATTTGCAAACGCTGTTTTTTTGCGAATCGCAGCGCTTGCGAACACAAAATCGTTTGATACATATGCCCCTAAGTGACATGTAACATGGTTCTGGTGGGAATAGGGCTGCCCAGCTTATTTGTCTTGCCAAACTCGTGAAGCTAAAGATGAAGCAGCTATTTTTGTCCAACGCTAAGGCCAAAAGAGTGACCGCCAATAAAAATAAAACCACAATTGTGTTCTATTGCTCAATCCCCTCCTACACAGGTTTGTAACCTTATCTGTTTTCCATACAGAACTATCACTATCGCTTTGTTTTCACGAGGTTTTACTTTAAAAACTTACCATTATTGCTAAGGTACCTTGAAAATTTCTCTTCACTGAGGAGCTAGGCCCTTGCTTGTGTAACGCAACTGCTATTCAGGCTAATCTTCATATTATGTTTTTCTGCCTACTGTATAGGGTTCCTAGGAAAAAAACTATTGGTTCCCCTTCTTGAAAAATATATTTTTAGTCAGTGCAGACCTGCTCTCTTCTTTTTGCAAACACTGGACGACCCTCTGGTATGCCATGCGGTGGCATCGTTCATCTGACATTCGTTACGGCTAAGAAGGCAGGCCTTATCCTGAAGAATCACTAGCAAGGAAGGCTCTGTAATTGCTTACTCTTAAGGCTTGGCACTTTAGAAAGCATCCGCACTTTATCTGCAATTTATTGCTCCTTCTACGATAGTGGAAAATAACTTTTGTGCAATAACCTGTGTAAGATTATCGGAAACTTTAATGAGTTTTTGCTGCTTTTATATATTATCAAAGTTTGTGTATCCGTATTCTAATATTCAGACATGTTTAATATGCATTTGCAATCTATTTCTATGCCCCCTCTGTCACTGTGGAAAGTAGAAAATGTATTCTCCTGTACAAGATTGTTGCCATTTTTAAAGATTTTAAAATATGTTTTAAAATCATTTTATGGTGAAGGATGCATTAGGTTGGGCTGCTAAATTCCTTCAAGAGCCTAAAGTGAGCTTTAACCCCTTGTGTGCCACGCCCTTTCCCCGCCCTGTGCCGGGCGTTCCATTAGCGGGCGGGGTTCATGACGAGCTGGACTCGTCATGGGCACAGCGCAACCGCGGCCCATGACGAGTCCAGCTCGTCATGGGCACAGAAGGGGTTAATATGCAACCCGCTTTTATGCTATTTTATATGGGAAATTGTAGTTGAAATTTATACCTGTGTGTCTTTTTCTTCTTTTCTCGTTTTTAGGTCTCGGCTAGCGAAGGCTGCGCTTGCGCAGTCTTGCTCGCGAGATTTAATGACTTGGAGAAGAGGGGCTTGAACCCGCCCCTCTTCTCCCCTCTTCTCCATTGGCTGGCCTCTTGAATGCTGGCCAGCCATTGGAGAAGAGGTTTGTCCTTTTCGGATTCGGGGGCGTGTTTTTTGCAACTTTTCTAATTATCTCCTCCAGCCAATGGCAAGAGGAGAGAAAAGAACAACACGCCCCCGAATTCGAAACCGCCGCTGCCTTTCTCCGAGGCATTTCTGCTTCGCCTCGGAGAAAGGCAGTGGTGTGCTTGTCCTCTCCCCCTGCTCTCGGCTCCTGCCCTTTAAATCAGAGGCATAACATTTGATAACAGACCACAGTATCAGAAGTAGCCAGCTGTGCTCTACATTTCTCCCCGCGGGCTTTGAAAGGACCTTCAGAAGCAGGTATCTATTTTAAAGAGCTCGGCACATTTCTCACATCGCCACGAGTGCGTTCGGCTCGGCTGCTAAAAGAACTGCGGGCTGTTACCATAGAGCGCAGATTACACGTGTTATTAGAAGATTGTTCTCTTAACGCAAGCCGTGCCTCACTATTAACACTCGAAGGCCTCGGGGAATTCAGACTTTAAACTCTGGATGGCTGCAAGCTGGTAATCAGTCTGCGCAGCAGGCATCCGCTTAAGGGTTCACGGCGCTTTGTTAGCTGCTGGAGCTGACGCGGGCTTAGGTCCCCGCAACATATTGCGCACGTGTTCAAGAGACGGCGCTGCTACCAGGCAGGTACTGAGAAAGTGCGTCATGCCAACGCATCTTGAGGGGCATTTCAATGAAACGCGCCAGACTGTCGGCGTAAGGGCTCGTTTAGGTTTGGAAGGGGCGAACAGTAAACACACACTGCGTGCTTGATTCTAGCAGGGGCGTTGATACAAAAAATGATGGAGCCTTCATGCACAATTCATGTGGTGTGAGACGGGGCAAGGCGTGGTATGGCAGTTGCAATGGCACCGGGGCCCAGAGGTCTGAGGAGCCCACTGAACACGGACTATTGCTGCATTTCACAGTTTAAACAGCAGCCGTTATCTCCTTCCTCGAACTAGGAACCTCAACACACTGGCTAAGCTACTGTGTGAGGCTCCCATATCTCACAGGCAAGGGAGTAGCCAGAACATGTAAATACCCCCACTTCGAACCAAAGCTCTTATGGCCCTAAGACAAACAAGCAAGTTATCAAGACCAACGCAGCACATTTTGTGGCAGTATTGCTCCACTATTTTCTCTTATGTTAACGTTGCCTGTGCAAAGGTTTCACCTCAGTATCTGCTTCACAAATATATGCGGCAAACAGCACCTGGATGCTGACTTCATAACTGATGCAAACGGCTCACTATTGTACTGCAGTGTTTTTGCTCACTTTTGATACGTTTCAGCTAGAAACAATCTCTTTTTCACAAACTGCAAATTACTCTGGAGAATATGGATACTGCGGCAAGTGTGGCAAAGCCAGAACTATGCGGAAAACACTGCAGACGCAGAGTGTCACGATTGCAGTAGCCCTGTTAGGGGGACAGAGGGTGAGTGATTTGAGACATTCCTCTGCCACCCCAAGACCCACAACCTGGGGGGAATCTCTGCAGTTATATATGCTCGCTTAATATATTTTCATATTTAAATTTTATGGTTCACTGACGCAGTCTTCCATGTAAAGCTCCCTGGACTCGTTCGTGGCCAATAAACTACAACATCACATCCATAAATACAGGACACCAGCCGGCCTCTGGCATTCACATAAAACGACTTTTTAACCACAAGCAAATGCGAGAGAGTTTTTATTGGTGAACTCTGTGATGGCTTCTTTATGAGAAATTGCCCCTTCCGGTTAACTGCAGGTCACATCAAGGGTTCACCACTTAATCACGGGGGACATAGCCATCTGCAAGTCAAACTGACCATCATGTGAGAACATCGCGACCCCTGGGGGCAGACTTCCGCCCCCACCTCACAATTCTCTGATGTATGTAATTATCCCCCAATCCCAGCCTCTCTGGCTGTCGGGCCTGGCTTTCTCGATTCTAATTAATTACAGTTGTTTCAGCGGGGGAATAAACTTGGTGTGTGAATGAGGCCTTTCTCCTTCTGGGAACTGACCTGTTTGTGTGATAATCTACGGTGGCCTGTGAGGGCCTCTTCCGTCCATGTCTATGCACAGGGCGGGGCAGCGGGTGTGAGAGAGGATGGGTTTCAGCCGGGGAGCCCTACGTCGGTTCAGGGGGGCCGGCTCCATGCCAGATGTTCAGTTTAACCGCTGGCTCCATAGACATTCCCAGTGCAGCATCACTGGGGGCCGAATCACAAAGCCATCTGTGGAAGTTCAACTTCCGTGCACGATGGGCTCGTTTGACTAGTTCGAGCAATTCACAAAGGGGGCCTAGCATATGTAGTCCATTCACACGTGTGTAATATCACTGCATGAGTAAATCCTTCTGGGGGGATGGAAGTGGGCATTTCATTGCATGGATACCCTGGACGGGTTGAACCCCTCACAAACTCTCAAGTTTAAGGATACAGATTACAAACCTACCTTAAATATAAAAATATTTATCCTGGGTGATAAGAATTAAAATTGAACAAGGATGGTTGTATTTCTCCACGAGGGTTTCCCACTCAGTACAACTGAACATGCCAAAAAGCTCCTACGTCAGCAAAGTTGCAGATTCACAGTTTACGGCAGAACACCTGGAAACCAGCGACTGATGGAGGTGTCGAGTAAAATTTGTGAACTCCCAAAATGCCTAAATCTACACACAGGAAAAATATATGCCGTTTTATGTAGTTTGTTACAGCTGAGGTGTCCACCATAGGTTACCTAGTCGGTAGATGTTGAGCATTAGGGACTGAGCAGGTTACCAGTTGAGGCATCTTCCCTAAAAGGAGTTTCCTGCTTCGTGGGATTGAGAAACCAATCTCTAAAATTAATGTCTCCTTCACCTAGAACGAAGGGACCTTCAGTCCTCGCTCCTGTATTTGGGTGTATGTGGGTGGCTCTATTTGTGTGTGGGTTGCTCTATGTGGGTGGCTTTGTGTGTAGCTCTGTGTGGGTGCAAATGCAATAGGTCTCGCATTTGAGAGTGATTAAGCTATTGACATTGTAAATAACAATGCCGTTTCTTTAAATGTTTTAAAATCAAAAACATAAACAAAAATAATGTCATGAGCAATTCCAATAGCTCTAACTTTAACAATGCCGAGACCATTGCATTGTAAATGCTTGTTATTACTGTTTATCTATACTCTTTTGCTGCGGAATGGTAGCGAAATGAAGTTACTGACTGACTGGTCACACTACTTTTTCAGCCTTGGGCTTTCAAATCTTGCAGTTCTGGTCTCTATTCTCTTCAACTGAACCAACTGCATTGGTCTAGGACATCTTACTGCAAGAAAATCCAAAACACTTGCTTTGATTTTCTAAGTTTCCTGTGGAGAGAATGGTGCTTTCTTTTCTCTCTCACTACTCCACATCTTTTCTTCATTGCGTCGCCATTCTCAGAACATGTTTTTTCGACCTTCCAAGAATAGTGGCTTCTCCTGTGAGGTACGTGGGGGCAGGCCATGACCCCGAATTGTATCCGCTTCTAAGGCCTGTTTCTTATGTCTTCTTTTTTGTTTTGATTTATATCCTCCACCCGGTGCCTGTGCTTTTTGTTAGGTCTCGCCTGACCCAGCGCTAGCGCTGGTCTGGCGAGACTTTAAGTAAGGGCTTAAAAAAATGCTACCGCCGGCTACAGCTTGCAGTGCATGTGCGCGCCCTTGAGCAGAGGCGCCATATGGCGTGATCGCTGCTGCGCGCGCACCACTCGCGCACATGCACTGCAAGCTGTAGCCGGCGGTAGCATTATTCCCCCCCGTTAACTTAAGAATCCTGATTTGATTTGATTTGATTTTTACATTTGTAGAGCGCACGAATGCCCGAAGGCGTCTTGGCGCTAATGTTGGATACAACAGGAAGATTCTGCAGAACTGATTAGCAAGTATATAGCCATGTCTTGACTGCTTTTCTAAAGGCAAAAAGCGACAGGATGTTTTTTATATTGATGGGTAGGAGGTTCCATAACTTAGTTGTGTTCAGCAAGAAACTTCTTCCTCCCCATCTGTTCTGCCTAAATTTGGGTACTTGAACAAGTTTAGTATTGGTGGATCTGAGGTTTCTACCCGGGACATACCATTTAAATTGAGTTCGCAGGAAGTGTGATCCTGAGCCGTGAAGTGCCTTATATGCCATACACAAAGATTTAAATTGTATCCTTTTGTCCACGGGTAGCCAATGTAAGTCCTTTAGCTTATTAGAGACAGATTCATATCTGGGGATGTCCAACACCAATCTTGCTGCCGCGTTCTGGAGGCGTTGCAGTTTGGTAAGGTATTGAGTTTGGATTCCTGTGTATAATGCATTGCCATAGTCCAATCTAGACAAGGCAAGCGCTTTAACCACAGTTTTCCGTGAGTCAAAAGGAATAAATGGACATATTCTTCTGATCATTTTCAAAGTATGCCAAATGTAGGATGACACCTTATTCGTTTGGGCATTAAAAGTTAGTTTATCATCGAAAATAAATCCGAGGTTTTTGACCTTCCCTACCGGAGAAGGGCAATTGCCCAGAGTGTCAGGCCACCAGTTGGGGGACCAGAGATCAGCCATAGTGCCTAGCAGCATGATCTCAGTTTTTTCGCCATTTAACTTCAAGCAATTACATTGCATCCAATGATTCACTTGTGTCATGCAGTTCCTAAAACTGTCTACTGTTTCCTCTGGATTGCCAGATACTGATACCACTATTTGGGTGTCATCAGCATATGAGACTGGTGTGAATCCATAATTTCGAATAACTGCGGCTAGAGGGGCAACGTAAATGTTAAAGAGAGTGGGGCTAAGTGCCGAGCCCTGAGGTACCCCAAATGGTGTCCTGAAAAGGGAAGAAACATATTCTCCCAAGGTGACTGAGAAAGATCTATCTCTCAAAAAGGAGGACATCAGCTGGTGGGCGGAGTTATGGATCCCTAGTTCATCCAGGCGGGCCAGGAGGATATCATGATTCACAGTGTCGAAGGCCGCCGATAGATCTAGCAAGATCAAGGCGGCCTTCCCTCCTGCGTCTAGAGAGTTCCTGAGACCTTCAGCTGCCATGACCAAAGCTGTCTCGGTGCCATGCTGTTCCCTGAACCCATATTGTGAGTTATCCAGATAGTTTCTGGATGCTATTAGATCCTTCAATTGTTGGTTAATCAACTTCTCCAATACCTTAGCTGGGAAGGGTATTCTAGAGATTGGGCGATAGCTACTGGGGTCCTGGGGGTCCAGAGTGCTTTTTTTTAGTAATGGGTTGACTGATGCAATTTTCCATACATCTGGGAAAACTCCTGAGTGGATTATCTCCAAGAACAAGCCGTGAAGCTGTTCACTGAGTATCTCTGGAAACAAGTGCATTATTTTTGGCGGGCAGGGATCCGTTGGATTACCTGATCTAATGGTTTTCAGCACCTGATGTATCTGTTCTACTGTAGGGACCGAAAAACGGAAACCTATTTTGGGATTTGATGTATCTAGTTCTGGATTAGGACAATTTAATGAGGTCATGGTAGTGTGGTTCATTTTAAATAGTTCAAATACTTTAGCGACTTTATCCACAAAGAACTTTCCTAATTTGTTGCAAAGATCAATGCTGCCATCTAGTTGATTCCTGACAGGGGGACCTGCTAATTTTTTGATTGTCACGAAGAGTTCCTTACTGGAGTTCTTAGTCTCATTGATTTTACTTATAAAGTAGTTGGACTTTTCCCTGATAACCAGTTTTTTGTCGTCAGATAATGTTTGGGCATAGTCATCTTTTAAGTTTAGATCGTAGTTAGCTCTCCATTTTCTCTCGGCCCTCCTACAGATTTGTTTCTGCTCCCTAAGTTTTCCTGTGAACCAAGGTTCTGATGGTTTTTTCCGTTTTGGGACAAAGTACTTAGTAGGTACTACGGTATTTACCGCTGTCTTTATCCAGGAGGAGATCCTCTCGACTAGCTGATTGCTGTCTGATACTGATTCAGGTCTGGTCCTGAGGAGTATTTCCTGAAGCAGCTGTATATTAGTTTTAGCCCAGTCTTGGTATATAACTGGCTTCTGGCCTTTGGACAGACCAGGCTGTACCTGACTAATGGTAATTGAGAATAAGATAACTTTATGATCTGACCATGTGACGGGTAGTATATCTATGATTTCGAGATTAGAGTTGGACGAGGAGATCCCATCCAGTGTGTGACCTGCCACATGAGTACCTTGATTAACGATCTGGTCCAGGGAGAGTCCAGACATCGCATCGAGCAGTTCGGCGGTGTTGGTGTCAGTTAGTTTTTCAAGATGATAATTAAAGAACCCTAGGATTGTGAAGTCTGATCCTAGCAAACTTGATTCTAGGATCGGGCTTAGAATTGATATCAGAGAGGCCCTCGCCCTGGGAGGTCTGTACAGTAGAAGGCCTCTGAATGTGTAATTCTTTGAGAGTGTTATTTTAAATAGAAGCATTTCACAATCGGAGGCGTTACCCACGATCGAGCTGTGGACATGCAGGTCTTCCCTACATAGGATCGCAAGCCCACCCCCCGTTTCCCTATTCTGTCAGCTCTAGTGGCAGTATATCCTGGTGGTAATGCTAAAGCAATATCTGGGTCCGATGTTCCATCGGCCCATGTGTCTGTGATAAAGGCCACATGCAGATTATGTGTTTCCAATAGTTCAGCAATCTCTGTATTATGCTTTATTAAGGATCTTGCATTTATTAGTACTGCCCTAAAGACCGCAGCCCCCTTTCTGTTATTAGCGATGGAATTCTGTGGCTCCAGTTGGCCTATTCTGGTAAAATAAAAGGGCATTTTGCAACAGTCACATAGCTTGATTTCGTCCATAGGATCCAGACGTTTGCAATGGTGATTGCCTACTGGCCTACCCAGCTCTTGTAGCTCATTGTAGGTATATGTTACCCTTTCAGTATTCCTGTCGTCTGCCTCAGGGATTCTGGCCCTAGGCTCGGTACAGGCGCGGACGGGCGCAGACGGGCTTGCCTTTGGCGTGCCTTAGGTGCGCCGTCGGCGCGCCCGCTGCGCGCGGCCGCTGCGCGTTTGTTTGAGCATGTTGTTATATAGGCTATCTGTGCCGAAACACTAGCCCGCTCACCAGCCGGAAGCCGAAAGTTAACAGGAAGTGAGGGAATTCTGCGTCCCAGTAATCACCCTCTGTGCAATCGGCACTTGCCGCGACGGACCGGGGAGCTGGGTGAGATAACCAGGTAAATTTACAGAGGGTTTAAATTTCCCCCCTCAGTTCTTCAATCCTAGCTAGAACCGTGGATTGGAAGGCATACTAACTCCCGACACAGATGGCTATCTTTCGACAGTGCATCTCGTTGCTGTGCTCTCAGTGTGTGGTGCGCGTGTCCATTTTGTGAGACTCCTCATCTGACCAGATGGAGGAATCAACATCTTCAGTTTTCGGCTCCTGGGTCAGCTGCCAGGTCGGACACAATCTTCTCACTTTTCTGTAATTTCCCTTTTTTTTTTTTTTTACTTAGATGATCACAAGACCGAGTTACTTACTCAACTCTTTCCTAACATGTGGAGGCGTATCTATATTGAATAAGAAAGCACAAACCTAAGATGTCTCATTAATGGCTGTATTTCTCTTTTCTTCTCTTCCTCTGTTATTCCTCCATGAGATTGGTGAGCAGGATTTTATGCAATAAAAGATTCCTTTTTTTCCTTGGTGGTGACATGAATTTTGAAATAGTAATTACCATTAAGTTGATCGAACTCTCAACAATTGCCATCTCAAACTAGGCCTAATTAAAGGAGCTCCTCATTAACTCATTTTCTTTTTAAAGTGCCCAGTATAACCAGGAATGGAGAGAAAAGAGTAACGTGGGATACTATCATTATAGAGGGTTTTTTTTCTTCCCCTTTTGTATTCTCCTCCCACCTATATCTCTATGTCAAAGTTTAAGCATGCCAGACATTTATCATACTCCAACGCCTTATTAACCAACCCTAAAGACAACGAACTATCAACTGCTATGGCAAACAGACAGGAAATCCCTCCGTCAGCTATAGATAATCTACTCAAGGAATTGTTGGACATTAAAAACTTGATCACCTCAGTAAATAATGCAGCATCTGCTACTACTATGGAAGTGTAATCTTTATGGAGCAAAGTCAACCAATTCCAATCACGCGTGCGATTATGGATGGACGTGTCACAGAAGTTGAATCAAAACTTGATACACTCCCCTAACAGAGTCAAGATAGTTGGTACCTTCAACAAACAAGCATTGGCATAGCCAATAGGTCTCGCCTTTGGGACCTTATAAGTGTTTAGCCATGCAACAGTTAATGTTGTTGCACCAAGGATATTATGCTACATAACTAAATACTTATAAGGTCCCAAAAGCGAGACCTATTGGCTATGCCAATGCTTCTTTTCTTTCCGAGGGAGTCCACCATGATCCCTGTATGTTTTTTCCCCTGTCAGCTACAACCATACTATGTCATGCTGTAGTTAAGGCAAAGGTTTACCCATTGGCATGTAGAGAAAGCTACAAAGGCCGCTTACCAAATGCACTCATTCATGTGATAACAGTGATTTGTGAAAGCTCAGGAGTAGAGTGGGACCTCATCTGTTCTGTGCCTGCCTGCGTGATCAGGTGCCCTTGATGCGGTCGCTGCCATGAGTAAGACTCTGTTCTGGAGTGGGTCCTAGCAGTCTTATTCCCTTTCCTCTGCATGCACTGCTAGCTGCTTCCTGTGGTGTGCAACAATAGTCCACTCTGCTTTGGAGAGGTGGTTTCTCCGCCGCCGCAGCCTGTGTGGCATTCTGCAGTGCAGTGAAGGCACTGGGCTGGCCTCTGAAGGGGACTCATGATAGAGAGGCACAAACAGGTGAGGATTTGGGCATCCACTACAGGCAGCTTCAAGGTATAGTGAAAGCCCTAACTCACTCTTCCTGCTGTACAGACTGACTGAAGCCACCAGGAGCACAGTGAGTATCCTCCCACACCCTTCTTGGAGATTTTATTGAGGGGGAGGGTGGCCCGGACTAAGTGGTCTTCATGATAAAAACAATGGAGGTCAAAACATTTTAGAAGGTTTTTCAAACCTAAAATAAAAAAAGAAGGCTGACGATCAAATGATAACTTTAGGAATCTCAGTCTGGACAGAAGAAATGGAGGATGCAGAAGAGGAAATGGATATCCAGTTTAAGAGAGCTGCAGCGGTTCAAAATGAAGAAGTCTTGTGTAAGCACCGTGCCGTCATTGGAATACGTGGCCATCTTACCTCATTTTTTGGAGGTTTCTTGCCTTTTTCTACACATATAACTAGCACTGGCAAAGCAAATAGGTTTAACTATCTTAGGCAATGTTACTGACATTTCCATGCTTATGAAAAGTTCCACTTAGCTCTTTCCTGATGCAGGCTGCACTACTTTAGGCCGTTACTAGAGGACCCCTAAGTATCCTGTCTCATTTCCATCAACCCACCAACTCAGCTAGTGCAAGATACAGAGGTGGAGGCAGCTTGGGTGTGATTGGTTGAGCATAGTAGAAATGATAGGCTGGTAGGTAGGTTAGGTTTAGTGCGTATGTAGTATGATAGTTTGGTATGGCAGGGAGGTAATTTAGTCAGAGTTGGTTAAGTATAGTAAATAAGTATGATAGGTATGTACAGTAGAGTAGTTAGGTAGGTAGCTAAGTATGATAGGTTAAATATGGTAGGAAAGATAGTTACGGTAGATTAGGTATGATAAATATGGCTGGTTGCTATAGTAATTTATATATGGTAGGTTAGGTATGGTAATTTATATATGCTAGGTTAGGTATTGTAATTTATATATGGGAGGTTAGGTATGGTAATTTATATATGCTAGGTTAGGTATTGTAATTTATATATGGGAGGTTAGGTATGGTAATTTATATATGCTAGGTTAGGTATTGTAATTTATATATGGGAGGTTAGGTATGGTGATTTATATATGGTAGATTAGGTGTGGTAATTTATATAAGGGAGGTTAGGTATGGTAATTGATATGGTAGGTTAGGTATGGTAATTTATATGGTAGGTTAGGTATGGTAATTTATATATGCTAGGCTAGGTATGGTAATTTATATATGGTAGGTTAGATAGAATAATTTATATAGCATAGATTAGGTATGTTGATTGAGGAATAAAAGAACATAGACTTTTTGGCTGATACTCACACAGTATAGCTTATGTAGCATTTTAGAGGCGTCTTGCTTACAAATCATAGTATGCTTGTATATGGTATTTGTATAATGCAAACCCAGCCTTAAGAGCATAAGTACTGCACAGGGTCAAAGGGAAAACTACAATCAATGAGTGATGGAGAGGTAGATGGTTTCTGGAAACAGAGCGGGCTGTTACTGATGTGGAATTTATGTAGCAATGGAAACACAAGCTTACTGTTATTAAAGGGCGCACTTTCCTGCTTCTAGATGAGTGGTTTATTATCATGGACATCATTTATTGGTGGCAGTTGCGAGCCCTGGCCTTTCCACTGCAGACCTTGGCATTGCGTTTGTGACCCCTGGCCTCAGAGGGGGCACAACAGTTCCAAAAGCAGAAGGTGAACAGTCTCTGTATGGGTGCTCATCACTTTCTGCTGCTCAGACTGGGATCGAGTTCAATAAAGTAAATTCAGCAGAGCCACACTCACAATTCTGAATAAGCAAATGAAATAAAAAAGCACATTGTCAGCAACTAATCATTTTTCATTATTGTAAATATATTGAAAATTATCTCTTTAAACAAAACGTTCATGCTTGTGCTTAGCAACAAAGAGAGTGCTTTAAAGTGATTATAAATTATAACTTCAAAAATTATAAGGACTGCTGTGAGCTAACAGCATAGTTCCTATTCAATATTTGGCCTATATACTTTAATAAAAGTGGACATAACAACTAGGTTTATCTTTTTTAAAGCATTTTCCTGTGATGTCTCAATACATTTAGCTTTTTTGATGTGCACTACAGGAACCATTACACCAGTGCCATTTGTGGTAGAAATAGTTTTCTTTCCTAGTGTTGTTCTATGTTTTGTTGGTCTATATCCTCCAAGTGAAAAGAACTGATTAATGTTTATTTAGCATATCATACACATAATAAAAAAAATGTTTATTTAGCATATCATATTAGTATTCTTATTAAAATACAGGTGGTATCTAAAAATGACACTTGTTTGTCTTAGCTGTGTTATTACATTGTACTCTTACCCAGGGCCTGAAAATCAAATGCTAGTAGTGGGCCTACAGCACTGATTATGCGGGCCACATAAGTAGCCCTTCAAACCTGTCTCAGGCCTGTCACTGCAGAGCCTGTGTGTGGAGTTTAAATTTCCATATCGACCTGGAAAGCTAATCTATTTGTCTGGCCAAATCCTTCCCTTTTATTACATGTAATGAACTCTAATGGTAGGCCCTAGATAGGCCCAGGTGCAGGGTGCAATGTAGTTAAAAAGTAGGACATGTACCTTTGAGTTTTACAGGTCCTGCTAGTGAAAAACTGCGAAATCCGTTTTTCACTACAGCAATGACTATCCCTCCCATAGGTTGGCATTGGAGCTTCCTGGTAACACTTTACAAGTGTATATTCCAAATGGGAACAGATGGAAAATTGGAGTTTGGTGTCTTGGACTTGCAATTTAAAAAAACATCTTTTAGTGAAGTTGGTTTTTAAATTGCAGGTCTGAAAATGCCACTTTTAGAAGGTTGGAACTTTCTTACTTCAACCATTCTGTGCCTCTCCCTGTTCTTGGTGTACACGTCTGGGTCAGAGTGACAGCTGGGCTTTGTGCATTCCCTCTATACAGTCACACAAAGGGAGCTGAGGTGTGCCTTGCATACTCTGATAGCCCATCACCAGGCTGATGGGCCTTCCTTAGATAAATTGGAGGGAGGAGTTGACACTTGCAGTTGCCCCTAAATAGGGCTGTTTATGTGCCTCACACAAAAACCTACATAATCCCTTGTAGTGTGTCTGGAGCCAGGGCCAGACAGAGCAGGGTCTTTGAACTACAAAGACCTTTCTTTGAAGTTTTTCTACTTCAATGGCTAAGATGGGTATAAGTACTGAACCTCTGCCACCAGGGGCCATAATATAGGAGTGCCCTAGGGGTGCAATGGGCATTTGTGCCCCCTTTGCTCACCCCATGGGCATTTTGGTATTACAGAAAGGGACGCAGATGCTTGTGCGTCCCCTTCTGTAATACCGATATTGCTGGTGCACATAATGCGCCAGCACTATCATCAGAGGGCGTTACCTTATTTGCATGGGATGTGGCCCCAAGAAAATGAGGGAATCCTTTTGCCCCTACGCACAAGCCATAATATATACACGCAGGCACAAAGGGAAAGTAGCTGTCAGGCATTGCATTGCCAGTGCGCACCCTGATATCAGCCTGCTGGAGGAGGCTAAGTGGGTCCCATTGACCCCTGAGACATTCCCATGCAGGCAGGAGCACTCACTCACTGCACCAGTCTGCAAGGGGATCTATATTCCTCTTTAAAAGTGCATGCAGGTTTCCGCCTGCACTGTGAGCACAGAGTGGCTTCAAAGCAACCGCCCTATTTTTCACATGAATGCACTGCCCCCAGGGCAGCGTATTCCTCCTGATACAGCAAATTTTCCTTGTTTGCGCCGGGTGCACCTTTTAAAAGGTGCACCCGGCGCAATCAAGGAAAATGTGCTGTATGTGTAATACGACCCACATACTCAGAACACTTCTGGACTCAGGACATTCTGCCAGGAAGAAGAGCTGTTGTGCTGTCATGAGGTACTGCCACTTGGAAGTGTTGGCCTGCTGCTTTTTACCTTGAGTACTGGACATCCTGCATCTAACGGTTCTCCAAGGGCTTGTTTGGGGCTTGCCTCCTCTTAGAGAAATTTCAGGGACAACTACAACGTCACCTGCATCTTGGGCTCCTCTGCTGTGATTCCTGCTCTGCCAAGTGGTGCCAAATCCAGTCCCGGGCCCTTGGAAGTCAGTTTTGGTGCTGCAACCAGGAAATTGGCACATCGACTCCAAAGCGTCATTTCGGACCTGGCGCATCCCTGCAAAATCCATGCATTGCCGCTACCTGCACTGAAGTCGTGGTCCCCGCTTGCTGAGTGCATGATGCATTGACCACAAATTACAACACAAGCTCGACTTTGCTGCAGCGCTTCCGAAGAACCGCTTCTGTGCTGTACCCCGCATCACCGACGTCTGTTGTGCACTGTCCCAACTCTGATACCTCCAACCAACGCATTGCCTTCAGCCCAGTGGTTCAACATTGACGCCTTGGAGCCGACGCACCACGCTCCTGCCATCGATTGATCCTTGTCGCCGCGCCGCCTTCAGGAAGTGAGGCTTCACAACAACAACCAATGCATCACCTCCTTTGCGCACTGCATCGTCCCGGAGCGCCAAAGCCTCAACGACCTTGCACTGCCTCCAGGAACTGATGCATCACCTGTATCCATGACGCCTCACCTCTGCGCACCGAATCATCAGCAATTTTCGACGCACTCAAGGTTCTGACAGCGGAACTGCATGACTCCTGTATCTGGATCGTGCTCCATTGCGGTTGGACTGAACTTTTGGATTTGTCCCACTCAAGCATGACCAGATAGCCCCAGTTTTGGCTACTGATTTCTAAGCACTGCATTTTGATTTTAATATTTCAAAATTCATATTTTGACTTGTGTAAGTTGGAATCTTGTTGTTTTGGTCTTGTTTTACTCAGATAAATATTGGCTACTTGTTCTAAACTGGTGTGAAGTACTTTAGTGGTATTTTCACTGTGCTACTGTGCGTATGTGTGTACTAATACTTTACACATTGCCTCTTTAGTCTAGCCTCATTTCTCTGTGCCAAGCTACCAGAGGGTGAGAACAAATATATTTTATTTTTTATTTTTTATTTTACGGAGTTTTATATAGTGCAAACTTGACCCAAAGGTATTGGGTATCAGAGCGCTTTACATAGCACCAGTTGCGTTACATGAGGACACATTCATTTAAAAAAAGAAATTACAAAAATTATAATGTGTTCTACACTTACGCTGACTAAAGTGGTGGTCAGGGTGCATACCTCTGCCAACTAGAGACCCCAATTCTAACAATCTGGTTCTTGATTATGGGTCCCAGAAAGAGAGCCAAGCCAGGGCCATGAAAGCCAATGAGTGTGCTAAGCCGTTTGCTAGTCCCACCGCAGTGCCCATTCATATTCACAGGGAAGATGCGTTTCACTCTCTATGCTTCTTTTTTCTTAGAGGGCGGTCTAGACGTGCAACAGATCAAACTAAGGGGGGCAACGGGCAGAGTCCCAGGATGTGGGTGAAGGAACTTCCTTTAATATTCTCAGTTACCTTCTGACTGTGTTGCAACAATCCTGGGTGTCCTTGTTTGGGGATACCCTCAAATCAAGTTCACTGAAGTTATTGCATCTCACATGAGTTCTGAGACCTATAACTAACAATTTTGTCACTCCTCAATAATTCCTAGACAGGATGACATATCAGAGACCTACCTCATCACCATAGCTATTCTGAGTACCCTTAATCTGGATTCTGTCGAACAGAAACACTAATGCCGCCTCCAAGTTCTCTGGCCATGTTGCTAGAGACAATGACTATCTTCCTTACCACAGCCATTCCTGCCTAAGACACCCCCCACAATACACTTCCAGCAGGGATCATCTCAGCTCTCCATCTCCAATCTCATGACATGCTTCCTGGGAAGTATACAATTCATTCATATAAGAGTCACATCTGAAAATAAGCGTCATGCCTGTTTTTTCAACTTGTCTACGTATGCAAACATCCTCTAGTCAAGGGTTGCCTGACTGCAGCACATTTTCACTCCCATGGCTACCATGTATTAAAAGCTTGTTTATTGGGATCGCAGTTCGATGTGTGGGCCCCAGTCCCCTCTCAGGCAGCTCCGTACTTCAGGGGTGAGGTGCAGGCCCCGAATACCATCTCCGCCTAGGCTCCTGACCACATCGGATCCACCACAGAGATCTCCGATCCGCCGGCCGCACCCGGCCCGCCAGCCGTCCCCGCTCCTGTAGGGCGTCCTGCAAGCCACGTCCACTCCCGCCTGTTGAGCCCCCGTCACGGGCACCAGTCCTTCCGGCCTTGCCGCACTGCGCCGCCTCCTCACTGCGGCTCCCACTGCAGGTCCGCCTGTAGACAAGGACCCCACCGGCCCCCCAGGTCAACCCAGGCCAAGCACCATCAGTCACGGGAGCCGGGTCCCGGAGGAAGCACACCCTCCGCCTCCTGCGGCTACAGCAGCGCGTCGCACCGTTCCTCAGCCGCCTCCAGCAGGGCTCCGAAGGTCTCTGGCCTCGGGGCCACACGGGGCCCCCAATCCCCTCCGAGTGCGCAGTGGGCAGGCCACACCGGGCCACAGGCCTTCGCAGACCAGGAGGACGTCAGGGTTCCAGGCGCCGCCAGGGGTCAGCTCCCCCCGCATGGGCCTCCAGGCGGCCCGCAGGCGCGGTCTCCACTCAACCTCCCTCGGGCTCAGCTCCTCCACCAAGGGCTCGTTACAGGTCGGGCACGGGGCAAAGTGGCACAATGCTCCCGGTCGTCCGGCGGCCAATCCCCGGGTTCCGGCCCCCACGAGGCTCCGATCCGCCGCCCTCCTAGCTCTTGTGCTGAGCTTCAGTGCCCATCCGCTCCGGGCAGCTCCGGGTCTCCGCCTCGTCACCAGTCCGCCATCTTAGGCGCCTCGCCGCTAAGCGATCCGGCCAGAGCCGCCTGCGGCAGACCTCCGTACATCGGTCGCCCCGGGTCCCCTGAGCAACGCTGAGTGAGCCCAGCCCCCTCCGCCACCAGCTGAGTCGCACGGGGGGGCCCCGGGCAGCGTTCAGTCAGGAGAAAAACGGGCTCCGGTGCGGAGCTCGCGATCTAAGCGTCGCCATCCGCGGCTCCAAGCCACGCCCCCCCTCCAGTCTTCCCCTATCTCGACAGCTGGTTGTTGAAGGTGGGCTCACCCCAGGCAGTTGTCTCCCACCTCCAGACTACGGCCGACCTCTAGCATTTGCTGGGGTTCTCCATCAATGTGCCAAAGTCGCATCTGAGTCCCTCCCAGAAGCTCCTCTTCATCAGAGCGGTTCTGGACTCGGCGCAGTTCCGGGCCTATCCTCCGGAACAGCGGGTCCGGGATATTCAGGCTCTGATTCCCATCTTTCAGCCTCTATCCCGGGTTTCGGTCAGGTTGGTGCTGCGGCTTCTGGGTCTGATGGCCTCCTGCATCCTGTTGGTGCATCACGCCAGATGGCGAATGCGGGCTCTGCAGTGGGACCTGAAGTTTCAGTGGGCCCAGCATCGGTGCAACTTGTCCGACCATGTCTTGATCTCGGAGGGCACTGCAAGACAGTTGCAGTGGTGGCTCACGAACCGCGATTGGGTCTCCATCTGTGCTGAATGAAACTAAAACAAGCATTGGCATAGCCAATAGGTCACACCTTTGGGACCTTATAAGTGTTTAGCCAGAGCTATTGGCATTGCCAATGTCTTTAAGCTATTTTGCAGAGTACTGTGGCTGCTGTGCAGCATGTTGAAAATGTATTATAAAAAAGTGTTGTAAGTATTTTTTTTTTACCTTATATATAACCAAGAAGACATTATGTACAACTGAACAGCTCTCTTAACAAAAAGAACAAACATACAAAATGTCTTCTAGTTTTTTTGTCATTGCAATGCTGGCAGCCTCTTCTTGCCTATTTTAATGCTTGTTTGTTATAGCTTTTTTTTGTTATCGGGGGCATAAACAAGTGGAGGTTGGGAAATAGTACCTGAATTACAACACAAGCAGTAAATGAATAATAGGGGAGAATCAACAGATGCCAGATTCTAAGGCCAAACTGAGGTGGTTCTGAGTGATGCTGAGGTGGTGGTATGCTGGTGCAGAGGTGATGCTGAATGATACTCAGGTGGTGCTGAGTGATGATAAGTGGTGGTGTGCTGGTGCAGAGGTGATGCTCTGGTGATGCTGAGTGATATTGAGTGGATGCTGAGTGATGCAGAGGTGATTCTGATGTGGTGACGAATTATGCCGGGCCTGGTGACTTAGTGAACAAATGCATCCACAGTCGGGGCTTGTGTTCGAACTCACAGTCACAGGTTCAAACCCCGGCAGGTCCACTCAGCCTTTCATCCTTCTGAGGCTCATAAAATGAGTACCATTGAGTAGGGTAACAATAAACATCTGTTATTCAGGGCCAACATACCCTTGGATGAACGTGCGCTTTACAAATACAGGTTATGTTATGCTGAGGTGGTGCTGAGTGATACAGAGTTGGAGCTGTCCTAATGTGATGTTGCGCTGATGCTGAGGTGGTGCTGCTCTGATGCTCAAGTGGAGCTGAATTGGTGCTAAAGTGGTCCTGCATTGGTGCTGAGGTGGGGCTGCACTGGTGGTGAGGTGGGGCTTGCCTGGTGGCGGTGCACTGATGCAGAGGTAATGCTGTGCTGATGCTGAGGTGGTGCTGTGCTGATTCTGTGATGGTGCTGTGCTGATGCTGAGGTGTTGCTTCACTGTTGCTGAGGTGGTGCTGAGATGGTACTGAAGTGGTGGTGTGCCTGTGTGGAGCTGGTGCTCAGGTGGTGCTGAGTGATGCTGAGGTGGTGCTACACTGGTGTTCAGGTGGTGTTGAGATGGCACTGAAGAGGTGTTGTGCTTGTGTGGAGCAGGTGCTCAGGTAGGGCTGAATGATACTGAGGTGGTGCTGAGGTGGTGCTGAGTAAATCTTTGGTGGTGCTGAGGTGGTGCTGTGCTGGTGCTGCACAGGTGCTGAGGTGGTGCTGCGCTTATGCTGTGGTGGGGCTGCACTGGTGCTGAGTTGGTGCTGTGCTGGTGGTGGTACACTGATGCAAAGGTGTACTGTGCTGATGCTGAGGTGGTTCTGCGCTGATACTGAGGTGGTGCTGTGCTGGTGCTGTGCTGAGGTGGCGCTGCATTTGTGGTAGTGCACAGAGGAGGAGGTGGTGCTGTGCTGATGCTGAGGTGGTGCTGTGCTGATGTTGAGGTAGTGCTGCACTGGTGCTGAGGTGGTACTGAATGATACTGAGGTGGTGCTAAGTTGGTGGTGTGCTTGTGCGGAGGTGGTACTCAGGTGGTACTGAGTGAGACTGAGGTGGTGCTGTGCTGATACGGAGGTGGTGCTGAGTGATGCTGAGGTGGTGCTGAGTGATGCGGTGGTGGTGCTGAGTGATGATGTGGTGTTGCAGAGTCATGCTGAGGTGGTGGTGCTGTGCTGGTGCTCAGGTGGTGCTGAGTGATGCTATGTTGGTTCTGTACTTAGGTAATGCTGCACTGATGCTGGGGTTGTGCTGCACTCATGCTAAAGTGGTGCTGATTTGGTGCTGAGGTGGGGCTGCTCTGGTGCTGTGGTGGGGCTGCGCAGGTGGTGGAGCAGCACTGATGAGGAGGTGGTGCTGTGCTGATGCTGAGGTGGTGCTGTGATGATGTTAAGGTGGTGCTTTGCTTATGGTGAGGGGGTGCTGAGGTAGGGCTGCACTGATGCTGACTTGGTGCTGCAGTGGTGGTGGTGCCCTGATGAGAAGATTGTGCTGATCCTGAGAGGATGCTGTGCTGATGCTCAGGTGGTGCTCAGGTGGTACTGTGCTGATGCTGAGGTGGTACAGTGCTGATGCTGTGCTGGCGCTGAGGTGGTGCTGCACTTGTGCTGAGGTGGTTCTGAATTATACTGAGGTGGTGCTGAGTTAGTGGTGTGCTTGTGCGGAGGTGGTACTCAGGTGGTACTGAGTGAAACTGAGGTGGTGCTCAGTGATGCTGAGGTGGTGCTGAGTGATTCTTTTGTGGTGTTGAAGTGGTGCTGCACTAGTACACAGGTGGTGCTGAGTGATGTTGAGTTGATGCTGCACTGATGCTGAGGTGATGCTGCACTGGTGCTGAGGTGGTGCTGTGCTAAAGCTGAATTGTTGCTGCATTGGTGCTGAGCTGGTGGTGAGGTGGTGTTGCCCTGATGCTGTGGTGTGATTGCACTGGTGCTGAGTTGGTGCTGCGATGGTGGCAGTGCACTGATGCAGAGGTAGTCCTGTGCTGGTGCTGAGGTGGTGCTGTAGTGGTATTGAGTGATGCTGTGGAGTTGCTACGCTAGTGCTAAGGGGGTGCTGAGTGATGCTGTGGTGGCACTGAGTGATGCTGTGCTGGTGCTGAATGATACTGTGGTCGTTCTGAGTTATGTTGAGGTGGTGGTGCTGCACTGTTGCACAGGTGTTTCTGAGGTGGTGCTCAGGTGGTGCTGAGTGATGCTGATGTGGGGCTGCATTGGTGGTGAGGTGGGGCTGTGCTGGTGCTGGGTTGGTGCTACACAGGTGGTGGTACACTGATGAGGAGGTGGTGCTATGCTGATGCTTAGATGGTGCTGTGCTGATGTTTAGGTGGTGGTGCTGTGCTGTTGCTGAGGGGGTGCTGAGTGATGCTGAGGTGGTGCTGAGTGATGCTGTGGTATTGCTGAGTGATGAGGAGGTGGTGCTGTGCTGATGCAGACATGATGCTGTCCTGATATTAAGGTGGTGCTGTGCTTATGGTGAGGTGGTGCTGAGGTGGGGCTGCACTGATGCTGACTTAGTGCTGCAGCGGTGGTGGTGCACTGATGAGGAGGTGGTCCTGTGCTGATGCAGAGATGGTGCTGTACTTATGGTGAGGTGGTGCTGAGGTGGGGCTGCGCTGATGCTGACTTGGTGCTGCAGTGGTGGTTGTGCCCTGATGAGCAGATGGTACTGTGCTGATGCTGAGATGATGCTGTACTGATGCTCAGGTGGTGCTCAGGTGGTACTGTACTGATGCTGAGGTGGTGCTGTGCTGATGCTGAGGTGGTACAGTGCTGATGCTGTGCTGGTGCTGATTTGGTGCTGCACTTATGCTGAGGTGGTGCTGTGTGATAGTGAGGTGGTGCTGACGCAGCGGTGTGCTTGTGGGGAGGTTGTGCTCAGGTGGTGAGGAGTGATACTGAGGTGGTGCTGAGCGATGCTGATGAGGTGTTGAGTGATGCCTACACAATGCTTTACTGGTGCTCACGGGGTGCTGAGTGATGCTGCATCAGTTCTGCCCTGGTGCTGAGGTGATGCTGTACTGGTGCTGAAGTGGTGCTGCACTAATGCTGAAGTGGTGTTGAGTTGCTGCTGTGGTGGGCCTGCACTGGTGCTGAGTTGGTGCTGCACTGATGGTGGTGCACTGATGCGGAGGTGATTCTGTGCTGAGATGGTGAGGTGATGTTGAGTGATGCTGAGGAGATGCTGTGCTAGTGGTGCTAAGTGACGCTGTGGTGGTGCTGCGCTGATACAGAGATGGTGATGCTGTACTGATGCTGATGTAGTGCTGCGCAGGTAGTGAGGTGGTGCTGTGTTGGTGCTGATGTGGTATACTGGTGCTGCAATGGAGCTGAGGTTGTGCTGCGCTGGGCCTGACTGATGCTGAGGTTGTGCTGCACTGCTGTTGTGGTAGTGTTCAGGTGCTGCTGAGTAACGCTGAGGTGGTGCTACTGAAATAGTGCATAGTGATGCTGACTGGTGCTGAAGTGGTGTTTGGCTGTTGCTGATGTGGTGCTGCAGTGGTGCTTAGTGCTGAGGTGGTGCTGCACTGTCTGCTTGCAGGATATATTGTTAAGTAATCTCACATTACATGCTGCGTTGGAGTGAACAAGAAGGTAGTGTTGGAAGCTGGCTCTGTACATAGTATACCAAAATTATTTATAGTGTACATAGAGTCGAGGGGGTCCCCATTCGTATAGCAAAGGCTAAATTAGGTAAGTACTAACAGCTCTCTTTGTGGTAGTGTGGGCAAGCAGTTTGGCTTATCCAGAGAGTGTGTTACCCATTTATTGTATTCACTCAATCAAGGACTGATACACACACTCAGTGACAGAATCCAGACCAATTAGGTAAGCATTTAAAATATAAACATGTTTTATTTTAGAACCAAGCAGGACTTGGCAAAGGTAAGTAACATATACTTTAAAAATGTAAGACTGTTCAAGGTAATGCAGTTGTGCTTGAAATTACGAATGTTACAGGTTTGTACCACTTTTAAATGCAGTTTGTATCATTCAGTTAGTACTTTTAGATTACTTTTGATTACTTTGAGTACTGGGTGTGGTATGCCTACATCCCCCTCCCCAGGATCTCTACATACAAGGTAAGCACAACTTTTTATACTTTGCAATTGAGTTCACTTTTCTCCATACATTAATTGTTCCACACTTTAAACAATTTTAGGCCCCAAATCTTATAACATGAGTTCCTATTGGAGAAAATGGTTATCGGTTTGGGAGGTAAGTACTTGACTCACGAGGGTGAGCTTTGGGGGTTAGGACCAAGGTTCCCCAAGTTCTAGATGAGCACTCAAGTTGCACCCCCAGCAGCAATGGGGCAGCAGGGTGTAGAGTGCAATGGCCTAATGTTAGAGATTTGGGCTAGGGGGCCTTCGGTTAGGGACTGCTGATGAGCAGGCCACTCGCTTGCAGGAGTCAAGCTCCTGGGGGTAAGGTCAGCACTGCAGGTGCCAACGACCAGCACAGGAGTTGCACTACCAGCGGCACTTGGGCAGCCAGGAGCAGGGTGCAAAACGGACGTCGGGCACCCTGTGCTTTCCAATGGAGATCTTCAGTTTTGGAAAGATGCTGAAGGCTCGGACAGGGAGACGTCCTGATGCGACCACCAGCTGATGAGGTAAGTTGGGATCTTGGGGGATGTCCGGACACCATCAGTTGGCCCACCCAAGGCCATGGGGTGTCGGGTGCAGGGGTGTCTTCTGGCATCGGGTTTTTCTTAACAACTCCGGTCGCGGTCGGGGGGACCCTTCAGGTTGAAGTTGCAGGCATCGTCGGGAGTCTTGAGGGAGGTCGGGGATTACCAGATCCCAGGTCAGGATCGCTGAGGAGACATCTTTGGGGTGATGGGCCACTCAACTAGGCCTGTGGGCATTGCGTGCAGAATCGCAAAGGTATCCGTATTCTGGAGGTGAGTCTTGGGTCAAGCAAATCCGGTGCTCCCGGGAGACAGAGTCTGTGGGAAGGTCGCAGGGTAGGTCCGTTGGGCTTTGGGGGTTGCTGGATGCTGGACTCATCGGGCTACTAGCTATAGGCAGGTCGTAAATAGGACAGGCTGGTAGAGCTGGGGCTAAGGCAGTTGGTGTCCTCTTCTCCTTCCTGGGACAGCACAGCTCTTCAGTCCGTCGTCTTTCTTCCTCGAATATGAGGAGACCAGGTTCAGAGATTCCCCTAAATACTAAATTTAGGAGTGTTAAAAGGGTGTGCATATTGGGACAAACGGGTCCCTTCCTTGTGGTGGGTACATCCCCTATCGTGCCACCCTCAAGTGGGAGGGGGCATGAGCCTCTTCCTAATTGGCTGAGTCCCTTCATCTGCAAGATGGAGGGGACTGAGATGTGTTCTTCACCTCGCCTCCCCCACCCGTGGGGTCGGGATGGCAAAGGGGTAGGCACCTCTCTTCCTAGCTTGGATTTCCCGTCGATTCTCCCACCCAAAGTGGGGGCCAGAACCAGTGGGAGCCAGTTGCTGGGAGCAACAAAAGGCAGGGACAGCTTCCAAAGGCGGCAAACCTTTGAAGCTTCCCCTTTCGTGGACCCAGCCCATCCTGGGGGAGGAGGCATGACACCCCTACAAAGGATGAGCTTTGTTCCTGGACCCAGAGAGCAGAAGCTCTCTACCAAAGGGTCCAGAAACATGTCTGATGGAGACAAATAGCAGGCAGCCATTCAGGAACCACACCAGGTCTAGTCGATTTTCAGGGGGCATCTCTGAGATGCCCTCATAGTGCATTTTACATTAATTCCCGAACTGGCATCAGTGTGGGGTTAATGTGCAGAGAAGTTTGCTACCAAACTTCCCAGTTTTTAGTAAAGCCATTATTGAGCTGGGGAGTTCGTAATGACTAACTACCAGACCATATACTCTTTAAGACTTTATTACACTTAATATGTCAAAGAATTGACTTAGACACTGTAGGGGTACAGGGCTCATGTCCCTGTACCCCCACCTTAGGACAGTGCATCTTGCTAGAGTGGTGACTTACCTAGGCCTCAGCCAGTGAGTTTCTGGCATGGCACACAGGAATGTGTGCCATGTCGAGTCTTATTTTTCTCTGCACCAAAAAACGCAGCCTGCAGTGGCGGTGTGTGTGTATTAGGTTGCAGGGCATCTAAGGGTGGCACAATAGGTGCTGCAGCTCTTAGAGGCCTTCCCTGGCCACAGTGCCCTTGGAACCCATCGTACCTTTTACAAGGGGCTGACCTGTGGCCAGGGATGTGCCAATTGTGGATACAAAGCTAAAGTCTTAGGAAAGAACACAGGCCCTGGGAACCTAATTAGCAGGGACCAAGAGCACATCAAGTCATGTTGCATCAGATCTAAGGCAAAAATTGGGGGGTAACCATGCAAAAAAAGAGGCACTTTTCTACACAACCCGCCTGCCCCAAAAGAAAGGGGATGAGACTAACTTTTCCCTAGAGAGTCTTCATTGTCTAAGTGGAAACAATCTGGAAATGCATAAGCAGTGGCAGTCTATGTTCCACTGTAAAGTCCATTCCCTGTAGGGATATGCACCACCTCAAATGTTTTGGGTTTTCTTCTTTAATCTTCATTAGCCATCTGAGAGGTCTGTGGTCAGTTTTAACTAGGAAGTGAGTACCAAACAGGTAAGCTTCTTCAGGGACCAAACCACAGCAAAGTCCTCCCTCTCAATGCCACTCCAACGCTGCTGTCTGGGGAGTAGCCTTCTGCTCATGAAAGCAACAGGTTGGTCTTGTCCATCATCATTTGTCTGGGATAGTACCGCTCCTATCCCCAGCTCAGATTCATCAGTCTGCACTATAAACCTCTGGGAGTAATCTGGAGTCTTGAGAATAGGTGCTGAGCACATTGTCTCTTTTAGGTTGTCAAAAGCCTTTTGGCAGCCAACTGTCCAGTTCACATTCTTGGGCATCTTGTTGGAGGTGAGTTCTGTGAGGTGGGTCACATTGGACCTATATCCCTGCACAAACCTCCTATATTACCCAGTCAAGCCAAGGAATGCCCTGACTTGTTGGTTGTTGGAACCTTCCAATACAAAATGGTCTGGATTTTGGGTTGAAGGGGTCGGACTTGGCCTCCAACTACAAGGTGACCCAAGTACACAACAGTGCCATGCCCTATCTGGCACTTGGATGCCTTGATAGTCAACCCTGCAGTTTGCAGGGCCTGTACAACCTTCCCCAGGTGGACTGTTAGAAATGGGATTTCTGGCTGGCTAAGGCTTGCGCCAAAGTCAGGCAGAAACCACCACTCTAGTCAGGGCAAGGAAGTTACACGCCAAAGATAACCCCTGCTCACCCCCTTGGTAGCTTGGCACGAGCAGACAGGCTTATCCCTGAGGCGATGTGTAAAGCGTTTGCGCGCGCACCCAGCAACAACACCCAAGGCCCACCACAAAGGAAACTCCACACAAGGTATTATATAAAAATAACCTTTGTATTATACACAACACATTAGATAAAAACACACACTTTACAATGTGCCAACAGGCACGGGCAGAATTTACAAGGGATAATATATACAGGGGACAGGGCCACATGGACCACTGTCAGGAATTAGCACTTTGTAGGAATAGCACTTAGAACGTAGGAATAATATTTGAGAACATAGCACACAATCACTGTAGCACTAAAAATAGAACATGTAGCACACAACCAGTAACTACTGGTATCAGAACGTACCACCTACGCAACCCTAACCACCTTTAGGAATACCACGCAGGGAACTAGGACCTCACTAGTACCACCTGTACTAAGGAGAAAACAACCACCTAAGTATCACTCTACCTGTAGGGGTCTAAGCACATAAACACAGGATGCATAAAATACATTTAGAGGTGTAAACACAATTCAGGACAGAAAATATCATGAAGGCATTGCGCAGGCGCAAAAAGTACATGTATGAAAATCACCAAGTGCCCTAGGGGAGGGCACAACACAAGATAACTGTCCGCAGGCCAACTGGCCTCTCAGGATGCAGAAATACCCAATATACAAGAATGTCAGGGCGCGACTGCGCAGGCTGCGCAAGCCCGGCGCACAAGGCACAACCTAAACGTTGCAGCTGCCCACGAAGTGCTGGGCAGCTGGGAAACGGAGCGTGGGCACCACTGTGCCCTTTGAACACAAATCACAGTCACGTGGGGCCCCTTGGGGCTCTAACAAAACTCTGGTGGCCCCCTGAGCCTCGCAGGCTCTAATCAATGAATGCCCCCTGAGCCTCGCAGGCTCTAAATAATATCGTGCTCCTTCGTTGGAGCGGCTCGCGCTCTAGAACTGCAGGGTTCCCCACGTTGGAGCCACACACAGGGCTCAAGCAACAATGCTCCCCACGTTGGAGTCCTGCTCAGGGACTCGCGAGCCTCACAGGCTCGTGAAACAATGGGCCCCCTTCGTTGGAGCCACGAGGCTCAGACCAATGCGCCCCGTTTGGAGCCTCACAGGGCTCGTGAACACTGGCCCCGCTGTTGGAGCGCCACGCGCTCAGAACTTTGCAATGTCCCCCACGTTGGAGAGCAGCGCGAGGCTCTCCGTAGCAACGGGCCCGCACCGGGGGCGGGGGTTGCTTTCTCGATTCGCCGGTCTGGGACCGGCACCCACAGCGCAAGTATGGAGTCCCCCCAGCCCTTCCCTACTCACCAGGCTGTTTTCCTGGGGACTCCGCTCTGCTCCTGGCCGGTCCGCTGGAAGGCAGCTTCCCTCCTCAGTACCCCGGGGCGCAGGGTAGGCTCCTGCCTGCTCCGGGGCTTGCAATTGAACGCGCGTCCTCGGTGGGAGGCGGGGTAGGCTCCCGCCCTCCTACTTCCGGTCCTGGTGTCCCGGAGGCCCGCCCTCGGCCGCCTGACTTCCTGTTTTAGCCCGGGCTGCAGCGGTGATTATTCCGGCCGTAAGAGGGGTAGGCTCCCTCGCGATGTGAAATATACGGCGGGGTGGGCACCCGCCGCGAAATTACGACAAATAAGCGGGGTGGGCACCCGCCAACGACCCCGGCAATGTCCCTGGCAGGGTGGGCACCTGCCAGAGGAATTCAGAAGCTGTATAGACGGGGCAAACGCCGGGTGGGCACCGGCTGTTAGAAATAAAGCGCTCCTGAGCGCTAAAGGAAAATAAAAGCGCTTCCAAGCGCCTGAGGGACACAATAAAGCGCTCCCAGCGCTTTGGGGCAAATTACCACAAAGTCCAGCAAAGTTCTTCCCTGCATGCAGCAGGGCAGGGGTGGGGGGCAAGGCTGGACCCAGAGCCAGCTCACTGGGCCTCCAGGCAGGGAGGTAATCCAAGTGGCGGTCCTCTGGTCCAGCAGCAGCAGCAGCAGCCCCCCTCAGGTAAGATCCTGGCAGAGAACAGTTTCTGTGGGGACACAGCCCCATTTTTATACAGGCAAACCCTTTGTTCTGGGTTCAGGGTGAGGGGGAAAACCAGTCGCAGCTGGTTGGGGAGCACCCTTGATGTGCTCAGCCCCTCACTCTATTCACTGGAAGGGCTAGGGTCGTCAGTCGCACCACAGGGGGCGGGGCCAGCATTGTGTTTGGAAAACCCTGTCCTATTCAGGACCCAGGTGGACTCCTCCCACCCATCTAGCTGCTGATCTCCCCATTCACCACTGGGTGACTCATCCTGACACTGGGGAATCCCTAGCCCGTCACATGACATGACCAGCCAATCACGCGACAGACACACTGCACACAGAAGTGCCCACTTCTAGAAGTGGCACTTCCACACTAGGTACATACACGCCGCACACATCATCGCGCAGCATTCACTCCCACGAGTCCGCACATACCAAACTCGGGCCTGCACACCCCACGCATCAGGAACTACTAGGGACACATACATTCCCCATGCATTCCTATGGGAGGGCAGGCCTATCTCACCACATGCACTCAGAGCACGCACGCACTTTACCCTGGGACACAGGGAAAGTGCGCAGAAACCAAACAATCACCACACCAAGTCACCAGTAAAAATCAAAAAAGTTCAGGGGTGAACCTGCCAGAAGGGCCAAGTCCAACACAACCCCCTTCCAGCCAAAACGCAGGGCAGCCCAATCACAACCGTGATGGACTTCCCTGCTTGGGGCGATAGAACACGGACGCGGGCCCGCAACAGCAGGGACACCCTCCGGTTCTACGCCACGGCGAACCCATGGAATTCTTTCTAACACCACTGTCTGGACCAACTGGGCTATCCCACTGGTACTCCCAAGTTGTCCGCGGCCAAGACCAGGCCCTAGGCCACCCAGGTGCCACTGGTCGTTGCCTAACCACAGAGTGGGGGGTAGTAACCCCTGGCACATAGCGGCCATTCTCCACTCTTCCTCTCTGAAAGACAGGACTAGACTGCCACTGGTTCTCCAGCCTAGGGTCTACACCCTCAGGCGGACCAGGAGTCTCAGGGTAGGCTCTCCTCCCCCTACCTCTTCTCCTAGGGTTCCTCCTCCTCTGGCGAGGGGTACACCTAGAACGCCATTCCAACCCAGGGTTTAACCCCTCAGGTTGTACCGGGGCAGAGGTGGGCTCTCCCACCCTCTGCACCCCCTTCCAGAACCCTGCTCCCTACCAACTGGGGCGGTACCTCTGGAAGAAGAACCGGTCGGGATGCTGATTACAGACGTCCCACCCTTCAGGTCAGGCTGATCCCGAACCTGGCCTTCCAACCTCCGGCCTAGAACCTTTGGTGGAATAATTGCCTGGCACTCCAGGACTTCTGGGGATCTCCACTCCATCCCCCTGAGGCTATCAAATGACACGTATGTCGAGCGACTGTCTGTCTGGCGCTGATCTCCCGTCCCCTGTCCACCTGACAGTGCACGGAGATCCCCCAGAACAGAAGTGGTGTCACCCTGGTCACTACGCGGGAACCTAGCCCAACTGGGAAGTCCCTGACCCACCGGCTCTTCCACTGGGGAACTCATCCCCCAATCACTCACGCTGGACTCCTGTACCCTCCCTACCGGAGCGGTACCGCCAGACTCCAGAACCACAGGAGCCCTGGTTACAGGTGCCCCAGGTCCTCCACTCACTAAGAGATCTTCCTCAAGTGGACTAACAGGACAGCCTAGGTCCCCAACTTGGTGTTCCCTCATGAAACCATCCAAGTCCTGAGGCAGGGTTTCGGGCGTCTGGGGACCCTCGGTCACCCCCTCACTCCTGCTCCACTGAGCCAGGCAGCGAGCCCCTACACCCTCCTCGCTATCCTGGGACCTAGCTGGGCTACACTGAGCCTCCTCCACCACGCTGGGCTGGAGGATCTCTGACCCACTATTGTTGGAATCACTCACTAATGACACTAGAGAACCTCTGGCCCTTTCCCAGCGCTCTGCTTCCTCTGCAAGTTTCCATGGACAAAAAGAGTTATACCTCAACAGGTGTTGGCGCAACCCTGGAGAACAACTACTGAGCATCTGCTCCTTGATAATCATATTTAGTACTCCATCCAAATCCTGCTCCGGGTTAAACACCAACCAGTCCACCAGGGCATCATGACATTCCTCCACAGCCTCCTCCCAAGACTGGTGAGACAGCTTCTTACTGCCCCTGAACTTCAACCTACATTCCTCCTCTCGGGAACAAGGTACCACACTCGAGGAACTGGGACTGGGACTCTCTATACTGCACTTTATATTGCTGCCCCCCCTGGACTCCACCCTCACTGGGGAATCCAGAAAACTACCACTGCGCTCAGGGGACAGGGAAAGGGGTGAGGCGCTATCTTCTACGCTGGACCCAGCAAGGGACTCCCTACCTACGGGGTCCTCACTCTCTACTGGAGTCCAGGTACTGTCATCTTCTTCTAAATCTTCAGGGCTCCCCACAGACCCACCACCCTCCAGGTGTGAGGCCCGGGCCCTGTCTTCCTCACTGCGCTCACGTTTCCATTCATCTGCTTGCCATCCAATCATGTAGTTCCTCAATTCGTACACCGTGTCTGACTCTCTCACCCCTATGTTTCTCTCTCTACAGAACCTTTCCAACTCCTGCATACTGTAATAAACTAGATCACTGAGATCAAAAGCAGGCTCCATTCTGGCAGACGTTCTAGAGAAAAGATCACACAGGGAACCTAGGGGTCTGAGTTTAACAGGAGTACACAATTCACAAAAAGATCCAGCAAGCTCTCTAACCCAGAGAACTCACACTCACTTGCCTAGTGCCACTCACCACTCATCCACACACAACCCTCCCCTCGGACTGGTAAGGCAGTTTCTACCACCCCTGATTCCTCAACCTGACCACCACGTGACACAGGTACCAACTCTGGGCGCAGGGCGGGGGACAAATGTACAGGACACTATTACGCTGCCACCACTGGATCCCACCCTCTGGTGAATCCAGAAAACACAATGCACTAAGGGGGATGATCTACCCTCCCGAGCTAGGGACACCTAACTCACAGTGCACAAAAACACATTTCCAAAGAAATGACAATTAAAAACAATTTTAAAACAATAATCCCTATACCATGTGATTTATCTAAATGCAGAGTTTTGTAGTGCGGCCAGTTGCCGCTGCGGTACAGCGCAAACGCAAGTCCAAATCCCACCGCTGATCACCAATGTTAGAAATGGGATTTCTGGCTGGCTAAGGCTTGCGCCAAAGTCAGGCAGAAACCACCACTCTAGTCAGGGCAAGGAATTTACACGCCAAAGATAACCCCTGCTCACCCCCTTGGTAGCTTGGCACGAGCAGACAGGCTTATCCCTGAGGCGATGTGTAAAGCGTTTGCGCGCGCACCCAGCAACAACACCCAAGGCCCACCACAAAGGAAACTCCACACAAGGTATCATATAAAAATAACCTTTGTATTATACACAACACATTAGATAAAAACACACACTTTACAATGTGCCAACAGGCACGGGCAGAATTTACAAGGGATTATATATACAGGGGACAGGGCCACATGGACCACTGTCAGGAATTAGCACTTTGTAGGAATAGCACTTAGAACGTAGGAATAATATTTGAGAACATAGCACACAATCACTGTAGCACTAAAAATAGAACATGTAGCACACAACCAGTAACTACTGGTATCAGAACGTACCACCTACGCAACCCTAACCACCTTTAGGAATACCACGCAGGGAACTAGGACCTCACTAGTACCACCTGTACTAAGGAGAAAACAACCACCTAAGTATCACTCTACCTGTAGGGGTCTAAGCACATAAACACAGGATGCATAAAATACATTTAGAGGTGTAAACACAATTCAGGACAGAAAATATCATGAAGGCATTGCGCAGGCGCAAAAAGTACATGTATGAAAATCACCAAGTGCCCTAGGGGAGGGCACAACACAAGATAACTGTCCGCAGGCCAACTGGCCTCTCAGGATGCAGAAATACCCAATATACAAGAATGTCAGGGCGCGACTGCGCAGGCTGCGCAAGCCCGGCGCACAAGGCACAACCTAAACGTTGCAGCTGCCCACGAAGTGCTGGGCAGCTGGGAAACGGAGCGTGGGCACCACTGTGCCCTTTGGACACAAATCACAGTCACGTGGGGCCCCTTGGGGCTCTAACAAAACTCTGGTGGCCCCCTGAGCCTCGCAGGCTCTAATCAATGAATGCCCCCTGAGCCTCGCAGGCTCTAAATAATATCGTGCTCCTTCGTTGGAGCGGCTCGCGCTCTAGAACTGCAGGGTTCCCCATGTTGGAGCCACACACAGGGCTCAAGCAACAATGCTCCCCACGTTGGAGTCCTGCTCAGGGACTCGCGAGCCTCACAGGCTCGTGAAACAATGGGCCCCCTTCGTTGGAGCCACGAGGCTCAGACCAATGCGCCCCGTTTGGAGCCTCACAGGGCTCGTGAACACTGGCCCCGCTGTTGGAGCGCCACGCGCTCAGAACTTTGCAATGTCCCCCACGTTGGAGAGCAGCGCGAGGCTCTCCGTAGCAACGGGCCCGCACCGGGGGCGGGGGTTGCTTTCTCGATTCGCCGGTCTGGGACCGGCACCCACAGCGTAAGTATGGAGTCCCCCCAGCCCTTCCCTACTCACCGGGCTGTTTTCCTGGGGACTCCGCTCTGCTCCTGGCCGGTCCGCTGGAAGGCAGCTTCCCTCCTCAGTACCCCGGGGCGCAGGGTAGGCTCCTGCCTGCTCCGGGGCTTGCAATTGAACGCGCGTCCTCGGTGGGAGGCGGGGTAGGCTCCCGCCCTCCTACTTCCGGTCCTGGTGTCCCGGAGGTCCGCCCTCGGCCGCCTGACTTCCTGTTTTAGCCCGGGCTGCAGCGGTGATTATTCCGGCCGTAAGAGGGGTAGGCTCCCTCGCGATGTGAAATATACGGCGGGGTGGGCACCCGCCGCGAAATTACGACAAATAAGCGGGGTGGGCAGCCGCCAACGACCCCGGCAATGTCCCTGGCAGGGTGGGCACCTGCCAGAGGAATTCAGAAGCTGTATAGACGGGGCAAACGCCGGGTGGGCACCGGCTGTTAGAAATAAAGCGCTCCTGAGCGCTAAAGGAAAATAAAAGCGCTTCCAAGCGCCTGAGGGACACAATAAAGCGCTCCCAGCGCTTTGGGGCAAATTACCACAAAGTCCAGCAAAGTTCTTCCCTGCATGCAGCAGGGCAGGGGTGGGGGGCAAGGCTGGACCCAGAGCCAGCTCACTGGGCCTCCAGGCAGGGAGGTAATCCAAGTGGCGGTCCTCTGGTCCAGCAGCAGCAGCAGCAGCCCCCCTCAGGTAAGATCCTGGCAGAGAACAGTTTCTGTGGGGACACAGCCCCATTTTTATACAGGCAAACCCTTTGTTCTGGGTTCAGGGTGAGGGGGAAAACCAGTCGCAGCTGGTTGGGGAGCACCCTTGATGTGCTCAGCCCCTCACTCTATTCACTGGAAGGGCTAGGGTCGTCAGTCGCACCACAGGGGGCGGGGCCAGCATTGTGTTTGGAAAACCCTGTCCTATTCAGGACCCAGGTGGACTCCTCCCACCCATCTAGCTGCTGATCTCCCCATTCACCACTGGGTGACTCATCCTGACACTGGGGAATCCCTAGCCCGTCACATGACATGACCAGCCAATCACGCGACAGACACACTGCACACAGAAGTGCCCACTTCTAGAAGTGGCACTTCCACACTAGGTACATACACGCCGCACACATCATCGCGCAGCATTCACTCCCACGAGTCCGCACATACCAAACTCGGGCCTGCACACCCCACGCATCAGGAACTACTAGGGACACATACATTCCCCATGCATTCCTATGGGAGGGCAGGCCTATCTCACCACATGCACTCAGAGCACGCACGCACTTTACCCTGGGACACAGGGAAAGTGCGCAGAAACCAAACAATCACCACACCAAGTCACCAGTAAAAATCAAAAAAGTTCAGGGGTGAACCTGCCAGAAGGGCCAAGTCCAACATGGACCAAGTGATCCTGCCAGGAAGAGCTAAACACTGTGGGCCCGATTCACAGAACTAACTTAAGACAAAATCCTAAACTTACTACCATTTTGGTATTCACAGAAGGCACTTACTCATTTTGGTATTCACAGAAGGCACTTACTCATTTCGGTATTCACAGAAGTTAGGAGTCCTAACTTTAGGACTCCTAAACGCCTTCTGTGAATACCGAAAGTCTTAAAATTAGGATTTTTCTCAGTTTAGGAGTAGTATAGTTAGAACTCCTAACTTTAGGACTCCTAAATACCTTCTGTGAATACCGAAAGTCTTAAAATTAGGATTTTTCTCAATTTAGTAGTAGTAAAGTTAGGACTCCTAACTTTAGGACTCCTAAATGCCTTCTGTGAATACCGAAAGCCTTAAAATTAGGATTTTTATCAGTTTACTAGTAGTAAAGTTAGGAGTCTTAACTTTAGGACTCCTAAACTGAGAAAAATCCTAATTTACGTCTTTCGGTATTCACAGAAGGCATTTAGGAGTCGTAAAGTTAGGACTCCTAACTTCTGTGAATACCGAAGTGAGTAAGTGTCTTCTGTGAATACGAAAATGTTCGTAAGTTTAGGATTTTGTCTTAAGTTAGTTCTGTGAATCGGGCCCTCTAATATCAAAAGAGATAAGCTTCAATAAAGCCTTCAAACCCAGCAAGGACTTGATTCACCAACCTTTGGAAGGTGGCAGGAGCATTCTTCAAAACAAAGGGCATCATAGTAAACTGGAAGTGCCCATCAGGTGTGGAGAATGGTGTCTTTTCTTTTGCTCCAGTGGCCATGCCAATCTCATAGTACCCTGCATTTAAACCAAAGGTACTTAAGTATTTGGCAGACCCCAATTTATTTAACAATTCATCAGCCCTGGGGATGGGGTGTGCATCTGTTTTGGTGACAACATTGAGGCCTCTGCAGTCCACACAAAACCTCATTTCGCTCTTTCCACCCTGTGGTTGAGGTTTGGGTACTAGGACCACTGGGCTGGCCCAGGGACTCTCAGTAGGCTCAATGACCCCCCCCCCCCATAGCAGCATCTTTCTGACTTCAGCTTTGATGCTTTCCTTAACTTGGTCAGACTGGGAACAGATTCTTGTTTTGACAGGCAACCTGTCTCCAGTGTACGCATCATGGGTCCACCAGGGTGTCTGACCAGGGGTCAAGGAAAACAGCTGGACAGACCCTCTCTGCAATCAGCTTGCTGTTGGGCAGAGAGGGTGACTGAGTAGACAACTCCATCCACTGACCCATCTGGGGGCTGTAAGAGAGGAGGCCAGGTAGGAATCACTCTCTATCACCTGATCCTCATCAGTAAAAATCAGCATGGTTACATAAGCCATGTCAGAATAGAGCTTAAGGTGGTTCACATGCATCACCTGTTTGGGGGCCTAGCTGGTGCCCAGGTCTACCGAGTAGGTGACCTCACTCTTTTTCTCCAGGATAGGGTAAGGCCATTCTATTTGTCCTGGCGTGCCCTTGGTGCCACTGGTTCCAAAACCCATACCTGTTGCCCTAGTTGGAATTCTACCAGTGCAGCTTTTTGGTCATACCAGAGCTTCTAGAGGACCTGGAAAGCCTCAAGGTGTTTGGATACTTTCTGCATGTACTATGCCTTCCTGGAACAAAGGCCTAGCACATAGTCCACCACATCTTGCTTTGGTATATGATGGGGTCTTTCCCATCCTTCCCTCACATGGGAGAGTGGTCCCCTTACAGGGTAACCAAACATAATTTGAAAGGGTGAAAACCCCACTCTTCTCTTCTGAGGCACCTCTCTGTAGGCAAAATGAAGGCAGGGTAACAGAACACCCCATCTCCTTTTGAGTTTTTCAGGGAGTCCCATTATGGTGCCTTTCAATGTCTTGTTAAACCTCTCAACAAGGCCATTGGTTTGTGGGTGATAAGGTGTAGTGAACTGGTAGTTCACTCCACACTCATCCCACTTATGTTTCAAGTATGCAGACATGAAGGGGCAGATTTACAAGCCCCTTGCGACACTTTTACGCCACTATTGCGTCACTTTTGTGACGCAGCGGTGGCGTAAAGCATGCGCCATGTTACAACTTATTTAAAACGTGACGCATCTAGGCAGATGCGTCACGTTGTAAAGCCCTGCGCCACATGAAACCTGCGTCAGGTTTCTTGTGGGCGTTCTGTCGCAGGGTGGGCATTCCCTCGCAGGAAAGCCCCGTAAAACTGATGCAGTGAAATCTACAAGATTTCACTGAGTCAGTTTTATGACGCTGCTGCGTCACATCCTTACGCCTGCTTGAAGCAGGTGTAAGGAGTGACGCACCACGTTAAGTATGGGCGGCCCCTGTGCATTGCAGGAGTTGCGTCACGCTTGCAACGCGACTCCAGCAAAGCGCCGCCCGTAGGCCCCAAGATGCATCACGCATCTGCTCCTCCTTGCACCATGGTGCGCCGCATTGTAAATGCGACGCATCTGTGGTGGCGCAAGGGGGGGATTGCGTGACGCATCTGTTCTGGCGCTTCCCTGCTGATTTGCAGAGATGCGCCAGAAGTTGTAACTTTGCCCCGAAGTTGGTACCTCGGGCTGATACTACCTCCTTAGGAAACCCTACCCTGGTGAAGACATCAACGAGGGCCTTGGCTGCCACAGGGGCTGTGGTAGTCCTGGGGGGATTGCCTTTAGGATACCTAGAAGCATGATCCACTCCTACTAGTATAAATGTGTTTCCTGAGGCTGTGGGAGGTTCAAGTGGACCCACTATGTCCACTACTACCCTCTCAAAGGGAATCCCAACCACTGGTAGTGGGATTATGGGGTCTTTAGTTGCCCTCCTGTCTTGCCTCTGGCTTCACAGGTGACACAGGAGCTTACAAACTCCTTCATTTTTGGGGAAATCTGGGGCCGATAAAAGTGGGTGACCAATCTTTCCCATGTTTTGGTCTGGCCAGATGCCCAACTAGAGGGACGTCGTGGGCTAAAGTGAGTAGGAACTCCATATACAGCTGAGGCACTACCACTTTCCTAGTGGCTCCAGGTTTGGGGTCTCTGGCCCCAGTTACCTCCAGGGCTGACAAGTCCTCTCCCTGAGAAGAGGAGTCCTGATCTTGTTGCTGTATGGAAGCTGCTTCACCAGTCTTCCTACCTTTCCTCTCGGGAGGTTAGGCCATCATTTCAGGCTCCAATCCTACTTGTTCATCGTGTGCTAGGCACTGTGCTCTGGTTTTCACACATACTATCTCAGGGATTTGCAGCATGGCTGAATGTGTCTTTCTTTCTATTTCTACCTCAGTCCATGCTGAGGTCTCCAGATTGTTTCCAAGCAGGCAGGCGGCTGGATGTTTAGGCAAGACCACTACCTGTTTAAGGCCAGTAACCCCCCCAGTCTAAGATCACCATAGCCATGGCATGGTTAGTAGTGACACTGTCAGCATTGGTATCTGGATAGGTTTTTTCCAGTTAGGTATTGCTCTGGGGAAACCGGTGTGTCTCTCACCATAGTGAGACTGGCACCTGTATCCCTTAGGGCTTCTATCTTAGTCCCATTCAGTCAGGGGTACTGTTTTTAAATTAGGGGGCCAGATAGCCAAAGTGGCTAACCCTCCCTTCCCATCATAGACTAAAATACACTCAGTGTGAACCCTGATTTGCTCTGGGCGCACTGTTGATTCCATCTGGAGATTTGCCATACCAGTGGGTGCTGGTGGGGATCTAGGAGCTGGTTTGTTGGGACAGGCAGCATCTCTAGTTTGGTTTAGCTGCTTGTTACAGTGGAAACACCAGGCCTTTGCAGGATCAACATTTTTTCCTTTGTATCCACTAGTGGGCTGAGAAGAGTTCTTGGGCCCACCCCCCAACCAGGATTTTGGGGGCCATTAGAAGACTCTTGTGTTTTATCTTTGGGTTTCTCACCCTCTTTTCCCTGATGAAGATTTGTGGCCCCTTTCTTTTGGTCACCCCAGTGGTTGTCTTGGTTACCCTTGTCATGAGCCAGAGGTCTGCATTCTTTCCCAATTTTTGGGGAGTAATTGGACACAAGTCTACCAGATGCTGATGCAACTTTTCATTGATGCAGTTACTTAAATGTGTTCTTTCATGAACAAATTATAAAGACCATCACGATCTTGCACTTTACTTCCAGTCAACCAGCCATCTACTGAATTTGCTGAGTATTCTACAAATTCCACCTACGATTGACTCTGGGATTTCTGAGCCCCCTGAATTTAATTCTATACTCCTCAGTAGGTAGAGTGGTGCAGAGTCGCAGAGACACCGGTATCCGGATTCTGGAGGTGAGTCTTGGGTCGAGCAAATCCGGTGCTCATGGGAGACAGAGTCTCTGGGAACGTCTCAGGGCAGGTCCTCTGGGCTCTGCGGGTTGCTGGACACCTCTGGGTTCTGGCTGTAGGCAAGTCATGGATGGGACAGGCTGTTAGGGCTGAGCCAAAGGCAATTGGTGTCCTCCTCTCTTTCTTGTGTCAGCAAGGCTGTTCGGTCCATCTTTCTTCCTCAAATCTGAGGAGGCAAGGTTCAGGTTTGCCCCTCCATACTAAATGTAGGGGCATTAAATGGGTGTGCAGATCAGGACCAATGGGTCCCTTCCTTGGGGTGGATACACCCCCTATTATGCCACCCTCCAGTGGGAAGAGGCAAGAGATGGAGGGAACTGAGATGTGTGCTTCACCTCGCTTCCCCGAGGTGAGGTTGGCAAAGGTGGGCACACCTCTCTTCCCAGCTTGGATTTCCCGCCGATTCTCCCACCCAAAGTGGGGGCCAGAACCAGTGGGAGACAGTTGCTGGGAGCAGCAAAAAGCAGGGACTGATTCCAAAGGTGCCAAGCCTTTTTAAGCTTCTTCTTCTTTAGTGGACCCAGCATGACACCTCTGCCCAGAATGGCCTTTGTTTCTGGACCCAGAGAGCAGAGGCTCTCTACGCAGGGGTCCAGAAACCTGTCCCATGGTGACAAGTGGCGGGCAGCGATTCAGAAACCACACCAGGGCTAGTCGATTTTCAGGGGGCATCTCTTCACACTGGCATCAGTGTAGGTTTAATGTGCTGGGATGTTTGCTACCAAACTTCCCGGTTTTTAGTAAAGCCATTGTGGAGCTGTTGAGAATGTATTGACCAACTCCCAGACCATATACTCTTTATGGCTTTACTACACTTACAATGTCTAAGAATTTACTAGGACACTGTAGGGGTACAGGGCTCATGCCCCTGTACCCCTAACCTTAGGACTAGTGCACCTTGCTAAAGGGGTGACATACCTAGGCCTCAGGTTGCAAGCATGGCACAAAGGGTTGTGTCCCATGTCGACTCTTCACTTTTCTCTGCACCAAAACATGCAGCCTGCAGTGGCAGTGTGTGTGTGTCTGTGTTAGGGTGCAGGGACTCAAAGGGGTGGCACAATAGGTGCTGCAGCCCTTAGAGGCCTTCCCTGGTCAGAGTGCCCTTGGCACCCATGGTACCTTTTACAAGGGGCTTACCTGTGGCCAGGGATGTGCCAATTGTGGATACAACGGTACAGTCTTGGGAAAGAACACAGGCCCTGGGAACCTGATTGGCAGGGACCCAGGGCACATCAAGTCAGGTGGCATCAGATGTGAGTCAAAAAGTGGGGGGTAAACTTGCAAACAACGGCACGTCCCTGCAGGTAGCATCCCTCAATATTGGTTTAATTTCACCAATAATTAAAACCTAAAAGAAAGCATCAAAAGTTGAAAGCGTAAAAGTTAAATTTGCTTCCATTTTCATAAAATGGAGCAATAACAGCATGTTTACCTCTTTAACCATATCTAAATAATCATGCTGTCAAAAGCACAATGTAAATAAGTTGATCCTACTAGTGGCCGTCTTCTTAAACTACACTTCCATAAAGTAAGTATGTTATTTAAGATTTAGACATTTGAGCTAATGAAACCAAAAATGTTATAAGATGAAAAGCAGCATAGCCTCTGGCTGAAAAAGCGCAAGTACAACCCAAGATAGTGGAAAACAAGATAATGACCTGCTATGCAGCCCTTAGCTGAGGGTGTTTGGAAAGCCAAAACGAGTAGGCCTGGGTGGTAAATTCTATTCCGCTCGCAGAATTTGCGGAATTTGGGAAATTTTGGGTTCCGCGGAGAACGTGGAATTGCCCAAAATGCCGCAATCCGCCGCTTCGCGGAATTTTTTGCTTGTTCGCGCTTTCAAAATGCGTGTTCGCGAGATATTTCCCCCCGAGCACGCAAACAGCGTTCGCGAACAGGAAAAAAGCATCGCGAACGGGCGGAACAATCAATTCCACGTGTTCGCAGAACTCTGCGTGCTCGCGGAGATTTTTTACCGTTTTGCGTAGCACGACTACACAAATTCCGCCCACCCAGGCAAAAGATAAAGTAGTGCTCCTAAACCACCTTATATGGTTGATAGTGAAGTGATCCATGTATCACGGTCAGTCTTCAGGGCGTGACCAAAACAGAAAAAGGAGGAATAGATGTAAACTCTTCACCAACAAAAACAAAGAATTTCAAAAGGCACATGAAGGAACGAATCGAAATAGATGGGGATGCTGAAAGCCCATACAGTAGATACAGCATGTCTCGAGGGACAGCGCATGTGCAGCCTAGGTGAGGCCTAAAAAAATAGATAAAGGGATGGCACATCTTGTGCTCTTGGAGGGACAGAATACATCTCTAAGCTTGTCATGGTGCTGCTTTCTTCCTAGTACTCACTACACTTTCGCTCCTCTTCATAAAAATATTAAACATGTTCATGGACCTGGCTTCTGACTGAATCAGTAGAGAGCGGCTTCAGCAACAGAATAAAAGAAAGACTAGGATTGCACGGGGCTGTAGTCTTGGTTCAATTACAAACATAATCCTACAGAGTCAGAGAGATGAACTTGATGGGACCTTGTGGTCTCGTATGCCATCAATGGACGATATATCTATGTAAATGTATCTACTTGATCTTGCATGAACTTTAATATTAGCAAGGAGATTGGGGGCAGTATTAGCTGTGAGTAAGACAAGGCTTTGCTGTTCTGATGAGGCACAAGAGCCACTTAATTCAAACCAGGTATAAGCGGCTCTACGAGGGGAGACCCATGCCCCCAGCACCCAATAATAGAAAGGGATGTCTAGGGTTGGTGCGAAGGTGGATAGCATGTTTAGGGTCACTGGTATTTTTGGTCAAAAACACATTGGTTGTGTTGCTCCCCAGCAGGCAATTTTGTTTTTGTTTTTTCATTCTCCAGTGAGTAGAAACAGATTGCATTGCGACTCCCCTCAATGTTGTGGACCTTCTTCTGTTTGCCAATGATTACAACAACCATTGCCAAAACCACCAGAGCTCACAGTTAGGACCTATTGGCATTGCCAATGCCTTTTGGGGATTCTGCTCGTATCATGAGCAGCATGAGCAAAAAAAAAAAAAGATTAAGCAAAAAAATGTAATTGTGCAAGTACGTCTATAAAATGATGTATCGAATCAGTAAATAAAAAAAATATGAAAAAGTAGTGCAAATGCACGATCAGGCAGCAATTCCCCCCCCCCCCCAAAAAAAATAAAAATAAAATGAAAATCTTTTGAAAGAAGATGTTGGGTGGCATGGGGGCAATGGAGGATAATAACGGGAAGTGGGTGAGGAGCCGCCGGGAGGTGAAAAGCAGCACACGGGGCAGCGCAACAGGGGCGGGTGTAGAAGCACACGTTCTAGAATGCAATGTGGAACACAAGGAGAGAGGGTGGGAGGTTGGCTGGTGAGAAGCAAATGAGAGAGAGCTTGCAACATGAAGGAGACAGCAAAACAGAGTGAAGGATGGGTATTTGGTGGCGGAAAGGAGCAGACAAGGCAGAGAGCTGCAAAAATACACACTTTCATGGAGTGAAGCATTGGAAGGATAGAAGTCAGACGGATGGGGGAGGGGCAAAACATGATGGACAAGCTTGGACAAGGAAAGCCATCAAAACAGAAGCAAGGCAATGACAGCGGCAATAAAGCCAACCACGGCAGGCAATGGGTGGGCTATACGCCCCTGTAAGTTATTGGTAAGCCCACAAGAAAGACTTCATCCCTACCCGTTTTTCTGTTCCACCTGCAGAGCAAATTTGGGTGGCAGATTGGAAAAAAGGTATATTTTTCACATACATGAATCCTGACTTTTTTCGCACCCACCTCACCCCAATTCCAGTTCAGCATTCAAAGCTCAATGGTATTGACAGTGCATCAAAACTAGATACATCAGCCAAGTGTAAGATCAAGAACATATGGGTGCAAATAGGAGTGGTGACCCTTAGCTGATGACGCATAAGCCATGGTCGACTGACCGTCTCCTTGGTATGATGACACTGACTTTCATCCAACAGAAGTTCAATACATGAGAACCATGCTTGAGTGTTTCCAGCAGTTCTGGGCCTTGCTCTGTCAAGCTTACACATACTTCTGAAGGGGTTAAAGTGCACTTCTTTAGTACAGTACCATAATCACAACAGACTTGACATTCACTCCAATGCCCTCCCCTCTCCACTGATCTCTACTCTACATTTGAAACCAAGAAATGCAAATTCCGCAAAATAATTTATTCTCTCCAATTGCCGCATGTCGACACGTCTTCCTGCTAATTTATTTTTGCACATTCCCTTTTCTCTCTGAAATTATTAGTAACATTTCATGTTTTATTTTTGATTTCTTCCCCTTTCAACCTCTCTCTTACCCTCGCTGTGGCAAGAGGAAGCAAGGCAATATGCTCTGATCCATTTATATCCATCTGCCTCTAAAAGGTATTTTTTCCTTACTTCTTTTCTCAATTTGTTATTTCCTCCCTTTCTTCTTTCTTCCTTTTTCTCCTTCCTTCCCTTCTATTTTTTTTCTATTGACCACTCTTCTTTTCTTCCTCTTTGTTAATTGTCCCTTCTCTTTTCAATCTACTTCCTTCCTCAGTTTACGTTTCTTTCAACCTCGTTTTGCCTTTGGGGTGGATAACAAAACTACAAGCACAGCTGTTAAGATGTGAAAAATGCAACACTTATTGGAAAATAGCTTTGAACTTATAAGCACATCATGTCTCTACCGAGTACCGACTAATCTAGTCAAATTAGTTCAAAGAAATCCAAAAGCTTTCCCAGTCCTAAAAGCAACACGCACTCATTAGTCTAAAACCACCTGCCCACATATTTTCTTTTTAACATGCATTTCTTTCTTGAGTTTTCTATGCAATACAAACAAGCATCAGCAAATGGAATAGATATGGCCAAGGCAAAAGCCTGTAACCTTTTTATGTTTTGTTATTTGTCAAATGCAGTATATCCATACTTATGGAGTAACCATTGCAGGCACAGAATCGCATAAATCTACTGGCCCAACACGCTTTCAGCATTTTATTCATAAAAGTCCAACAAAACGTAAAATAAATTGTTAGTTGCACTTTGAAAAAAACTTCGTTTTCAGGCTAATTACTTCAAAATAAAAGAGTAATATTAAAAAAAAACACATAACGGGTAATGTGTATTTTAGTCCTATACAATGCCGGAGCTCGTAATCTCCCTATGATGCATTATAGTTGTCAGGAAGGACCGATTATGAGAAAATGATGCACCAGTTCCTTGTAATAAGCTATTACAAGCGACTTTTGGTGTCACCATGCTGGAGGGACAGCGACCTTCACTCTGCTTGGAGGAAGTTAGTCGTGCGAGCCCGTGTACCAAAGCGTGTAGCAGCAGTTTTTAAAATAAACTGTAATTTCACCGAGACAGCGCTTGGGGGCGCATTCCAAGTTCCCTCATTGTTTCTGGGAAGTAATACATGCTGTCTGAACCAGCATACAGGAGTGTGCGGAGATGGCCCATCTAAGAAACTAAAATAATCTCTTTAACAGGTGAAGGCTGAAGGAATGTGCTTTTTGTTTCCATTAACTTATACTCCTTAAAGGGATGGATTTTGTTTCTAGTGTGGGCCAGCTGTGCTAATTAGAGGCTGTCTAAGCTCAGCTGCACGGGACCCCCGTCATGTGCCACACCATCATCAATTCCTGCCCTTGTAGCCTTAAGCACATTGTATGCCGTTTTGTTTTAAAATTGAAAAATCCCAACATGCAAACTGCTGTGGCTTAACCCTGTTGCTGCTAGGCCTTCATAACCCCCAAACCAACGGTCCCCCCACCCCCTCTGTGCTAAGCCTTTTCTTTGGCTATTTAGGGTAGTTCACGCTTAGGCCCCTGTAACGTTTAGTTCACAAAATGGTCCCCATGCCAAATTTGCATCCTTTTCTTGCGACATCTTGGGGATTCTAAAGGTACCCAGGGTTTGTGGATGCCTCTGGAGGGGAGCAAGAAATTGGTCAAAATACATCTAAACCAAGCATTGGCATAGCCAATAGCTCTCGCCTATGGGACCTTATAAGTGTTTAGCTATCCAGCACAATATTCTTGGTGCAACAACATCAACTGTTGCATAGCTAAACACTTATAAGGTCCCAAAGGCGATAACTATTGGCTATGCCAATGCTTGTTTGTTTTGCATTTCTCTGTCTCTCGCCTGGCTGTCCCTTTTGCGGGTGTGTTAAGAACCAAAGAGATGGTGGGGTGGTCATCCAGAAACGAGGGTGCGGCAAGGGATCGCGCAGAAGTACATTTGTATGCAACTATCCAAGCACAGGTCGGTTCATGCACGTTATATTGGTGTTGTAAGATTGACAAACAGAGGCGCTAAAATGATCAAACAAGGCACTGGCACTGTGCTCATGAACTGTGTTGAGTGAAAAAGAAAACTGGCCTCTTAGCCCATAGGAATGAATGGGAAGTTATTTCTTATTTGTGAATCTCAATTTGCGATTCGCAAATAAGGAATATGTGGGATTCGCTAAATTATTGGCAAATCCCACATACATTGCAGTTTGCGATTCTCAAATTGTGATTCGCTGAAAATCACAATTTGAGAATTGCAAATCTCTATTTTGATACATATGGCCCTTTGTCATGGAAAATGTTCAGTTGGCGTTGTCGAATGGGTTGTCATGGAAAATAGAGTTGCGGAAAGTGATGTGGACACATAGGATAACTCCTCATTCTACTACAGGTTTCTCACCATTTGTGTCTCTAAAGGGAAGAGAACCGGAAGGAAAGAGTGTACAGTGTGGTTGTGTGAGAAAGATGAGTGTGGATTGATTGTGAGGAACGGAAAGGAGTGTTGCGGTGTGCAAAGGAGGTCTGAAGGGGTGTACAGCATGAGGAAGGGTGTGAAGAATGTGTGGGTGCAAAGTGCTGATTGGGTACGAATGAATGGTATGGTATGGTTCGCAAGGGTGAAAGTAAATATTCAGGTCCGTAGTCCGTACCAGGTTAAGGAGGTCAGAGGTAATGTGGTATTATTAGAAAATGGCACTACTTGGAGTATGGGAAACATATGCAATGTTTAGAAACTGTGATGGAATTGTGAAGTTTGTGCTATATCATATCTGTTTATAGAAAACATGAAAATGAAATGTACAGATTCAAGATGTTATCTTTGTTAGGAAAATAAAGCTTCTGGTTCAATATGTTATTCGTTATTTTTAAGTAATCCTTTCTTTGTAATTGACTTTAGCTGCGGGATTAATTTCTAAGACAAAAGGTTGCCAGGGGGTTAGAGAGAGGAACTGTTGTGTTTGCTGGAGATGTCTGAAATAAAGAAAACTTAAGAGAATCTGGAGCAGGACTTATCTTTACAGGTGGTCGGGAGACTACCACCGCCGAGCCCCCACTAGTCTTGTAATCGGGCCCTAAGTTTCTTATGTACAACCGTATTCATCTAGTAATTTTGGAGTAAATGATCATGTTGTATAGTTCCCTGAACATTAAGTCATGCAGAGCAGAAAGGCAGAGCACCATAACACGTATTTCCTTTCCCATCCCTTCGCCTCCTTTAATCATTGTTTTTCTGAACCTTTCCTAGGTGTTTCCCTCTATTACAATAAAATTGTTTCATAAGGTTGAATTGATGACTACTTGAGTTTTAAAATGTCAAGTAAACCTTATAAACTGAAACTTTGACTAGCTATAACTTCACACTTGTTGGGTATTGTTTTTGACTTATGAAAATACTTTGGGGCATATTAGCAAGGGCAGTATCGCCGCTTTAGCGGCACTTTTTGATGCTAAAGCGGCAATATTATTATCGCCCTATCAGCAAACTGTCGCTATGGTGAAAGCGACCGTTTTGGGTGCCGCTTTGCATGTCAGCGATATTTATCGCTAATGACATGCAAAGGAGGCATTCCCAACTTGAAAGTGACTGAAAGCAGTCGCAAACACACCTTCCACCTATTACCAAGGCCCGCAAAGCGATAAAAAAATGCACGCTAACCGCGTTTATCGCTTAGATTTTACACCTGGTAGAAACCTGACTTACCCATTATGGTCAACGGGAGGTCGATTCTACGGTTAAGTCCTCACCTGCCTATTAGCAAGATTTCCATTAGCGATGCGATTTTTATTGCTGGATATCTCACGTTATTGTTGGGATTCGCCGCTATCGCTGGATTTAATATCGCCTTTGAGATAAACGTTGATGATAACGCGTTATCTCTGCGATAAAATCCAGCGATAGCCGGCGATAAAAAAAACAGCGCTAAGAGCGCTTTGCGATAATTATCGCAAGTCCTTGCTAATATGGCCCTTTGTTTGGTAGTGATGTTATAAATATGTATGTTATATTTTTGGTTCTAGAACCTCAAGTGCTCCAGGCTGCAGAGGAGGGCACAGACCATCATGCGGAGAAGGGTGAAGTGGTTACTGGGACAAGTTGTACGTTTTTTTCCTTTCTCAATGACAAGTGCTGTATTTGTTAAGGCATTCCTTCCGTGCTTCCAGGCCTAGATACTAATCCAATTATAAATTTTTCCGCTTTCAATGTGTCTGTCTCAGCATCCCTAACATTGGACTCACTCATACCTACCAATTCCTTCATTCTGCCCCAACCAGCCCACAATACCACCACGGCATGCACTAAATCTTTAATTTGCATCCATCAAACTGTCTGTCTTTTCCATCCCATTAACCACGGTATTAAGTCAACTGTGTATGATATGACCTAGCCTATTGATGGCCAAATCTAGTCACAATCCAAGCCATGAATTTCATTATTAGATCTTACCTTATCCAACTCTTACTTGCTCTATAGCTCAGGAATAAAATATTTGTTATACATTTTATGAATTTGTGGTGATGGGAGTAGTGTGGGACTCAGTCGAGGCTCAGGAGGGAGTGGCATTAGTAATCCCCAAAAACAAATGCTGCCCAGCCAGGTTGGCTCCATTAATGTTGTATGATATATATATAGTCAAATAAATTGTAGAAGCATACTTTTAACGTGGCATAGTTATCAATGACACTACAAATGTGTATTTTGCGCCTCAGTCATTTTCAATAATGCAATAAGAGTATGGATAAAGTGAATGTCACCCCATTAATTATTTTTAGCTTCTAATCCATTTTAGCAAAAATCGGCTGTATGACGTTACAACGCATACTTTTACAACGCATGCACTTACAACGCAATTTTTACAACGCATCATCCACTACAACGCATTCCATTACATTGCATGACACTACAACGCATTTTAAAAAACTACCTTTACAACGCATTCCATTACATCGCATACTACCTTTACAACTCATACCATTACAACGCATAATGTTACATTGCATTTAAGGTAAGTATTGGATAGTATAGGGGTAAAAATTACTATTCTTATTCCAGGGGGTGCAACAGTAGTGTAAGTGTTGGATAGTATAGGGGTAAAAAATACTATTTTTACTCCAGGGGGTGCAACAGTAAGGTAAGTGTTGGATAGTATAGGGGTAAAAATTACTATTCTAACTCCAGGGGGTGCAACAGTAGGGTAAGTGTTGGATAGTATAGGGGTAAAAATTAGTATTCTAACTCCAGGGGGTGCAACAGTAGGGTAAGTGTTGGATAGTATAGGGGTAAAAATTACTATTCTAACTTCAGGGGGTGCAACAGTAGGGTAAGTGTTGGATAGTGTAGGGGTTAAAAATTACTATTCTAACTCCAGGGGGTGCAACAGTAGGGTAAGTGTTGGATAGTGTAGGGGTTAAAAATTAATATTCTAACTCCAATGGTATGCATTGTAATGGTATGCGTTGTAATGGTATGCGTTGTAATGCCTGCATTGTAGTGACATGCGATGTAGTGTCTGCGTTGTAATGGTATGCGTTGTAATGGTATGCGTTGTAGTATCATGCGTTGTAAAGGATGTTCCGTTATAATGCCTGCGTTGTAAGTGTAGTGCGATGTAATAGTTGCGTTGTAAAGGTTGTTTCCCGCAAAAATCTATTTTTTATTATGGTGATGGTCATGGATTATTTCAAACCATGTACTGCATTACCTAAATTATGTGACATAGAATCACATAAAATCAATTCCAGTGGCTTTAGCACCAGCGCTGTTGTTCTACTGTCTGACTATATAAACACATGTTTGCTGTGAGTACTACAATTCATGTTCTTGTCTTGTTTCTGCGTATCATCTAGTTGCTCACGCCGGAGGCTATGCTCTAGTGGGAGATCGCTGCACCCCCAAAGGATGGAGGCCACTGCAGGGTAGTGTTTCTGGCTGGTTATCTTAGGGAATGAGGAGGGGAAAGCTGCTGCTGCTTTCTTGTGTCCCCAGTTGGAGGCAAGGTCAAAGGCTGTCCAGGTTCCAACAGCCACCAGTCCCCTAATCAGAGGCCACCCAGCAAAAATCACTGGGAGGCCTGGAACAAGCCAAGTTAACTAAATGAAAGTAAACGAGGGCCAGCAGTGACTCAGAAGAATCCAACAGGACATTTAACTGAGGCTGTAGGCTAACGAGGCTGTTTTTCTTTAGAGAGAGTGTGGGCCTCTTATTGTTCGAAGAATAGGTAGGAAAGGGGTGGGTGCAGGTTTTTAGTGTTTAAAGAGAGAGAGAGAGTGAGGCTGTTGTGGGTGGTGATGGTGGGAAGAACTGTTGGGGATGGGGTCGTTGTGGGTTTTTAGGGTTTAGGGAGAGAGGGGTGGGACTTGCAGGATGCGAGGTTTGGAGATTAGATTTTTTTTTAAAATAAAAGGATTTGTTTTTTACTTCAATATGTGTTTTTAAAAAAAATGTATTCACTAGTACGCATTAGTTGCTAGTATAGCATCACCGGTAATTAAACAGGAAGCTCCACCAATGTAGTTACGATAGAGGATAGGCTCTGCACCTAGCCCATCACAAAGCAGCTGTATCTATCCCCTTCATCTCGTCTTTAGTCTCCTTCGACCTGAGGTCTCTTGCCATGTTAGGTAGGTTACCTTATGTCCTCCAGTTCACCCTCCGGCAATCAGTGTTCGAAAGCTGACCATGAGAACAACTAACCCTCTCTCATTTAAGGCGTGATCAGGCTGAGCAGCACTAATCCTCCCATCAGTAATAGTTGTATACCTATTGCCTTTGCCCTACCGTCTGTAACAATTGACCACTAATTGTGTCTGCCAACACAGAACCAAAACAGAAGTCTCTCCTTCTTGTTCTTCTTAGTACTTCTTTTATTACCCAAGTAGAAAGAGAGATGTCTGCTACCTCCCCCAATCAGCCCCTCACACCATAATGTAAAGTTTTTTCCAAAGGTCCTTCTTAATGCTGGCCCACCGCTAATAGGGAAGACTTCACAGGTAAAGCAAGGCTCTTCATATTCTCAATTATGCTGACGAACCAGCCAACAAGACTTACAGAAAACACAGAGAGTCTGGAAAATCCAAGACAGATATAAATATGATAAAACAACTAGCAACATAGTGTAGAGTTTTGTTTCGAAAGTAAGCACAATGAAGCCTTCAAGTCTCAGGTCACAGAAGAAGATTACTTTAGTTGAATCCATGAGGCATAGATTGCAGGAAAAGGTGCACACGACCTATACTTAGCTAACCATTCTTGTAATATTCTCTGCACTTAGATGCCCCTTTCTTGTCTGGGTAGAAGGGGCGGCATGTAACCTCCTCCTATAACAGTTGGTGTAGACTTAACCACATCCACCCGCAAAGTTGAGATCTTTGATGGTGGAAATTTATAGCATGATAAATCGAACAGCTTGGGAGAAGAGGATACAGGATTTCATGAAAAGATGAGTAGAGATAATGAAAGAAAAGTGAGAAATAGACAAACAGAACAATAATCAGGTCCCTGAGAATGTCACATCTGTTGTGAAATAATTTATTATATTTTTACTGGTGTCCCTCCCTGGCCGATGTTGATCTTATGGGAGACGGGGTGGGCAGGCAAACATTTTATAAATTGATTAACAATAATCCCTGGAATCCAATCATTTCCAGGGCACGTGGAGGCGGGCAAACATTGAATAAATTAATCCAAACAACAACTATGTAATGCATACTACTACAATCAGACACAAGCAAAAATAAATAAATCAGGATAACCACATAAAAAGAGCAAACACGATATGGGCTTCTTCTAGCAATGTTACTAGAAGATGGTTTTTAAAAGTTGTTAAAAATTATTGAAACACTCATGGCTGTACAAAAAGGTGGCCGCTCATCACCACCACACGGCCATCAAAAAAGAGGAATGGAGATCAAAGACAAAATGGCCACCACACACACATGCACGAACACATGCATGAGCACATGCAAGTACACAAATACTTGTGTATACACACACACACACACACAAACTCACACTCTCTCTCTCCCTCTCACTGGCTCCACAAAAAGGTGGTCTCCCTATGTCCAGCAATGAAGGAGCATGTGAAGATGCACTGCAGGCTTGAAAGTTTATTTTCTCATCAAGTTTACTTCCATCTGCAGTCAGCTCTCTCTGGCAACTATTTATTGCTTCATTTCTTAACAACACATTCAATGAATGCGTTCTACATTCCCCTTTGGTCATTGCATAGTTAACATTCTATCCACTCTACATAAGCATAGAGAACAAAATCAAAATGGCCACACACACACAAACACTAACAGCCACTGACACCACAAAATGGCGTCAGCCCCATGACCAGCAAAGAAGTAGGTATGGAGAACAGAGAACATGGTTGCTCTATCCTGCCTGACGCACCTTCCTCCCCTCTAACAAATCATGTAGCATTGCAGGGAAAGGATTTCACAATTATGTATACCCAAAATGTACCTGGGCCCACACAAGGGACTGGCCTGAGCGGTGCCAACTGCCAGTAAATCAGCAAAGTCAGATACAAAAATACACTTTAAAAATGCCCTAATAGGAAGCATCCCATTGGAACATCAATTCCCTCCCCCAAAATACTTTTAGAAGTTGCAGGAAATTTTTAAACCATCTCACACCTACACAAACTCAAAGCAATGGTGGACAAGCATATGGAGAGGAAGGTAGCTGAGAACAAAGGGAAATCACTGGCTGGCTTCATGGGCCTGGAATTTAGGAGCCACCCAACCCTAGCCACCAACAAGAACAGGCAGACAAAAAATAACCTATATTTTGCATGAATACAAGCCATCCACAAGCCCCTAAAATGTTTTTTAAAACAGTACAGCACAGCAGCAGTGAGGATGTAAACAATGCATTAAAACATACACCCCAGCCCTACTGCAGGACAGACCATGCCTCAAACAGTAACACAACACCAAAGCAAAAGGATTAACGAATCAGTACTAAATTCACCAAACAAACCTAAGTAAATGGTGAAAATATAAATTATAAATCCAGGCCTCCATCATCCCAACAATGTGCAAATATTACCCCTTAAAAAACGGAATTCCACAAGGCCCCCTGCTCAAAACTTCAGGCCAACCAACCACAAACACAAAGGAGCGAAATAGTAGTGTCTGCCCTCCCTCAGATAACAAACATCAAACTTACTTGAATTTTCCCAAAAAGTAAAGTTTCCAAGAGTGTGGTTGCAGCAGAGATTGCAGACGAAAAGAAAGTGATACTTTCCCTCCAAATTCCAAAAACAAAATGATCAAATACTTCAAAGGAGTCTTGAGGAGAGGAAGAGAAAGTGGCTAATGTATGTACAGTACCCGCCCAGTGTTTATGGCACGTTCCTCCTGTTACAAAAAGATTTTTAAAGCGTTTTGTGCTAATCAAATTTCCCAACAGTCTGCTCGGGTAAACATTCACCTAAAAATGAATGGAAATCTCAGTAACACTTCGGCAACCTCTGTAGACATTTTGTATTGGGCCAAACACTTTGGACATCATCATCAAGCAATTAAAACGGTGCAGCAGCTGTGTAATGTGAACTGAATCAACTTAGAAAAAAATTCTTCATGTGAAATCTTTTAAATTACGAAATTATTTTTGAATCCTCAAGCCTGTACAATCCTATCATCTCCGCCTCGCCCGAACAATGTAATACGCTCTTGGCTTTTTTTGAGGATAACATCTATAAAATGCACTCCACTTTGTCTGCTGCCTCTGTCTGAGGTATGTGGCAGGATCACCTTAGATGCAGTAACTAGCTCTATGAGCAAGCTGACCAGGTCATCTTACTTTACAGTCTGTAATTTGACTGAGTTCGAGACATTTTCCCTAGAAAAAATGTATTGCACTTCAAGTTTGGATCCCCTGGTGAACCAATACTCTCCAACCATCCTTCAGATGGCTGAGGAAGCGATTGCACCTGTAATTCAGCATTCTTTGATAGTTTGGTGTCCTCAGTTTGTGTTCCTTGTGGCTGGAAAAGGGCAAAAGTAGTCACCCTGCTGAAAAAACAGCTACCAATCAAGAGGTTCTGGTTAATTGCCACCCCATATGCCTTGTGCCGGCATCTTCTAAAATTCAGCTGACCTCCTATTTGGAAGCTGTTGGACTTGGCCCTTCTGGCAGGTTCCCCCCGAAACGTTTTGCTTGTAATTGGTAACTTGGTGTAGTGATTTTGGGTTTCTGCGCACTTTACCGCTGTGTCCCAGGGTAAAGTGCGTGCGTGTTGTGAGGTTGGCCTGCCCTCCCATAGGAATGCATGGGGGAATGTAGATGTCCCGGTAGTTCCTGATGCGTGGGGTGTGCAGGCCCGTGTTTGGTATGTGCGGACTCGTGTGAGTGAATGCTGCGCGTTGATGTATGCGGCGGGCATGTACCTGGTGTGGAAGTGCCACTTCTAGAAGTGGGCACTTCAGTGTGCAGTCTGAAATGTGTGGCTTGTCTGATGATTGGCTGGTGAGGTCAGGTGACGGACTAGGGAATTCCCCAGAGTCAGGAGGAGTCACCCAGTGGTGAATGGGGAGTTAGCATGTTGATGGCTGGGGAGGAGTGTACCTGGGTCCTGAATAGGACAGGGCTTCCCCCACACAATGCTGGCGCCGGCCCCTGTGGTGCGTCTAATGACCCTAGCCCTGCCAGTGAATAGAGTGAGGGGCTGAGCACATCAAGGGTGCTCCCCAACCAGCTGCGACTGGTTTTCCCCCTCACCCTGAACCCAGAACAAAGGGATTTCGTGTATAAAAAGGGGCTGTGTCCCCTTACAAAATGTTCTTGTTCTTGTTCCAAACTCGAATCTACCAGGGGCATGCTGCTGCTGGGGCCCAGGGGAAGGCTTGCCTCCCTGGGCCCTGCCCAGCCCCTGGATGCCAGATGGACTTACTGGACCTTTTTTTTGACCTGCAGCGCCTGGGAGCGCTTTATGGGCTTTAGAACGCTGTTTTGCTGGACTGGCTCTCTTTGTAGCGCCTGGGAGCGCTTGTGGGGCTTTTCAGCGCTGGGAGCGCTGTGCGTGACTTTATAGCGCTGTGAGCGCTTTTCAGCTTACGGGTGCCACCCCGCTTATTTTCGTATTTTAAGGGCCGGTGCCCACCCGGCATTTGCCCCGCCAAAGATTGCCTTTATCGAGGGAGCCTACCCCTCTTATCACGGAAACGATCACCGCTGCAGCCCGGAGTTCCCGGTCGCGTCATCCCCCTGCCGCGCTGTGATTGGTCCAGCGGGAGGGGGTGTGGCCCACGTGATCGGGGCCTCGAGAACGAAGCCGCGGCGCGAGTCTGGAAGCGGAGGAAGCGTGTGTCTCCCACCGGGGCTCCCGAGAGCGAGGGAGAGCCCCGGGTGACCAGAGGAAGGGAGGAGCACGGTCGGAGCTTGTGTGGAGGGGGCGCGAGGCACGTTGTCGGTGCCTGCCCCTTCCGCGGTGTCCAGAAGCCTCGGAGCCTCCCCATCGGATCGGAGACGACGCGGGAGTCCCCCGAACAGCCGGTGAGTGTCGAGAGGGCTGGGGGACTCCGCGCATGTGCTGGGGGGTGCAGGGGGCTGTGCTCACGAGCCCCGTGAGGCTCCAACGAGAGGGGGCTTGCCCATATTAGAGCGCTGACGCTCCAACGACCGGGGGGGTACTTCGGGAGAGCCCAGTGAGGCTCCAAAAGTTGGCACATTGTTCTCGAGCCCAGCGAGGCTCCAACGTTGTGGGGCATCGGGGGTACAGAGCCACGAAGGCTCTCGAAGGCATTGTTGATAGCCAGCGCCCAGAGAGGGCTCCAGAGGCACGCAAAGTGCCTGAGATTCATTCTACAGCTGCCCAGCACTTAGTGGGCAGCTGCAACGTTTAGGTTGGGAAGAAATTGCTCTTTGGCTGGCGCAGCTGGCGCAGCTTGCCTGAGACAGCGTCCTAAGCTTGGACAAAGGCCAGTTGGCCTAGGAACTGCCACAGGTGGTGGCTTATGTGTGTTTCCTTTTGCTCTACACCTCTGAATGTTTTCATGCATCATGTGTTTCCTTTGCTCTACACCTCTGAATGTTTTCATGCATCATGTGTAACGTTCTATTACCCCTACAGGTATTGTGATACTTAGGTGGTTGTTTGCTTTCTCCTAGTACAGGTGGTGCTAGTGAGGTCCGGATTCCCTGCGCAATATTTCTCCTAAGGTGGTTAGGGTTGCGTAGGTGGTACTTTCTGATACCAGTAGTTACCGGTTGTGTGCTACATGTTATTTTGTGCTACTGTGATATTATTCCTATGTTCTAAGTGCTAATTTCTACAAAGTGCTGATTCCGGACAGTGGTCCATGTGGCCCTGTCCCCTGTATATATAATCCCTTGTAAATTCTGCCCGTGCCTGTTGGCACATTGTAGAGTGTGTGTTTTTATCTAATGTGTTGTGTATAATACAAAGGCTATTTTTATAGAATACCTTGTGTGGAGTTTCCTTTGTGGTGGGCCTGGGGTGTTGTTGCTGGGTGCGCGCGCAAACGCTTTACACATCGCCTCAGAGATAAGCCTGACTGCTCGTGCCAAGCTACCAAGGGGGTGAGCAGGGGTTATCTTTGGCGTGTACCTTCCTTGCCCTGACTAGACTGGTGGTTTCTGCCTGACTTTGGCGCAAGCCCTAGCCAACCAGAAATCCCATTTCTAACATTGGTGGCAGCGGTGGGATTTGGACTTGCGTTTGCGCTGTACCGCAGCAGCAACTGGCCGCACTACAAAACTCTGCATTTAGATAAATCACATGGTATAGGGATTATTGTTCTAAGTTTGTTTTTAAATGTCATTTCTTTGGAAATGTGTTCTTGTGCACTGTGAGTTAGGTGTCCCTAGCTCGGGAGGGTAGATAATCCCCCTTAGTGCATTGTGTTTTCTGGATTCACCAGAGGGTGGGATCCAGTGGTGGCAGCAGATGTGTGTCCAGTGCATGTATTCCCATTCCCAGTTCCAGGGGTAGTGGTACCTGTGTCACGTGGTGGTCAGGTTGAGAAATCAGGGGCGGTAGAAACTGTCTTACCAGTCTTGGGAGGGGTTTGGGGATGAATGTGTAATGCGCTGGATGAATGTGAATGTCCCATTCCCAGTTCCCAGAGTAATAGTACCTGTGTCACGTGGTGGTCAGGTTGAGAAAATCAGGGGCGGTAGAAACTGTCTTACTAGTCTGGGGGGTGTGTGTGTGTGGATGAAGGGTGTGAGTTCTCTGAAATAAGGAGCTTGCTGAATACTTTGGTGTGAGTTCTCTGAAATAAGGAGCTTGCTGGTTGATTGGGTGTGAGTTCTCTGGGATAGGGAACTTGCATTGGGGAGTGATTCCAAAAGTAGTGGCTGAGGTGTCTTCCAGCCCAGCGTGGTGGAAGAGGTTCAGAGTAGCCCAGCTAGGTCTCGGTGTAGGGGCTCACGGCCTGTCTCTGCGGAGAAGGAGTGGGTGGGACTGCGTGTCTCCAGGTGCCCGAAACCCAGTGTCAGGGCCTGGATGGTTTCTTTAGGGAACATCAGGTCGGGGGCCTAGGCTGTACCAATAGGTCACTTGAGGAGGATCTCCCAGTGTCTAGAGGACGTGGAGCGTCTGTAATCAGAGCTCCAGTAGTCCTGGTGTCTGGCGGTACCGCTCCAGTTGGGAGGGTGCAGAAGTCCAGAGGGAGGGGTGAGAGGGGGAGGGATTCCCCAGTGGGAACCAGTAGGTCAGGGACCAGCCGGGAGGGCTGTGTCGCCACTGAGTGACCGTGGTGTCGCCACTTCTGTCCTGGGGGGTCTGCACGCACTGTCAGATGGACAGGAGGTAGTGAGATCAGCGCCAGGCAGACTGTCACATGACCCATTAGTTATGGGTCACCCTCGTTAAGTCCTGGTTCGCCAGGCATCTGACCAAAGGGTACGTCCCTCGGTTGGGGAGCCAGTAGTCGGTGTTTCCGGATCTGGACGTAAGGGCAGCTGTAGTCCTGAGGGCAGGTGGGGCTCATCTTAGGTGAAGAGACCCTGCTCTACAGTGGAAGGGGGTGCAGAGGGAGGGAGTCCTCGCCTCTGACCCCTTGGATCCCAGGTGGTAGACCAGTTGGTGGAGAGAGGTCCTGAACTGGTGGGAGAGTTGTGTTCTGGTGGGTGCTTCCCTGGGAGGGTGCGGAACCCCAGAAGTAGAGGTAGGGTGGGGCATTCTTGCCCGTGACCTCTGGTCAGCCTGAGGGTGCGGACCCTAGGTTGAAGGATCAGTGGTAGTTGGGAACTACACTGAGAGGGAGAGTGGAGAATGGCTTGTATGCCAGGGGTTACTACCCCCCACTCTGGGTTTGGCAAGGACCAGTGGTATCTGGGTGGCCTAGGGCCTGGTCCTGGCCGTGGACAACTAGGTAGTACCAGTGGGGTAGCCTAGTTGGGCCTGAGTTCTTTTCGGTTGTTTTTTTTCAGATGGAACCATGTTGATGGAGAAGGGCGTAGAACCGGAGAGTGTCCCTGCAGTGCGGGCCTGCGTCCGTGTTCTATCGCCCCAAGCAGGGAAGACCATCACGGTGGTGATTGGTCTGCCCTGCGTTTTGGCTGGAAGGGGGTTGTGTTGGACTTGGCCCTTCTGGCAGGTTCCCCCCGAAACTTTTTGCTTGTAATTGGTAACTTGGTGTAGTGATTTTGGGTTTCTGCGCACTTTACCGCTGTGTCCCAGGGTAAAGTGCGTGCGTGTTGTGAGGTTGGCCTGCCCTCCCATAGGAATGCATGGGGGAATGTAGATGTCCCGGTAGTTCCTGATGCGTGGGGTGTGCAGGCCCGTGTTTGGTATGTGCGGACTCGTGTGAGTGAATGCTGCGCGTTGATGTATGCGGCGGGCATGTACCTGGTGTGGAAGTGCCACTTCTAGAAGTGGGCACTTCAGTGTGCAGTCTGAAATGTGTGGCTTGTCTGATGATTGGCTGGTGAGGTCAGGTGACGGACTAGGGAATTCCCCAGAGTCAGGAGGAGTCACCCAGTGGTGAATGGGGAGTTAGCATGTTGATGGCTGGGGAGGAGTGTACCTGGGTCCTGAATAGGACAGGGCTTCCCCCACACAATGCTGGCGCCGGCCCCTGTGGTGCGTCTAATGACCCTAGCCCTGCCAGTGAATAGAGTGAGGGGCTGAGCACATCAAGGGTGCTCCCCAACCAGCTGCGACTGGTTTTCCCCCTCACCCTGAACCCAGAACAAAGGGATTTCGTGTATAAAAAGGGGCTGTGTCCCCTTACAAAATGTTCTTGTTCTTGTTCCAAACTCGAATCTACCAGGGGCATGCTGCTGCTGGGGCCCAGGGGAAGGCTTGCCTCCCTGGGCCCTGCCCAGCCCCTGGATGCCAGATGGACTTACTGGACCTTTTTTTTGACCTGCAGCGCCTGGGAGCGCTTTATGGGCTTTAGAACGCTGTTTTGCTGGACTGGCTCTCTTTGTAGCGCCTGGGAGCGCTTGTGGGGCTTTTCAGCGCTGGGAGCGCTGTGCGTGACTTTATAGCGCTGTGAGCGCTTTTCAGCTTACGGGTGCCACCCCGCTTATTTTCGTATTTTAAGGGCCGGTGCCCACCCGGCATTTGCCCCGCCAAAGATTGCCTTTATCGAGGGAGCCTACCCCTCTTATCACGGAAACGATCACCGCTGCAGCCCGGAGTTCCCGGTCGCGTCATCCCCCTGCCGCGCTGTGATTGGTCCAGCGGGAGGGGGTGTGGCCCACGTGATCGGGGCCTCGAGAACGAAGCCGCGGCGCGAGTCTGGAAGCGGAGGAAGCGTGTGTCTCCCACCGGGGCTCCCGAGAGCGAGGGAGAGCCCCGGGTGACCAGAGGAAGGGAGGAGCACGGTCGGAGCTTGTGTGGAGGGGGCGCGAGGCACGTTGTCGGTGCCTGCCCCTTCCGCGGTGTCCAGAAGCCTCGGAGCCTCCCCATCGGATCGGAGACGACGCGGGAGTCCCCCGAACAGCCGGTGAGTGTCGAGAGGGCTGGGGGACTCCGCGCATGTGCTGGGGGGTGCAGGGGGCTGTGCTCACGAGCCCCGTGAGGCTCCAACGAGAGGGGGCTTGCCCATATTAGAGCGCTGACGCTCCAACGACCGGGGGGGTACTTCGGGAGAGCCCAGTGAGGCTCCAAAAGTTGGCACATTGTTCTCGAGCCCAGCGAGGCTCCAACGTTGTGGGGCATCGGGGGTACAGAGCCACGAAGGCTCTCGAAGGCATTGTTGATAGCCAGCGCCCAGAGAGGGCTCCAGAGGCACGCAAAGTGCCTGAGATTCATTCTACAGCTGCCCAGCACTTAGTGGGCAGCTGCAACGTTTAGGTTGGGAAGAAATTGCTCTTTGGCTGGCGCAGCTGGCGCAGCTTGCCTGAGACAGCGTCCTAAGCTTGGACAAAGGCCAGTTGGCCTAGGAACTGCCACAGGTGGTGGCTTATGTGTGTTTCCTTTTGCTCTACACCTCTGAATGTTTTCATGCATCATGTGTTTCCTTTGCTCTACACCTCTGAATGTTTTCATGCATCATGTGTAACGTTCTATTACCCCTACAGGTATTGTGATACTTAGGTGGTTGTTTGCTTTCTCCTAGTACAGGTGGTGCTAGTGAGGTCCGGATTCCCTGCGCAATATTTCTCCTAAGGTGGTTAGGGTTGCGTAGGTGGTACTTTCTGATACCAGTAGTTACCGGTTGTGTGCTACATGTTATTTTGTGCTACTGTGATATTATTCCTATGTTCTAAGTGCTAATTTCTACAAAGTGCTGATTCCGGACAGTGGTCCATGTGGCCCTGTCCCCTGTATATATAATCCCTTGTAAATTCTGCCCGTGCCTGTTGGCACATTGTAGAGTGTGTGTTTTTATCTAATGTGTTGTGTATAATACAAAGGCTATTTTTATAGAATACCTTGTGTGGAGTTTCCTTTGTGGTGGGCCTGGGGTGTTGTTGCTGGGTGCGCGCGCAAACGCTTTACACATCGCCTCAGAGATAAGCCTGACTGCTCGTGCCAAGCTACCAAGGGGGTGAGCAGGGGTTATCTTTGGCGTGTACCTTCCTTGCCCTGACTAGACTGGTGGTTTCTGCCTGACTTTGGCGCAAGCCCTAGCCAACCAGAAATCCCATTTCTAACAGAAGCCAATTAGCTTTCGACTCACACTCACTCAGACTTTCGCTAAGGCCATAGCACAGAGACAGCTCTGCTTGAGATCATAAAGACCATCAAAATTACGCTTGATAATACCACTCTTATTCCTCCTTGATTTATCAGCAGCATTTGATATGGTCTCTCATTCCACCCACTATTGCGCCTCTCGGAGGTCAGTGTCTGAAGGAAGGCCTGGGGGGTGGCTAAAATCCTTCTTTGAAAAGAGAGAACAAGAAGTATGACTAGTCCCCTGAAACTCACCTTTGGGGTTCCCCTTGGGTCATCAATGAGTCCTATGTTATTTAATGTCCCCCTGGCTCTCCTGGCCAACTTATAGTATCTTCTGGCCTTAAAACAATTTCCTATGCCAAAGACATGCAGCTTCTGTCAACAGTCAACCCCCACCATCCCATTTCCAGCAAAGACATTTACTATTGACTCACTGCCACGCTGTATTGGCTGAGAAAGAACCACCTACTATTCATTGTGTTCCAAAACTGAAAATGTCCTATTTGGCCAGTTAAAATAAGAATAGTTGTTGAACTGTTGGACCACAGGACCATCTGCCCCAATTTCCCAGCCCCTGAAGCCTGCTGTATCAGTGAGGAATTTAGGGGTTAAAATAGATGACAAATTGTCCTTTGATTAACAAATCAATTATGTTACTGCCTCTTGTTTTTCCCAACTGAGATCTCTCAGAATATTCTTGAATCTCATGTCCTTAAAGGCATGCAAGACAGTGGTTCATGCATTGATAACTTAAAGACTGGACTTTGTCAACAGTCTCTATCTTGGTCTGCCAGACAAACAAATCAACAAACTTCAAGTGGTGCAAAATGCGGCTGCCCATCTGATCTGGGGTATCCAACAGAGATCTCATATTTCTCACAAGCTGCTGGAGTTGCATTGCCTTCCAATAAGCAAGAGGATTATTTTTAAAGCTATCACTTTTCTGCATCAAGCTTTCCATCAGCAGGCACCGCAATATCTGATCTCAAGATTCAAGCACTATACTCCATCCAGAGCTGAGCACTCAGCCTCCACCCTACATGTCTCCATTACAAGATTCCACCGTACAAGATTCCACAGTACAAGATGTGGAGGCTGTTACTTCACGTTGATAGCCGGTGGCAAGTGGAATTGGCTACCGCTCTCTCCTTGCTCAATTTTTTCATCTCAGTAGGACCGCTCTTTTGGAATCCATACCATTTTAGTCTCAGTGCATGGATACTCTTTTGAGTTGCGGTGTGCTCTACAAATCTTGATTGATTGATTGATTCATTCATTCATTCATATGTTTGCACTTAACATAAAATGACATCTTCAGCGAGCATAACCATCCAACCATTCCTTCATAGATATCGTACTTACACAGTTTTCCTCCACCAAGGCAACCAAAAACTAATATCACAAACTGGACAGATGCTCCACTCTGGTAGAGGTGCCCTGCTCAATAAATCAGCAGCCTTGTTTCTAAGTCCTGGAACATACTGCACTCTTTAGTTGTAACCCAACTTTCTTAATAACATTCTGACAGCACATGGAGAAGCCTCATGCAAACCACTGGTGGTCACGTTTGGTGATCAGTGCGAAGAACAAACTCAGATCCCCACACATAATGCCTACATTTCTCCATATCCCACACACATACCAACATCTCCCTCTCAATCGCACTGTATATCTCCTCAGCAGGCGTGAGGCACAAGTTGCGAAAGAGATTGTGAATTCTTGCCCTTCCTTCCTTAATAACAACAGACCCACACCTAGGCCTTCCCGCTGGCATCAGACACTTTTGGCATGGGAGTCGAAACCTTAGAAAAGAAAAAGCTTTACAAATGTCTTCCTTAATGGCAAAAAAGCATTTCTGAACTTTTTCATGCCACTCAAATTTTTGTCTAATTAGTTGCCTAACATCATGGGTTTTACATGAAAAATCATGCACAAATTTAGAATAGAATTCTGATAATCCTAAGCAGGACCACCTCATATCCTCTTTAGAAGCCAGGAAGGATGCATTCTTTATGGACTGTACTATATCCTTTTAGGTAATACCCCATGTTCACTGACATCATGACCTAAATAACATGGGTTAACGCTGCCTTGTAAATAAGGCCCCCTTTCACACTATGCTTAGCGTGACAGGGGCGGGCAATGGGTGTTGTGGTGGGCGATCCACCGGAACACCCATTGATTTTGACGCTGACCCCTATGTACAAAGCAGCATAAATAGGAGTAGTGTCAAAATTAAGAACAGGGAAAACTTGGTCTTAAACAGGCAAAATGAGGAGAAATACTTTATTTCTCCTTGTTTTTGCCGTTTGCCATGTGTGCTGCCTTGGGCAGCAAACATGGAAACAGCAAACCACCTATTATTGTTTATTTGTAGGAAGGTGCCCTTGCTGCACATAAACCATCATTTAAAAAATGCAGTTTTGCAACTTCTATGTTCGTCTCATTTAACAGCACACATAGCAGTTAGAAAACGGCATTTAAAGATTGATTATGTGCAGGAAGGGGGACCTTCCTGCACATAAACAAACTTCCCCTCAACACAGGCCCCATTGCACTATGGTGCAAGGGTGCTTGCTTTGGAACTAGGCAGCTTAATTTAGCACCAGCGCAGGGGGAAACACAGGGCTGCACCATATTCTAGTAAATATGGTGCAGCCCTGCATTTCAAAAGTGGCAAAGTGTGTCATTAGCCTTCTTGGCTTAAAAACACGCTTAGCCACTTTCTTGTAAATATGTCCCCAAATGTTTTAATACGCTTTAAATACTTGCATGAGTTCTACTACACGTCAGTGAAATGGTATCAATGTGGGCTGAAGGACAATGCACGATGTGCAAGTTGTGGGGCAGTAGAGGCAAATTTCATGCACTTAGCATGGGGATATCCCCGAGTATAGCAATATTGGAGATCGGTAGTAGAGGTCCTTTCCGACATGCTTATGGAGAAGATAGAGCAGCTGCCACGCATATTAGTTAGGGATATGCGATCTGCAATGCGCAAACTAACGGCAATAGAAGTACTACTTGCCAAAAGAAGGGTGGCCATATGCTGGGGAAAAGGAAAAACACCCATGTAACAACAAAAGATGGCGGATATCATATGTTGTAAAGATCAGTTGGAGGTCTATGCTGAAGAATTGCCGGAGCTTCTCGACCCAAGAATGTATGGACCCCATATAGACCTATCTGTTCCCTGTGGAGTAGACCCTTCCTCATCCTAAAAGTCAATGGGGCAGATTTACAAGTCCCTTGCAACACTTTTGCGCCGCATTGCGTCACTATTGTGAAGCAGCGGCGGTGTAAACAAAACGGGCAACTTACAATGTGACGCATGTAAGGGAGATGCGTCACGTTGTAAAGGCTTTACGTCACATTATACCAGCATCAGGTATAATGTATGCAGGGTGGGCATTTCCACGTAGGAAAGTCTTGCAGAAGTGACGCAGGGAAATTTATAAAATCGCACTGCGCCACTTCTAGGATGCCACTGCATCAAAACCTTACGCCAAGCAGGCGTAAGGAGTGATGCAGTACAATGAGTATAGGGCTCTCCATGCATTGCTGGAGTTGCGTTGTGCTTGAGACATGACTCCAGCAATGCGAGACTTTAGGGCCAACAGATGCGTCAGAATTTCTGACGCATCTGTCAATGCTTGCGCCATGGTGCACTGTTCTGTAAATACGGTGCATCCATAGTGACACAAGGGTATCACAGGTTGGCGCAGGGAAACTTACGCATCTCTACAGATCAGTGTCTTGTAAATCTGCCCCAATATGTTTTAGCAGAGGCGACAGCGCTACGATGCAACTGACGGACATCTACTGTTAGAAGATTGAACAACTGAATGCTGTAGATTGTCCTTGATGTCCTTTTGTTTCTTGTCTGTACTTAGGCAATGAAAATATCAAATTAATAAAAAGCTGGTACTACTGAGGTGGAATCTTTGCCCAGACAGCATTCATTTTTCACTTCGATGGCCTGTGGAATGGCTTTTCCCTGCAGCATGAAAAGCATTCTGGCATATTTAAATGTAATTCACTCAGGGTGCACGTAGTGACTGCTTCTTTACTATGTAAATGTTTTGATACATTTTAATTTATTTTTTATTTTTTTGTATTTTGTAGAGCACTATTTACCACCCCAAGCAGGGTCAGATAGGCTAATTTGGCACTCCTCATTCTCTCAGTGGGCGGCAGGCTAGAGGGCTACTTTCACAGCTGGATTGTCTCCTGAGAGCCAACCATACCCCTTGTGCATTCTAGTCACCACCTCCTGCAGTAAGGGGCTGCCATGAACACAGGGCTTCATTTATGGGTTTTTGCCTTGCTGCTGCGCTGCCCTACGGCAAAAGAAAAGATACAGCACATTCCTGTCCTTTTCCCCTGTGCCGGCGCTCAATGGGCTGCCGTGTCCCAACGCAGGCACCTTTGCACTATGGTGCAAGGGTGCAAGGGTGCCTGCGTTGCGGGAATGATTATTTTTGTGCAGGAAGGGAAACTTTCCTTCACAAGAGGCTTTTTCCTCTTTCTATGTGTGCTGCAGAATGCAGCACACATAGAGGAAAAACGAGGAGAAAAAAAGATATTTCTCCTCGTTGTGCCACCCTTAAACCTCCCCTGGGGAGACGTACGTTTTTGGCACTGCCCCAGACTTACGATTTCTCGTAAATCTGGGCAGTGTCAAAAAGCCACGGATGTTGCTGGGAAAGCCCCTAGCAACACCTATGGAACGCCCCTTTCACGCAGTTTTCAGCGTGAAAGGGGCACATATTTATAAGGGCATGACAAGCCACGGAGCGTGGCTTTACGTGGCCTTATAAATATGCCAGTGGCACACTGCGCCACCAGAACGTCAAAAAAGTGACGTTCCATCGGCGCAATAGTGCTGGTGGAGCCTAATAATGAGGCCCATGGTTTCTAGGGCTGGTTATGGTTTCGAACTCTGACCCTAAGATGCCCTCAGAGTACTTATTCATGCACAGGTGAGTTACACCAGGCACACTAATAACAGAACAAATTTCAAGAGCATGCCTACAGCGAAGAAACATTTTCAGCATTTTACATGTCTTACTAATGCCTTGTATTTTTCAGTGCCTCTTTCATTATACGTATGTTAAGTAAAGTACTTTTCTAAAGGGCTATTTCATAACGAAAAGAGGTGCTTCCAAAGGCCTACGGAGTGGACACAAAGTAAAACCAGAACTAAATAGCAGTTCTAACATGTAACAGGGATAGGAAGGATAAAAGAGGCACACCTTTTATTACCTAGTCTATCAATGTACAGGAGTGTATTCACTGATTCACGGATCCCAGGTTAAGGTTGGGATATTGGGGCCCGATTCACAGAATTAACTTAAGACAAAATCCTAAACTTACTACTTTTGGTATTCACAGAATGCACTTACTACTTTTGGTATTGACAGAATGCACTTATTACTTTTTGTATTCACAGACTGGATTTACTACTTTTGGTATTCACAGAATGGATTTACGACTACTAACTTTACGTCCGCACTCGGGCCGGAAATTCCGCTACAGCTATGTTATGCTAAAATTATGAGAACTCTGTTGCAGGCCTGGGTAATCCAGAACTTCTGAAAATCTGCCAGTTATAGAATTGCAAATAGATTAAGACTCAGAAATGTTCTCGGAGTGTGAATATTTTAGGCAAAAACAAATCAATACATTTAGTCGTTATCAGCAGAATAAAAAGTAAGTTAACAACAATTTATTGCCAATTAGGAAATTAATGGATTCCGGTGATAAGGAGTTCATTAGATTAATTATGTATTACAGGAATCACTTTGATGGAATTGTTGCGTTTAGTCGGTAACTCGTTGTTTTATGCATTTTCTATTTAATTGTCTATCTTTTAATCATTGCATGTGCATATTAAAGATTTATATGATTTATGAAAGCGGTACATTATAAATACAAGAAAACATTATGTGTATTTGTAAAGCCCACGTTCACCCAAGGGTATCTTGGCGCTGAATAACAGATATTTATTGTTACCCAACGGTACTCATTTTATCGACCTCAGATGGATGAATGGCTGAGTGGACCCAGCCCATGAGGTCGAACACAGGCCCCTACCGTGGGCGAATTAGTCCACTAAGCCACCGAACCCAAACGAAAGAACAAAGTAAACAATAATAATGGTTACCTCTCCTGGGCATATGGAGTCTTTCTTTTGCATTAAGTAAAATAATTAAATAGTACAAATGCATTATTCTATTATACTACACAAAATGACCTGCATTTGAATCAGTCATACATTTTTCAAAAGAAAACTTTGGGTGAAAAACAGCATTTTTTCAAATGAATGTATACAACCCTTAACGAAAAAGGAATAGCAAGGCATTATACGCTGATAGAGCGATTACTTACTTTAATACTGAACAAAAGTGACACCTTGTGTGAAGATGTTGGTGCAAAATATATTTTAAGCACAAACTTATAAAAATATTTGGAACAGGGACATGTGCAACAAGTATGGAATGTTTGAGTTTAATAATGATAAAGTCAGACATCAGTCCTCTGAATTTAGAATTGTGGGACCAGTTACCGGAATATATTTGGAGTCCTTAATGTTGATTCATAGAAGGCTGGGTGATGTACTGAGGCGGCCAGGGGTTCGAATATTCCATTGGTGGCCTACTAGTGGCTCTGTGATTCTTTGTTTAGATGCACTTTCTCCTTTAAGGTGACCCGTGGTTAACTTGGGGTCTCCTCAGGAGCAGGATTAGATGAAGATGAATTCCTGCGTACAATCATGTGTATCTGTGATTAGAAAGCGGTACTGCTAACTCAGAAAGGTGACAGCAAACACAGTGGTGAATGGAGAAGCCTGCCATCCTAGTTACCTCCATACCAGGAGTAGTGCAGCGGACAGTACAAAGAGTGTACCTGCGACTGCACAGCTTGAGCAGGGGAAGACGTTTTTCACATACCTTCCATCAGCGCGTTGCCAGAAACCATGCTTAGACTGATGCTGGCAGTGGCGGATGGTGAACATTTAAAGTGGTAAGGCACAAATTCATACACTGAAGTACATGACCATTCCAAGGAGTGCCAGCAGTACGGAGGGAGCTTCCCCCAGAGAAATGTGGACGAGATGGCAGGGTGAAAATGGGACACAGTTTATGGTGGTAGGAAAAGGGTGAGAATGGTCCATTGATTAAGAAGAGGGTGGTGTGCCACAGCAAAAATAGGGAGTATGCATTCAAATTAAGGTAGAAACTGAAGGAACTGAATGAGAGGCATGAAATATGTGGACAAAGGTAGAGAAAAGAGAGAACTCGGTATAAAAAAAGCTAAAAGCATCATAGTGAAGAGAAACAATGACCACAGAATAGGCAGCAAACAGTGAAAGAAATAGAAAGGAGAACAATTTAGAATCAATCATTTTTATTGTGTGGCAGCAAGGTCACAAATACACAGCTTAGCTGCCTACATCAGGGCGCCGGCAGAGCGAAATCTGAAGGGCATCACACAGCGTTCAGGTCTACATCCCGGGGGACGACCTCGCGATGAATTCAAACCTGAGAGAAATTGTAAGGCACCCAGCGAAGATACCACTTTTATACAAAATACGAAACAAAGAAAGAAACACTTGAGGGTCGGGGAGGTGACCGGAGAGGAGTATAGCCCCCATGCTCTGTGTCTGCGTGGAAGCTACAGTTCGCGCCAAATGTCTCGTCCGGCCACTGTTTGGTCCATAAAGTTCCAGTGCTTACTGGACAGGGGCTTATCCCATTCCGTGATGTAGTGGAGGCAAGCCACTTGGTAGTACGCACCCACTAGCGGGTAGCCAAGCCCTCCTCGGACTTTCGAGGAGGTTACAAGCACTAACGCGAGCCACGGTTTCTTGTTATCCCACAAGAACTTGTTAAGGAGTCCTTGCAATTTCCGAAGGATGCCTGGCGGTGGACTCACAGAGAGCATTTAGAAGATGTATAGGATGTGCGGGAGCACCGTCATCTTCACTGCCGCTAATCTCTCGTACCATGCCAGATTGAGATGTGACCAGGCGGACAGTGCCTTGACTGCTTGTTCCATCAATAATGCATAATTGAGGGCAGCCGTCTTAGCGATGGATGAGGTCAGCCGAATGCCCAGATATGTGATGTCCGTGTGCAACCATTGAAAGGCGAAGTCTTGTTGTAGGTCCTGGACGTCAGATCCAGGGATAGAGATATTAAGGATTTGCGACTTCGCAAAGTTGGCTTTGAACCCCGTGACCTCCCCAAAGGCAGTAAGCTCCCTAGACAGGTACCGCAGTGTTGACTGAGGATGCGTGAGCGAGAGGATGACATCTTCGGCATACATACAAATTTTATGTGTGTCAGCTCCAAATTTGATACCTGCAATGTCAGGGTTGGATCGAATGCGTTGGGCGAAAGGCTCCATATAGAGCGCAAATAAAGGCGGGGACAGGAGACAGCCCTGCCGCGTGCTCCGGGCAATGGGGAAAAGGGTCGATTTGTAACCATTAACCTGCACCGCTGCCGTGGGAGAGGCGTACAAGCAACTAACCCACCGGACGAAGTTATCATTGAATCCGAATGCACGTAGAACTGCGAATAAGTACTCCCAATCGACGCGGTCAAAGGCCTTCTCCGCGCAATCGAGAGCAAGAAGGCCTGAGTGCGTGATCGGTGTACCAGATCTATGAGGTGGAGGAGCTGCTTTGTGTTGTCCCCTCCTTGTCGCGTCGGAAGAAAACCGGACTGATCCGGGTCTATAAGATCATCCATAAGGGGGCTAAGTCGTGAGGCCAAAACACTTGCAAACAACTTCGCGTCGATATTAAAGAGCGAAATTGGCCGGCACGACCCACAATCTTTAGGTTCCTTCCCAGGCTTAAGGATTACAGAAATTGCTGCTTCAGACATTGTTTAATTGGAGGATTTTAAATTTGTGTGTTCAAGGTAACTTATTAATGTCATTCGTTTATGGCATATTTTATCGACTGTATTGTTTTGTTATGGCTTTGTTTTTTT